>NC_080584.1:2707000-4060500 GCF_029962835.1 Magnolia sinica | reverse complement strand
GGGATAGTGACACCCACTATTGAAACCTTCTTAGGGCCCGCCGCGATGTTTATTTGAGATCCAACCTGTTTAAGTTAATACAGACATGGATGCGGTTGAAACTTGGTCTGACCCCTCATCCAAGTGGGACACACATAATGAGTGGGTTGGATATGTGAATCACATTTAGGCAGGCCCAATATATGATTATGAATGTTTTAAGGAAACCCTTCTCTACTACATTTAGGTAAGTTACTCGTTACCCTTACCAGAGTAAACTTTATGGGGTCCACTATTATTTATTTATTTTATCCACTCCATTCATCCATGTTAACAGATAATTTGAGGTCTAAACAACAAAAATTAAGCATATCCAAAGCTCAAGTGGACCACACCATAGGAAATAGTGTGATTGAACCTCTACCATTTAAAATTTCTTGGAGGCCATAAAAGTTTTGGATCAAAATTTCTTGGAGGCTCAGGTGGACCACACCACAGGAAAACAATAGAAGTTTTGGATCAAATAAACCATGATGTATGGCCCCACGACCATTTTTTTTTTTACTTTTGAACTAGTTGGATTTTAAATAAACATTACGATGGGCCTTAGGATAGTTTCAACGGTGGGAATCACCCTCCCATTGTTTTTTATGGTGAGGTCCACTACAGATTTTTATCTGTCTCATTCTTTGGCTTGTAACTTAAAATGATATCTCAAAATGGATGGACGGTGTGGATATAACAAATACATCATAAGTTTTTATATTTTTTAAATATTATATATATATATATATATGGAAAAGGTTCTATCCGTCGAGCTCATGGGAACTCCCCATGAGGTCGAGCTGTGTGGGCGTCGAAAATCAACACCGTGCATTTGATGGGTCCCCTTTAAATTATGGGATATCCCAAAAATCAGCCGTATACAGAACTCCGGTGGGCCATACCATCTAAAATCATGTGAAGACATGCCTAAAACATATAAAAGCACTTAGTGGGGCCCCACTTGAAATTTGGATGCGTCTGAAACTTGGTATGACCCCTCATCCAAGTGGCACACACATATTGGATGGGCTAGATTTGTGAACCACATCTCTGTGGGCCCAAAAAATAATTATGAATGCTTTAATGGAGGGTAAACCCTCTTAACTTTTGTGTTCGGTGGTCTGTGGGCCCCACCATGATGTATGTGTTTCATCCATGCCATCCAACTATTTTTATAGATCATTTTATGATATTACAAAAAAATGAGTTATATCCCAATCTTAAGTGGACCACATTACAGGAAAAAGTGTTGAATGAATGTCGACCATTAAAAACTTTTTGGGAGCCATAAAAGTATTGGATCAAGCTGATCTTTGTTTATTCCCTTCATCTGGGCCTTTGTGACCTAATCAACAGATTAGATGTCCGATAAACAGTACAGTGGGCCTTAGGAGGATTTAAATGATGGATATCCAATCACTATTATTTTCCTGTGGTGTGGTCCACCTAAGATTTATATCCCTCTTATTTTTAGGATGAAGGCCTAAAATGATCTTTAAAAATGGATGAACGGATTGGATGAAACACATACATCATGGTGGGGCCCACAGACCACCGAACACCAGCCCCGTTCCACCCTAAAAGCCCATCCCACGCACGCCCATCTCCCACAACCCCAAATCCCTAAATCTCTCTCATGCGCCCGCCCCTCCCAAAACCCAAACCTTCTCTCTTGCGCCCGAAATATCTCTCTCGCTCTCTCTGAAATCTGGCCATGGCTACTCTCGTCTCAATCGTCGATCTTGTCTCAACCATCGATCAGTTGTGGGCCACCCTGAAAGATTCCACCACAGCTTACACAGGCCTCTCCCTGACTACCTTCTTCACGGTCCTAGCCTTAGCGATGGCCTTCTACTATGCTGTCTCCAGCTTCTTCAATTCTCCGCCTCCTCTATAGAGGTCGAGGGATTACGAGGAGAAGATGGAGCCTCTGCCACCTCTGGTCCAGCTCGGGGAGATCACGGAGGAGGAGCTGAAGGTGCACGATGGATCGGACCCTAAGAAGCCACTGCTAATGTTGACAAGAGCCTTCCGCTGCTCGTGAATCTCCGATTCTCAAGTATGATGTAAACCTTTTCCCTTCTTGCTATAGCTTTCTGCAATTTAGAACACCTGATTTGGGATTTGCATTGTCGAATCCCTTTTTAGGGATTTGCATTGTCGAATCCCGAAATAGGGATTTGCATTGTCGAATCCCTTTTTAGGGATTTGCATTGTCGAATCACTTTTTAGGGTTAGCATGCTTTTGTTTCCAGGTATATTGTCGGATAGTTTCCAGTTGCCCTGGCTTGAAATAGTTTGACCATCGGTTTGGGACAAATAATGGGATCCTATGAAATGCAGTTCCTGTTTGTGCAGTCTCAGGTGATCGGTGGACCACCAAAAAGCAGATGCAGTTGTGATTTTGGGGTATACCCAAATAGTTCTTAAAGCATGCCAAAGTTTAGTGTTGTTTTATTTTTTTATATGAATTTTGTTTTCTACGGATGACTATAAAGATTTTATATGAATTATGTTCAGTGCTGTTTTGTTTTTGTTTTTTATTTTTTATTTTTTTCTTTATTCACTTTTAACTTAGATGGAAAAAAGCTATTCTCAAGCTACAATGTTACAATTTTTGCTTAGATTTATGCTATGGCTTTCTAATCATGTAATAAATGCTGGCTTAAGAATGCCAATAATCTCAGTCTTAAAAGATGTTAATTCTCATGCTTCTTTATATTAGGAACAAATAGACTAAGCAATTCTACTTCATATTTTCTATTTAGTTGAATATGCAATTTTATTTGACACATTTAGTAGCTGTTTGGTCGATCCAAAAATATGTTCATCGCATTTTAGCTAACAATAATTATGTATTAGAGATTGTTATCTGTATCACAAAATCACTTTTAACATGAACTCATTATCTATTAGAGATCAAGAATAATGCATAGTTTCTGTTAACCAAAATGAGATCAACTTATTATCTATTAGAGATCAAGATTAACGCATTTTCATGGGTATTTATATATTTCCAGCACTATCATTTTTGACTTGCCATCTGCTAGTATCTAACCTGTTTTGATAAAATTAGATCCAAAACTTTTGTGAGCCACAAAAAAAAATGATATTAGGTGCAACCAAACACACCCTAAAAGCATTCAACCAAACATGCCCCTTTGCATGATAGTAGTGTACTATAATTAAGGAAGTGTTGTATTGCAATCACCTTTCAAATAGAATCCGTGTGTCATGTGAAAAAAAAATTTCATTTATTTGATAAGCGCTTTTAGATGCCACTTAACCTGATTGGTGCTCTACCTCTACCTCATCTCTTGCCCAAAGAATTTTGGATTGCAAACCAAAGGCTGTCATAACCTGCAATGCTGTTCGTCGAGGTTCCAAAGTCATCCATCTGAAAGATATTGTTGATGCAGGATTGGTCAAATCAACCAAAAATGGGGTCTCTGTAGGTACGTTAAGTTAAAACTCTCAATTCTTTTGGTGCATAATCCCGTACTTTACTTTCTTTTTTTTTATTTCTTCATGCACCTGCTGCATTTGAATGAGTCAAGTTGAGATTTCTGTAAATGGACAAAAGCTACATTTAAACCATAGAAGTAGAAGTCTCTAACAAGGTTGTTACATTCATACCTTGGCAAGCATATCTATTTAATGGCTACTGGGAAGATATTGGGACCATTAAGTCCTTTTTTGATGCTAACTTGGCTCTCACATATTAGGTAAATCTCCGGTGAACTACTTGTCTGTGTATAGTTTATTTTTTAGTTTGACAATAATTTTTTTTTTCAAACTGAAGCTGTCTAATGTTTGGTGAAGCCTCCCAAGTTTTAATTTTATGATCTGCTGATGCCAATCTTCACGTCTCCTAGGTTTCTACCACCAACGAAGATAGAAAAATGTTAGGTATGATGTGTATTTACTATTCTTTCTTATGAGCCTTTAACTCTTTAATACAAATATTTACCTGTGCTAACTTATTATTACTACAGATTTTGGACTAAGGGAATGAAGTGTTGAACATTCCATAGTTGGGACATGCTCAAGACTGAATTATGGGTCTGAACTGAGAGTAATGCATGTCTCATCCATGACGCACTTTCTTGACAGAAATGTGTGAATGGTATCATGGTATGAACTCTTACTGTTTTTCTTTCTTAGACATCTATTTGGTGACTCCCATGAAAGGATGATGACATCCACCTATTTGAATTAGTTACTCATTTGAGGATGATGAATGTTTCAATTTCTTAGATGGATGATGAATGTACTTGTGAATGTAAATGAAAATAAAGAACTTATAATATATATATATATATATATATATATATATATATATATATATATATATATATATAAATATGTTATTAATGGAGGATACCTTGTTTAGGGGGACATGAAATTCTTGTAGCTTATGGTATGGTGCCCCAATATTGGTTGTATATATGTTACTAGTATGTAGTAGATAATACTAGGTTCAATAGTAGATAATACTAGAGAATACCTAAACCCGATCCGAACCCGAAATCGAACCTGATTCCCTAAACCTAGACCTAAACCTATAGCTTAAACCTAAACCTAAACCTAAACCTATGACCTATAACCTAAACCTAAACCTATAACCTTAACCAAAACCCGATCCCGAACCCGAACCCGATTTCCTAAACCTAAACCTTAACCTATTCTCAATTCCTTAAAGCTATAACCTAAACCTAAACCTTAACCTAAACCTATAACCTAAACCTAAACCTATAACCTTAACCTAAACCAAAACCTAGGACCTAAACCTTAACCTATAACCTAACCTTAAACTTAACCTAAACTTAAAACCTTAACATATAACCTAAAACCCAAACCTAAGCACGATCCCGAACCTGATTTCCTAAACCTAAACCTTAAACTATTCTCAATTCCCTAAAGCTATAACCTATAACCTAAACTTAAACCTTAACCTAAACCTATAACCTAAACCTAAACCTATAACCTTAACCTAAACCAAAACCTAGGACCTAAACCTTAACCTATAACCTATAACCTGAACTTATAACCTATAACCTAACCTTAACCTTAACCTAAACCTAAAACCTTAACCTATAACCTAAAACCCAAACCTAAACCCGATCCCGAACCCGAACCCGATTTCCTAAACCTAAACCTTAACCTATTCTCAATTCCCTAAAGCTATAACTTATAACCTAAACCTAAACCTTAACCTAAACCTATAACCTAAACTTAAACCTATAACCTTGACCTAAACCAAAACCTCGGACCTAAACCTTAACCTATAACCTATAACCTGAACTTATAACCTATAACCTAACCTTAACCTTAACCTAAACCTAAAACCTTAACCTATAACCTAAAACCCAAACCTAAATCCGAACCAGATTTCCTAAACCTAAACCTTAACCTATTCTCAATTCCCTAAAGCTATAACCTATAACCTAAACCTAAACCTAAACCTATAACCTTAACCTAAACCAAAACCTAGGACCTAAACCTTAACCTATAACCTATAACCTGAACTTATAACCTATAACCTAACCTTAACCTTAACCTAAACCTAAAACCTTAACCTATAACCTAAAACCCAAACCTAAACCCGATCCCAAACCCGAACCCGATTTCCTAAACCTAAACCTTAACCTATTCTCAATTCCCTAAAGCTATAACCTATTTACTATAACCTATAACCTAAACCTAAACCTTAACCTAAACTTAAACCAAAACCTATAACCTAAACCAACACCTATAACCTAAACCTTAACCTATAACCTATAACATATAACCTAAACTTATAACCT
Organism: Magnolia sinica; assembly: GCF_029962835.1. NCBI lineage: Eukaryota > Viridiplantae > Streptophyta > Magnoliopsida > Magnoliales > Magnoliaceae > Magnolia > Magnolia sinica. The sequence continues at coordinate 4,054,669 of NC_080584.1, read as the reverse complement.
ATAACCTAACCTTAACCTAAACCTAAAATCTAAACCTAAACCTATAACTTAAAACATAAACCTATAACCTAAAACCTAAATGTATTCTCAAATCCCTAAACCTAAACCTACACCTAATCCTAATCTCAACTCCCTAACCTAAACCTAAACCTAAACTTGAAAACCCAAACCTAAACCCGATCCCGAACCCGAACCCGATTTCCTAAACCTAAACCTTAACCTATTCTCAATTCCTTAAACTTATAGCTTATAACCTAAACTTAAACCTTAACCTAAAGCTTAACCTAAACCTAAATCTAAACCTATAACCTTAACCTAAACCAAAACCTATGACCTAAAACCTTAACCTATAACCTATAACCTAAACTTATAACCTATAACCTGACCTTAACCTAAACCTTGACCTAAACCTTAACCTATAACCTATAACCTAAAACCTAAATGTATTCTCAAATCCCTAAACCTAAAACCTACACCTAATCCTAATCTCAATTCCCTAACCTAAACCTACACCTAAACTTGAAAACTCAAACCTAAACCCGATCCCGAACCCGAACCCGATTTCCTAAACCTAAACCTAAACCTTAACCTATTCTCAATTCCCTGAACCTTAACCTATAACCTAACCTAAACCTAAACCTAAGCCTAAAACCTAAACTTAAACCTAAAACGTAAATGTATTCTCAAATCCTTAAACCTAAACCTATACCTAATCCTAATCTCAACTTCCTAACCTAAACTTAAACCTAAACTTGAAAACCCAAACCTAAATCCGATTCTGAACCCGAACCAGATTTCCTAAACCTAAACCTTAACCTAAACCTATAACCTAGACCTAAACCTTAACCTAAACCCAAACCAAAACCTATAACCTAAACATAAACCTTAACCTTAACCTAAACCAAAACCTATAACCTAAACCTTAACCTATAACCTATAACTTAACCTTAACCTAAACCTAAAACCTAAACCTAAACCTATAACCTAAAACCTAAACTTAAACTTAAAACCTAAACCTAAACCTAAAACCTAAATGTATTCTCAAATCCCTAAACCTAGACCTACACCTAATCCTAATCTCAACTCCCTAACCTAAACCTAAACCTAAACTTGAAAACCCAAACCTAAACCCGATCCTGAACCCGAACCTAATTGTTGTAATAATGTAGCCCAATCACATGGCAACAAACAAGAATGTATTCCTTTTAACACATGCCCCTTTTTACAAAGCTTTAATTTTTGTTATTGTTTCTATTAACTTGAATTGAAACACTTTTTTGCATTATTTGCTTGCATTAGTTTTATTTTAATGATCTGTTTTATTTTAAAAAAGTGTAACCACTTTTTTGGAAGAAAAAAAAAAGTGAATGAAGTTTCTGCAATTCTTCATGATTCTGAATTATAATGTTTTGTTGGTTGAATATTTTTCTAAACATTAGGCGGCGTGCAGGGACGCCGTGCTAAGCGGGCGGGGCTAGTGCCACGGCGGACAAGGCATCGTTGGGGCGAATTAGATGAAAGACACAAAAAGAAAATTGTTGCTGATTTTTTTCCTTTTTTTATTTATGATAAACTTCTATGTATTTATACATAGATGAATGTAATGTGGATAAGATTGTTTGTGTTTGGATGATGTAGTTTATGTTTAGATGGATTTACGTAGTTTGGGTTTAGATGGATGTGAATGTGAATATGATGAAATATATTATATAACAAGTGTATATATCAAGGAGAATACAATGAAATATATTGTAACAGGTGTCTCATATTTGAAAATTTCTGACGGCTCTAGGCCATCCATATTTTTCTAAATATTCAAATATGAGATGGTCGATGACCTTCCTTTTAAGGGTCATAACAGACGGTTCATAGCAGTCCTTAAGGATGGTCCATGACAGTCCTTTTAAAGGACAGTCCAGGACCGTCGTTTTAAGGTTCATAAGAGACGGTGCACAACAGTCCTTTTTAAGGACGGTCCATGACCATCCTTTTAAGGCTCATAAGAGATGGTTCATAGCAGTCCTTGTTAAGGACAGTCCATGACCGTCCTTTTAATGGTCATAAGAGACGGTTCATAACAATACTTTTTATGGACTATCCTTTTTACAGACGGTCCATGACCGTCCTTTAACTGTTAATAAGAATGACGATTCATGATCGTCCTTTAAGTAATACGATGCCCCAAAATATGATGGCCAATGCGACGGTTCAAAACTGTCCTTTTTATCATTTGAGATGGTTTTCAACCGTCCTTTTTTTGTTGTTTTAGCGTAGTGCTCCGTGTCTTCATGACTATGAGTGCCCCTGTCACGCCCCAAACTCGGAAAATGGGCTCATAAAATTCTCGATCGTTGAATCCGGTACCGACAGACTCCGTAGTACCCCATTCTCGGCTCCCAGTGCTCATACACCAGATTCCGATCCTGGGATCCTACAAGGAGGATTTTCAGTATGAATTTTTTTTTTTTTGTAATGGAACATAACCACCAGCATAACCAAGTCACAAAATAATATCACCAAATATCCACTATATTAAAACTTTAAGTACAATGCGTATGAAAGAGGAATACAATATAATGAAAGTAATAGAAACTCCAGAAGCTCGGCTGCACGCTCCAAGCTCAACGCTGCTGCAACCTAACACCACCTGCACGCATCTATCGTGCATAAGCTTATAGAAAGCTTAAAGGGTGGTGAAAGTGTGTGTAAGGCGAGTGCCAAGTGTACAATATCAGAGTAATGTGAAAATATGCGGTAAATCCATGAATGCTATCAGCTATACCAAAGCTATGTGATGCAAGGCATGAATGTTATTGGCCATACCAAGGCCATGCGATGCAAGGCCTATGTAGCCAAATGTTATATGCGAGATGCAAAGCAAGCGTGCCAGTACTCATCAAGTACACATACCAGTAAGTTCCTCTCTGGATATCACCGGGGTCTAATACACCTCACACTGACTGCCTCCTCCCTAGCTGCACAGTCAAGTAAGTGGAAGAGATCACACTATCCGCTTGACCAGTAGTCTGCCAATACCTACCCAGCTCGTCGATAGCGGACTCATTTGTGAGTTGGTCAAACTCAGCCTAACTTATAGCTCCCTCACTTGGGTAGATAAGGCCACACCCCCTTCCAACCGACCACGACACAGTGAAAAATGCGGCCTACTGGTATTCGGCACTCAGGCGCTTGTGTATCCACTCAGTCTAGACGTTGGAGCATCTCTTGGTACCAAAAAGGTTCTGAAATTTTCACCCAATAATATCCTAAGTGCCCACAATGCTAGAGCCAATATTTTTGGTATCCCATACGACCATCCACGATATGCCTGTGGAGGCCACAGCCCTGATGTCACTAGGGTGTGTAGTGATCAAGTTACACATATGCGAAATGCATGAGTCACATCGTCAAATCATGCAGCAATCATGCACGTACCACGCGCTCATGTGGGGGCACTCCGTCTCATAAGGAGTCTCATAAATGTCTCAGCCCAATGGTTTATGCTATGATCAAACATTCTTCATATCAAGCATACATATGATGTGTATGCGAGTGAATCATGGAGATATACTAAGCATGTTACAAAGTGGTGAACCATCAACAAGTATGGGCCTACTAATGGGTCCTAGGGAGAGTTATAATATGGACATTTAACTAACATTATTCTTACAACATGGACGTCAAACCAACATTGCTCCCAAGGCATGGCCCGCCATAAAATATCATTACACAAACCATAGGGAATCACACATTGCAATGGACCTATATATATCTCATTAGGCCTCGACCCATACGCCTTAGATACATCAAATGGGTTGCCTCATATGGGCCTTATATAAATCAAGTGGGCGCATCAATGGGCCTTGTGTACATTGTAGTGGGCCATATCCCATGGACCTTTGAAATACATCACAATGGACCTCGTAACATGGGCCTTATATATATCAAAGTGGGCCTCAGCAACGGCCTCATACACATCAAGGTGAGCCTCAACATTGGGCCATAAATATGACAAAGTGGGCCTAAACACTTGGGCCTTATATATACCAAGGTGGGGTCCACTTGAATTATAGATCTATCTTATTTTTTAGTCTCAAACCTATTAAGACAAGCTTGCCAAATGGCTAGACCGTTTGGATTCAACACATGCATCAAGGGTGGGGTCCACCGAACTATGGATCTAGCTCAGTCTTTAGCTCATACCATAAAATGAGCTTTTAAAATGGATGGACAGGTTGGATGCAGCACATGCATCATGGTGGGTCCCATATTAATGGACGGCATGGAGTGAACACATGCATCATTGAGGTCCCACCGTCCAGCCCTGAATAGTGTGGTGAAAACCCATGCACCATGGGGGACGGTGTGAATAAAGCACATACATCATTGTGGGTCCCACATGGAGCCCACCATAACGTTTGTTTTCCATCCAACCTGTTGATAAGGTCACAATGACCTGAATGAAAAGGAAAAAATAAATTTCATGTTGACCAAAAACTTGTGCAGCAACCCAAAAGGGTTTCAATGGCTAGCGTTCAATCATCATTGTTCCTGCTGTGTGGCCCACCTGATTAACAGCTGGATGGCATGGATAGAACACGTACATCACAGTGGGTCCCACCGTCTAGTACCGTGGACGGTGTTGACAGAACACATACATCTAGGTGGGATCCACCATCCACAGCAGTGGACGGTGTGCCTAGAACACATACCTCACTATGGGTCCCATGTGGGGCCCACCATAATATTTATTTGCAATCCAACCCGCTAGTAAGGTCACACGGACCTGGATGAAAAGGAAAAATAAATTTCATCTTGGCCCCAAAGCTTCTGGGCCGCCCAAACAGATTTCAATGGTAGCCATTCAATCCCATTATGTCCTGTGATGTGGGCCACACGAGTTCCTGATGGAGCTGATTTTTAGAGGGGGCCCACCAAATGAACAGATTGGATGACAAATACACATCATGGTGGGGCCCACGGCTAGGACCGTGGGTCCCTAGTCGTCCGCCAACACGTAAGATGCCTGTGCGTCCTCTCTCTCTGACAACAGCAGTAGTAATGCTGCTGTTGTTGGTTTTTTTTTTGAAATCATGATTTTTCATGGTTTTCCATACGTGGGTGTAACAACCTTGGAATTTCTGTGCTAATCTTTCCTTAAGTAGTTGTTTTGGGGTAATTAGCGCTTTACTCGATTGCTTGTGAAATTCGCATCAATCACTTTAAATTGTATCTGCATGGCTCTAAATGTGTAGATTAGTGAGCGCTACGTTACTCTGAAACCTGGGATCCATCGCTAAATCCAGTTGTTCTGGGAAATTTTTGGAAGATCTGGATCGGACCTGGACTGCGCGTCGAAAGTCCGATGGCGATGATCTTAGGCTGTTGCGGTCACCGAGTTGGGCTTGACCATCTCCTCGAAAATCAAGTCCATGTGATGTTCTGGGTCGATTTGCTTGAGCTCGGAGTGAAGAGTGTGAGAACGGTTGGAATTTATTAAGTTTTTATGAAATCTGAGTCGTGTCGCTTGCGCGACGATTTTAAGCTATCTGACCGTTCGATTCTGACCCAATTTCACCCTCTGATTAGGATAGTTGGCCCAGGCATATCCTAGTGCTTATGGACCTGATCGAGATTCCGTGACCGTTGAATTGAGTGTGGTCCGCCACGGCTGATCTGAAGAGCCGGTCGGTATGAAAACTCAGCTTGACCTAGATCCATGGTCAAGGAGCTTAAGTCTGACCTTTCGTGGTTATAAGCCCACCAGAAGTGCTTCGTTGGATCGAGAAAGGCGTGCTTTGGTTATAACCTAAGTATACCTTGACCCTGGGGTTATTTCCATCATTCTAAGGCCTATTTATAGTCCTTAAACCCTAGCTCTCTTTTCCATACGAATTTCCTCTAACCCTAGCTTGGAAAGAGAGTGGAAAAGAGAGAGAAAGTGCGAGAGATTAGTTGGTGAATCATCTTGGATTCTTCCTTGTTCTTCTTTATCTTTGAACCTTCACTTTGAATCGTTCTTCTGACGGTTCTGAGTTCTTTTGGGGTAAGTTAACCTAACCCTAACTTGTGTTAGAGCTTAGATTAGTTTTGGAGTTGTTGTATCTCATTTCTATCTTTATTTTAGGGTATTCTAGCACCGTTGACGAAGACAACTCGTCTAAATCAGTTCGGTGGTTCTTTCTTCGCTTAAGGTGCGGACTTTAAGTGTATAGGTTATAGTTTTCAAGACTTTCAATCCCAGTTAGTGATTTATTCTTGTTATGGATGAGATTTCACATGCCAAATGTTATGTTTACATTGCTTTCCTGATATGCATGTGCTATATTGAGATTTGTGTATTCTAAGTGTATTTATAAAGTACCGTATACGTATAAAATACGCACTTGTGTTTGTCATGATTATTTGTCATGTATGTATGCTAGATGCATGTATGACAACTCCTTGGTAAAAGGAATTGTCTAAGTGCATGTATTCCAACATACGCCATGTATGTTGTTCCATGTATGCTAAGTGTTTGTAGAAATGCATGAATGATCTAAGTGTAACTTATTACACGAATTGTGGGCGTTGAGAAGTGATTCTCAATACTCCTATGGATGCGCATGATTTCCTTTATGCAGTTACATTCCATGTTATTTAAATTCAAGCACTACTTGTGCTTACATTGATGTTAAGTTGATATTCCTCAAGTGCTTATGTACCATGATTTAAGCTGTTGTTCCATTACTGTTTTACATTCCATATGAATATCTGTTGTAGTGTAAGGTGTTTGGGACTATGCCTTAGTCCAGGAAATCGGTAATTGACCCTATGTTCATGGTTGAGATTGCTTTCGCCACGTAGGACGTATTAGACGAACCCGAGCCGTATTAGGGTTGGCGGCAGTGGTTTGGCCACGCGGAGTGTTTGCACACTCTATGTCGTTCAATTCAACGTGCGCTCGTGCTAGTCGAGTTCGTCAAATAACCCGATTGTCCGATGTATGTTTACCATGTATGGACGCTATTGCTTGAATCTAGGGTACCGAACTTACCAGTGACATCCCATTAACTATGGTACTTGATCCGCTAAGACTCATGAGCCGGACATGGTGGTATGGGACACCGTGGTCGAGCTGTCGGCCTACGCTGGGGTGACGAGCCTCCCCGTAGTGACCAGTGAGCAACTAAACTCGTGAGCCGATTATGGTGGTATGGGACACTATATTCGTGCTGTCGGCCTACATTGATTGGTGACGAGCCCTTTGTAGTGACCTCGAGCATACCTGGATACGGCAAGGAGGTGACGAGCCGATCTGTGGTAGGAAGGGCATGAAAGGCGTGCATTGATTGGTGACGAGCCCTTTGCTACGACCTCAAACGTATGATCGTATGAGATATCTAGGATTGATGACCCTAGTATGGATTACTGTTTGGATGATGATATGAGGAAGGTATCTTAGCTTCCCAATCTTGCTATGTGAAATGGACTAATAACAACTTGGTAATCATATCCATACACCGCATTTGCATGTGCTTTGTAGATGTGGCGCACTTTGAGGCGATGTCATGCGTAACGTAAGATGAAGACGCTGAGGGTGTACACGTGAGGGCACGCATCATACCGCATTCATACTTGCATTAACAAGAGTACTTAGGATTTATTTAATTGTCCTGCTTTATCATTACTGTTTGATTGAACTGATAACATGTTAACTAGTGCCTTATTGTTCCACTGAGTTGATCACTCACTCCCACGTTTCTGGGGCGGTGTTAAACACCCACCAGACTCTGTCTTAAGCCCTGATGTTGCAGATGTGGATGCGACGTCTGAGGCAGAGCGGGAGCTGGATGACGACGAGGCCGCCTTCTCCTATATGCAGTTTTCAGACGGGTTCTAGCGAGCCTCGGTCTGATGTGCGGGATCTTTGGGATTATTTTTGGGATCTAAAATGATGTAACTTGATACTTATAATTTTGTTAAATAACACTTTTATTCGACCTGGCTTGTATATGTAATTCAGGGATTTACACTTGTACACATTTTACTATAAGTCTTCCGCTTGCTTTATTCACTTATCCCTGAATCATATCTGTGTTTTTGGCTTAATCTATTCCATGTTTTATGCACTAATACAGTCAACATACATTCATCATTAAATATGTTGCATAAGTGATGTTTTGGAACTCGGGAGCTGAGTTATGCTCGACCCCCAAATTTCAGGGCGTTACAGTGGGGCCCGCTTAAGCTGAATCCACCCCAGCCACTGGATTTCATGGCCCGATACCGTCCAAAGGAGTCCAATATCCAGTATGTTTTAGCTCAAGGTGGGTCCTAGTCAATTTTTAACGGTAAAAATCAACATTTCTATGCTATGGCCCACCAGAAAAATCGGATTAACATCATTTTTCGACTCAATGCCTAAAATGAGCCGTGGAAGGGAATGGACAGAGTGGATTGAATACTTACATCAAGGTGGGGTCTACACAAGTGACCCACCCAAATAGCCTTGAACCAAGGCTAATATTTATGTTTCCTTTCAACGTCCAGTGTCCCTGGATGCTGGACAGTTTCGGCATGGCACATACGTTTGAGGTGGGCCCCACCTATAGACGTGGGCCACTAAAAGAAAGGGTTGGATGGCATGGGAAATACATACATTAAAGTGGGGTCCATCCAAGTGGGTCACTCAACTACACCATCACACAAAAGGAAAAGAGAGAGAGAGAGAGAGAGAGAGAAATAGAGTGGGACGCGTGTGATGGAGGGACCCCGACACTATGGGCCCTCCCTTAAAATCGATCATACATCAAGTGGGTCCCATTACACGTGGGCCCATCAAATTGAAAATCAACGGTGGAGATCCTTTCTCCACCAAAATGAAAGGTCTAGATGACCCTATTTATGCAAGAAAAATAAACATCATGATGGGGTCCATGGAGAATGGCCCCATCATGGAACGATCATGAGCATCAAGGTGGGCCATCGGCCACACCTAGGGTCCAAAGTGAGATCTATACCATCAATCGATAGGCCTCACTTGGCCCATCATAAGAACATGAAAAATCTAGCCTATGGAAGCACCCACCGTTCGATCTTCTCGGTCCGTTGGAACACCGGTCTCCTTGTGCTTCACTTTGATGGAGAGGATGAGAAATGAAGGGCTAGGATGATGGATTTTTGGGATGTAAAGGTGGGCCACACAAATCACATTTTTCTCTCTATGAAAAGGCTTGGACGTGTGCACCTGTTGCTAGCTTGGGAGTTGTGTTGAGAAATGATAGAGAGAGAGAGAGGATGTAAGGAGAGAGAGTGATGGGTGATGGATGTGAGGTGAGTGATGGGTGAGGTGAGAGATTGGTTGACTTTGGGGTTTGCTTGACTTGTGGAGAAAGGAAGCATGGGTTGCTCTTGTACTTGATATGATGTGATGTGATTGATTGGAGTGATTGATTGATGGGACATGTTGTAGAGATTCTCTTAGGATTGCAAACATGCAGTGTTTTCTCGAAATAAACGCCGACTCACGTCTTCCTACCAAGGCATCGGATCGATGCACGAGTCGCGGCATTGGAACCACGGCGACGGTGCGATCGCAATGGTACAAGTCTCAGATAAAGCTGACTCACTTTTACAGGATACCACTTAGGGTCGTGTGTAAATATTGATTATTGGTCGCAGGTTGCCAGAATTCGACAAGAAGGATCGCAGGATTCGACGGAACAGTACGGACTAGGATACGGGTCTTACAGCCCCATTTGAAACTTTAAGAACATAATTCAAACTGGTGCATTTGCACTCAAGCACCTCAAGTGCTCTTAAAGATATCGGACTCTTCCTCAAACCAGGAACGTATCTCATTTCAGTTAAGATGCGCCCCATGCCATCAAACATCTTGATGTGCACCGCTCCAACACCTACAACTTTACAGACATTATCATTGCTCATAAATACGTAACGACCATTACACTTACTATAACTGGTGAACCAACTCCAATGATGGGTCATGTCGTATGATGCTCCTATATCCCAAATCCATTCTTCATTGAAGTATCCGAATTTTAATGCAATCAGCATGTCACTACCATTCATCTCCTCATTGGATTCCGTAGTGTAGGCTTCCCGGGAAGAACCCTCTGAATTCTCTTTCCTCAACTTAAGATTCTGACAATCATTCTTCATGTACCTGGTCATTCCATAATTTCAGTACTTCAACTTGCACTTGCCCTTATCCATGGATTTGGACCTCGATCGTAAAGAACCACTGTCTCGCTCAGAATTTTTTTCCCTCGTAATCGGTGCATCTGTATAAGGACCTATATCACCATTTTTCTTTCTCATCGCCTTCGACTGAAGGGTTGAGATAATGGTCTCGATGCTAATGGTAGTTTTACTAGTGCATAACGAATACTTGAACAACTCATACAAAGCTGGAAGATAATTCAACAAAATGCACGTTTGATCCTCATCTTTCGGTGTTTCCTCCACATCTCATAATTTGCAAATCAATCTATTAAAGTTACTAATGTGGGCCTTAATATAAACCCTATCCGCTATCTTTAGATTGAATAATTAAAATTTCAAGTACAAACAATTCTTAAGAGATTTCTTCACATAGATATTCTATCATTTCGCCCCATGTACTTGTTACAATTTTCTCTCTTTTGACATTATAGAGAACCTCATCCATTAAGCATAATTGGATAGAGGTTCTCACTTTCTTATCTATCTTATTTCATTTATCTTCGGTTATAGATTCTAATCTCTTCTCAAGGAAAACATCATCTAATCCCTGCTGAATTAGGATATCGTTCATCTTAATTTTTCATAGTTCAAAATTATTTTTACCAAAATATTTTTTTACATCAAACTTTGGGTTAGATGTCATTGATACGAAACTTTTAGATTCGATCTACTTCCAAACGTTATCTCTGATATCAGTTATTGGGGAAGAAATATTGAAGCACACAGAGATAAATCAATCAAAGTACTATCAATCGCACAACCAAATCCAAACATAAAAAATCTGAATTTTACATGGAAAAATCCTTTCGTGAAAAAGACCATGGCATAAAGTGATGAATAATGCACTATGAAAGCAGAAATATAAGAAATAAAGTGTTACCGATTCCAACAAGCCTCAAATACACTTCACAAGCTCAATCCCGATTATACTCGATATATATAGTATTATATAGTATCACAATTGAAATAGGAAATAAATTCCGCACTTACGTAATTCTGCGCGGCACTCGATGGCACCTTCGATGGGACTTTGATGGCATCAGTGATCTATTGATGGCATTGAACACATTAGATGATATCGAGTAGAAACACCAAAATGTTCCAGCAATAAAACATGGAATTTACAAATTTTCTTGATGGGATTTCGATGGCATCGACACCTGGTGCTTCGATGGGACCTTCGAAGGCACTTCAATGGCCCCCCTTTTTGTTTTTTCCAGATTTAAGACATCAACAACAATTTCATTACCATTTATACCTACTGGCATTTTGAAATTGATGTTTCCCGCCTCCAGAGGTACTTTATTGTAATGAAATGGCCTACATTTTCTCAATCTTGGTATTGTTTCCCTTTTTTATCTTTCTGTTTTAAGACTTGATACTGATATAAACCATCAAGTAAAGAAAAGGGTAAATGTTGTTTTAATCTAGTTAAAGAAATACCTTGATTTCAAGTGGTGTAAGGGTAACTCTACCATGGATAGCTCCAGAGCTTTTAAATGGCTGCAGTACTTGCTACTGAAAAGGAAAGTCATCATCCTTCAAATAATACTCTACATGGCATACGAAAAATAAATATCATGCTCTATCTGTTCTTGAAACTAATATATAGGAAGTTCATCATTTTCTTCAGCCTTTTTAATTACGTTAAAAATATGAAAATAACAAACATTTAATTTTATTAAGCTTGAAAGGCATAGCAAATAAACACAGATAGTATACACATCTATGTTTTGTGATCAAGCAATTCTAAATCAGAAATCGGTCCCATCTTTATATTAAGATGACCCAAATGATGGAAGGGCTTATAGATGTTTTCCATATCATATTCCTTCGAATCCCAACGGCTCCTGAAATTACCTGGGCTAGTTGGAGTACTGACCCTAATCACAAGTTGATGTATTCTCATTCTGCATTGTCATGTGGGAAATTCTTACAGGGAGAGAAACAGTCAGTGTTTAAGAAATTCAAGTGGGACACACTATTGAGGAAATTAGTGATTTGCACAACAATTAACAATGGTATCAGAGCGGGGTTTTGAGGAGAGTAAAAAGTGCAATTGATTGCTTCCAAAAGTTTTGTATAGCTAGCCATTCCATGCTTTAATGGTCACTATATATGACCATTGGAGCATGCTCATGGAGAACTTCTTAAGGTCTAAAGAATATTGGACGATTGTTGTTTCTGGAGTAGCAGAATCAACAGAAGGTGCTGTGCAGACAGATGCGCAAAAGATGGAGCTTGAAGGGCTGAAGTTGAAGGATCTTAAAGCAAAGAATTATCTCTTCCAAGCTATTGATCGCTCAATTTTGGAAACCATTCTTTGTAAGGACACCGCAAAGCATATTTAAGATTCCATGAAGAAGTACCAAGGTACAACAAGGGCTAAGAGGCAGCAGCTTCAAGCACTTTGTTCGGAGTTCCAAATGCTTCAAATGAAATCAGGAGAGTCAGTTACAGACTATTTTTCAAGAACAATGGCAATCGTTAACAAGATGCGGATCCATGGCGACAAGACAGAGGATGTTACCATTGTTGAGAAGATTCTTCGATCCTTGACGCCAAAATTTAATTTTGTTGTTTATTCTATAGAAGAAGCTAATGATGTTGGTGAATTTTCAATTGATGAATTACAAAGTTCTTTGTTGGTTCATGAGCAAAAAATTAACCAGTAGGAGAAAGAAGAACAAGCATTGAAGGCCTTATCAGAAAATAACTCTACACCCAGTGGAGTTGATAGAGGATGAGGTAGAGGCTGAGGTCGAGGAAGAGGAGGCAGAAATAACAATGATCGTGGGAACCAACAACAAAATCATCAGCATCAAGAGAGTCAATTTCAAGGAAGAGGTAGAGGACGTAGCAGCCACCACTCAACAACTTGTAGACCAAAGTCAGCACACAAGTCCAATGTTGAATGTTACAGATGTCATAGGTATGGCCATTATAAGTCAGAATGTCAAACTAATTTGAATAGACAAAGTGGAGAAAAAATTAACTTTGCAGAAAAAGAAGAAGGGGTGTCTCTTTTGATGGTGTGTCACGTGAAGGAAGAAATTTAACAAAACTTGTGGTATTTAGACATTAGATGCAGCAACCACATGTGTGGAGATAAGGAGGCATTCTTTGACTTGGATGTATCTTTTCGCAGCTCTGTTAAGTTTGGTGCCAATTCCATGGTTTCTGTTATGGGAAAAGAAAAGGTAACAATCCAAACTGAAGGAAATTCCACCCACACTATCATTAATGTTCTTTTTGTACCAGAATTAAAGACCAACTTGCTTAGTGTGGGTTAATTGCAAGAAAAGGGATACGAGATTTCTATCAAAGATGGAGTATGCGAGATTCAAGATGCAAAGTTGGGCTTAATTGCTCAAGTTAACATTACGATAAATCGTATGTTCCCACTTTATCTCCACAACACTCATTCATGCTTCTCAGTGAAATTGAAGGATGGGGCATGGCTATGGCACTTCCGCTATGGACATCTGAATTTTGGTGGATTAAAAACACTACAATAGAAGAACATGGTGACGGGTCTTCCTCAAATTACAGCGCCTTCTCAAGTTTGTGAAGAATGTGTTGTTAGTAAACAACACCGCAATCAATTCCCACAAGGAAAATTTTGGAGAGAGAAGAAGGCATTGGAGCTTGTTCATTCCGACATTTGCGGGCCAATAACACCACATTCTAATGGAGGTAAAAGATATATAATTACCTTCATTGATGATTATAGTTATAAAATATGGGTTTATTTTTTGCAAGAAAAATCTGAAGGCTTTGTAGCTTTTAAATTCTATAAAGCGCTTCTTGAGAAAGAGGTTGGCAACCCAATAAAAGTTCTTCGCACGGATCATGGTGGAGAATATAGCTCACATGAATTTGTAAATTTTTGTGAGAACCATAAAATCAAGAGACAACTTATAGCAGCTTATACACCCCAACAGAATGATGTATGCGAGAGGAAGAATTGCACTATTTTGAATATGGTGTGCAGCCTTTTAACAATGAGTGGCATTCCAAAAATTTTCTGGCCTAAAGCAATTAATTGGAGGATTCATATATTGAACAGAAGTCCCACACATGCTGTTCAAAATATGACACTGGAGGAAGCATAGAGCGGAAAGAAACCTGCTGTAGATCATTTCCGGATATTTGGGTGTATTGCCTATGCCCATATACCAGATGAGAAGAGGAGGAAGCTAGATAACAAGGGAGAAAAATGCATTTTTCTTGGTGTTAGTGATAAGTCAAAAGCTTATAAGTTATATAATCTTAACACCATGAAAATAGTTATCAGCCGTGATATGGTTTTTGATGAAAAAGGCACCTAGTCATGGAATGAAAATGGTGTTAAATAAAAATATTATTCCAGCAGATTTTGATGATGATGATGAGAAAGGGCAGCAACCTATGGAGAATGAGCAAGAACAAGAAGCCACTCAAAGTGTTCCAGTAGCTAATCAAAGCCCACTTGCAGCTGAATCACAAAGGCCTCAACGTGTTCGACGAAGACCAGCATAAATGACTGATCATGAGGTAACTGGAGTTGACCAAAGTGATGACCCACTTACATAGTTTGCTCTGTTTTCATATTGTGATCCTACCACTTTCGAAGTGGTTGTCAAAGAATCAAAATAGAGAAAGGCTATAGATGCTGAAATTACAGCCATCAAAAGAAATGATACTTGGGAGCTATGTGATCTTCCAAAAGGGCAGAAAACAATTTTATTTTTTTTTTGGGTTAGCTTGTTAGTATACACCCACGTTAGTACACACACTTCATGTTAGCCACCCCCACTAGGGATTGATAAGGCAGAAAACAATTGGTGTAAAGTAGGTTTACAAGACAAAGCAGAAGGAGAATGCTGAAGTTGACAAGCATAAGGCACGCATGGTGGCTAAGTGCTACAAGCAGGAGTTTGGTGTTGATTATAAAGAAGTCTTTACTCCGGTTGCGAGGCATGACACAATCAGATTGGTGATTGCATTGACAGCTCAAAACTCATGGCTTATCTTCCAATTAGACGTAAAATCAGCATTCCTCCATGGAGATTTGAAAGAAGAGTCCTCTATTGGAATTTTTATTTCTCAAAAGAAGTATGTGCGAGAAATCTTGGACAGGTTTCAGATGAATGATTGTAATCCTGTAAATACACCATCTGAGTTTTGTTTGAAGCTAAACAAAGATAATGGAGGAAAGCAGGTTGATGACACTCTTTACAAACAAATAGTGGGGAGTTTAATATATTTGATGGCAACAAGACCTAATATAATTCATGTTGTAAGTGTGATTAGTAGGTACATGGAGTGTCCTACAGAGATTCATTTCTTTACTGCAAAAAGAATTTTTCGGTACTTGCAAGGTACTAAGGAGTTTGGGCTGTTCTATAAGAGGGGAGAAAAGTCAAATCTGTTTGGTTTTACGGATAGTGATTATGCAGGAGATTCAGATGATCGAAAAAGCACGTTTGTGTATCTTTTCATGATGGGGACAGGAGCTGTTTCATGGTCATCAAAGAAGTAACATATTGTCACATTATCATCCACTGAAGCTGAATTTGTTGTTATAACAGCTTGTGCTTGTCAAGCTATTTAGCTAAAGAAAATTCTTAAAGAGTTGCATTTCAAGGAAGGTGGGCCTACTCAGATTTATTGAAACAACAGTTCAACAATAAAGCTTTTAAAAAATCTTATTCTACATGGTCGAAGCAAACATATAGATGTGAAGTATAATTTCTTGAGGGATCTCACAAATGATGGAGTCATTAATCTTATTTACTATAGAAGTGAAGACCAGATTGCTGACATTCTAACCACCTCTCAAATTTCGTGCATTTCAGAAGCTCAGGAAGCTACGTGGTGTTTGCATTTCAAATGATTCAATTTAAGGGATAAAGCTTCAAAGTTTGACTCTTATTAAACTGAATGTTATGTCTAGAACATCAATTTAAGGGAGGGATTGTTGATGAAATTAGTAATTTGCACGTTTGGGTTGTCCTTCTTTAAGGTTGTCAATGAGTTTGTTTCTATTTACCTAGTCAATAGGAGTCTGTTTACTTAGTCAATAGGAGTTTGTTTTGGACGTTGGGTAGTGCCTATTTTCATGTTATTATAAGTTATGTATTAGCCTTTATATAGGCTTTTTGTTAATCAATGAAGTAATGCAAAAAACGTACATCCTCTCTCCCTAAAACCCTAGAACTGAGGATGTATGTTTTCTGCATTACTTCATTGATCAACAAACAACCTATATAAAGGCTAATACATAACTTATAATAACATGAAAATAGGTACAACTCAACGTTCAAAAGAAACTCCTATTAACTAGATAAACAGACTCCTATTGACTAGGTAAACAGAAACAAACTCACTTACAATCCTAAAGACTAGGACAACCCAAACGTGCAAATTACTAATTTCCTCAACACACACCACAAGCAACAACGTGCAATGATGCCTAAACCTATATATCAACTTCTTGTGGACCATCCTAGGTCATGGAATGGCTTGAGCTTCGGTGTCCCTTCATCATGGTTGTATCTTACCTGATTAGCGGGTTGGATGACATATACACAACATAGAAGTTTTTAGGTGGGCATACATCCCCCTCCCAAATGTCACCGTTGTTCACTTTGGCTATTTCGTGTGGCCCACTTGAGTTATGGATCAGTCTAGATTCTAAGCTATAGGCCTAATATGGGGTGGGGCATATAATCCACACGTTGCATGGTACTTCATCATCTAATGGTTACACACCTCTCAACTGATTATTGGGCCAGGCATGTTGAAGGTGAGCCCCACCTGATTGGTACCACAGCTGTAAGACCTGTGTCCTAGTCTGTACCGTTCCATTGGCTTCCACGGTCCTTCCGGTTGAATTCTGGCAACCTTCGCATCGTATCCGACATTTGCGTGCGATCCTAAACCAGGTCCTGCATACCGAAGTCAGTTCGAACCGAAACTTGTATCATAGCGACCGCACCATCACTACGATTCCAACGCCACGACTGGCACACCGAACCGATACCCAGGCCAGGAGATGTAGGCCAGCGTTTGTTTCGAAGAAACGCCGCGCGTTGCAAATATCGAGGGAATCTCTACGATATGTCCCATCAATCAATCAATCAATCAATGTCAAGTACAACCATACCTCAAGTACATCAACCCATCCCTCCTTTTTCATTAGTCAACTCTCTCTCTCCCCTCACCATTCCTCTTTAACCAAAATTTCAACCCAACCCATACCTCTCCTTACAACCACCACTCCACCCATCCCTTCATCCATTAATTCTCCATTTCTCCTTATTTCTTAAAAAACTCTCTCCCAAGTAACTCAAAGCCTCACACGTCCAAGCATTCCCAAGTTTTTCCAAAAACATCAAGTGTGGCCCACCCTCTCATCTCCCATCTCAACCATTCATCTTTCATCAACCACCATCAAAAGGCAAGGCAAGGAGCATAGAAGGCCAAGGGAGGAAGGAGAAGGCCTAGAAGTGGGTGATCCACCGTTAATCTCAAAATTTAGGGTCCCCTTGTTGTGGGACCCACTTGATGTGTGTGTTGTATCAATGGAGGGCCCATAGTGGCGGGGTCCCTCCTCTCCATCACCGTCTCTCTTGTTTCTCTCTCTCTCTTTCTTTCCTCTCCCTAGAATGAAGTGGGCCCCACCAAATCATGTTAAATCCACTTCATTCATCAATGGTGTGGCCCACCACATTTTAGGCAACATCCACCGTTGGTGGGAAGTCCCACTTGCAATATATATATACATATATATATATACACAATATTTTATATTTATATTATG
This sequence comes from Magnolia sinica, assembly GCF_029962835.1. Classification (NCBI taxonomy): domain Eukaryota; kingdom Viridiplantae; phylum Streptophyta; class Magnoliopsida; order Magnoliales; family Magnoliaceae; genus Magnolia; species Magnolia sinica. Next base: position 4,036,635 of record NC_080584.1, on the reverse strand, counting down.
CTAATATATAAATACACACATATATATAGATGGTGGGCCACGTCCATGTGGGACCCACCACAATGCATGTGTTTATCCATGCCGTCCAGCGTCCCTGGACGCTGGACAGGCGAGGCTAAGATGGAGTGTGCATACTGACGTGGGTGTGTACAAAAGAAAAGAAAAGGAAGATATAATTGCTTTTAAGGTGGGTCGCACATGCAGGCCCCACCTTGATGTATGTATACAATCCAAACCGTTCATCGTTTTCCTAAGATCATTTTAGCTGTTAAGCCAAACTTTGAGACCAATCTGATAAATCAAGCGGGCCATATCATAGGAAATAGCAGTATTGCCATTAAAATCCACTTTGATCCTCTTAGTCGCCAAAAATACATTGCATATTAGTCTCATTTGGTCGATCATGGGCCGTAGAATCTAATGGCTGGGTCGGATCGATCTGATGTCCGAGACACATTAAGGTGGTGTGTTCGTGTCTGTTTGTTTTATTATATATATATATATATATATATATATATATATATATATATATATATATATATATATATATATATATATATATATATATCACAACAGCAGCAGGCGCCTGATGCACGGATGGACGAGCCGGGTCTCGCGGCCACAGTTGTGGGCCCCACCCTGATGCGTTTCGACCATCAACACCATGCATTTGATGGGTCCCCACGAACCAGGTGGCCACCCCAAAAATCAGCCGTATATGGAACTCAGGTGGGCCACACCATCTAAAATCATGTGAAGACATGCCTAAAACATATAAAATCACTTGGTGGGGCCTACCTGAAATTTGGATGCCGTTAAAACTTGATAGAAACAATTTCTCAATGATACAAGTTGTAGGATGTTAGTTGTTTTCACAAACATCAAAAGCATGAGAGCGCACGTAAAATATATATATATATATATATATATATATATATATATATATATATATATATATATATATATATATATATATATATATATATATATATATAAAAATCACGGTGGGCTCCCTGACCATGCGACCCATTCAACAAGTTGCATGGCAAATAAACGTTACGGTGGGCCCTAGTCCCACCCAGGTCCACGTGGCCTTGTGAACAGATTGGATGTAAATAAACGTTATGGTGGGCCCTGGTCCATGTGACCTTATGCATAGGTTGGATGAAAATAAACATTACAGTGGGCCTTGGTTGGGTGGGAAATGAACATTACTATGGGCCCCAGGTCTGAGTGACCTTATCAATGGGTTGGATGAGAAATAAACATTATGGTGGGCCCCACATGGGACCCACTTGTGTATGTATTGTAATTCACACCCTCCATTAGTGTGGGCTCCATCATGATGCATGTGTTTCATTCAAACCGTCCAACCATTTTGGAGATAATTTAAGGCCCATTGTTGAGGCCCATCTTGATGTATTGGTAGTCCCTATTGAGGCCCACCTTGATTTGTATAGGGCCCAAATTATGAGGCCCATTGTGATGTATGCAAGGCTCATGTGACTAGACCCATGTTGATGTATTGGTGGCCCGTCATTGAGGCCCACCTTGATATGTATATACGAGACCCATGTATGAGGCCCATTTGATATACTGGAGGCCCATGGGTCAAGGCCCTATAGGAGGTACATAAGGCCCATTGTAGTATGATTCCACCATGATATATGTGTTGATTTTATAGCAGGCTACACCTTGGGAGCAATGATGGTTTGATGTCCACATTGTAAGGATGATGTTGGTTAAATGTCCGCATTGTCACTCTCTCCCTAGGGCCCATTAATAGGCCTATACCTGTAATGTGTAGATCGTTTTGATCAGAACCCATCACCTCATAACATGCTTAGTATAAATTCATGATTCATGATCATACGCATCATATGTATGCCTGATGTGAGGATTGACTGATCATTGCACATGCCTTCGGGTAGATGGTTTATGGACTCCCTGATAGGTGGAGTTGCCTTACATGAGCGCGCGGTACACGCAAGATTGTTGCATGTCTGATGGTATGATTCATGCACTTACATTCATGTGATTGTGCTCATTGTATGCCCTAGTGACATAAGGGCCATAGCCTCCATAGACACATCGTGGGTGGCTGGATTGGATACCAGAAATATTTGGTTCTAGCATACGGGCGCCATAGATGTCCCTGGGTGAAATTCTATAAACCAGATGGTACCAGAGGATGACTCTAACTTCGAGACCAAGTGGATATATGAGCGCATGAGGGCCGAATACCAAGAGGCCGCGTCTCCCACTGTGTCGTGGTCGGTTGAAAAGGGGTGTAGCCTTACTCGCCTGGGGGTAGGGGGTAATACTAGGCTGAGTTTGACCAGCTCGTGAATGGGTCCGTTATCGACGTGCCAGATAGGTATTGACAGACTATTGGCTAGGTGGATAGTGAGGTTTCTTACACTCACTTGGACTGTGCGACTAGGAGAGCGACAGTGCCATTTGGAGTGTATTAAACCTCGGTGATTATTCAGAATGAGAACTGTACTGATATATGATGAGGATTGACATGCTTAAGTTGCATCTCGCATCGCATGGCCATGTTATGGCCGATAGCATTCATATCTTACACCGCATAGCCTTAGTACGGCTAATTGCATTCATGTACTCATCACCATGATTCCGCATTACTCTGACCTTGCATTCTAAGCATGCTTATATTACGCACACACTTACACCACCTTCTAAACTTTCTATAAGCTTATGCATGATTGATGCGTGTAGGTGATGCCAGAACGCAGCCGTAGCATAGTAGCAATAGGAGCGTGCAGACGAGCTTCTAGAGTTTTGTTACTTTCGTCATATTGTATTTCCCTTTCATACGCACTGTATCCAAAAGTTTTTTATCATAGTGGATTTTGTGATGGTGTTCTTGTGGTTATTGTTCGTGGGTTATGCTTTTAGTTATGCTCATTATGAATCAGACTGATGATTATAAATCCTCCTTGTAGTGTCCCACGATCGGAACCTGGTAAATGGGTGCCGAGAGCCGAGAATGGGGTTCTGCGGAGGCTGTCGGTGCTAGATTCGACAATCAAAAATTTTGTGAGCCCGGTTTCCGAGTTCGAGGCGTGACAGATATAGTCCAATCACATTCCCCCATTTCCATCCCAAGCCGATCTTGGTCAGACCCAAAACGTTTCAGAGGCCAGTTTGGTCTCAATACATGGGCCTTCCTGGCTCGAAGGCTTCAACCCATTGCCCTACAGTCACGCCTGGGTTAGATTTTTCAGTGAGTGAACTAATTTCAGCCATTAATTCATGTGGCCCACCACATAAATGACCTTGCCTCAAATCTGAAATTTAACAACATTTTCTACTAAGGCCCAGTTCAAGTGGAAAGTAGCCCATTTGTGATAAACCTATATTAAGAAGTAGAATATTGTAAAACCATGTCTTCGAGGTACACATTGTGGGTAATGTTGATTTGTACCATCCATCAAGTGGGCCCTATAGAAGATGTTATAGATAATTTGGTACCAAGGGTTAAAAATCTGATTTGATGCAACGTATTGGGACAGTCATGAAAACTGATTGTCCAAATGACCAACCCTATCTTGGATGGATGGAATGCAACACAAAATTGAATGTGGATTGCCTGCCACACCCACTTCCTCATTCCGAAGCTAGGTGGGGCCCACTATGATGTTAGTAAGAAATTCACCCCATCCTTCGGTTAGGAAACTCAAGTGGACCACGCCTTGGGAAAAAGTGGGTAGTGAAATCTCTACCGTTGAATCCTTCCTGGGTCCACTTTGACATCTATATGCCATCCAAACCATTCATAAGGTCATTTCCACTGGGATGAACTGAATACATAAAAATATTAGCCTAATACAGAACCTCTATGCCCCACAAATAAAAATAATTCAATGGTAGGTGTTCAATCCCCACAGTTTCCTGTTGAGTGACCCACTTAGTTTTGGATCCACCTAGCATGATATATGGCAAAAGGGATGGATAGTGTGGATTTCACGCAAACATTACAGTGGCCCCACCTAGCCTCCCTGCAGTTGGGTGTACACAAACCTAGCAGATTCCGCTGTGGGCATCCCTGTTGAATGTACTCCTAGGTCCCGGGCGGACCATGAGCCCCAGGATCCTATCTCTGCCACCATTGCTAGATCCATGGTTTCGAACAATACATTGAAGGGCTCCGCTACTGTCTCCTCTCCTCTTCACACCCCTATGCCTTTGCCGGGGGATACTACTTTGTCTCAGCCTCTGAAGGGCCTAACTGATGGCTGCACTACTGTGTACAATCAGTTAGGCCTTGCAGTGGACCTGTCCCCTTACCAGCTCCCTCTCAGTGAAGGGGATATCAGGGCTGTGAACAGACTCAATTTCGGTTCACAGCAAGTCGACAAAATGCGCAACAGGCTACCACGGGGAAATAGCCCCTCATCTGATGTGGGTCTGTCATTTTCGGTTGGGGATTCTAGCCCCGAGTGGGGAGGGCCCACCAGGTCATTTCTCTCTAGCTTCCAGAAAGACGATGTGATTGACGTCAAAGTTGACTTCAGCTCAGAGACCGATGGTTGGAAGGTTAGGCTCAACAGGCTAAGGAAGAGGGTTGGTTTCTCAGGGAATTTATCTGATGAATAGCATCCTTACGTGGAATGCTCGGGGTATGGCCAACGCGGCCACGATCCGTACTATCAAAAGAATTATTCGAGACCACCACCCCTCGATTATCGCTATTCTTGAACCCCTAGCTTCCGACAGCTTGCGATTAGTCTAAAACTGGGCTATCATTCCTCCTTCTCTAATGCTGATGTGGGGGGAAATATCTGGATTTTTCACTCTCTGGGTGAGTCTGTTTCGCTCCTTGGGGTGATAAATCAGATGGTTTCCATTCAAGTTTTTCTCTCTAATCCGCTTGTAAACTGTGTTGTCTCCTTTGTCTATGCAAAGTGCTCGAGGTATAGCAGGAGGTCTCTTTGGGATGCTTTGGACTCTTTTACTGCTGGATCCATCAGGCCGTGGGCTGTCAGTGGTGACTTCAACGCAGTGCTTGATGCCTCAGAAAGGTTGGGTTATAGATCTCATGATCAGGGCAACTCTGATGAGTTCAGAACGGCTATCGACAAAGCAGGGCTGCTGGATGTGGGCTTCAATGGTAATAAGTTCACTTGGTGCAACAATCGAGCAGGTGGTGCGAGGTTGTGGGCAAGACTGGTTAGAATTCTCTGTAATGCAGGCTAGCTTCAGTCCTTCCCAGGGTTCCATGTCTCTCATCTGCCTAGGATGAACTCCGATCACACTCTGCTTCTGTTATCCTTTCCCCTCCCTGCTCCTCCTGTGCCGAGGCCATTCCGATTTCAGAGGATGTGGATGTTGGACTCTTCCTTCTCTCAGCTCATTGCAGACGTTTGGGGGCCAAAACTGGCTGACCAGCCCATCTTAAACATTTTCCTGAAAATCAAGGCGGTCAGATTCCGGCTTTGAATTTGGAATAGAAATGTCTTCGGTAATGTGTTCTAAAACCTCAAAGTGGCTGAACGGGACCTGAACAAGTTAGAGGCTCTCGCCCAATCCCCCTCTGCTAACATTAATCCTGCTGAGCTGGCTGGGGCGAGAAAAAGGTTGGCTTCCTTGGAATTAGCTGAAGAAATTTTCTGGAAGCAGAAGGCTCGTAATAATTGGTTGCTTGAAGGCGATAGAAACACTAATTTTTTTCTTCTTTCTGCTATAGACAGAGTTAGAAGAGCCCACCTTCAGGAAATTTAACTCGATTCAGGGGTTTCCACATCAGACCCCAATGAGATAAAGTTGGAAGCTGTGGCCTTTTTTAGTCACCTTTTTTCCTCGGATTCCCCTCCTGGGCCTCCTCTAGACCCTGGGGGGATGTTAGATTGCATCCCTTCCTTGGTCTCCGCCCAAGATAACGCTGACCTCATTAGGCTTCCCTCCATTGATGAAGTCAAAGTTGTGGTCTTCGCTCTCCCTTGTGATGAAGCTCCGAGGCCGGATGGATTGTCTGTGATGGGATGTCTATGGCTTTCTTCAGTGGCTGCTGGGACACGATTGGGGCTAATATTCATTCTGCAGTTTTGGAATTTTTTCAAGGGGGCTGCCTTCCCTGGACTTTCCTCTCCACGTTGATCTGCTTGGTCCCAAAAGCTAGCCAAAATCCTTCACCGACATTAGGTCGATCAGCCTATGTAATGTCATTTATAAAATTTTTACTAAGGTGATTGTGGTTCATCTCAGCTCTTTGCTCCCAAAGTTGATTTCCCCCGAGCAAAGGGCTTTTGTTCGTGGCCGGTACATCACAAAAAACATAGCTCTTTGCCAAGAACTTTTTAGAGATATCAACAAAAAGGTTCGAGGGGGGAACCTTGTTTTAAAGATCGACATGGAAAAGGCCTATGATAGAATTGAATGGGGCTTCTTGAAACAAGTCATGCACAAGTTTGGTTTCTGCTCCTCCTGGATTAAGATGGTGGAATCCTGCTGGAGCGGTTGTTGGTCCTCGATTCTTATTAACGGCAGTCCCTACAGTTACTTTCAATCTTCTAGAGGACTGAGATAAGGAGACCCTCTCTCTCCCAGCCTGTTCATCCTTGCGACTAAAGTTCTCAGCCGGGGCTTGTCTAAGCTGGTCTCCACTGGCTTGTGCTCTCCTTTCAAGTTGAAGCATGGGTGCTAACAAGTCTCCCATTTACTCTATGCGGATGACACTCTCTTATTCTCAAATGGGTCCTACCGTTCACTTGTCTAGATCTGCTCTTTCCTCTCCAATTTTCAGACGATCTCTGGGCAGTGCATCAATTTGGGGAAAAGTTGTTTCCATTGCTTGGCGAAGCTGTCTTCTATTAGGATCAGGCGTATTGAGGGGACCCTTGGGCTTTGGAAAACTTCTGCCACTTTCTCCTATCTTGGAGTCCCTATGGCCAAAGGGAAGATGTTATGTTATCTCTTTAAGCCCCTGCAAGATAAAGTGTTTGCTAAGGTTCACGGCTGGAATGCTAAACTGCTCTCCCAAGCTGGGAGACTCATGCTCATCTCCTCCATCCTGTCCGGGATCCCGGTCCACTCTCTTGCTGTCGTAGTGTTGTCGAAGACTGTGTTGCATAATCTGGAAATGTCATTTACAAATTTTTCTGGGGCTGGAAGGACAGCAAGAGGAAGATGCACTGGAAGAACTAGAGAGTCATCTCATCTCCAAAGGATGAGGGGGGCCTAGGGATCAGGGGCTTCAAGGATGTGATGGGTGCCCTCCACTCGAAGATGGCGTGGGCCATCAAGTATGGCAAAGGTAGATCCCTCTGGGTGGATTTTGTCAGATCTAAATACCATTTTGCTCGTCCTTTCTGATGGTTCCTTTTCTACTGCTGCCGGTGCATCCCCTCTTTGGAAGCGCATGCTGAGTCTCTTCCCGATTCTCGATAGGGTCGTCCAGTGGGAGGTGGGGCAGGGTTCCAAGAGCATGTGGGACTGCAATTGGTCTGGGTTGGGCTCCTTACACTCCTTGGGCTCTCTGGATTTTCCTTTAGCCCACAACGGGCTTCAGGTAGCAGATTTTCTGGACGCAGATGGTCTTAGACATGACGCCCCTCTCAGGCTCCTCGTTCATATCGTGGACCACATCTCGCGAGTTGGTCTCTGCACCTCTGATGCGGCTGACTCCCCAATCTGGCCTCTTGGCCCAAATGGCTCCTTCACGATCCGATCTGCCTGGGACGTGGTCAAGCCACACTGACAGAAAAGGGAGTGGGCAAAGTGGGTCTGGCACTCGAACATTCCACCTAAAATCTCCCTTTTCCTTTAACGAGCTCTTCATAGAGCTCTTCCCCTTGATGTAGATATCCAGAGAAGAGGAGTGTCATTTGCTTCTATGTGCGTATGTTGCTCTGCTTTTCCCGATTCCAGGCCTTCTCCCGAATTTCTCTCTCATCTTTTCCTTTTTGGCGAGCTGGCCAATCACATTTGGAGAGGGATCTCGAATTTCTTTTGTGTCCCACTTGCAGCCCACCTTTCTATTGCTGATCGCCTCCACTGGTGGTGGATGAGGCCTCTCCCCTTCCCCCGTGTCCCGGTGGCCCTCCGGTTAGCCCCCGCCTTCGCTCTCTGGGAAGTGTGGAAAGCTAGGAACGGGGCTAGGTTCAACGATCGCCCGATCCTGCCTTCCTCTGTCTTCAGTAATATCATGAGAAACCTGGATTTCTACGTCGGCTCCTCTGGCCTATCGCCTTCGCTGATTCGTTCTCCTGCCCCCCAGGTTCCTGCGCCTAACCACTCTCCTCACAATACAACACATGCATCATAGTGGGGCTATGAAACTTGGTGATGTCACTTCAGTAGCAACTCTTGCTAATCGGCGTCCCTGACCAGCTGATTTTACCTTTAAAATTTGGACCACCCACTATTATATTTTTAACCATCTATTGATAATCACGAATTGGATGGTTAGCATTTCTTGACAAGTATTATTTTATAGATATGCTACATAAACAATGATGCTATTACAATATTAGACCGGACGCTTGTCAGGGAGGGGCCCACAAACCTTTAGCTTAGATTTTTCTTCTTTTATAAGAACTGACTTCATCCATGTTTGGCGCCTTTTTTCTCTTACGTTACAGGAGTACTCATCAATGGAAGGAGTGCATTATATAGTTTTGACTTCATGAATCTTTAGCGCCTTTGCCATTTCCTCGGGAGCGGATCAGGTGTTACCCGGTAACACCTTAGTGGGTGTTACCCTTACCACGTGGGGCCACATTGATAAAAATTTTGTATATCCATCCCGTCCATCCGTTTTACCGTATTATTTTAAGATGTGATGCCAAATTTTAAGTAGATCCAAATTCAACGTAGACTACACCACTGGAAACAATGATGAATAACCATTAAAAGCTTTTCTAGGTCACAAAAGTTTTGGATCAAGCTGATATTTTATAATGTTTTCTCTTCATCCAAGTCTGGTTGACATTATCAACAGCTTAGATAGAAAAGAAACATTACAATAGGCATTATTGCCGGCCCCATGACGTTTTTAATGGTGGGCATTCAATCACCACGGTTTCTTTTGGTATAGTCCACCAAATATTTGGATCTGCTTAACTTTTGGGTACACGCCCTAAACTTGGCTGGTTAAAAAGATGGACGGCGTGGATATACAACTCATCATTAAGTTGGGCTCCACGGTAAGGGTAACACCTTTGCCGGGTAACACCTAATTCACTACCCCAAATTAATGAATTCTTCCATCTATTAAAGAAAATTTGATTTTGAATGGATACACGAAACATGAGTTTTATCTGATTTTTTTTTTCTAATGTGGACCACTTACTATAATTACTCTCGACCATCCATTTGATATCTATTAATTGGATGGCTAGGATTGCTTGATCTGTGTAATTTTAGAGATACTCTACATCCACAATCAGACCTGCAATTTGGACAGTTAAGATAATAGTGCGCAAGTTACACGTGAGGAGGATGAACCACTTCCAGGCCACACCCAACAAGTACCGGCTTGGATTTAAGTAGGTGTGGGGGCAATTAGAGCTCATGCAGTTGTGGAAATGAGATGTATTGTGCGCTGTCTCGGCACGTGTGGGATGAATACTTTGGGTGAGTGTTGATGAGTGGCCCACCGGACTGGTTATCAATGTAGCCACAGTGGCCCATTTGGGTCCGTTTGAATTTTGATATCGTGAATGCCACGTGTCAGTGAATCTATGCTTGAATGTAGGGTCATCAGGAATCATACAATGGTGTTGATTATCGAACAGTATACTTATGTATAGAGTTTGTAGAAGTGGGGACCATTGCTCATGATCGGGACTGTTGATCTGGTGGACCATGATCTGGATAGAATATTGCTCTTATAAAACAATCATTTTAGTATTTTTGGAGCCCTTCGATCTTTGTTATTTCTTGTAGAATGTGGACTGACGCCGTGTTTTCTTCCTAATCATCTATCTGAAGTCATTGATCGAAGGGCTAGGATCATTCCTTTGGCAATAACACGTAGTTGATCACCTATTCAAGGTAATGGACGCTCAGATCACCGAGCCATGTCCCCACACTATACATACTCCGGGCTCTGAGATCACATAATTCAACAATATTATTCGTATGGTATTCGAGTCATACCCGTCCACGTGTGAGAGATGATTTCAAATGAGAAGGTGCTTCAATATGGGCATAAGCAGACGAGGGTTCCAAATCCATGGGATTCCTATTCAGAAGGTTCCAAATCATGACTCCCAGACAGGTTAGTTTGACGTAAGATCCTTATTCTTGCTCGGGTGGTAGACTTTGAGGAGTTTCAACACCCCTATAGTGTGTGTGTGTTTAAAAAATTATTTAAAAAAAAAAAAAAAAAGTTAGTTTGATGTAATTGCATGTATTTTTATGTAATTTTTTTTCAAATCAGTGTTAAATGTATAAAACAAACAATATTATGTGTTTGAAAGTAAATAGGAGTTACCCTTATTTAAATTTCATGATAATTATAAGCCAAAACTTGATGGGCCCCATCATGATGTGTTATACCCACTCTATCCATTCATTAGTACGTGTCATTTCTAAGGTATGGCCCAAAAAATAAAATAGATTCAAGGGAACTACTCTACCTCATTTTTGAGGCATACCTTCTAATAATACGATGAAATGAATGACCGGCGTAGATAGAACATATACATCATGGTGGGATTCACCTAGAGCATATCATTTTCTGTACCTTAAAATTAGTGCTGTCAATGTCATACAGCGTCCCTTCCCTCACAAATTTCTGCAGACGTAAGTAATTCTTAAAAAGTATAAAATACACTTTAATTACCCTCATATACATCCCACTCATCCTAATCCGCCCACAAATCAAGAAGATTCACTGACTGAATTTTACGTTGAATGTTGACCGTTGGTCATCGTTTTTCTGACCGTTCAGATTATAAATAGGCTGACTCGAGTCTTGCTTGTTGGATTTTTGTGCGTTGTAGTCGCTGGATGTGGATCACTGTAATGTGTTCATGAAATCCAACCAGTCCAGCTTCAGCCTACAAAAATCAGCCGAGTCAAAACTCAAGTAGTCCACAACAATGGAATATGTCGACAGGGAACACCCACCGTTGATTACCGTATAGGCCTACCATGTTGTATGTATAGTTATCTAAGCCAGAAGTAGGGTTAAGCCAAAAAAATCTTGCTGTTTTATGACTAAGTGACCCTTTGAAATTCAAGGATGGGTGTTCTCTCTCAGACCTTTGCATTTTTAAGAAGCAGATTGCCTGTGACCCCGGACCACAGAGATATTCCTATGCCCGAGCTGTGTGGAGCCACAGAGATGTCCGTGACAAATCCTCTCCGTCCATCTGCTTTGCAAGACTATAATAGGTCAGGATTCTAAAAAACAAACGGATCCAAAACTCATATGGGCTACGCCACATGAAAAAGTCGCTTTGCCTAGGAGTGACATAAGTTTTATATAAGGACGATATTTGTGCTACAGTTTATCTGAGGTTATAATAACTCTATGAACGGTTTGGATGACATATGAATATCATGGTCAGCTCCAGGAAGGTTTCAACTGTGGACCTTTCCATTCCCACTGTTTTGGTGGTGTGTCCAATCCGAGTTTTGGATTTGCTTTATTTTTATATTCCTATCTTATTATGTTCTTTCAAAACAGATGAATGGAGTGGATTGCCACGTACAATCGTGATAGCTTCCGTTTTTTTTTGTTTTTTTTTTCAGCGACGCATGTGATGAATGTGTTGAACGCTGTGAATACAACATGTGGGCCCCACATCTGGTAACACCGTTAGGTTACCATGGGAGTGTACCCTTTTTGTGGTGGCCCCACTTGACGATCGGACGAGATCCATCACACGTGTACTAACCTTGGTGGGTGGACCAGAGGTCTCCCTGATGCAATTCTCAGGGTGAAGATTCCCCGTAATTTTTTATTATTATTATTATTATTATTATTGTGCTAGTTGTGGTATTACACGCTAGGGGTGCACATTGAACCGGTAGAACCATGGAATCGGACCGGAACCGACCAAACGGTCTGGTTTGGTCCAGTTCTAGAGTGCACCGATTCCGGTTCCGATTCCAAAAATCAAAAAACCGGTTACATTGATTCAATTCTGGGTTTGGGGGTATGTAGAACCGAACTAAACTGTAAACCGATCTGTAGAACCGAGCCGTGGAATCGAACCTGAAACCGAACTTGGAACCGAACCAAGAACCCTTTGATTGTTTCCATATTTGACTCATGATTTATGGATTATAATGCATCATTTAATTATTTTCATAAATGTATTTTTGCACACCTTATACAATATCTAAACCATTCATCAAATGGACCACAACATGGATGGACATGGGCTAGATAATAAAATTAAACATGCAATTCGGCTAGATTATAAAAAGCCCAGAACCGTGGAACCGATCCGGAACCGAACCGATTTTAACGGTTCGATTCCGGTTCGGTTCTAGGGTGCCAATGGTCCGGTACCGGTTCCGAATATCCTAGAACTGTTAGGAACGGTTTAGCTCCAGTTTCACCCAGAACCGGACCAAACCGACACGTGTGCACCCCTATTACACACAACTAACGAAGCTCCCACGAAGCTTCGTCATGGCAGCTTCGTGGAAGCTTCAGGGAAGCACACACATGCAATCCACGAAATTTCAATCAACGGCTCCCATGAAATATCTGTAGGACCGAATTCCCAACAGATATTACATGCCTTAAGAGTTTTGCTTACTTCACACACATGTGCAATAAAGCTCCTACCCACGTCACGGATGTGCCAGCATAGCGGATATGTGTAACGTCTAATCCGTTCATCTTCATCTGACCTTCTACATCTTTTACCAAAAATATAATCTTATCCAATCATTTAAGTTTTCCAGAACCCTACATTTGTTTTACAAACCTATCTCACCTAACCCGTTGATTAACCTAATTCCTGTGTTAGGCATAAATAGAGTCATGCCGTTCTGATGGATGGATGGGATCTTGACCAAACGTGCCATGCTAGCTCTCATGTGTGGCATTTACATAAGTATCAAGGAGTGCACGGGTTTTATAAGGCGCCCATGAAAACATGCAAGCTCTTTACATGTTGTTACGCATATGTGATATCTACTCTGTCCGTCAGGTGCATTCCTTGATGCTGGGCCCTAGGGCAAAATATCATCCATGTCCACAACATAGGGAAAAGTGTGGATAGAATGCCAACCATCAGTTTGTGGGGTCTCTCATCAAATCTCGTTCATTGGATGTGAGATGAAAGGAAGATACAGAGTATAAATTTTAGGTGGGCCAGAGCGTGTGAATTTAGCAGTTTTAGCTGTAATTTTACATTGTTACTATTGGTGTGACCGTTTTCAGCTTTTTACGAGACTAGTATGTTTTATGTCTGAAGAATATTGGACCTGTTTGAATGATATGTTTTATGTCTGAAGAATATTGGACCTGTTTGATCTGTGGGATTAAATGATATGAAATTACATTAAATGAAATTAATATCATTATTGCACCATGATTATATGTCCGGAAATACCATTGTATTTTAGCCATTCAATTCCTATTATTTGGGATTAAATTCTTCACCTGGAAAAACAGTGCTACATTAAGTGAAAATTCCTGTTTGGTAGACTTTGGAATTGTAATCAGCTGATTAGATTTCAATCAATTATACACGTGTAACTTGAATGTAACATATAAAGGACATGAATGAATGGCGTGGATAAAATACATCCATTACTGTGGGGCCCACATATGTATTAGATTTCAAAATCCACCGTAAATATTAGATGAGACCAAATGCAATTCGATCACTTAATCCCAATATCTTTTTGGTCGTGTCCAAACGCCCCATCTTATTTGCATGGGGCGAAATACAATTCATCCCAATAAATCTCACCTATATATTGCCGGTGGCCAATCAAGGCTTTGTTCTAGTTATCAGGTTGACACGTGGACTGGGACCACTCATCAAGTCAGTCTTTTCCCACGGGTTCAGACGCCCACCGTTGAAACCTTCCATCAACGTTTGATGGGAAAATATGGTGAGATATACTGTTAGGAGATTCTGGTAGGTATATGGTTTAAGGTACCACTAGATGGACGGTCATGATCCAAAGGAACTTGCAGAGTAGGCTGTGAAACACTCTTCCATGGATGAGCGCGGCTTCGGTGGATCCCCTGACTCGGGGCACATCATGATGTATGTACCTTACATCTACGCCATCCATCCATTTTAACAGCTCATTGTAGAAATATTTCAAAAAAGATGAATTAGATCCAAAACTCAGTTGGACCACACCACAAAAAGTTCTAGATGAAGTTTATATTTGTGTGATCCCTTCATCCTTCTCAACAGGTTGGATGGAAAATAAACATTCTCGTGGCCCCAAGAAGTTTTTAATGGTGGGCATTCACACTCCATTGTTTCCTGTTTTGTAGTGCACCTTAGATCTGGATCTTTCTAATTTTTGGGTTCATACCAAAAAATGAGATGCAAAGACGGATGGACGGCATGGATTTAAATCACATATATCAACGTCGGTCCTATTGGGACTTGTGCTGCGGAATCACACAAATCTAGATCTAGGATAGCAATCTAAGTGCACCAAGCAAACACAAGAGAACACAAAAATTTAATGTGGAAAATCCTTTCAAGAAAAAACCACGTACGACACAAAGCGACAGAATTCTACTATGAAAGCATAAATTACAAAGAGAAAAGACTTACCCAATTCGAACAACATCGAATCTCACCCTCCTTACACCCTTTGGAAAACTCTAAAACCCTTTTAGGAACCCTTGAAACCCCTTTAAAAAGCCTTTGCATCCATGAGAATGGCCCGAGGGACTCTTATTTATAGATAGAGAAACCTCACTAACGCACCTCCCTAGAAACCGCCTCAAATCTATATAGTCTGCGCATAAACCATGCACCATCTGCGTAACCCTCGACTGGTTAAGCCTGAGCTTTGACTAGTCGAAGGACCCCTTCAACTGGTCGAGCGACCTGGAATTTTCAAATACATAATTGCTGGACTTTGAGTCGAGCCAATCTTTCGACTAGTCAAGCAACACGGTAAATAACATTTAAGACATTTATTTTACAACAGGCCCTACAGTCGAGGATTAACCAAAGCGGCACCCTACATGATACCTCCGGTACACAGATATGTGTGTTTCATGCATCGCATAATAAAAGAATTTACAGTTTATGATGCAATAATATACGTCATCAACCATGCCAACGCTCCTTCCTCACTACCAACACGTCATCGATTACGTCAACACTCATTCTCGCTCAGCTGATTGCCAGTGACCGAAGCTGTCTGAGACACATAGATGTCCAAGACAAATCCACCCCATCCATCTGTTTTTAAAGGACAAAATGGGAACTTTTCTAGCAGATCTAAAACCCAGTGGGCCACACCAAACGAAAAAGTAGGAATAAAACGTCCATGGTTGAAAACTTACTACAGCTTACCATGATGTTCATATACACTACAAGAAATATCGCTTTTACTAATGAAATTTTTTTTCGTCGGTAAAACAGAACTTTTACTGACGAAATTTTTTTTCATCGGTAAAACAAAACATTTAACGACGAAAATTTTCGTTGGTAAAAGTGGGTTTTCTTGTAGTGATACCATCCAAACCGTTCATACAGTTATTACCAAACGAATAAGCTGTAGGCAAAAATAGAGCTGGGCAAAAACGGGACCGATCTGATGGATCCGACCAGATCCGATGAATCCGACTCGATTCGATCTAAACCAAAGGCTAGGATCGGGTCGGATCGAGTTGGCCCAATTAGATCTGAACGTAAATTAGATCGAGTTCGGATCAATGGTCAATCCGTACCGATCCAATTTGGAATCTGATCCGATTCAATCTCCACAATATTCTTTCAACACTATTTCCTGTAACGTTGTCCACTTGAGATTGGGATATACCTCATTTTTTGTTTAATACCATAAAATGATCTAGAAAAATAGATGGACAGCGTGGATGAAATAAATACATCATGGTGGGTTCCACAGAGCATCAACTAGCTAGTGGCAGGGGGAGTAAGCAATCCGTCCTCTCACCCATGGCTCAAGGTGCATCGAGCACCAAAGTCTGACAATGCAGATTTCAAGCCAAAGCCGTACGCAAGAAGTTCCTATGTGGGATGCTAGGTGGGTCCCACTGTGATGTTTGTGATAAATCCACACTGTCCAACTATTTTGGGAGCTTATTTTAGGACATGTGGCCAAAAATGAAGTGTATCCAAAATTCAAGTGCCCCTTACGAGAGTAAACAGTGTAGATTCAATGACCACCGTTTGAAACATTCGCATGGCCACGGAGTTTGGAAACAGCTTTGGATCCACCTATATTTTGGTATCTTGTCCTAAAATGAGCTCCCACAACTGATGGACGGTGTGGATTTCTTACAAATATCACTGTGGGCCCACATAGCATCCTGATGCAGCCCTGCAGGAAATCCTTTTCCCAATAATAATTTTTAAAAAAAGCCGAACACAGATGGGCGAGTATACCACGAACCAGGTCACCTGTTCTGGTGTATTGATGTTAGCAAGTTCCGTGGGTCCCATCATGAGGTATGTGTCATATCCAAACCATCCATCCATTTAACGGGCTCATCTTCAGGCTTGAGACAAAAAATAAGACAGATCTAAAGATCAAGTCGACCACACTGCAAAAAGCAGTGGGAGGTTGAACGTCTAGCATTGAAACTCTTTTAAGGTCACAGAAGATTCAATCTAAACCATACCCAATCCGATCCAACTCGGTTTCCCTGACCGAGTCGGACTCAGTTCGAGTCAGGCCAGTAGTGTAACGGATCAGATCGAGTTAGAAGACCCGGACTCAGTCCCAGATCGGATCGAGTTCGGGTCAGGCATTGAAAATTTCGGACCAAGTCGAGTTGGGCCCAATCCGGTCCGACTCGACTTGATGCCCACCTCTAGGCAAAAATATCATCCTAATATAAAACTTTTGTCGCTCCAAGGCATTCAATCCTCACTCTTTCATGTGGTATGGCCACATGAGTTTTGGATCTACCTGATTTTTAGATTCAAATTCTGTCGTCTGGTAATACAAATGGACAGTAGATTTGTCACAAACATCCGTGGTCCCCACACATCCCTATGATGTGATCTATCTGATATTTAGATCATATTGGTTTTTGTAATTAGACCCTAAAATGATATGGAAAAGTAGATGGAAGGTGTGGATACACAATACACACACGAAACCAAAAATTAGTATATCTTATTTGATAAAAGGATTGGTTATGTGACACTTATGCCAATTGTGCCTATATATAAAACTTGATGCCATGTGCTCTCTCAAGAGGAGGCATTATATAGGAATAAAAGGAGGTTTTTTCTATTTAATGCACATCAAGTTGGATCAATTTGAATAGTTCAGCTAGTTGTGTGTGAGCATATCTCTCTCTCTCTCTCTCTCTCTCTCTCTCTCTCTCTCTCTCTCTCTCTATCTATATATATATATATATATATAGAATGCTCTAGTTCGAATGGAACTTGTGCAAATGTTTTTGATAACTCATCATACGTGATGTGACTCAAAAATCTGAATGGTTCACGTGAAGCAGCACCTCATGAAACCTCCTGGGCCAAATTTTCAATTTGATCCAAGACTTTGGTGGGCCATAAAAAATGAAAATAGTTTCCTCCCTTGATTTGCATTTCTCTTTGCTATGCACCACCAGAATTTTAGATCAAGTTGAAAACTTGTCCCTTGGGGTTTCATGTGATTTCACATCACAAGGACTGATCAGATTAGATGCCCATAACATGTGTGCAAATGTGCGCACATGCGTAAGTGAGCATGACTATATATATATATATATATATATATATATATATATATGAGCCCACCGTGATGTGTGTCGAACATCTACCCCACTAGTCATATGCATCATTCCATGTTGGGCTACGAGCTTAAAAATCAAGTCAATCTATGACTTGGGTGGGCCACATTACATACAACAGTTGAGAGGAGTTACCTCCCATTAAAACATTCATAATCATTTATTGGGCCCATTGAGATGTGGTTTTTAAATCCAGACTACCCAATGTGTGTGTCCCACTTGGATGAGGGGTCAAACCAAGTTTCAACCGCATCCAAAACTCAAATGGGCTCCACCAAGTACTTTTATATTTTTTAGGATGTCTTTACATGGTTTTAATTGATATGGCCCACCTGCATTCCTTATACGGCTGAGTTTTGGGATATCCATGACCTAAAGGGAACCTATCAAATACAAGGTGTTGATGTTAGACACACATCACTGTGGTGCCCACACTGCTTGATCTCATAGTACCATATATATATATATATATATATATATATATATATATATATATATATATGTGGGCCCCCATGATCAGGGACGCATTGTGTAGGGTAAGGCCGGGTCGCACCTAATCCAATCCCCGATCCAATACGAGGGCGCTTTTATTCGCGTCGCTCCAAAACAGACGACTCACTTTTTGACCTTTGAATGTCGGTGGTATTTTATTCTTTATCCAATGAAAAACGAGAGCGGTAAAGGCATGGAAAGAAAGGGTGTGTTTTATAAACTGGTGACGACAATACATGGTGGGCCCATCAATTCGCCACGGTCTATGGAGCATTATCCCCACATCATTTCCCAAGCATGGAATGAATGGGCCTCACAGGTGCTGATGTGGCACACGTCGAAGGGTCTGAGAGGATCATTTGGCACGTCTGTTACCGTCCGTTCATGACCATGACCCGAACATGGAAAGCTTCAGGATGCAACCCAAAGGCACACACGTGCAAGGATCCGGTACACTCATAACGTGTGTCCGAACTCAAGCATCAAATGGGTAAAAAATCAAGCCAATCGATTCATTCAGTAAAGCACACGTATTTCAAAAAATGGACACCAAGACAGAAGAACTCGTGTGGTCCACATGATCAGTCGACCAGCCTGTTTTTTCCATTAGACAGATGAAAATAACAATCTCACTTTTCCCATTAAATATGAACGTTTACTTATTGGACGGTTAGATTTTCTGATGAGCGTGATCTCTTAGCTATGCTCCATCTATGATGAAATCCCTCCACAACTTTGATAGTTTGGATTGCTGTAAACGTGTGACACGTGTAAGAAAAATTACGAGTCTTGTCTGGACACCTTTCGGTGGCCAAAGAATCACCTTAGTAGAATCCGAACCCGTCTGTCATGGGAAAATAAGGTCCGACCACTTTCGAGAGTCAGCTTGGTTCGATGAACACCCGACCTGTTCAAGCGTCACCTCACAAATGGAGATTGGCGTCTGCTGCTGTGGGTACAGTCTTCAGCAAGGCATGGATCTAAGTTTCTGCCTGGCTGCAACCATCAGAGACTGGATAATTCGGTAAAGCCAAGGGACCATCGAGAACAGATAGACCCGGCGAAAGATCAGTTCTGAGCTACAGCTCAGATGAATTTAGTCCAGATCTAGCTAGATTCAGATCGTTTTTGGTAAACCGGCAGATTTCGACTCGGATCAGCTTAGCTCAGATCATCTCCTGTCGACCGGCAGAGCTCGACTCGGATTAGCTTAGCTCAGATCATCTCCTGTCGATCGACAAAGGTCGATTTAGATCAGTTCGGCTTAGAATCCCCCTTAATAATGCACAATTCGAAAATAACCGCCAACGCCCACCTTCAATGTAACCATCCTCCAAGTGATTCAAGGGTAACGGTCCATATTCATCACTCGCGCACATCCTACCTAAGGGCTAAGATCGTGCCTAAATTGACACAAAGCCCTACCCTATAAACATTATAAATAAGTGGACCATTAAATGGAGGAGGTATGAAAAATCTCTCACCTTAAACCTCTCCATACGACTAGACCTAGGCTCCTAGCCTGACTGTGGCATCGAAGGGTCCCTGCTCTAGCCAGGGTCTCCTTTGTCTTCATTCTAGTGCAGGTGCGAGGAGGTCGAAGGAGGGCGGTCTAGATTCTTGCATCAACACCATCCATCTGTTTTTCCATATCATTGTACGTCGTGAGCCCAAAAATGAAATAGATCCAAATTTCAGTTGGACTATACTATAGAAAATAATAGTGACTATACACTACTATTAAAAAATTCGACGATAGACCCTTGTTCCGTTAGGATGAACACAAAGAAGTGGAAAAGTCAGTTGTAAATATTCATATAGATAGAGATGAGACATGTGTTGATACAGAGATGCAAATAAAGTTACAAGAGAAGGTGGAGCAACCATATGTGAGAAGAAATCCACCAATGGATCATACGTTACCAACGAGATTAAAAAAAAAAATGACTTGAATATTGCATTTGCTCTCATTACAGATGATATGGATCTTTCTACTTTTCAAGAGACTCTTGATGATGTACATGCCGAAAAGTGAAAAACAACAATACATGATGAGATGTACTCCTTGTACAAGAGTAAGACAAGAGAACTGGTAGGACTTCCCGTCATTCGAAAAGCGATCGGGTGCAAGTGAATTTTAAAAAAGAAACAAGATAGATATAAGACAAAGTCAGTAACGAAGGGATATATGCTTAGAAATAAGATGTCGACTTCACTAAGACATTTGTGTCTGTAGTGAAGCAATAGTATCTATCATATTTATATTGGCACTGGTTGCCCAATACAATCTCAAGTTAGAACAGATGGATGTGAAAAATGCTTTTCCACATGGGGAATTGGAAAAATGGATTTTTATGAAGCAATCAGAAAGTTTTGAAATACAAGTGACAAAGAACAATGTTTGCAGGTTAAAGAGGTCGTTGTACGGCTTGAAATAGTTAGACAGACAATGATATAAGAAATTTGATTATTATATTTATTACAAGACACTGAGTGATGGGAAGTTCATTATCTTGGTATTGTATGTTGTTGACATACTTATCGCTAGTCATATCATGTTTGAGATCGATATACTAAAGGCTCTGCTATCAGGGGCATTTGAGATGAGAGATCTAGAGGTTGCAAAGAGGATTCTCGGCATTGACATACACAGAGACATGAAGAGGAGTAGGCTATGGTTATCTGAAGGTATTCTGCCCGTATGGGTTCTCGGTATTAATATACACAAAGACAGAAAGTTCATTATCTTGGTATTGTATGTTGATGACATGCTTATCCTTAGTCATAATATGTTTAAGATCGACATACTAAAGGCTTGGCTATCAGGGATATTTGAGATGAGAGATTTGGGGGCGTCATAAAGAGGGTTCTCTACATTGACATAAATAAAGATAAAAAGATGAGTATGCTATGGTTATCTTAAGCAAAATACCTTGAAATGGTATTGATGAATTATGGGATAGATAAGACAAAGCCGATCAACATTCCCCACGTGACTTATTTTAAATTTTTTTCTGAGCTGTGTCCTGAAATAAATGAAGAAAAGTAGGTTATGTCTTATGTACCTTATTCGAGTGCAATTTGAAGCTTGATGTATGTCGTATTTTGTACAAGACCAAATATTTCACATGTTGTGGGTGTTGTTAGAAAATATGTCTAATTCCAGCAAACAACACTGAGAGGCAATGAAATGGCTACTTCGATATATTCAAGGTATGTAGGACTATGCCTTGACATTTGAAAAATAAGGAGATAAGTTACTAGCCTACGTGGATTCAGATTACGTGAATAATATTGATAATAGAAGGTCAACTTGATGCAATCGAGTATATATATGTCGATGCCATCGTAGGTGCTCGATCCCATCGAGAAACTTCAGAAAATCCTATTTTCTTGCTGGATAGTTTTGGAAGTTGTTACTCAATAGCATCAAAGGATCTTTGATGTCATTAAAGGTCCCATCAAGCATGCATGCAGAATTATGTAAGTGCATGATTTCTTTCCTATTCTGGTTGTGATTGTATATATATCGGGTGTAATCGAGATTAATGTGTGATTAAAGTGTATTAGTGCTTTTTAAAATGTTCCTAAGGGTTTAAGGGCATAGGTAGGGTTTAAAAGAGATTCGAGGCTTATTTAAATCGGTAAGAACTCTATCTGTTGTAATTTTTACTTTTATAATGCATTACTCGTCGCTTTGTATTTTGATTTTTTTTTTTTTTCCCACGAGGGGCTTTTTCACGTAAATTTTGGATTATTCTTATTTAAGCTTGTTTTTGTGATTGCATGTACTTTGCTTAATTCTACACCATATACTTCCTTGGTTCATAATAGGATTAATTAGCCTATTATTTGGGTTTTTACTCTCAAAAATGTCAATACATGATTTGGATGGGTTAGATGTAATACAAACAGCTAGAGGGCACACAATGTGTGGACTATAACACCTTTTAAAGAAAATAATTCAGGGGTTTGTATTCATTTTATTCACTGAAAGCTTAGTAAAATTACAGGTCATGAAGAAATTTTTTAAGAAAATCCTTAAAATTTTCAATTAAAAACCTCTTAATTACTAAAGTTTTGATAAAATTAACACATGAGTATATAGCAATTGTTGCCAAAATACACCTCTCTAATCCTGGTATGCAACCGATGGTAGAAAATTCAATGAAATCGAAACGCCTGTGATGCATTTGAGGCACAAATTTTAACATAAGGCCAATGGTAAGCAGATTTAGACTTTTTTTTTTGGGAAACTCCTATTGTATTGATAAACTCAACTCAGGGCTTTACACATTCGGGTGGGGGCTGACAAAAAAAGTCAGCCACCTATCATATCCAACTCGTACATTTCTCAATCCTCACAAAAAAAAAAAAAAAAAAAAGGAAGAAGAAGAAGAAGAAATGTATGGATCAGCCAAGAAAGAGGACTGGACCGCAAAGGGATTCTTTAAAAGAATCTGCAACGGTTGGTATTCTTTAAAATTTCTAGCCATGAATCAGTTTCATACACAACAAATGTCATCCGGCTGAGGACAAAACACAACAAATGTTGTAGATTATGACAACTATTACAACAAATTAGCCTTCGGATTTTATTTTTATTTTTATTATTGTTTATATATAGAGAGAGAGAGAGCCAGATTTCACGAGGACTTTTTTCAGAACTCATCTCCTATCTCCTGTTACATGAGTGCAAAATCTAGAACGTCCATGTGATGCAGCCATGAAACTCCTAGGACCAACTTTCACCCTAATCCAAAACTTTGATGACCATGGCAAACGAGAGACAAATCAAAGGATGAAACTATTTTCTTTTGTCATGGCTACTAAAGTTTTAGATCAGGGTGAAAGTTGAACCCTAATGGTTTCATTGGGTGATACATTACGTGAACAATTTAGATTTTGCACTTATATGATGGAAGATGAGTTATATATATATATATATATATATATATATATATATATATATATATATATATATATAGACACACACACACATATATATAGACACACGCGTGCTCTTTTGATCACCTTTTCAGTGAGAACTCATGTGTGTGCACCTCTGCACGTGTCATGAGATCAAAATTCCAACAGCTCATAGTCATGCGCACCCTATGAAACCTCAAGGTTTAACTTTTAGTTTAATCTTCTTCTTTTTTTCTTTCTTTCTTTCTTTCCAAGCTTGTTAGTACACCCCACTGTAAGTTCAGACTTCACTGTTAGCCACCCCCACTAGGACGAGGCTAAAATTTGAACCCTAAGACTTATACAGCGTGTCACTGTTTGGATTTTGTATTCATGACATGGGTAGAGAGAGCACATGAAATCTCACCGAAAAAGCTACCATTTCTCTATGTATATTGTATATGCATATTTACAACCTCAGCGACAAAACCTTCTACATAACACACAACTTTCTAATAGTTTAAGTGGACATGAAATCCAACCTTTCTAGTGGATTCGCCCCAAAATGAGGCAAACTTCTGAATCTATCATTTTTTACTCATATTATGGGCCACATTACGGGCAAAAATTTCTAGCCAATAAATAGATGAATCATTATATCTAATTTTTACAAAAGGTGATATTTGTGATGAGGCTAACCTATTTGATGGATTGGAAGGTTGAAAGTTAACCGCTTGGTGGACCCTAAGTTATAGTAAATAGGGTAGGGTTTATCCAGCGTGTATCTTCGCCTTTTATCCTGAACGTAGATAGGCTACTCGACCACCCACTTGCTTTTCTTTTTCATTTTTTTTCTTTTTCTAATGGGTGCAAGGTCAATGGAAATGGCCGATGATGTTCGAGGATATTTAATTTGTACCAATCAAAGGCTAATATATATATATATATATATATATTAGGGGTCGAACACCTGGAACTTGCAATCTGCTACAAGTATTCATTTTCATCAGCGGGCCCCACTTTATAATGATCAGAACCGTAGACTAACGTAACCTTGTAGTAGCCGGGGCCACAAGTTTTAGATCAAGCTGAAATTTGTGTTTTCCTTTCATCCAGGTCTATATCAAATTAAAACATCACGATGGGTTGAAAGAATGCTTCAACGGTGTGTATCGTTATCACCACTGGTCCTGTGGTGTGGTTCAATTGAGCCTTGGATCTGCATCATTTTTGGGTTCATATCTTAAAATGATATGAAAAAAAAAAAAGATGAACGGCCTGAATAAAACCCAAGCGCCCCGGTGGGCCCCACAGAGCCCCGGCCTGGACCAATTTCCATCTACGCGGTGGCAGTACGCAATTCGCTTCCGTAAACTCATCATCACAATCTGGGCTACAGTGAACGGCTATGCTAGGTGGGGATGACCTTATAAACGGTTAAGATGGCACATAAACATCAGGCGGACCCAGTAATATTTCAACAGTAGAGATTCTTTTCCTATTTCTTCCCCCTCGTGTGTCGTGTATCCTACTTGAGTTTTGGATTGAGTTTTCGATCCGCATCATTTTCGATGAATCTATCCAAACATCACATAGTAGGGTGGGCCCCACCTACCAGCCTTCCGCAGCGAATCCGCATCCGGGCCGTACTACCAGAAACAGAAAACTACTCTTTTTGGAAACGGATTGGCTACTCCCCCTGACACCAGCTCCGTGGCTGATGGTCGGTGCTCTGTGGGCCCACCATGATGTATTTGTTTCATCCATTCCGTTCATCCATTTTTACAGATCATTTTATTTTTAAAACCAGAAAATTAGAGAATATAAATCTCAGGTGGACCACACCACATGAAAACATTAGTGATTGGATATCGACCATTAAAATCCTCCTAAGGCCCATTATATTGTTTATTTGACATCCAATATGTTGATTAGGTCATACAGGCCCAGATGAAGAAAAAAAACCAAATATCAGCTTGATCCAAAACTTTTATGGCCCCCAAAATGTTTTTAATGGTCGACCCTCTTTCCTGTGATGTGGTCCACTTGAGATTTGGATATACCTCATTTTTAACTTATACGTGGAATGATATGTAAAAACAGAAGAATAGCATGGATGAAGCACATGCATCATGGTGGGGCCCACATAGCACCGCCCATAAGCCATTGGCTGGTGTCAGGGGGAGTAGCCAATCCGTTCCCACTCTTTTTTGCATTATGAATGGGTGACATCATCATACACGGCATTTGCAAGCGATGACGCTCATCCGACTTCGCGCAACGGTGCCACCTATTCATGTGAGCCTTTTTCAAGCAAGTGGACACGCTCGTGCTTAAATCCACCGTCCTTTCTCTTCCACAGTTAGAAGCTATCTCCTCCCATTTCCCTTCTCCAACAAAAGAAAAAAAAAAAAAAAAACAATGGCTGATGATATCAAAAATCCAGATCCTTTCCTCGAGATTAAGCCTCTGCTTCCTCCACCAGCAGCAGGAGACATGGAAGAGATGAAGAAAACCCAAAAGGCCATAACCAAAGCAGAAGGAGATATAGAAGAGAAGGAGAAAACCCAAAAGGCCATAACCAAAGCAGAAGGAGATATGGAAGAGATGAAGAAAACCCAAAAGGCCATAACCAAAGCAGCAGGAGATATGGAAGAGAAGAAGAAAATCCAAAAGGCCATACGCAAAGCAGCAACAACTACAGTGTTTCTTTCTGCCGTCGGGATTATGGAGTACCTCTCTGTCGGGCTTCGTAGCAACACATACCCTGAATATCTCTATCTCATAGCCCTTTTCGCAGTTTTCTCATTTGGGTCTGCTATGCTTTTTCTGTCCTTTGTTTTTCCATGACTTCCCATCTGGGGATCGTGACTATGGTGGTAGAGAAGCGATACTAGTGCTTTTCTATCACAACTAGTATCTGATAAGTACGTTTTGATTTTCTTTTTCTTGGGTGTTGTTTCGGGTCTGTTATTTGCTGTCCTTTGTTTTTCCATGACTTCCCATCTCCGGATCGTGACCATGGTGGTGCAAAAGCGATACTAGTGCTTTTCTATCACAACTAGTATCTAATAAGTATGGTTTGATTGTCTTTATCTTGGGTGTTGTTTTGGTTTTCTGTTTCTACTATTAAAGGTTTGAATTCTACTATAAAGGTTTGAATATGGTATTTTCTTTTTGTTGGAGAGAGAGAGAGAGAGAGAGAGAGAGAGAGAGAGAATGTATGGGATTTTTGCGTTTTTGACGCTGTTATACCCGTTTGCGTCGGGATTTTTGTGGCAGCCGAAGAAAATCTTTACCTGGAGAACCCACCAGAAAAACAGATCTAGACCTTTGAAATTCCGTGTCCCCAAGTTCCGTCTTGATCGTCTGAACCGTCCAGAAGCAGCGGAATGTCGACATCTATGTTTTGTGTGGAATTGCCGGTATTTATGCCACCCATCTTCTCCAATCAAGAAAACCAACTGCAAGTTCTTGGATAAAAACTGATTTGAAATCAAAACCTACCATTGTGAGGCCCACCTCATCAATGTATGATCACCAGACTTCAACCAAGATCCGATCAGTAACTCAGATTCTGGAACCGGAGAGAGAGAGAGAGAGAGAGAGAGAGAGAAATCGGGTGCACTGAGTTGCAACTGAGCTTGCACCGAGTCGAGCTGAATTGGTGAGTTTGTCAGTAATCTCTATTTATGTAGTTTTGAGGGATAGAGAATGAGAGTTTGGATTAGGGTTTTGCATCTCGATTTATTTAGTTTTGAGGGAGACAGAGAATGAGAGTTAGGGTTAGGGTTTTGCAAACCATACTACAAAAAGGAAGGAGATATTCGTTTTCCCTTCCGAAAATCAACGATAGTCCGCAGAATGACTCAATATAATATACCTTCACCCTAACACCATCTATCAAACTTGTTCATAAGGCAAGTATAGCCAGGATGAAGGGAGATATCAAACATTAATGTGTTTGAAATTTTTGAATTTTTAAAAAAAATAAAAATAAATTATTTTACCCTTTTTTATATAAGATATATACACAAACACACATATATACAGATTTTTGACACTTTCTATCCACTCGCAACATGGGACACCTTTGAAAGTTGGAAGCCGTTCATCAGCTGTCTTACCGATTAGACGCCTCTTTTCATAAATGAAGCTGGCTCCATCATCAGATGGGCTGCACATACTTTCAATTTGAGTGTTGGTCGAGTCCTCTGCTGTATCTATGTTGTACATGTATATGACCAACTGATTGGGCAGAATGACTGGCTTTTCAGAGGAAGCATCCAAGTATTGGACTTAAAATTCTAGACCGCTTATTATTCGGGCCGGGCTTGATCGCATACAATAGCTCATCTGCTTAGCCGGCTTATTATTGCGTCGAGGCCTTTTTGCATGTCTATCAACTGGCAATCATTATCAATGAATCTGTTGATGAATTCGAGTGTAGGTTTAATGTTAATACATCCATCGCTTCAAATGTTAACCTTTCCTTTGATTTCATGGATTTCTTCATCGTCCTCGAAATTTTTATGTCAATTTTGAATTCTTTGTCACCTTCCATTAACAATTAAAGGACTCAACTATTTTTTTTTTTTTAAAAGGAGCTTTCCATATATGAACCGGCCAATTACATTCGGGGGTTCCCCGGGAGAAAAAGGACCCGGGGGACGCCTATCGTAGGATCAGGAAAATAAACAAAGCTCTATACAAAATTGAGAGGAGGAAGAACAGAAACTTAGCCTCGGCCCCTCTCGACTCTCGATCCTTCCCTAATGGAGCCGAGCCCCACCTTGTCTAGGAATAGCAGACCCCTAACCTTGACACCATAAGGTTACCCTGACGCAGAATGAGCGCGCGTCCTTGCTCCAAACTCCCCGTCCGACCCATCTGGTCGGCCACGATATTACCTTCTCTAAAAGTATGCTAGAACTTAAAATTGTCACTTCGCCTAATGTGGTTAATCCTCTTGATCCAGAACCCCCATTTCCAGCCGGGTTTAACGGAACCAGAGAGGAAATTGACCACCAGTTGTGAATCCAATTCCACAATCACATTCTTAAAGCCTCTACCTATACACAAATCGATACCGTCAAAAATGGCTCTGAGCTCCGCATTAACATTAGATCCCACTCCATAGCCAATGGAGAACGCGAAATGAAAATTTCCTTTGTTGTCTCTACATATGCCACCCCCACCAGAATTGCCAGGGTTGTCGAGGGACGATCCATCCACATTGAGCTTCACCCATCCTGGTTGCGGTTTGACCCATCTCACCACCGTGGGCGGGTGGTAGAGGCCATGAGATGACCTCCGACGACAAGCAGAGTGAGAAACCGAACTAAGCCTAACTGTGGCTCCTACATTAGCTGCTGGGCGAGTCAAAAGAACCAGACTGCCCTGTAAGCCTGCTGATACTTCCTCACCCAAATCACCATTGATAATGGACAACCACCATTTACCTCTGGCAATAATAGAAGCGGCCGATGGAGATACCTTCAAACACTGCGGCGTTCCTGCACTTCCAAATACTCCATAAGATGATAGACGGGGCCAGCTTATGCAACACTGATTTCGCTGAACCAGAAGCAGTGGCTGCCCACCACTGGGCTAATCTTACCTCAACCGACTCTTTCTCTAGAATGGGGACGTCAAACAATCTTCCGAAGAAGGACTAGGCGGCCACCGCAAGGTGTGGAAATGGATTCAAAGGAGTAGCCCTGCCGAGAATTGCTGCAACAACATACACACATTTGGACGTCATACTAACACCATGGGACTAGACAGCCTCGTCTACTACGATAGCTTTCATTAACACCCTCCAGGATAGCAGGGAGATTCTTAGAGGGAGCTTGCCATACTACACCCCACGCACCCAGCTTCTATTAGGCATGGGCGAGCGACATTTATCCCACGCCGAAGCAAGAGAAAACTGACCTGACTTCGAAAAAGGCCAAATAGGAGAGTCCATTCCCTCAGAAATGTAGAAGCCTTGCTGAAAAATGAAATTAATGACCCATCGAGGTAAGAAATTGAATGTTACCGAAGGAGGAAGAGGGCCATTCTTACCCAGCACTTGAGCCATTTTCAGTTGTAGAAGGGAGGCCGAAATAAGGGCGGAAGATAGAAGATGTAGCGGACCAAGACCAGTCCAATTATCTAACCAGAACTTGCAGTTGCCTTCTCCCAAATACCACTGAATGAAAGAATTCGCAACCGGGACTAAAGCATAAATTCACAAAACTAACAGGGTCGTGCAGCTCGGGCGAGGTTAAATCACGGGTGTATTTAGTAGATATAAAGGAGCTCCATAGACTCTTTGTCGACGAAAATCTGATCTCCCAGGCCATCTTCAAACGAAATGCAGACATGGTATCCTTAAGCTTCCTAGTGCCCAGACCCCCCCTCCTCTTTAGGGGACGCTATAGTCTTCCAGCTTTTCCAATGGCATTTGCTTTTACCTTCGTTCCAGCCCCAAAAAAATGCCGCAAATCTCTTCTCTAGGTCCTTCAGAACTATGGTTGAGATATGGACAGCCGCCAAGGAGTGGATGGGAATGCTGCTCAAAAAATGACGAATCAGGACAACCCTCCCAGCCTGCGATAAACATCTAGACTGCCAACCCCTGATATGCCCTTCCACCCTGTCCAGCAGCAGACGGAATAAAGTTTCCTTTAGTCTACCCATGGCCAAAGGGACTCCCAGATACGTGAACACCCCTAACGCCCTAGCAATCCCAAGAACCGATTCAATTGCTCTCACCCTAGATTCACCCAGCTTGGGAGAGTGAAGGAAAGTGCTCTTCCCAAGGTTAACTTTTTGCCCCAAGCCTTGCTGATAACCATCAAGGAACGACTTCAAAGTCTTCAAGGATGCGAGACCCCCGTTGAAAAATAATAGCGTGTCATCTGCGTAAAGAAGATGGGAGACTATAGGACAACCGGTCCTAAGCTTGAACGGCTTACAACGACCTTGGATGCATAAAGATTTAAGACCTCGGCTAAGAACTTCAGTTGCAATAATGAACAAATTAGGCGAGATCGGATCTCCCTACCGCAGCCCTCTTGAGGACTTGAAGAAACCTGAAACCTCCCCATTAACAAGTACCAAGAACCAAGAATTAGCCGAGCATTTCTCAACTAGCGCGATCCATGAGGAACAGAAACCGAATATGGATAAAACCTGCTTTAGAAAATACCAATCTAGCCTATCATAGGCTTTTTCCATATCCAACTTAAGCACAATATTACCACCTCGAACCTTTCTATTTAAATCTCTGAGAAGCTCCTGGGAAATAGCAATATTTTCTGCAATTGACCTACCTTGCATAAAAGCCCCTTGTTCTTCAGAAATCAGGAGCGGCAGAACATGGCTCAGCCTGGTTGCAATAACTTTAGAGAACAGCTTGTACAGACAGTTACAAAGGCTGATCAGCCTAAAGTCCGAGAATTTCTTAGGCGAGGCCGCTTTAGGAACAAGACATATCAGGACATTAGTGACTTCATAAGCCGAAGCTGTCGGTTGTTAGTTAGGACATTAGTAACTTCCTCCATGTGTCCACATGCTCCAACTTTCTTCTATGTTGGAGCCTCTCTACTTAATTAGTGAGATTTTCTACTGCTTACGTGAATTGATCAACCCGCTTTGTATGTGTGTGGATTAATTGGATTGCTTGTACAAACTGCTTTGTGTCACCTTATTTGAAGCCATTAGAATATGATATAGAGTTGATAATTACCCAACGATCACCCTCTTTAATACTAAAATAGAGTAATCTAATTATTAAATCAATAAGATCATGACACCTAAATTACAAAGAAATGAACAAGAGTACACCCATAAGAATATTGGAATAGGTAAGGGGAGAACTTTATTAATATCAAACTTATTCTCTCATGATATTTAAGAAAAACTGACACTTTAAAAATATTAGAATGACCAACTCTGCACACCACTTCCATTTTTTTTTTAATAGACTCTAAGTGAATCTCTAATGAGATTTTTTCCAACTAACAGATTAACTCTAAATCATTCATAGTTGACTTTTTTCTTTTCTTTTCTTTTTTTCCCTCTTTCTGGAGAAAGGTTGGGAGCTCACCACGTATAAATTTGTTACTCAAAACAACAATAGCTATACATTCATTCAGGTGGGTGCCACAAAAAAATAGTAAACAGCCCTCACCTATCATATATCCACTGCAACATGGACAAACAAGGACAGGGCCATGCCAAAAAACCTTTCTCAGCCATACCAAACCAACCTGATCAGGCGCCCCAATCTCACAGGACCTCTGCCTTAAGCATGCCATCCCAGAAACAATCCGCAATAATAAACACTGAAGCATTCAAACAAAGCTACAAAACAGCCTCCCAACTCCATCAGTCTACATCGATCCAATGAAGCTGCTACCACCACCTCTTCACACCCATCAAGACCCTTGTTGCATCAAGGGCTAAGGCAGCATGCATGAAAAACCAACAACTCTTTGGGCACCCAATAGATCATTGGCAAGACCGGAATCCGCAAACTCAAACTATACAGCGGCCAACAGTAGAATGACAAAAGAAACAATGCAGGATCTCCGAAAACATAACCACCTTAGGGAGTACCTTCTTCGCATAGCTAGCTCTTCTCACTGATGGCATTAGCTAAGCGGGAGGATGTGAAACACTTGTGCAACTGCCACTCCTCAACACACAAAATGACACCAGCCCCTTGACCTGTTTTGTACTCCCTAAACAAAATTCCAAGACATTGCTGGTTGCTTGGGAATCTAGCATCGCCCAATTTTCAGGCCTTGAAACAGTCCCAACAACATCTCTGAGCTCCTAATCTTTGAATCTTCTTCTTCTTTTTTTCTTTTTCTTTTTTTTTTTCCCATGATAAAAGAGGCTTCAGATAGATATAGATAGTAGGGCCATAGCCAAGCACAGACAATGTTATTCCAAGTCACAGACAATGCCGCCCTCACAACAGAGACCGCACTGACCAACAGACAACAAAATTGCCATTGCACTGTAGTCTGACAACGAACCACATCAAACAAGCAGCAGCTCCACCTCAACAACTGCGCAACTGCTACTATAAAATTCTAGATGTGGAAGCCAGACAGCCACCAGCGATCCAACTTCTTTTCTTCTTTTTTTGTTGATAGGCAAAGCACTGGTAGCCCTTGTTTTGGGAGGCAAAATCACATACGACTTCAAATCAAGCTAATAATAGTAAAACGAATGAAGAAAATCATCTCCATGACATCTCTAAATCAGCCCCTCATATATTTAATTATATTTTTAAATTAACTTTCATTTCTTTCAAAAATAGTAAATTGTAAATTTTGATTTAGGCTCCAAAATGTATAAATAATAAACAGTAAAAAAATTAGCACATGTTGGTTCTTAAGGTGGACTATGGGCCTTTCTCATTGTTGGGGCTCTACAGTGGGCCTAGGTGAGCTTAAGTTGGTTGTGGGCCTAAGTAGGCCATCAGCCTACATCACTTCAGCTCGGATTTTGAATTGTCTAAGCCGGGCCTGATGACTCAAGTCTATTCGAAATTTTGTTTTTGCGTGGCCCATGTCCAGCCTATTGATAGCCATACCATGCCCTCTCATCTTTCAAGCTCAAACCCACTCCCTCATCTCTCTGTTTCTCTCATTTTTCCAAGCTCTAACCTAGCTCTCTCTCTCTCTCTCTCTCTCTCAAGAACTCAAGCTTGGGCTTTGGCTTTGGCATGGCATAGGGCTAGTATAAAAATCTCATGCCGGACTATTTTATCTTGTTATAAGCTTGGGCCGAACTTCAGCCTATGTTATAAATTGCAGGCCAGGTTTGGAAAGAGCTTGGCACAACCCTAATCCAGCCAGTTTGACACCCTATCCATAGGGCAACATGGGTAGTTTAATGGTGTGTGGTTTGGATTTGGTTTGTCCATTGGAATGCCCTAATGTCTCAGTTAGTTGTTTATAAATGTTGGTGAAACGCACGGAAACAAACCCAAATTCAATCAAACAAGACGAAATCAATCGCAAACTAAACACATAGAGAACACACAAATTTTATGTAAAAAAATCCATACGGAAAAAAATCACAGTACAAAATGACGAGTAATCTACTATGAAACAATATTATAAGAGATGGATGGACTTACTAATCCAAACAACTCCAAAATCATTTCTCAAACCCTAGCTTTGCTATAAAACACCTTAAGAACGCCTTATAATTCACTTATAATACACTAATCCCGATTGCACCCGATATATATACTATCACAACCGGAATTAGAAATAAATTGTGCACTCATGTCGTTATGGGCGCGTCGCCGATGGGACCTTCGATGGCATCGACAACTATCGAAGACTAGTCGATGGTATCGAGTAACAACTCCAAATCTGTCCAGCAAGCAACTAGAATTTTTTGGATTTTCTCGATAGCATCGAGCGGTCTATTGATAGCATTAACAGACCCATTTATCTTAATCCAATTGAAGACATTTGGCAACAATTTTCACCATGGATTCAATCTTCATGATCTATT
Source organism: Magnolia sinica (assembly GCF_029962835.1). NCBI lineage: Eukaryota > Viridiplantae > Streptophyta > Magnoliopsida > Magnoliales > Magnoliaceae > Magnolia > Magnolia sinica. Next base: position 4,002,791 of record NC_080584.1, on the reverse strand, counting down.
GCTACACTATATCATTACCATGTCTAATTGTCTTCCATTATACCTTCACTGTCGCGTCTCATACACACTCAATCTTCATTAGCCTTTTCCAAGCCTAGAGAAGTAGCATAGAACTTGAACTTTTCTGTAGGAACAATCTTTGTAAGCATGTTGGCCGAGTTCACACTTGTATGGATCTTCTCTAGAGTCGCACCGCCTTCCTCAAGCACTTGTCAGATAAAATAATGATAAACATCAATATATTTAGTACATAAGCGATAAATAGAGTTTTTCGCCAAATTAATGGAGCTTTAACTGTCACAATTAAGCGGCACAACCTCCTATTAAAGCTCAAGATGATTTATCATTCCTCTCAATCAAACACCTTCTTTGAACACCTCCATCACTGTCATATACTCAGCTTCAATTGTGTAAAGAGAAACAATAGAATGAAGCTTCGACATCCAACTGATCACCATTCCTGCTAACACAAATGAGTAATCAAAAGTCAACCTTCTATTGTCGACATGTCCTTCATAATCGGCATCCACATAGCCTACCAATTTGTCTTCTGACTTTTCAAGCATTAAGTCATAGTCTATTGTACCTCATATATAGTGAAATAACTATTTCACTGGTTCTTAATATTACTTGCTAGGGTTAGCCATGTATCTATTTACAACACCTATTGCATATGAAATATCCAATCTCGTAGAGACCATGACATACATCAAACTGCCAACGACGTTCAAATAGGGACATTACTTACTTTTCTTCATCTGTATTAGGACATATATATGAAGAAATCTTAAAGTGAGCAGCACGGGGTGTGCTAACTAGTTTCGCCTTGTCCATATATACTGAAATTAACTAAGACATTCTCAAGATATTCTTCATATGATAATCGTAGCCTACTCCTCTTTATATCTTTATGAATTTCTATGTCGAGAATTTTTTTTACAGCCCATAAATCTTTCATTTTGAATGTCTCTAACAATCGATTTTTCAATTATTGATCTAATCAGATATGTTATGGCTAACAATAAGCATACCATTTACGTATAATACCAGTACGATGAACTGTCCATCATTGATAGATTCAATGATCATATTTACTTTTAGTAAATCGATAACTCAACATAAAAGTATTAAACATTTTGTACCACTGCGTAGGCGACTGTTTCAGGCCGTATAACAAACTCCTTAACCTGTAAACTTTATTCTTTGGCCCCTTTAACTAAAACCCTTTTGCTTGCTTCATATAAATCTGCTCTTCCAACTTTGCATGTAGAAAAGCAGTCTTCATATCAATCTATTCCAATTTTAAGTTGTATTGAGTAACCAGTGTCAATGCAAATCTAAGAAACACCCGCTTGACCACAGGCATAAAAATTTCACTAAAGTTGATACCCTCCTTTTGTGTATACCATTTTGCTATAAATCTCACATTTTATCTATCATACTTTTTTATATAAATCCACTTATAACCGATCATTTTACGCTTCACTAGAAGCTCCACCAGCTCCCGTGTTTCATTTTTGTATAGAAAGTCTATCTCGTCATGCATGACCACTATCCACTTCTCATCATCTGGATTATCCAATACTTCATGGAGGGTAGACGAATCTCATCTCATCTATAATAAGGGTGAATGAAATATTCGAGTCATCTTTATATCTGGCTAGTAATTTGCAATCTCTCAATCGATTTCTTCTGAGAGGTGGTTATTACAAGTGTTATTACCTCTGTCTGCAGCTCAGGCTCTACCTGTGTATCAACTATTTCAATCTTTAGATCAATAACCGCTGATTTCTCCAGTTCAATATGTTTGTCCTTGTTGAACAATGAATCTTCATCATACCTGACATCTTGGCTAATTATGATTTTTCGAGTGACGTGGTTGTATAGCATATATCCCGTCACTTTATCACTATAGCCTACAAAAGTATATATACTTATTCACCCTTTGGTCCAACTTATCTCTCTTAACTGACAGTACATGAGAATAAGCATCACAACAAAAAATCTGTAATTATGAGTAGTCGACATCATGATTATTTCACACTTCTTCTAGAATCTTACAATGTATTGGTGTAGACGGGGATCAATTTACTAGGTAACAAGCGATGTTAACGGCCTAAGTTTATAACTCATTACCCAATCTAACATTGCTCAACATACTTTGGGCTCTCTCTAAGAGAGTCCAATTCATTCGTTCCATTACACCATTCTGCTAAAGTGTGTGACTTACTGTATTGTGTCTTACAATCCCTTCATCTTTACAAAACTGATTGAATTCCTTTTAAGTGAATTCACCTCCATTGCTGTCCTTAGAATTTTCGGTTTCTGCCATGTCTGCTTCTCAACCATTGCCTGCCACACCTTTAATGTGGCAAATTCTGTCCTTAGATTTTTCAGTTTCTGCCATATCTGCTTCTCAATCATTGCCTTCCACACATTTAATGTGGCAAATACATTGGATTTATTTTTCAAGAAATAAACTCACACTTTCCTGAAGTAGTCATTTATGAATGAAACAAAAAATGATGGCCCACCAGTAGAAGCAACGGATGATGGGCCCATACATCTGAATGCACATACTCTAGGACACCCATACAAATATGTATTTCAGTATTAAAAGTTAGTTGTGAAATTATTTACCATATATACAATGCTCACATTTATGAAAATCAAAACTTTTAAATGCAAGAATGAGAGAATGATCAGAAAGTACTTTTATACCGTGCTTACTCATATGGCTTAGACGCACATGCCACAAATGTGCCGATGTGGACTCTACTACAAACGCTGCAACTCTACCCAATACGATGTTTTCAATTAACTTGTAAAAGTTGTTGTTCCTCTGTACTTTCATTATTACAAGTGCTCCTTTAGAAACTTTAAGGATCATATCAAAATCTATGAACTTACACCCAAGTGCCTTTAATGCCTGAAGAAAGATCAAGTTCTTCCTGAGGTCAATAACATATCTCATATTCGTTAGAATATGTTCCACCCCATTGAATATTTCAATACGCACTGAACTGATTCTAACAACCTTACAGGTAATGTCATTTCTCATAAACACCCGTCCATCATCACACTCGTTGTAACTAGTGAACTAATCTCGTTAAAAAGTCATGTGATATGAGGCCCACCGTATCCAAAACCCATGTATTACTAAGATACGTTGATTTGGATACAGTGAAAACATCACCACCATCAACTTCTTCGTTAGATTCTATTGTATTGGCTTCCTTCGATGTATTATTAAACTTCTTTCCCTTATATGCCTTAGGATTTTGATAGTTCTTTTTCATATGCCCTATAATTTTCCAATACTTCATCTTGACATTCCCTTTTGATTTGGCTATAGACTAAGAATTCTCATTCACCTAACAATCAACGCATCGATAGAGGTACCTTTGCCACTGTCATTCCTTCTCAATTGCTTCTCATGAAGGGCTGAGATGACAGTTTCAACATCGATGGTATCTCTACTGTAGATTAGAGCATCTACGAGATTCTGGTAAGACAGTGGAAGCGAAGTCAACATAATAAGGATTGATCTACTTCTCTGATCTTAACTTCCGCATTCGTTAGTCTATAAAGCAATTTGTTGAATGTGCTTATGTGTTCATTGATATCAGATCCCTCTATCATCTTAAGAATATAAAACTATTTTTTAAGATACAAACGATTGTATAAAAATTTCTTCATGTAAAAAGTATCTAGTTTCGTCCATTTCCTTGAGGCGTTCTTTTGATACAGGACGTTGTAGAGAACGTTACCTGCTAAACACAATTAGATCAAAATTGTAGCCCTCTCATTAAGTTCATCACACTCTTTATCACTCATAGATACATGACAATTCGCCTTACCAAGGAGAGCACATTACAATCCTTGTTGAACTAAAAGACCTATCATCTTAACCTTCTATAATTAAAAGTTGTTTCTACTCGCGAATTTCTCCGTTTTGTATTGATGTTAGACCCTTTCATCGACATGTTTCAGATTGAAACTCAAAATCTCAACGTTATCTCTAATAACACTAGTTGGGGATCATGCGAAAGCAAACCTAAATTCAATCAAACGAGACAAAATCAAACGCAAACAAAACACACAGATAATACATAAAGTTTACATGGAAAAATTCTCATGGGAAAAACCACAATATAAAGTGACAAGCAATCCACTACGAAAAGTTATTACAAGAAATGAATGGACCTACCAATCTGAACAACTCCAAAATTCTTTTTCAAAACCCTAGCTTTGTTGTAGAATACATTAGGAACGTCTTAGAATTCATTTAGAATACCCTAACATTGATTACACCCGAGATATATATATATATATATATATACTATCACAGTCGGAATTAGAAACAAATTGCACACTTATGTAGTTCTGCGCGCGTCATCGATGGGACCACTAATGGCATCAACAGCCATAAAAAAAATTAGTCAATGCATCGAATAGCAACTCCAAAACTGTCTAGTAAGCAACTGAAATTATTTTAGATTTTTTTGATGACATTGAATAGTCTGTTGATGCATCGACAAACCCTTTATCTCAATCAGATTGAAGACATCTGACAACACTAAAGAGAAAAAGTTTGATACTCCACCAAAGTGTGATGAATGATACCCATATAGCATACAAGTAATTTAAAATTTTAAATTAAACTGATCAATTTATAGCTCCCTGTTTAGATGTGTCAAGGATTACAAGAAATTTAAAATTTTAAATTAAACTGTTCAATTTATAGCTCCCTGATTAGATATGTCAAGGACCACAAGTTACGCTTGTTCAATTATCCTACTCTCAGATTGCAGACATTTATTAGATGGTCAAAAATCAAAATTATCCAATGGTCCTACTTCAAGAAACAAGTGCCCACCATCCATGGGATTGTTCAAACAATCTTATTACAGGACAGTCACTTAAAAAAGGTAGATTCCACACCGCAGCTAGTTTTATTTGAGTTACTTTACGACACGTACGTGGAGTTTCTGGGTGCCTAAGTACCCAGCGACATATTCTTTCCAAGTATCAAATAATTCACCGGTTGAAACTAGGGCTGTCAACGGGCGGGAGGGTTAACTTGGGCCCAGAATTAGAACCTTTGTGGTGGGGCCTGATGGGCCCGTCCCTATTTTAAACTTTGATATTAGATGGCCCGTGACAAAATCTGCATAGTGATCCAGACATGACGGGATTTAATTGAGCCACGTTCTACTGCAAGAGATTGACTGATGGAGTACATGAATTGTGTAATGAGGAGCATGGTGTGGATACTCTTTAGGGCCCACCATTACGTACATATTTTATCCACATTGTCCATCCATTTTTCTGCTCATTTTAGGACATGAGCCCAAAATTGAAGCATATCTAAAGCTCAGGTGGACCACACTATAGGAAAGAGTTGTGATTGAATGCCCGACGTATTTTCCTTCTCCCTTCGTCCTGGTCTGTGTGGCCTTATGAACAGGTTGGATGGCTAATAAACATTATCCTTAGTAAGGTTTCAATGGTGGTTGTCATTTTCTCTACTGTGTTTCCTGTGGTGTGGTCCACTTGAGCTTTGAATTTGCTTCATTTTTAGGTTCATCCACTAAAATGAGCTGGCAAAATGGCCAGATGGTGGCCTGCATAAAACACTTACATCATGGTGAGACCCACGGAGTATCAACACCACTCTAACTCTGCACATAGGCAAGCTCCTCAGCTACAAAATCTGCTTCCTCACTACAAAATCCGGCTTCCAACATAACGGCTTTCTAACATGCTTTACATGGGGACCATCTCTTACATTTGGACAAGGTGGAATCTCTATCCAAACCAAAATCATTAATTAGAATAGGATTATCTCCTAAATCAGAACTGATACCGTGAGGCTAGACATGGTGAGATTTGATTTGTCCAGCTCATGTGAAGTCAGTGAGCAAGTACTCCACTGAACCACTTTCAAACGGGAGTGGATTAGGCCAAGAAGAGTAGCAGTATTAGAGCCGGGCACGGTAAGAATCGACTTGGCCAACTTGTTCAAATCTGAACCGAGTTAGTGAGTCGATCTGAATCGAGTTGACTTCGTCCAATCCAAACTCAAAACGATCGAGTTGAGTTCGAGTCAACCAGTAACTTGATTCAACTCGACCCGAAATCCAACTCGGTATTGACTCAAGTCGATCCGAAACTCAACTCATATATATATATATATTAGATCTAAGATGGCATGTAGTTGATGGAGATGTTGCATATTTGACAAGTGAATCTAGATTTCAAGTTGTGATTTCAGCCCATGGAGACCCAAAGCACTCTATCTGTGTGACTCGGTGCCGACTCGACCCGACTTGGTACTTGTGAACGTGTCAGACTCGGTCTGGATTAGTTCAGGCTAGACCCAGACTCAAATCGGGTCAAGTATGATGGACTCGGTACCGGTTCGGGTCGAGTTCAAGTCATGACTATTTCAAAACCGGATCGAGTCAGGTCAGCCCTAACTCAGTCTGACTCGACTCGATGCCCATGCCCAGCTCTAAAGACCATAGCGGGTGAGGCCCTGACCATGGCATATGTGCTGTATGTCCATGCCATCCATCCATTTTCCAGATCATTTTAGAGTGTGAGCTCAAAAATGAAGTAGATCCAAATCTGAAGTGGACCACACCACAAGAAATAATATGATTGAACGCCCACCATTAAAAACTTTTTAGGGCCCACCGTAATATTTATTTACCATCTAACCTGCTGATAAGGTCACACAACCTGGATGAAGTGAAAACACTGACATCAACTTGATCCAAAACTTTTGCGGCCCACAAGAAATTTTTAATGGTCAATCACTATTGTATTGTCTCCTATATAGTGGTCCACCTAAGATTTGGATCTACTTCATTTTTGGGGTTCTACTCTAAAATCATCTCAAAAAACGGATGAACAGTGTGGATATACAATTCATATATCACGTTAGACCCTATGGATGGAGCAGCACCTAATCTGCTCCCTTTCAAACATGGTTTTGAATGGCATGTGGCCCAATAAAATCTCCCCACGTCAGGACTTCACCCAACTCTCATTTCCCCGGTCTCACCGAATCTGCTCCCTCCTAAATCTAGTTTGTGTTTACAACCCACTTACCGAAGGGAACGCCACCTTGAAGATGTCTTCTGGGCTAGCTTCATGTCTTTGATTCTCCCACAGGCACCATGGAGACCGACACATCTACGTGATCATCTGGGACGTTGATGACTGTGGCCCACCGTAATCTCAGCCACTGTTTTTGCTAGAGGGATATGGCCATGGAGTAGATAGGATGATGAGAGGAGGAGAGGCTTTGTGGTGTAAGGTGAGGCAGAATTCAGTCTTTTGTCTTACACAGAGACTTTTATGAGTTTGGGTGTCGGCAATTTGAGTATAGACTTATTATGTTAGTTCTACACCATTTAAAAATTGATGTTAACTATTAAATTATAAAGATGGAATAATTTTATGGCAATCTAGACCGTCCAAATATCTGAATCAATGTTTTGGGAAGAAGATTTAAACAATTACACTTGGAAGATAATATTAGCCGTTTGATTTTATTTTATTTTTTCGTTTGAATAAGGACCAATCACATAGTTCTGATTTCTTGATCAGTGTAATTTTAGATACATGAACCATCCACAGTGGGACCCTCAGTTTTAATGGTCTGGATGTCTTATGGATGATCTCATCTGAGGAGGATGAGCCACTCAACATGCGCGGATGTACGTGTCCTACCCCGCAGTATCCAGCTGGGATCGAGCAGGAGCTTTGAGCGGCCACCATGATGTATGGGTCTATCCAATTTTTCGTATCATTTAAAGGAATATGCCCAAAAATAAGGCAGATCGAAGGCTCAAGTGGACCACACCACGGGAAGAAGTGAAGATAATGATTCTCACCGTTGAAACTTTTCTAGGGCCCACCGTGATGTTTATTTTCCATCCAACCTATTCATAAAGTTACATAGACATGGATGAAGAGAAAACACAAATATCAGCTCCATCTATAATTTCTGTGGCCCCCAAGAAGTCTTCATCTATAAGAGTTTAATCCCCATTGTGTAGTTTACTTGGCCTTTGATCTGCCTCATTTTTCCGATTGTATCCTAAAATGATACGAAAAAATGGATGGACGGTGTGGATAAGACCCATACGTCCCGGTGGACACTCAAATCTCCTGCCCGTTACCAGCTGGAGATGGGCGGGGCTGGACGCAATCCCGTCTGCGCTCAACGTCCATTTTAAAGGCAAGACGTTCGGTGCGAAGGTGCCCGGATTCGTGAGGCGAGGGAACACCTATTTCCGTGACGCGTTGACCTTTTTATTCACATTTATGTATTGTTTTTGTATATCCAAACCGTCCATATGTTTTGAAATATTATTTTAGTTTATAAAAATAAAAATTAAATAAAAAAATTTCTTAAGTAGACCGCACCATAGGAAAGAGTGTTGATTGAACGATCACCATTAAAAACTTCGGACGGCCCACTGTAATGTTTATTTGCATCTAACCTGTTTATAAGGTCATACAGACCTGAACGAAGAGAAAACACAAATATAATCTTCTTGATCCAAAACTTTTTTAATGGCCCACGAGAAGTTTTTGAAGCTTTTAAAGCACTCAAACATACACGTGGCGTAGAGTATCTCAAATAAAACCAGCTATGGCGTGGAATCTACCATTTCAAAGTCAAGGTCGGAAGATGAGGTTTGTGCAAAGAATCCCGGGAATGGTGGACGCGGATTAGATAACGTCACAAAGTTACGTGGGCCCCACTGTGATGTATGTATTGTATCCACACCATCCATCCATTTTAAGATATTATTTTAGGGCATGAGCCAAAGAATGAGGCAGATAAAAATCTATAGTGGACCCCACCATAAAAAACAGTGGAAAGAGTGATTCCCACCATTAAAACTATTCTTATGCCCACCGTATGTTTATTTGAAATCCAACCTGTTCAGAATTTAAAAAAGACACGGAAGAAAGGAAAACACAAATATCAGCTTGATGTAAAACTTTTATAGCCTTTAAAAGTTTTTAATGGTGGGCGTCACTGTCCTACTGTTTCTGTGCTGGGTCCACCGGAGCCTTGGATTTAACTCATTTTTTAGATCTTGCTCTAAAATGATCTCTCCTAACGGATGAAATGCGTGTACGTCATGGTGGGGCCTACGGAACTTGATGTAGAGCGGGTCGCGGACAGTTTCATGGCCAAGATGGATCAGAAAAGGCTCGGTCGACGACAGAAGTGATCCGGACCATCGGACCTTAGATCGGGCGTATCTCGCAATCCGGAATGAGTTAGCTGACGTAAAATATATGATTTTGGGGTAGAACGAGCTGCTTTAGCCAACCAACCCTGCTATGCCGGGTTGCGCCGCCCGAAATTACGAAAAACCCCTTGATTGACGGTCGTTTCCCTGTTTTAATTTCGTTTTTACTATAAATAGTAAGTTTTAGTTTGATTATAACTCTTCATCCGTTGGGCTTTAGGAGTTGCGCCCAACATGAAAAGAGCTTAGAATAATTAGGGGAACGGTTTGGTGAAGCCAAATAGGACACTTACTATTTTTGGCCGAAAACCTTGCGCACTAGTAGACATCACGACCGTCTATAAATAGTAAGTTTACTATTTATAGTAAGTCCCGGATTCTAGGAGTTTGAGTTGTAGTTTGATTATGATTTCTTTCTCATTGCTTGATACCCTTATTTAAAGGGTTGTGAACTCGATTTTAATCATTCATCAATCAATTTTAAATTTATTAGAATTTATTTCTATTTTCTGCTTTCTTTCCTCGTGGATTCGAGAAGTCTCAGTGAGGAGTCCAGAGAAGTTCCGTGGATTCGGAATAGTTATCCTCTTGAGGAAGACGGTGTTCGACCTCACGTCCTCCCCTGCGTCAGAACTGGGTGACGTCACTTCAGTGGCAGCGAGTCTCCTGCTCAACCTGTCAGTAGCTAATCCGTGCCCGTGAATGGTAGGCAAGGGACAGGAGCTATGAGGGCCTACTCAACCTGCCAGTAGCTAATCCGCGCCCGTGAATGGTAGGCAACGGACAGGGGCTATGAGGGCTTATCATGATGAGTAGGATTTATCCACATCGTTCATCCATTCTGCCATTTCATTTTAGGGTAGAAGCCCAAAACGAGTCAGATTCAAGGCTCAAGTGGAGCATACCGCAGGAAGCATGGGTTTTATACACACCGTGATGGTTAATTGCCATCTAACATGTTCATGTGGTGTAGCTCACTTGGGTTAATTTTTCCAGTCCTGTTATACCCTGGCCTTTAGTAACTGATGGATTGAGTGATCCTGAGATCGAGTGCCCATGTGGTGTGGGTGTGTGTGGTGTGAGTGTGTTGAAAAAAAAAAAAAGAAGAAGAAAAAATGGGCCCACGTTCTGGTCTAGATGGCCCGTAGTGTGACTTGATCGTGGCAGGAGCTCATATGGACAGTTTAGATTTTGTATCCTTAGAACCATTTTTCATTTTCTTGATGATAAAAATGTCCATATGCCACAGCAGCCACTCTTGCGGCAAGCTCTCGTCTTGACAAATGAAAGGGTCCTTTTAAAAGATAACGGCAGGCTCTTGTATTGAAAAATGAAAGGGTACCTTTAAAAGATGACGTAAGCCCCACTAAAAATGGAAATTTGGTCCAACCTTAGTCGTTTGAACTATTCATTTTAATCAAACAGTCATGAATTTACAAAAGATATTTTTCAGTATTTTATTTGAAGATATATGATACTACACTAACTTTGTGCGTTAATTCTGAACTCTTTTCAAACGGTTTGAATTTATCCACATTAGACATGGATGAATTCAAAATGTAGGGTCCTTCTGTGGTCATTTCTTGAACTATTCATTTTAATCAAACAGTCATGAATTTACAAAAGATATTTTTTAGTATTTTATTTGAAGATATATGATACTACACTAACTTTGTGCGTTAATTCTAAACTCTTTTCAAACGGTTTGAATTCATCCACATGAGACATGGATGAATTCAATATGTAGGGTCCTTCCATGTCAGGTCTGCTGATATTCACTATGGACTACAGACAATTGGTATTTGTACGGCTGTAGTCCACTTCTCCTATAGACGTAAAAAAAATAAATTCCATCCAAGCTTCAATGAAATTCAGATCACTCTTACATTTAAAAAGAGTTTTTCTTTGAAGTTTTTCGTCTACAACCTCCAAAGTGGAAGTTATGGTGAACAGAGGTAAATTTTTTTATTTTTCTTTATTGTCTTTGTCGGTGTGCATGAATGATGGGAGTTTGTGAAAGATAGGAGGGTGTGGTAGTTCCTTTTTAAATGTTGTTGATTTTTCTTATTGTATGAATGTTGGAAATTTGTTAAAAGGAGGAGGGTGTGGGGTCTCTTTTTTGTTGTATGAATGGGGGGGACCATATGGATCGCAAATATTCAATACAGAGCGGTGATATTCACTGTGGACCGCGATTATTAATAGTGGTCTGCTGATATTCACTATGGACTGTAGACGATTGGTATTTGTACGGCTGTAGTCCACTTCTCTTATAAACGTAAAAAAAAAAAAAAATAAATAAATAAATAAATAAATAAATAAATAAATTTCCATTCAAGCTTCAATGAAATTCAGATCACTCCTGCATTTAAAAAGAGTTTTTCTTTGAAGTTTTTCGTCTACAATCTCCAAAGTGGAAGTTATGGTGAACAGAGGTAAATTTTTTTATTTTTCTTTATTGTCTTTGTCGGTGTGCATGAATGATGGGAGTTTGTGAAAGATAGAATGGTGTGGTAGTTCCTTTTTAAATGTTGTGGATTTTTCTTATTGTATGAATGTTGGGAATTTGTTAAAAGGAGGAGGGTGTGGGGTCTCTTTTTTGTTGTATGAATGGGGGGGACCATATAGATCGCAAATATTCAATATAGATCAGTGATATTCATTGTGGACCGCGATTATTAACAGTGGTCTGCTGATATTCACTATGGACTACAGACAATTGGTATTTGTACGGCTGTAGTCCACTTCTCCTATAGACGTAAAAAAAATAAATTCCATCCAAGCTTCAATGAAATTTAGATCACTCCTGCATTTAAAAAGAGTTTTTCTTTGAAGTTTTTCGTCTACAATCTCTAAAGTGGAAGTTATGGTGAACAGAGGTAAATTTTTTTTATTTTTCTTTAATGTCTTTGTCGATGTGCATGAATGATGGGAGTTTGTGAAAGATAGGAGGGTGTGGTAGTTCCTTTTTAAATGTTGTGAAATTTTCTTATTGTATGAATGTTGGGAATTTGTTAAAAGGAGGAGGGTGTGGGGTCTCTTTTTTGTTGTATGAATGGGGGGAACCATATGGATCACAAATATGCAATACAGATCGGTGATATTCACTATGGACCGCGATTATTAACAGTGGCCTGCTGATATTCACTATGGACTGCAGATAATATCAGTAAGCCAATATTAATATCTGCAGTCCACATTGAATATTGGTGGAATTCACTGTGTACCAGGGATATTAACATTGGCTCACTGATATTCATTGCGGACCCCGAATATTAACAATGGCCCACTGATATTATATGTGGCCCATGCATGGTGAATATTAATAGAATTCATTGTGGACCGCGAATATTAACATTGGCCTACTGATATTCATTGCGGACCGCATATAATATCAGTAATCCACTATTAATATCCGTGGTGGAATTCATTATGGATCGTCGATATTAACATATGACTGCTGATATTATATATTATTTGTAATGAATTAGTGGGCCAGTTGTAAGTCCCGTATCCTAGCCCGTACTGTTCCGTTGGCTTTCGCGATCCTCCCGGTCGAATTCTGGCGACTCGCGATATGTAATCGGTAGTTACGCGCGACCCTGAGTCGTATCCCATTTTCCTGAGTCGGCTCGACCCGAGACCTATACCCTTGTGACCACGCCGTCGCCGTGGTTCCCACGCAGCATCTCGCTCGCCGAGGCAATACCCGTGCCAAGATATGTGGGCCTGCGTTCAGTTTGAGGAAAACGCTGCGTGTTGCAATCCCGAAAATTCATCACATCAATCCCATCAATCAAAGTACACATCACACTTCATCACTCACCCATCCCCAAGTATAACCACCCATCCCCTAAAGTCAACTCTCTCTTACACAAGTACACATCACACCCATCACACCCATCATACCCAGCTCTCTCTCTCTCTTACACCTCTCTCTCTCTCATCTCTCTCATTCTCCAAGCAAGCATCCCACGTCCAAGCAAGCTTCCATGGGAGAGCTTGTGTGGCCCACCTTCCTATCACCCAACCCAACCCTTAGATCATCATTTCAACCATCGAAATTGTCCCCTTGGAGCTCTAGATTGCATAGGCAGAAGAAGGAGTTAATTTAGATGTGGGTGATTCTATAGGCTAGTTTTCATGTTTTTATGATGGGCAAAGTGAGGCTTACCGATCAATGGTATGGATCTCACTTTGGACCCTAAGATGTGGGTGATGGCCCACCTTGATTCTCAATATCATTCCATGATTGGGTCATTCTCCATGGACCCCATCATGATGTTTACTTTCTAGTTTGAAAAGGGGTCATGTAGACCTTTTATTTTGGAGAAAGGATCTCCACCGTTGATTTTGATCAGTGGGCCCATATGAAATGGAACCACTTGAAGTATGTTTTAAATCATGCAAGGGAGGGCCCATAGTGCCAGGGTCCCTTCATCACTTGATCTCTCTCTCTCTCTCTCTCTCTCTCTCTCTCTCTCTCTCTCTCTCTTGTTGGCCCCTTGATGTATGCATTTTATCCAAGTTACCCACCTTTGTGGGACCCACTTGAAGGATGTGTAGGATCTACACCGTCCAACCATGTGGGCCCTACCTTAGGGAGATGAGAAAACAAATATAGGATTTATCTAGGTGGGCCACGTCCACGTGGGGCCCACCTTACATATGTGTATTGCTAAAGCCGTCCAGCGTCCAGGGACGCTGGACGTGATATAAAAAAAAGGGGTTTTCTTTGGTTTTAGGGGTGGACCACTCATACAAGCCCCACCTTGATGTATGCTTTTAATCCAAGCAGTCCATTCCATTCCTTAGACTATTTTAGGCGTTAAGCTAAAAAATGAAGCTGATCCGAATTTCGGGTGGGCCATGGCATTGCAAATAGTGTGTCTACCCTTGAAATCCACCCTGATGTTTTGATGTACCAAAATATATTGAATATTGGGCTCGTTTGGTCCGTCTTGAGTATTAAAGACAAATGGTTGGGGTGGATTTACCTGATGCGAGCCGCACATATGAAAAACTGTAAGAAAACGGTTTTAAAAAAAATAAAATTATATAAGCAGCAGCCTGCTGCTATCAGAGCTGAGGACGCGCAGGCGTCCTGCACTATAGACGGACGGATGGGACAGGGTTCCACTCGTGGGCCCCACTATGATGTGTGTTGGATATCCACACCGTCCATTTTATAGGCCCCCTTAGGGTAGTGGTCCACCCCGAAAATCATCCATATACGTGGCTCAGGTGGCCCACATCATAGGAAACAGCGGGATTGAACGTTGACCATTGGAACCCTTTTGGGCGTCCAGAGGTTTTGGATCATTTTGAAATTTGTTTTTCCTCTTCAATCCCGGTCTACATGACCTTATTTGGATGGAAAGTAGACATTGTGGTGGGCCCCACGTGGGACCCACTGGTGTATACATGTATACCCACACTGTTATCCATTTGGTGGGACAACTGTTGTACCTCACTCCAGCCATAGTTGATGGAGTGGCGTCACCAAGCTCTATGGGTCCCCCTGTCTCATCCAGGCCATCCATCTATGGGACCCACCATGATACATGTGTTGCATCCAAACCGTCCAACCAATTTGAAAGCTCATTTTATGGCATGGGCTAAAGAATGAGTCAGATCCATAGTTCAGTAGACCCCACCCTTGAGGCATGTGTTACATCCAAACCGTCTAACCATTTGGCAAGCTTGTCTTAACAGGCTTGAGACTAAAAATAAGTCAGATCTAAAGTTCAAGTGAACCCTACCATTTAATGTAGTGGTCAATGACGTCCACCATTCAAAATTTCTAAATGGTGGAAATCATTTTCACCACTTTTATTTGGTTGTGGCCCATTTGATGTACATATGGGGCCCAATTAGTATGGCCCATCTGGTATATATATAAGGCCCATTTGAGGAGGCCCACCTTGATGTATTGGTGGCCTGTTGTTGAGGCTCACCTTAATATTTATAAGGCCCATTTGAGGAGGCCCACCTTGATGTATTGGTGGCCTGTTGTTGAGGCTCACCTTAATATTTATAAGGCCCATTTGAGGAGGCCCACCTTGATATTTATAAGGCCCATTTGAGGAGGCCCACCTTGATATATTTGTGGCCCGTTGTTGAGGCCCACCTTGATATTTATAGGGGCTCATTTGATGAGGCCGATCTGATATATTTGGGGCCCACTTGATAAGGCCCGATATGATGTATTTTGAGCCCATGTGATGTATATATTTTGTATCCAGGCCGCCTGTCCAGGGCTGGGCGCTGATCAGATATAATGATAGTAATATATTATTATATTATTATTATTATTATTATTATTATAAATATATACATGTATATGTTATGGGACCCACGTGGGGACCACAGTGATGTACTTGTGTCATCCACACCGTCCAGATGATCTGGACAGTGCTAGACATGCTTGGACGGTGCCGAATAGTGTTTGGGCGGTGCTGCGGACCCCACCTCGATGTATGTTTTGTATCCACACCGTCTAGAGTGTTTGGATGCTGCTGGGCAATGTCTGGAAGGTGTTGATTCACATGGGTAAAATTTGGACAATGCTGATTACCATTAGTGAGTCATGTATCCCCATAGAGTGATTGTGTACAGTGATGCACATGTTGCACCTACAACTATTGAAATGATTTTAGATGTAATCCTAGCTCTCATCGTGATCTACAAACCCTCCACCTTCCTCTGAGACCCATATCATAGTGGGACTCACCGTGATATATATGTTGTATATTCACACCGTCCATTCATGTGATCCCCACGTGATGTACGTATTTAAGGCTCAGATGGCGAGGCTCAATGTGATGTATATATGGCCCATGTTCGAGGCCCAACATGATGTATACTTGGTCCAGGTGTTGGGTCCCATTGGGATGTATCTGAGGCCCGTGTATTGCGGCCCACATGATGTATGTGAGGCCCATGGGTTGCAGGCCATTGCGATGTATATTGAGGCCCATGGTTATGGCCGTTTGAGGCTCATGGTTGTGGCCCGTTATGATATGTTAGAGGCCCATGGTTGAGGCCCGTTAGGATGTGTTTATGGCCCATTTGGTAAGGCCCACTGAGATGTATTTTCGGTCCATGGGTCGAGGCCAATTGTGACGTATTTTCGGCTCGTATGTTGTAGCCCATTGTGATATGTTTCCAGCCCAGTTATCAAGGCCCAACTTGATGTGCATAAGGCCCATTAGTGCGGCTCAATGATGCGGCCCACTTGTTGGATATGAGGCCCATTGGTGCGACCCAATGATGCGACCCACCGTGTTGTGTATATTAGGCCAATGGTGCGGCCCAATGTATCGACCTACCTTGATGTGTAGGCCCACGTGCTGCATGTGCAAGGCCCACCTGTGATGACTATTTGAGGCCACTTGTTGGATATTTGGGCCCACCTTATGTTTGACTCTATGTGGACCACTGCTTGGGAATAATGTTGGTTGAATGTCCACATTGTTGGGTAATGATGGTTAAACGCCCGCATGGTGACCTTCCCTTAGGCCTAGTTAGGCCCATTCTCATCGATATCGATTGTATAGGCCGATTCTGATTGCCGAGGCCGAGTATCGAGGCCGGTTCCGAGTGTCGAATCCGATTGTTAAGGCAAATTTTGATTGTCAAGGCTTATTGTTGATACCTATATGATGTATATGCGACCCGTAGTTGAGGCCCATTGTGATGTATTTGAGGCCCATGGGTAGGGCCCATTGTGATGTATTTGAGGCCTATGGCTAAGGCACATTGTGATGTATTCGTGGCCTATGGACAAGGCTCATTGTGATATGTATTAGGCCCATGATGCATGACCCATTTGATGTATTTAAGACCCATGTGTAGGGCCCACATGTCATGTATTTGAGGCCCATGAGCAGGGCCCACCTGTTGTGTATATGTGGCCCTTGAGTAAGGCCCATTGTGTTGTATATTAGGCCTTTATGTGGGGCCGTGGGCCCATTATATGTTTGGCTCTATGTGAGCCATTCCTTGGGGGCAATGTTAGTTAAATGTCCACATTGTCGAGGCTGATCGTTGATACCGATTATGAGTATGTGACAGCATAGCATTATGATACATGCCCATACGCATCATCTGCCTGTTTGTTATGAGATGTGGTTGATCATTGCATATGTCATTATGCATATTGTTATGAGACTCCCTACTAGGCGGAGGTTATCTCACATGAGCGCACGGTATGCGCAGGATTGATGCATGACTGGATTGTATGACTCATGCATCTTGCATTATGATTACTGTATGCCCTAGCGACATCAGGGCCATAGCTTCCACAAGCATATCGTGGATCGCCAGATGAGGCATCAAAAATTTGTTCTAGTATCTGGCTGTCATAGATGGCCTTGAGTGAAAATCTCTAAACCCTCTTGGTACCAGAGGACGCCCCAACGTCGAGACCGAGTGGATACATATGAGCGCCCGAGTGTCGAATACCAGGAGGCCGCATCTCCCCCTGTGTCGTGGTTGGTTGGGAGGGGGTGTGGCCTTACCCGCCTGAGAGCAAGGGGCATTGCTAGGCTGAGTTTGACCAGCTCGTGAATGGGTCCGCTATCGACGTGCCGAATAGGTATTGACAGACTATTGGCCAGGCAGATAGTGAGATTTCTTACGCTCACTTCGACTATGCGGTTGGGAGAGCGGCAGTCCCATTTGAAGTGTACTAAACCCCGTTGATGATCCCAGAGATAAACCGTACTAGTATGTGGACTTATTGGGCAGGAGTTGCATACTCATTCATTCATTCATTCACTATCCACTCGAGCTGGTGGTGCGCAACTATTTGTTACGTGTACATTCACAATGGATAAGATTTCGGTTGGGGCACGCGACTAACCTAAGATCAAGAGTTTATCACATCGAGTCTGACTATCCAAATTTAGGTATGGGACTGGTTTGGATAGAAATCCCTTGTGATGGACCCCATAGCCTGCGATACTACATACTATCACCCCGACTTCACACTCCAGCAGGGTCATTATATTCGCACCGCATATCGCATTACATCCGTTGTATATGACATTTTGGGTTACTATGTTCTGCATTTACATGGTTTAGATACGACATCTAATATTTGACTCTTTATAACTTCTTATTTATATAGTTGATATATATTACGCATTCTGATATTGCTTAACTCATGGACTTGTCAGTATTTTCGCTTACTCTGATAACATATGATTCATGACCTTACGCCTATTTCGACATTATATGATTATAACATTGCATTGAATACTTGGCACTTACCTTGTGCACACATTTACACCACCCTCTAAGCTTTCTATAAGCTTATGTACGATAGATGCATGTAGGTGATGTTAGGTTGCAGCAGTGTTGAGCTTGGAGCGTGCAGCGGTCTTCTAGAGCTTGACTTTCGATTTATGTATTTCCCTTTCAGCATTCTACTCAAATGATTATATTAGTGGATATATGATGATGATGATGCCTTTGTGAATTGGGTAATCTTGTGGTTATGCTTATTACGAGTTAAATGTACAAAAAAAAAATTCTCCTTGTAGGATCTTAGGATCGAAATCTGGTGTATGGACACTAAGAGTCGAGAATGAGGTACTACGGAGGCTGTCGGCACCGGATTCGACGATCAGGATCCCTGTGAATCTGATTTCCGGGTTTGGGGCGTGACACCAGTGTTAATATATACGGTCCACAGTAAATTCCACTGATATTCACCATGGACCGCAGATAATAACAACGGGCTATTGTTAGGATTGGTGATCCACAACGAATAATAGTAGTCCTCTGTCAATATTAGCGGACCTCTGGTAATATACACAGTCTTCTGTAAATATGATATTTTTTAAGCTAATATTTTTTCTTTGATATACTATAGAATCCTCTTGCAAGGCGAGGGAATGTGGCCCTTGCTTAGAATACTCCAATACGAGGGTCACCAATAAGTACTCAATATGGTTTCTACTTATTTGAGAGAGATATTTAAAAGAACCCAATTTAGGTATCAATTTAATTTTTATGAAGGAGGATAGAAGGAAAATGGACTATTACTCCAATGCCTAATGCAGAGGCACCTTATTGACCTCTGCTTTGATTTCGATGGCACCATTCTCTAATTCAAAGAGATGGGCTTTACCTTGATTATGGGTGTGAAGTGGGAACACTAGACGAATTGAAGTAGACCGATCAATGATTATCAAGAAAAAGGAATATTAGCTATCAAATGATCCTAAACTAGTTTACAAATTATCTAAAGTTTTGTATGGGCTTAAACAGGCACCATGGGCATGGTTTGAAAAGTTCTGTGGAATGTTAACCTAGGCTGGCTATTCCCAAAGTCAATATGACTTATCACCGTTTATTTTCGAGACTGGTTCAGATCTTGTTATTTTATTGGTCTATATATGTTGATGATATTCTCATAACCGGTAGTGACATACGTGCAAGGCATTGCCAATCTCAAATCATTACTCCATGTCTCATTTCATATGAAGTAACTAGGGCCATCAATATATTTTTGGGAACTTGAAATATCTCATACATCTCGAGGATATCTCCTTAGTCAAGGGAAGTGTACTCAAAATTTGAACAGGCAAGCAAACCTTACAGATTTCAAGTCATATGAAACTCCTTTAGAATTAAATGTCAAGTATGAGAAAAAATGATGAAAATTATCTCTTAGATGTTACAACTTATAGGCAGTTGGTGGGAAGATTGGTCTATCTCACTATTACTTGTCCTGATATCACACATGCAGTTCACGCGCGTTATTAGTTAGTTTATTACAACACCTTGTACATTGCATGTGACAACAGTTCATCGCATTATTTGATATCTTTGAGGTACCCTCAATGAGGCGATTCTCTTTTCATCTTCAAATGATTTGTAGTTATTTTTTTATTATGATGTTGACTAGGAAAGATGTCCCACTTCACAACAATCTATTATTGGCTATTGTGTTTTCTTGGGACAATCATTGGTTAGCTAGAAATGTAAGAAACAAACCACGATCAATATCTCGATCCAGCACGGAAGTTGAATATTATGCGATGGCAGAAACTTGTAGTGAAATTACTTGGTTCAAGGGATTGTTAACAGATCTTTGGATTCATTTGTCTTTGTCAACTCCATTATATGCCGACAACCTGCGTGCTATTCAGTTGGCTTCCAATCTAATATTTCACAAGAGCGCTAAACACATTGAAGTTGACTGTCACTTTGTGCGAGAAAAATACATGGTTGGAATCATTTCTTTACTTCATGTGACATCAGAACTATAATTTACTGATTTATTTACAAAATCCATGACATCATCCCGACATAAGTTTCTCAGAAGCAAACTAATGTTGGTTCGGTCTCCCATATTAGTTTGAGGAGGGTGTGAGATTATATTGGATGTCATTGGTTGTATATTTGACATGTATAGCATTAGGTGTAATTAGTCATATATAGATATACTTTAATTAGGATTGGTTCTAATTAGATTTCCTTATATACACATGCATGTTGTTTATTTAAACCCAATTAGGAGTGAAGAATAATACAGAAAAAATAATTGAAATTTCTCCAATTCCAGACGTTATTAGATTTTTCAAAGATTAATCTCATATTACAAAGAATGATTTGCTAGACATTTTGATCTCTCCAAGAAGGGAGTATCGATGATGCAGTCACCGTACAATTGGCGATATTTATGTGTAGAGAATTTACTTGTTAAATCGCTTAAAAAGAATGCGCGTATAGATAAGTATATAGATTTAATAAATAATTATGATGCATTTAATTATCACCCCTGAGACAGTGTGGGGTACCGGATCCTAAAAGAAAAAGCGAATACTGTAATTAAGAAACACATTCTGAACTCTTACAACTTCAGCAAATGACCACATGCCCTACAGGTAAATTTTTTTCTATGAATTTTCATAAACTATTGTGCCACTATAATGTACTTTATTTTAATCTTTATTATTTCTCTTATCCAATAGGTTTGGGCAAATGAGGTCATCCCCAATCTCCGTTGCCCGAATGGCCGAGCCACCCGACGTAATCCATCAAAATTCCACAATTTCTGAATTGGGATAAGACTAAGGTGAGAAAATATAGGGATCTAACAAAAGTTTTTACAAATGCGCTGATAAGTTGAAATATCACTTCAAACTTTGTTTGTTTATGCTGTATTTCAACGTTTCTAACATTGCATACATATTATTGCAGATTAGTGGGGAACTTATCCCTTACAATGGATAAAGAAAATATTGTCACTCTTCTACAAAAGGAAGTTGTCAAGACGATAGAGGTCATGAAGGAGGGGATGAGTATAAGGAAGATAGTTAAGGAGATGGAGGCGGGTGAGATGAAGGATAAGAATAAGGAGAAAGAGTCACTATCAAACTCAGATAGTGGAATGAGAGATTCAAGGGAGGAGAGTGTGTTGGGGACCTTGCACAAAACCTTAAGATCTAACCTCCCAAAACAAACCAGAATTATGGAATAATAATGCAATGAACTAAATCAAAACATAAACCACACCATACCAGAGATTTTTACGTGGAAAACCCTCAAAGAGGTAAAAACCACGGGACCTCGTCCAGATCAACAATCCACTATAAAGTAGAAAATTACAACCGATCACAAGCACACACCGCTTGGATCAAACCTTCTTCACTCACGCAGGAGTGGATGAACAATAAGAGAATAATGAGAAAAACGGAGAGATCTCACAATTACGAGGACATAGAAGTGCTGAGAAATGGACTGCGAAGTAGATCACCTCTATGAGTAGAATCTCCCTTCCACAAGCTTTCTCTCTCTCTCTCTCTCTCTCTCTCTCTCTCTCTCTCTCTCCTTTGATAGCCCTAAGCTCTCTTAGAGTACCTTTAGGAAACCTTAGAAAACCCTGGAATACACCCCAATCCCGCATACACCCCTTTATATAAGAATAGAAAGAGGTAGAATCAAAATAGGAAACAAAATCCACAAAATCTGTATTTCCGCAATCGCATCTGCGGAACTCTTCGATGATATCGACAGTCTTTTGATGACAGCCTTTGATATCATCGACGGTCCTTCGATGATATCGAAATAGGACCAAAAACTATCCAGCGACCAGGGGTGAAAATTCTGACAATTATCGATGTCATCAAGCCACTCTCGATGACAGCTTCGATATCATCTAAAGTCCATCGATGATATCGACATGACCAAAAAACTGTCCAGCAACCAGCGGTGAAAATCTAGCAATTATCGATGATATCGAAACTGGTTCGATTTCATTGAACCCAGCAATGAGGAGAAAATCCCCATCAAATCTCTCCCTTTTTGACTCAGGAGGAATTCACCTTCTTTAAACCAACCCAGTTTCTACAAACCTCAAACTTGCCCTTGAGTAAAGCCTTGGTCATAATGTCTAACCATTATCGTCCGTGTGGACCTTCTCAAGCTATAACACCTTCTGTTCAAAAGTATCCCTGATCCAGTGTTACCGGATCTCTATGTGCTTCAACTTGGAGTGCTGACTTGGATTCTTGCTCAAGTGTATAGCACTTTGGCTATTGCAATAGACCACGTGCTACTCCCGCTTCAGGCTAAGTTCTTGTAGGAACCTCTTCAACCAAAACATATCTTTACATGCCTCTGTGACTGCAATGTACTCGGCCTCTGTCGTCGACAATACTACGACCTTCTGTAGCTTACTCTGTCAAGAAACCGCTCCCCCTACAAATGTGAATATGAACCCCGATGTAGACTTCCTAGAATCTATGTTACCTATCATATCTGCATCTGTGTAGCCCTCTAACATAGGTTTTTCGTCATCATAGCATAAGCTCAACCTAGATGAGCCTCTTACATACCGCAGTATTCACTTCACCGCTGCCCAATGCTCTTTGCCAGGATTGACAAGATACTGGCTGACAACACCAATCGCATATGCTATGTCTGGGCCCGTACGCACCATAGCATACATCAAACTTCCTATTGCTGAAGCGTAGGGTATCTTCTGCATCTCTTCCACCTTTGCCTTCATCTTGGGACACTGCCTGTCGCTCAATTTGAAGTGACCATCCAGTGGAGTACTAACCGGCTTCACTGCATTCATATTGAACCGCTTTAGGACTTTCTCAATATACCGCTATTGTGACAGCCAAAGCTTCCTACTGCTTCTATCACAAGTTATCTCCATTCCTAAGATCTGTTTAGCTGAGCCTAAGTCTTTCATCGCAAAAGACTTGCCCAACTCCTGTTTCAGCCTGTCGATTTTCTTGATGTCTTTTCTCATGATGAACACGTCATCAACGTATAACAGCAGAACTAAGAAATCACCATCTGAGAACTTGCGCGTGAACACACAGTGGTCCAACTCCGTTCTATCATACCCATGTTATAACATGAACGAGTCAAACTTCTTGTACCATTGTCGTAGAGCTTGTTTCAGCCCATAGAAGTTCTTCCTCAGCCTACACACCATATGCTCCTTACCCTTGACTTCAAACCCCTCTGGTTGGTACATGTAGATCTCTTCTTCTAGGTCACCATGGGGAAAGACAGTTTTAACATCTAACTACTCTATCTCCAAATCCATGCTAGCCACCAACCCAAGCAACACCCGTATGGATGTCATCTTCACCACTGGTGAGAATATCTCCTTGAAGTCTATGCCTTTCCTCTGAACAAACCCTTTCACCACAAGTCTGGCCTTGAACCTTGTCAGTGAATTCTTCTGCTTAACTTTCTTTCTGAACACCCACTTGTTGCTCAAAGCTTTCTTGCCCTTAGGGCCTATTTGTTTTTCAAAGAAATGGAAAATACATGGGAAATAATAATTATTACAATTTCACTGTGTTTGAAAATTCATGGGAATTTGTGCCTGTGAAATTGGTTCAAAAGATGTAATTTTAATTTTTGAACTGCAAGGTAATGCGTATGATATATCCATCCCGTCAGTTTGTTTTATTACAATATTTTGGAGCATGAGACAAAAAATGAAGCAGATCCAACACTCAAGTGGCCCACGCCAAAAGAAAAAGTGGCCCTACAAAGTTTTTAACAGTAAGTATTTGATTTCCTTTTTTGTATGACGTGATCCAATTGAGTATTGGATATGACTCAATTTTTTACTCATGCTATGAATTCAACTGGAATAATGGATGAACGGTGTGGATAAGCGAAATGCATCACAGTGGGACCCACAGATATTTTGTAATATTCTTGGTTTTCGTGTTAAAAAGTAAGTAGTCAAATCAGGTAAGTTGTAAATGTAAGGGGAAGTAATTATTATTATTTTTACACGGCATTTACCAATTCACCGAAAAATCAAACACGCCCTTGGCAATTTCACCATATCATAGGTGTGGTTCTTATGCAAAGATTCCATCTCCTCTTGCATAACTTACAACCACTCCCCCTTATGCTCGTCGGCTAGGGCCTCAAAATAATCTTCTGGCTCTCCCCCATCAGTTACCATAATGTACTCATGCGGCGAGTACCTCTTGGACGGCTGTCTATCCCTAGATGACCTCCTCACCTGTGGCTCAGCAGGTGGATTAAGTGGGGGCTACTCCCAGGTCCATCTTCTGCAGGAACTCTCTCATCCTCTGCACCTTGCTATACTCCCCCGTCATTAGGCACCATGGGAGGAATAACCGGATCCATGTCCTCTAGCTCACCTGAACTAGGCTAGTTCTTCTCTAGCTTACCAATGTCTTCTATACACTGATTTTCAAAGAAAACCAAATCTCTGCTCCTGACGAGCTCCTTCTCGGTTGGATCCCACAATCTGTAATCGAATTTTTCATCACCGTACCCCAAGAACACACACTGCCTAATTTTCATATCGAGTTTGGACCTCTCGTCCTTTAGTACGTGAACGGATGCCCTGCATCCAAACAGCCTGAGATGACTGTATGATGGATCCTGTCCGGTCCACACCTTCTCAGGTACTTCTCCATTCAATAGGGCTGATGGAGACCTGTTTATCAAATACATCGCCATGTGCATTGCTTCTCCCCAGAACGTCTAGGCAACTTGGCATGGGATAACATGCATCTGATTCTCTCAACAGTAGTGCGATTCATTTACTCGGCTACACCATTATGCTGGGGAGTCTTGGGAACCGTCTGTTCATGCCGTATACCTAGGGACTTGCAGTACTCATGAAAGTCGCCAATGTATTCACCACCATTGTCAGTGCGGATGCACTTCAGTGATCTACCTATCCTCTCTCTCGACCATAGCATGAAATAATTTAAACACACCAAAGACCTCATCCTTATATTTCAAAACATAAACCTAAACCCTCCTAGATGCATCATCTATAAAAGTGACAAAATACAATGCCCCACCCAAGGTTTTTGTCCTCATAGGACCACAAACATCAGAATAAACCAAATCTAATGCATGCACTTTATTAACATGAGAAACAATTTTAACGAATGAAACTCTATGCTGTTTCCATGAAAAACAATCAAGACAGGTTTTGAAAGGTGTACCTGTCACGTCTGGAAGGAGCCGCTTCCTTGCTAGTAGTTGAAGCCCTTGTTCACTCATGTGGCCTAGACGCCTGTGCCACATGTCAATAGCTGAATCTTCCGCTGCGTTCAACCCACCATTGCATATATTGACACTTTTCTTGTAAAGGATGCAACACTTCTTTCCTCTGGCTGCGATCAACGAACCCTTGATGAGCTTCCAGCGCCCACCAACAAACCAGCTTTCATAGCCATCATCATCTAGCCTTCCCGTCGACATCAAGTTGAGGCGAAGGTCTGGGATATGCCTCACATCCCTGAGAACTAATGTGCAGCCCACATCGGTCTTCACACAAATATTACCGACCCCTACGATCTTCGATACGCCAGAATTCCCCATCTTCACAGTCCCATAGTCACCTGACTTGTAGCTTGTGAAGAAGTCCCTGCGTGGAGTCGCATGAAAAGAGACTCCTGAGTCTATCACCCAGTTGGTGTCCCAACTCCTAGTCATGAGACATACATCGTGATATACTGAAAAAATAACTATAACGTCGCCATCTGAAACGACCATAGTGGAACCTGATTCATCTTCTTTCTCCTTTCCTTTTCCTTTCTTGTCGTTCTTCTTACCACAACATTCATGCTTGTAGTGGCCCTTCTTGCTACAATTCCAGCATTTAACATCCTTCCTATTACTTGACTTACCTCTTGATTTATCTCAGGCCTTCCTGCCCTTCCTGTTCTTTCCTCTTTCCCGATCTTGTATCACAAGGGCCTCTTGCTAAGTAGACCCCTGAGACTTCCTCCTTGTCTCCTCATTGAAGAGATAACTGGTTACTTGTTCCATGGATACCTTTTCATTTGGCGCGGAGTTACATAGGGACACCACCAATGTCCCCCAACTGTCAGGTAATGAACTAAGCAAAAGTAAAGCCTGCAATTCATCATCCAGGACCATCTTCATAACGGAGAGTTGGTTCACTATATTGCTGACCTCATTCATGTGCTCGGCCACAGAACCACCATCCTTGAACTTAAGATTCACAAGTCGCCTTATCAGGAAAATTTTATTACCGGCTGTCTTCCTCTCATATAGCCCTTCCAATTTTAGCCATAGGCTAGTAGTTGAGGTCTTCATAGATATATGGTAGAACACATAATCATCCAACCATTGTCTAATAAACCCCACGGCCTTTCGGTTCATCTTCTTCCAATCATCATCAGACATATCCTTGGATTTTGTTGATATGCCTAAAATTGGAGAAATAAGTCCTTGCAATAAAGCAAGTCCTCCATCTTAGTCTTTCATATGGTTCAGTTAGAACCATTGAGGCTGATCATCCTTGATGAGCCACCTTTCATAATTCCAAACCGATCTTACCCATTCAATGAACTTAGCTCTGATACCACTTTATTGGGGGCCTTGCACAAAACCTTAGGATCTAGCCTCTTGAAACAAACCAGAATTATGGAATAATAATGCAATGAACTAAATCAAAACATAAACTACACCACACTAGGGATTTTTACGTGGAAAACCCTTAAAGATGTAAAAACCATGGGACCTCGTCTAGATCAACAATTCACTATAAAGCAGAACGTTACAACCGATCACAAGCACACACCGCTTGGATCAAACCTTCTTCACTCACGCAGGAGTGAATGAACAATAAGAGAATAATAAGAAAAACGGAGAGATCTCACCGATCACGAGGACGTAGAAGCGCTGAGACGTGGACTGCGAAGTAGATCACCTCTACGAGTAGAATCTCCCTTCCACAAGCTTCCTCTCTTTCTTTCTCTTTCTCTCTCTCTATCCTTTGATAGCCCTAAGCCCTCATAGAGTACCTTTAGGAAACCTTAGAAAACCCTATAATACACCCCAATCCCGCATACACCCCTTTATATAAGAATAAAAAAGGTAGAATCAAAATAGAAAACAAAATCTGTAAAATCTGCATTTCCGCAATCGCATCTGCGGAACTCTTCAGTGATATCGACAGTCTTTCGATGACAGCATTCGATATCATCGACGGTCCTTCGATGATATCGAAACAGGACCAAAAACTGTCCAGTGACCAAGGGTGAAAATTTCGACAATTATTGATGTCATCGAGCCACTCTCGATGACAGCCTCGATATCATCTAAAGTCCATCGATGATATCGACAGGACCAAAAAACTATCTAGTGACCAGCGGTGAAAAATCCACCAATTATCGATGATATCGAAACTGGTTCGATTTCATCGAACCGAGCAATGAGGAGAAAATCCCCATCAGAGTGGGGGAAGAAGAATAGATTCATGTTTGAAGATGTTATCAGAAAATTTGAAGTAGATGTCTATCTGATTAAACTGATCAACAGATGAAGTTAGTACTTTGTGTACAAGTTAGAAACTGAAACTCAAGTCTAGGGTGCACATTCTATACCCAAATTTTGGAGTGTGACGTAAAAGGAATTGAGTCGTTTCTCTCGTTACTTCTTCTTCTTCCAAAAAAAAAAAGAGATTTAATGGTGAATTGAATTTGTTTTTTTTTTTTTTTCGTGTGTCTGAATTTTTTATTTTTTTTATTGACTTTTCATGTTTTTTTCTTTTTTTTTGGAATTTATTTTTGATTGATATTGGGTACCTGAGTTTCATATAGAATTTTGTCGAATCTTTCTTCTTCTTTTTTTCAATCTTTTTAGATTTTTAGATGATTGGGAGTGTTTTATTTTAGTTTTTCTATGTAATTTAATTATGGATTGTTGAAATTATACTGGTTCAAATAGAGCTACTGACTTCAAGTGAATTAATATATATATATATATATATATATATATATATATATATATATATATATATATATATATATATATATATATATATATATATATACAGAAATGGTCTCCTGCGCACAAGGCCACATGAAGATTTTATGCAAGCTTTTCATATGAGCTATTAGATTATACTCATGGCTGGGATTCAGCAGCCGTGAGAATGAGAGAGCCTCCAAAATAATGACTTGCGGCAATACTTTCGGACTCTCACGGGATTGCAAGCCGTACGTAGCTCGAAAGCTATTGGACGGTGCTCTTTGGTTCGATCATGATTTACCTATTTTATCCATACCGTTCATCTATTTTTTCAGATCATTTTCAAGCATGAGCCCAAAAACAAAGTAGATCCAAATCTCAAATGGACCTCATCATAGGAAAACAGTTGTAATTGAACACCCATCATCAAAAACTTCCTAGGGCCCACTATAATGTTTATTTGCCATCCAACCTGTTCGTTAGGTCATACAGACATGGACGATGAGAAAATAAAAATATCCAATTTATCCAAATTAAACTTGTGGCCCTCAAGAAGTTTTTAAGAGTGGGCCAATGATTCTCATCGTTAAAACATTGGTAGGGCACACCATAACGTTTACTTTCCATCCAATCTGTTCATCAGGTCACATAGACCTGGATGAAGAGAAAAAACAAATATCGTATTAATCCATGATTTCTGTGAACCCGAAAAGGGTTTCAATGGCAGGCGTTCAATCCCCCACTGCTTTTTACAGTGTGGTCTACTTAGTTTTTGGATCTGTCTTATTTTTGGGCTCAAGTATTAAGAGTAGATCACCAAGTGGATGGACGGTTTAGATATAACTCATACCTCATGATGGGACCCACATAACTTGGTGATGTTAACACACCAGCCACATCAGGGGTGTGTGTGGTACACCAGCCAATTCGCTTCCTTCGCACACACGGTGAAATTGGATTGCGTAATGAGTTACTCAATACGCTTTTATCGTTCTAAGTAGACTCTGTTGGGACCACCATAAATGCATGTGGTTTATCCATGCCATCCATCTATTTTTTTCATCTCATTTTAAGGGTTGAGCCCAAAATTGAAGCATATTCAAAGCTCAAGTGGACCATACCACAGGAAACAATGGAAATAATGATTTCCACCGTTGAAACTTTTCTAGGGCCCACAATAATGTTTATTTGTCATCCAACCTATTCATAAGATCACACAGATATGGATAAAGAGAAAAATACAAATATCAGCTTGATACATAACTTCTATGGCCCCCAAGTATTTTTCAATGGTGTTCATTGAATTCACACTATTTCTTGTGATGTGGTCCACATAAGGTTTGGATATACTTTATTTTTTGTCTCAAGTCCTAAAATTATCTGTTAAAATAGATGTATGAAGTGGATAGAATACATAGATCACAGTAGGCCCCACTGCAGGCAACGACAATGATGGTGGAGCGATTGGTGTGATCCAACAAATTTTATTCCAATGCAAATAAATGTTGCATGTGGTCATGCTTCATGTGGTGTGATCCACTTGGGTGTCCGATGTGCCTCATTTTTGGGCTCATGAACTAAAATATCTGTCCAAAAATATGGACGGGGTGGATAAAACATATGGATCACAGTGGGCCCCAAAGAGGCACCACTAGAATCATCTGTTTCTAGCTGGGTCCTGTGAAATCAAATTGCGTACCGAGTCACAGAGTAGGCTTTTGTCATGTTGAGCAAAACTATGTTGGGCCGACCATAAATGCGGTTTATCCACGCCGTCCATCCATTTTTCCAGCTCATTTTATGGGTTGAACCCAAAATTGAAGCATATCCTCAAGTGGAGTACACCACAGGACAAGTATAAATTGAATGTCCGCCTTTGAAAAATTCTTTCGGCCAAAAAAGTTTTGGCTCAAGCCGATCTAGTAAATTGGATGAACGGAGTGGATAAAATAGGTATATTATAATGGGCCCCACAGAGTTTACTCAGTATAATAAGCGTACTTGGTTAGTCACTACGTAATGAGCTTCCGTCCATATGAGGGCTGTACCCATGCATCCAGGGGACACAGATTGCCTTCTAAGGTAGCGTCACCAGATGGCTACTATAGGGTACTCTATGGGTTTAATCTATGCCGTCCATTCATTTCGAATGCTTATTTTAGGGCATGACCTAAAAACGAAGCATATCCAAATCTCAAATGGACCACACCACAAGAAACAATGGTTATTCAACGCTCACTGTTAAAAACTTCTTAAGGCCACAAGTCTTGGATGAAATTGATTTTTTTGTTTTCTCATCATCCAAGTCTTTGTGACCTAACGAACAAATTGGATAGAAAATAAATCCTATAGTGGACCCTAGGAAGTTTTTAACGATGGGTGTTTAATTAGCACCGTTTTCCTGGGGTGTGGTCCATTTGAGATTTGGATCTACTTTTTTTTTTTTTTTGGCTAATGTTCAAAAATGATCTGAAAAATTAGATGAACGGCATGGATAAAACACATAGATCATGATCGGCCCATAGAGCACCGTCCAATAGTTACCTAACTGCGTACATCATGCCATTCTCGTGAGCGCGTGGAGTCTCAGCGCGAGTCATAATTTTCAAGACTCTCTTATTCTCAATGCTGTTGAATCCCAACCGTGAGTGTAATCTAACAGCTCACATGAATGCTCGCATGAAAGCTCCGTGCGGCCTTGTGCGCAGGAGACCGGGACTCATATATATATATATATATATATATATATATTCAAAAGGTATGTAGCAAAAAGATGATAAGATGTAGAATTACATCATTTAAGTTTTATAAACGACCTATAAAGATAGAATAGAGAAATTATTCTGTCAAATTATAAATTATGGAGATTGAGCTAGGTTTAATACATATGCAGTGATGGAGTTTCTAAAAATGGATTCATGAATGTTGAAAATTTGGTTTGGTGGTATGATTTTGTAGAAGTGGAGTTCTAGATATTGAGGTCTTCTACATTTTATTTTTTTTCAACAAGAAGAAAATATTGTTTTTATCTAAACCATAACCACATGACATAGAACCGTTTACTATTACTGATTGTAGTTCTTTGAGAGATCATAAACCATAACCAGAGATCAAAAACCATAACAGGACAAGATCAAAAACATAACAAGAGAAGATCTTTGTAGGCTGAATACGATGCAAGGGTATCCCAGAAAGCTTGAATACGATGCCTACCGATAAACCCAATTATTATATGAAACATTGCATACCTTCTCAAATGTCCCATCTCTAATCCGATACGAGATGATCTTTGTAGGCATGTGTATCCGTAACACTTCTTCTCCTCTATAAAGAAGAAGAAACACCAGAGGAAATGGTTTATATCCTATACACTCCTTGTACACTGCATTCATATTAACACGCTGCCTAACAAACCACTGAGAGTAGTCATGCTTCATCTCCAAGATATCAAATTCAGGCATGTGAAAGTCGTAGGACGCTATCTAGTATAGTAAGTCTATGTGACTCTCCTAAATATATATGCTTCCGATTCGGTTTTCCTGCAGGTTGTGGAGGCAATGGAGTTGTCTGCAGGGATTCTCTTTCGAGATGGAAGGAGAGAGACGGACCGACTGGTGCAGACCACCATTCCAAAACACTACTTTCTGCTGGTTGGGCTGGGAATAAATCTTACAGAAACTGACTCCTGAAGTTCTCCACAAACCAATCTAGGAAGAGTAGATATCTATCTGGACGTTGATCCTGCTAATATAGTCTTGTACACCCAATCTTTGAATGCATATTACTTTGTAATGTGGTGATTTGGACGGGTCAAATGTGAGACCGGAGCATACGATGGGCTTTGATGTTGGCTCTGGAAGATAGATGAATTCCTTGGTGGTTGGGTTACAAATGCATAGCCGAAATCTGTTTGAGGGTAGTATATGCGCAAGAGGAGGAAACCATTGCAGGAATGCACCATGCATAAGCATTTTTCCAAGAAAGAGAAAGATGGGTCGGGGAGTCCGGCATTGAGTTTATTGATGGGATAGAATCCAAAGTCCCTGATGCATTCATAGAAGAAGGAGGAGATGGAGGAATCAGGAGGGGGTTGGTGGAAGGAGTGCTGCTGAGGGAAGGAGGGATGTGAGATGAGAGAGTGCCAGGGCTTGCATATGCACTTGAATCTGAAGATAGATTTGAAAGGGAGGCGATAGAGGATCTTAGACGTTAGATCCTCGTTGTGAGAAACTGACGCAGGGGAGGACGTGAGGTCGAGCACTGTCTTCCTCAACAGGATAACTATTCCGAATCCACGGAACTTCTGTGGACTCCTCACAGATCCTCACAGAGACTTCTCGAATCCACAAGGAAAGAAAATAGAAAATAGAAATAAATTCTAATAAATTCGAAATTGATTAATGAATGAGTAAAAACTAGTTCACAACCCTTTAAATAGGGGCACCAAGCAATAGGAAAGAAATCAGAATCAAACTACAACTAAAACTCCTAGAATTCGCGACTTACTATAAATAGTAAACTTACTTTTTATAGACGGTCGTGATGTCTACTAGTGCGCAAGGTTTTCGGCCAAAAATAGTAAGTGTCCTATTTGGCTTCACCAAACCATTCTCCTAATTATTCTATGCTCTTTTCACATTGGGTGTAATGCCTAAAGCCCGACGGATGAAGAGTTATAATCAAACTAAAACTTACTATTTATAGTAAAAATGAAATTAAAATAGGGAAACGACCGTCGATCAAGGGGTTTTTCGCAATTCCGGGCTGCACAAACCGGCATAGCAAGGTTGGTTGGCTAAAGTAGCTCGTTCTACCCCAAAATCATATATTTTACGTCAGATAACTTATTTCGGATTGTGAGATACACCCGATCTAAGGTCCGATTGTCCGGATCACTTCTGTCGTCGACCGGGCCTTTTCTGATCCATCTTGGCCATGAAACTGTCCGCGACCCACTCTACATCAGTCCCCTCCACTTCAAAAGAACTCGTCCTCGAGTTCTCATCCTGCGCTAGTTCATGATATTCGGTCAGGTCCGCGACGTTGAAAGTCCGTGAGATTGCCATGTCATCTAGAAGATCAACAACATAAGCATTGTCATTGGTCTTTCGGATGATTGGTACCAGTCCAATCTTTTTATTCTTCAACTTGTTGTACGTTCCGGTCAGAAATCGTTATTTGCGCAGATGGACTATTACTTGGTCACCCACCTCGAACACTTTTTATCGCCGATGCTTGTCCGCTTGCTCCTTGTACTTTTCGTTTGAGGCATGTAGCTTGATTTGTACCTCCGTATGAATGCCCATGATCTTGTCAGCCATATGTTCTGCTGCAATGCTCATGCCTGGGAGCTTGGGCAGAGGGACCAAGTCTAGTGTGTGGCGAGGTACTCATCCATAAATAACCTGGAACGGGGATTTCCTTGTCGAGCAGTTCACCATGTTGTTGAATGCAAACTCCGCTTGAGACAAGGCCAAATCCCACTGCTTCGGTTTTTCTTCCGAAATACATCAAAGGAGGTTTCCCAACATGTGATTCACAACCTCAGTTTGACCGTCAGTCTGTGGGTGGTAGGCGCTGCTGAACTGAAGTCGTGTATCGAATCGAGTCCACAAAGTCCGCCAAAAGTAGCTTGTGAACTTCGTGTCACGGTCAAAAGTAATAGTCTTGGGAACCCCGTGTAGGCGCACAATTTCTCTGAAGAATAGATTCGCCATGTGTGTTGCATCGAGAGTCTTCTTGCATAGAATAAAGTGTGCCATCTTGGAGAAATGATCTACTACCACGAACACCGAATCCATACCACATTGTGTTCGTGGGAGACCAAGCACGAAGTTCATAGATAAATCCTCTCAAGGGCCGTCAGGCACAGGTAACAGAGTATAGAGGCCTGTATTATGAGATTGCCCCTTAGAGGTCTGACGAATATAACAACGTTGGACTGCCTTTTCCACATCACGTACCAATTGCGGCCAGTAATACCGTTCTTCCACAAGAGCTCGCGTCTTGTCTCGCCCAAGGTGTCCACTGAGGTCACCTCCATGTAGCTCTTAGATTATCTGTTCCCTTAGCGAACTGTTTGGGATGCACAGTCGATTTCCCTTGAAAAGGAACCCATCTTACATATGTAAGTCGCTGGGGTGACCTTCTTAGCATCTAACCCATGTGTCCTTGAATTCGTCGTCATCGGCATATATGTCTTTGAGGCGCTCAAACCCGACAACCTCATTGCTCATAGTGACTAACAAAGTTGTACGGCGACTTAGTGCATCAGCTACTTTGTTTTGTTGCCCTGACTTATATTTTAGTACGAACGTGAATTCCTGCAAAAATAAGATCCATCTAGCATGCACACGGTTAATGTTAGCTTGACTATTAATGAATTTGAGAGCTTAATGGTCCGTGTAAATTATGAATTCCCATTGAATCAAATAATGTTACCAGTGCCGCAGTGCCTAGACCACCACGTATAACTCGATCTCATATGTAGACCACTTTTTGGGTGCATCGCTAAGTTTCTCGCTGTAGAAGGCTACCGGCCTACCTTCTTGAGACAAAACTCCCCCAATTCCGACATATGAGGCATCACATTCGGCTTCAAACAGTTTGTCGAAGTTGGAAAGTACAAAAACTGGGGTCGTGGATAATCTGCGATTGATTTCGGCAAAGCTCCTGTCGGCTTCCTCAGTCCACTGAAACTGCCATTTCTTCATGTAATCTGTGATTGGTGACACAATGGTACTGAAAATTTTCACGAACCGACGATAGAATGTCATCAGTCCATGAAAACTTCGCACTTCGTGAATATTTGTAGGAACCAGTCATTCTCTGATTGCCTTCACTTTTTCCTCATCTACCCAAATGCCCGTGAATGTTACGACAAAACCCAGGAACAATAGGCTATCAGTCATGAAGCTGTACTTTCTTAAATTGAGGTACAATTTATTTTTAGTGAGCACTTGAAGGACCTTCTTGAGGTATTCCATATGGGTGGTTTCGTCTTGACTGTATATCAAAATATCATCGAAGTAAACCACAACGAACCGCCCAATGAAAGGTCTCAGAACTTAGTTCATCAATCTCGTAAATGTGCTAAGTGCATTCGAAAGACTGAAGGGCATGACCATCCATTCGTATAATCCTTCCTTGGCCTTAAAAGCCATTTTTCACTTATTACCCGACCGTATTCGAATCTGATGGTAGCCGCTCCTTAGGTCCAATTTAGAGAATATTTTTGCACCCTCTAGTATGTCCAGCATATCGTCTAACCATGGTATAGGAAACCTGTATTTTATGGTGATTTTGTTGATGGCTCAGCTGTCGACATACATGCGCTAACTCCCATATCTCTTTGGAGTTAATAGAGCTGGTACAACACATGGACTCATGCTCTCTCGAATAAAACCCTTACGGATCAACTCCTCTACTTGTCCCTACAGAACCTCGTACTCATTTGGACTCATTTGATAATGGGGGATAATTAGGTAAACTGGACCCAGGGACAAAATCAATATGGTGTTGGATATCCCACATGGGGGGTAACCCATCGGGAAGGTCATCGGGCAAGATTTCTTTGAATTCATGTAGCAGGGGCCTTAGTCTTTCAGGGATGTTGGTAGGCTCGAGTTCTTCCCCTTTTACAATTAATGCATAAGTCTGTCCTATTTCCTTGGATTTTTCCTCGAAATCCCGTATGGTTAAGAGAAAACGGCCCTCCACTTTAGAAGTTTCAGGTGGTCCCTCTGGATCCATAGGGGCCAATATGGTCTTCCGGTCGTCCTTGACAAAGATATATATTATCTCGCCCTTTATGAGCAGCGTCACGGTCAGATTGCCAGGGCCGACCGAGTAGTATGTGACATGCTTCCATATCAACCACATCGCATACTACTTCATCCTTATAATGTTTGCTAATTAAAAAGGATATGGTGCGTTGTTCAATTACTTTTGTTTCGCTGACCTTCTTGATCCAACCGATTGTATATGGAGAGGGATGACGCTCCGTTTTCAATTGCAATTTTTCCACCATGACCTTGGAGACGATGTTCTCGCTGCTCCCACTGTCAATGATCACGTCATAAACCTTTCGATTCACCGTACACCTAGTGCGGAAGATGTTATGCCACTGTGGATGCACTTCTTTTCTTGGTGCATATAATAGTCGCCTCACGACGATTGACTCGCCGTGATCTTGCTGAACCCAACCTGAATCATCTGCCTCATCCTTGGTGGTATGCTCCTGTTCTTCAATATCTGGATCTTCATAAGCGTTATCAGCACTACCATCATTGATGGCGAGGTTTGCTACTTTTTGCTGGGGACAAGTATTTGATAGGTGGCCCGGTTGGCCACAACGATAGAAGTTATCGGGCCTTGGCCGAGCATAGGGGTTCGGGATTCTACTTGGACCTGCAGCAGTCGATACGCCCCTTTGGGGTCTAGCTTGCCCACTTCCCTAATCTCGATTCTCAAACGTAGGAGGTTGAGTACGTGCTCCTACGGGCTCCTTCCCCTTAGGCTGTGCAATTCCCTAGGGCAGACCTGCCACAGGGATCCTTGCAGTAGGATAGGTCCGTATGTTAGGACATTCAAGTTGTGCTTCTACCCGAGTAGCTAACTTAATCGCATCATTCATCGTCCAAACGGCTGCAGCTAGACCCGATCTTGGATAGCCATACGCAATCCACCATTGAATCGGGCCACGTGTTGCGATTCAGTCTCGACCAAATCGTTACACGCTACCAGGTAGTAAAATTCTTCTGTGTATTCTCTCACCGACCGACTACCCTTTCGACAATTTGGTATTGTTGGAATAATACCTGATCGTAATCGCTAGGGAGGAATCGAGTACGTAGTAACTGCTTCATCCGCCGTCAGGTGTGGATTGGTGCTTTCGTCTGCCTAGTTCGCGCGAGTTGTAGTTGTTCCCACCAAGCTGAAGCTCCTCCTTTCAACTTGTAAGCTGCAAGCTTAACCTTCTTTGCTTCAGGAATGTCCATATAGTCGAAAAATCGCTCAACTTCAAAAAGTCAATCGAGGAAATCCTCAATGTGTAGTTGATCATTGAAGCTAGGAATATCAACCCTCATCTTGAATTCTCAATCCGTTCGATCTACTCGATCGCCGCCATGTCTGGGGTGTTGGAAGATTATGTCATCAATTTTCTCCTCACTAGAGCCCCCTTCCTCAGGAATAACCCTTGGATGCACTGCCGGTACTATCCTGCGATCAGGGCGATTAATTGGGGGTGGAGGATTGCCACCAGGAACACGGAATTGCCTTAGGTTTTCAGCCAAGAGATTCGTTATACGGTTGATGGAAGCTTGCAGCCCTTGCATGGTTTGCTGATTCTCTCGTTGCGCTACTTCGAAAGCTGCCGCCGTTAAAGGTAAATTTCCTGGAGCACCGCCCATAGGATTGTTGCCCGACCTGTCGTTAGAAGCCATCAATCTAAGGAGAAACCTCACTTTGATACCAAATTGACGTAGAGGAGGACGTGAGGTCGAGCACCGTCTTCCTCAAGAGGATAACTATTCCGAATCCACGGAACTTCTCTGGACTCCTCACAGAGACTTCTCGAATCCACGAGGAAAGAAAACAGAAAATAGAAATAAATTCTAATAAATTCGAAATTGATTAATGAATGAGTAAAAACGAGTTCACAACCCTTTAAATAGGGGTACCAAGCAATGGGAAAGAAATCAGAATCAAATTAAACTAAAACTCCTAGAATTCGCGACTTACTATAAATAGTAAACTTACTATTTATAGACGGTCGTGATGTCTACTAGTGCGCAAGGTTTTTGGCCAAAAATAGTAAGTGTCCTATTTGGCTTCACCAAACCATTCTCCTAATTATTCTAAGCTCTTTTCATGTTGGGCGCAACTCCTAAAGCCCGACGGATGAAGAGTTATAATCAAACTAAAACTTACTATTTATAGTAAAAATGAAATTAAAATAGGGAAACGACCGTCGATCAAGGGGTTTTTCGCAATTCCGGGCTGCACAAACCGGCATAGCAAGGTTGGTTGGCTAAAGTAGCTCGTTCTACCCCAAAATCATATATTTTACGTCAGATAACTTATTTCGGATTGTGAGATACACCCGATCTAAGGTCCGATTGTCCGGATCACTTCTGTCGTCGACCGGGCCTTTTCTGATCCATCTTGGCCATGAAACTGTCCGCGACCCGCTCTACATCAGAAACTGTCTCTAATGCATTGCTACTTCGTGGTTTTTTCGTCTGGTTTTCAATCGTCTCGCTTTGCAATGAAAGAGAAGTTTGCAGTAGAAAAGGAAACTAACCATTCTCTGTATATGAAGATGGGGATTTCAGAGTCCTACGCGGACTCGGATTAGTCAGGAAACGTATCGGCTACTCACCCTGCCACTGGCCAATGGATAGTGCTCGGTGTTCTGTGGGACCCACCATGATGTATGTATTTCATCCATGCCGTCCATCCATTCTTTCAGATCATTTTATGATATCAGCCCAAAAATGAGTTTGTTCCAATTCTCAAGTGGACGGCACAACGTTGATTGAACGCCTACCATTAAATAGACATGTGTGCCTCACCATGATGTATGTGTTTGATCCACACCGTCCATCCATTTTTTTAGATTATTTTAGACATGAGACCAAAATGAGGCATATTCATAGATCAAGTGGACCACACAACGGAAGCCATGGGGATAAGGACACCTACCATTGAAACCTTCCTGAGGCTCACCGTTACGTTAATTCACCATCCAACCTGTTTAAAAAAGTCACGTAAACCTTGACGGACGCGGATTTCCTGCCAAAGCCTTTCGCACGAGGTTCCTGCGAAAGGATCCTGAGTGGGGCCCACTTAGACGTTTGTGAGAAATCCACCCCATTCGTCCACTTAGACGTTTGTGAGAAATCCACCCCATTCGTCCGTTTTGAGAGCTCATTTCAGGACATGTGACCACAAATGAGGTAGATCTAAAACTAAAGCGGGTTACACTTATTTTTTGTTTCATACTTAAAATGAACTCTCAAAACAGAAGAACATGGTGGATTTCTCACAAACATCTTGGTGGCCTCACCCAGCATCCAGGAACTTCCTGCGAATGGCTTTTGCGAGAAATACGGGAAGTTTTTAACGATGGGCATTCAATCTCTAGTATGTGGTTTACCTGAGTTTTGGATCTGCTTCATTTCCCGGCTCATGCCCTGCAATGATCTGAAAAAATGAATGGACTGCATGGACAAAACACATAGATCATGGGGGGCCCACATAGCTTTTCCAACACTGACATTGGCATTGGATGGGTCACTTCTGAATCCGGGAAGCGGATCGCTAATCAGTACGGATTAAACTCTGTGGGGGCACCGCGATTTATGTATTTTATTCGTTGCTTGATAAAATAAATAAATAAATGAAGGATATCCAAAGCTTAAGTGGACCACACAATAGATAATAGCATGAATTGAATGTCTGCTGTTGAAAAATTCTCGATGGCCACGGAAGTTTTGTATCAAACTGATATTTGTGTTTTCCCTTTATCCATGTCTTTAATCTAATGAACACGTGACAAATAAACATCACTGTGGGCCTTAGGAAGATTTCAACGGTGTACATCATTGTTCCCACTGTTTCTCATGGTGTGGTCCATTGAGATTTTGATATGCTTCATTTTTGGGATCAATCCCTAAAATGAGCTGGAAAAGCAGATGGACGGCATGGATTTGGGAAATGGGACTGTGTAATTACTCGTACTGAGTAAACTCTATGGGGTTCATTACTTAAAATTATTTTTGGATCTATCTTATTTTTGGCCTCGCTCGCTGAAATTATCTCGCAAAACGGATGGATGGTGTGGAATCTCAGGTAGACCATACCACATGAAACAAAGGATATTGAAAGCCTATTGTTGAAAGTTTTGTATCCAAGCTGATTTTTGTGCCTTCCCTTCATTTAGGTTTGTGTGACCTTATCGGTGGACATGCAATCAACTCTATTTTCCTATGGTATGGTCCACCTGAGATTTGAATGTACCTCATTTTTAGGCTCATGTCCTAAAATGAGTTGGGAAAATGGATAGACAGCATGATAAAACAGATACGTCATGGTGGGGCTCACAGATCTTTGACACTAGCTAGCTGGTCGGTGTTGGGGTAACTAGTGGATAGACATCGGTGGCATGATCTTAGCCTTTATATCAGTGGCCTCATAGTAACGTTAGTAGAGAAAATAATCAACTGTCATTAGGGTTAGAAATATATACACTATATATAACCATAACCTACATATGTGAAATGACAAAAATACACTATGCCCTACTCACAAAGCATAAAGGAGCTAATCAGATGGACGGAGTAGATTTCACATATACAACATGATGGGCCTTGGAGAGATTGGGTTTTTTACTCTTTTGTAAAACAGTAAAACAAGCTGTTGTAGAGGATTCCATAAGCTGTTATCTGTTAGTTAAGCTTCCCAGCTTGCCCACCTCCCATGTTCAACTTCTTCAGTCTTCCATAGAACATCACCATGATCAGTATCAGCTTCCCTTTGTTACTCCATCTTCCCAGAAATCCAAACCATGCATCTTTACAGTGACTGTCGGGCTTTAGTTGCCGTCGACAGATGTAGCCCATCGAGAACCCCACACTGCCATAGGCACTGCATCCATTTCAGAACATTTGAAATAAGATTGAGATTTGATATAGCAAGAGGAACTTTCGACATCGCAGTCCGGACCGGACTACTGGGAGAATTTACGTATGTTCGCTTGGCTTTTGTCTCTGTGTGTGTCAGTGTTGGCTCTGCAGAGTGCTTTATAGATCTTCAAACTGCTTATATATATTTCTCTTCTTGCTGTTTGATCTACTAGACTTGAGGTTGGTTCCCCTACTTAACCTTTGTAGAATAAGCTACTATACAAATGGTTGTGTGGGGCTCACATCAACTCTGTCCATAAGGTTCAGCCCTCTAAGTTCACCCCGTAAATGTTAAAATTGGATATATATATATATATATATATATATATATATATATATATATATATATATATATATATATATATATATATATATGAGGTCGACCTTTGTGGGCTGCACCGTGATATGTGGTGGACATCCACGCAGTGAATTTGGTAGGTCTCCTATAGGTTGTAGGATGTGCCAAAAATCTGTTGTATCCGAAACTCAGTTGGGCCATACCATCTGAAAATCATAGTTAAAATATCTAAAAGCAGTTGGAGGGACCCACTTGAGTATTGGAATGGCCTAAAATTTTGTGTAACCCGTCATCCAAGTAGGACACAATGAATGGACTAGATGTCAAAACCCATATCAGTGGGTCCTATGTACAATCAGTGGGTCCTATGTACAATCAAAAGGCCAACCTTATATTTTTCTTCTTAATAATATATCTTTAGGCCACAAATTGAAAGGTTAAGAATGTCCCATCACAATAAAAAAGAAATAGATTAATAGTCCAAATTCCTTAACCATATGGCTGCCTTTAAAATTTAAAACCCATGTATAATCTCCAAAAATGTGGATAGTTGATCTAGTTGAATTGGGAGAAGCAGTAGGTACTATTGCAGGTCAATAACTGAGAGTTAGGACTTAACTAACAATATGAACTTTTTTCCTTCTTTTTTAGGAAAAAGAGAAAAAACTTAAAAAGAAAAAGAAAAAGAAAATGAATATATATATTGGAGACTTGCCTGACCACTTCTATGACGACATCCACGTTGAAATTTAGTGGATCATTGGACATTTTCTCTCTCTCAGTGAT
This sequence comes from Magnolia sinica, assembly GCF_029962835.1. Classification (NCBI taxonomy): domain Eukaryota; kingdom Viridiplantae; phylum Streptophyta; class Magnoliopsida; order Magnoliales; family Magnoliaceae; genus Magnolia; species Magnolia sinica. The sequence goes on along the minus strand of NC_080584.1, from coordinate 3,960,468 downwards.
GCAAATGAGGATGATGAAGATGGCCGAGTAAGATAGGTTTGAGAAACTGAGATCCTTGAGTAGTCCTCTCCTTTTATGTCCTTTTTTACAATTTTCTGTTAATCTTTGGTCACCTTTGCTAGGCAAAAATGAAGTATAAGGAGGGAGGTACCTGAAATGATCAATTTACCAAAATTAGTAAAAAAAATTAGAAGAGGAATCCATCTGTATGTTGGGTCAGATTGTACGTCAGCGAATTCAGACCACTGGTGATTTTATTTCTAACCATTCATTTGATGGTCACCAATAAGACAGACATTTCATCAGTGGGACTTTCAGGCCATTTTTCATCAGTCGACGAGCCATTATGTAAGAAATGTTGATGAACACATACTCATATCATCACATTTCTGAGAGAGAGAGAGAGAGAGAGAGAGAGAGAGAGAGAGAGTAACATCATGACAACATACATCACCAAGATCGCCAGAGAAAGGACTGAGAGATCGACAACTGACTCGCCTGAATGCCTTGAATTCATGGATTGAAACAATGCCCCGATGATTTTCTGATAAGAATTTAGCCTGATCAAGGTCTCCGAATGCCACTCCAAGCAACAAAAGAGTATGAGTTGCGCGCACCACTATAAACCCAGAAACTGTAAGACACAAAAGCACACAATGGCTATTAGGAAGCAAATGATAATATTCCATCTCTTTAGGATTCTTCAACATATAATCAAATTCATTTCTCTTAGTAAGCTTCCACAAAACCCAAATAGAAAATCTCAGGCAAGGCGGAAACAATGTGTTTCCAACAAGAATTAGAGGGATGAGAATTAGCAGGAGACCGGAGTTCCGATTGATGACTATCATGTTCTCATTTGTTGGTATGAATCCGCAATTCGTAAAAGTAGAAATGGTTGCAAAGATGGAAAACGTCGCTAATGTAATCCCCTTGTTCTTCAGTACATCTCTTGCACTTGAAATAATTCCCAAATACACTAAAACCATAGAAGAACCAATCACATGGACTAGTAAAAGAAAACCCAAAACCACAAATCCTACGTACCTAATACAACTATACTTTAAATCCTCAACTCCCATTGAATGAATTTCGAACCCCTCTGAACAAGATATCTTGAATTCGACTCTGGGTCTTACTCCCATTTCGATATGCTCAGTGGCATTCAAAGGGTTTTCAGCTGGATCTTCCATACTTACCGGATCCACCCTGCTGCCGATCCTATCGCATTTCTTGAGCTTGATTTTCATCAGTTGAAGACCAAGCAAAGAAATGAAAATCTCCCCACCCACTATAATTAAAAGGCTTAAAATCACATGTTGGGCATTTGAGAAGACCTCCATTTCTACAGTCGACATGATTGAGACCGTAGCTGCCTACGCTGACATGAAGAACACATCCAAGTCCTTAGGCCTATTTGACATGTTCTTCGGATTGATAATCTTCAAAACTAGAAACCCCACAAAGGAAATCAATATAAAATAAGACAATTGAATCCAAAGTGGGTTTAAGCAGAAGGCGAAAAATGGATATAAACATGATGAGGAGCTCCGAAAAGATGGGCTGAAACAAGCAAATTTCATGCATGAACGAGTATGTAGACGTGGAAATTTCATCATCTTAGTCAGATGATTTGGATTAGTTGAGTTGGAATTTGAGAGAATGCAATTGGGCTTATATGGGAAGAGCTATGGATAAGCTTTTGACATTCCTTAGTAGGATTCTCTCTCTCCCCAACTAATCATCTTTACTAGTGAGCAAAATAGATCGAAGGTGAAGAAAACTAGATTTGGTTGCTGAGAAGCTGACAAGTTAAGGAGACGGCGAATTCCATGCGACTTCCAATGATTGAGAGAGATGCTGACGTGGCATGAATTACTCTCATTAACAATCAATCACAAGGGTTTTGACTTATTTGTATGATGATTAAAATAATGTGAGAAAACAGATGCAACGATGAAGGTTCCAAGAAAGAAATTGGAGGTTGAGGTCATGCTCAAAAAACACATCCAAGCCTAGAACCTCAGGTTGAGTCGACTCAGTTTGGCATGCTCCTTATACGGGTCAAAGTAGAAAAGTAGCAAAAGGACAAGCGATTTCTATGTGCACAGTGGGCGCTGTTGGATTCTATCGAAGCATCATTCTTTTAATTATCAGGATCAATTATGAAAACTGGCATCTAAAACTTAAAAATTAGTAGAAAAAATAAAAGTTCATTCCCTGACTAGTTAGTATAAGACTAAAATATTACTTGACTACAACCTAAAACCAGCAATATAGATGAGACCCTGACTATAGGGACCCACCTTCATATATGCAGTTCATCTATTTTTCCAACTTATTTTAGACCATGACCCCAAAATTAAAGTAGATATAAAATTCAGGTGAATTAATACACCAGATCTGGTTAATAAATTTTATGGACCACAAAAGTTTTTGATCAAGTTAATAAATTTTATTTTATTTTTCTTCCTTTCATACAGGTCTGTGTGACCTTATCAATAAGTAAGACTGTCAATAAACATTATGGTAGACACTAGAAAGATTTTAATGGTGGGTGTTCAATGACCACTACTTGTAGTGTGCTTCACCTTATCTTTATATCTTCATCATTTTTAGGACCATGTCATAAAACAAGCTAGAAACATAGATGGACAATATAGATATACAATGAATACATCAAAGTGGGCTCTACAATCAGGGTCTCATCCACATTGCTGGTCCCAGGTATGCAGCCAAGTCACATATAGGACAAGTATAAGACATAGTAATTGTTTATATTTTATTTATAAGTTTATGTTAAAAAAGTCAATCTCACGCTAAATATTAAAGATTTTTATTTTGAAAAAGTTTCCCCACTTGCAGAGCGTCTGACACAACTCAAACAACTCTAAAATTCACCAAGCCAACTTTATCAATGAAGACAATGCTTTTGATATCACAACTCAAGCAACTCTAAAAATTCACCAACTCAACCTTATCAATGAATACAATGCTTCTTGGTAGCACAACTCAAGCAACTCTAAAATTCACTAACCCAACCTTATCAATGAATACAATGCTTCTGGTTTCATTTGGCATCTTCCTTAGCAATCCAAATGTCCAGTTGTTTTCACCTGCACTGCCTCTCCTAGTAAGAAAATCTGGTACACCATTGCTCTGGCAGTAAATGTGATGAATGTCAGCCCAATGATTTTGTAGGATTTTTGTTGTTATTGAATTAAAATAAAAAATAAATAAATAAAAACCTACTACCTCCTGTAATAGTATAAGCCCAACCCTTCTCTTGCGGTAGATATAGTGCCACAACTAGCAAGTGACACTACAAGAAAATAGGCCTTTAGCCACAGTAATTTTTAGCCACAGTTGAAAAAATGGAGGCTAAATGTGTCTTTTAGCCTCGGTTGCTAAAGAACTGAGGTTAAAAGTTCATCTTTTGCCTCAGTTGCATAGGAACCGAGGCGAAAAGTCTACCTTTTAGCCTCAATTGGAACCGAGGCAAAAAGTCTACCTTTTAGCCTCAGTTGCATAGGAAGCGAGGCGAAAAGTCTACCTTTTAGTCTCAGTTGTATAGGAACTGAGGCGAAAAGTCTACATGTTAGCCTCAGTTACATAGGAACCGAGGCGAAAGGTCTACTTTTTAGCCTCAGTTGCATAGGAACTGAGGCGAAAGGTCTATTTTTTTTAGCCTCAGTTGCATAGGAACCGAGGCGAAAGGTCTACATTCTAGCCTCAATTGTATAGGAACCGAGGTGAAAGGTCTACTTTTTAGCCTCAGTTGCATAGGAACCGAGGCGAAAGGTCTACTTTTTAGCCTTAGTTACATAACAACCTAGGCGAAAGGTCTACATTCTAGCCTCAGTTGCATAGGAACTGAGGCGAAAGGTCGACTTTTTAGCCTCAGTTCCATATGAATCGAGGCGAAAGGTCTAATTTTTAGCCTTAGTTCTATAGGAATCGAGGCCAAAAGTCTACATTTTAACCTCAGTTGCATAGGAACTGAGGTGAAAGGTCTACTTTTTAGCCTTAGTTGCATAGGAACCGAGGCAAAAGGTCTACATTCTAGCCTCAATTGCATAGGAACCGAGGTGAAAGGTCTACTTTTTAGCCTCAGTTACATAGGAACCGAGGCGAAAGGTCTACTTTTTAGCCTCAGTTGCATAGGAACCGAGGCGAAAGGTTTACTTTTTAGCCTCAGTTGCATAGGAACCGAGGTGAAAGGTCTACTTTTTAGCCTCAGTTGCATAGGAACCGAGGCAAAAGGTCTACTTTTTAACCTCAGTTCCATACAAACCGAAGCGAAAGGTCTAATTTTTAGCCTTAGTTGCATAGGAACCGAGGTCAAAAGTCTACATTTTAACCTCAGTTGCATAAGAACCGAGGCGAAAGGTCTAATTTTCGATGAATGGGCCCTGTTCCGTCTGGACATTGCTCTGTCTGATCAAATTGAAACCACCCATTTCATGATCAAATAATGAATGGGCCATGTTCCAAAAATCACAATGTAGAAATAAAAAGAAATAATAATAAATAAAATACTATTGAGTTCTTCTTATTGTGCATGCACCAGCTCAGATATATCGACCAAAAATCTACAGTTGAATCAGACCAGCTCAATCATCAGGTGAGCCACAACCAACAGTTAAAATGGATTATATAGAAAATACTACCAATGGTCCAGATTTAGCATACATTTATCTCATACACGATTACTAGACTTGCCTAACTCTGGGGCTAAGGAACATACATGGAGGGGCCCACGTGATATACGGCCTTGATGTTTCACATAGATGTGAGGTTGGCACGTGCAGGAAGTGGAGGAATAAGATGCGGATATATGGCGAGTAGCTGTAGCATTTCTCTAGAATGGTTGATAGATTTTAGTATCGAAATGGACGGCTAGAAATAAAGTTGGTCGGTCCTTCCAGGCTGTCCAGATGGAAAGCTTGGATCTCGAACAGGCCCGGCTCAACCGGAGAGCCGGCCTAATCCGGTTTTCAGAAGCCTAATAAGTAATTAGTGTGTGGCGCTATAAAAGGAAATTCTCAAAATCCCTCTCTCTCAACAGAGCTCTCTTCTCAAAATCCCTCAGCTCCGAAAGGAAATTCTGTCCTCCACACCAGCAATCTCTTCGCCGATTTCAGGTACTCATTCTCTCTTTTTATCTACTATTTCTCAACTGAAATCCTCTCGAAAATCAGAAATCAAGGCAGAAATCTCTCATTTTCGTGCGTTTTCCCCATTTGGCCATTCAAAATCCAATTTCCACGTTTTTTGGTTCGATCTGAGGATTTTTTTTTTTTTTTTTTTTTTTTGCTGATTTCACCGAAATCTTGCTCAGGAAGTGGAAAATCCTGTCGTTTCTAGCTCATTTGCTGGATTTGAGTAGTTTCTGCATTGTAATATTAGCGATTAGGGTTTGGTGTTCAATCTGAGAGCAAAACCTTGTTCTCTACTGCGAAATCTGCACCTCCATTGCCGATTTCCGTGCAGGCTAGATAAACAAAGGGCATATACACCAATTGCAGCTCCTCACCGAACCGAACCCTAGCTCTTTTCTCCGTCTTCTCCAATATTTCTCTCGTCTTCGTCAGATCTACCGTCTCTCTCTCTCTCTCTCTCTCTCTCTCTCTCTCTCTCTCTCTCTCTCTCTCTCTCTCCGATCATCAGATCCTCAAAAGACAGTGAGCTTTTTTCCAATTTTTTTCCACTTATGGTTTTTTTTTTCTCAATTTTTAGTGCTTAATCTATTTTAATATGAATCTAGCTTATGTCTCTCGATTCTGAGAGATTTCGTTGGATTTTGATCCGATTCTTGCTGATAGATCTGTTTTCCTTTCAGATCTCATTGTTTGGAGCTTTGCTTTTTTATTTTTGTTTTGAGCTGATGATGCATATTGCCTTCCTTTTCGATTTTTTTTTCTCAGTTTGATTATTCATTTGAAGAAGTTACTCAGATTTACAGTTGGCATTATTTGAGGATAGAGGAAGGGTTTTAACTTTCAATCAGGTGAGCTTCCTCCTCTCATTTCTCCAAAATTTTCCACTTAGGGTTTGGTTTTTGTAATTTTTTTTTGATTTCTGGTGCTTGTTCTGTTTTGATCTTGATCCAACTTATGTCTCTTTATTCTTAGAGATTTCATTGGATTTTGTTTCGATTCTTGCTTATTTAAGTTGTAATTTAGGTTTTTGTGTTTAGATTTTAGAGATTTATCTTTGATTTATGTAATATCATGTATTTGAAATACATTTTGAGATTTCATTGGATTTTCTATTTCTTTTGGTGATTTGAAATACATGAACCTGCAATAAAACACAGATTCTTAGGAACCTTCAATTTCTTCTTATCTACTAGTAGTACATGTGACTCTGATCTCCTGTTAGAAATTATCTCTGCTCATGCTTCCCTGCTATCAAAACTGTTGCCAATTCACAACTTAATCCATGTGGGAAGACATTTGCTGAATTTTCTCTTCCTATGCTTTGTCCTGCAACTTGTTTCAGTGCAACACCATCTCGTTTATACCAAACCAACAACTTGGAACACATGAGCTCCTGTTCGTATTTTAATGGGCTATCTTGTAATCTTTGCCATAATCCACATATGGGCCACGGTCCACTTAGATCAAGACACGAGATTTATATTATCTTAATGAATCATGGTTCTTCGACAAAGCATGCCCATTACTATGTGGTGCAATATAAAATAATTAATATAAAATAAAATAATATACTTGTTTTAACATTTTTCATCATTGGTTTTTTTTTTTTTCCTTTTGCTGAAAATCTGAAGCTTGTCTTCCCTTTCCATTGTTTTCATGTTAGAAATCCTGAAAACAGCGCTTTTGTCTTCCATTGTTTCCCTTTAACTTTTCTAGAGGATTATGCAATTTGCTGGCTGATGGCAGGTTCTTGGCTCATTTTAGGAGGATACATTTATTTTTCTGGTGAAGGTGGATGGTACCACCTATATTTTTATCAACAGGAATAATAATAAAAGTAACACAAAGAAAGGAGAAGTGGAAGAACAACATAAACTACAAGGATACCTGGTATCCCAGTTCAGTGGTACCATATATTTTGCGTGTTGGCTAATATATTATGTATCAGTCATCAGATTCTATACTTGTTGTAATATATTAGCAACAATCTTCAAAATCTTAGATGATCTAACTATGCCTCTGATAGTCAGTGCTGCACTTTCCTGATTACAGACCATGAGTACTGGAATCTCATTGGTTTCTAGGATTTCTGTTTCTTAAAAATAGCAAGATGTGCAAAATACAAAGAATTGAACTCGTGGACAAGTTAAAAAAGGAAAACTCATTAGGGCTTCTAATAACTCTAAAATGGTCTGTGATTTAATTTTCAAAGCAAGGTGATGACTTCATTTGTGAACTAAGAGTGCATCTAGGTGATGCCAAAATTCAACAGAAATGCATATTTTGATGGGTTACGGATGGTTATCCATTCCAATGTGCATTCTGGTGGCAGAATTTTAGGAACCACATTATACATTGCCCACATTTCTGTCTGTACCATGACAAGTAAATTCTGCTACATGTCAGTTCTAACCTGCAAAATACATTCTTTCCTCCTGACCTTTTCTGTACATCCAAACTCAACCTAAACTTGTGGGCAAATTGAGACTCATAGGTTTCTATGATTATTTTGGGCTCTCAAATGCTGAAGCACCTTTCTCATATCTTACTTTCTTTTGTCCATCAACAATGGACCAAGAAACAGAGAATTCTATGTCCCCGAATGTCACGCGTGAGTCAGAATACCAAAAAGGAGAAACTTCCCACAATATACTTAAAGTAAAGCTGAGTAATTCAATGCCCTGGAAAAGATAAGCTTGTGCTAACTCAAATTAAACTAGTTAGATTATGAAACAAATGGTTGCTCTAACTATTCATTTTCTTCTTTTGGTTTTGTAACAGACAATGGCAACATTTTTTAGCTATGTTATGTCCGCTATTGGAGGAAACAGTGCTGGTCCTGGTCGGTATATTGTATTAGTATTGCAGTTTCTTTCTTCTGTTCATATTTTGAGTTTTTAAAATGCTCTTGATATGGCTGCAACACTTCATCACCAATTAGGAGATACTGACGAGCCAAATGATGGCAATGCCTCAGTGAAGATTGGTGATCACCTTGGAGATCTAGGAATGTCTAATGGTTTAAACTATGAGAACCAAATTGCTGTTGGATTCTTGTAAGTAAATCACTGCCTTTCTGTCTTTTGTAGTTATGTAGGAAAAATGTTTAGGCATTCCCATGTGTGATGCACATGCAATTTACTAGTGTGTGCATGCTCACACACACAGTACAATTCCACACACATGGGAAACAAAGCACAATTCCTGATTCTTTTCAACTTCTTATTTTTCAAAAACAGGCGATTCCCTGCTCTTGCTTTTTGCGAAATTGCAACTAAAGTTCTTGTCTTGATGATGGTTTCAAAAACAGGTGATGCCAAGAACAACCACCTAGTGACTTCTCTATTGCTCAGTTCCGGTTTCTGGAGTGACTACTTGTCGTCCATGGGCACTAGTGCTATAAAAGGATTACCCAAATGGTAAGAACTACAAAATCCCTTCTTTCTCTACTTTCACTCAACACAAAATTGTATATTTATATGGGTTGCATGGCTAATTTGTACTCGTGGAAACTACATTGCATTCAAATCTGTTATTTCTTTTATAAGAATATTTCATTTTGCAGTTTAAACTTAATACCTGACTTTTTTGAGTTCTTTGCCGAACTCACCTTGTTCCTACATTGTTCTCATTTTTGTGAGGGTTTTTGTTCTCTATATCACGAGTGATCAAAGGTAAAGTTGAGGATGTTGAATTGCCTGAGAAAGTGAACATTCTGATTTCTAGGGCTATATGATTCAGAAGGGTGTTCTCAAATGACCATGATGTAACTTCTGCAATGTTAACAAGGTATGATTATGAAACAATTTGATTCAAGTGATTGAATTTGGTAATTTACCTCATGAACTGTGAATCCCATTGTGGATGGAGCATATCACTAAAAATCTACTTACCAAAAGCAATTCTAACCATCCAATTAATTGGTATCAAATGGATGGTTCAAAGTAAAATAGTGAGTGGCTCATATTTGAAGAGAGAAAAAATCATATGGTTAAACTTATTTTCTCATTGCACTTTTTCTTTGAATTCAAATTACAAACATTTATAATAGATGTTTATGATAGATTATTCTCATTTCTGGAGTCAATGAAGTACACTTCTGTAATATCAATCCACTGCAACTGATATATTGAGTTTATAATCATCACAGTGGGAGGAGCTTCAAGGTGGGTTTGAGCAACTGGATTTGCAGCATGTGTTCATATTTGGCAGGTGATTCATCCAGCACTGAATGTTTTAGCTAATCTTGTTTGCCCTCCTCCTTCGATCAACACTGAATGATTACAGACCATTGTATCTTTTGATGATCTTAGTTAATGCAGCTTACTCAGTCACGAATTAAAGTTTTTGTGTATAGTTTTTCTAACAGTATTTTGCTGCAAATGGGAGTTTGAGGTAGATCATCTCCATCCTCTCAAGCGACCAGCCTCCCTGCCCTCAGCTGTATCTGTATAGCACAGCTGACAAGGTCATTCCTGCTAATGAAAACGCTGATGATCTTGATATTCACCAGTTGGGTATGTGTGTGGTTCATCACCCCCACTGGAATCTGGAAAAAATCATGGCATGTAGCAGAAGATGATGCCAAATCCACCTTCTTCGGATACTTCGGTACTTAAATTCTCACTATAGTTACTTCTTCTTTCACATGCCTTCTTTGAATGGAATTGCAGCAGCACTTTGAGATTCTCCTTTATTAATCCTCCTAATTATCAATATTTCTCTGATTTGTAAGGCCTTAATTTCGCTGTATACTCCTTTCCTATCCTTGCTGTGGCGATCTTGGGTTTCATTTACTTGCATCTAAATGCCACAGATTGAACGAGTTGGTATGTTTCTCTGTTGCATTATTAACCAAAAAAAAATCATGATGACTGTCAAACTGCATTTCATCCTACTTGCGCTAAACGTGTTGGCCTACACATGGATGTGAAGACTGGTGGAGGCAAGTTTTTTCAGCACAAGGCTTATTGTGAAAAGTATAGCTTGGATAAAAAAAAGAAGGTCATATCAATTGCTTTTGAAGAATGAATATCTTATGATGCATTGTCTTTCATAGGATAAAAGTCTTATGTTACAATGCATAAGTTTATTTTTCCTGCCTCATCTTGGTTTTTATCAATTTCTACACGCTGAGAGTCTGCAACATGGACCTGATGAGGTCTGCCGCATTAAGCACCGACGGCACCAGTGATGACGGGCGCGACCATGACTTTGTATTATTTGTGGAACCTAATGTTGTGTAACAGTTTGATTGAGTTAAACTTTAAATAGACTGTTGTTAACTGTTTTGTTGGTATTGTTGCTTTCATGATTGATTGTTTCATGAGTGGATTGAATGAATGGATTAGTAGTTTAAATAAATATTTAAAAAAATAAAAAAATATTTTTAGCCTCAATTTGTAACTGAGGCTTGAATTTAGTCTCGGTTGTTGATAACCAAGGCTGAAATTCCCATGGCTAAAGGCTTTGGCCTCAGTTGTTGAGAATCGAGGTTAAAAATAGATTTAGCTTCGGTTGGAGGCAATTGAGGCTAAAATTTAGATTTAGTCTCAGTTGAAAACAATGGAGGCCAAAATTTTGATTTAGCCTCATTTCGAGAAAATTGAAGCTAAAAAGGCTTTTAGCCTCACTTGAAGAACCGAGGCTATAAAAGTCATTTTAGCCTCGGTTGCTAAAACTGAGGCTAAAGCCTTTAGCCACGGGAGTTTCAATCTCGGTTTGGATAACTGAGGCAAAACTAAGGCTAAAGGTTTTAGCCTCAGTTTTTAACTTTTTTAGCCATAGTTTTGAACTAAGGCTAAAACCCCCTTTTCTTGTAGTGTGATATGGCCTATCTTTAAGTGCAACGGACATGGTTTGGCTAGGTGGCCCAACACCAGCCAGTTAGCTGGTGTCAAAGCTTTGTGGTCCAACTATAATGTATGTGTTTTAATCCATGTTGTCTATATATTTTGTTGGGCGCATTTTGGGCGGATCTCTAGATCAACTAACTATGGGGCCTATTGTGATGTATGTGCCTTACATCCACACCGTCCATCCATTTTAAAAGCTTATTTTAATACATGATCTAAAAAATGAAGCAATCTAAATCTTGGGTGGAACATACCATAGGAAACAATAGTATTGAATCCATACCATTAAAAAATTCACAGGGGCCAGTGGAATGTTTATTTGTCATCCAACTTGTTGACAAGGTAACAAAGACCTGGATGAAGAGACCAAAAAATATCAGCTTGATCCAAAACTTTTGTGGCTCACTTGAAGTTAATTTTGAGTGGTCGATTGTTACTATTTCCTATATTACGCGGTCCATCTGAGATTTGGATATGCTTTATTTTTGGGATATTGCCCCAAAATGAGTTGTCAAAGCGGATGAACGGTGTGGATATAAGAAAAATACATCACAATAGGCCCTACGGTCAGGCATCCCACAGCCACTGTGCCCCATTTTCTCAGCTTGATCAAAGATGAGGTAGATCCAAATCTTAGTTGAAAACTTTTTGAGGGCAACAAGTCGATGGAAAATAAATATTAGAGTGGAACCTAAGAAGTTCTTAATGGTGGACGTTCAATCAACACTATTTTCGTGTGGTGTAATCCACGAGTTGGATCTGCCTTATTTTTTGGCTCATGCTCTAAAATAAGGTGAAAAAAAAGGATAAATGGGGGTGGATAAAACACATATATCATGGCGGGCCATAGAACTTTGACACCTGCTAGCTGGTGGTGTTGGGGCACTAGCCAAACAGCCTCCAAGTGCAGCAGGTTCAATGACCACTGTTTTCCTGTGGTGTGGCACACCTGATATTTGCATCTCCTGATGGAAAAACGGATGGACGGCGTGGATATGCAATTCATGCATCGAGGTGGGCTCCACGATCAGGGTACCATTCACATCCCCGAGGTCGCAGCTAAGTCCCGAACCTACCCGACGCACTCGAGGGTGAGCTTTTGTCTTTTCTGGACGTTCGCCTACCGTTCAAGAGGTGCTCCCTACTGTTCAAGAAATCGGTAAGATCGGAGCCGTTCAAGGTGCGTCCTAATGTTCGGATGCCTTTTCTAAAAATAAGAATACTCATTCAGCTTAAGTGGGCCACCCGTGCACAATCAACATGTACCGTCGGATATTTCTCTTACCATTCTTGTTTTGTACGTCTGTGATTTAATCGTGTTCGTATTGGCCTGATTTTCTAAATAAAGGGTTTATACAGAGGGAATCTCTCGATAAACGGATCAGATCATACACATGTTGTCCTCGTTTCCACATGTGAGGCGAGCTCCAATTGAGAGGTAATGCGCTCGCTTTACAACTAGGGCTGAAAGTTGAGCGGGTGCAACTCGACCCAAACGACCATGACCACCCGACAATGGTTGGGCTTGGGCAGTACGTAGAGGGTTTCGTATCAGGCTTGGGTCATACAAATGTCAACCCGATAAAGCTTGGGTTGGGGTGTGTTGCCCAACTCAACCCGGACCTAATTAATATATAAGTTCTTTATAAATTAATTATAATTAAGTGCAGATCATCCACGTCAAAGGCATAAGAAATTCTAATGCGGTTAAGTTTTATTGGTCCACATCATTTTCGATAACTCAAGCTAACAAGATACACTGGATTTCTCCTTCCTAAATAGATTGCTTGCTACACCGTACGACTTTTTAAAGGAATAATTGTCCTATATTTTAACTTGTTTGTTTATAAAAAAATGTTCTTTATGATAAATAACTATATAATTAATGATAAATAACTACATATATAATTAATACAATTATAGATATAAAAAATAAAACTTGTATTGAAAATATAATAGGCTAATGTAGCAATGAAAATATTAGCATATATCTACCTGACCAATCCGACCGAACCCGCTTGGGTTGGGCTTGGGTTGAGAATTCCCAACCTGAGCGGGGGTTAGATTGGGTTAGGGTTAAGGTATAGGAACATTAGGTTGGGGTAGGGTTAGGGCTGTCGAGCTGAGTCGAGTTGGGCCAAGCTTAGCTTGGCTTGTCCATGCTCTTCTCAAGTTTGAGCTCAAGCTCGAGCTTTGCCTCAAGCTTACTATTGAAGCTTGGCTTGTTGCCAAAACTTTCGAGTCGAGCTCGAGGCGAGCTTACCTCGAGTTGAGTCGAGCTTGCTCCCAACTTGATTCAACCCGCAAGCCACACTTGACTTAACCTAGCAACCCGACCCAACTGACCCAACCCCTAAATCAAATATTTAATTAATAATACACACACACATACACACACATATATAATATTTGATAAAACTATAGATGATACTGAGAGAGAGAGAGAGAGAGAGAGAGAGGCGGGTTAAGTAAGAAAGGAAAATGGTATGAGAGGAATGGACGGATACAATAGAGTTTATGTTTTAATTTTTTGAATTTTTAAATATAATATAATATACATTAATATATATAATAATATATTCGAGTCGAGCCGAGCTCGAACTTCGAGCCAAGCCGAGTTCTAGTCGAGTTGAGTCAAACTCCACTATGTTTGAACTTGACTTGTTTTCAAAACGAGCTGGGTTATATAAAGCTTGGCTCGCCTTGATTCATCATTCGAGTCCAGTCAAGTTAAGTTAGATCAAGCCAAGTCCAGCGAGCTTTTCGACCTAGCTTAGCTCATGTACAGCCCTAGGTAGGGTTGAGCACCAACCCGCCCGACTGTCAGCCTCATTTACAACACCAGAAAAGATAAAGGGGTACTTTTGTCATTTCCCTGAGAGGTTATCTGGATTGAACGGTGAAAGGAAAACTTTCAACGGTTTAAATTCAACCATTTAGATCATCATGAACCATTATTATGTGTGATTAGCTTCCAGACGATAGTAAAGAGAATAAGAACGGTTGGAATCATAGGAACAACCCATCTTATGGGCCGGAAATGGGGAGCCAGCTAGCTGTTACCCGGATAACAGCTTAGTGGGTGTTACCGTTACCGTGTGGGGCCTCGTTGATGAATTCGTTTCATCCCTACATCGCCCATTCGTCTTATCAGTTCATTTAGGGTCGTTTTCCCAAAGAGTGCGGATCCTCTGCCTCCCGGAGGCAGGAACTCCCTGCCTCCAGCGTTTTCATTGGTCAACGTCACCATAAGTGCCACGTCATTAAAGTTTTTAAATATATTAAAAAAAACATTTAATAAGAAGTATAACGGAGACGTTAACGGAAGCGGTTTGCGTGCCGAGTAACTCAGCAGGGTAAGCATACTGAGTAAAGTCTGTGGAGCCCACCGTCGTCATTCGTGCATTGTATCAACTCCATCCATCTCTTTTATCATCTAATTTTAGGGTTTTACAACAAAAATTAATCATATTCAAAGATCAAGTGGACCCCACCACCTGAAACAGTGTGAATTGAATTCTACCGTTGAAAAGTTGTTTGGGGCCCACAGAAGTTTTATATCAAGATGATATTTGTTTTTTCCATTCATCCATGTCCTTGTGATCTTACGAATAGTTTGGATGAAAAATAAACATCATTGGGGGCTTAGAAACATTTCAATGGTAAAAATCAATACTTCCACTGTTTCATTTGGTATGGTCTACTTGAGCTTTTGATATACTTCAGTTTTGGGCTCAACCACTAAAATGATTTGAAAAAATGGATGGACGGCGTGGATAAACCATATGAATTCACAGTGGGCCCAACAGAGTTTACTCAGTACGATAAGACTAGTACTCAATCCGATTTCACATGTCTAGACGCGGATTTCCTGTCAAAGCCTTTTGCAGTAAGATCCTGTGCAAGAATTTCGGATGGGCCCACTGCGACTTTTGTGATAAATACAACCCGGTCATCCATTTTTAGATATCATTTTAGGATATAATCATTTTAGGACATAATATCAAAACTACGGTGTATACAAAACCCAAATGGGCCACACGATAGGAAACAGTAAAAATGACCTTATAAACAGTTTGTATGGCATTTAAACATCAAGATGCCTAAGAAGGCTTCAACTATAGGAATTTCTTTCTCCATTGTTTCATCTTGTATGGCCCAGTTGAGTTTTTTATCATCCTAATTTTTGGTTACATATCTTAAAATGAGCTCTAAAAATGGATGAATGGATTGGAATTCTTATAAACATCATGGTGGACCCCACCATACATCCCAGTGCTGGAACTTCATGAACCTACAATAAAACACAGATTCTTAGGAACCTTCAATTGCTTCTTATCTACTAATAGTACATGTGACTCTGATCTCCTATTAGAAATTATCTCTGCTCATGCTTCCCTACTATCAAAAATGTTGCCAACTCACAACTTAATCCATGTGGGAAGACATTTGCTGAATTTTCTCTTCCTATGCTTTGTCCTACAACTTGTTTCAGTGCAACACCATCTCGTTTATACCAAACCAACAACTTGGAACACATGAGCTCCTGTTCGTATTTTAATGGGCTATCTTGTAATCTTTGCCATAATCCACATATGGGCCACGGTCCACTTAGATCAAGACACGAGATTTATATTATCTTAATGAATCATGGTTCTTCGACAAAGCATGCCCATTACTATGTGGTGCAATATAAAATAATTAATATAAAATAAAATAATATACTTGTTTTAACATTTTTCATCATTGGTTTTTTTTTTCCTTTTTCTGATAATCTTTAGCTTGTCTTACCTTTCCATTGATTTCATGTTAGAAATCCTGAAAACAACGCTTTTGTTTTCCATTGTTTCCCTTTAGCTTTTCTAGAAGATTATGCAATTTGCTGGCTAATGGCAGGTTCTTGGCTCATTTTAGGAGGATACATTTATTTTTCTGGTGAAGGTGGATGGTACCACCTATATTTTTATCAACAAGAATAATAATAAAAATAACACAAAGAAAGGAGAAGTGGAAGAACAATATAAACTACAAGGATACCTGGTATCCCAGTTCAGTGGTACCATATATTTTGCGTGCTGGCTAATATATTATGTATCAGTCATCAGATTCTATACTTATTGTAATATATTAGCAACAATCTTCAAAATCGTAGATGATCTAACTATGCCTCTGATAGTCAGTGCTGCACTTTCCTGATTATAGACCATGAGTACTGGAATCTCATTGGTTTCTAGGATTTCTATTTCTTAAAAATAGCAAGATGTGCAAAATACAAAGAATTGAACTCATGGACAAGTTAAAGAAGGAAAACTCATTAGGGCTTCTAATAACTCTAAAATGGTCTGTGATTAATTTTCAAAGCGAGGTGATGACTTCATTTGTGAACTAAGAGTGCATCTAGGTGATGCCAAAATTCAACAGAAATGCATATTTCGATGGGTTACGGATGGTTATCCATTCCAATGCGCATTCTGGTGGCAGAATTTTAGGAACCACATTATACATTGCCCACATTTCTATCTGTACCATGACAAGTAAATTCTGCTACATGTCAGTTCTGACCTGCAAAATACACTCTTTCCTCCTGACCTTTTCTGTACATCCAAACTCAGCCTAAACTTGTGGGCAAATTGAGACTCATAGGTTTCTATGATTATTTTGGGCTCTCAAATGCTGAAGCACCTTTCTCATATCTTACTTTCTTTTGTCCATCAACAATGGACCAAGAAACAAAGAATTTTATGTCCCCGAATGTCACACATGAGTCAGAATACCAAAAAGGAGAAACTTCCCACAATATACTTAAAGTAGAGCTGAGTAATTCAATGCCCTGGAAAAGATAAGCTTGTGCTAACTCAAATTAAACTAGTTAGATTATGAAACAAATGGTTGCTCTAACTATTCATTTTCTTCTTTTGGTTTTGTAATAGACAATTGTAATTTTTTTTAGTTGTGTTATGTCTACTATTGGAGGAAACAGTGCTGGTCCTGGTCGGTATATTGTATTAGTATTGCAGTTTCTTTCTTCTGTTCATATTTTGAGTTTTTAAAATGCTCTTGATATGGCTGCAACACTTCATCACCAATTAGGAGATACTGACGAGCCAAATGATGGCAATGCCTCAGTGAAGATTGGTGATCACCTTGGAGATCTAGGAATGTCTAATGGTTTAAACTATGAGAACCAAATTGCTGTTGGATTCTTGTAAGTAAATCACTGCCTTTCTGTCTTTTGTAGTTATGTAGGAAAAATGTTTAGGCATTCCCATGTGTGATGCACATGCAATTTACTAGTGTGTGCATGCTCACACACACAATACAATTCCACACACATGGGAAACAAAACACAATTCCTGATTCTTTTAGACTTCTTATTTTTCAAAAACAGGCGATTCCCTGCTCCTGCTTTTTGCGAAACTGCAACTAAAGTTCTTGTCTTGATGATGGTTTCAAAAACAGGCGATGCCAAGAACAACCACCTAGTGACTTCTCTATTGTTCAGTTCCGGTTTCTGGAGTGACTACTTGTCGTCCATGGGCACTAGTGCTATAAGAGGATTACCCAAATGGTAAGAACTACAAAATCCCTTCTTTCTCTACTTTCACTCAACACAAAATTGTATATTTATATGGGTTGCATGGCTAATTTGTACTCGTGGAAACTACATTGCATTCAAATCTGTTATTTCTTTTATAAGAATATTTCATTTTGCAGTTTAAACTTAATACCTGACTTTTTTGAGTTCTTTGCCGAACTCACCTTGTTCCTACATTGTTCTCATTTTTGTGAGGGTTTTTGTTCTCTATATCACGAGTGATCAAAGGTAAAGTTGAGGATGTTGAATTGCCTGAGAAAGTGAACATTCTGATTTCTAGGGCTATATGATTCAGAAGGGTGTTCTCAAATGACCATGATGTAACTTCTGCAATGTTAACAAGGTATGATTATGAAACAATTTGATTCAAGTGATTGAATTTGGTAATTTACCTCATGAACTGTGAATCCCATTGTGGATGGAGCATATCATTAAAAATCCACTTACCAAAAGCAATTCTAACCATCCAATTAATTGCTATCAAATGGATGGTTCAAAGTAAAATAATGAGTGGCTCATATTTGAAGAGAGAAAAAATCATATGGTTAAACTTATTTTCTCACTGCACTTTTTCTTTGAATTCAAATTACAAACATTATAATAGATGTTTATGATAGATTATTCTCATTTCTGGAGTCAATGAAGTACATTTCTGTAATATTAATCCACTGCGACTGATATATTGAGTTTATAATCATCACAGTGGGAGGAGCTTCAAGGTGGGTTTGAGCAACTGGATTTCCAGCATGTGTTCATACTTGGCAGGTGATTCATCCAGTATTGAATGTTTTAGCTAATCTTGTTTGCCCTCCTCCTTCGATCAGCACTAAATGATTACAGACCATTGTATCTTTTGATGATCTTAGTTAATGCATCTTACTCAGTCACGAATTAAAGTTTTTGTGCATAGTTTTTTAATAGTATGTTGTTGTAAATAGGAGGTTGAGGTAGATCGTCTCCATCCTCTCAAGCAACCAGCCTCCCTGCCCTCAGCTGTATCTGTATAGCACAGCCGACAAGGTCATTCCTGCTAATGAAAACGCTGATGATCTTGATATTCACCAGTTGGGTATGTATGTGGTTCATCACCCCCACTGGAATCTAGAAAAAATCATGGCGTGTAGCTGAAGATGATGCCAAATCCACCTTCTTCGGATACTCTGGTACTTAAATTCTCACTATAGTTACTTCTTCTTTCACATGCCTTCTTTGAATGGAATTGCAGCAGCACTTTGAGATTCTCCTTTATTAATCCTTCTAATTATCAATATTTCTCTGATTTGTAAGGCCTTAATTTCACTGTATACTCTTTTCCTATCCTTGCTGTGGCGATCTTGGGTTTCATTTACTTGCATCTAAATGCCACAGATTGAACGAGCCGATATGTTTTTCTGTTGCATTATTAACCAAAAAAAAATCATGATGACTGTCAAACTGCATTTCATCCTACTTGCGCTAAACGTGTTGGCCTACACATGGATGTGAAGACTGGTGGAGGCAAGTTTTTTCAGCACAAGGCTTATTGTGAAAAGTATAGCTTGGATAAAAAAAAGAAGGTCATATCAATTGCTTTTGAAGAATGAATATCTTATGATGCATTGTCTTTCATAGGATAAAAGTCTTATGTTACAATGCATAAGTTTATTTTTCCTGCCTCATCTTGGTTTTTATCAATTTCTACACGCTGAGAGTCTGCAACATGGACCTGATGAGGTCTGCCGCATTAAGCACCGACGGCACCAGTGATGACGGGCGCGACCATGACTTTGTATTATTTGTGGAACCTAATGTTGTGTAACAGTTTGATTGAGTTAAACTTTAAATAGACTGTTGTTAACTGTTTTGTTGGTATTGTTGCTTTCATGATTGATTGTTTCATGAGTGGATTGAATGAATGGATTAGTAGTTTAAATAAATATTTAAAAAATTAAACAATTTTAGCCTCAATTTGTAACCAAGGCTTGGATTTAGCCTCGGTTGTTGAGAACCAAGGCTGAAATTCCCGTGGCTAAAGGCTTTAGCCTCGGTTGTTAAGAACCGAGGTTAAAAATAGATTTAGCTTCGGTTGGAGGCAATTGAGGCTAAAATTTAGATTTAGTCTCAGTTGAAAACAATGGAGGCCAAAATTTTGATTTAGCCTCATTTCGAGAAAATTGAAGCTAAAAAGGCTTTTAGCCTCACTTGAAGAACCGAGGCTATAAAAGTCATTTTAGCCTCGGTTGCTAAAACTGAGGCTAAAGCCTTTAGCCACGGGAGTTTCAATCTCGGTTTGGATAACTGAGGCAAAACTAAGGCTAAAGGTTTTAGCCTCAGTTTTTAACTTTTTTAGCCATAGTTTTGAACTAAGGCTAAAACCCCCTTTTCTTGTAGTGTGATATGGCCTATCTTTAAGTGCAACGAACATGTTTGGCTAGGTGGCCCAACACCAGCCAGCTAGCTGGTGTCAAAGCTTTGTGGTCCCACTATAATGTATGTGTTTTAATCCATGTGGTCTATATATTTTGTTGGGCGCAGTTTGGGCGGATCTCTAGATCAACTAACTATGGGGCCTATTGTGATGTATGTGCCTTACATCCACACCGTCCATCCATTTTAAAAGCTTATTTTAATACATGATCTAAAAAAATGAAGCAATCTAAATCTTGGGTGGAACATACCATAGGAAACAATTGTATTGAATCCATACCATTAAAAAATTCACAAGGGCCAGTGGAATGTTTATTTGTCATCCAACTTGTTGAAGAGGTAACAAAGACCTGGATGAAGAGACCAAACAAATATCAGCTTGATCCAAAACTTTTGTGGCTCACTTGAAGTTTTGAGTGACCGCCGATTGTTACTATTTCCTATATTATGGTCCATCCGAGATTTGGATATGCTCTATTTTTGGGATAATGCCCTAAAATGAGTTGTCAAAGTGGATGAACGGTGTGGATATAAGAAAAATACATCACAATAGGCCCTACGGTCAGGCATCCCACAGCCACTATGCCCCATTTTCCCAGCTTGATCAAAGATAAGGTAGATCCAAATCTTAGTTGAAAACTTTTTGAGGGCAACAGGTCGATGGAAAATAAAAATTAGAGTGGAACCTAAGAAGTTCTTAATGGTGGACGTTCAATCAACACTATTTTCGTGTGGTGTAATCCACGAGTTGGATCTGCCTTATTTTTTGGCTCATGCTCTAAAATAAGGTGAAAAAAAAGGATAAATGCGGGTGGATAAAACACATATATCATGGCGGGCCATAGAACTTTGACACCTGCTAGCTGGTGGTGTTGGGGCACTAGCCAAACAGCCTCCAAGTGCAGCAGGTTCAATGACCACTGTTTTCCTGTGGTGTGGCACACCTGATATTTGCATCTCCTGATGGAAAAACGGATGGACGGCGTGGATATGCAATTCATGCATCGAGGTGGGCTCCACGATCAGGGTACCATTCACATCCCCGAGGTCGCAGCTAAGTCCCGAACCTACCCGACGCACTCGAGGTGAGCTTTTGTCTTTTCTGGACGTTCCCCTACCGTTCAAGTGGTGCTCCCTACTGTTCAAGAAATCGGTAAGGTCGGAGCCTTTCAAGGTGCGTCCTACTGTTCGGATGCCTTTTCTAAAAATAAGAATACCCATTCAGCTTAAGTGGGCCACCCGTGCACAATCAACATGTACCGTCGGATATTTCTCTTACCATTCTTGTTTTGTACGTCTGTGATTTAATCGTGTTCGTATTGGCCTGTTTTTCTAAATAAAGGGTTCATACAGAGGGAATCTCTTGATAAACGGATCAGATCATGCACATGTTGTCCTCGTTTCTACATGGGAGGCGAGCTCCAATTGAGAGTTAACGTGCTCGATTTACAACTAGGGCTGAAAGTTGAGCGGGTTCAACCCGACCCGACCGACCGTGACCACCTGACAATGGGTTGAACTTGGGCGGGATGTATAGGATTTGGTATCAGGCTTGGGTCATACAAATGCCAACCTGATAAAAGTTGGGTTGGGCCTGGGTTGAGGTCTTGTGTTGCCCAAATCAACCCAAACCCAATTAATATATAAGTTTTTTATAAATTAATTATAATTAAGCTCGGATCATCTATGTCGAAGGTATAAGAAATTCGAATGAGGTCAAGTTTTATTAGTCCATATCATTTTCAATAACTCAAGCTAACAAGATACACTGGATTTCTCCCTCCCAAATAGATTGCTTGATACACAATGCGACTTTTAAAAGAAGTAATTGTTCTATATTTTAGCATGTTTGTTTAGAAAAATATTCTTTATGATAAATAACTATATAATTAATGATAAATAACTACATATATATAATTAATATAATTATAGATATAAAAAATAAAAATTGTATTGAAAATATAATAGACTAACATAGTAATGAAAATATTAGCATAGATCTACCAGACTAACCTAGCCGAATCTGCTTGGGTTGGGCTTGGGTTGAGAATTCCCAACCCGAGTGGCGGTTGAGTTGGGTTAGGATTGATGTATAGGAACATTGGGTTGGGGTACGGTTGAGAATCAACCTGTCAGACTGTCAGCCCTATTTACAACACTGAGAAAAGATCAAGGGGGTACTTCTATCATTTTCCTAAGAGGTTATCTTTTTTATTTTTTATTTTTAGATTTTTTTTTTAATTTTACACACACTCCTACACACTCACACCATAGTAGAATTTCACCACCTATGGATACTCGAACCGTTGACCCGGTGTTGAAACTACTAAAAGTCTACCACCCGAGTCAGCCCTGTTTACAACACCAGAAAGGATAAAGGGGTACTTCTGTCATTTCCTTGAGAGGCCATCTTTTTTTATTTTTATTTTTTACACACGCACGCACACCCCCCACACACTCACGCCATAGTGGAATTTCACCACCTATGGAAACTCGAACCCCGAAAGGTTATCTGGAATCAAAAGTGAAAGGATAAATTTCAACTGTTTAAATTAAACCATTTAGATCATCATGAACCATTATTATGTGTGATTAGCTTCCAGACGATAGTAAAGAGAATATGAACGGTTGGAATCGTAGGAACATCCCATCTTATGGGCCGGAAATGGGGACCAGACTAGCTGTTACCCGGATAACAGCTTAATGGGTGTTACCGTTACCGTGTGGGGGCCACCTTGATGAATTTGTTTCATATCTACACTGCCCTTTCGCTCTTATCAGTTCATCTAGGGTCGTTATCCCAAAACTTAAATCCACCGTGAAAAGTGGTGAATGACTGTTTAAAAGCTTCTCTGAAGTTATAACGTATGTGTTTCATCCACGCCGTACATCTATTTTTTTAAAGATCATTTTACGTTAATGAGCCTGAAAAATAAAGTATATCCTTATTTCAAGTGGACCACATTACAGGAACAGTGTTGATTAAACTTGCACAATTAAGAATTTCTTGGGGGCATGACTGATCTTTGCTTTTGCCCTTTATCTAGGTCTGTATGACTTTATTGGATGTCAAATAAACAGTACAATGGGCGTACGAGAATTTTAATGATGGACATCCAACCACTACTGTTTTCCTATGGTGTGGTCCACCTGAGATTAATATCCCTAATGATCCGTAAAAATGTATGGACAGCATGGATAGAACACATACTTCATAGTGGGGCCCACAGAGAACCAACCGTTAAAATTTTCCTAGGACCTGCCATGTGTTTATTTGCCATTCAACCAGATCATGAGGTCACATGGACATGTGCGAAGGGAAAACATAAATGTTTGTTTGATCCAAAACTTCTCTGACCGTAAAGAAATTTTCAACGGTACAAATTTAATCCCCACTTCTTCCAATGGTGTGGTTTATTTGAGTCTTTAATATCCATAATTTTTCTACAAATACTCTAAAATGATGTTTCAAAATGGATGGACGGAATGGATAAAATATATACATAACTGTGGACCCTACAGAGCCCCTAGCTAGGTCCTGGTGGAGTAGTACCCAATCCGCGCCCGGGTAACACAAGCTCGGTCCTGAGGCGCGACGGACGGAAAAGAGGCCATCATCTCGATCGCTGGCTACAGACGGAACTACAGGCTACAGCAATTCAGAAAGAGTAAAACCTCACGAACTCTTCTAAAGTACGCACGCGTCCGCCACGAGCTAACCTACGCATCCTCCGTCTCATGGCATCTGCTTCTGAAATCCTCCACCGATGAAACCTTCCTCCCAATGTCCGGCGGAGCTCCCGACGAATCCCAGCCATCAAAAAGCACAGAAGACGACAGCCGTCCGATTGATTACAAGCCACCGGAAGATTCAGAACCGTCGGATTCTCGGAACGCTGCCGGTTCCTATGTCCTTCGCCTCGAGAGCTCCGACGCGTTGGCGAGAGCGATCTCGTCGACTCTCGGTGCTGTGATCTGGGATTTCGATCGGACGGCTGAGAGTGCAGCTAGGAGCCAGGACGAGCTGTCGGCCGCGCTCGATCGGCTCACCAGAGGTACGTTCTTTGAGATATCTGATGATTACGGTTTTGGTAGATTGTGATTTGAGTCTGAATTGGGGAATTGATATGTTCACCCACCTTGGTTGATAGATACAACCTTTAATTTCTACTTTTGGTAATACAAATAGTCCAACTTTCTCTGATTTTATTACCAAAAGTAGAAAGAAAATGTGCATTATCAAGAAATGGGGTTTTGATAGGAGTGGATATGCTGTCCCCTATCGCAGTACCTTAACAGTGCATTATCAAGAGATGCTGATCGTAACCGTTCATTTTCACATTACTACCATATTGAAGCTATGATCTTATACTCATGCTTAATTGATAATCCTGACCTTTGACTCGTGGATTTGAACATGAGACATTAAACATCTTGTGATTGGGAAGACCTGTTTTTTTTTTTTTTTTTTTTCCTGATTGGATAGGTATCTGGTTTCGGTGGATTGGGAGGAGCGATTTTGGGGGGAAATGTTAAAGGTTTATCATGCCTGGTCTCGGACCATTGCTTGGTAGTGTTGGAATCTAGTGTTGATTGTGGGGTCTTGTTTCGATCAGATTTGAACTGATGTGGCTGGAAGAAGAGGGCTTTGTTGATCTTGTGAAGGAGTGGTGGTCATTTCATGTGCTAGTTTGTGTGGGATTTATTAATCCAAAAGCTGAGAATGTTAAAAGCAAAGTTAAAACAATGTAGTAAGGAGCATTTTGGGAGTGTTGAGGTGGCCAAAAAAGTAGTGTTGGATCCGATTCAAGAGATTGATTTAAAGGTAGCTGCATGGCATTTGTTCGAGGAGGATAGAAAGAGAAAAACATAATAGAAAAATTAAGGAAGAAAAAATCAAATGGAGGCAACAATCGAGGGCTTTATGAGTAGAGGAGGGGGCAAAGATATGAAATTACTTTTATGGTATAACGAGTACGAGAAGGAGAAATAATAGAATTTTAAGCCTCCTTGTTAATGAGGAAAAAGATGAGTTGTGATGCCATTGTTAGTTTCTATCCTGAATTGCTTCCATTGATAAAATGGGCAAGGCCTACTGTTGATGTAAAAATCTGGCGTCCTACTTGGATCACTTGAGACTTGCAAAATAAGACAAAGATGGAGACCCTGGCTGCAGTAGGGGACCCTCTGATGCCAAAGTCAGACAGGCAAGCTAGGTTTAGTAGAACGTAAAGGGTTTTTGTGTATTTTCTAGGTAGGAATGTGCGTGTACCTTTCACCATTAGGGATGCCCTTTTTATAGTTGATAGAGGGCGGTGGCGTAGATGGTGATCTCCTTGTTTAGTAGGTGCGTATTGTAGAGGGACTCGGATTCCGTTTATGTCGTGGATATCTTCTGAGATCCTTGGTGGAGATCTCGGGCGGATCTGTGTTGCAATCATCTTCCGGGATCCTCAGCTAGGATCTTGGGTAATTACAGTTGGAACTAGCTCGGAAATGTATGGGTCCGTGGAAGGGCTCGATGTCTGACGGAGGCAGAGAGATTCAATCTATCGATGGCCGAACTCGGGGTCGTTCCATGAAATGTAATAGTGTTCTTCCCTAGTCGTTTAGGAGCTCCTTCGTCATGACTAACACTGGCCGACCTTCTTGCATTGTGCATATATGTCTGAGCTGGTTTTTCCTTAGTGGTTAGTCCATTTTGACCCATAATAGCTACTATTGATGATATCTTCTTTGATCAAATCAATGAAGAGGAGACTGCTTGGATTGAAAGCCCCTCTACCAAAGAAGAGTTTAAATTGGTGGCGTTCAAGTGAGGCCATGACAAGGTGTCAGGTCTAGGTGCTTTTCTTGTAGCTTTCTTCCAAGTGTTTTATGAAGAGGTTAAAGATGATCTCTTTCCTTTGGTTGAATTTTACTAGAGTAGTTCCAAAAAGAGATGGGTGCTTCATTCATTTCTCTTATTCCAAAAGGAGGTTTGATAATGCCTCAAAGACTTTAGGGGCTTTTATCTTATTCCAGTTAGGCCAATCGACAACCCTTACAAAATAATTTGGGAGAAGTCCTTGCATCCCATCTAAAGGAAGTAGTAGCCGGTGACATAATGTAATATCTCCTTCTCAAGGGGCTTAATCTATCTGACTCTATGATTCCACAATCACTACAAATAGGGGTTTGAATTGGGGGACCACTTACCTCCATTTTTATTTGTGGTGATTGTGGAAGCATTGAGCCGGATGCTAGCTAAAGAAAACAGGGGAATTCTGAAGTAATGGCTTCAAGGTGGAGAATGCCGCTTTTATCATTTCACATCTTTTACTCATGGATGGCACGCTATTGTTTTGTGATGCAAATTGTCAAAGTGGCAAATTTGTGCACAATTATCAGGTGCTTTGAAGTAGGTATTAGGATTAAAGTTCAACCTTAAAAAAGTGAAATGATGGGGTGTGTGGGCTTGTAGGCTTGTTTGGTTGTAGATGGGGGTGCTGCCCTCGGCTTATCTTGGCCTTGCTCTATGTGTGGGAAAGACTCCAACCCATTTGTGGGATGCTGTGTAGAAAGAGTCTAAAGAAAGTTATTGGGTAGGAAAAGAAGATATTTATCTCCTGGAGGGGCATCACTTTCATCAACTCGGCCCCTTTGAATATGCCAATCTATTATATTTTGACGTTCAAATGTTCGGCTGGGGTGATTTTGACGATTGGAAAAGATCCGAAGTAATTTCCTGCAAAAAGGAACAAGTGACAAGCATAATTTTCATCTTTTGGAATGAGCAAACGTTTGCCAACCTAACAATTTAGGTGGGTTCGGAAGTAAGATCCCTTAAATATGTGATTCTTTCCCTGCTCGAAAAAGTGGCTACGGGGGTTTGGGATAGAAGGTAGCTCTGTGAAAGCATGTGATTTCATGTAAATATGGCTTACGCACAAGCGGTTGGTTTACAAGATTCTCCTCCCTTTGTAGGCCTTCTTGGTTGTGGAAAGTGATTCACAGCATCAAGAAAGATTTCTTGAAGGCAGCAACGAACGCCGTTGACGACAGATTGTGTACTTGGTTTGGGAAGACGTTTGGTTTCACTCTCAAGTTTCATGCTGTGTTTCCCTGGCCTTTTCAGTTGGCAGTCGATAATGGTTTGATGATCTTCGAGGTTTTTAATTCACATGGTGGCCAAGGTGTTTGGTGGGAAAGGGATTCTTGTAATTGGAATTTGGATAGAATTGGGAGCTTCCCTATAAGTCTATCTATTCCATGTTGCGGGTGGGGAGAGATTAGTCTTCATTTGGAGGATCTTGGGACCTCCAAGGGTGATTGCTTTTAGTTGGTTAGTGGGAAGGGACAAATGCTTACCATTACTCATTTGAGAAGTAGAAATCTTATTCTCCTTAATGTGTGCATTCTTTTCCTTAGGGGTGAGGAGCAAGGTGTCCCGTATCCGTTACGATACGGCCGTATCGGCCGATACGTAACGGTAATGGCCGGCACTGTTACACGATACGGGGTCGAAACGGGCACCCCCCCGATTCTGTGACCTTAACGGCTGTTACGGGCCATAACGACCGTAACGGCCCCGTAACAGCTGTTATGGGCCTAAAGAAAATAAGAAAAAAAAAATAGAAAAAAAAAGAAGCGTACCTTTTTTATTTTATTTCTTTTCTTCTTCTTCTTCTCCTTCTTCTCCTTCTTCCTCCTCTTCTTCTTCTTCTCGCCCTACTGCGGGCCTCCTCTTCCTTCTTCTTCTTCTTCTTCTCTCTCTCTCTCTATCTCTCTCTTCTTTCCCTCTTTTTATTTTCGGTTTCCCTCTCTCCCGTCTTTTTTGTCTGAAATCGGAAGCCGATTGACTGGTGTACCACACACCAGCTATAGCTATATAGCTACTGTAGGTACGTGTCATGCTAAAACGAGCACTGACACTCCTCAAGCTCTGAGTTGTACAAACAGTTCAAAGGAGTTCAAAGTTACATGGGCTCCACAGTGATGTATTTGTTATATTTACACCGTTCATCTATTTTTAGATATTATTTTAGAGCATTACCTAAAAAAATGAATCATATCCAAAGATCTTCTGGACCACACCAAAAATAGCAACGAAGATAATGATTTTCACCGTTAAACAATTCGTAGGCCCACCATAACGTTTATTTTCCATCCAATCTGTTCATAAGGTCAAAAAGACCTGAATGAAGAGGAAAAACAAATTTCATATTGATCCAAAACTTCTGTGATCCCAAAAATGGTTTCAATGGTAGACGTTCAATCCCCCGCTGCTTTTTGCAGTGTGGTCCACTTGATAATTAGATCTGTATTATTTTTAGTGTCAAGCCTTAAGACGACCTCGTCAAATGAATGGACGGTTTATATATAACACATACCTCATGATCAGACCCGCAGGACTTACTGATGTCAATACAGGTATGTAAGTATGGTACACCACCTAATCTGCTTTCAAAAAAATGTGCGTGGGACGCTTTTGTACACGTGCCGTGTGGCCCCACCATGATGTGTATATTTTATCCATGCCGTCCATCCATTTTGCCACATCATTTTAGGTCATGATCCAAAAAATTAGTAAGATCCAAATCTCAGGTGGACCACACCATAGGAAACAGTGGTTATAGAATGCTCACCATTAAAAATTTCTTGGGGTCCACTGTAATGTTTAATTTTCATCTAACCTGTTAATTGGGTCACATTGACGTGTATGAAGGGAAAACACACATGTCAGCTTGATTTAAAACTTTTGTAGCCCCCAATAAATTTTTAATGGTGGACGTTTAATTATTGTTGTTTCTTATGGTGCAGTCCACTTGAGCTTTGGATCTGCCTCATTTTTGGGCTCATGCGCTAAAATTATTTGGCAAAATGGATGGACAGTGTGGATATCACACATTCATCACTGGTGGGGCCCAAAAAACTTTGACACTCGTGTGCTACACTTCATAATTCGGGTCCCGCCTAATTCGGGCGCTTAAAAAATTGTACACGAGACATGTATTAACTTAAAATTTACCAATTAAATTATGGACTATAATTGCTAATTCACAATGCCAAAATCAAATTGTTTGAATAGTTTTAATTGTTAATTTGTGGACGCTTATTTTTTAAAATAGGGCCTTTTGATTTTTTTCATGATTCACTATCCAATAAATGTCCACCAATTCATAAGTGAGATAATGGCAATAAATTGCATGAATTTGAGGCTGATTTGGGGCATGGATTAGTCCTCCAAGTCAGCCCCAAATTGGCAACGCCATCTACCTGAATTTAATTTCATTTTTTTTAAAGAACTATTGGGAGAAATGATATCAAATTGTTAAGTATATAAATTAGATATTTATAAAATTAAATATATGAATTTTGTAGTCAAATTCAAGTTATCTGGTTCATAAATTCATCAGACAGTCCGATACAACTTCTCACCAAAGAGTGGACTGTTACACCACCATAAACATGTTCCAATTTATAAATGAATGCATATTTGGAATGCTTAGAATATTCCGGATTTAATCCATATTTTTTCATATTTTTTTGGCAAAACCGTATCGCCGTTACACCCCCGTATCCGTATCGGTATTGGAGGGCACCGTTACGTCAACCAATACCGATACGGGATACCTTGGTGAGGAGACATTGGACCATATGTTTTGTTGTTTCTCCTTTGAAATTTGATAGGGATTCTTTACGTGGTTTGAGGTCTTTCAGGTCATGCTGGGCACCATCCAATCTTTTTGCGAGCTTGGAGGGGGTTGTAAGGGAAAGAAAAGGGATGCTCTATAGGGCTTTTTCTCTGAGTAGGCCTATGGTTGATTTGGAAGGAAAAGAAATAGTTGGCCCTTCTGGAACAAGGGCCAAGGTAGAGTTTCCACTGCAGGTTCTCATTAAAGCTAGGAATAGATAGCTATCTCGGGGGATCCTGCATCAATATGTTTTTAGGTTGTAATAAGAAATACTTTGATGTTCCTTGAGGATTTGACTCCCCCCTTTTTGTTGTGGGATGATTTGTCATCGTCCCTTTGTTTGGCTTTTTGGCCCTTTGTCCTCTCTTTTAATAAAATCATTTTGCCATTAAGAAAAGATAATGGAAGGTTTGACATGCCTATTTCTTTTCTTACTCATATCTGATGTGGGGCAAAGGAAAGAGGCTCAAAAAAAGAGAGGAGCCTCTAGTAAGGTTTGGAGGGAAATGAATTTCAAATAAAAGGCTCTAATTTTCATATATTTGAAACAAACATTGATGATCCCTCATTTGTTTCAACATAGTACCCCTACTATTAAACAGGATGGAAACTGAATTTAGTTTGGGTATTCAGAAAACATTTGCACATCAAGGAAGTTGTTTTTTTGCACTTGATTCAGCTTGAACCCTGAGTGTAGGCTGATCAAAGCTTATCAAGGCATCTAATGACTTTAAGTAGTGGCCTTAGTTAATAAAAAAGTAAAACGATGTCACTCGACTGCTTATTATACACAATATGATCCAAAATAATAAATATGAATGTTTTGGCTTTTTGGCTGTCTTTGATTCTCTCTAGATTTGTTGATTAAAATTTGTAGTTTAAATATACTTGCATCTGGTTTTTTTTTTTTTTTTTCTCTCATGTTTCTCTTTACTTCCTATAGACTTTGGTTGTGAAATGGGAGGTATATATGATTCACATTGTTTGTGCATTTTTGCAGAGCTGGATCAACTATTAGACGACGCACCTTCGCCATTTATCATGCAGCATGCAGCCAAGATCTCTGGAGTTCGCAAGAGAGTTTCATCGTTGAACTCACTATTAAAATCAATACAACGACGTATTGATAACATAGATCGGATGCTTTCTATAGGCCTGTCACTCGGTAGTTTGCTGGTCTTTTTACATCCCATCTTTTCTTTTAATGAATGTTTGTTGTTGTTGTTTCTGTTGTTATAAAGGTATACCAGGATGTTTTCTGTTTAAGCATCTAAGGTATGCTATGGTTGACGTTAGCAGCCGGACTTCTGATCCAACAAGGTAGGCTCGGCATTTGGGGCAGCATGGGAAATGGAACCTGCACTAAGTGAGCTCTCATTTCCTCACTTTTTCTGCCCCAAATCACAAGTGTGATATGTATGGGAAGGTTCTGAACATAGTATCAGCAGCATGTTGGCACTACCCTGTTGCATTGACCTTGGGAACCAGGAATTTCCAAATGGAGCGTAAAGAATGATCATTAAGTAGCTTTCGTTTCTTTTTTGGGATATTTTACAGTAACCTTGTTAGAATTTAGAACATAAAACCAAAGTACAAGGAATCAACCTTGAGAAACCCCTTAAGGGAGTTGCCAATCCTAATTTGCCACTCATTATAGAAGTGAGAGACCATAAATTTCATGGCCAAATCTCTAGTCTTATCCACAGTGAAGGACTATCTCCAAGGATTGCAATTTTACAAAGAGATTCGCCTTCACCATTAAAGGTCTTTCAATAGAAGAGGTTCGCCTTGTTAGGCTTGAATTTGAACAAAGAGGCTGACTCAATTGCATTTTATGCATCCAGTCCACTATTGAAGGCCCAGGAAAAGAAGAGCGGATTATTCTTAGTCCTTTGCTCAGAACCCAAATTTCAACCTCATTAGAGTCACATGTACCTCCCGTCCCTGAGAAGATTAATTTCTTGTGATATTTAAGAAGCCGATTGGTGCACTTCTATTAGCTTGCGCCCGTAGATATTTCTTGTCTAAAAGAGGCGATGATCTACAATTTTGCAGTTCCCCGGGGGGGATTGTATTTTAATATCTTATGAGTTTATAAACTTAAGAGAAAGGTGTGGCGTCCTGGCATTATATGCAAAATCAAAATGAAAAAGGCCTATGATTACATTGATTGGAACCTTCTTGTGTACATGTTTTGGCATTGTCTAGATGAGGGATTTTGACCGTAAAAGGAAGAGGATTTTAAATATTCCCTACGTAGCCCACTGATAGGTTTTTAAAAACATTTCGGATGAAATTGCCCTTGTTCTTAGATCAGCAGTTGTACGGATTCTAAGTGAAAAAGAAATTACGAAGTATCCAATCCCGAGGAAGTGATATGGACGAGGTTTTTCATTGGGCTCACTGGAACATGTATCCAATCCGTTCATTTTCTTTGTAACCTTCTATTTATATAGAAAAATGATAACTTCTTGCTGATACGATCTCTGTGTGGCCCACAAAATCTGATAACTTATAACGGTGTCCGTTCAATATAATTTATTTTCTTATGATGGGGTCCATATGACTGACGGATATTGATCATTTTTTAACCATGGCCTTCCATGAAATTTCGAGGAGTGGATTCCAAACATAAGCGATGGTGGATTCACAAATGGTGTATGAATACCTTTATAAAGGGCCTATCAATGTCTTTGTTCACTTTCTGCACAAGTCCTTTCTTGAAAAATTGAAGATCGTTGGACCCACTAACAACTCTCCCTCTGGAGTTTCTCTCCGACATTTCTCTCCAACATTTCTTTCCTTCGGCGTGCATCCGGCATTCTCCGGTGTTTATCTGAAAACTCTTCTTTGAAGTCCATCATTTCTCTTCGACAGATATTTCATTGGCTTTGTCTACCATATCTGGATATTCCTGATGATCTGCATTAACAAAAGTTGCACTGGTTATACATATCTCAAGTGGAATGATATCGGATGGAGCACGTAGCATTGGTAGAAGGGACGGGGATATCGCAATCGTCAACTCTTCCACCCTAACATGGATCATTGCTCAAAGGGATGGAAATATTTGTATCGTACTTGCTACCTGTCAACCAAAACGACGGTATATCGTAATCATCTAGTCATCGATTATGACATGTATCGTTGCTTGAAGGACCACGTATATCGCAATCGTCGAGTCGTTAATAATGACATGTATCATTGCTTGAAGGGCCATGAATATTGCAATCGTCGAGTCGTTGATCATGACATGTATCATTGCTTGAAGAGCCATGAATATCGCAATCGTTGAGTCGTTGATCATGACATGTATAATTGCTTGAAGGGCCAGGAACATCGCAATTGTGGAGTCATCGATCATGACATGTGTTATTGCTTGAATCCTGCATATCGGGGGACAATATGTTCAAATGTAATGGTCAGTGTGTGCTCCTTGCTTGCACAAGAGCTGTACGCCTCACTTTCTCTATATACATTGGTATCTGAGTAGGTTGACTTTGTCTACAGAAGAGTATATATGTGAGGAGATCTTCATTATCTTTGATTGTATGTAGAGGAAGTAATCCACATACTGCTTCACCGTACATAACCTTTATTCTCAAATCAAATTCATCCAGTGTTGGCTTTGTAATCTAATGTATTTTATCTAGGAGTTCCTAGTACATAATATCATCCCTCACAACAACCCCTTTCGAGTCCTTACCCACATACGAAAAACTTTCCTTTTCGTATACACCATCTCCATCATAATAGTATAGGATAGGCCGACGAGCCATAATCTTCCAATATGGGTTAACTTGCAATAAAAAATGAATGGTGTATTATTATGTTTACGACATAAATGGTATAGATTAACAAATGTAAAGGGTTGAGGTTGTAAAATGTGAAGGGTCTAGGTTGTCATCTGTTAAGGGTTGAGGTTGTCAAAATACGTGAAGGGTTGTGGTTGTCAAATGTTACGGGTCGAGGTTGTCAAACAACGTACAGGGTCGTGGTTGCAAATGGTAAGGGTCGAGGTTGTCAACTTTCCTACTTGTTAACCTCGACTCTTCACACTTTCTAATCTCGACCCTTACATACTAACTGTCAACCTCGACCCTTATTGGATGTTAACCTCGACGCTTATTGGATAATAACCTCGATCCTTATTGGATAACATTCTCCACTGTTATCACATGATAACTTCGACCTTTAACACAATGCCACAACACATCACAACCTAGCCCTTTAAAAAAAGATAACCCCGATAATGATGAGATTTAAGGTTTTATTTACCTTAAAAAGTGACTAAAACTGTAGTTTACTATGATAGTAGGGACACTAGAGAACTACACGATCATGATGGTGGAAGTAGTGGACGAAGCTTCAACGAAGAAGAGTTTGGGGATGAACACCGGAGAATGCTAGATAGACTCTAGAGGAGAGAAATGGCAGAGAGAAATGACGGACTTCAAAGAAGAGGAGTTTTCGGATGAACGCCAGAGGAGAGAAATGTTGACGGAGGGAGAGTGGTAGTGGGTCCTACGATCTTCAGTTTCTCGAAAAAGGACCTGTACGGAAAGTGAAAAAAAGAAGAAGTAATGGTTGACCATTTTTAAGGGCGTTCGTACATCGTCTGTGGGGCCCACCATCGCCTATGTTTGGAATCTACTCCATCCATTAACATCAGAATTTCATGGAAGGCTATGGTTGAAAGAATTATCAACATCTGATAGTCATATGGATCGCATCACAAGAAAATAGTTCATATTGAACGGACATCGTTATAGGTTATTAGGTTTTGTGGGCCACACATACATCGTGTCAGTGAGAAATTATCATCTTCTCATATAAATAGAAGGTTACAAAGAAAATGAACGGATTGAATTTAGATTTTAGTGGACATAATGACAAATCATGTCTACATCACTTCCTCAAGATTGGATACTATATAACTTCTTATTCACTTAAAATCCGTATAGCTGCTGATCCAAGGACAAGGGCAATTTCGTCCGAAATGTTTTAAAAATTTGGCAGGGGGCTACAAGGGAATATTTTAAAATCATCTTCCTTTTGAGGAATTCAGCCGTACTACAAGGATAGTACGGTCAAAATTCCGTTGGGGAATTCGGCCATACTACAACGTTAGTACGGTCAAAATCCCTCTAGATAAAGTGGATTGTGGGTGCATCTCTTCCATGCACTTCTCGATCCTCAATCCTCATAAATGGGATGATGATATGACTTTATAGAAGTTCAAGGGGATTAAGCTGGGAGACCCTTTATTCATATTCTTGTTTGTTGTCATGGTTGAAAGCCAAAGTATGATCTTCAAACATGCAATCTCTAAACGTCTGTTAAAAGTGTTTTCAAATTGGCCAAACTTAGATAAATATCTTGCATCTCATGTTCGTGGATGGCACCATCATCTTTTGCGATGCCTACAATTCTCAAGTGTTTATTCTAAAGGGTATCATTTGGTGCTTTGAAGTGGTCTTTGGGCTCTGTTTAAACCTCTCTAAAATTCTAATTGCGTGGGTTGTGACAAATGCAGTTGAGGTTGAAGATGTGTCTAGGGGATCTAGTTGTAGCCAACCATCTATTCCTATCGTGTATTTAGGCCTTCCTTTGGGGGCTAACCCTAGGGGCTTGTCTATATGTAATCCAATTGTCAGAAGGAAGTTATTGGCATGAAAAAAGGCCTATTGTCCTTCATGGGTTGTATTATGCTTATGAAGGCTATGCTGGCAATCCTTTCCCCCATATTATTATCCATGTTCAAGATTTTGGCCAAGATTGTGAAGGAGATAGAGAAATTCAAAGGGACTTCTTATTCTGGAATGAAAAAGTAGATATCACAATAAATATCACAAATACCATTTATTGAAACATGAAAAATCTTATCAGAAGGGGCGTCGACATAGGAAGAACCAAAAAGAGAAGTTGGGCCCTCTTATCTAAGTTGTTGTGGCATTTTGGTGTTGAGCAAGAAGCGTTGTGGAGGAAAATCATCTCTAGTAGGTATGATGATGGTGATAGAGTGTGGATTCCATGCACCATAAGAAGAGGAAATGGCTGTCATTACGGAGAAACATATCGGTATTTGGCAAGTCAAATGAAAGGCGTTGGGAAGGTTTTTGCGAAAGGAATTAGATATAGTGTTGGCTCTGGCAATGGAATAGGATTTTAGGAATATCTTTGGGTGGGTGACTCCAAGTTGGCTCAGGGGTTCCTAAGGTTGTTTCACATATCATGCAAGAACATTGTGAAGGATTGTTTTGAGTTGTTAGGGGGCATGGTTGTTTGGAACATGCTGCTTAGAAGGAAGATGCTCAATGAGGAGGTTCTTGTATTTTTTTGCTTTATTGGCATCTCTTGATGGTTTGTACCCCTTCCTCAATGAACTAGATGAGAGAATTTGGGCGACGTCTTCAATGGATACTGTTTCCGCAAAGGAATACTTCAAATATCTCTGTCTTCCTGCCTTTTATAGACCCTGTTGTGTTGAAGTGTGGGATTCCTTGGCCCCACCTTGGGTTTGATCCTTTGTTGGTTGGTGGTTTGCCATGAGTGTGGAAGCTACTATAGAAACTTTGCCATTTTTTAACTCGAACATATGATATGCTTGTACATAGTGTGTAGAGACATTTGGAATAATCTAGGGTCTTGTAAAGAGTAGAAAATTTTAGAATTAGTATACACGGTAGTAGAATTGTGTAGAGATTTCTAAAAGATGTTGAGTTCTTTAGTGAGTTTTAGAAGCTAGTAGAAGTGTAAAAGAGTGTGAAAGTTTTCTCAAATATTCTTGGCCATTGGATGAATGCCATATGGCACAATCTAAGTCATTGATATCAAGAGTCTAGTGAGTTCATAGGTCTATACAAGGGGTGGGCTCCTTATTTGAGACTCACTCCTTGGGTTGTAATTCTCTCCTTCAGTGCTATAAAAGCTTTCCCATTCACACCCCAATCTAAGCAACTTGGGTCTTGAGTACCTCTACTTTACTCTCTATATTGTTATTGGTTTGCTTGATCACCTCTGCATGAGCTCATTGGGTTCCCTCCAAATTCCCCAACCTTTCATCTCCTTCAGCAATGGCAAGCTCTAACTTGCCAACGTGATCCTCTAGCAAACCAAGGTCTATACTCACCCTTGTGAGTTAATAGGCCTGTCCCTCCTATTATGCTTCGATAACTGCCTTTCGATTTGCTCATTAGCAATCACTTTTGAAGGTGACATAATGCCTGTTGAACTGAGTAGGCTATGATATCAACTATCATGTACTAGCTACTCCTCACTCAAGCAATGCCCTAATGCTACTCAAGTTAGCTTACCTCCCACTTACACTACCAAGTGCTAGACGCTAAGTATGAGTACTAGCTAAGATGTAAAAGAACACAAGAGAGTGAGTGGGAAAGCTTGTATAACACTCAAGGAGGGGAGTGCAACTTATCCCAAATGAGGATCTCTTCCCCGATATAGTCCTAAGAACTCTCTACATTCTTTACATTAGTGGCTTGGGTGGTGCTATGTGGTATTCATTTAACGACCAAGAATACTCTAGAAAACTTCTAGGCTTTTCCACACTTCTGCTAGCTTTAAAAACTTACTAGAGAAATCCGAAATCTCCTTGAGATCCCTACGCAATCCTAGCATAGCGTATACCACTCTAGAAATCTAAACTTTTCTACAAGACTTTAGGTTATTTTAGATATTTTCACTCACAGTGTAAGACTCTTATATACAAGTAGATCCAGAAATTGCTAAGTTCCTACAATAGGCTCCACATTCGTGACAAATTGCTTAAGAGAGACAGTTTGAGGGGGAAAAAAGAAGAAAAAGAAACTGGGCTCTTATGTTGGGAGAATGAAGTATCGGTCGATCATCTTTTTTTTTTTTTCCCACTGTAATGTTGCGAGGGAGATTTGACTTTCTGCCTTTGCCTACTTCACATCGAGTTGGTATTTACTGCTTCTCCAGGAGACTCAATGTTGGTTGGATCTCCCTGCTGTTTTCTAACAGGGAAAAGGTTCTTTGATGCATGCTCTCCCATGTTGGGTGGAGGTGCAATCAAGGAAGCTTTGAGTGGGAGATTTGCCTGTTTGAGTGTGTCGAAGAAATGATTAAATCCAATTTGGCACATTGGATATCACTGCTAAGCATTTTAGGGCACTGAACCCGTGGAGCTCTTATGAAGTTGGTGGGATTCTATCAATGGCAGTGGAAGTGCACCAAAGGTGAAAGTGGGAAGGAAGCCAATGCCCACTCAGCATAAGTTGAATGTTGATGGTTGCTCAATGGGAAATCCCTGGCAATCTGCTATTTGGAGTGGTTTGGGACGAACATGGGGAAATTTGTTTGGTTTTCTCTGGCCTTATTAGTTTTGGCAATTTCAATAGAGTCGAGATGGAAGTTATTCTATGGTCATCAAGCTAATTGGAAGTCTTTCACTGGTCATCCTATTGGTGGAAGGTAATTTGAGAAGTACAGGCTTCTTTGTCAAATAGACTCCCTTGGAAGAGAAGATTCATCATTAACAAAATTATCACCAGGGGAAATGAGTTGGGTCCTACTTTGCTGTAATTCCTAGAACTGTTAACTCATTTGCAGACTCTTTACTAAATCTGGAGTATTGGGGCTATCTCTTGTAATTGGCAACCACCATCCATTGCCCTTATGAATTGCTTGCCTTGTCGGTTTTTATTCTTTTCTAATAAATTTCAGTAGTTTATAAAAAATGGATATATATATATATATATATATATATATATATATATATATATATATATATATATAAAATTAGAAAATAATTCTTTTCTAATAAATTTCAGTAGTTTATAAAAAATGGATATATATATATATATATAAAAAATTAGAAAATAATATCGACATAGTTCCAATAAAATTCAATTACTTTAATAAAAACTAGAAATAGTTCATTAACAGAACATAAAAACATGCAGAATCATCTGAAGCCACCCATGCCCATGCCCATGCATGCATGCGCGTGCGCACCCACACACATAACATCACTTGCTCTTGTGTGTGTGTGTGTGTGTGTGTGTGTGTGTGTGTGTGTGTGTAAACCCAACAAATAAACAACAAGAATAACAGAACTTCTGCTTTTTTGTTATATGGGTCATGGTAACTATACTGAAAAATGAACTAAAATCTAGAGAGTGGGAGGAAGTCTGTGTAATGGACGCAAGCTTGAGGGCTGGGAGTGTGATATCTTTGTCTTGACAAACAAATTCACATAACTAAAGGAGGGAGCGGGAGGGAGGGATGAAGGGAAAACAAGTATAATCCAAAACAAACACATATCTCCTGATAGATATT
This sequence comes from Magnolia sinica, assembly GCF_029962835.1. Classification (NCBI taxonomy): domain Eukaryota; kingdom Viridiplantae; phylum Streptophyta; class Magnoliopsida; order Magnoliales; family Magnoliaceae; genus Magnolia; species Magnolia sinica. The sequence continues at coordinate 3,921,452 of NC_080584.1, read as the reverse complement.
TGTTTTGGTGCCCAATGAGACAGATGAATTGTACCAATAACCTTCCGATTCACCTGTTAAAAGCCCATGTTGAAGGAGCTAAATATTTATAAATGTTTATTAACATGTATTTTTGCATTTTGTGGGGTTTTCAGACTGTTTTTATCCAAAACTTGGGCATATCATCTGATATGTATCGTGTATCAGTAATGAACAATGCAATACTCAATATCGATTTTAACCGTTGCCAACTTGCGGCACTTTCCGAAGACATCACTAGGACAGTTTTTCCATACCGATTTTGAAGTGTTGTGTTATGTCTAGGGGTTTCCAAGTATCGGCAGAGGAAAATCCCAGAAAATAGAAGTGTCCAGGTAAAACTGGAGATGGTGAAATGACTCGCGTGGTCCCCAAATGTTTGTAAATCCACCTCATCCGGATTACTCACTTTTTAAGTTTTCAATTTGAATTTGTTTGTTTTGTTGTCATAGGAAAATCCCAGAAAATAAAAGTTTCCAGGTAACACTGGAGAGAGTGAGACGACTCACATAGTCACCAGATGTTTGTAAATCCGCCTCATCCGGATGCTGATTTTGAGTTTTGAATTTGAATTTGTTTCTCTTGTTGTCAGATGACTCAGATTAAACCAATTCATTGACCAAGATGTGGCTGGCAATGTTTGAGAAATTGTGATTTTGTCCCAGTTTATTTGCCTGCATGCGATGAGCTCATTTCTGTAATTCTTTAGTTGCCTGGATTAGTGAAATAAATATTGGTTGTCAGGAATAAATACTTAAGTGCTATAAATTAACAATACCAAATCGAATAAAATAAACCATGTATCATGAATCGCAACAATCATGAAATAAAATAAACTTTTTCTTATGTAATTGGTTGTCACGAAAAAATTTCCTAATACTTTTATCATACTGTCCATGCGCAGAACCAATGTTTTAAAACTCAGAGTGGACTCTGACCCCCTTTTGCAGGCAGTTTGGTGACGGTCCAACCGTTGGTCCAACTGGTCAAACCCATTCCAATCTGGAAATCTACTCAAGTTAGAAAAAAGTAACTAAAAGGATAACAAATAATACATATCTGCCATTGGCTTGGCAATTATTTTTGAATTAGAGGTCGTTGGTTCGAACTCTACCTGATAGAGTTGTTTTTCTTTTTAAAAGAAAGCAAATGAACACTTTAGTTGACCGGGATTTCCCAACTGGTCTCGACTGGGACTCTCTGGTCCAGTTTGGGTTTCAAACACTGCATTAAACTGGAAGGTTTTTTCTTTTTATTGTTCCATTACCAATGCATACTGCAGACTGTAGACTGTAGTAGTTAATCTGCCACAACAAGGAGAATGTGGACTTGGAATTGGTAAAAGAAAAATGAAGTGGTAGACTGGGATGATAGTTTAGACCTCGAGCATGTTAATTTAAACTGCAACCCTGCTGGCTGTTGTGACTAACTGATGAGGCAGGCACTATACTTTTCTTCAATCATGTCTGGGGAGAGGTAGGAAATTTAGTTGTGGTCCTCGTAGACAATTATGGTGCATTTGGTTGTCATCTAAATTGCAAATTGATGGGAATTTTTGGCTTAAAAGATGGCTATTTGTTCCATCTGGCACTTGGAGTGGCACAAGTTTTTTGAAACTGCATTATTGAAGGTCCCATTTTTCAGCCTTGTGTGCGCTAAATCAGTATCCAGATTCAGGTTGGACGTGAAACACTGGGGATGTTGATTTGGGGAGAAAAGTAGCCAGAAAAAGCAGGACATGGAAATGCAACCTTTAAGTGCATGGAGCTGATATTTCTTGTAGTTAGGAGTTTGATTTCATTATTCACTTCACTTGGTCCCTTTTTAATTAAAAACAGGATATAAAGCTCAGACCACCATTCTAGTTGGATAAGTAGGTCCAGATAGATATCCTTTAGATAAAATAGTAGAGACCTCACTTTTCTCTTGGAATTTTTCTACAAAGACCTTTGGATATATCAATTTCTGGCATTTTTTATTGAACTGTTCAAAAACTCACTGACTCGACTCGAAACTCTTGGGAGTAAACTCTGACTTGCTGAGATTTTGAACTGCGTCACTGGGAAACTTGGTTGTGGCTGTGACTCGACCTTAACTTAGGAAGACTCGGTCGAGTCGACTTGATGCGCAGTGACTTGAACTGAGTCACTTGGTGAGTCATAGAGTCATCACTAGTAAAATGCAAAAGCGGAATGAGGAAATCAAACTCAAGATCCCTGCCAGAGCCAAGATACAATTAACTAGTGCGTTATGCAGTGCGCTGCTATTAGATATAGCTATTTTTTTAAAAAAATTCTTTTTCTAATTAGTTTAAATATCAACACCTATTCGTTGTATTTTTAATTTAATTATTAAATATTGAGTCGAGTCAGACTGAGTCTTTAAGTCAACCCAACCTGGTTGAACATCAAATTGAGTCCAGTTTTCGGGTTTTTGAACTATGATTGATTGTACTATGTTAGATTGTATCCTGTTGTTGTTTGATAGATTTTGACTATAAATTTTTATTTTTCAGAGAAATCAACAGTAGAGAATGCAGGACAAAGTCAGCATTGACCCATGGTAGTCCAGGTTCAATTCTCTCTACCTTGTTAGGCATCTGTATACTTGGATTTATTTTCATGGTATTTTGATTATTTACAATGATATGTTCTTTATTATTATTATTATTATTTTTCCACTCGTCTTTTCTGGTGGCGATAAAGCAAACATGTTCTACATGATAAATACAATTACTAACTAGACAATGTAGTGTACCTGTATTCCATTTATCTGAAAATGGCTTCCAGTTTTCCCATTCCCATCTACATTTGGCTAGCATTTCTCATCTTTGCTTGGGCACTTGAATGGATTATAGGTGGTTGCTTTTGAAAAAGAGAAACTTTAGATACTCTGGCCGTGTGATGGATAATGTGCAGGCACTTAGAAATTACTTAGAAATTGCATACATGGCATACAAGTCAAATTATGCTGTCCAAATTATGGCATTCCCTGTAGATGTATCATGAATAAAAATTAAGCTCGTTTGATTATTTGACTATTGGATTGGTGGACATTTATTGGATGGTTAACAATGGGGGAAAAAAATCCAACAGCCCTATTTCAACAAACAAGTGTTCACAAATCAGAGGTTAGGGTTGTTCAAACAATCGGATTTGGGATTGTGACTTAGCGATGGTGGGTTCCACAATTTAATTGTTTTATTTTGAGTTGATGTATGCAATGTGTACAATTTCCGAGTGCCTCTGTATCGTCATATGCTGTCTGAGTATCGCAGAACTCCCCTTTTAAGAATTGGCAGTCAATTCCATTGATTGCTTCAATGAATTTGCATTACTGTTAAAAAAGAAAGAGAAAACTTATGCGGTGCGACTGTTTACAGCTGTTATAAAATACCAACTAAATCGTTTCACTATGACTGATCTAAAGAAATTTACACGACTGTGATTCACTTCCTACTGTGTCTTGGTGGGTTGTGTCAGATTCATTAGTTGTGCACAGATTTTAAGGTATCGGCCAATACAGGCCCCTATGCTGATAAAGGCTGATACGAGCTCTTATTGGTCAGTATCGGCCAATACAGGCCCATATCGGTTGTGTAGAGGAGCCAATACAATACCAGTGTTTCTAGTCAGATTTTTAAACTGGTAGTAGATAGTTGTCAATCAAGTTAAAAAAGACTTACTGCGCTGAATCGGCTTGACTCAGCAAGACTCAGGTTGAGTTAAAGAAGTGAAAGACGTAATCCATCATAAGCTCAGAGTACTTCAAAAAGGGTTCTTCTAATGTCCACCATTTAGGTGAACTTTGTAAAGTTCAGATACAATTGGTGCATGTGCTTGCCTATCTAGATCGCACATCAGATGGGGAAGCTCACTATAAACAAACAACATCACTATGTAAAGTTCAGATACAATTGGTGCGTGTGCTTATACATCATATGGGGAATCTCTTGGATTGTCTATAATACAACATCACTGAGTGGGTGATCTCAACCACCTGATCAGCTGCCTTCCTTTTGATCGTCATTGATAGCTCATGAAAATTCTATTGATTGTGGCACTTGTGTCATTTTTATAATGTGGCCCATCCGAGAGGGTAAGACAATGGTTGAATCTCCGGAATAACTAGCACATGTATGGATATTGGCGTATAGATGGGGCACAACATACCCTTCAGAGGTGCGACACATTGTCTTATTAGTTTTCAATGGGTGGATGGATGTCGAATCTGGGCTGCCCAATTGATAGGTCATCTCTTGAATGGATTGTATCCCCAAAATTGCACCAACTGGATCACCCTAGTTGTTCGATAGGCTGCCCAAGCTACAGACATTCTACAATGGTCCAAGAAAGTTCATTGATCGAAAATGTAGGAGTATCGTTATCCAAGAGATGAAGTATACTCTGGACATGCGGGATCAACATGTTATTTTGGTGAACTTTAACATAGTTCACCCAAGTGTAATATACATTGGACAAACCTTTCTGCAAATTACAAAGTTGATGGTATTCCTCCTTAATCAATGTATGCTGCAGTTATGATCTTTTCTTCTTGTTGTCTCTGTTTGTTTTTTTTCCTAAATTTTTTCTTTCCACCTGATAAAAGGATGATTGATTCATAAGGGGTTAAGTGTGCCTCCTGAAACCAGGAGGTAGAGACTGGTTTTGTCCATGAACAATATGGATATATTGGCCTGCATTTGCCCAAAATGGCCTATATGGGGCGATACGACCCACTTTTGGTGGTGACCAATATGGTCCGCCGAAACTGATTTTCAATCCTTGGTTCATATCCAATCATCATGTTACTAATCTTGGAACTGTCATTGAACTTACAGGTATGGAAACGAAGATGCTCGGACAGCACGTTTTGTCTCCCTTCAGACTGTAGTTATTACTTGGTGTAGTCGTTACAACTATTGAAAGGAAAGCTCTCTCCTATAGAAAGGAATGACATATTGTCAATCTGGTCGTACACACATGGCTGACGTGGCTCAAGTGGAAGCATTTGGGTTTTCCAATCTGCTATCAAAGGGACGCTTGTCTGATGTTGTTGTCACTGGACCAACTTGAATCGAACAGGTTTAACAAAAGCTTTTGGATGAACAAGAAATTGTGTAAATGCTACAAGATCCTTTGGATGAACAAGGTGGCAATGGGTCTGGTTAGGGTCGGCATAGCCCCATTCGTTTACCAAACAGGCTAAGAATCTAGCCAGAACCAGACCCACGACATGTCACCCAGGGGCTTGATTAGACCCACTTAATATTCATCGAGACCAAACCAGATCTATCCTGACCACCGATTTAAATATAACCTGGTCAGGCTCGACCAACCTGACCTGATCTGGCATGACCCAACTCTAGTTTTAGAATGAAATATGACCCAACTCTATTATTTTGTTTCGGGATTTTTGGTCAGGTTGGGTTGGGTCCAGCCCTTTGATAACCCAGTTGGGGTTGAATCCGAGCGTAACCTGGGCATGACTTGGCATTCTTTCAGGTCGACCCAAACACACCTCAGAAGCGGGTTGCGTCAATTGACCCACAGGCTGACTAAGCCCTAATTTCAATCATCATAGTTGGAAACCTTGGCGGCTCAACTTGAAATTAGGTCAACTCAACCCGACCCGATCAGATCTCAGCCCAAGCAATTAGGAGTGTGACTCGGTCCTGAATTGATAAGACTCATCTAGTCAACTTGACGACTGAGTCAACTCACTGTGACTCGCCCCTCCATTTAATGTATTAAATACTGAGTCTAGTGAGACTTGATTGACCTGACCCAGTTGGAGGTCTTGAGTCCAGTTTCCTCGGGTTTTGGAATTATGAATTCAAATCCAAATCTCTTGAATGACCGGTATGATATTCAAACAGGATGGGTCCTACAATCAGGTTTCCACCCACATCGCTGGTTCCGGGTCGCAGCCAAGGGGAGCTCATCAAATGGATGGTTAGAAGTAAAATCGTCGGTGCTCCAAATTCAAGGGAGCGGATTAGCTGTTAACCGGGTAACCCCATGGTAGGTGTTACTCCAACCGTGTGGGTCCCACCTTGATGTATTTGTTGTATATCCAGGCCGTCCATCTGTTTTTCCATCTCATTTTAGGATGAGATCCCAAAAATTAAGAAGATCCAAATCGTAAGTGGACTACACTAGAAAAAGGTATGAATGACCATTAAAAAACTGTGGGCAAAAAAAAGTTTTGGATCAAGCTGATCTTTGTAATTTCCCTTCATACCTTTCTTCTTGACATTATCAACAAGTTGGATATAAAATAAAAATTTTGAAAACCTTACTACGGGCAATTTGGAATTTTTAATGTGAGGCACTCAAACATCACTGTTTCCTTTGGTGTGTTCCACCTGAGATCTGGATCTGCTTAATTTTTGGGACGACGTCCTAAAATGGGCAGAATTAACGGATGGACGTGTGGATATACAACACATCATCAGGTGGGCCCCATGGTAAGGGTAACAGCTAATCCACTCCCCAAATTCAAAGGGGAAAAAAAAATAAAATCAGAAGGTTATTATTACCTTCTCAATCTAACTTTGGGTTATATTCCATCCACAGCTGGGTCAGCAATTTGTTCGCTCCAGATTGCCATACAACCATGGCATGTGTATGGTTGCAAAGTCACCACCATTTTTTAAATGGTCCAAAACTAACCAATGTGTCTAGCCCATCGACATTGCAATCACCCAAGCAAAAATAGAGATTTCCCCCACCCATTGCCAATTCAAAATCCACAAACTCCATGATTCCTTGCTTTCCCTAAAACTCCAATTCCAAATGGGATTTGCTCATTTACATCAACACAAATCACACCCACATTCTCTAATTTTCATTTAAGCTACATTGAAGGAACTTGCAGCACTCTCCACAAACTTCCTAGCTCCCTTGAACCATCTCTTGTCCCCAGCTTGTGCCTTGCAAATGTAGAGCTTTCCGTCGGAGACCGTGGCCGTTATCAGCTGATGCCTGCCGCCCTCGGTTCCGTCGGCCGTCCTCGTCAAGACAGAGATGAAGTAGTATTGTTTCCCTCCGATGACCGGTGCCGATGTTTCTAATATGTTAGCAACTGCAACGGCGTCCGTGTCGAAACCACCCTGATTAGTTTCCAAATTAGAAGAGAATTACATTAGTCAGTAGACTAACCATATTGGAAAATGATTGTAGCCACATCCAGAATGGCTAATCCCACACACATGGGGCCATGTCACATAAGGGTACAATCCAAGCCGTTCATCAGGACATTACTCACCTGATGGACAGCTTGGATCTTGCATCCATGTCCCATGTTAGATCATTTATATATCTATACATTATACAGGAACATTCAAATGCTATATCAGAATTTGGGCTCTGTTTGGGCTCCGATCTGGGCTTGGGCCTTACCTGGCCCGACCCAAATCCACCCTCTTGATGGTGTATGTTCTATGATGCATCGTAGATACCTCAGACTGAGTTTTGCCAGAGTAGGATTGCTTCCCAAGCAAATAGCTCACCTGCACATCATCCGCACACAGCTCAGAAATGCCTATGCTCTAATAGGGTCCACTCTAAAATGCGCATGGTGTTCAATACCCAACAAATATGGTACACATAAATAAATAATTTTTTTAAAAAAAAAAAAAAAAAAAACAAAGACGGTACACCCATGTGCATATTTTATAATATTCCCGTGATTAAAAGACTCAGTGACTCGGATCGACTACTTCGGCCCTCCATTGAGTCGAGTTGAATTGACCGACTCGCTCGATTCCTGGTTGACTCCGGATGACTTGTTGTATCGAACTGGATCAGAGTCCGAGTCAACTCGGCTCGTTCAGGGTCTTAGAACCATGAATATTCCCCATAAAATAAGCAAAAACAAGAAAAAAAAAATTGAATTACTTGAGAGAGAAATTCCTCCGGCGATCCGTATTCGGTGATTGTTTTCTTAGCTGCAGGAGTGATCATGACCGATACGTAGGTGGTGGTGTCGAAGTTGTCTTCGTATCGCAACACCTGCCCTGGGAACTCTACCTCTTTGCTCGGGTTCCATTTCGCCGGTATCAGTATCTTGAAACCATCGCCATCATATGGCGAGAAGTCCGTGTTCGTCTTTGGCTTCCCGAAAACATTAGCTGCGGTCGATCAAGGGTTTTTCATTAATCAAGGATGACATTTTTTAGCCGTCGATAAGGTAGTGACCATCTTGCCTTCTTAAATTTATGGTCTCATCTTATGATCATCGTTTGAGAACAAAAAAACTCGACTTGCCTTGAAATCCAGTCGAGTCGATTCGAGTCGACTCGAAAGCTCAAACTGAGTTGCTATGGACCATCAAAGATCTAACTAATCGGAACGTTGAGATGGTTTATAAATTGAGATTCAGTGTGTAATTCATGCACAATATCATTCTTCTAGTATAAAGGTGATTCAACCAATAACTTTTATATATCTAATAGATGAAGGAGAAATGTTCCCATACAACATACAAAGGTTTTATGGGAACTCTTAACATACAATGCTTTATTTCTTGCCAATGTATCACTTGATCATAAGATCCGAGTCGTTCAGATGGTGGGACGCGTCATTAAGATCATTCCAGCTGCAAACTAGGACGGTCAATTTATTGGGTGAGCTAACCATCTAATTTTCCCTTCAAACCATCTATTTGATTGCCACAAAATGAATGGTTAAGATTGCTCGATCAGTATGATTATAGAGACATGCTACATTCACAATGGGACCCACACTTTTGATGGCCTGGATAGCTGTAAATCAGTGCCACATGTGAGGAAGATGAGGCCTATCCATTTTCAAAATGGTGCTGAACTAACACAGGAATCTAGAACATGAAAAATTAGCATAGGTTTGAAAAATAGACTGACTCGCTGAGTCAACTCAGCTCAATCAGATTTCATGGACTCTTGGAAAAAGACCCACTTGAGTCATGGCGCTCCCAAAAAGAAAAAACCATTTTAGCATGTGAAGACTCAGTTGATGGGTCACCCGAGTCAACTCGGCTCAACCAGATTTCATCAACACTCAAAGAAAAACCCATTTGAGCTTGACTCAGTCTAGAGTCAACTGAGTCAACTCAGTCCAATAATATTTCATCAACACCCAGAAAAACCCCATTTGAGAACTACTCAGTGCAGACTCGTTCAATACTGAGTTGAATCAGCTCGACCAGAAAAAAATGGAAAATATTTTACCAGCTTCGCCGTAGGCAGCATCGGCAGGTGAGACCTTGGTGCCGATGGCTGCAGCCCCAATCAAAACCGTAAGGGCCAACCGACGCGATACAGCACCGTTGCTTTCCTCATCATGGCCCACCTGCTTCTGGGCCTTGCATACTACCTGGAAGGGCTTGATGTTTGACACGTGGCGTTGGGATGGGGCTCTAGAGGGTGTGGACGGTGCATGATGGTGGAGGAAACATGCAGTTGATGCCATCTCCTTCCTTTGTTGAATGTGTGTATGTTTGTGGACGCTCGTATTGTGTGTTATTTTCTTATGAGTGAAGGAAAATAGGTGGTCTGGATTTTTATTGGATGATGGGAAGATAAGATTTTTATTTATTAGATAAGGTTTCAGGAATTGTGATTGGTGCCACGTGGCACCACATCCACCAATGGACTAGCTTCTATAGCACATGGCAATCCACCTTTTGTGTATGTGGCTATGTTGTGTTTGTTTATGGTTGTGTATATCTACAAATGCTAACATTCGTACGTATGGAGCACGTGCATGAGATCCGAGCCATTCATCAAGTAGGTCCTCGATGGATGTGGTCTGGTGCAAAAATCAGGCTAGTGGGGGTAATTATCACCCCTGGATTTGAGAAAAAAATGGACGGTGATAACAAAGTTGACCAACAACTTATATTGAACGGTTAGGATCATCTGACGGTCTGATTTTCTGACCAGATCATATCAATGGTGGGGCTTTCCTGAAGAGTGGTTTGGATCTAAGACCAGCATTCCTCCGTACAAGCAGACAGACTACGTCTGACCGTAGACATGCATTGGTCCACCTACTGAAGCCTGTGGATTATCTATATCAAGTGGGCCCATTTTGTAGAAGACTTTCGCTATAGGTGTTTTGCAGCAAACCATATCTGTTGTATCATTATTGAAGAATGCATACGTTAGCCACACATTTGCTTATGTACTCTACTCTCATGCATGCAAATGTGGCATACGTGTGTTAGATCTAAGCCGTTCATTAGACATATCCAAACACATAAATGCTCTTCGTTAAAAATTCAAGCTGGGCATCTCTTCACAATAGGTATGGGTTGTTGTTCATCAGAGTGGCTTGACATTTGAGGAAATTCACCCACACCTGCACTATAATTGATGAGCGGCTTGGATCTTGCACAGATGCCACATTGCAATGTGTGGACCGAAATAATGAACTTATCATTTCCCATCTTTATTAGGAAGTATATGATCATGGCCTGCAACTTGTATGCATGAGTTTTCAATTTTGACAATTAGGCCATGATTCTGCAGTTCTTACCGTTGGTTTGTTGGGTTTCAATGGGGACGAAGAATGTAGGGAGAGGATTAAGTGCGGCCCTCACCTCACCCTTGTTGACCATCCAACCTCCTGATAAGGTCACACAGACTTGAAAGAAAAAAAAAACAAAAAAACAAAACAAAACAAAAACAAAAAATAAATATCACCTTGATCTAAAACTTTTGTATCCCACGAACGGATTCTTGCTCTTCCTCGGGTGGTAGACTGTAGGGAGTTTCAACACCCACTCAAGGATTGGAGTATCCATAAGTATGTTAAAAAAAAAAAAAAAAAAAAAAACGAGTTTCAACACCCACTCAAGGATTGGAGTATCCATAGGTGTGTTAAAAAAAAAAAAAAAACAAACAAACAAACGGTTTTTAATGGTCATTAATCACTCTTTCCTTATGATGTAGAGTTCAGATATACGTGGATGATATTATCTATGGTTCTACTTGCACTAACCTGTTTACTGAGTTTGCAGAGCTGATGAAATCCAGATTCGAAATGAGCATGGTGGGAGAATTGAACTACTTTTTAAGGCTACAAGTTAAACAACTAGATGATGGCATCTTCATTTCTCAAACCAAGTATACCTTAAACCTGGTTAAGAAATTTGGATTTGAAAAATGGTAAAAAATTCGATACTTCTATGAGAACGACTCTCAAGCTCTCAAAAGATGAAACAGGTAAAATCATAAATCCTTAGTTATATCGTAGTATGATTGGTAGCTTACTATACTTAACTGCAAGTCGTCCTGATATAACATTTAACGTAGGTATCTGTGTTAGATATCAATCAGATCCTAAGGAATCTCATCTAATTGTTGTCAAGCGCATAATTAGATATGTTGCAAATACGGCTAATCTAGGTCTCTAGCATCCACGTGATACTAATGTTCAATTAGCTAGATATATGGATGTTGATTGGGCTGGAAACATAGATGACAAAAAATTTACCAATGGTTGATGCTTTTATGTTGAAAATTGCAACCGGAAATACATTGCAACCGGAAATGCTTGTACCCAACTTGTATGGATGAAACGGATGCTCAATGATTATGGTATTGCACAATATACAATGATTTTGTATTGTGATAACTCTAGCGTAATTAATATATCTAAAAATCCCATCCAACATTCTCGTACGAAGCATATTGACATTCGGTATCACTATATCCGGGATTTAGTTGAGGATAAAGTTATTTTGTTGGAATATATTCAAATGGAAAATCAACTTGCTAACGTTTTTACTAAACCTTTTAACAGAAATCGATTTTCAAAATTGATAATGGATATTGGTATGTGTAATTCTGATTGAGTTTATCATTGTGTATTTGCATGTTTTGTGTTTTATTTTTGTGCAAATAATTAGTGTAAAATAAATAAATAATTTGAATACAATATGTATTTTTTTTTTGTGCTCGCACGACCGGTCGAACACATACTCGACCAGTCGTGGCTCGACGGGTTGAGCATGTACTCGACCGATCGAGTTGCGCAGTTGAAGGCCCTTTATGAGAGTGAAAAATTATTTTTTCACCATTTTTATCTTCTTCCTCATCTAACCCTTCTTCGACCTGTCGAACCCACCTTCAATTAGTGCTTAGTAAGTGCTTCATTTTTTATTTCCTTCCATATTTGAGTATGCATTTGCTTATCTTGCAGATTTTGGTGTAAATTTGAGGTTTTCTCTTGATTTGCAAAGGGGTTTTGCTCAAAATCTGATTTGCTCCAAACCCCATTTTCCATTATTGTTTTTCTTGCTTTGTATCTTGCAATGGAAGGTCGCACGAAGAAGAAAGTTACTCGAGCTTCCTCTTCTCGGTCTACACCTCTTATGGTAAGAACCCTTCGACCTCCCAAGGAAGACCCCAAATATGTTCGAAATTTTCGTACTCGAGAGATCATTGTTGAGCATACTGTTAATTCAAATCATTTAGCTCATTTCAGCTTCTTCCCATCCCATGGCCGTAGGTTGGGAAAACATTTTGAATTGGGGCGGACCCGCATACCGCTTCATTGCGAAGGGTATGTTTGCTTGTATGAGCGACGTATCACTTGAAAATTTGACTTTCACAATTACCTTTAGGGAAGGCAGTTTTCAAGTTGATAGGTTTGTAATTTCAAGTTTGCTAGACATCAATGTGAATGATGATGGTATACCTATACCAACTTTAGCCGATCGAATGAATGAATCGGAAAGACGTTTAGTAACTCGTAAATTATGTAACATGCACTCGGAATGGAATGATGGAAATGCGCTTCGGGCCAATCAAATGTTACTCAAATATAGGGTCCTGCATCGCATTTTTATTTCAAATGGCTATCCTCGCTCTGGAAATAAAACCGAGCTTACTTCATTCATGGCTCGTATTTTGCATTCCGTTGTGTCTGGTATTCCCACATGTCTTCTATCTTTGATATGCTACATTATTATTCAATTTCATCTTCACACGTGCCACGAATATATTCCCTTCACCTATTTGATGACCACCTTAGCCTTGCACTGCAATATGGTTATGCCCCTTGTTTCCGTTCTCCCCTTCAACAACTCAAACATAAACAAGATGAAACTTAAGCTGAATCCAGGCTAAATGGATGTACGAGCAAAGGAAGTTGATGAAGAAGATGCATTACCAACCGAGACCATGATGGAAGATATATTTAATGAAGTTGATTCCGACGATGTCGAAGCTGATCCTAATTTTCAGGCACCTCAATTTGATGAGCGTCTTCGCTCTTTAAAAGAGAAGATGGATGCCTTGAAAGTTTTTCAAGACAATCTAAATGAGAGTCAAAAATCATCCATGAAATATATGTGAAAATACTTTCATCGCATTACCAGAGGACTCCGTCAGATTGATCCATATATTCCACCTTTGTCTTCTTCTGAATCAGATTAGTGATGTTTATACACACACACACACACACACACACACACACACACACACACACACACACACACACATTTTGGACATGTATAACTTGGATTATAACTTTATATTTTGCTGAACTTGTATGACTGCTTGATATTTTGATGCTTAACTTTATAACACTTTTTATCCTATCTTCATATTAAACTCTACTTGCTTTACATATTTTTCTTATTCTACTGCTATTATCATAATCACATTTATGGTTGTTTACTGTTGATTTCTTCCTTTGTCAAGTTGTGACAAAAAGGGGGAGAATTTTGTAGACTTTGTGGTTATGAAATTTTGATTGGTATAGTATGGTGTAGTGGAGTGCATTTTTTTGGATATATGTGTATTTGTTAATACAGGTACTTTACAACAAGTCACCAAGCTCAAACTGAGGGGAGTAGATTGAAGGGGAGTTTCTTTATGAAGAGGAATTGTGAACTTGTGCATTATGTATGTATAGGTTGATCTTTCAGTTGGTTTTTGTCCCAAATTTGATAAAGGGGGAGATTGTAAGTGCTGTATTATATATTTAGCACCCTTGTCAAATTTTGTTGTGACAAACCACTTTAGATTGATGGACCTTTAAAGTGATGGAAAGTTCACCTTCAAGTGAAGATATGCCACATTCAAGTCATGGAATATTGCTTCAAGTTGAAGTACGGCTTTAAATTCAAGATTAAGTCAAAGTGCTATCTCAAGTGCAAGTTCTAGACCTAGTTCATACACTACTTCAAGTCTATATGTCAGCTCAAAGGCACTACATGTTCAAGATTAGGTTCAAGAATTTCAAGTGTACAAGATTATGCTTTAAGAACTTCAAGTACAAGATCAATTGGAAGCAACTGAAGTTACATGGTTCAATGTTCAACTTTCAGGTATATATGACCCTAGAAAGACCTTATGATTAGGTCATTCATATTGCATATTGTATATGGGTTAATATACTTATTATAGGATTTGGTTCGACTACTCTTAGCCTATGTTCGACTAGTCCAGGCTCTAACTCGACCAGTCCAGGGTTTGTCTCAACCAGTCCAGGAAATAACTCAAATTTTCGAATTTTTCTGGTAAGGTCATGACCAGTCGAGCAGGGCTCGACTCGAACTCCAGCAATTGTTATTAGCCCCACTCGACCAGTCGAGGGTCGGTTTTATCCGTTCGCGCCAGAATTTTTGAAATTTGGTTGTTCTCAGGACCAGTCGAGGAAGACTTTAGACCAGTCGAAGGAACTATTTTTCTGCCAATAAATAGAGGTCTTTTCTCAGAGTTTTTTATTCATTCCAAGCTAAATCAAGCCACCACTCTGAGAGAAAAGTCCCCCTGATTAACAAGCTATTGTTCGATAATTTTAGATTCTTTTATAACTTTTTGATTGTTTAATTTCTTGATCTTTTTTTCAATCTTACTTTATAAAAGGGTAATTCTTATATACCCTTTGAGATCTAAGAAATTCAATCAAGTAACCCTGTTTTAAGCTTAATTAAAATTCGTTTAGAACTTATAACCCTTCTATATGTGTATTGGACATTGAACATCCTTATCTATAAGTGAAGCAGTTGTACCGGGCTACAACAAAGCAGAAATTACAAATGAGTACATTTTTAGTTGCTTTATTAGTTTGTGAGATAAGCTAAAAAATCTCTATTTTAGTTTTTAATATAAGCTAGAAAATCTCTTGTGGTTTTGACTGAGATGAGCCAGAAAATCTCAATGCGGGGTTTTTAATTGTGATAGTCCATTGAAAACACAGTTGTAAAGGTTTTAAGGTGAACCTTGGAAAACCTTCTTTCTTAGTGAAAGCCAATATCACGTGGGTTGTGATTATTGGGAGTGGAGTAGGTGTGGCTGTTTGCGAACAGTTGGTGTACACACTGAACCGCTATAATTTTTAGAGTTGTGGATGATAATGATGATGTATGTGATGTATGTGTGTTGAATGCTTGTATATCTTTCATGTACATGTGATGAATGTTGTAATAGTTAAATTTCTTTCTATTGCTTCTTGTTTTGGTTTGAGTTTTTAATTCTTACTGAGTTCAAGAAATCAGGTTGTCCTACCATAAACCTTGGTTTTTGGTGTAAGGTTGTCCTTTAAACAACGTTTGTATCAATCTCTCAATACTATTGCAATTGAGATTGTTATTTATTTCAGCTATCTATTTTTATATTCCGCATTTTATTTTTATTTGGCATAGTCCTATTCACCCCCCCTCTAGGATTGAGAGCTCGCCCTTTTCAGGTAATCGCAACTTGATTACCATCATATTCGAGATGATGTTCTCACTATTATCACTATCTATGATTACATCACAGACTTTACCATTAACGGTACACTGCGTATGGAATATATTATGCCACTATGGGTGTACCTCTTTCCTTGGAGTGTACAATAATCGCCCCACGACCAAGGATTCGCCATGATCCTCAGCCAACCATTCTTCATCACAAGCTCTTTCCTCAGCAGCTTGTTCATCTTTATCAAATCTAGGGCCTTCTTTCACTACATTACATTCAGTGCCCCTTTCGTTAATGGCCAAGTGGGCCGTGAGGCGTTGGGGGGCAAGTGTTTGATAAGTGGCCTGATTGACCACAATGGTAACAATTGTTCAACTTTGGCCAACCATAAGGATTTGGAATCCTACTCAGATCCGCTGTTGTGGGTGTCGCACGCTGAGGCCTAGATGAATCTCTCCCCGTGTCACAGTTTGTTGTTGTAGGAGGTTGAGGACGCCCTCCTACAGGTTCCTTTCCTTTAGCCAGTGTTGAATCCTGTGTGAGACTTGTCATGGGGGCCGAGTCGAAGGATAAGGCCGAGTAGGGACCTGCAAGCTACGTTTCCACCCTACTTGACAACTAAACCGCTTCATCCACGGCTCCAACCAGGTGCATCTGAACTTAATACTAAATTGTTGGCTGTAAACCGCCTATGAACCGTGATACCTTCTACGATTCAGTCTCCAACAAGTCATTCCACGTTGCCAACCGCTAGAATTCTTTGGTGTAATTTGTGACGGTTCGACTCCCCTGTTAGAATTTTGGTATTGTTGGAACAATACATGCTTGTAATCACTAGCGATAAATCGTGATCGAAGAAGGTGTTTCATCCATGGAAATGATCAGATGAGCGTCTTATTCTGTCCGGCACGTGAGAGTTGTAATTACTCTCACCATACAAAAGCACCAAAATTTAATTTGAATACTACTAATTTCTCATTTTTATGTTTCAGCACGTCCATATAATCAAAATATCATTTTACTTCGGCTAGCCAATCGAAGAAATATTCTATATGCAATAAGCTATTAAAACTGGGAAGTTCGGCCTTACCTCGATAGTCTCTTTTAGCGCGATCTAGTCGATTGTCTCCATGGACTGATCGTTGGGCAGTGCCGCCATCGATGTCCTCGTAGCTGGAGCTCGACTCATTTGGGGTAGCCCTACGATTTGCATCTGAAAGTACTCTTTGAAAATTGGGGTTGTGTCATACAACAACCACAGGCGACTGAGCATTACCTTGGGCTCAGGGTGGAATTAGCTCATCCGCAATGAGGTCGTGGGTTGACTGCAGCCCTTGCATGGTCAACTAACTCTCTTGGTGGAAAGCTTTCATTCTTCTCAATAGATAACGAATCCCTGGATCACCGTCCACATGATTTTGGTCCATTCCATCATTAGTTGCCATCAGTCCCAGGGGAGTCTTTGCTCTGTTACCAATTGAAGCAGAGAAGGACGTGATGAGGTCGATCATTGTATTTCTCAAGGATAACTACTCTGAATCCATAAAGCTTCTTTGGACTCCTCATAGAGATTCCTCGAATCTACAAGGGATGAAAATAGAAATAAATTCTAATAAATTTGAAATAAATTGATTGATGATAAAAAGCGAAATTACAATCCTTTAAATAGTGAAATCAAACCTAGGATGGGGTTTTAGACTCAAACTCCCTAAAAATGTGACTTACTATAAATAGTAAACTTACTATTTATATGGGGTCACGATTCCTACTTGACTGCATGGTTTTTGGCCAAAAATAGTAAGTGTCCAATTTAGCTTAACCACGTTATTCTATTAATTTTTCTAAGCCCTTTTCATGTTGGGAAGACTACTAAAACTCAAAGGATCAAAAGTTATGATCGAATTAAAACTTACTATTTATAGTAAAAATGGAAATAAATCGGACTTTCGACCATTGATTTGATAGAATCTCGCAAATCCGGCTTGGGTAACCAGGCGTAGCCAGGTTGGTTGGCTAAAGTAGCTTCTCCTACCCTAAAGTCATATGATATATCAAAAAAGTCATTCCAATTTGCGAGATACAACTGTTTCAAGGTTCCGATAGTCCTAATCACCTCCGCCTTCAATCGGGCCTTCTCTGGTCCATCTTGGCCATGAAAGTGTCCATGACCTGTTCTACATCAGTTATGAACCTTGAATCCACAAGGCATAATGGGTCTTGAATTTATAAGAAATAAAGGAAAATTCAAAATATTTTATTGATATGTATCTTTAAAATGAAATTACATTAATGCTTTAAATAATAAAACACAATCTCTAATTAAGAGTCCTTCGACTAAACTGGAATTGGCCCAAAATAGTAAAATTCACTAAAAATAGAAAGTTCTAATTTAATCATGAATGATGATTCATGACATGATTAGAAATAATTTCTAAGAAGAATGCATACACTAAACCTCTAAAACGAAGGAGATACGTCCAACCTAAAATTAAGTTTTTCTTGTAACTGTGATTTTAAATTGGAATGAGTTGTTTTCTCACAAAATGCAGCAGCGTGACTTTCGTACGACAATTAGGCCCCAAATGGCCTGTTACAGTCAAAATTAATGTGTTGTGCGTCCCGTAACGATACCCAAATCAAAAGTAATACCTAATTCATGCTCCGCACAACAACAATTTCTCCATATCTAAAATGAATTTATTCAATCCTGATGCGCTTAGAGCTCGATTAAGTCATGCTACGTAGGATTGCCTATTTCTTACTAACTACCTTCGCTTTCGTTGAACTTCTTTCAATCCAACTGTGACAAGAATAGGTTTGTAACAAGCTCTACATCACAACCCCAGTGTCATTTAAGGGCAGCCACAGAAAAGAGCTCTAACTACCAAAGCCCGACGAGGTTGGTGATTCTCCTCCTCCTTAAAGTGTGTATGAATAAGAATTTAACTAAGATTGTTGATATAAAAAAAAAAAAAAAAAAAAAGTTTCTCAAAATGACTTCTTTTGATACCTGAATCAATAATTCATTAGAGCAGGGAAAGAGATTGGTAAAACTAAATATGTTACTCATAGAATTATTAGGGAATCAACGGTTAGGATCCTCATACAAGTGGGCCATATGTGCCGGATAGAAAAACCGGCGACTCAAAATGCAAAAAGGAACGGACAACATTCTAGGTTTTCTCGCAAAACCACTAGGCGTTTTTTTTTCCACTGTTCTTTCTTAAATGGCGGTGACTCATCTGTTGTACATATCTCATAGCCGTGCGAATCCGCACCGTCCAAACTGTCATACCATGGATGGAACCCAATCCGAGTATCAAAGTGTAAGATGATCCTGACCATTGGCTTGATGGACATTAAAAAAGATCGCCAAACAGAAGGTGGTCAGCGAACAAAATCAGTGAGTGATATGAGGAGGTTCTGATTATCTAATCAGTGTCATGGTTCAGGCATTACTCGGAAACGGATTGGCTACTCCCCCTGCCACCAGCCCGGTGGCCAGTGGTTGGTGCTCTGTGGGCGCACCATGATGTATGTGTTTCATCCATGCCGTTCATCCATTTTTACAGATCATTTTAGTGTTTGATCCCAAAAATGAGAGGGATATAACTCTTGGTGGACCACACCATAGGAAAACAATAGTGATTGGATATCCACCATTAAAATCCTACTAAGGCCCACTGTACTGTTTATTTGACATCCAATCTGTTGATTAGGTCATACAGACCTAGATGAGGGGAAAAAACAAAGATCAGCTTGATCCAAGACTTTTATGGGCCCCAAATTTTTTTTAACGGTCGATGTTCATTCAACACTGTTTCCTGTAATGTGGTCCACTTGAGATTAGGATATACCTCATTTTTTGTCTAATACCGTAAAATGATCTATAAAAATAGATGGCCGGCATGGATGAAACATTATACATCACGGTGGGGCCCAAAGAGCATCGACTAGCCAATCCGCGTCCGCATTACTCATCTACAAAGGGGCCCACATTTGAGATAGTCTGGATTCCAGGTTGAGTACATGCACGACATGGATGTCTCACCACCATTTAAGAAATGGTGAAAAAAATGCAAATAGTAGGTAGTACTCCAAGTTTGAGAATGACCCTAGATATTGGCTGGGGCTGGAAATGGGCCGGGCCTGGCCCATCTTTCCAAACTCAGCTCCCATTGTAAATCTAGGCCTTAGACTCATAGACTCGATTCGACTCGACTTGGAGCTTTAGAACTACGCTTAAAACCCTAAATGGACTGGGCCGGATGGGTTTTTGGGCTTTTGGTACAGCCCAGCCCAATAGATGTCTTTAAACTTAGGTGTGGGCCCGTCCTGTGTCGGCCAGATCTGAAAGCCCAACAGGCCAGCCTGGCTCACTGAAACCATACCACTAGGGGTTATTCCATTTCAATTATCAAATCCAACTTTATCGCACGTGTTGTGTGTGAGATATCCTGGCCGTTCATCAGGTTGTCCCTCGTGTATTCACTATGTCTTGAAGATCATGCGAGTGCACTCATCAGGTGGGCCACATGCCTACCAAAAATGGAAGTTTAAGCATTGACCAACGGTCCACATTTGAAGATAGTGTGTGGTCCACCTAATAACGAGGCCGGCCTGATTCTTTTTATACACAGAGTCACGTACATACCTTGTTTGCTGTGAGAGAGAGAGAGAGAGAGAGAGAGAGAGAGAGAGAGAGAGAACATGGAAGCAAGGAAATGGGAAGGCTTAGAAATGGACTGTTTGGTCCACGTATTTCAACGGCTTGGGCTCCAAGACCTGATCTTGGCCGTGCCTTTGGTATGCCACTCTTGTTATAAAGCCTCTCTCTCTCCTCTATGTTGGAAAGATCTCAACTTCAGTGGCTTGGATTTTGACACGTTCAGCCCTTTTGCTGAGAGATTTATGCGGGAGTACCGTTTAAAGCGTTTCTCATTCTCAGGCTTTTTGCAAATCGTAATCCATCGCAGCCGTCGATCAACTATCCAGCTTATATTTCCTAATACAGGCATTTCATCAGATGACTTGGCTTATGTGTCCGACGAGTAAGTCCTCATGACACCCTTTTGCCTTTTTTTTTTTTTTAAATGGAATATCCAAGCCGTGAGAGACGTGGACCATACCATGAAAATCACCTGGAGGGAAAACTGAAACAATCCACTCATCAGGTGGGCCATGGCACAGGGCACATTATAAAGAGGAGGATGATCACATACATTGGTTGGTAATAGTAAATACTGTATGTTCAAGCTGTGTCGGGTCCACCATGATGTGTGAGTGCCATCCAAACCATCCATTATATGCCTGCTCCCATGTTAGGCCCATATGCAAAAATTCAGCCTGATCCTTTGACTCAGATGACCATATCAAAGGGAAAAATGAGGGACATAGGGGAGCGGGACGACCCCATAGCAACGTCCGGATGGAGTGTGGGGTCCATTGTATTGTGTACATGTCATCCGTCCCATTTATTAGGCGATCCCCAAAAGGATGATGGGGCCAGACCAGAATTCAGGCAATTCCAAAACTCAAGAGGGCCACACAAGTGACTATATAGATTTTAGGCGTGATTGTACATTGCTCCATGCGACATGTCCCACCCGAGTTTTGGGTCAGGGTGATTTTTTGTCTGGACGGTGTTCATGAGGGGTACGTAGACCTGATTTACGGTTTGGATTCCACGTAAACATCATGGGTGAGCCCCAAACATGATGCATGTGATCCTTCCCCTATAAAGAGATTAGATGGATGCTGTGGTAATCTATCATTGTAGTAATCGCCACTTTAGTCTCTCTTTACAGATTGTGACATATTTTTGGTCTTTAATAGCTGCTAATGCTATCTTAAAATGCATAAAACTCACAGTGTAAACTATTAGGAACAGCGGAAGCACTAAGAGATAATCAAGCAAAGAACTCCATATGCACAACCAAGTTCAAACACAAATAAATCAAATTTAAAGTAGAAAAGTCATCGCGGAACCACGACACAAGGTGACAGTGATGCACTATGAAAGTAGATAATTATAAGAGAGATTATCAATTCGAAGAAGCCTTGAATCTTTCTCACAAGCCAAGTTATACCTTTGAAATCCTTAGGAATAAATTTATAAAACCTAGAACATCTTTTTATGTCCCCAAATCCTAATTATATATATATATATATATATATATATATATATATAGAGAGAGAGAGAGAGAGAGAGAGAGAGAGAGAGAGAGAGAGAGAGAGGGGCATGCTCACATGTGCATCTTTTCACACATGTCATGGGAGTCTAATTCGAACGGTCCATGTGATGCAAAATCCCATGAAACCCAAGGGGACAAATTTTCACCCTGATATAAGATTTTGGTGGGCCATAGCAAAGAGAAATTCAAATAAAGGGAGGGAACTATTTTCATTTTTCGTGGCCCACCAAAGTTTTGGATCAAAGTAAAAATTGGGCCCTGGGGGTTTCATGAGGTGCTGCTTTACATGGATCGTTCAGATTTTGGGGTCCCATCATGTATGATGAGTTCTCAAAAAAAGTTCACACGAGTTCTGTGTTAACCGCGAATCTTGATCTATATATATATATATATATATATATATATATATATATATATATATATATATATATATGGGAAAAGGTACGAGGTCGAGTTGTGTGGGCCTCACTGTGATGCGTTTCGAACATCTACCGTGATGCGTTTCGAAAATCTACCCCATCAGTTAGATGCACCATTCCATCGTGGGCCTAGGTCTCAAAAATCAAGTCAATCCGTGACTTGTGTGGGCCACACCACATACAGAAGTGGGGAGGGGTTGTGCACCATTAAAACATTCATAATCATTTTTTGGGCCCACCGAGATGTGGTTTGCAAATCCAGCCCATCCATTATGTGTGTCCCACTTGGATGAGGGTTCAGACTAAGTTTCAGCAGCATTCAAAACTTAGGTGGGCCCCACCAAGTGCTTTTATATGTTTTTGGCATGTCTTCACATGATTTTAGATGGTATGACCCACCTGAGTTCCGTATATGGCTGATTTTTGGGATATCCCATAATTTAGAGGGGACCCATCAAATGCACGGTGTTGATGGTCGACACGCATCACGGTGGGGCCCACACAGCTCAACCTCATGGGAGCTTATCGTGAGGTCGAGCGCATAGTACCTTTTACATATATATATATATATATATATATATATATATATAGAGAGAGAGAGAGAGAGAGAGAGAGAGAGAGAGAGAGAGAGAGAGAGAGAGATGGGCATCTCTAACATGCCCTCATTTCAATTATTAATTAATTAACAAATGATGCACTTTCTAAAAAAAATTAAAAAAATGTTGGATGATTGCAAGGTACGAGTCCAGTCTAGCTTGGATTGATCTAGATTGAGTCCAATCTGGTCAGAAGTACCGAGTTGGGTCGAGTTGGCACCAAGTTGGATTAAGAGATGAGGGAGGGAGAGACTGAGAGAGTAGAGAGGAGAGAGAGGAGGAAGAGAAGGAGGAGGAGGAGGAGGGTGAGAGAGGGAGAGACAGAGGCCGAGCTTGGAAGATGAGGAGGATGAGGGAGGGAGAGAGATTTTGGGATTGGATTGGGGTAGGGTGTGGCAGGTAGGCTAAAGAGAGTCAGGTTTCGAATTGAGTCGGGTCTAGCTGGATCGAGTTTCGGATCGAGTCAGGTCGAATTACTAGGTAACTCGAACTTGACTCGATTTGGGTTCGGATTGGGCGAAGCTTACTCGGTTCAGACCGACTTACTCATTCGGTTCGGGTCAAGTCAGATCCAAACGAGTTGGACGAGTTGAGTTAGCCGAATCGAGTCGTATGGTGCCCACCTGTGTGTGTGTGTGTGTGTGTGTGTGTGTGTAAGACAAATCCTTCACTTACACAATTCTGCGGGTGTGCTCGATGACACCTTCGAAGGCAGTTTGATGACATCAACAAACTATCGATGGCATGTAACTCCTTCGATGGCATCGAGAAATAACCAAAACATTCCAACAAGAAAACATGAATTTTTCAAATTTTTCCGATGGCATCGAGCACCTATTCGATGGCATTGAACTCTGCTGGATAGTGTTGAAAAGTCGATGGCATCGATACACTCTATTGCTCTCCGATTTAAGACATCAACAACATAAACTTATGCTTCTAACCGTTGATCACAGGTGCCCAACATTAAAGGTCCTTGTTCTGCCACTCTTGAAAGAAGAAGAAGAGAAACTCATTCCAAAACTCATGCATAAATGGAAGGATCTTCAATGGCTATCTACACCCTTCGTGTCTACATCTTTTAATGAGATTGTTACAGCAATCGGCCAACATTGCATGAGCTTTGCTGGGCTCCACATCAGGGGTTGGGTCCTTAACAAAGAAGCATCTGCCATTGTCACATGGCTTCCAAAGATTAAGTACTTGAATCTCAGCGGTTCATTTCTATCCAATAGAAATCTGTTGTTGATATTGGATTGTTGCAAAGAGCTCGAGGAACTACACGTGAGATCTTGTGCTGGATTTACGATCAACGGTGAGATATTGAGAAGATCTGCTGGTCTCAAGACATTTGATTACACAGGTTCCTCAGTGGAATTTCTAGATTGATGCTTCCTATATTTTTGTTAATATACACTGCACAAGGAAAATGTACGGTCAGATTGTGTTATGCTTTCATTTGGAATTTCTATGATCGTGTGACCAAAAATCCCAACCGTTGGATCCTTAGCTTAGTGGTAAAAGCCAGTTATAAATAGATGATGAAAAGGCCAAAGTACCAACGTTAGCTTAGCAGTATTAAAAAGCATGGTGACGCTTCAAACCGGCATGGCTTCGGTGGATCCTTGAATGTGCGGCCATCGGGACGTATGTGCCTTACATCCACGCTGTCCATCGGTTTTGACAGCTCATTTTAGGTCATGAACCCAAACATGAAGGAGATCTAAATATTAGGGGAAGCACATCACAGGAAACAATGATGATTGAATACCCACCATTAAAACTTCTTGGGGCCACCGGATTGTTCATTTTCCATCCAACCTATTGATAAGGTCACAAAGATATGGATGAAGGGATCACACAAATATCAGCTTGATTAAAAACTTTTGTAGGCCACAGGAGGTTTTTAATGGTCAACCACCACTGTTCCTATGGTGTGGTCCACCTGAGATTTGGATCTTGTCAAAATGGGTAGAAGGCGTGGATGCAAGGTACACACATCAGGGTGAGTCCCATGGTCAGGGATCCACCTAAGCGTCCCCCTCTTCAAACGTACACATGGCATAGCTGTTTGAAAACTTAGATCATCCAAAATCTCTAACGCAATTGCAAATGGAGTCGCACTTAGAAAGCAATATTAACCGTCTAACATTTTCTTTTAAATTTCGACCACTCGTTATTTTACTTTTAACCATCCATTTGTAGCCATAAATGGAAGGCTAGGATTGATCAATCCAAGCGATTTTAGATGTTTAACATCCATAATGGGATCCATGATGGGGAAAATCTGAATGGCTGTATATCAGTGCCACATCTGAGAGGCCGAGCCACCACCTTTTGTTTAGCTGTGCAAAAGTAACATGGTACTATTCTAACCCCTCTAAGTAAGAATCGTGATTTTCTGCTTGTAGCAAGCGGAAAAATCCTACTTGTTACAATTTAATTGTGCTACATCACCGTGCACTGCATTTAATGCGGGTGGATAAAGAAGAGATCAGTAGGAATGGTGAAAATCTCTAAAGCAAGATAAAAAGTCTAAATAAAGTCTCTTTATAAAGTCATTAACATGACTTATATACGCACTAATCTTAAATGCAAAACTTGACTTTTATAAATACTAAACCTTAACAAGTTTGTAACTTTTTAAAATAAAAGACTTTCTTTAGATAGTTAATTTACAAAAATGGTCAATGACTTCTAAATTGATTTGAACTCTTCCGGAGATTAAGTTATTCCAAGATTTTGCTCTAATATGAAATAATGTTGCCCGATGAGCTTATCAAGTAATAATAAAAAAAAAAAAAAAGAAATTACCATTTTCTTCTCAAGAATAGTCATTAAATATACAAGGAAATTAAGAGAAATTTAAAAAAACAAGAGATAAAATTAATATGGTTGATGAAAAGACTAAATAAAGTCTCTTTATAAAGCAATTAACATCACTTATATAAGTTTCACACCCTTAATCATAATTTTACTGAAATATCAAACTTTCTTAAAATTATAAATTTATTAAAAAAACAATAAATAATTTTAAAATTAACTTAAACTCTTTCACATGACTCAAAATAAAGACTTTTAAGCTATTTTGCCATTCTCTATATCTTAAAATATCTTAAAAATAAATATGTAATTTATTAAAAATAATAAATTTTAACTAAAAACTTATAATTAACCTTTAAAATGATTTATATTTGAAAATCCGTTCAAGAGCTTATTGTATTTGGCATCCGCAAGGATATATAACATGTTTTGGTATCTGCAAGGACATATAGCATGTTAATGGCTTTCCAACAATATACCATATGCATGAAATGAATATTCAGTTTCAAAGTTATAGCCATTGAAAGCTATGGTGTGCATTTAAGTAGTTTTCTTCCAATCGATGCCTCTCCAATGTGAATTTATGTGATCGAGCCATCCATTGAGTCATCCTCTAGCGTCCTATATCACAAACCCCACTCATATAAATTTAAAAACCAGAGAACAGTGCACTTATCTTCAAAGGAAGATCCCAAAATGCTGCATCATTTGTACACATCAAATGTCATCGACATGGTAATAATCGTCATCCAACCGCCCATCAAATGGACCATCATACAAAATAAGATAATTTTGAGCACCCATACTCAATGGTCTTCATGGGAGAAACCCACCCATACCGAAAGGTCTTGATGTGAGAAGCCAATTTCAGTATGTCATCATCAACGTCGAGACCTCTACAATCAGTCACATCCAGTTCCTCCAGCTCTCTACAACCCTCCAGTATCATCATCAAGCTCTCCTTGAACAAATATGAATAGTTGAGAATTAAGTACTTGATCTTCGGAAGCCATGTCGCAATTGCTGATGCTTCTTGTCTGCTGATGGGGCCCTTTGTCTTAAGGCCCACAAAATTCTTGCAATGAAATCCAATTTGCTTAATGATTTGGTTGAACGATCTTGGATTTACATACATGTTCAAGTGTTCAAGATCCTTCCATTTGGGCATGAATTGAGCAATTTGTTTATCAACTTCAAGCAACCGTTTGTAAGGCAAAGAAAGGATTTTCAGCGACGGGCATCTGCAATAAACTTAGTTGATTCAGATGCAATCCTTGTTTTGAGTATGTCACGAAGAATGATATTATAAGATTAGATAGATCAGAACATAATAGACTGTTCTGATTGGTGTGTTTTTGTTGTCCATCTCATAGTTTAAACCTTTAATTCCGTTGGTCATATCATAGAGGCATCATACATTGCTTGAAGGAACATTTTTAAAAGTATGTTTGGGCATTCTTGTTTGTACCCAGCACATGGTTCAGTCATCCAAACCGTTGATACAATGGGTCGAGCGTGGTAATAAAAATAATCAATATTGTAAAATTCCTAACCCTTGAATAGGTGACCAAGATATAGATAAACGGTTAAGAAAGAAAAGCAGAATTTTCAGGATCTAGGATTTTGGATCTTGGGGATTTTTGGTGCACGAGTTATTGACACCATTGTAGCAGCGGATGCGGTTTGGCTGTTGCCTGTAACACTAGCTAGCCTCCACCATATGTATGTGCTTTATCCACACTGGCCATCCATTTTTCCAACTCACTTTAGGGCATGAGCCTAAAAATGACGCATATCCAAATCTCGAGTGGACCACACCACATGAAACAGTGGTGATTGAACGCTTCCATTGAAAATCAAGCTGATATTTGTGGTTTCCCTTCGTCTAGATCTGTGTAACCTTATCAACAGGTTGGATGGCAAATAACATTATACCGGACCCTAGGAAGCTTTTAATGGTGGATGTTCAATCAATACTATTTTCCTATGGTGTGGTCAACCTGCATGTGATTTGGATCAGCCTCATTTTGGAATCATAATAAAAAATCAGATAGAAAAATGGATGGCCAGATTGGATAAAACACATACATACATATGGTGGGGCTCACAAAGCTTTGATACCAGCTAGTTGGCTGGTGTTGGGTCACTAGCCAAACCGTCTGATAGCAACCACTTTTATCACTAAAGCATTGGTCCCACTTTTACAAACTTAGGGCATGTATGGATCTTTAAGTTGCTAAAGATAAGTTACTTATGTCACAATTAACTTATCTTACTTTCTACGTACTAAGAAGATAAGTACTCGGGTGAACAACTTACTTATCAACTTCTCCTCTCTTTTCTCTTCTATGCCTCTCTTCAAAAACTTATAAAAAGTAGAAAAGCTAAAAAATAATTAACGAAAGTGATTATATACTTTTATGTGAAAAAGTTACTTATAATTAAAATTATAAACCAAACTTATCTCAAATAAATTACTTCTCTACTGTTGTAAGTAGAAAAAGTAACTTCTTTGGTCATATCCAAATGCCTCGCTTAGAGTTGAAGATCAAATACGCAGCATTGTTTGAGATACACCTCATTCCATGAAATCATTATTTTCCTAGTGGAATCATCAACATTGTTTCTACTACATCTTGATTTGGGCACGTTTGGGTTGGTGGAATTTCACAATTGTACCCTAGGATGAGCCGTATAGCTATACTATAGCTTAAAAACCAGAAAACTGCACTTTACTCAAGACTCATACATGTTGAGCCGACTCAAAGACTCAACCCAACTCAACTAGACCGTTAACAAATACATATTGAGAAGTTCAAAAAAGGTGCAGTGTTGGAGTATTTCCACCGATCGGTCATGTAATATAAGCCTGATTTGAACAACAAACAGCTTTGATTTGAATTATCTAGACTTATTCGACCATAAGTTGTGGTCCACCCACTTGATAACTTCTTACTTTTAATGTGTGTGAGGCATCCAATCACAAGAGTACTCTTTCACGAACATTTTCCACATCTAATTATTGAGTGGACCACACTTTTAATAGGTTGGACATTATCTATTGGATGGACCATAACTTATGGTCCAACGGGTTGTCTTACCTTCTGGTCCAATGGGTTGGCTTCAGGCTAATTAATGGTGAATGAGAAGGTGTCAAGTCCAACCAGTTGGACTATAAGATCTATGTCTGATCAAAGACAATTCACCCAACTGGTTGCCCCATTAGCAGGACCATCTTGTGCAAACATCATCCACATCTACTCATCCAGTGGACAACATTTACATAAATCGTTTTCTGTAATGCGCCACACCTGATGAGTAGACAAGGCTGATTTTTGCACTATGAGATCCTCATAGTGGGGGTACTATTGGAAGCATTAGGTGTCACAAGAGCTTAACACAAGTTGGAAGTTACCAGTGAGTGGGCTATAACTTCTTTTTCTACTTTTTTTTTTTTTTCCTAAGCACACCCCCCTCACACCCCCATCATAGTGGATACTAGCTAGAACTCATGACCTTAGGGCCAATTTCGGAGCTTGGATTTGGAACCCTGGATTTGAAATTCTCTATTATGTTTGGCACCCTGAATTGGGAATACTTTAATCCAACTTTAATATCTCTAATTAGTGAACGTATGTAATGTTTGACACATTGGTTGTAATAAGTCCACTAAAATATATATTTTGCTTGAAAATGATGAAATTCCAAGTATTAGATGAGCCACAAGCAAGAGATCATGTACAAGTGACTAACAAGCTATTTTTAATTGTTGATTTATATGGACAATGTTTGGACGATGCTGATCTCATCATATTAAAGTAATTATAGTGATGCAATTGATAATCTACTTGTTTTGTGATATCATTAGTGGGCCATGTGCCCAATAGTTAAATAGTCTAGTGAAACACATATTATACATGCAACTCTTGGAAGCATTTTAGATGTAATCCAAGCTCTCACAGAGAATTTGAAACCCCTAATATTTGAAATCCCCAATTACTTTTATGATGCCAAACAAGTAGGGATTTGAAATTCCCTCAAATCCCCTTAAATCCTTCCAAATCCTTGGTGTCAAACGCCCCCTTAGTGTTGAAAGTCTTTGTGACCTTAGTTTTTTAAGGGACCATTTGGATACCACCAAATAAGTTATTTTTTCTACTTACAGCAGTAGATAAGTAATTTATTAGAGATAAGTAAGTTTGGTTTAGGATAAATTATAAGTAGCTTTCTTACTTAAAGTTACTTAATTACTCTAGCTTAATAAGTAGAAATCAAGATAAGCTACTTAAGGTATAAGTAGGTTATCTTAAGTAACTTATGATTAGAGGTGTACACGAACTGCACTAGCTCAGTTGCCTCGCTTGACTTGACTCGGTTTGAAGATGAGTTCAAACCGAGTTAAGCTGATTTTTGGAATTCGAAAGCGAGTTCGAGCTTACCTCGGCTCGACTCGACTTGGATCAAATCCAGCTCGAACTCGGCTTGACTCAGTGCAAGGATATATATACCCTTTTAAAAAAAAAAAATACACCTTTTACCTTTACTCCTTTTCCCTTTCTCACACGACTGCACAACTGCACGAACCCTAACCCATTTCCTTTACCTGACGCCTCTAAACCCTAACCCGAACTCGAGCTCCCCTCTTTCGGTCTTCCTTCCCCCCTCTCTCTAGTTTCTCCCTCCTCTCTCAGGCGCTCACCTCGATCTTCCTCCCTTTGATGTTGATGTTGTTCACCAAGTGTTTGATGAAATGACCCAATGAAGTGTGGCTAGTGGCAAGGAAGGTATGTATATGAAACCAATACCCTTTTTTTCTTGATTTTTATGTTGCTTAGAAGGTGTTTGATAAAATACCTGTAAAACCATTGCTGCTGTCTTAAATACAGTGAGATCTTGAAGGTGCAGTCCAGGTGTTTGTGAAAATACTGTATAGGCGAACTCAGCTCGATCTTGACTTGAACTTGGCTTGAACTGGCCCGAGCTACTAACTGAACCAAGCCAAGCTGGCCAGTTAGGCTCGATGACCGAGCCGAGTCGAGCTAAGGCCAGCTCGACTCAATGTACACCCATCAGTGCCACATGTGAGGAGAAGGGTCTCCACTATTTTTAAGTGGTGCAAATCTAGCATACAAGTCAGGCCTATATACAAGATTTCCAGCATCCTTTCTCCTTACTTGTGACCCATACACAGGATCTTGACCTTTCATCTGCTGGGCCCAGCTGTGGATTATCCATTCGCCAAAAAGAAAAACAAAATGCTTAGACTATCCTAGCCATCAATAAGGAGGACTTCTGGCTACTTGAAATGGATGGTCAAAGATCATTCAGTCAGTGACTACGATTATCTAACGTACTGATTTTCTTGGCATAGCCCATCCTCGTAAGGGCCCACTAGATGAACGGTCCGGATAAGATAAATCAAAGAAAGGTCAAGGTATATTGGGCACTTACTCGTCTGATACATACGCCAACTCGTTTAAAGAGATGAAATGCGAAGAAGGAAATGTGATCTCCACAGCAGATCTACGGCTACGATTGACTGCGAATCGTAGGAGGCCCAAGAAGGAGAATTTGTCTAAACGGTACTCGCGCTGGAATCTGTTCTGGAAAGAGATCCGACGGTGGAGATTTAGCCAACGGAAGTTGAGTACTTTCCATGGTAGAGGATCGAGAGAAGCTTTGTACCAAGACTTGCATGTAAAAGGCACTCCCAAAACCAAATCCTCCAATCCCAGTCTCTCAAAAATGTGGACCAAACAATCCATTTGTATGCCTTCCCATTTCCTCTCCTCCATACTCTCTCTCTCTCTCTCTCTCTCTCTCTCTCTCTCTCTCTCTCTGCTATATGATTAATTAAGGTGGCTGAGTAGAGGCTCAGGGCACGCCTTCGGTGTATCCCCAGATGCACCGAGGTGGGTGAGATCCCTGATTGTGGGGCCCACCTTGATATATGTGACTTATATCGAGGCCGTCCATCCGTTATAAAAATTCATTTTAGGCTATTATGGAAAAAATGAAGAACATCCAAATCTCAGGTGGACCATTATACGGGAAACAGTTCAAATCGACCATTAAAAACTTCTCGTGGGCCACAGAAATTTTGGATAAAGATGATATTTGTGTGGTATGTTCATCCATGTCATTTTGACCTTATTAACAGATTAGATGACAAGTAAACATTCCGGTGGATCCTATGAAGTTTTTAATGGTGGATATTCAATCGCGACTGTTTCCTTTGGTATGGTCCGCCTAATCTTTATATCTGTTTCATTTTTAGTATCATGCCCTAAAATGATCTTTCAAAATGGATGGACCGTGAGGATCTAAGCCGCATACATCAAAGTGGGCCCCACAGTATGGATCTACCGACCTCGGTGGATCCGGGAATGCACCCAAACCGCGCCCAGGAGACTCGTACGTATGAACTCAGCTTTAGTCCAAATGGACAGAGGTACAAACCGCTCAATTAGTGGGACCCACTATAGATGGGCATAAACCATAAGTTAGATTGATCGAATGATCTAGATATCTGATTAAAGGTATTCATTACTGATTTGACCGTTGATCGATTTCTTTTCCACCGTCCATTCATCGGCAGTAAGATGACCGTTACATTGATCCCTGAAGTGATATTTTTTCGGCATTAGCTATGTACACTGGGACCCATTATTTGAACAGCATTGATTGGGATCAACACATGCCACGTGGGCAATATCTAAGTGCCTGTGTATTTTAGTGATACTCCTTCACTGTATCAAGTTCGTAACACTCTGCCGGCCGTGGAAGCGGATTGGCTGGTGTACCACACACCAGCTATATAGCTGATGTATTGAGGTCAGCAAGTTCTGTTCGTTCCATCATGAGGTATGTGTTATATCCAAACCGCCCATCTATTTTTTGAGATATTCGTACAGCTTGATACGAAAAATAAGACATATCTAACGATTAATTGGACCACACTGAAAAAAGCAGTGGGGGATTGAACGTCTGCCATTGACACCCTTTTGGGGTTCACAGAAGTTTTGGATCAATATGAAAATTTCTTTCCCTATTCATCCAGGTCTTTTGGACCTTATGAACAGATTGGATGGAAACTAAACATTATGGTGGGCCCTACGAAAATTTTAACGGTGGAAATCATTATCTCAGCTGCTACTTATGGTGTGGTCCATTTGATCTTGTTTATAATTCTATTTTTGGGTAGAACTCTAAAATTATATCGAAAAATGGATGAACGGTGTGGATATAATAAATACATCATTGTGGGGTCATGTAACCTTGATCTACTTTGAACCGTGCGTACAACTCGGAGCACGAGGAGCGTCAGCGCTTGTCTTCGCACGACACATACCTGCATTCGCTATTGACGCGGATTAGCTACTGACAGGTTGAGTAGCGAGACTCCTATGTGACGTATCCACACCGTCCATCCATTTGGAGAAATCAATTGAAGGCATGAGATAAGGAATGAGTCGTATCAAAATCTTTAGTGGACCCCGTCACAGAAAAACGGTGGGGAGATTGATGCTCACCGTTGAAGCCTTCCCAAGGCACACCATGATGTTTATTTGAAATTCAACCTTTTCACAAGTCAACAAAGAGATGAAAGAAGGGAATATGCTTGCGGCCTTAAGAAGTAATTTTCAATGGATTCCGTGAAATGATCTCTCCAAATGTATGGACGGCGTGAATACAAAACATACATCATGGTGGGGCCCACATAGTCGTTACTCAACCCTGACAGTAGCTAATCCGCGTCCCAAGAGCTATGTAGCTGGCGTGTGGTACACCAGCCAATCCGGTTCCGCCGGCCGTCGCTCTTTTTCTCGTCGCATTCGACGCCCCACCCTACAAGTTATCGAGAAATCTTGTCTTAAATAAGATAAACCGTCCAGCCGGTTGGAATAAATTTTACGGTCGGTACCCACTGTATAACTTCAACTGTTCATGTCCATGAGACATCGAAACCGTTCGATAGATTGGCCCCGTCATGAAGATCACATTGCGCAAAAAGCCAGTGTATTAAGTTACATGTATTGCTGTTAGCGTGATATATATCCAGAGATGGTACATGATCGATCTCATTATGGAACTACAACAGCCCGGGGTTTTTCACTCCTGCCTATTAGTGAGAACTGAATTTGGTGATGCTACGGAAAAACCGAGTTTCTTGAGGCCATGACCTGGTAAGTTTTGATTGAGCTGCAGACATCGCCGTGCAAATTATGTTTGAAAGTGGTTGATTCCAGCAAGGTTTGGGATCCACAGACTTGAGTGGATTCCTAATTGTAAGGTCCACTATAATGTATGTGCCTTACATCCATATCGTCCATTCATTTTGACATATCATATTAGGGAATGATTCCAAAAAATGAAGTAGATCCAAATCTTAGGTGGACTATACCACATGAAATAATGGTAATTGAATCCCCACTATTAAAAACTTCGTGGGGCCACTGGAATATTTATTTACCATTCAACCTGTTTATAAGGTCACATAGACCTTAGAATAAGAGAACACACAAATATCAGCTCGATCAAAGTATTGAATGATAGATTACCATTGTTTCATGTATTACGGTCCGCCGGATAGTTGAATCTACTTCATTTTTGGAATCATACCCAAAAATGAGTTTTCGAAATGAATGGACAATGTGGATGCAAGGCACAAGGTCGGGGATCCTGCCCACCTTGAGGGTCCACCGCAGCTGCACCAACAACTCATCAATGAATTCATCACATTGGGCTGGATCAATCAAATCTTGCCATGCTAGGGCCTCATAGAACTCAGAGTTCACCACGCCAAATCCGGTTTACTATCATTGTTGTAATTCAGCTTGTTCAACCAATTAGACTATAAGTTACCCAAAGGGAAAACTTACAATCTTTCATATGTATATGACATTCAACTCATCCTGTAGGTTGGCTCATTGTGAGGCTACTTCTGAAAAACTCAGCAACAATCAATTATTGAGTGGGCCATACTTGTGTTTTTTATTTATTTATCAATGGTGGGAAATTGTTTAATATGGTGTTGCTCGAGTGTATTTTGCTATTTTTCACTTGGTAATCTTCATGGTGGGGCCAATATGATCTTATTGCAAAGGTTGGACGTCACATGTACTTAATAGCTCAGAAGTTATCATCTAGGTATAATATAACTCGTAATCCGACAGGTTACACTTGACACCTCCTCATAGCAATATATAGGGTCTCCCAAATGAGAGGCTAATTTAAAGAGAATGTTTGGAATTTATTTTTACACATGAAATGAGAGATACATTAGGATGTTATGTTGAAAATGATGTGTTTAAAATAATAGATAATATTCAAAACAATAGAAAATTAAATAATAAAATAAATTAAGAAAAAATGACTTATTTGTTTGAGTTGAGGCGTGACTAGGTCACTCAACTTGAAACCAAATCTGTTATGTTTAGACCGCGTCCTAAGTGCAACAAGAATATTGGATAGTTGGCTTCCAAGATACAACGACTATTATCCCATCCCAACGTGCACTCGTTGTACACGAGCTTAAACCAGCGTACAGATCTTAACCGAAATGAGATGACTCACCAGCTAACTCAATTGGCAAAACAACACTGAACTAGAGATGGAAGAAACAAGAAGAAATCTTTGGTTTAATGAATTATTAAGAAAAAGAGTATGTTTATATATAAACCACAATTAGGTACTTAAAACATTATTTCAAATGGGTTAGGTCTGTTGGGTTTGAACCCAACTGGTGCGATCACCCAAACATACATGTCATTGGTTTGAAATTTATGCAAAACCGACAGGTGCAAGTATGCTCACGGAATACGGAACAAAACCGTTATAGTGAGTGTACTCTCAATCCTCACATAGACCCAAACCTAGACCTAGACCTAGACTCAGACTCGGACCAGACCCAACCCGGCCCGACGCTTGTGCACACACGTCCACATCCATGGCCACAGCCTTCCGTGGCTCAGTTCAATGTGCGCACATGTGTATGGTCAATGGCATAGGTTCGGGCTAATGGCATAATATTCTCATTGGACCAAATTCACATACCCCTTGAAAAGGGGCTTAAGCTCCATATAAAATTTCTCTCTTATATACTTGGATTTTTCTTCAGTTCTTTTTAATGTAAGATAAGAGATACACTAAAAATAAAACACTTTTCAAAACAAGAAACAAAAGAAAATTTTGTATTTTGAAACATTTTATTTGAAAATCCTTTTAAAATACTCCAATCTCCCTCATGTTTTAAATTCAAAACACTTTGGTATAAAATAGAAGAGTTGTGTAATAGTGTCGATGTCTATCCAATTTTGATTGACATTTAGAGTAAGAAAGACAAGTTTACAGGAATCAGGTGACTATTGATTTTTAAACTAACCATTTAAGCATAAATGATTATATATACCACTCACACAACTTTTTTACTATAGCTGATTATATGGTTTGGTATCTTTTGGGCATGTACTTTACTTGAAATTTCATGAGCGTTATGGAAAAATGGTATATATATTTTCATAGGATGCGGCTCCACTTCCACATTCATATTAGTGAATTCCATCAAGTGTATATAACAACTGGATATACCATCACATCTGTTTATGTATTCATTAAGAGTTCAAAAACTCATACTGAGACACGTTACTGTTTGCACTCCACACTCATATAAGTAAATTCTGTCAAGTGTATACAACAACTGGACACACCACCACATCTGTTTATGTATTCATTAAGAGTTTAAAAACTCATACTGAGACACGTTACTGTTTGTACTGTCTACACTATAGGAAGGGACAAGTTCTCTACAATTATTTACAGTTTCCTAGTGTTTTTTTATTTACTCATTGAACATATTGCATGTGATCTCCAATTGTATGTATAAGTTAGGTTGTTAATATGGATAGCTTATTCGGTTAGGTTCAACCCCATTCTCTTTAATGTTTTCATGACTAATCCTCTAAATAGACATTTATTCAAAGGATATGCCAAATTATTTTTTTATCGAATGAAATCAATTGGTATGGCTCCATCATTTATCATGTGTCTATATCATTTCTGTATTTTTGATAGGATGATTAATGAAATGTAGATTAGATGGTGAACAAGATTCACAATTTCAATTTGACATACACGACACATATGGGCCTCACACAACTCAAACTTATTGTAATTACTTACATTCAAAGGCATGGGCTACTTACACCCCCCTTTAGAAATTGCCACGCGGACCGTGTGGGGCTTAGTTTAGCTTAAATATTAGGACCTTTTTTTCCCTAGAAGTGTGAGAGCGGATTGCTAGTGACCCGGGCCCAGGGCTCTATGGAGCCCATGGAGATGTTCATGACAAATCCGGATGGGATTTAAAAAATAAAAAATAAAAATCAGGCAGGTACAAAACCAGGTAGGTCATCCCATACGAAATAGTGGGAGTTGAATGCCTAACAGTGATAGAAGCTTTGTATCAGGATGATATTTGTTCCTACAGTTTATCTTGGCGGTAATAATTCTAGGAACAGTTTGGATGGCATACAAGCATCATGGTCAGCTCCAGGAAGGTTTCAACGGTGGACATTGATTTTCCCACCGTTATTTTGGTGGGCCATATCATGAAGATTATCTGGTGCAAAATTTGGAACAATTAATAATTATCTGGACTTCAAAAGTAGAATGAGTTGGATTGATTTTGATGGTGTAGTCCATCTGGGCAGTACAAGTCATTGTCAACCCAAGCCTATTAGTCTACAAAACAGGCCAAGAAATCTGATCTGAATCCGACCCGCAACTCATTATCCTGTGGCCTGACCGGACCCACTTAAAATTCACCAAGCCCAATCCTAGACCAAACAGACCCATTTAATTTTAATCAGGTCCGGTTCAATTGCCCAACCCAATCCAGTATGACAGCACTTGGGTTTACGAATAGACAATAGAGCTAAAGGGACGCGATTTGGCTAGTGACACTGCCACTAGCCAGGTGGCTAGTGGTCGGTGCTCTGTGGGCCACACCATGATCTATATGTTTTATCCACACTGTCCATCCATTTTTACACATCATTTTAATATGTTAACCTATAGATGATGCAGAACAAAATCTTTGGTGGACCACACCATGGGAAAAAGTGGTGATTGAACATCTACCATTAAAAACCTCCTAGGGCCCACTGTAATGTTTATTTAACATCCAACCTGTGGATTAGGTCATACAAACCTGGATTAAGGTAAAAAATAAATATCAGCTTGATCCAAAACTTTTGTAGCTCCAGGAAGTTTTTAATGGTGAGAGTTCAATAAAAACCGTGTGGCCCACTTGAGATATTGATTTACCTCATTTTTGGGTTCATACTATAAAATTATCTGGAAAAATGGATGGACGGCATGGATGCGACACATACATCATTTTGGGGCCCACAGAGCACCGACCACTAGCCATTGTCAGGGTGAGTGGCCTGCCCTCTTAGGTGATTACATTAAAAACATGAGTGCGGATCCTCTGCCTCCCGGAGGCAGGAACTCCCTGCCTCCAGCGTTTTCATTTGCCAACGTCACCATAAGTGCCACGTCATTAAAATTTTTAAATATATTAAAAAAAGTACATTTAATAAGAAGTATAACGGAGACGTTAACGGAAGCGGTTTGCGTGCCGAGTAACTCAGCACGGTAAGCACACTGAGTAAAGTCTGTGGAGCCCACCGTCATCATTCATGCATTGTATCAACTCCATCCATCTCTTTTATCATCTAATTTTAGGGTTTTACAACAAAAAATAATCATATTCAAAGATCAAGTGGACCACACCACCTGAAACAGTGTGAATCGAATTCTACCGTTGAAAAGTTGTTGGGGGCCCATAGAAGTTTTATATCAAGATGATATTTGTTTTTTCCATTCATCCATGTCTTTGTGATCTTATGAGCAGTTTGGATGAAAAATAAACATCACTGGGGGCTTAGAAACATTTCAATGGTGAAAATCAATACTTACACTGTTTCATTTGGTATGGTCTACTTGAGCTTTTGATATACTTCAGTTTTGGGCTCAACTCCTAAAATGATCTGAAAAAATGGATGGACTGGATAAATGACATGAATTCACAGTGGGCCCAACAGAGTTTACTTAGCACGATAAGACTCGTACGCAATCCGATTTCACATGTCTAGATGCGGATTTCCTGCCAAAGCCTTTTGCAGTAAGATCCTGCGCAAGGGTTCCGGATGGGCCAACTGCGACGTTTGTGATAAATTCAACCCGTTCATCCGTTTTTAGATATCATTTTAGGACATAATACCAAAACTAAGGTGTATACAAAACTCAAATGGGCCACACGAGAGGAAACAGTAAAAATGACCTTATAAACAGTTTGAATGGCATATAAACATCAAGACACCTAGGAAGGCTTCAACTATAGGAATTTCTTTCTCCACTGTTTCATGTTGTATGGCCCAGTTGAGTTTTTTATCATCTTAATTTTTGGTTACATGTCTTAAAATGAGCTCTAAAAATGGATGAATGCATTGAAATTCCTATAAACATCATGGTGGACCCCACCTACATCCCAATGCTAGAACTTCATACAAAAGGCTTTCCCCGGTGAATCCGTGTCCACGGTTTCCATTGGAAACGGACTGGCTACTCCCCTGCCACTCGGTACTATGTGGGCCCACCATGATGTATGTGTTTCATCCATGCCGTCCATTTATTTTTCTAGATCATTTTATGGTCTGAGACCAAAAATGAGATATAACCCAATCTCAAGTGGACCATATTACATGAAATAGTGTTGAATGAATGTTGACCATTAAAAACTTTTGGGGGGCCATAAAAGTTTTGGATCAAGCTTTTCCCTTCATCTGGGTCTTTATGACCAAACCAACAGATTGGATGTCAAATAAACAATATGGTGGGCTTTAGGAGGACTTTAATGATGGATATCCAATCAACATTGTTTTCCTGTGGTGTGGTCCATATGAGATTATATCCCTCTCATTTTTGGGATCAACCCCTAAAATTATATGTAAAAATAGATTAATGGAATGGATGAAATACATAAATCATGGTGGGGCCCACAGAGTACCGACCACGACCACCACCGGGCTGGTGGTGGGGGGAGTAGCCAATCCGCTTTCATTTTCATTTGGGATTCAGTGCAACAATGAGCAGTGAGACTCGCTACTGAAGTGATGTCACCTATTTATATGCATCCCACTATGATATATGTTTTGTATCCACACCGTCCATCCATTTGTAGAGATCATTTTAGGGCATGAGCCAAAGAATGAATCAGATCCAAAACTCGAGTGGACCCCACCACAGAAAATAGTGGAGAGAGTCACGCCCACCATTTATTACGACTGAATCCAATCTAAACCCCGTCACTTTGTCTACTGAACCCCGTCACTTTGTACTGCAACCTCGTCACTTTGTACCACAACCCCGTCACTTTATCTATTGAACTCTGTCACTTACTGTTGCAACCTCTTCACTTTGTCTAGTGAACCCCGTTTTACTATACTGTAACCCCGTCACTTTGTTTACTGAACCCCGTCATTTTATACTGCAACCCCGTTACTTTGTCTACTGAATTCCGTCACTTTGTACTACAACCTCGTCACTTTGTCTACTGGACCCCATCACTTTGTGTTATAACCTCGTTACTTTGTCTACTATACCCCCGTCACTTTGTGCCTCAACCTCGTCACTTTATCTAGTGAACCCCGTCACGTTGTACTGCAACCCCGTCACTTTGTACTGCAACCCCGTCACTTTGTCTATTGTACTCCGTCACTTTGTACTACAACCCTGTCACTTTGTCTACTGAACCTCGTCACTTTGTCTACTGAACCCCGTCACTTTGTACTGTAACCCCGTCACTTTGTCTGCTGAACCCCGTCACTTTGTACTGCAGTAGACAAAGTGACGGGGTTCAGTAGACAAAGTGACAGGGTTGCAGTACAAAGTGACGGAGTACAGTAGACAAAGTAATGATGTTGCAGTACAAAGTGACGGGATTCAGTAGATAAAGTGACAGAGTTGCAGTACAAAGTGACGGGGTTCAGTAGACAAAGTGACGGGGTTGGAGTACAAAATGAAGGGGTTCAGTAGACAAAGTGACGGGGTTGTAGTACAAAATGAAGGGGTTCAGTAGACATAGTGACAAGGTTGCGGCACAAAGTGACGGGGTATAGTAGACGAAGTGACGAGGTTGTAGCACAAAGTGATGGGGTACAATAGACAAAGTGACGATGTTGCAGTACAAAGTGACAGAGTTCAGTAGACAAAGTGACGGGGTTCAGTAGACAAAGTGACGGGGTTGCAGTACAAAGTGACGGGGTTCACTAGACAAAATGACGAGGTTGCAACACTAATTTTTACATATAATTTTAGGGGTTGACCCCAAAAATGAGAGGGATATAAATCTCATCTAGACCACACCACAGGAAAACAATGGTGATTGGATATCCATCATTAAAGTCCTCCTAAGGCCCACCGTACTATTTATTTGACATCCAATCTGTTGGTTTGATCATAAAGACCCAGATGAAGGGAAAAGCTTGATCTAAAACTTTTATGGCCCCGAAAAAGTTTTTAATGGTCAACGTTCATTCAACACTATTTCATGTAATGTGGTCCACTTGAGATTGGGTTATACCTCATTTTTGGTCTTAGATCATAAAATGATCTAGAAAAATAAATGGACGGCATGGATGAAACACATACATCATGGTGGGCCCACATAGTACCGAGTGGCAGGGGAGTAGCCAGTCCGTTTCCAATGAAAACCATGGACGCAGATTCACCGGGAAAAGCTTTTTGCATGAAGTTCCAGCACTGGGATGTATGGTGGGGTCCACCATGATGTTTATAAGAATTTCAATCCATTCATCCATTTTTAGATCTCAATTTAAGACATGTAACTAAAAATTAGGATGATCAAAAACTCAACTAAGCCATATAAGATGAAACGGTGAAGAAAGAAATTCCTACGGTTGAAGCCTTCCTAGGCATCTTGATGTTTATATGCCATCCAAACTGTTTATAAGGTCATTTTTACTAGGATGAAGTGAAAACACCAAAATATTAGGCCGATGCAAAACTTTTGTGGCCATATAAATATTTTAATG
Source organism: Magnolia sinica (assembly GCF_029962835.1). Lineage (NCBI taxonomy): Eukaryota > Viridiplantae > Streptophyta > Magnoliopsida > Magnoliales > Magnoliaceae > Magnolia > Magnolia sinica. Next base: position 3,879,599 of record NC_080584.1, on the reverse strand, counting down.
GTAGACACTAAATCCCCACTGTTTCCTCTCGTGTGGCCCATGTGAGTTTTGTATACACCTTAGTTTTGGTATTATGTCTTAAAATGATATGGATGAACGAGTTGGATTTATCAAAAATGTCACAGTGGGCCCATCCAAAATCCTTGCGCAGGATTTTACTGCAAAAGGCTTTGGCAAGAAATCCGCGTCCCCGTTATACACGTGAAATCAGATGGCATACGAGTCTTATCATACTGAGTAAACTCTATTGAGCCCACTGTGAATTCATGTCATTTATCCACGCCGTCCATCCATTTTTTCAGATCATTTTAGGGGTTGAGCCCAAAACTGAAGTATATCAAAAGCTCAAGTAGACCATACCAAAGGAAACAGTGGAAGTATTGATTTTCACCATTGAAATGTTTCTAAGCTCCCAATGATGTTTATTTTTCATCCAAACTGTTCATAAGATCACAAAGACATGGATGAATAGAAAAAACAAATATCATCTTGATATAAAACTTCTGTGGGCCCCCAACAACTTTTAAACATTGGAATTCAATTCACACTGTTTCAGGTGGTGTGGTCCACTTGATCTTTGGATATGATTAATTTTTGTTATAAAACCGTAAAAGTAGATGATAAAAGAGATGGATGGAGTTGATACAATGCACGAATGACGACTGTGGGCTCCACTGACTTTACTCAGTACGCTTGCCCTACTGATTTACTCGGCACAAAAACCGCTTCTGTTTAACGTCTCCGTTATACTTCTTATTAAATGTATTTTTTTAATATATTTAAAATATCTGATTAGATGGCGCTTATACTGACGTTGGCCAATGAAAACGCGGGAGGCAGGGAGTTCCTGCCTCCGGGAGGCAGAGGATCCGCACTCTAAAAACATAAACACGTCGACCCATGTGTGTTTTGGATTTTGGACCAGGTCGGATCTGGTCATTTAGCCCAACCGATTGATATGTTATATGGGTGGGTCGGGTTCTGTAGTGTTCAATCCGAGCCTGACCCAAATATCAGGTTCGATCATACTATTCTAATGGTTTTCTATCTCTCTCTGTCTTTTTTAAATTTAGCTTTTCAGATCATCCAACCAACCTCAATATTGGTGCAATCCTTTGATAAGCAGCTGAATTCTCACTAAAATTTTAGTGAATTGTGGGCCACACGAGAATGGCGTGACGCAATGGTGGGCCAAACAAGAATGAAAGTGATGTAATGGTGGGGCCCAATATCTCATTTGATAGGACGTCACTCAACTTCCACTTGAATTTATAATTTTAATATCGCCGTGCAAACCATGTTTTGCTTGAATGGTGTGCACACGGGATCCGTGGGACCTATACGTTGATAGAAAATGCTCAGAAAAATCTGGGTGAGTTATTATTATTATTTTATTATTTATTTATTATTATTATTTTTTAATATTTGAACCTTTTCATTGCATGGATTAAACATATACAGCAGGGAAAATTTTTCAGGCAGACCAGTTGACAAAAGGAAGCAGGCCCACCAATCGAAAAACTGGAAAGAAAAGAAAACTGAAAAAGACAAAAGAGATTAGGCTTCCTGAAGGTTGCCCAGCCCACTCTGTCCAGAAACAGCGACCAGTGAATGGAGGAGGGGAGGTCTCCCAAGGAGTTAAAGATCCGGTGATGTTGCTCATATCTCCCTAAGCGGGCAAGGCCATCTACGACCGAGTTGGCTTCCCTGAGGGTGTGGCCGAGGCAAATATTCATGTTGCCAGTGGTATCCATGATCCGAACCATCCAATACCACATGGACCAAGAGGGATGGGATTTCTTGGAGATGGCGGAGACTACACATTTTGGATCGCTGTCCACCTCCACCTTCGTGAAGCTGCGGCAGGCATTCATAATCCAAGTATGGCACGTTTGATGCTGATCTGGCGTAAATGATGGTTGATATGCGGGCACTTGGAAACTGTAAAAACCTAACTATATATGTAGGTGCATAAATTAAACTCCCCAAATATTGGGGACTTCTATGGACGGTGATGATCCGATATGATTTAATCATTTAAACTCTAATTAATGGGCATTTGATTTTTTAACTGGGATATGATTGACTTTTTCATTTTCGACCGTCCATTAAATGTCCACCAATTGTCCATTTAAGTAATCAAATCACTATGATGTTCTGATGTTCGTATTTCAGGATATCTACAGTAGTAATCAAATCCCTACTGTGTGATTTTAATAGTCTAATTTAAGTAACATGCATGGCACGTTTGCAATTTCTTATTGCTGCTCGAATATAAAGCTCTCCCCCAACATTCTAGTAGGTGTACAAAGCTCCTTTGTTAGTTTTCCACCCTCTTAAAAGAGTTAGTGAGTCATCCTCCTCTCATGTACCACTGGTCTAGAGCTATCCAAACTATCCAATATTAAGCTGATCATTAAGCAATCCATACCATCCAATTGATGGGTAATAAATGGATGGTTAAAAGTAAAATGGTGAGAAGTCTAAACTAAAAGGGAATAATTAGATGAATGATTTTATCTTCTCAGTGAATTTTTTATGGTTATGCTCAATCTGCAGTTGAACCAGCTACTCCAACAGTCTAGATTGTCGTAGATGCGTGCCATATATGTAGGTGTTTGAAGAGTGACCATCATCTTTAAAATGATGCAAAACTAACATAGAAGTTTAGCTCTAATATATTCATACATACAATCATGACATTTCCTCAACGTGGATTCTTATTGTATTTTGTAGGGCCACCAAATCAACCCTCAGGATATTCAACCAGGAGGAATCTCTCTTCCCAAACCTTTTAAATAGCACATGGGTGGTCCATTATCGATCTCAACCGTTCCTTCAAACATACAACTAGATGAAGCCATAGTGCGAAAATATGCCAATTGGCTGATCTTAAGCTTCCAAACAATAGCATAAAAATGACCTCAATAAAAATAAAAAATAAAAAATAAAAAAAGAAGCAGAAGAAGAAGAAAAGATCTAATCATCATCTTAAACATTTAGTTGATATATCCCACTCCATATTTCTTATAAGGTAACACTTTGATTTGACGATTCTATCCATTTGATTTATGGCAGGTAAACAATAATGGACAATTATAACAAATTAGTCATATTCAAAGGGTTAGGATCATCATATCCGCATGATTCTTGCACCATGGCTTACTCCTAATTTTATGAATGAATGAATGGCTCTTATCAACGATAAGTCACCTTGTGCTTTTTAAAAGGTTTAAGGGTGTTGCTAATCTTCCCATGAAGGTGGGCACACTAGCTGTTCAGATCACCAATAGGTCCCCATATGCGTTGTTTAAAAGGTTTGGAGGCATTAGCAAAATGGTGTAAGCAAAGAGATGGTCGCAAACAACTATTGAATAATGCTGCATTTTGGTCATGAAGATAGGGACAGAAGGAAGAAAAAAAAAAAAAAAAACACTTTCCATTCATGTAAATGCTACCATTTAAACTATTTTAGAACAGGTGTACTTGAAAAAATGAATTTGATTAATCAGTCAAGAAAGAATATAATCCATAAAAATAATGTAATTGAGAATATAATATATAAAAATAATGTACAGTTAAATCACAATTTAATTCACTAGATAGAAAAGAAAAAACACACTATGGAAATCAAATACTTTCAATTTTTCTAATAGTACTTTTTTGTATGCCATGAGCTCTAGGTCATTCATCAAGTAGGGATTTAATATGTGAGTGCCAGTCTAGGTAGCAGAAACGTTCCGATACAATGAAGGTGGGGGCATACCATGAACTATATACAATGGTTTTTATTTCTGCCAATTTGTCACTTTATTGGAATATCAGAGCCGTGAATGTGGTGGGCCATACCATGAAGATCATCTGGTGCAAAAATTGGAACAATCTATTGATTATCCGGACTTCAAAAGTGCAATGAGTTGGATTGTAGGCTTTCCATTGATTTTGATGGCGTAGCCCATCTGGACAGTGGAACATCCTGGTTTTCCCCCAAGCTGCTCTTTGTAAAGCCTGCTGCCATTTTCACGGCTTGGATGTCATAAGTGATGATATACATAATGATGCATGTGATACTTATAAATTTGAAAATTGAAAGGTTTTGATATACATGATGATGCATGGACGCTTCCTTGCAAAATTTAAAATTAAAAATTTTCATAGATATATCTTGTGAATACGTGGGAAACAATTTGGTATATTTCACTGGGGAGCTACAGGCGGTGTACAAATGAGTTTTGAATCTACAGGTAGTGTACAAATGATTTTTTGGACCAAAGCTTCAAATTGATGGATGAGTCGGTGAGATACGTATGTTTTGTATATGTATAGTATGATGTGATGTGTATGTATGTATAGAGCTGGGCATCGGACCCAGTCGGATCAGATTGGGTCCAACTCGACTTGGTCCGAAAATTATATGGCCTGACCGGAACTCGATCTGATTGGGGACCGAATCCAGGTCATCTAACTCGATCCGATCTGGACCACTGCTTGCCTAATCCGATCCGAATCCGACTCGGTTAAGGAAACTGAGTCGGATTGGATTGGGTACCGTTTAAATCGATCTTGATTTTATTTTTTATTTTTAAAAAAAATTATACATAAAAATGGTGGGCCACCGCTCCAAAATAGTCCAAAATACAGGCTAAAATTAAAAAATATAAATAAATAAAATTGAAATGTACGTACTTACCTGATGAATGGAGATGATGAACGGTGATGATATAATACCCCATACTTTTCAGTATTCGAGTGTTACGGTATCACCCAACTTAGTATGAATATTAACCTAGCTTACTTAAATGCTCACCCTCACTCTAGGCTAAATCTAACTGTCAGGAGCATTTTCCATCCGTATATTATGCTATGCATGAGACGATTTCCAAGATGGATCATCTTGCCACTAGAGAGACCTATCCTTAGGATCCCAATCTCATTAATGGACAAATCTAGCCAACCAGTGTGGATTTACAACCCTAAATCATGAAGTCCACCATTCACCGAATCACACCTAAACATTCTTTAGGGTCTCTAAGGTTACCGATGGCTAAGTAAGAGTCAATCCAACCGTTGGATTGTTGAAATGGCCAAGGAAGCAAGAATTGGTGTCTAAACATTCATGTGGTGTGGCCAACTTGGATGCAGATAACCCAAATAATAGGGTATATAACTAACTGATGCACAATGAGTAGCCCACATCTTACATATAGGTGTGATAAACGACATATTTCAAACTATTTAACATTTTACATAAAATTAAAACTTAAAACATATACGAGTATACAAATAATACCCAAATAATACATATTAATTCTTTCTCAGTAATATTCATATAAATAAAACATATTAACAATCGGTGGTAATATAAATTATATGTAACAAATTTCATTCCTACTTATTAATTTAATGTAATTCTATTAATATAAAACAAAGATAGTAATAGATAGTGATGATAGTAAAACTTATATTAATATTAGTAATTGGTTAATAACCTGTTATGAAATGAGCCATTAGAACCTTTTAACCGCTCATATTCAAATTTGGACTGATCCGACCAACAGATCAGCGGGAAATCGATAAACGGGATCCAAATCATGTTGTGGGCCTTGCCTGGGCATTTCATCGGTCTGAACTCTGTTCATGAGCCCTCGTAGGACCTCCAAGCGAAATAGACGGTGTGGATGGGTCGAAAAAATCATGATGGATCCCACACTGGGGTGCATGTGCACCGAATTCGGTGTGTACACTACACACCGGACCTCTGTGGTGGTCAACCACGGGCTGACCCGGGTTCTCCCGAAAGAGGATGGATTCCTCTCTCTCTCTCTCTGTTTTCCAGCGGCCGACGGACAGCGTCCGTTTGGGACGCACTATGGCCCACCATAGATGATCAGAAGGGTGATCTGATCCGTCAATATCGTGCATAGCTAGGGTCTGACCAGAAATATGGTCATTCCACACGAAAATTCGCACGTGTGGGAACACGAGGACCAGAACAAACGGACGCTGCAAACACTAGTTTCCGAAAATGGAAACTGTCTGCTCACCAGCAGGGCAATCCGCGTGAGCCAGCAAGGGCTCATCTCCACCGTTTAATATCATCCAACGGAGCAGGGCGAGTTAGGGTTGCGTATAAAGAGAATGAGGAAACAGAGAAGGAGTTCTTCTCTTCTCCTTGCGGCAGCCCCAAAAACAGGGCGTCGGCTGCCATCTTCGAACCCACCCATTAACACTATCTCAAGCTTCGGAAAAGCTTGTCTAGGAACTCCCTACTGTCCATACGAAGTGTTTGGAAGAAAGAAAATAAGAAAGGAGGCACTGACGGAAGAAACACCATTAATGGCTGCCATCTTCTCCGACGTTCTACCGCACCAGGTCGACGTGGTTCGACCCTGGTTACGACCAGTCCCACTCATGGACATCTTTGGAGAAGAAAGGAGGAAGAAAGAAATAGAGGAGAGGAGAGAGTAGAGAGGACAGAGTGGAGTGGGGTGCTGTTGCCACACCCAGCCGCTGCTCACGTTGCATCATCGAGCCCCGCTCGAGTCAGGCTGAGTCTTGTCTTGAGATGGTTGCGTCTAGGCCGGGCCTAACGTCCATTACTGGACGTTTTAGCTGGGAGAAAGAAATAGAAAGAAGAGGGGAATGAGTAGGTGCGTAATTGCGCCAACTCGAACCGAGCCGAGTTCGACTCGCTGATGGGTTTGGTTCGAGTTGGGTCTGGTCGGGGCGTTCATGGGGTTCCAGTAGAAGAAATGATGATACGGAAGAGAGCAGAGGAGGCAGAAAGAGAGAAAGAAGAAAGTGGAGTTTGTACCGAGTTGCTGCTGAGTTGACTCAGCTGGAACCGAGTCCAGCCGAGTCGGGTTGGGTTGGGCTGTCTAGACATTGGTGGATAACCAGTAGGGAAGAAAAGGAAAGAGAGGAAGGATGTAGAAGGAGGAGAAATGTTGGTGGCCGCTGAGATGACCCGGCTGAAACTGAGTTGACTCAACTGAGTCGACTAAGGTGAGCCCACCTTCTCCCTCCATATTGAAAATTTTCGATTATAGTTATCAATGTTATCAGTATTAACTTTTATGGGATTTTTAATATTAAGCATGATTAACCATTAGTAAATTACCTATACTAATGTTAGCTACTACAGTTAAATTTCAATTTGTTAAATATTAGTGTTTCATGTTGTCGTTATTAAAGATTAGCATTGATGTTGAGAGCATACTACGTATTTTCATCACAATGGTTATTAGCGTCATGTTAGCTAATAATAATAATCGCATATCGCTAGTATCTATGGCGGTCTTTGTGAATATTAATATTAGTAGAATTGTGGTTTTATCGTACAATTAATTGGCATATTAAATCCTATAATCTAGCCTAGACCTAGACTCTAAGATAAAATTCTAGATCTGAGTAACTTAAACCCTAGGCATATACTTAAGACATAAATGGTAGGTTAAAGTATGAATGTAATTGTAGAAATTCATAATAATAGTAGGTCATAATGCCTATCCACTATGGATAGCTATTATTATTATTATCATTAGAAAATATTTATCGTTCTCCTTATGGGATTAGTCAAATACTTGTTAATATAATTATTACTGTTAGTCCTTACTATATTATCATTAGAAAATATCCTATCATTATGACCTGTATTATCTAAGAGATTATTAGTCATTATGAGTAAATTAGATAATATCGGTACGTTTAAATATAAACTTATGAACCATCGTTACTAATATTAATGTATTGATATTCCTACTATGAATATTATTTGACTCATTGTACAATAATAATAATAATGATAATAACATTAATAATAATAAGTTAGGAGTCAAATTCTAAAATCTAAGTACGGGGCTAGACTTTAAGATAAAACCCTAATTCTACACTAAAACCCTAAAAGTTAACCCTAGGCTATGATCTTAAACCCTAGGTAGTGATTAGAATTGGGGCTTAATTGTACAAGTTCATAATTTGTGGTATGATAAAATTTTAAGGGCGCAAGCACTTAGCGACATTAAAAGGCGATTCAAAGTATAAGGTGATGATTCTTCCCCTTGAGCTTTCCATCTTCTCATTAGCTTAAGTTATAGTTTTTCTTAAAATTTATAATTGATATCTCCATTCTATAATCACATATGTTAACTGTTGGAATTGAATTGTTATATTACATGCTTAATGTTTATCTTGCATATTTATTTCATGTCTGTGGACTATTTGTGGATTGCTTATGGAATATAAATTGGTACATTAGTGGGAAACCCCCACCTATAAATGTACACCCATACTTGATATGTAACTTGATTGATGGTGATTACAATGGACCTTCGATATAGTGGTTATTGAGCGGTGGTCTAGATGGATCATTGATGTGGTCCTACCATCTAGAGTTGTTGTGTTTAATGGTTTTTAAGGATGATCTTTATCGTATGGTTTGACATTTGCCCTATGTGGCATATTTTGATACTCGCCCTACGTGGTTTTGTTTTGACATTTTTCCTATATAGGTTCGATGTTTTATACTGTGTAACCATACAATGGTAAGCCCCATATACTGTAATATGATTAGCTACTAGTCGATGGGTTTCCATTAAACATTCTAAGATGGTAGTCTCATAAGCCGGGGATGGTGGTCATGGGACACTATGCCCGAGCTATCGACTTACGCTGGGCATGTGCTCCCCATAGTGACCTTCGAGCTTATTTAAATTGGCTGGTTGTAAATAAACTAATAATGACTTGGCTAATCATGTATACATGGCATATTTACAATGGCTTGAATCATTATGCCCATGCGATTACGCTGAGTGTTGTGTTAATGACCAGTCATTCGATTTATGATAGTGACTTGGATCATCATGCCCATGCAATTACGCTGAATGTTACGTTATAACCAGTCATATTCATGGGTGACGAGCCCAATGCTTGTTTGGATGTTTTACATGGGCACAGACCGTTTGGATGTTTTACCCGAGTTAATAATTACATGGATGACAACCCTAATGTCTGTCTGGATGTTTTACCTGGGACAATAATTGCATTCACGCATCGATGCATCTAATAAGACTACATTTACTTTATTTTGGTTGTCTGGATGTTTTATACTATTTCTTACCTAATGCGACTGTGTGTAATCTTGAGAAAAATTCACACTTAGTTGACCACTCATTCATCAAATATATAACCATATAGGTAGCACAAGTGACCCAAGTGAAATTCATGTCTATATTGAAGAGGAGCAAACTATATCTGACAAGGATGCATGATTGTAATTGCTAAGGGTTGCTACAAGATTTCATATCCCCAGTTTGTTGTAATTTACTTTATTTCACGTGTAATATTATTTCATTTTGTAATTGTAAGAATAGGAACATTGGTTTGTATAAGTCATTATGGGCAGTTTTTGTATATTTCAAATGTAAATGAAATTTTCCTTTATGATGATTTGTCCATCATACGCTCATCTGCCTACTCTAATAAAAGAAAAAAATATATATACTCAAATTTGACCTTCCTTTAAGGTTAACACTCGGGTTTTTAGAAAACGAGTCATATACTCGGGTCTTGAAAAGTCGTGGTGTTACAGATGATGAGTGGGACGGGCTATTGAGTGGTCGAAGCTCGTTTGGGTAGAGACAGATGAAAGTAGCCGGATTGAGATGGTTGCTCGTTCAGGTAGAGAAAGAGAGAGAGAGAGAGAGAGAGAGAGAGAGAGAGAGAGAGAGAGAGAGAGATTTTATGGATTTTGGATATTTGAGGGAGAGATTTTAGGGATTTTGGGTTCAGTCATTTGGGTGTGGGTGCTGCTGGGTAGGGTAAAAAGTAAAAGGGATAAAAAAAAAGCTATACATATACTTAGGCTAAAAATACTAAAAATATTTAAAATATATATGCTTGATAATAGATTCAGATCAGGTCAGGTCGGATTGGATCGGATTTTGGATTGGATCGGTCCGAATTGACCATGATCTAAACTCGATCTGATGAACGATCGGATTTGATTGATCCATACTCGAACTGCATCGATCCAAGCCTTCAAATCGGTTCGGATCGGGTCAGATCCGCTGAATTGGGTCGGATCCACCGGATCGGGTCGGTTTCTGCCCAGCTCTATGTATGTATATGTATTTTGTCATGAAATTAACAAAGGAGGAGATTGTACGTGCTTATATTTGAAGCACACTTGGGTTGTCAAATTAACAATTCCAACACTTTTACTTGTCTTTTCCTTTCGATTTGGATATAAATATCGACTTCTCATTCTCTTGTTCAAATGGTCTTCCCGAAGCAAATATGCATCTGTATAAGTATTTTTGTTTCCATTCTTCTTTCTCAACTATTTTGACTTAAGTGCTGAAATAACAATCTCGAAGTCCAAGATATTTGAACTATAGCACAAAGTATCAACCAGGACTCTAAGAGAGATGTCAACAAAATTAAGGCTCTGTCTTCTTCATCGATCTTCACCCCATACTTACCAACTTGCAAATCAGCTTGTCGAAGACATTAATGTTCTTAGAGAGATCTGACCCTTCCACCAGTTTCATAGTATAAAATTTGTCTCTTCAAATATAGACGATTGGTAAGCTACTTTGTTATATTGTTGCTCTCCATCTTTGTCCATAAGCCCATGGTAGTCATCTCATCGATGACTTTATAAAGGACTTCATCGGCTATGTATAATTGAATTTTTATAATCACTCTTTGATTAAGTTCATCCCAATCTTCTTTCTTTATATATTCCGATGATTCGCTTTACTAATGAGTGTATGCTACAACCCTTATTGAACTAGGATGACTTTCATCTCTGACCTCTATAGTTTAAAATTATTTTTCATATGAACTTCTGTCTCAAATTTCACATTCGATCCCCTCAATGTTATGTTTCAAGATTCAAACTAATACCACACCCTTAAGCTCTAATACCATTTATTAGGTGCATACCCATTATTGGGCATGAAAGAAACCTTAAATATGAATCAAAAAAAAAAAAAAAAAGTAAAATCAAAGGACACATAGAAAACACACAAAATTTATGTGGAAAACCCTTGTGGGAAAAAACGATGGCACAAAGCGACAAGGGAAAAAACCACAGCATAAAAAGATGATCAATCCACTATAATCAGGAGAATACCAGAGGTGAAACTATTTACCGATAGAAACGCTAACTTTCCCTTAAACCTTTGATTTGGATCTGACATTCTATTCATGCTAATCGTAATTAAAAGGCTATACACTTTTATAGAAGATTATAAAATACAACCCTCATTTACATATTTCATTGGTCAAACCAAGAGACCATCAGTTAGACCAAGCCAAACCGACTCACAGACCTCAGTCAAACCAAAAACATGCAAAATGGGACAATGTGTTCTTCAAGAATCGACCCCTAATTTGATTGAACCCAAGAGGACATTCATCGAGTCGAAAATAGAGCTTCTTTATACTAGATTAATGGTACTTGATCAACTCAAGAAACAATGGTAGTTGAAAGCCCATCATAAAAAAAGAAAAAAAAAAGAAAAAGTTGTGGCTTTAATTGTAAAGGTTATTACTATAACTCTATATATTTAGAATACATCATACTAAAAAAATACAAAAGGGTAATATTTTCTAAGTCAAAGTATGTGTTCTTTATCGTATAAATAGAGCGCCCAACCCTGGGCATCTAATTCTTGCATCGTTAGTACGACAACGGTGGTCCAATCATCAAGGTAGAGGAAGTACCTCAAATTATGAAAGCATGCCACCATGGAAACAGGCTGCCATGTTGTGATTGTACATTGATCTTCGTCTTTCTCATTCCTGAGTTTTTGATGGGATGATTTATGGGATGTACTGGACATGAGAAGATGAACAAGATTCACGGTTTAGATTCGACATACACATCACAGGTGGGCCTCACACAGCTTGTTGGGTGAAAAAAATAGTTAAGTTGCTAGGTCGACTAACGGAATGGACCAACTCTACTTACCAGCACGGACTCTTTGAGTTCCGAGTCCTAAGGGGCGCCTACGTCCAAAAACAGGCCGACCTTTCAGGAGGTTGATGCGACTATAAGGACACTCAAAGAGGATGTAACTATAAGACCATTTATATGGCTAATTGCCGACCTAACCTATAGGTCGGCCATAGCTCGGATATAAGTTGGCCATAGCTCAGTCATATTTCGGCTATAGGTCGGCCATAGATCGGCTATAGATCGACCATAGCTCTATCATTACTCATCCAGAGCTCAGAAATAGCTCGGAACAACCTCTAATTTTTGAACAGATTCGTCTTCAGCGTGTCAGGGAAGATTCCTTACAACATCGCCTTCTCTCTCCTATATATAGAGGTACCCCCAGCCAATGTAAGGTATGCACATTCATACCCTAATACTCGACAGATGACTCTTTTCCTAAAGAGATTCTACACTATAAAAGACCCCAAAGTCCTAACTTAGGAATCGAAGAGTCCTCTATACAAGCCAAGGTCTCTTTTGTCTCTTGTTTCTATCTGTGCAGGTATCAAAGGGTCAACCAGGAAGGTTCTGCTGGAAAACTATGCCAACACAGCTCAAACTTAATTGTAATTATTTACATTCAAAGGTATGGGTGACTAACACTCCTTGGTGATGCACTAGTGGGCTCCCTTTAGAAATCCCCACGCAAACTGCGTGGGAATTAGTTTATTTTAAATTTTAGGCCCTGTCTTTTTTTTCAGCTGCTTTATTCTAAAAACCAATGGTATTTTTGTCCAAAACCCTCTTTCCGTACCCTAAAAATCTACTTTCGTAACATGAGTTTTCGGTCGTTAAAAAAACAAAAGGTATAAAAGGGAAACCTCTACGGTGCTAATTTTTTCTTTTTTGAACCCTTGAAGTATTAGGTAGGACAAACTTCACAAACAATGTAGTACAATAGGAACTATACAATAGTTTTTAATTTCTGCAAAATTGTCTATTTATTGGAATATCAGAGCCGTGAAAGTGATGGGCCATACCATGAAGATCATCTAGTGCAAAAATTGGAACAATCCATTGCTTATCTGGACTTCAAAAGTAAAATGAGTTAGATTGCAGGCTTTCCATTGATTTTGATGGTGTAGATCATCTGGAAATTGGAATGTCCTGTTTTTCTCCCAGGCTGCTCTTTGTAAAGCCTGCTGCCATTTTCACGGCTCGGATGTCATAAACAGGTAGCACGTTTGCTACAAAAATAGCATTGTATGGTAGAGTTCCCATGCTACAGCCTTTGAACATCATTTATCGACCACTGTAAACGCCACCTTTTACCCAGCGTCTTTTTAATACGTTCCCAAACTTTCTTTTCCCAAAGTAAACCAGTCTGTACGGACACACTATTTACCGTTGAGATACCCTTGCATTAACAACCTACAGCTACGGATTATAACTGTAGCTATTGTTATAAAGCCCCAAGGGTACTTACGTTTACAAATAGTGTGTCCGTACAGAATGGTTTACTTTAAGAAAGTAAAGTTTGGAAACGTATTGAAAAGACGCCGGCTAAAAGGTGGCCTACGCAGTGGTGAATTTCTCTTTGGTTTGATTTAGGATTCAGCGTTAAGTTATCAGGGGACGCGGATTTCCTGCCAAAGGAAGTTGGTGCGCTGGGATGTAGGTGGGGTCCACCTTGACGTTTGTGAGATATCCACCCCGTCCATCCGCTTTGAGAGATCATTTTAGGACAGGTGAATGAAAAGAGGTGGATCCAATACTCAGGTGGGATGCACAAGAGGAAGCTGTGGGGATTCAGTGAGCATTCTTGAAACATTTTTATGGTCACAAAAATTTCGTATGAGACTAATTTTTTCATCTTTTCACTTCATCCCAGTGGGAATGACCTTATAAACTGTTTGGATGGAATATAAACATCAAATTGGAGCCCAGGAAGGTTTCAACCATAGGAAACTCTTTCCCCAGTTTTCCCTCTCATATGGCTAACTTGGATTTTTTATCCACCTAATTTTCGGCTATATGTCTTAAAATGATCTCTCAAAGCAGATGAACGGGGTAGATTTCTCACAGACATTACGGTGGGCTCACCTAGCATCCTAGCACAGGAACTTTGTGCTAAAGGCTTTTGCAGGAGATCCGCGTCCGTTATCAGGCACTCAATTTTCCACATCCCTACCGTTTATTTAATGGGCCCAGCTGTGGATATGCCCATTGTTCGTTAATCAGATAATCATATCCATCTATGGGAGAATTTCTTTTTCCCATTGGTCATCGATGGTAACAGAACACCCCTTCAGTGGCTAGGATCACTTGAGAACTTTTACTTTTGGGTTCGGGGGCATAGCGGAAACGGATTGGCTGCTCCCCCGCTAGCCCGGTGGCTGGTGGTCAGTGCTCTGTGGGCCTCACTATGATGTATGTGTTTCATCCATGCCGTCCGCCTATTTTTATAGATAATTTTAGTATATGAGACCAAAAATGAGGTATATTACAATCTCAACTGGACCACATGACAAGAAACACTGTTGAATGAACATTGACCATTAAAAACTCTTTGGGGCCCATAAAAGTTTTGTATCAAGGTGATCTTTGTTTTGTCCCTTCATAGGTCTGTATGACATGATCAACAAATTGGATGTCAAATAAACAATACATTGGGCCTTAGGAGGATTTTAATGTTGACAACTCCATGTTAGCCACCCCATGTCAGTACACACACTCCATGTTAGCCACCCCCGCTAGGGATCGATGCCAAGATCTCAAGTGTTGAAACGAGGTATCTCCACTCAGTCCGCCAGTTGAGTTATGGATCTGGGTGCTGGGTTTGGACATCGCTCTACTCCACTTTATGTTAATAGAATTTCATATCCCTTGAGATTTGGGTTTGGACATTTTTAGTGTTTTCTTTTTTTTTTTTGGGTGCTATTCCTTTTTCATTATTTACAATCATGAGACATAGTTCCCATGATGTGGTGGGTCCCACCAATCTGTCCCTTTTAACTCTGTTTGCAGCCACAAAATAAAAGACTATTATTGTCCAAAGGAAAATTTGGACAGGAGTGGTGAAATCCACGCTCTCTATCCTTTTTCTTGGAGTGTTAAATTCATTGATATACATTGATACACCAACCTTTAATCGCTCGTGCTTTTAGATAAATTTGTTGTTTGGCGTAGTATCCCATAACATACGTTCCTATGCCTTACAATCTGAACTAGTCATCCAATGAGAATGTTGGTAACTTTATAGCTGTGAATTTTGTTTTAATATATCCAATGGAATTGCCTGTGACAGGGTGTCACAGAAAGTTCTTGGACTCATAAGCTAGGTGGGGCCATTGGGATGTTTATGAGAAATCCACCCCATCCATCCGTTTTTCCTAGGCAGAAATTTCCCCGGGACCATTGGATGTTTACATTGCATTTATTTTCGTAAGGTCATTCTTATTAGGATGAAGGGAAAAAACAAAAGTATTAACATGGTCCAAAAGTTCTATGCCTTGCGAATGTTTTAGACTGTTCCCGTGATGCAGCTCACTTCTCTTTTTATTTATTTATTTATTTATTTATTTATTTTATACACACGCACACACACCCCTACACACTCACGCTAGTGGAATTTCACAACCTATGGGTACTCGAACCCTTGACCGGAAGTGATGCAGCTCACTTGACTTTTGGACCTGCCTCATTTTTTAGTCCGTCCTAAAATTTTCTAGCAAAACGGATGGACCGGTGGATTTCTCACAAACATCACGGTGGGCTTTTTATAGCAAAATGGATGGACCTGGTGGATTTCTCACAAACATCACAGCGGGCCCCACATAGCTTCCAGCAGCCGGAAGTTCATGAGACAGGCAGTGGCAAGTAATCTAGCTCGGTCCCCCGGATCCCCCGGATCCATTGTGGATCACTGAGTGTGGGTCCCACCATGATGTATGTGTCTTATGTCCACGTGTCCATTCATGTCAGAGGATTATTTTAGGGCATAAGTTCAAAAATGCAGCAGATTCAAATCTAAGGTGAACCACATCACAAGAAAGTGTGGTTAGTGAACGCCCACCATTAAAATCGTTTTGGGACTGCAAATTTTTTGGATCAAGCTGATATTTGTATGGTCCCTTCATCCAGGACTCAGTGACCTTCTCAAGTGATTTGATGGAAAATAAACATTCGGGTGGCCGCAAGAAGTTTTTAATGGTGGGTGTTCAATCACCACTTTGGTGTGGTCCACCTGAGACTTGGATCCACTACATTTTTAGGCTCATGACCTAAAAAGATATTGAAAAATGGATGGACGGCATCGATATAAGACACATACAACACGTTGGGCTCCACAGTCAGAGATCCACCCAAGCCGTGTCCAAATTTATCTGCCCACGCCAGCCACGTGTGCAAATGTCCGCCATGAACGGAACCCAAATCATGTGGAGCACCGGTTTTATACATGCAGCTCTAAAACACCCAAAGCTTTGTGGGGCCCATTGGTTGTATGTGTGAAATTTACTCCGTCCATCAGGTTATATCCTCGGTTCTAGCCATTGGGTATAAATATCAGCTAGATCTACAACTCAGATGAGTCACACCATTGGAAACAATGGGAATAGGATACCAATCATAGGTTTACACGTGGGATCACCATGGTGTGTATCTTTCATCAAACCTGACAGTTGTAACTCTTCAGGATGAAGAGAGAAATATTTTAAAATAATCAGCTAGATCCAAAATGCAGGTGGGCCACACCGTTTGAAATTAGAGTTTTCAGGAGTAATTTTACATTGCTTCAAATAACGTACCCCATCTGTATGTTTACCAGGCTGATCTTTGGTAAGTATGTTTCAAATAAAGGTTCTCACCTAATGAACGGAGTGGATTTTTACAAAACGATATGGTGGCCCCCACAGAGTTTGGGTGTTTTAGGCAGGTACTTAAAACGTAGAGGATTCCTGTCCTGATCGGATGTAATCCTTGAATATTAGTATTCCCACGCGTTTCAGCCGCTGCATAGTCATTAAATTTTCGCTGTAACGGTCGGACAGGAAGCTTCGTGCTGTAATGGTGGGCCACATGAGAATCAAAGTGATGTAATGGTGGCCCACATGATCCAAATTCGATTCCACGAAAAGATTCCAACTGACTTCATGATTTTTAAATCACAACGCACGATTTAAATTCGATTGGGCGAAAAGATTCATACTGACTTCATGATTTTTAAATCACCACACAAATAATGCGTTGTTGAATGGAATGAAGTTGAGATAAACATTCACCTGTTTTTTGTTTTTTGTTTTTTTATGTGTGTTGGGGGACACGGTAAGCATACAAAGATGAATCAAGTTAAGTATTATAACCACACAATCAAATTCAATCACAAAGATTCCAAATTTAATGTGTGAAAATCCTTTCAGAAAAAACTACTGCACAAAGTAACCGATATCATTATGAAAGCAAAAATGACAAGAGATAAAGAGAATATCCGATTCAAACAAGCCTCGAATCTCTTCTTATAAACCATTGAAAACCTTCGAAATGAATTAGAAAGCTCTTAGATACACTCTAATCCTGATTACACCCATATTTATAGCTTCTATGAGAATCACAATCGGAATCAGAAATAAATTTCATAGATACATGACTTTGTGTAACTCTTCTTGATAGTTCGATGGCACATTCGATGAGACTTCAATGGCATGTGTACACACACACCCGCGCCCGTGCACATGCACGCCCGAGTGTGCGTGGGTGCACACTACATACAACAATTGAGAGGGGTTACCCACCCATTAAAACCTTCACGATTATTAATTGGCCCTACCGAGATGTGGTTCACAAATCCAATGCATCCATTGTGTGTGTCCCACTTGTATGAGGAGCCAAATCAAGTTTCAGCCTCATTCAAAACTCAGGTGAGCCCCAGCAAGTGCTTTATATGTTTTAGGTACGTCTTCACATGTTTTTTTTAAATAATATGACCCACCTAAGTTCCGTATACAACTGATTTTTGAATATCCCATAGCCTAATGGGAACCTATACAAATGCACGGTGTTAATGTCTGACACACATTCCGGTGGAGCCCACACAGCTTGACCTGATGGGAAGTTCCCACCAGCTATGTTGGTATATGCTTGGTTGGCATTTGCTTGTGAATGCCATTACTGGTCTTGGGTTAGTATTGTTTTATGATATTTGTAAATGGAGCACATGGTTGAATTACATGTGTATTTGTAGTCTAAATAACTTATAACAGGTTCTAATAAGCGGGATTTGCAATGCTGGCAACTCAAGTTTTGGGAGTGTAGAATCTCTGTCCCTCGTTAATAAATCATTTCAACTTGGCAACCCTACCTCGTGGGACTATGTTGTTGTTTATATGCCATTCAACGGATTTCTTTAAGTTAACCCCACCATCACAATGGGATGCTTTAAAAAATAGTTTTATAGCCCTTTAAAAAAAAAAAAAAAAAATGAAAAAAAGAACACGCACACTTCACCCACACACTCACGCTAGTGGAATTTCACCACCTATGGATACTAAACCCTTGACCGATTGTTGAAACTCCTGAGAGTCCACCACCCGAGCAAGAGCAAGGATCCATAAACCTTCAATTCAGCTGGTGACCTATGGCAGCCTAATTTTAAGGGTGTCTAGCTTTCATGTTTAGGCAAGCTAGAAGGAAAATTTAGATATAAATTCATGTTTAGGCTCTATCTACTAATCTAATGATCATGCAACATGATTTACATTATGGGAGCAAGTGATTTAATTGATAATAAAAGTATTTCATTTGAATTCTTATTTTTAGAAAATTGAATAAGAGTTGGTCCAATTTTCACCTGCCGGGCATCCCCACTGAGGATCTACAAGATGGATGGTTTGGATTGACCACACCACATGCCACATGTCATGAATTGGGAGACAAATACCCCTTCTTGATGGACCACATTAGAAATCCCTACACAAGCACACTTTTTTACTATGAAATATTGGGTATCAAAAATGTTCACATACAAGGTTTTTTATTTTATGTAAATTTGTCATTTCGTTAGAGTATCAGAACCGTGAAATCAGTAGGTACTACCATAAAGATCACCTATGCAAAAGATTGGAGCAATCTATTGATTATCTGGACGACAAAAGTACATTGAGCTGGATTTAATGCTTTCCATTGATTTTGATGGTGTAGCCCATCTGGACAGTGAAACGTCATGGTTTTCCCCCAAGTTGCTCTTCATGAAGCTTGCCACCGTTTGTACGGCTTGGATGTTATAAACAAGTGGTACGTTAACTTCAAAAATATCTCTGTATGCTAGAGTTCCCATCCAACATAGTATACGAACGTTTCTCTTAAACATCAGTGCTACGTTATCAAGGACTAGATCTTCACACATGCGGCATACACGTACGACGTTACTACCGTTTATTCAATGGGCCCTGCCGTGGATAGGCAATATGCCAAAATCCTCACCAATTAAATGATTATATACATGGTAGTGAAATTCCACTTCA
This sequence comes from Magnolia sinica, assembly GCF_029962835.1. Classification (NCBI taxonomy): domain Eukaryota; kingdom Viridiplantae; phylum Streptophyta; class Magnoliopsida; order Magnoliales; family Magnoliaceae; genus Magnolia; species Magnolia sinica. The sequence goes on along the minus strand of NC_080584.1, from coordinate 3,860,132 downwards.
TAATCCAGACCGTCCTCCAATCACCTCACCAGTTTGACTTTTGGGTTTAGGGCACGCCAAATGAAAGGTCAGTATTAAATGGTGGACCCCATTGATGAAAACCCACCATCCCTCCATTATAAAAAGCCCACTCGTATCCACATCTTTCTCAGGATTTTAGTTCAAGCATGGCTTCAATGGCTCGTTTCCTGTTTTATGTGCTCCTTGTCATGGTTTTCCTGAGTCATGATGGGTGCCATGCAGCTCGGCACTTGTTGGGAACCGGTAATCTAGTGGGTCTTGCACCAACACCCCAGAGCTCACTCGCAGACTTGATTTTAATTTTAGAGCCAGAGTCGCTGAGCTAATGGGTCCACTCGCACCAGCACCCCAAGGGTCACCTGTGGACGTTAGTTTTGAAGCCAGGGCCCTCAGAGGCGGAGGTTGATGTTGGCGCTGATCTAGTGGGTCCACTCACACCAACACCCCAAAGCTCACTCACAGTTGTTAACTTTGAAGCCAGGGCCCTCACAGGCATGGAGGCTGATGGTGGCGCTGATCTAGTGGGTCTACTCACGCCAACACTCCAGAGCTCACTCACGGATGTTAACTTTGAAGCTAGGGCCCTCACGGGCGTGGAGGTTGATGTTGGCATTGATCTAGTGGGTCTACTCGCACCAACACCCCAGAGCTCGCTCGCGGATATTAACTTTAAAGCCAGGGACCTCACAGGCACTGAGGTTGATGTTAGTGCTGATCTAGTGGGTCTACTTGCACCAACACTCGTGGACACTAACTTTGAAGCCAGGGCCCTCACAGGCACGGAGGTTGATGTTGGCACTGATCTAGTGGGTCTACTCGCACCAACACCCCAGAGCTCACTCGTGGACATTAACTTTAAAGGCAGGGCTCTCATAGGCACTGAGGTTGATGCCGGCGCTGATCTAGTGGGTCTACTCGCACCAACACCCCAAAGCTCACTTGCTGACATTAACTTTGAAGCCAGAGCCCTCACAGGCGCGAAGGCTGTTGTTGGTGCTGATCTAGTGGGTTCGCTCGCGCCAACACCCCAGAGCTCACTCACGGATGTTAACTTTGAAGCCAGGGCCCTCACAGGTGCGGAGGTTGATGTTGGCACTGATCTAGTGGGTCTACTCGCACCAACAACCTAGAGCTCGCTCACGGATATTAACTTTGAAGCCAAGGCCCTCACAGGTGCGGAGGTTGATGTTGGCGCTGATCTAGTGCGTCTACTCGCACCAACACCCCAAAGCTCACTCATTGACATTAACTTTGAAGCCAGAGCCCTCACAGGCGCGAAGGCTGTTGTTGGCGCTGATTTAGTGGGTCCACTCACTCCAACACCCCAGAGCTCACTCACAGATGTTAACTTTGAAGCCAGGGCCCTCACAGGCGGGGAGGTTGATGTTCGCGCTGATCTAGTGGGTCTACTCGCACCAACACCCTAGAGCACACTCATGGACATTAACTTTGAAGGCAGGGCCCTCATAGGCACGGAGGCTGATGTCGGCGCTGATCTAGTCGGTCTACTTGCACCAACACCCCAAAGCTCACTCGCTGACTACTTTGAAGCTAGAGCCCTCACAGGCGCGAAGGCTGTTGTTGACACTGATCTAGTGGGTCCACTCACACCAACAGCCCAGAGCTCATTCGCTGACGTTAACTTTGAGGCCTCACAGGAGCGGAGGAGGCTGATGTTGGCGATGAAGTAGTGGGTCCACTCGCACCAACACCCCAGAGCTCACTCGTGGATATTAACTTTGAAGCCAGGGCCTTCCCAAGCGCGAAGACTGATATTGCTAGCGATGTTGACACTGATGCCAACACAGACGCTGATGCTCATGCCAATGCACCATGATCAAGACGGTTGCAATATGGCATGTCCAATGGCCCACCCTCTCTGCGTGGATGGTTTTAATAAATGTATGCATACAACATTAGTTGTATAGGAACTTTAACATACAACGTTGCCATTTTCTGATGTATCCCTTGGGTTCAACATCTGCGTCAAATATCAACTGTCCATTTATTTTCATGGTGTAGCATGCCTGATCCATGAATGGACCATCCTGATATTCGGCCCAGATGATCTTTATTATGCATCCTACCATTTGTTCCATTGGGGATGTTATGAACAAGTGACACATTTGGAGGGGAAGAATGTGTTGTATGTTAAGGTAAAGCATTCTTAGTGAACATCTCTAGGGTGATTGTTGGTCTTGTGTATGTTCATTTTCTTTTTTTTTCTTTTTTTTGTTAGATTTGGATTGGGAAGACTCGATAGAAATGCAATCGAATTGAATTGCAATTCAATCTAAAGAGATTTCTAATTACTAAATTTGTGTTGTGATATTTACGAATTTGAAATGTTGGCAACACCAAATTTTTTTTTTCTTACAGAGAAGGAAAATATATTAAAAGAGGGAAAAACTGTATAGTTATACAAAGCAATTCAGGTGGACTAGAGACTCCAGCCCTCCTACCTATTGTATACCCCTCAAAATAAAAATAAAAATCAATAAATGCCTTCTATCCTCCCTAAGAGATCCCAGGTCAACACGATTAAGGAAGAGGGCTCCTCTGTAAGTTGGAGGAAGGTCTAAGGAGGTTTGGAATAACCATTTTGGTTGGGAGGAACTTCCCAACCGCTCTAGGCCATCAGCAACTACATTGGCCTTCCTTGGGGCATAAACAATCTGGACTTGGGTTGCTTGCCTTAATAAACCCACACTAGCTCTCCAATACCACAAATGCCAATGGCAATGGCTATCTTTGTTGAACAAATCAACAACTGTCTGCAAATCGCTCTCCACTATAATCAAGGAAGACCATGTGGAGCCACACATAGGGCAAGGCCCTCAGCCAAGGGTTTTGCCTCAACCTGAACATTTGACCCCGAAACATAGCTAGACGAGAAGGCAAAAAGAAAATCACCTTGCGCTCCTCTACACACTCCCCCTCTTCCCGAAGGCCTTGGGTGGCCACACGTTGATCAGTCTACATTGACCTTCATCCACCCCTCCTTTGCTTAGCCCATTGTACTATAATCACCTTAGGAGTTCTTTTTTTTTTTTTTGTGGGGGGGGGGGGGTTGTGTTTGTTCTACTGGGCGGCTAAAGGAAGGCAATCACGACGAGATCTGCGAGGAAAAAAACTACTCCCGCTGAAAGATCCCTCCCAGCTGCTTGGAAAGTCCAATCATACTTCCGTATGAGCCCTTTATGCACCTTGCGATTTCTTGTGATCCAAGAGAGTTTGAAGGAAGGACCTAAGGGAACGAGGATTTTGAGAAGCTTTAGGAAGGAGGGGAAAGATGATGTGTAGCTACCTACAAACCTGATGAATGATTTTCCTCACGTCCTCTTAAACACCCTCAAATCGCCTTCCCTTTTAGGGGAGCCAAATCTCCCACAAAACAAAGCATGGGACAAGGCTGCAAGGCTGGCCCAAACCACCTATCGTGGTTGCCACACTTCACCATTGGGTAACTCAATATGTTACCAATTGACCCTCCAACAAGGTGATATCAAACAAAGAGGAGATGAACTTCAATACCTCTGTCGCTAGCTCTCCTGCTCCAAACATGTGATCTTAGGACTTCCCTGAGAAATCTGATTCATATTTTGCCCTCATAAATTCCCTCCACAAGTTGGGATAAACGGCATACTCGACACCCCAGGCCAGCCGTTTCATCACATCATGAAGCCTTTTGATTCCCTAGCCACTCTTTGCTTTAAAGATATTTGATCCCAATTGATCCAGTGAAGGTTCTTCTTATCGTTGTTCCACCTCCAGAAGAACTCAACAAAAATATCTCTTAATATCCAACGGGGCCGTCTTTGGCATTTCTACTACCGCTAGGGTAAGAATGGGAACACTACCAAGCACATGGTTAATAAGGGTGGCTTTACCAGCTTGGTTCAGGCACCTCCCTTTTTGATGTACAGTGGGTCGCAGACACTTTCATGGCAAAGATGGATCAGAGAAGGCTCGATCAGAGGTGGAAATGATCATGGCCGTCAAAACCTTAAAACAGTCATATCTCGCAAATCACAATGAATTTTTGGATATATCATATATGATTTTGGGTAGGAGAGGCTACTTTAGCCTACCAACCCCGCTATGCTAGGTTGCCCATGCTGGATTTGTGAGATTTCATCTGATCGATGGTCAAAAGTCCATTTTATTATCTCTTTTACTATAATTGGTAAGTTTTAGTTTGATAATAACTTTTGATCCTTTGAGTTGTAGGAGTCGTGCCCAAATGAAAAGGGTTAAGAAAAATTAGGAGAATAACGTGGTTAGGCCAATTTGGAAACTTATTATTTTTTGGCCGAAAACCTGCATGAAGTCTAGTAGGAATGTTATTTATAGTAAGTCACGTTTTTAGGGAGTTTGAGTTGGAGCTTGAGTCCTAGGTTTGAGTACACTATTTAAAGGATTGTAATTTCATTTTTTTTTAAAAATAATCAATCAATTTATTTCAAATTTATTAGTCGTGTGAGGAGTCCAGAGAGCTCCATGAATTCGGAGTAGTTATCCCTGAGGAACGTGGTGATCGACCTCATCATGTCCCTCCCTGTGTCACTTTCGACCCAAAAATCCTCCCTAGCATCCAGTCCAACAGGTTGAAAGAAAGAGAACCTTACTCTACCTTTAAATGTATATCGACACACCAAGGTATATGTAGGCTGACCTGTTGATCTGTAACTGCATTTCTACGGCTTGATACGCCCCTTAGCCATGTTGGAGGAAGTATGTAGGCTACTCTTTCCCCTATTTGCTTTGAGACCCGAAACGGCATGAAACGGGCAAAGGAAATCATTGAGAACCTTTAACGACCGGCAACTGCCATTCGTGAAAGAAAAAAAAACACTACTTTATGTTAATAGAATTTCATATCCTTTGGGATTTAATAAGCAAATTTTGGACCGGAATGGTAAAGCACCCAAGCTTGTGATCCACTTCGTTGTATATGAAAAATACCTTCTGCCCATCGGTTCTATCATTGGTTCTAGGACCTGGAGCAAAAGATTAGTGAGATCCACAACTCAGGTGGGCCACACCATAGGAAACAATGGAGACAGAATGCAAACCATAGGTTTGTGTTTGGGGTCACCAATTTGTGTATCTTTTATCAAACTTGTTGATTAGATATAAGTCCCCAGGATGAACTCGAAATACAAAAATCAGCCTTACTTAAATATCAGGCAGGCCATACCGTGTGAACTTGGAGGATTTAGGCGTAGTTTTATGTTGTCCTGTTGGTCTACCTTAAAAAATAAAAAAATAAATAAAAAAAAAAATAAAAAATAAAAATAGTGGGGACACACCCGCTGTATCTTTGATAAATAGAGCCAAGGATGTACAACGGAACTTTCAGGTGGGCTCCTGGGCCTTACCTATCATATTGCCTAATCAGCAAATAGAAAATAGAAGAAAAAAGAACAGGAGGCTGTAGCCACCCTTGAGAAGACAATGCTTCAGATCAGCTTCTCCTGCTAGAAAGAAGAGAAGCTAACAGGGCGTCGAAACTGAAATTGGCCCTAAGAACTGCTTCAGACATCAAGACGATAGAACATCTGAATTTCACCTAGAGACATCAACTGAATCAACTCGGAAAACCGCACGACCCTGCTACACAGCTGACAGCCACATATCATCAAGCCGCTAGCTAGCCATAGAAGACTGCATCACGCATCAACCATCAGACTCAACCAACTACCATCATCCACTAGCCTTGCAGCACACACCCAAGCAAACATCAGCCTAGCCAGAACACTGCTAGCATCAGCCATCCACAACAATGGTTTCTGATCAGCCAGCCAATCACGCGACCCCGCTAGATAAGGCCTGAAGATAGTGTTGGAAACGTCAAACCCAAACAGACGTTTGGACTACCTTAAACGTTTCTAGCATTATCTTCCAGCTCCACCGTTTCAAGCTTTTGGAATTCCCAAGTTCTGTTACATGCACCTAATGAATGCTAGATGCATGTAGATTGGATATTTTTGTAATTTCACAATGACTCCAAATGCCTATAAATTGGCTTTCTTATATCCAATTATAGCAAAGAAATAAAAAAAATCAATTCTAGCAACTTCTTTTGCAAAAGAAAATTTCCGGCAGCTTCTCTCTCTGTGACTGGCTGAACCCAGCAACATCCTTCCTGTTGTGCATGCTACAGCTAGCAATTGAGAAATCCTATCTTCCTGTCTAAGCAAAGCCAATAACAATGCCTACAAATTGGTATCAGAGCTTTCTGATCTTTGAGCCTTATCAGTAAGAAGCGGGTCCCCTACACCAGCAACTTCTACTCCTTGTTTTGCGTCTCAAATACCCAACAAATAGCAAAAAATTTCAACCATGAGAAGGAGGCTGAATTTTTCTTCATCATTTTTCCCATCACTATCAGTCTCAGTATCTTCCAAAAGAAGCAGCATCTTCCAACAGAAGCAGGTTGTTAATATATCAGCCTTAAGAATTCATATTCATCACCATCATCAAACTATCCAGATTTTTAGATTTCTAAAATCTGTCACTTTTTCTCTTTTCATCATCTCAAGTGGTGGACTTTCTTTGAACTCTTGCAAGTTCTAGCAGCATATATCATTCAAATATTTATTTGGATTGAAATATTTTTAAATGACAAGTACAATACAGCCCCAAATACTCAAGTTGTCTAAGGATAACTACGAAAATTGGTGCATCCAAATGAAACCCTTGTTCGGATCTCAAGATCTATGGGAGATCATCACCGATGGGTATGTAGAACCCACAACAGAGCAAAAAGCGGCATATACCAACAAGCAAAAGGCCACCCTCAAAGATCAAAAGAAGAAAGACAAGAAGGCCCTATTCCTTATCTATCATGGGTTGGATGATTCAACTTTTGAAAAGATCGCCGAAGTGACATCAAGCAAGCAAGCTTGGGATACCCTTAGCACCATCTTCAAAGGTGTTGATCAAGTGAAGCGGGTTCGCCTTCAAACACTAAGAGCCGAGTTCAAGGTGGCGCATATGAAAGAAGGTGAAAGTATTTCTGACTACTTCTCACATCTACTTATTATTATTAACAATTTAAAAAGAAATGGTGAAAAATTCAAAGACATACATGTCATGGAAAAGGCATTGACAACCAAGTTTGAGCAGGTGGTTGTGGCGATCGAAGAATATTCAAAGGACTTGGAAAAACTGTTCATTGAAGAGTTGATGGGATTGTTGTAAGTGTATGAGCAACAAATACAAAAGAGTGCAAGAACGATGCTTGAACATGCCTTAGAGTCTAAGCTAACTCTAAATGAACAAAGTGGTGGCCATGCACATCGTGGGGGCTGTGGCACTAACAATCATATAAGAGGAAGATGATGTGGATAAAATGTAAGCAATCGACAAAATCAATAAAATTTTACCAATTTCCGTGGTAGAGGAAATGGTAGAGGCCGATCCGCACGCGGTCGCAGAAATATGAGAAATATTCAATGCTGGAATTGTAACGAATTCGGCCATTATGCCTCAGATTGTTAGAGCAAGCCAGTGGATCACGATGAACGATCCAACTATGTTGAAGCATCGAGTCATGACCAGGAAGACTCCACAGTGCTCCTTGCACAAGAGAAAGGCTGTGATCGACCAAATGTATGGTATCTCGACACAGGTGCGAGCAATCACATGTGCACGAATAAAAGTCTATTTGAGGAACTTATAGAAGGAGTTCATGGTGATGTAACATTCGGTGACTCGTCAAAGACGCTAGTGAAAAGTAAAGGCAAAATCAAAATATTTCAGAAGAATAGTGTTCTAAACTACATCTCCAATGTGTACTACATGCCCAACATGAAAAGTAATATACTGAGTCTCAGACAACTCCTCGAAAAAGGGTATGTCATACACATGAAGAATTCTTCTCTTTTCATAAAAGATATGTATGGACATTTGATTGTGAAAGTTCAGATGGTGAAGAATCGTATGTTTCCACTCCATATAAATACAATGCTCGAGAAGTATTTTTATGAAAAAGCAAAGAATGATTCTTGGATGTGGCATCTTCACTTTGGCTATCTAAATTTTAGCGACCTGAAACTTCTGTTGTCATCAAGCATGGTGCATGGCTTGCCTACCATTAAAGTTCCAGAACAAGTGTGTGAGGCGTGTACACTTGAAAAATAATAAAGGAACTCCTTTCCAAGTGGAGTATCCCGAAGAGTAAGAGAACCATTGCAGTTGGTTCACACTGACATATATGGACCATTGGAGCCAATGTCTCTTGGAGGTAATAAATACTTTATTACCTTTATTAAAGACTTCAGTAGAAAATTATGGGTGTATGTAATCAAAGAGAAGTCTGCTGCTTTTACTATTTTTAAAAATTTTAAAACCCTTATTGAAAAAGAAAGTAGTCTTAAAATCAAAACCCTTAGATCTGACAGAAGTGGAGAGTACACCTCAAATCCCTTTCGAGAGTATTGCAAGGATCAAGGAATTAAGCAACAACACACTGTAGCCTACACATCACAGCAGAATGAAATTGTGGAACGAAAAAACAGTACCATTCTCGACATGATAAGGACCATGCTGAAGGAGAAAAGTCTACCAAAGATTTTATAGGCAAAGGCAGTTGCGTGTACTGCCTATTTGCTCAATAAGTGTCCAACCAAGAGTGTCAAATTCAAGACACCGTAGGAAGCATGGAGTCATACAAGCCGAGCGTGGTGCACCTTAAGATCTTTGGGTGTGTCGCCTATGCTCAAGTTCCAGAAACGAGAAGGAAAAAACTTAATAATCATAGTGAGAAGTGCATCTTCATTGGCTACAGTGAAGAATTGAAGGCGTACAAGCTCTACAACCCACTAACTAACAAGGTGGTGGTAAGTAGAGATGTGGTGTTCTGCGAGGAAGAAGCCTGGAAGTAGAACTAAGAAGATTCGGCCAAAGAAAATCAGGTCGAGGCTGAAGAATATGAAGAAGAAAGGCATGTGAATCAGTAGCAGACACCCACATCACCCCCTTCAGATCGTAGAAATCCGGGAGTACGTTCCATCTCCCCTAGAAGTACTTCATCATATTAGAATTTAGCCAGCACATCTTCATCTAATTCTCCTTCACCCTTGGCTCCTATCAAAATGAGAAGCCTCAACAACATCTACACAGAAACTAAGGAAGTGAATTTGCTCTGCCTATATGCGGACCATGAGCCTCTCACATTTAAGGAGGCCGTGAATGAAGAATGTTGGAGAAAGGTAATGAAAGAAAAGATCTATGCCATCGAGAAGAATCACACATGGGAGCTGATCTCACTCCCTAAAGGCCAAAGGACCATCGGTCTCAAATGGGTGCATAAATCAAGCGGAATGCCGATGGTAGTATTGAACGATATAAGGCAAGGCTCGTAGCAAACGGCTACAAACAGAAATATGATGTAGACTATGAAGAAGTTTTTACCCCAGTTGCTCGCCTTGACATTGTGAGGATGATTATCTCCCTTGTAACTCATCATAGTTGGATGATCTACCAACTAGATGTGAAATCTGCATTCTTATATGGAGTACTAAAAGAAGAAGTCTACGTTGACCGGCCTGAAGGCTTTGTCATGTAAGGGGAGGAACATAAGGTGTGTTGACTGAAGAAAGCTCTCTATGGGTTGAAGCAAGCTCTACGTGCCTGGAATGCATGCATCAACAACTATCTTCAAGAAAATAGATTCGTCTAATGTCCATATGAGCATGTAGTCTACATCAAGAAAAATGTTCATGGCGACATCCTCATAGTATGCCTATATGTTGATGATATGCTGTTTACAAAAAACATTCAGCAGATGTTCCAAGAATTCAAGCATGCCATGTTTCAGGAATTCGAAATGACTGATGCAGGACTTATGTCCTTCTTTCTCGGCATCGAGGTGAAGCAACAAGCTGATGACATCTATATATCTCAAAAGAAGTATGCAAAGGAACTTCTTAAAAAATTCAAGATGACTGACTGCAATACCATAAATACGCCTATAGCAACGGGCCTGAAGTTGACAAAAGAATGAGAAGGAAGAAGCGTGGACTCGACTCTATTCAAGAGTTTGATTGAAAGTCTCAGATACCTCACAATCACTAGGCAGATATTGTCCACAACACCTTCTAAGTAGGTACATGGAAGCACCAAAAGAGTCACACTAGCTTGCTACAAAAAGAATCTTCAGGTATGTCAAAGGAACCATGAAATTTGGTCTCTTCTATCCATATAATGATGAAGTAATATTATATGGATACTCAGACAGTGATTGGGGAGGTGACCAAGATGAAAGGACAAGCACCACTGGCTATGTATTCTATCTCGGGTTGACTGCCTTCACATGGAACTCAAAGAAGCAAAGTGTGGTTGCTTTGTCCACATGTGAAGCAGAGTATGTGGCAGTATCATCCACAGTCTGTGAAGCAATATGGTTAAAGAACCTGCTAAAGGAGCTAAAACATCCATAGGAGGAATCCACCGTTATATATGTGGATAACAAATCGACAATTGAACTTGCCAAAAATCTGATGCAGCATGAAAGGAGCAAGCACATTGATACTAGGTATCACTTCTTAAGAAATCAAGTAAAGCAAAAAACAGTGAAATTGGAGTATTGTTATACTATTGAATAGGTGGCAGATATTTTCACCAAGGCACTATCGACAGATTCATTCAGATGACTAAGATCGATGCTTGGAATGAAGCCTGTTTTGGTTTGAAGGGGAGTGTTGGAAACGTCAAACCCAAACAAATGTTTGGACTACCCTGAACGTTTCCAGCATTATCTTCCAACTCCACCGTTTCAAGCTTTTGGAATTCCCAAGTTTTGTTACATGCACCTAATGAATTCTAGATGCATCTAGATTAGATATTTTTGTAATTTCACAATGACTCCAAATGCCTATAAATTGGCTTTCCTATATCTGATTATAGCAAGGAAATAAATAAAAAAAATCAATTCCAGTGACTTCTTTTGCAAAAGAAAATTTTCGGCAGCTTCTCTCTGTGTGACTGGCTGAAGCCAGCAACATCCTTCCTTTTGTGCATGCTACAGTAGCAGCAATTGAGAAATCCTATCTTCCTGTCTAAGCAAAGCCAATAGCAGTGCCTACAGACAGGGCCATTATAAGAGCAGTAGTAGCAATCTAAAATCGGAGGTACAGTTAACATAATGATTTTCACCTCGTGTGTGGATGGATTTAACCACAAAGCTTGAGCGTTTTATGTAGCTGAATAAAACAAGTGTTTTAGATTATCAGGGTTTAAAATTTTTTTAGGACTAATCCATTTTGGTTATCTCATCAAAAGCTGGTGGCATGATTTCTGCACAATATTTGTTAGGCTTTTTTTTTTTAATGTTCATATCACTCCTAAAATACCACTATAACATTATTAGAAGGTTGGTATCTATTGAGGGTCAAATATAACATATTAGACCCCAGTTATTACCTGATTTTACATACATGATAATGTTTAACACTCTATTTTAATTATGTTTGTGCTGCAAGGTGAATTTATGAGCTTGGACTGAAAAAGGGTGTTAAATGCATGGATTTGATGCTCCAGAATTAACAAGACAAGGGACGGATCTTAGGGAACTGAGATCGAAGAATTTACATGCAAGAGATCCGAGAAAATCAAGCAATTCATGCCAAAGAGACCTGAAAATTGTTTAGAATACAAGATCACAAGGTTCCCACCATCCGTTCCGCTTGAAACTTTATATCTGGCCTAAGGACCCTAAATTAACCGTACATGTAGAATTTCGGTCATTGGATCCTTGCGGAAGTGGCTTAATGGATAGATTAGCCAATAAATCACTTTGGGGCCCACCTGATATCTGGATATGCTTCAATTTTGGTCTCAAACCCTTAAAGTGGATGAGAGGGAGGATGGACAAAGCGGATTTCTCATATACATCACCATGGGACCCAAAAACGTGATGCGTGTGCACAGCATGTACACGATCGAGCCACACCGAACTGAGCGTCCTGGTCAAAGTCGTTTGACCCGACCCTTCTCGCGCAGGGCGTCCAGCGGACGCACCACGTTCGGCCAGACATTTTCAGTGGGCCACACCCATCGTCCCAAAGGACTATATGAACTGTCCATCTACTCCGGAGGGTGTCCATGACCCTGTACATGCTTTCCTTTTGGCCCCATGCATGTGAACGCATGTAGATCGATGAAAAATGCAGGATGAACGGCGAAGTAAGATGATATAGTGGGCCGCACCAAAACTCGACCAAAACTACTCCTTTCCTACTTATTTTTCACCAGAAATCTAATGGCGGGGTGGATTTCCATGAAAACATCAGTGGGCCCACCGAACACCTCAACACAACCTGCGTAAGGTCTACGCACGTCTGGAAAAATCAGATCTTCATGGCCGTTCGGTGGCGAAGATCATGATCGGTTTGACGATCTAAACCGTCCAAAACATCACCAAGGTGGTGCCGGCCAGGGACAAGAAGTCTGAACATCTCAGATCTCGCACGTGAAGCATCCATGGGCCAAAAAACTGATCAAAACGCAAGTCTATTTGCATTTTTTCGTTGCGCACGGTTGCTGCGTAAGCCGCAACGACCGACTTCACTCGACCAACTTCATTCCACCACCCCTTGTCCTTATAAAAGGCGAAGAACGTGAGAGGGAGAGATATCCTTGGATCTTTTGACGGTCAGATGTGGAGAACGAAAGCAAGAAAGAGAGAGGGAGATTGTGGCGGCCACTCCTTCCTTCTTCATCGGTTTTTTTTCTTCCTTTTGATGTTATTTTTTTTAGAGACTTTAGCCCTACCATGTCTATGATGGGCTAAGCCTCTTAGCTAGGGCTAAGAGGTGAAGATTGTAGTATGATGGGAGACTTTTTATTTATGCCTTTTGATTCATGTTTAAACTAAACTGATTTTGATTCTAGTTTGATTATAAGGAATGCCTTTAGTTTTTAATTGTTTGTTGTGACTTAAATTACAATGAATCTGCTATAGCTTTGGGTATGTTCTTTGCATTAGTGAGATTGTGAAGATGGGAAGCCCTGTTGTTCACCATCGTCTCATGGGCATGGTTGGATGATGGAATCGTTCCTAACATTCATAACTCTCTTAGATTAGTTGTAGATTGGTTAAATTTTCTTGTTTGCTTTGTCTCATGGGCATGGTTTTGTAATGGAATCATTTCTAATCCTCTTACCTTTCATCTTGAAAACTGGATCAAAAGAAGTTCAGATTTGATGTTTATGGTTATATCCTCCAACTAGATGAAGATGAGACTCTAATTCCAGTTGTGTTCATAAATCAAACATAGATCTCCCTGATCTCTTCAAGTAGATCCTTAGCACCCTAGTTTCCCACCTTTGAATTTTACAAATTTTAGTTAAAAATGTTTCACCATTATTCCTTTAAAATTTCCTGATTTAGATTACATCTTCCCCTAGTTCTAGTTCAAGTTACTTTTAGATTACGTGCACGGTTCAGTCCCTATGGATTTGACCTCGGTCTTACCGAGATTATTACTACATCATAACCCTATACTTGGGATGTGAACAGTATCTCTATGATGTATGGCAAGTCAAGGGCAAACATTATGGATCCAGAGAAATTAGCCATATAGACAGGCCAGGATGAGGGTAACAATAAAAAAAGCCCTAATTTACATATATACCGATAATATTGATTATCTCCTCTCCTAACACAAGTTTTATTAATAAAATTCTATCACTTTCTTCGTTAACAAATACAATTTTATTTTATATTTTTATCTACCACAATCCTTATTTCATTTCTATTGTTTTCTTTTCCTACTTATCAAAGTTTTTATCTGTTAATTTCTCTAAGGCTCCTTTTCACTTGGTCTCCTAACTACAACCTATGTTTACTCTCTTCGTTTCTTCTTATCTACGTTGTTCTTATATTCCATGTAGCAAGATGAATCTAATTCTCCTTAACTAGCTTCTTTACCTGCTCATGTCCAGAGTGGTGTGGAAACCCTTGGTTGCTTCTCTTAACAACTAGGCATTGTTGAGACATGTTGCTTTCAAACACTCTAGCCAACATTTGCCTCTTTTACTGGCTGATCATGTCCAGATACTGTGGAAACCCTTGCCTACATTATTTTTTAAAAAAGGAAGCTCTTGTTTCATTAATCTAATTAAAGAGCTGCTTTATAGAAGACATACAATTTGGGCTGGACCTCCAATACAAAAAGTTTAAGGAGGCAGCCTATCGTATTGAAGATTGAATTCTGGACAAATCCTCATTTTGATTATCTGACTATACCTACGTCCGTTCGGTCGAGAAGAAGCTCCCCTTTGATCATAAGCAGGTCCTGAAGCTGCTCGAAGTCCCTGTCCAATTGGTTTTCACTACCCAAGTGAGCCAGCCCATCAGCCACTCTATTAACAATTGGACATTGTTATGACGCGTCGCTTCCAAAAAGCCTAGCTAACATTTGCCTATTTCTCACTACACCCGGGTTTTAATGTAGCAGGTCACTTACAGGGAATGCTTTTGAATGAGATTAAAGTCACATTTTCATATTCATGATGAAAACCATAGCATAAGTTTGACACCGGCTGCCAACCTGACATAACCCTCCTTTCTCTAAGTTAGGAATCCGTAATGAGAGTACAAAAACTACCTCTAGCGGAATGTGATAGGCTCTTACTAGGTTGATTACAATCAAGCGCTTTCAAATAGTTTATTAGATAGATTGACTTCACCAAGTTGATTACTTAGTTTTTAACAATTATATGAGTATTCTTTTTAAATATGTAGCGGATAACAAAGATTGGGGATCATCATGAGGTGGCCATGATGGAGTTTAAAGACAATCCACTCTAAAAACTTTAATGTTAGTTAAAAAATAAATTATCATTTATTCATATAAGATGTCTTATACATCAGCCACGTGTCAATAGTTGATGCACATAAAGGTGAGTGGAGAAGATGCATGTGAGAAAAAGAGCCTTTATTTGTTTAGTACCATAACAAGACCTTTTTTTTTAAAAGCAAAAGGCAATGCCATCGATCTATTAATATCACCAAAAACCTGTACAGCCCTTCGGACCTCCTCCCACAAAAATCTTGGGAGGCTGCCTATCATATACTCACATACAGACTAGACAAACGAGAAACGAGACACACAGGGGACACCAAGAGAGGGACGGCCAGGGAGACTAGAACCGCCCGCTCTCAAAGTCTCAGGTTTCCCAGGCTGGCCCTATCTGGGACTAAGCAGCCCCTAATGCACCTTGGCAGCTCCGAGGTAGAGAGGTAAAGAGAGTTAGCGCATCCTTCAGAGGCTGCTCTGGCTAGCGCGTCTGCCACGACATTCCCTTCACGGTAGATATGCGAGAAGGAAAGGGCCATAACATGGCTGAAATGGTGGATGGTCCCCATATGATATGAAATGTTCCATGGACAATGGCTAGCAGGGTTGGTTGCAGCTTCCACAACGATCTTCGAGTCCGATTCAACTACGATGTTCGAGAGGCCTAGGCGGTTCTAAAGGATTATCCCATCCAACATGGCTTGAGCCTCCACCGTTGTGTTTGTAGTGGTCCCATACCACCTGTGAAAAGCGAAAATGAAGTGGCCCTGGGAGTCTTTACAAACTCCCCCTCCGCTGCTATTACCTGGATTACCTCGAGAAGAGCTGTCAATATTCAGTTTGATCCACCCCAATGGGGGTGGCAGCCACTTGACAAGACGAGGTTTGTCGCTAGTTGTGTCTCTGTCAGTCCGAAGGTGCAAAGTGTTGATTGAAGCTGACTCTGTAAAAGAAGGCGATATAGAGGTAAGCAACGAATTTCCAATTTCCCGCAACCAGCCTATGACCCTGGCAATAACCTGACGGGCCGACATTCTAATCCCATCGAAGCGTGAGGCGTTACGACTAATCCACAGCTCCCATGAAATGAGCGCAGGGGTCAACCCAAGCAAGTGCTTGAGGCGCGATGAAGAGGAGGCTTTCGAAGACCAAAAGGAGACTCACTGCTGAATAGTGTGGGATAGGATTAGAGGGACATCAAAAATACAGTGGAGGTGAGCCCAAACAGCAATGGCAACGGACCTCAGGCAGAACAAATGATACAGGTTCTTACCCCTGTTAGCTTGGATGCTGGCGACCTGACTCGGCAAGGGGATGTGGGCCTGATGGGAATCCGACTGGGACCAGGCAGAAGACTGTTGCGATTGAGAGGGTGATGGTGAATCCCGTAGGTAGGGAAGCACTACCTCGCTGGGACGACGACGGCCAATTAGCCCTGAGATGGCCTGATTAGCCAGATCTTGGTCCCTGCAGCCGGCTGCATGCTTGATGAAGCGTGAATGGTATCCCCCACCTGCGCACCTGGACGGCTTCGCACCGAGGTCCCATCGACAGTGCTACAGCATTCGTACCGCGAGGCGAGACTCACCCAAGATCTTTTCTCTCAACAATTTGCACATAAAGGTAAGTGGAGAAGATGTATGTGAGAAAAAGAGCCTTTATTTGTTTAGTACCATAACAAGACCTTTTCTCTCAACAATATTCAACAATAGATTTGCATATGCAATGCACGAGAAGGGGAAATTGTTTGTGAGAAGTATCTTCTCATTCCGCTTCATGACTAAGAGTACAGGCTAATGTGGACCGGGAATGATACAGTTTCATCTCCATCACCAACCATTATTGTGTGCACCCCTACTGGCAAAACCAGGTAAGCTGTATGTGTCACCACACTCAAGCTCTTATAGAAGTCGATAGAGAACTTCACCATCTTGGTCACACCAGTAGGTACGAACACCCGTTTGAACTCCATCACTTGCTTAACAGGAGCTCCAACCAAATCGGCAGGCGGCTTTGAGTAGACCAAGATGATGTTGGACCCATCTTGATGCCCCCACATTACTCACTTCAATCTCAACATTGATTGCATCGCCACATCTTGTCTCTTCAACCAACATAGACGGGCATGATGGCACAAATGCATTGGGTTTTAAGCTAATGTCATGGCAATGTTGGTATGCCTTCAACTTCTTTGTAACAGATGATGGTGTAGATGTTAGCTTGTACTTGAACTAAGTGTAATTGAGCCCATAGCCAAATGGGTAGACCACCGAACCATCAAAGAATTTGTAGGTCCTCCTAGGGTAGCCCAAGTTATCAACTAGTCTCATTTGCATGGATGTCATGGGAAGCTTGGTTACGTAATCTGCAGTGTACCAAGTGATTGGTAGCCTCCCCCCTGGATTGTAATGTCCAAAGACAACATCTGTGATTGCCCGACCACCTTCTTGGCCAGGGTACCCAACCCAGATGATAGCATTAATCTTGGGGTTGGTCTTTGCGAATGTGATGTCGATGCCTCCAGCAGAAAGTATGATGAGTATGACTAGACCTGTGGCAGCATTGGCGACATCAGTGATAAGCTGAGTCTGGTAACCTGGAAGGAGGAGATTAGTCCGGTCCCAGCTTTCGGCCTCGATGGATAGATCTAACCCCGCAAAAATGATGGTTGCATCTGCTTCCTTTGAGGCTGCCACTGCCTTATTGATGAAGAATTAGTTCTTGCATGCAACGTCGCCACACCCCATTTCATGATGAACGGTTGCCAATGTAGAGAAGGCATCCAGGGGAGTCACATAGTGGCATGGAATGCCTGTAATAAAACCAAATCAACATATTAATGTATAATGCATTAGTAGTGCATTCCACCCTATAGCATTATAGTAAGGTTTGTACAAAAAGAACAAAATACTCTTAATATGGATGGTTTGGTAGGGAAATTTCTAAGCTTCTAATGGGTTGAGTGGGCCGAGCTACAAGCAATGTGTATAGTTGGTAATGGCCCAAGTGAAGATGGACCTAAACTAACCAATTGGGCACGTTACAGCTGTATAGTTATGGACATCACATTGGTAATTACCTAATTAGTTGTCATTGATTGAGAAGTAAATCCAAAAGTAACTAGGGTTTTTGGACCGAGACGGTCGAATTTCACTAAAATAGTCTCATTAGATCCTATAGTATACTAAGTGGACCACAAGGGAACATGGGAAATTCTAGTTGAGGAGGATCAAAATCATGTCAAAAAAAAATAAATTTACCTGCATAGTTTCCGATCATGGCCATGGTAGCATTAGCATGTGGGCCAACCAGGACAAGATTCTTGTACTTGTTGGATCTAAAAGGCAAGGTGTCACCTTCATTCTTGAGCAAAACAATCCCTTCCCTTGCAGATTCAGCTGCCAGATCCATGTTCTCCATTGAACAGACATCATCTCTTCCAAGCGATGCGTAGGTAGGGCTTCCATCAAAGAATCCGAGCCTCATTAGCACGACGTAGAGATTCCTCAATGCCTTGTCCACATCACTCTCTCTGACCTTTCCTTTCAAGATTGCTGATTCTGTGAAATTGGTATAGTAGGTTCCACAGTCTAAATCCATCCCTGAAAATAAACAAAAATTCAAAAAAAGAAAATTAATATACGATTAAGAGAGAAAAATGCTCGAATACGAGTTGGGTTATTGAGATTAGGAGCTTGCCAGCTTGGAGTACTTGCGCGACTGCATCCTCAGCTGTGTCGTCAAGCCATTTGTGGCCATGATGAATGACCTGGATTGAATCACAATCAGAAACAATGTACCTGTGAAAATTTTTGAGATTAAAATATCATCTACATTGCCGGTTTAATAAGCATTAATGCAGTGTATTGTGTACTAATGAGTAGAATAGATTTCCTTAACAACAGTCCATTTTACGTGCATGAGAAATGTTCTAAGACTAGTTAGTTGCATGGTAGGCTAAGGTGCAACTAGTTTTTTTTTTTTTTTTTTCCTTTTATTTTTTAGTAGGTAAGTTGGGCTTGAACCCACAATTCAACTGATTTGAACATGTTTTATTTATTTATTTTATTTTATTTTATACATATATCAAAAACCTTAAAATTTTCATTACCAACTGAAATTTAAAGCCTTTCAGGAGGGTCCAGCAAAAAAAAGAGCTAACCATTCCTATCATATAACTCTAGCTGCAAAAAAAAACCTGAAAGCACTAACAGAACAAGACAAAGAAGCCCCCTTAATCCCAGAAGAGAACCAGAAAAAACTGCTCCTCTTACTCCCTCCTGATGGCCCCTATGCTGGCATTATCCAAGGTGAGAGCACCCCGCACTAGCCTCGGAAGAGCGGGGTGAGAAGTAAACAATCTATTTGGGCTTCCTTCGCTAGCCATCCTAGCCGGGGCATCTGCCATTGAGTTCCCTTCATGCATAATATGGCTGAAGGAGAGGTTCAGGGCCTGGCGGAAATGCTGGATCACTCCCAGCTTATACCATATGTGCCAAGAGCTGGGGGCATGCGGTTCCCTTTACGCATAATATGGCTGATTTGAACATGTTGAACGATCCAATCATCATTCTGGATTTTCCATTCATTCCATACAATAATGGTAAACACTGTGGAAAAAAAAAAAAACTTACAATGATCGGATCATGCGAAGAAATGCCAAATATATCAAGAAATGATTAAAAATATATAGGAAGTAGAAAATTACAAGTTAAATTAACTTAAGTTAGTGGGAAATTTTAAAATATTGATTTACGTAGCTATATGTGGATACTTCAAAACCATTTTCATTTATGTGATTGAAATGAGAAAATACCAACATAGCTTCTTCTTTTTTTCAAGAGAAAAAAAAAGGAAAAGATTATTACCCATGAAGATCCCATTCTCCTCTTATAGTTTGAGATAAGAGTTTTGGGTCGGTGCATGTGGGGATGCCATTGACATGGTTGTAAGAGAACATGATGCTGCTAACATCTCCTTCCTTCACACACATTTCGAATGGGTAGAGGAACGTCTCCACCATGTCTTGCTCAGTCACCTTCAGAAAAAAAAAATATTTAAAAGATATATTTATGGGGAAAAACATAGCACAATCCAGGACAATAATCAGGAATACCCCATCTTGAACTTGCCCAGGCCGAGTCTTCTCATCAGTGGGCCACATTGAATTAGGGCAATTGGTTTCTTTTTCTTGCCTATCTTTTATCATTCAATTGCGGCCCACTTATTGAACGTCCTGCATTATTTTCATGATATGGTCCAACTAGTGAAGGGAAGAGCTTCGACTGAGTAGTAATTACCCTTGCATCAAAGTGGTATCGGTCGACGCCTAACCAGTTGTCAACATCGTAAGCAGCATAATGCTTGCAAGATGTAGCAACCTTGAGTGGCCTAGAGTTCAAGTCCTTGGGATTTTTGAAGCCCTTGACATCTTGCAAGCCCCTAACATAATTCACAGCATAGCGGCCGACGACGAACGGATCTTCACTTAGGGTCTCTGTGATTCTAACCCATCTGGGGTCCCTAACAACATTGATGTTAGGACTCCAGAATGTTAATCCAGCTAACCCTAGATTGTACATGGCCCTTGCCTCCGTAGAAACAACCTTCAACATGCATGGAAAGAAGAACAACATCATTAGCATAAGAACTCCAGTAGCTTATTTGGGAAATGTTAGTTATTTTATATTTCATGAAATATATAGTCCTCCATCTAGGTTTTGTTCAGCCCAAAAAATTGTACATGTGGGACCCACTTTCTAGTTATCCAAACAATTCATAAGTGATAGGAGATGCACAAAATCTCCCCAGATATCAGATATTGCTGACCATCCAATTAAGGCCCGATCTAACAAGCCCGACCAAGTTCTGGGAGTCTGGCTTGGGTGTCTGATGCATGACCTGATCGGGCAGAGCCCAATCAATTATTTCACGTTCAATCTCCTTTTGTTGTGTTAGGCTCATGCTAATCGCGGCTAAACTAATGTGTGTTCAATGAGTGACCTAATCGCGGCTAAACGAAATCGAACATCTTATAATACACCTTTATATTAACCAATATTATTTTTCGGATTCAAAGTTGGCTAAAGGCATTCTCCTGGGCAATACAAGGTGCCCATGGAAATGGAAACCTTGGGTAGACAGAATCATCTCTTTGAAGAAATCTGGCTTCTTTTCCTTCAATCACATTTTTCGTGAAGGTAATAGACCGGCTGACAGTTTGGCAAAGGAAGGGTGTGGGACACAGGCGTCAGTTCTTCATGGTCACTTAGGTTCCCTCCACAGGGAGAATAGGGGTTTGATTTTTTTTCAATAAGGTTGGGCTTGGAACGCTGCGAAACACTTCTCAGATCTCTCCATTTCCCTTCCTTTTTGTTCTCCTTTGTTCGATGTACATAGGTGTTGTTTCGTTTGGTGGCCTGTTCTTTTTTGTTGCTGGGCTGCCTTGATAGGTATAGGTTGTACATCCCGTTTCATATCTTAAATCTAATACGAGAGTTGTTTAAAAAATAAAAAATAAATTAATTAATTAAAAACCAATATTATTTCTAAGATTACAAACAAAATAAAAAAATAATAAATCTTAACATATTTACCTGCCCTATGGTTTTCCATAGTGACTCATTAAATGACGCTGCTGTGAGAAAACTGTTGGAAAGCTTGTAGCCCCCGGGATGCTATATATTATTATCAAAATGGATACCTGGGCTAGTGTTGGCCACACCATGGAGAGACTCTGACCACCATTCATACATGGGAAGTCCAAGCCTAGCAACCCCATATGCCTTGTTACCTAGTTGAGCCACTTTCTCCAAAATTGTCACGCTATCAACCAAGTCCTTTGCTCTAATACTATATGGTAGGGATTTATCACAAAATGCAAATTCGGCCATGTGAAGGCCTAAAGAAGTGAATCTTGAAGAGTCACAAACATGGGTGAAATTACTGCTAGCAAGGTCGTTACGATGATGATGACGGGCCTCGGTGGTCGTCGAGTCTTGTGGAGGAAGAGAATATGATGCTAGAGAATGAGAATGGAATGGAGGTATGTTTCTAGAATTTGTAGAGATGAGTAAAATAGATAAAAGAAGAGAAAAGAGAGTAATGGCTGCCATTTTCATGTGGAGCAAGTGAGAGGAGAAAGAGAGAATTCGATATGGCTTTAGAAGGAGTAAGTTCATGGCATGCATGCGTGCATGGACATGCCATTTTTCTATATGCTTTTTCTCTAAAAATAAATCTTATCCCTAACTACAATAACAATTTACTATTCGAACACAAACCAGAAAAACAGCCTCCGGCTAAAAACAAACAGTGATAAGAGATTAATGTAGATATGGTCCAAAACAAACGACTCCAACAGACTAGTCAAAAGTTGAATTCACTTACTTTTCAATGAACCCCACAAGCAGAGATGGTCCGTTGATCAGAACCATCGATGTTATTGGTCTGATGCTCCACTAAAACCAATGGGATGTTTTAGACAAATGATTTTTAGAGTTGAATGTGATCCATCGAAAATTTTCCTTTCAATCCTATACATATACAACACTCGGTGTAAGTTCCTTTTTTGGCTCATGCAACCAGAACAATATATGGATGGTTCATATATGACATTGGGAATAACTACCCATGATAGGTGGCCACCATGCTGGCACTTGCAGGAGCGAGTACACACGTACAGGTGAGGAGAGCTTTCCTTAATTTTATCATGCTAATCCTAATTACCCACCTTAAATGTGATCTGCATTGTTCTTAAAGTGGGCCCACCATGAACATTCCCAATCTACCCCAAATATCTAACTCGATCATACATACTATTCTAATAGTTTTCTAGCTGTCTGTCTTTTTAAATTTAGCTTGTCTCATCATCCAACTCACCTAAATATCGTGAGCAATCCTCGTATAATATCCTCATACCATTCCGCAGCTGAATTCTCACTAAAATTTCATGGAATTGTGGGCCACATGAGAATGGCATGATGCAACAGTGGGCCACATAAGAATCAAAATGACGTAATGGTGGGCCCCAATATCTCTTTTGATGGAACTCTCCACTTCAACTTGAGTTTCTAGATTTAATATCACCAGGCAGGCTATGTTTTGTTTTAATGGTGTGCACAGGGGAACCAAGCTCGGGTGATTTAGCCTTTTAAATTGACGAAACCCATGTGGATGAAAATGCGGAGAAAAATCCACGTGAGTTATTTGATACACTAGCGTATCATGATGTTGATAGACGGTCCCCACGGAAACTGTACCCATACATATGAGCATAAATTAAAGGAAACAGATTGGCTACTCCCCCTGCCATCAGCTCGGTGCCTAGTGGTTGGTGTTCTGTGGGCCCCAACATGATGTGTGTTTCATCCATTCCCTTCATCCATTATTAAAGATCATTTTAGGCTTGATCCCAAAATTGAGAGGGATATAAATCTCAGGTAGACCACACCGTAGGAAAACAATAGTTATTGGATATCCACCATTAAAAATCGCATAAGACCCACTGTATTGTTTATTTGACATCTAATCTGTTGATTAGGTCATACAGGCCCAGATGAAGGGCAAAAACAAAAATCAGCTTGATCTAAAACTTTTATGACCCCTAAAAGGTTTTTAATGGTTGACGCTCATTAAACACTGTTTCCTGTAATGTGGTCCACTTGTGATTGGAATACACCTCATTTTTGGTCTCATATCATAAAATGATATGAAAAAAAATATATGAATGGTTTGGATGAAACACATACATCATGGTGGGGCCTACAGAGCACCGACCATCAGGGAGAATAGCCAATTCGTTCCTAAATTAAACTACCCAAATTGCTGGGGTGATCATCATCCAATATAACATTGATTTTTTAATGGGATGATTGACTATTTTCATTTTTAGCTGTAGATTAAAGGTCCACCAATTGTGGATTTAAATTACTTTCCTAGCAACTTCCCACGCTTCAGACATGGGAAGGGGTGGACTAGCCCTCCCAATTCATCTCCACCGTCCACTCACTGGATGGGGGATCTCCGTGTCCATGGGATCTCATGCACGAGCTGGAGGCTAGCGGTGGAGACTAACAATATCAGCGATTGGATAACGGTCCCACAATCTTGCAAGGACTACGTGGGCCACTACATGTTGTGTCATCTATACGGTGAGGACTCCAACGAGGTTGCTGACACCGCAGCGACCTACGCTGCTAATCTTACGCTAGGAGGTGATGGAAAGGAGATATGGGTGTTCGTCGTTGATGAAACCGTGCTCTCTAACATACTGTACTATGCTCAACAAGGATTTGGGGCTGAGCTGTACGATAATTCCTTATTCCATGATAATGGTGATGATGGTGGGATGGTCTAAAAAATAATCTTATAACCCTAGCACATAAAACAGTATCCATGAGCTGTTAATTCAACTGGTGAACCACGTGATGGTTAGATAAACCTAGCTAATTCGAAAGGTGTCTAGTTTTCGTGGTGAGGAACAAGGCAAAATAAAATAAAATAAAATTGGAAGCATGCCAAGCTAGAAGGAAAATTCTCATATAAATTTGAACCGTCCACCTAGCTAGCGGGCTCTATTTGACCAATCCAATGATCATGCCACATGATTTACATTTTCGGTGCA
The DNA here is from genome assembly GCF_029962835.1 of Magnolia sinica. Classification (NCBI taxonomy): domain Eukaryota; kingdom Viridiplantae; phylum Streptophyta; class Magnoliopsida; order Magnoliales; family Magnoliaceae; genus Magnolia; species Magnolia sinica. The sequence continues at coordinate 3,835,676 of NC_080584.1, read as the reverse complement.
AGTGATTTAATTCATAACAAAAGTATTTCATTTGAATTATTATTTTTTGAAAATTGAATAACAGTTGGAGTAATTTTCACCAGTCGGGCATCCCCACCGAGGATCTACTGGATGGCTGGTTTAGATTGATCACATCACATGCAATGTGTCATGAATTAGGAGACAAATACCCCTTCTTGATGCTGCACCAGTGGACCACTTTAGAAATCCCCACCCAGGCCTCTCTTTTTTTTCCTGAAGCGTAGGGGTATGAAAAGTGTTCTCGTATAAGGTTTTTATTTTCTATGAATTCGTCATTTCGTTGGAATGTCAGAACCGTGAAAGCATTGGATCCTACCATACAGATCACCTATGCAGAAATTGGAGTAATCTATTGATTATCTAGACAACAAAAGTACATTGAGTTGGATTGTAGGCTTTCCATTGATTTTGACGGTGCAGCCCATCTGTACGGTGAAACATCATGGTTTCTGCCCAAGATGCTCTTCATAAAGCTTGCCACCATCTGCACGACTTGGATGTTATAAACAAGTAGCACGTTACCTTCAAAAATGGCTTTGTATGCTAGACTTCCCATGCAACATAGTATGTGTGAACGTTTCTCTTTAAACATCATTTTGTATGATAAAGTATTCAGTGCTACGTTATAAAGTAATCAATCTTCATACACGTGGCATACTACGACATCACTACCGTTTATTTAATGGGCCCTTCTGTGGATAGGCCACATGCCAAAAGCCACACCAATTAGATGTTTATATCCATAGTAGTGAAACTCCCCTTCAATCCAGTTTGACTTTTGAGTTTAGGGCACGCCAAATGAAAGGTCAGTATTTATTACATAGTGGGCCGCATTGATAAAAGCCCACCATCCCACCACAATAAAAAGCCCACTCCTCTCCACATCTTTCTCATGATTTTGGTTCAAGCATGGCTCCAATTGGCTCGTTTCCTCTTTTGGGTGCTCCTTGTCATGTCTTTCCTAAGCCATGATGTGTGCCATGCAGCCCAGCACTTGTTGGGCACCGCTGATCTAGTGGGGCCACTCGCATCAACAGCCCAGTGCTCACTCGCAAACATTAACTTTGAAGCCAGGGCCCTCATTGGCGCCGGCGCCAATGCTAGTGCTAATGTACTACACCAAAATCGCTTAACTGGAACGGTTAGGATTTTGGTTCAGAAACGGCTTTAAGCCGTTCCTGATTCTACATGGTAATGAACCGTACTCAAATTCCTTACTATTATACAGTATTTCCACTATTTTGTTGGTGTGTCCCAATTGAGTGTTGGATCTTCTTATTTCTTTTATTATTGTTTTATTATTTTATTTTGAAACAGATGAACATAATGGATTCGATTAGTAACCTCTGAGTGGACACCACAAAGCTCGAGAGGCACATTGGTTAATATCTGCCACGGATTACCGATTCGTTTTCAGCCTTTTCTTACGCCAAAAGCTCTCAAACCCTATTTCGCGTCCATTTCCGTCTCCCTCTCTCGATCTCCCTCTCCCTGTCCCTCCCCCTCTCCCTCTCTTTCGATCTCCCTCTCCCAATCTCAACCCTCTCTCTCCCCAGCCAAATCTAGAAAATGCCAATATTTCCAACATGCATTTTGAAGAAATTCCTGGAATCCCCAAAATCCCCAATCTTTCTCACCCTTCTCCCCTTCTTTTTTTTTTCAATCCTCAGTACAGCTAAGAAATCTCTCTCTCACTCTCTCTCTCTCTCTCTCTCTCTCTCTCTCTCTCTGTTGAAGAAGCATTAGCCATAGTGGTCTCGATCCGCCCCCTCCTAGGGCCGTGCGAGATGGACTACACAATCCAGATTGGCGACCGTCAGATCCTCACCACCGTCGCCGAAAGTGACATTGATGACCAGATGTGGGTGCGCGATGTCCGCCAGCTCTATTGTCCGAAGATCACATTCATAGGCGTTGATATCGTATGGGACTCGAAGAAGCTCAAGAAGGAGTGCCCTGTGCTCTCCGTCGACAATGTGATAGAGCTGTAGCCGATCGTCGAGAGGAAACTGATTAAGGTCGATAAGAAATGCAATTCAATTGAATTGCAATTCAATCTAAAGAGACCTCTAATAACTGAATTTGTGTTGTGATATTATCTTATTAATTAGATGTAATGCACCAGGATGTAGTGCAAATACAAAAATCACCCTAAGACAAATATCAAGCAGGCCACACCGTAATGGTTTTATGTCATCACATTGGTCTAGCTTATCATAGCTTTCATGGGCTGATACTTGGTACATATGGTTAACATATATGTTTTCTCCTTATGAGCGGATAGATTTACCCCCACAAAGTTGAGATCTTTTTTGTAGTTGCATAAAACAAGTGTGCTAAATTATTTGGATTTGAAATTTGTTAAGGCCCGATCCATCCCGATTGCTACATTAAAAGCTTGCTGGCTTAATTTCTACACAATAACATTGTTGGGCTTTTCTTCCTTTTTCTGTGCACGAGCGCGCACCACTCCTAAAGACCACAATAACATTATTGGAATGTTGGTGCCTCTACGATGTATGGCAAGTCAAGGGCAATCATATGATATGGCTATTGTCCTCGCATGCAGATGCTACGTTCTCTGCTGTCCGTGGTTCAATCTGTGATTTTTTTGTGCTGCCTCAACTTCAAATCAGCTTCAGCTTTAGATCTTTACAAGAAGTAGGTTTCTGGAACGGAAAGTGAAGTGAAGGTAGTTTCTTTCTGGGGCAGATGCTGGAAAATATATAGTGAGGCTATCCAAGGGGTGTCTATCTCTGGGCATTGTGGGGTCGGGTTTTTTCTTCTTGCTGATGGTTCGTGAGGTGGCTATGTTTTAGAAGTGATATTTGGCTAATGTGTGGCTGCTTGGCATCAATTATAATGTTGGTGACGATCGGTGCAGGCTGCATACAGGTGTGGGCCATTGAGAGTGGGTCATCTGAATTGTTTGAATATAGCAGATTTTGTTCTAAGGTCAGTCGTTTGGGTGGAATGGCTAGCCAGATTTGGACTAGTTGTTTCAGAGGATAAGGCTACTGGTTTGTTGTAAAGGTAATAGCTTGTAAATGCAGGAAGGGTGGCAGCATCTGGCTGTGGGTATGATTGTAGCATGTGCAGCGGAGGAGTTGGGAAATGTCCCCTTACTGCTGGTTCGCAAGGCGGCGATGTTCTGGAAATTATTTCTACCTTCTGAGTGGCTGCTTGGCATCAAATGTCATGCTGGAAAGCCCTGTTGTGATACGAAGAAAGGGTAGCTTTAGCTTTCTTCTTAGTTTTTTTCTCTATTTTTAGTTTTTCTGATTTCCCGATATGATAGGTGAGGCCTGCTCTTTTGTGTGGAGCCCACTCGAAAGTGTAGCTTGTACATCATCTATTCTTATTAACAAAGATTTAGGGGCATGGCCATGCTTTTGAAAAAAAAAAAAAAAAGAGGAGCAAAATCAAGAGAAATCAGCCATGCAGGCCGGGATGAAGGAAACAAAAGAAATAAGGCCTAATATGCAAATATAATAATAACATTGATCGTCTCCTCTCCTAATACAAATTTTATTAATAAATTCTATCACTTTCTTTCCTATCATCTACAACTTTTTTATTTATATTTTTTCTACCACAATCTTTATCCCATTTTATTATTTTCTCCTCCTATATATCAAAGTTTTTATCCATCAATTTCTCTCGGACTCATTTTCACTTTCTCTCCTGATTGGCCCCCTATGTTTACTCTCTTCATTTCTTTGTATCTACTTACTACATGTCTCTTACCCATCAGTGTTTTTAAATTCCATGTAGCAAGATAAATACAATTCTCCTAGGCTAGCTTCTTTACCCACTCGCATTTAGAGTGGTGTGGAAATTAATCCTTGTTTGTTTTTCTTAACAAATGGCTATTGTTGCGACGAGTCACTTCCAGACACTCTAGCCAACTTTTGCCCATTTGTCACTACACCCAGGTTTTATTGTCGCACGTTACATACAGGGAATGCTTTAATGTGAGATGGGAATGTTAGGTTTTCAGATTCATGGTAAAAGCCATAGTATAAGTTTCAAACCAATTGCCAATCTGATATAACCCTCCTCCTTTATCCAAGTTAGGAATCCGTAATGAGAGTACAAAACTCCCTCTAACAGAATGTGCTAGGCTGATACATAGGTTGATTACAATTAACCGCTTTCAAATAGTCTATTAGATAGGATGATTTCAACGAGTTGATTACTTAGCTTTTACCAATTATTTGAGTGTTCTTTTTAAATATACAGTGGATAACTAAGATTGGGATCATCATGAGGTGGCCATGATGGAGTTTAAAGAAAATCGACTCAAAATACTTTAATGTTAGTTAAAAAATAAATCATCATCTATTCATATCAGAGGTCTTATACATTAGCCACGTTGTCAATAGGTGATGCACATAAAGGTAAGTGGAGAAGATGTATGTTAGCAAAAGAGGCCTTTATTTGTTTAGTACCCTAACAAGAAGACCTTTTCTCTCAACAATATTCAACTATAGATTTGCATATGCAATGCTAGGGTAGGGGAAGTTGTTTGTGAGGAGTATATTCACATTTCCCTTCATAACTAAGAGTACAGGTTAACATGGACTGGGAATGATACAGCTTCATCTCCATCACCAACCATGATCGTGTGCTCCCCTGCTGGCAAAACAAGGTAAGCTGTATCTGTCACCACACTCAAGCTCTTACAGACGTCAATCGAGAACTTCACCGTCTTGGTCACACCAGTAGGTACGAACACCCGTTTGAACTCTACCACTTGCTTAGCAGGGCCTCCAACCAAATCGGCAGGCGGCTTAGAGTAGACCAAGATGACGTGGGACCCATCTTGATGCCCTACGTTACTCACTTCAATCTCAACGTTGATTGCATCGCCACATCTTGTCTCTTCCACCAACACAGACGGGCATGATGGCACAAATGCATTGGGTTTTAAGCTAATGTCATGGCAATGTTGGTGCGCCTTCAACTTCTTTGTAACGGATGATGGCGCAGATGTGAGCTTGTACTTGAACTGAGTGTAACTGAGCCCATAGCCAAATGGGTAGACCACCGGACCATCGAAGAATTTGTAGGTCCTCCCAGGGTAGCCCAAGTTATCAACTGGTCTCATTTGCATGGATGTCATTGGAAGCTTGGTTACATAGTCTGCAGTGTACCAAGTGATCGGTAGCCTCCCCCCTGGATTGTAATGCCCAAATACAACATCAGCGATTGCCCGACCGCCTTCTTGGCCAGGGTACCCAGCCCAGATGATGGCATTAATCTTAGGGTTGGTCTTAGCGAACGTGATGTCTACGCCTCCAGCAGAAAGTATGATGAGTACGACTGGGCCTGCGGCAGCATCGGCAACATCAAGGATCAGCTGAGTCTGGTAACCTGGAAGGAGGAGATTAGTCCGGTCCAAGCTTTCGGCCTCGATGGATAGATCTAACCCAGCAAAAATGATGGTTGCATCTGCTTCCTTTGAGGCTGCCACTGCTTGATTGATGAAGGACTGGTTCTTGCATGCCACATCAACACACCCCATCTCGTGATGAACTGTTGCCAGTGCAGAGAAGGCGTCCAGGGGAGTCACATAGTGGCATGGAATGCCTGTAGTAATACCAAACCAACATATGAATGTGTGATGCGTTAGTGGTGCATTCCACACTATGGTATTATAGCAAGGTTGGTTAGTACGGGAAGAACAAAATATCCCTCCTAATACGGATGGTTTGCTAGGGAATTTTCCAAGCTTTTAATGGACTGGATGGTAATTAATGGGACCAAGTGAAGATAGACCTAAACTAGCCCAATCAGGCCCATCACAACCCTACAGTGATGGACACTTCATTGGTAATTGACCAATTAGTTATCATTGACCAAGAAGGAAATCCCAAAGGAACTAGGGTTTTTGGAGGGATAGCTCATGACAATTCAATTTCACTGAAATAGTCTCCTGATGTTTGGACTACATGGAACATGGGAAATTCTTGTTGGGAAAGATCTAAATCATGGAAACGAAAAATTAAAAATAAAATAAAATTACCGGCATAGTTTCCAATCATGGCTGCAGTTGCATTAGCATGTGGGCCCACCAGGACAAGCTTTTTGTACTTGTTGGATCTCAAAGGTAAAGTTTCACCCTCATTCTTGAGCAAAACAATCCCTTCCCTTGCAGATTCAGCTGCCAAGTCCATGTTCTCCATTGAACACACATCATCTCTTCCAAGCGAAGCAAATGTTGGGCTTCCATCAAAGAATCCAAGCCTCATTAGCACGACGTAGAGATTCCTCAATGCCTTGTCCACATCACTCTCTCTGGCCTTTCCTTTCAAGATTGCTGATTCGGTGAAGTTAGTATAGTAGGTTCCACAGTCCAAATCCATCCCTGAAATTTTTTTAAAAAAAATGCAAAGAACCAAAAGCGAAAATTAATATATATAATTAAAAAAAGATCTTGAATGCAATTTGAGTTATTGAGATTGGGAGCTTGCCAGCTTGGAGTACTTGAGCAACTGCATCCTCTGCTGTGTCGTTGAGCCATTTATGGCCATGATGAATGACCTCGATTGAATCACAATCGGCAACAATGTACCTGTGAAAATTTTTAAGATTTAAATATTAGTTGCATGGTAGGTTACAGTGTAACTATTTTATATAAATGTGTGTGTGTGTGTGTGCGCGCGTTGGGCTCGAATCCCCGATGCAACTAATTTTTTTCCTTTACAGATTTTTTTTAACGGTAAAATGTGCTTGAACCCACGATTCAACTAGTTGATTTGAGCATTTTGGGTGACCCAATCTTCGATCTGGATTTTCCATTCATTCCATACAACAATGGGCAATGCTCTTGAAAAAATCACAATGATTGGATCATGCGAAGAAATGCAAAATATATCGGGAAATGATTAACAAAATCGCTAGTAGAAATTTACAAGTTAAATTAACTAAGTGGAAAAAAATTAATTATTGATTTTCGTTGCTGTATGTAGATACTTCAAAACCATTTTCATTTATATGATTGAAATAAGAAAATACCAACATAGCTTCTTGTTTTTTTTAAGTTTAAAAATAAATAAATAAAACAACATTACCCATGAAGATCCCATTCTCCTCTTATCGTTTGAGATAGAAGTTTTGGGTCGGCGCATGTGGGGATGCCGTTGACACGGTTGTAAGAGCACATGACGCTGCTAACGTCTCCTTCCTTCACACACATCTCGAATGGACGAAGGAACGTCTCCACCATGTCTTGCTCAGTCACCTTCAGAAAAAATATTTAAAAGATACATGTATGAGGAAGATTCGGGACATTAATCAAGGATACCACATCATGAACTTGCCCAGGCCAAGTCAGCTCATCAGTGGGCCACATTGAATTAGGGCAATTGGTTTCTTTTTCTTGCCTATCTTTTATCATTCGACAGCAGCCCACTTATTGAACGGCATGCCTTATTTTCATGATATGGACCAACTAGTGAAGGGAAGAGCTTAGATTGAGTAGTGATTACCCTTGCATCGAAGTGGTATCTGTCGATGCCTAACCAGTTGTCGACGTCGTAAGCAGCGTAATGCTTGCAGGATGCAGCAATCTTCAGTGGCCTAGAGTTCAAGTCCTTAGGATTTTTGTGCCCCGCGACGTCTTGCAAGCCCCTAACGTAATTCACAGCATAGCGGCCCACCACGAACGGGTCTTCACCTGGGGTCTCTGTGATTCTACCCCACCTGGGGTCCCTAACAACATTGATGTTAGGACTCCAGAATGTCAATCCAGCTAAACCTAAATTGTACATGGCCCTTGCCTCTGTAGAAACAACCTTCAATATGCAAGGAAAGAAGAACAAAGTCATTAGCATAAGAACTCCAGTAGCTTATTTGGGAAACGTTCATTATTTTATATTTCATGAAATATGTAGTGCTCCATCTTCCATTTGTTCAGCCCAACAAACTGTACATGTGGGACCCACTTTCTAGTTATCCAAACAGTTCAAAAGTGATGGGAGGTACGTACATAAAATCTCACACCCGATATCAGATATTGCTGACCATCAAATTAAGGTCTCATCTAACAAGCCCGCCAACTTATGGACTGGGCTTGGTCCTACTAGCTTGGCCCGTGGTCTGGCTTGGGTGTCTGCAGACATGGCCTGGCCATGCCCGACCCAACCTGACTTAAAATGTATGTCTTATGTCCCATCAATATGCCATTCCAATTCTTGGTTAGGAAACTTATCCATCTTCAATGTAGACCATTGGTTCCATACCTCTAAGTTCTCCGTTTCTTTGTGCATGTGTGATCTACTTGATCAATAGAAATATTAAGAACAATCAAGTGGAAAATAAAGATTTTATCACTTTTCAAGCTGGTTGGGTCGGGTTCGAGCCCAATCAATTATTTAATTTTCAATCTCCTTTTGTTGTGCTAGGCTCATGCTAATCGCGGCTAAACTGATCAGCCCATGGCCAGCCCTGGCCCCACCATTGCTGGGTCCAATGAAATTGAGAATCTTATAATACACCTTTGTATTAACCAATATTATTTCTAAGATTACAAAAAAAAAATTTTCTTAACATATTTACCTGCCCTATGGTTTTCCATAGTGACTCATTAAATGACGCCGCCGTGAGAATAACGGTTGGAAAGCTCGTGGCCCCCGGGATGCTATTATTATCGAAATGGGTACCTGGGCCTGTGTTGGCCACACCATGGAGAGCTTCTGACCACCATTCATACATTGGAAGTCCAAGCCTAGCCACCCCATATGCCTTGTTCCCTAGTTGAGCCACCTTCTCCGAAATTGTCATGCTATCAACCAAGTCCTTTGCTCTGATACTATATGGAAGTGATTTATCACAATATGCAAATTCGGCCATGTGAAGACCTAAAGAAGCGAATCTTGAAGAGTCACAAACATGGGTGAAATTACTGCTAGCAAGGTCACGATGAGGGTTATGATGATGACGATGGGCCTCGGTGGTCGTCCAGTCTTGTGGAGGAGAAAGAGAATCTGATGGTGCTAGAGAATGAGAATGGATTGGAGGTATGTTTCTAGAATTTGTAGAGATGATTAAAACAGAAAGAAGAAGAGAAAAGAGAGTAATGGCTGCCATTTTCATGTGGAGCAAGTGAGAGGAGAAAGAGAGAATTCGATATGGCTTTACAAGGAGTAAGTTCATGTATTTATAAGCATGCATGCATGCATGGACATGCCACTTTTTCTAAAAGCTTTTTCTATAAAAATAAATCTCAAGCTTACCTACAATAACAATTTACTATAAGAACACAAAACAGAAAAACGGCCTCTGTCTTAAAAAAAAAAAAAACGGTGATAAGAGATTAATGTAGACATGGTCCAAAACAAACGACTCCAACAGATCCCAGTCAAAAGCTTAATTCACTTACTGCTCAATGAACCCCACAAGCAGAGATGGTCCGTTGATCAGAACCACCCATGTCATTAGTCTGATTCTCCACTAAAACCAATGGGATGTTTTAGACCAATGATTTTTGGAGTTGAATGTGATCCATCGAAAATTTTCTTTTCAATCCTATACATAAATAGCACTCGGTGTAAGTACCTTTTTTTGGCTCATGCAACCAAAACAATATGGATGGTTCATATATGACATTGGGAATAACTACCCATGATAGGTGGGCCACCATGCTGGCACTTGCAGGAGCGAGTACGCACGTGCAGGTGAGGAGAGGTCTCCTTTATTTTATCAAGCTAATCATAAGTACCCACCTTAAATGTGATCTGCACGGTTCTTAAAGTGGGCCCACCATGAACATTCTCAGGCTACCCCAAATATCTGGCTCGATCATACATTCTATTCTAATGGTTTTCTAGTTATCTGTCTTTTTAAATTTAGCTTGTCTCATCATCCAACTCACCTGAATATCATGGGCAATCCTTGAATAATATCCTCATACCATTGAATTCTCACTAAAATTTCATGGAATTGTGGGCCCCATGAGAATGGCATGATGCAACAGTGGGCCACACAAGAATCAAAATGACGTAATGGTGGGCCCCAATATCTCTTTGATGCAACGTTCCACTTCCACTTGAGTTTCTAGTTTTAATAACACCAGGCTGGCCATGTTTTGTTTTAATGGTGTGCACAAGGAAACCATGCTCGGGTGATTTAGCCTTTTAAAATGACAAAACCCATGTGGATGAAAATGCGGAGAAAAATCCACGTGAGTTATTTGATACACTGGCTTATCATGATGCTAATAAACATGCCCATATGAGCATAAATTAAAGGAAACGTATTGGCTATTCCCCTTGCCACCAGCCGGGTGCTAGTGGTCGATGCTCTGTGGGCTCTAACATGATGTATGTGTTTCATCCATTCCGTTCATCCATTATTAAAGATCATTTTAGGGCTTGATCCCAAAATTGAGAGGGATATAAATCTCAGGTGGACCACACCACAGGAAAACTATAGTTATTGGATATCCACCATCAAAAACCTCATAAGACCCACTGTACTGTTTATTTGACATCCAATCAATTGATTAGGTCATACAGGGCCAGATGAAGGGCAAAAACAAAAATCAGCTTGATCTAAAACTTTTATGGCCCCCAAAAGGTTTTTAATGGTTGACGCTCATTAAACAGTGTTTCCTGTAATGCGGTTCAGATGCGATTGGAATACACCTCCTTTTTGGTCTTGTAACATAAAATGATATGGAAAAATATATGAATGGCATGGATGAGACACATACATCATGGTAGGGCCCACAGAGCACAGACCACCAGCCATGGGTTGTGGCAGGGGAGTAGCCCATCCGTTTCCTAAATTAAACTACCCAAATTGCTGGAGCGATCATCCAATATAACATTGATTTTTTAATGGGATGATTGACTATTTTCATTTTTTACCGTAGATTAAATGTCTACCAATTGTGGATTTAAATAACCTTCCTAGCAACTTCCCACGCTTCAGACGTGGGAAGGGGTGGACTAGCCCTCCCAATTCATCTCCACCGTCCACTCACCGGATGTGGAATCTCTGTGTCCATGGGATCTCATGCACGAGCTGGAGGCTAGCGGGGGAGACTAACAATATCGGCGAATGGATAACGGCCCCGCAATCTTACAAGGACTACGTGGGCCACTACATGTTGGGTCATCTATACCGTGAGGACTCCAACGTGGTTGCTGGCACCGCAGCGACCTACGCCGCTAATCTTATGTTAGGAGGTATGTGATGGAAAGGAGATATGGGTGTTTGACGTTGATGAAACCGTGCTCTCTAACGTACTGTACTATGCTCAACAAGGATTTGGGGCTGAGCCGTATGATAATTCCTTATTCCATGATAATGGTGATGATGGTGGGATGGTCTAAAAATTAATCTTATAACCCTAGCACATAAAACAATATCCATGAGTTGTTAATTCAACTAGGGAACTACGTGATGGTTAGATAAACCTAGCTAATTCGAAAGGTGTCTAGTTTTCGTGGTGAGGAACAAGGCAAAATAAAATAAAATAAAACTGGAAGCATGCCAAGCTAGAAGGAAAATTCTCATATAAATTTGAACCGTCCACCTAGCTAGTGGGCTCTATCTGACCAATCCAATGATCATGCCACATGATTTACAATTTCGGTGCAAGTGATTTAATTCATAACAAAAGTATTTCATTTGAATTATTATTTTTTGAAAATTGAATAACAGTTGGAGTAATTTTCACCAGTCGGGCATCCCCACCGAGGATCTACTGGATGGCTGGTTTAGATTGATCACATCACATGCAATGTGTCATGAATTAGGAGACAAATACCCCTTCTTGATGCTGCACGAGTGGACCACTTTAAAAATCCCCACCCAGGCCTCTCTTTTTTTTCCTGAAGCGTAGGGGTATGAAAAGTGTTCTCGTATAAGGTTTTTATTTTCTATGAATTCGTCATTTCGTTGGAATGCCAGAACCGTGAAAGCTTTGGATCCTACCATAGAGATCACCTATGCAGAAATTGGAGTAATCTATTGATTATCTAGACAACAAAAGTACATTGAGTTAGATTGTAGGCTTTCCATTGATTTTGACGGTGCAGCCCATCTGTACAGTGAAACATCATGGTTTCTGCCCAAGATGCTCTTCATAAAGCTTGCCACCATCTGCACGGCTTGGATGTTATAAACAAGTAGCACGTTACCTTCAAAAATAGCTTTGTATGCTAGACTTCCCATGCAACATAGTATGTGTGAACGTTTCTCTTTAAACATCATTTTGTATGATAAAGTATTCAGTGCTACGTTATAAAGTAATCAATCTTCATACACGTGGCATACTACGACATCACTACCGTTTATTTAATGGGCCCTTCTGTGGATAGGCCACATGCCAAAAGCCACACCAATTAGATGTTTATATCCATAGTAGTGAAACTCCCCTTCAATCCAGTTTGACTTTTGAGTTTAGGGCACGCCAAATGAAAGGTCAGTATTTATTACATAGTGGGCCGCATTGATAAAAGCCCACCATCCCACCACAATAAAAAGCCCACTCCTCTCCACATCTTTCTCATGATTTTGGTTCAAGCATGGCTCCAATTGGCTCGTTTCCTCTTTTGGGTGCTCCTTGTCATGTCTTTCCTAAGCCATGATGTGTGCCATGCAGCCCAGCACTTGTTGGGCACCGATGATCTAGTGGGGCCACTCGCATCAACAGCCCAGTGCTCACTCGCAAACATTAACTTTGAAGCCAGGGCCCTCATTGGCGCCGGCGCCAATGCTAGTGCTAATGTACTACACCAAAATCGCTTAACTGGAACGGTTAGGATTTTGGTTCAGAAACGGCTTTAAGCCGTTCCTGATTCTACATGGTAATGAACCGTACTCAAATTCCTTACTATTATACAGTATTTCCACTATTTTGTTGGTGTGTCCCAATTGAGTGTTGGATCTTCTTATTTCTTTTATTATTGTTTTATTATTTTATTTTGAAACAGATGAACATAATGGATTCGATTAGTAACCTCTGAGTGGACACCACAAAGCTCGAGAGGCACATTGGTTAATATCTGCCACGGATTACCGATTCGTTTTCAGCCTTTTCTTACGCCAAAAGCTCTCAAACCCTATTTCGCGTCCATTTCCGTCTCCCTCTCTCGATCTCCCTCTCCCTGTCCCTCCCCCTCTCCCTCTCTTTCGATCTCCCTCTCCCAATCTCAACCCTCTCTCTCCCCAGCCAAATCTAGAAAATGCCAATATTTCCAACATGCATTTTGAAGAAATTCCTGGAATCCCCAAAATCCCCAATCTTTCTCACCCTTCTCCCCTTCTTTTTTTTTTCAATCCTCAGTACAGCTAAGAAATCTCTCTCTCTCTCTCTCTCTCTCTCTCTCTCTGTTGAAGAAGCATTAGCCATAGTGGTCTCGATCCGCCCCCTCCTAGGGCCGTGCGAGATGGACTACACAATCCAGATTGGCGACCGTCAGATCCTCACCACCGTCGCCGAAAGTGACATTGATGACCAGATGTGGGTGCGCGATGTCCGCCAGCTCTATTGTCCGAAGATCACATTCATAGGCGTTGATATCGTATGGGACTCGAAGAAGCTCAAGAAGGAGTGCCCTGTGCTCTCCGTCGACAATGTGATAGAGCTGTAGCCGATCGTCGAGAGGAAACTGATTAAGGTCGATAAGAAATGCAATTCAATTGAATTGCAATTCAATCTAAAGAGACCTCTAATAACTGAATTTGTGTTGTGATATTATCTTATTAATTAGATGTAATGCACCAGGATGTAGTGCAAATACAAAAATCACCCTAAGACAAATATCAAGCAGGCCACACCGTAATGGTTTTATGTCATCACATTGGTCTAGCTTATCATAGCTTTCATGGGCTGATACTTGGTACATATGGTTAACATATATGTTTTCTCCTTATGAGCGGATAGATTTACCCCCACAAAGTTGAGATCTTTTTTGTAGTTGCATAAAACAAGTGTGCTAAATTATTTGGATTTGAAATTTGTTAAGGCCTGATCCATCCCGATTGCTACATTAAAAGCTTGTTGGCTTAATTTCTACACAATAACATTGTTGGGCTTTTCTTCCTTTATTTCTGTGCACGAGCGCGCATCACTCCTAAAGACCACAATAACATTATTGGAATGTTGGTGCCTCTACGATGTATGGCAAGTCAAGGGCAATCATATGATATGGCTATTGTCCTCGCATGCAGATGCTACGTTCTCTGATGTCCGTGGTTCAATCTGTGATTTTTTTGTGCTGCCTTAAGTTCAAATCAGCTTCAGCTTTAGATCTTCACAAGAAGTAGGTTTCTGGAATGGAGAGTGAAGTGAAGGTAGTTTCTTTTTGGGGCAGATGCTGGAAAATATATAGTGAGGCTATCCAGGGGTGTCTATCTCTGGGCATTGTGGGGTCGGGTTTTTTCTTCTTGTTGATGGTTCGTGAGGTGGCTATGTTTTAGAAGTGATATTTGGCTAATGTGTGGCTGCTTGGCATCAATTATAATGTTGGTGACGATCGGTGCAGGCTGCATACAGGTGTGGGCCATTGAGAGTGGGTCATCTGAATTGTTTGAATATAGGAGATTTTGTTCTAAGGTCAGTCGTGTGGGTGGAATTGCTGGACAGATTTGGACTAGGTGTTACAGCGGATAAGGCTACTGGTTTGTTGTAAAGGTAATAGCTTGTAAATGCAGGAAGGGTGGCAGCATCTGGCTGTGGGTATGATTGTAGCATGTGCAGCGGAGGAGTTGGGAAATGTCCCCTTGCTGCTGGTTCGCAAGGCGGCGATGTTCTGGAAATTATTTCTACCTTTTGAGTGGCTGCTTGGCATCAAATGTCATGCTGGAAAGCCCTGTTGTGATACGAAGAAAGGGTAGCTTTAGCTTTCTTCTTAGTTTTTTTCTCTATTTTTAGTTTTTCTGATTTCCCGATATGATAGGTGAGGCCTGCTCTTTTGTGTGGAGCCCACTCGAAAGTGTAGCTTGTACATCATCTATTCTTATTAACAAAGATTTAGGGGCATGGCCATGCTTTTGAAAAAAAAAAAAAAAAGAGGAGCAAAATCAAGAGAAATCAGCCATGCAGGCCGGGATGAAGGAAACAAAAGAAATAAGGCCTAATATGCATATATAATAATAACATTGATCGTCTCCTCTCCTAATACAAATTTTATTAATAAATTCTATCACTTTCTTTCCTATCATCTACAACTTTTTTATTTATATTTTTTCTACCACAATCTTTATCCCATTTTATTATTTTCTCCTCCTATATATCAAAGTTTTTATCCATCAATTTCTCTCGGACTCATTTTCACTTTCTCTCCTGATTGGCCCCCTATGTTTACTCTCTTCATTTCTTTGTATCTACTTACTACATGTCTCTTACCCATCAGTGTTTTTAAATTCCATGTAGCAAGATAAATACAATTCTCCTAGGCTAGCTTCTTTACCCACTCGCATCCAGAGTGGTGTGGAAATTAATCCTTGTTTGTTTTTCTTAACAAATGGCTATTGTTGCGACGAGTCACTTCCAGTCACTCTAGCCAACTTTTTCCCATTTGTCACTACACCCAGGTTTTATTGTCGCACGTTGCATACAGGGAATGCTTTAACGTGAGTTGGGAATGTCAGGTTTTCAGATTCATGGTAAAAGCCATAGTATAAGTTTCAAACCAATTGCCAATCTGATATAACCCTCCTCCTTTATCCAAGTTAGGAATCCGTAATGAGAGTACAAAACTCCCTCTAACAGAATGTGCTAGGCTGATACATAGGTTGATTACAATTAACCGCTTTCAAATAGTCTATTAGATAGGATGATTTCAACAAGTTGATTACTTAGCTTTTACCAATTATTTGAGTGTTCTTTTTAAATATACAGTGGATAACTAAGATTGGGATCATCATGAGGTGGCCATGATGGAGTTTAAAGAAAATCGACTCAAAATACTTTAATGTTAGTTAAAAAATAAATCATCATCTATTCATATCAGAGGTCTTATACATTAGCCACGTTGTCAATAGGTGATGCACATAAAGGTAAGTGGAGAAGATGTATGTTAGCAAAAGAGGCCTTTATTTGTTTAGTACCCTAACAAGAAGACCTTTTCTCTCAACAATATTCAACTATAGATTTGCATATGCAATGCTAGGGTAGGGGAAGTTGTTTGTGAGGAGTATATTCACATTTCCCTTCATAACTAAGAGTACAGGTTAACATGGACTGGGAATGATACAGCTTCATCTCCATCACCAACCATGATCGTGTGCTCCCCTGCTGGCAAAACAAGGTAAGCTGTATCTGTCACCACACTCAAGCTCTTACAGACGTCAATCGAGAACTTCACCGTCTTGGTCACACCAGTAGGTACGAACACCCGTTTGAACTCTACCACTTGCTTAGCAGGGCCTCCAACCAAATCGGCAGGCGGCTTAGAGTAGACCAAGATGACGTGGGACCCATCTTGATGCCCTACGTTACTCACTTCAATCTCAACGTTGATTGCATCGCCACATCTTGTCTCTTCCACCAACACAGACGGGCATGATGGCACAAATGCATTGGGTTTTAAGCTAATGTCATGGCAATGTTGGTGCGCCTTCAACTTCTTTGTAACGGATGATGGCGCAGATGTGAGCTTGTACTTGAACTGAGTGTAACTGAGCCCATAGCCAAATGGGTAGACCACCGGACCATCGAAGAATTTGTAGGTCCTCCCAGGGTAGCCCAAGTTATCAACTGGTCTCATTTGCATGGATGTCATTGGAAGCTTGGTTACATAGTCTGCAGTGTACCAGGTGATCGGTAGCCTCCCCCCTGGATTGTAATGCCCAAATACAACATCAGCGATTGCCCGACCGCCTTCTTGGCCAGGGTACCCAGCCCAGATGATGGCATTAATCTTAGGGTTGGTCTTAGCGAACGTGATGTCTACGCCTCCAGCAGAAAGTATGATGAGTACGACTGGGCCTGCGGCAGCATCGGCAACATCAAGGATCAGCTGAGTCTGGTAACCTGGAAGGAGGAGATTAGTCCGGTCCAAGCTTTCGGCCTCGATGGATAGATCTAACCCAGCAAAAATGATGGTTGCATCTGCTTCCTTTGAGGCTGCCACTGCTTGATTGATGAAGGACTGGTTCTTGCATGCCACATCAACACACCCCATCTCGTGATGAACTGTTGCCAGTGCAGAGAAGGCGTCCAGGGGAGTCACATAGTGGCATGGAATGCCTGTAGTAATACCAAACCAACATATGAATGTGTGATGCGTTAGTGGTGCATTCCACACTATGGTATTATAGCAAGGTTGGTTAGTACGGGAAGAACAAAATATCCCTCCTAATACGGATGGTTTGCTAGGGAATTTTCCAAGCTTTTAATGGACTGGATGGTAATTAATGGGACCAAGTGAAGATAGACCTAAACTAGCCCAATCAGGCCCATCACAACCCTACAGTGATGGACACTTCATTGGTAATTGACCAATTAGTTATCATTGACCAAGAAGGAAATCCCAAAGGAACTAGGGTTTTTGGAGGGATAGCTCATGACAGTTCAATTTCACTGAAATAGTCTCCTGATGTTTGGACTACATGGAACATGGGAAATTCTTGTTGGGAAAGATCTAAATCATGGAAACGAAAAATTAAAAATAAAATAAAATTACCGGCATAGTTTCCAATCATGGCTGCAGTTGCATTAGCATGTGGGCCCACCAGGACAAGCTTTTTGTACTTGTTGGATCTCAAAGGTAAAGTTTCACCCTCATTCTTGAGCAAAACAATCCCTTCCCTTGCAGATTCAGCTGCCAAGTCCATGTTCTCCATTGAACACACATCATCTCTTCCAAGCGAAGCAAATGTTGGGCTTCCATCAAAGAATCCAAGCCTCATTAGCACGACGTAGAGATTCCTCAATGCCTTGTCCACATCACTCTCTCTGGCCTTTCCTTTCAAGATTGCTGATTCGGTGAAGTTAGTATAGTAGGTTCCACAGTCCAAATCCATCCCTGAAATTTTTTTAAAAAAAATGCAAAGAACCAAAAGCGAAAATTAATATATATAATTAAAAAAAGATCTTGAATGCAATTTGAGTTATTGAGATTGGGAGCTTGCCAGCTTGGAGTACTTGAGCAACTGCATCCTCTGCTGTGTCGTTGAGCCATTTATGGCCATGATGAATGACCTCGATTGAATCACAATCGGCAACAATGTACCTGTGAAAATTTTTAAGATTTAAATATTAGTTGCATGGTAGGTTACAGTGTAACTAGTTTATATAAATGTGTGTGCGTGTGTGTGTGCGCGTTGGGCTCGAATCCCCGATGCAACTAATTTTTTTCCTTTACAGATTTTTTTTAACGGTAAAATGTGCTTGAACCCACGATTCAACTAGTTGATTTGAGCATTTTGGGTGACCCAATCTTCGATCTGGATTTTCCATTCATTCCATACAACAATGGGCAATGCTCTTGAAAAAATCACAATGATTGGATCATGCGAAGAAATGCAAAATATATCGGGAAATGATTAACAAAATCGCTAGTAGAAATTTACAAGTTAAATTAACTAAGTGGAAAAAAATTAATTATTGATTTTCGTAGCTGTATGTAGATACTTCAAAACCATTTTCATTTATATGATTGAAATAAGAAAATACCAACATAGCTTCTTGTTTTTTTTAAGTTTAAAAATAAATAAATAAAACAACATTACCCATGAAGATCCCATTCTCCTCTTATCGTTTGAGATAGAAGTTTTGGGTCGGCGCATGTGGGGATGCCGTTGACACGGTTGTAAGAGCACATGACGCTGCTAACGTCTCCTTCCTTCACACACATCTCGAATGGACGAAGGAACGTCTCCACCATGTCTTGCTCAGTCACCTTCAGAAAAAATATTTAAAAGATACATGTATGAGGAAGATTCGGGACATTAATCAAGGATACCACATCATGAACTTGCCCAGGCCAAGTCAGCTCATCAGTGGGCCACATTGAATTAGGGCAATTGGTTTCTTTTTCTTGCCTATCTTTTATCATTCGATAGCAGCCCACATATTGAACGGCATGCCTTATTTTCATGATATGGACCAACTAGTGAAGGGAAGAGCTTAGATTGAGTAGTGATTACCCTTGCATCGAAGTGGTATCTATCGATGCCTAACCAGTTGTCGACGTCGTAAGCAGCATAATGCTTGCAGGATGCAGCAACCTTCAGTGGCCTAGAGTTCAAGTCCTTAGGATTTTTGTGCCCCGCGACATCTTGCAAGCCCCTAACGTAATTCACAGCATAGCGGCCCACCACGAACGGGTCTTCACCTGGGGTCTCTGTGATTCTACCCCACCTGGGGTCCCTAACAACATTGATGTTAGGACTCCAAAATGTCAATCCAGCTAAACCTAAATTGTACATGGCCCTTGCCTCTGTAGAAACAACCTTCAATATGCAAGGAAAGAAGAACAAAGTCATTAGCATAAGAACTCCAGTAGCTTATTTGGGAAATGTTCATTATTTTATATTTCATGAAATATGTAGTGCTCCATCTTCCATTTGTTCAGCCCAACAAACTGTACATGTGGGACCCACTTTCTAGTTATCCAAACAGTTCAAAAGTGATGGGAGGTACGTACATAAAATCTCACACCCGATATCAGATATTGCTGACCATCAAATTAAGGTCTCATCTAACAAGCCCGCCAACTTATGGACTGGGCTTGGTCCTACTAGCTTGGCCCGTGGTCTGGCTTGGGTGTCTGCAGACATGGCCTGGCCATGCCCGACCCAACCTGACTTAAAATGTATGTCTTATGTCCTATCAATATGCCATTCCAATTCTTGGTTAGGAAACTTATCCATCTTCAATGTAGACCATTGGTTCCATACCTCTAAGTTCTCCGTTTCTTTGTGCATGTGTGATCTACTTGATCAATAGAAATATTAAGAACAATCAAGTGGAAAATAAAGATTTTATCACTTTTCAAGCTGGTTGGGTCGGGTTCGAGCCCAATCAATTATTTAATTTTCAATCTCCTTTTGTTGTGCTAGGCTCATGCTAATCGCGGCTAAACTGATCAGCCCATGGCCAGCCCTGGCCCCACCATTGCTGGGTCCAATGAAATTGAGAATCTTATAATACACCTTTGTATTAACCAATATTATTTCTAAGATTACAAACAAAAAATTTTCTTAACATATTTACCTGCCCTATGGTTTTCCATAGTGACTCATTAAATGACGCCGCCGTGAGAATAACGGTTGGAAAGCTCGTGGCCCCCGGGATGCTATTATTATCGAAATGGGTACCTGGGCCTGTGTTGGCCACACCATGGAGAGCTTCTGACCACCATTCATACATTGGAAGTCCAAGCCTAGCCACCCCATATGCCTTGTTCCCTAGTTGAGCCACCTTCTCCGAAATTGTCATGCTATCAACCAAGTCCTTTGCTCTGATACTATATGGAAGTGATTTATCACAATATGCAAATTCGGCCATGTGAAGACCTAAAGAAGCGAATCTTGAAGAGTCACAAACATGGGTGAAATTACTGCTAGCAAGGTCACGATGAGGGTTATGATGATGACGATGGGCCTCGGTGGTCGTCCAGTCTTGTGGAGGAGAAAGAGAATCTGATGGTGCTAGAGAATGAGAATGGATTGGAGGTATGTTTCTAGAATTTGTAGAGATGATTAAAACAGAAAGAAGAAGAGAAAAGAGAGTAATGGCTGCCATTTTCATGTGGAGCAAGTGAGAGGAGAAAGAGAGAATTCGATATGGCTTTACAAGGAGTAAGTTCATGTATTTATAAGCATGCATGCATGCATGGACATGCCACTTTTTCTACCTGCTTTTTCTCTAAAAATAAATCTCATGCTTACCTACAATAACAATTTACTATACGAACACAAACCAGAAAAACGGCCTCTGTCTTTAAAAAAAAAAAAAACGGTGATAAGAGATTAATGTAGACATGGTCCAAAACAAACGACTCCAACAGATCCCAGTCAAAAGCTTAATTCACTTACTGCTCAATGAACCCCACAAGCAGAGATGGTCCGTTGATCAGAACCACCCATGTCATTAGTCTGATTCTCCACTAAAACCAATGGGATGTTTTAGACCAATGATTTTTGGAGTTGAATGTGATCCATCGAAAATTTTCTTTTCAATCCTATACATAAATAGCACTCGGTGTAAGTACCTTTTTTTGGCTCATGCAACCAAAACAATATGGATGGTTCATATATGACATTGGGAATAACTACCCATGATAGGTGGGCCACCATGCTGGCACTTGCAGGAGCGAGTACGCACGTGCAGGTGAGGAGAGGTCTCCTTTATTTTATCAAGCTAATCATAAGTACCCACCTTAAATGTGATCTGCACGGTTCTTAAAGTGGGCCCACCATGAACATTCTCAGGCTACCCCAAATATCTGGCTCGATCATACATTCTATTCTAATGGTTTTCTAGTTATCTGTCTTTTTAAATTTAGCTTGTCTCATCATCCAACTCACCTGAATATCATGGGCAATCCTTGAATAATATCCTCATACCATTGAATTCTCACTAAAATTTCATGGAATTGTGGGCCCCATGAGAATGGCATGATGCAACAGTGGGCCACACAAGAATCAAAATGACGTAATGGTGGGCCCCAATATCTCTTTGATGCAACGTTCCACTTCCACTTGAGTTTCTAGTTTTAATAACACCAGGCTGGCCATGTTTTGTTTTAATGGTGTGCACAAGGAAACCATGCTCGGGTGATTTAGCCTTTTAAAATGACAAAACCCATGTGGATGAAAATGCGGAGAAAAATCCACGTGAGTTATTTGATACACTGGCTTATCATGATGTTGATAGACATGCCCCTCGAAAACTGTACCCATTGTACATATGAGCATAAATTAACGGAAATGGATTGGCTACTCCCCCGGCCACCAGCCCGGTGGCTGATGGTCGATGCTCTGTGGGCTCTAACATGATGTATGTGTTTCATCCATTCCGTTCATCCATTATTAAAGATCATTTTAGGGCTTGATCCCAAAATTGAGAGGGATATAAATCTCAGGTGGACCACACCACAGGAAAACAATAGTTATTGGATATCCACCATCAAAAACCTCATAAGACCCACTGTACTGTTTATTTGACATCCAATCAATTGATTAGGTCATACAGGGCCAGATGAAGGGCAAAAACAAAAATCAGCTTGATCTAAAACTTTTATGGCCCCCAAAAGGTTTTTAATGGTTGACGCTCATTAAACAGTGTTTCCTGTAATGCGGTTCAGATGCGATTGGAATACTCCTCCTTTTTGGTCTTGTAACATAAAATGATATGGAAAAATATATGAATGGCATGGATGAGACACATACATCATGGTAGGGCCCACAGAGCACAGACCACCAGCCATGGGTTGTGGCAGGGGAGTAGCCCATCCGTTTCCTAAATTAAACTACGCAAATTGCTGGAGCGATCATCCAATATAACATTGATTTTTTAATGGGATGATTGACTATTTTCATTTTTGACCGTAGATTAAATGTCTACCAATTGTGGATTTAAATAACCTTCCTAGCAACTTCCCACGCTTCAGACGTGGGAAGGGGTGGACTAGCCCTCCCAATTCATCTCCACCGTCCACTCACCGGATGTGGAATCTCTGTGTCCATGGGATCTCATGCACGAGCTGGAGGCTAGCGGGGGAGACTAACAATATCGGCGAATGGATAACGGCCCCGCAATCTTACAAGGACTACGTGGGCCACTACATGTTGGGTCATCTATACCGTGAGGACTCCAACGTGGTTGCTGGCACCGCAGCGACCTACGCCGCTAATCTTATGTTAGGAGGTACGTGATGGAAAGGAGATATGGGTGTTTGACGTTGATGAAACCGTGCTCTCCAACATACTGTACTATGCTCAACAAGGATTTGGGGCTGAGCTGTACGATAATTCCTTATTCCATGATAATGGTGATGATGGTGGGATGGTCTAAAAAATAATCTTATAACCCTAGCACATAAAACAATATCCATGAGTTGTTAATTCAACTAGTGAACTACGTGATGGTTAGATAAACCTAGCTAATTCTAAAGGTGTCTAGTTTTCGTGGTGGGGAACAAGGCAAAATAAAATAAAATAAAATTGGAAGCATGCCAAGCTAGAAGGAAAATTCTCATATAAATTTGAACCGTCCACCTAGCTAGCGGGCTCTATCTGACCAATCCAATGATCATGCCACATGATTTACATTTTCGGTGCAAGTGATTTAATTCATAACAAAAGTATTTCATTTGAATTATTATTTTTTGAAAATTGAATAACAGTTGGAGTAATTTTCACCAGTCGGGCATCCCCACCGAGGATCTACTGGATGGCTGGTTTAGATTGATCACATCACATGCAATGTGTCATGAATTAGGAGACAAATACCCCTTCTTGATGCTGCACCAGTGGACCACTTTAGAAATCCCCACCCAGGCCTCTCTTTTTTTTCCTGAAGCGTAGGGGTATGAAAAGTGCTCTCGTATAAGGTTTTTATTTTCTATGAATTCGTCATTTCGTTGGAATGTCAGAACCGTGAAAGCATTGGATCCTACCATAGAGATCACCTATGCAGAAATTGGAGTAATCTATTGATTATCTAGACAACAAAAGTACATTGAGTTGGATTGTAGGCTTTCCATTGATTTTGACGGTGCAGCCCATCCGTACGGTGAAACATCATGGTTTCTGCCCAAGATGCTCTTCATAAAGCTTGCCACCATCTGCACGGCTTGGATGTTATAAACAAGTAGCACGTTACCTTCAAAAATAGCTTTGTATGCTAGACTTCCCATGCAACATAGTATGTGTGAACGTTTCTCTTTAAACATCATTTTGTATGATAAAGTATTCAGTGCTATGTTATCAAGTAATCAATCTTCATACACGTGGCATACTACGACATCACTACCGTTTATTTAATGGGCCCTTCTGTGGATAGGCCACATGCCAAAAGCCACACCAATTAGATGTTTATATCCATAGTAGTGAAACTCCCCTTCAATCCAGTTTGACTTTTGAGTTTAGGGCACGCCAAATGAAAGGTCAGTATTTATTACATAGTGGGCCGCATTGATAAAAGCCCACCATCCCACCACAATAAAAAGCCCACTCCTCTCCACATCTTTCTCATGATTTTGGTTCAAGCATGGCTCCAATTGGCTCGTTTCCTCTTTTGGGTGCTCCTTGTCATGTCTTTCCTAAGCCATGATGTGTGCCATGCAGCCCAGCACTTGTTGGGCACCGCTGATCTAGTGGGGCCACTCGCATCAACAGCCCAGTGCTCACTTGCAAACATTAACTTTGAAGCCAGGGCCCTCATTGGCGCCGGCGCCAATGCTAGTGCTAATGTACTACACCAAAATCGCTTAACTGGAACGGTTAGGATTTTGGTTCAGAAACGGCTTTAAGCCGTTCCTGATTCTACATGGTAATGAACCGTACTCAAATTCCTTACTATTATACAGTATTTCCACTATTTTGTTGGTGTGTCCCAATTGAGTGTTGGATCTTCTTATTTCTTTTATTATTGTTTTATTATTTTATTTTGAAACAGATGAACAGAATGGATTCGATTAGTAACCTCTGAGTGGACACCACAAAGCTCGAGAGGCACATTGGTTAATATCTGCCACGGATTACCGATTCGTTTTCAGCCTTTTCTTACGCCAAAAGCTCTCAAACCCTATTTCGCGTCCATTTCCGCCTCCCTCTCTCGATCTCCCTCTCCCTGTCCCTCCCCCTCTCCCTCTCTTTCGATCTCCCTCTCCCAATCTCAACCCTCTCTCTCCCCAGACAAATCTAGAAAATGCCAATATTTCCAACATGCATTTTGAAGAAATTCCTGGAATCCCCAAAATCCCCAATCTTTCTCACCCTTCTCCCCTTCTTTTTTTTTTCAATCCTCAGTACAGCTAAGAAATCTCTCTCTCTCTCTCTCTCTCTCTCTCTCTCTCTCTCTCTCTGTTGAAGAAGCATTAGCCATAGTGGTCTCGATCCGCCCCCTCCTAGGGCCGTGCGAGATGGACTACACAATCCAGATTGGCGACCGTCAGATCCTCACCACCGTCGCCGAAAGTGACATTGATGACCAGATGTGGGTGCGCGATGTCCGCCAGCTCTATTGTCCGAAGATCACATTCATAGGCGTTGATATCGTATGGGACTCGAAGAAGCTCAAGAAGGAGTGCCCTGTGCTCTCCGTCGACAATGTGATAGAGCTGTAGCCGATCGTCGAGAGGAAACTGATTAAGGTCGATAAGAAATGCAATTCAATTGAATTGCAATTCAATCTAAAGAGACCTCTAATAACTGAATTTGTGTTGTGATATTATCTTATTAATTAGATGTAATGCACCAGGATGTAGTGCAAATACAAAAATCACCCTAAGACAAATATCAAGCAGGCCACACCGTAATGGTTTTATGTCATCACATTGGTCTAGCTTATCATAGCTTTCATGGGCTGATACTTGGTACATATGGTTAACATATATGTTTTCTCCTTATGAGCGGATAGATTTACCCCCACAAAGTTGAGATCTTTTTTGTAGTTGCATAAAACAAGTGTGCTAAATTATTTGGATTTGAAATTTGTTAAGGCCTGATCCATCCCGATTGCTACATTAAAAGCTTGCTGGCTTAATTTCTACACAATAACATTGTTGGGCTTTTCTTCCTTTTTCTGTGCACGAGCGCGCATCACTCCTAAAGACCACAATAACATTATTGGAATGTTGGTGCCTCTACGATGTATGGCAAGTCAAGGGCAATCATATGATATGGCTATTGTCCTCGCATGCAGATGCTACGTTCTCTGCTGTCCGTGGTTCAATCTGTGATTTTTTTGTGCTGCCCCAACTTCAAATCAGCTTCAGCTTTAGATCTTTACAAGAAGTAGGTTTCTGGAATGGAAAGTGAAGTGAAGGTAGTTTCTTTCTGGGGCAGATGCTGGAAAATATATAGTGAGGCTATCCAAGGGGTGTCTATCTCTGGGCATTGTGGGGTCGGGTTTTTTCTTCTTGCTGATGGTTCGTGAGGTGGCTATGTTTTAGAAGTGATATTTGGCTAATGTGTGGCTGCTTGGCATCAATTATAATGTTGGTGACGATCGGTGCAGGCTGCATACAGGTGTGGGCCATTGAGAGTGGGTCATCTGAATTGTTTGAATATAGCAGATTTTGTTCTAAGGTCAGTCGTTTGGGTGGAATGGCTGGCCAGATTTGGACTAGTTGTTTCAGAGGATAAGGCTACTGGTTTGTTGTAAAGGTAATAGCTTGTAAATGCAGGAAGGGTGGCAGCATCTGGCTGTGGGTATGATTGTAGCATGTGCAGCGGAGGAGTTGGGAAATGTCCCCTTACTGCTGGTTCGCAAGGCGGCGATGTTCTGGAAATTATTTCTACCTTTTGAGTGGCTGCTTGGCATCAAATGTCATGCTGGAAAGCCCTGTTGTGATACGAAGAAAGGGTAGCTTTAGCTTTCTTCTTAGTTTTTTTCTCTATTTTTAGTTTTTCTGATTTCCCGATATGATAGGTGAGGCCTGCTCTTTTGTGTGGAGCCCACTCGAAAGTGTAGCTTGTACATCATCTATTCTTATTAACAAAGATTTAGGGGCATGGCCATGCTTTTGAAAAAAAAAAAAAAAAAGAGGAGCAAAATCAAGAGAAATCAGCCATGCAGGCCGGGATGAAGGAAACAAAAGAAATAAGGCCTAATATGCATATATAATAATAACATTGATCGTCTCCTCTCCTAATACAAATTTTATTAATAAATTCTATCACTTTCTTTCCTATCATCTACAACTTTTTTATTTATATTTTTTCTACCACAATCTTTATCCCATTTTATTATTTTCTCCTCCTATATATCAAAGTTTTTATCCATCAATTTCTCTCGGACTCATTTTCACTTTCTCTCCTGATTGGCCCCCTATGTTTACTCTCTTCATTTCTTTGTATCTACTTACTACATGTCTCTTACCCATCAGTGTTTTTAAATTCCATGTAGCAAGATAAATACAATTCTCCTAGGCTAGCTTCTTTACCCACTCGCATCCAGAGTGGTGTGGAAATTAATCCTTGTTTGTTTTTCTTAACAAATGGCTATTGTTGCGACGAGTCACTTCCAGTCACTCTAGCCAACTTTTTCCCATTTGTCACTACACCCAGGTTTTATTGTCGCACGTTGCATACAGGGAATGCTTTAACGTGAGTTGGGAATGTCAGGTTTTCAGATTCATGGTAAAAGCCATAGTATAAGTTTCAAACCAATTGCCAATCTGATATAACCCTCCTCCTTTATCCAAGTTAGGAATCCGTAATGAGAGTACAAAACTCCCTCTAACAGAATGTGCTAGGCTGATACATAGGTTGATTACAATTAACCGCTTTCAAATAGTCTATTAGATAGGATGATTTCAACAAGTTGATTACTTAGCTTTTACCAATTATTTGAGTGTTCTTTTTAAATATACAGTGGATAACTAAGATTGGGATCATCATGAGGTGGCCATGATGGAGTTTAAAGAAAATCGACTCAAAATACTTTAATGTTAGTTAAAAAATAAATCATCATCTATTCATATCAGAGGTCTTATACATTAGCCACGTTGTCAATAGGTGATGCACATAAAGGTAAGTGGAGAAGATGTATGTTAGCAAAAGAGGCCTTTATTTGTTTAGTACCCTAACAAGAAGACCTTTTCTCTCAACAATATTCAACTATAGATTTGCATATGCAATGCTAGGGTAGGGGAAGTTGTTTGTGAGGAGTATATTCACATTTCCCTTCATAACTAAGAGTACAGGTTAACATGGACTGGGAATGATACAGCTTCATCTCCATCACCAACCATGATCGTGTGCTCCCCTGCTGGCAAAACAAGGTAAGCTGTATCTGTCACCACACTCAAGCTCTTACAGACGTCAATCGAGAACTTCACCGTCTTGGTCACACCAGTAGGTACGAACACCCGTTTGAACTCTACCACTTGCTAAACAGGACCTCCAACCAAATCGGCAGGCGGCTTAGAGTAGACCAAGATGACGTGGGACCCATCTTGATGCCCTACGTTACTCACTTCAATCTCAACGTTGATTGCATCGCCACATCTTGTCTCTTCCACCAACACAGACGGGCATGATGGCACAAATGCATTGGGTTTTAAGCTAATGTCATGGCAATGTTGGTGCGCCTTCAACTTCTTTGTAACGGATGATGGCGCAGATGTGAGCTTGTACTTGAACTGAGTGTAACTGAGCCCATAGCCAAATGGGTAGACCACCGGACCATCGAAGAATTTGTAGGTCCTCCCAGGGTAGCCCAAGTTATCAACTGGTCTCATTTGCATGGATGTCATTGGAAGCTTGGTTACATAGTCTGCAGTGTACCAGGTGATCGGTAGCCTCCCCCCTGGATTGTAATGCCCAAATACAACATCAGCGATTGCCCGACCGCCTTCTTGGCCAGGGTACCCAGCCCAGATGATGGCATTAATCTTAGGGTTGGTCTTAGCGAACGTGATGTCTACGCCTCCAGCAGAAAGTATGATGAGTACGACTGGGCCTGCGGCAGCATCGGCAACATCAAGGATCAGCTGAGTCTGGTAACCTGGAAGGAGGAGATTAGTCCGGTCCAAGCTTTCGGCCTCGATGGATAGATCTAACCCAGCAAAAATGATGGTTGCATCTGCTTCCTTTGAGGCTGCCACTGCTTGATTGATGAAGGACTGGTTCTTGCATGCCACATCAACACACCCCATCTCGTGATGAACTGTTGCCAGTGCAGAGAAGGCGTCCAGGGGAGTCACATAGTGGCATGGAATGCCTGTAGTAATACCAAACCAACATATGAATGTGTGATGCGTTAGTGGTGCATTCCACACTATGGTATTATAGCAAGGTTGGTTAGTACGGGAAGAACAAAATATCCCTCCTAATACGGATGGTTTGCTAGGGAATTTTCCAAGCTTTTAATGGACTGGATGGTAATTAATGGGACCAAGTGAAGATAGACCTAAACTAGCCCAATCAGGCCCATCACAACCCTACAGTGATGGACACTTCATTGGTAATTGACCAATTAGTTATCATTGACCAAGAAGGAAATCCCAAAGGAACTAGGGTTTTTGGAGGGATAGCTCATGACAGTTCAATTTCACTGAAATAGTCTCCTGATGTTTGGACTACATGGAACATGGGAAATTCTTGTTGGGAAAGATCTAAATCATGGAAACGAAAAATTAAAAATAAAATAAAATTACCGGCATAGTTTCCAATCATGGCTGCAGTTGCATTAGCATGTGGGCCCACCAGGACAAGCTTTTTGTACTTGTTGGATCTCAAAGGTAAAGTTTCACCCTCATTCTTGAGCAAAACAATCCCTTCCCTTGCAGATTCAGCTGCCAAGTCCATGTTCTCCATTGAACACACATCATCTCTTCCAAGCGAAGCAAATGTTGGGCTTCCATCAAAGAATCCAAGCCTCATTAGCACGACGTAGAGATTCCTCAATGCCTTGTCCACATCACTCTCTCTGGCCTTTCCTTTCAAGATTGCTGATTCGGTGAAGTTAGTATAGTAGGTTCCACAGTCCAAATCCATCCCTGAAATTTTTTTAAAAAAAATGCAAAGAACCAAAAGCGAAAATTAATATATATAATTAAAAAAAGATCTTGAATGCAATTTGAGTTATTGAGATTGGGAGCTTGCCAGCTTGGAGTACTTGAGCAACTGCATCCTCTGCTGTGTCGTTGAGCCATTTATGGCCATGATGAATGACCTCGATTGAATCACAATCGGCAACAATGTACCTGTGAAAATTTTTAAGATTTAAATATTAGTTGCATGGTAGGTTACAGTGTAACTAGTTTATATAAATGTGTGTGCGTGTGTGTGTGCGCGTTGGGCTCGAATCCCCGATGCAACTAATTTTTTTCCTTTACAGATTTTTTTTAACGGTAAAATGTGCTTGAACCCACGATTCAACTAGTTGATTTGAGCATTTTGGGTGACCCAATCTTCGATCTGGATTTTCCATTCATTCCATACAACAATGGGCAATGCTCTTGAAAAAATCACAATGATTGGATCATGCGAAGAAATGCAAAATATATCGGGAAATGATTAACAAAATCGCTAGTAGAAATTTACAAGTTAAATTAACTAAGTGGAAAAAAATTAATTATTGATTTTCGTAGCTGTATGTAGATACTTCAAAACCATTTTCATTTATATGATTGAAATAAGAAAATACCAACATAGCTTCTTGTTTTTTTTAAGTTTAAAAATAAATAAATAAAACAACATTACCCATGAAGATCCCATTCTCCTCTTATCGTTTGAGATAGAAGTTTTGGGTCGGCGCATGTGGGGATGCCGTTGACACGGTTGTAAGAGCACATGACGCTGCTAACGTCTCCTTCCTTCACACACATCTCGAATGGACGAAGGAACGTCTCCACCATGTCTTGCTCAGTCACCTTCAGAAAAAATATTTAAAAGATACATGTATGAGGAAGATTCGGGACATTAATCAAGGATACCACATCATGAACTTGCCCAGGCCAAGTCAGCTCATCAGTGGGCCACATTGAATTAGGGCAATTGGTTTCTTTTTCTTGCCTATCTTTTATCATTCGACAGCAGCCCACTTATTGAACGGCATGCCTTATTTTCATGATATGGACCAACTAGTGAAGGGAAGAGCTTAGATTGAGTAGTGATTACCCTTGCATCGAAGTGGTATCTGTCGATGCCTAACCAGTTGTCGACGTCGTAAGCAGCGTAATGCTTGCAGGATGCAGCAATCTTCAGTGGCCTAGAGTTCAAGTCCTTAGGATTTTTGTGCCCCGCGACGTCTTGCAAGCCCCTAACGTAATTCACAGCATAGCGGCCCACCACGAACGGGTCTTCACCTGGGGTCTCTGTGATTCTACCCCACCTGGGGTCCCTAACAACATTGATGTTAGGACTCCAGAATGTCAATCCAGCTAAACCTAAATTGTACATGGCCCTTGCCTCTGTAGAAACAACCTTCAATATGCAAGGAAAGAAGAACAAAGTCATTAGCATAAGAACTCCAGTAGCTTATTTGGGAAACGTTCATTATTTTATATTTCATGAAATATGTAGTGCTCCATCTTCCATTTGTTCAGCCCAACAAACTGTACATGTGGGACCCACTTTCTAGTTATCCAAACAGTTCAAAAGTGATGGGAGGTACGTACATAAAATCTCACACCCGATATCAGATATTGCTGACCATCAAATTAAGGTCTCATCTAACAAGCCCGGCCAACTTATGGACTGGGCTTGGTCCTACTAGCTTGGCCCGTGGTCTGGCTTGGGTGTCTGCAGACATGGCCTGGCCATGCCCGACCCAACCTGACTTAAAATGTATGTCTTATGTCCTATCAATATGCCATTCCAATTCTTGGTTAGGAAACTTATCCATCTTCAATGTAGACCATTGGTTCCATACCTCTAAGTTCTCCGTTTCTTTGTGCATGTGTGATCTACTTGATCAACAGAAATATTAAGAACAATCAAGTGGAAAATAAAGATTTTATCACTTTTCAAGCTGGTTGGGTCGGGTTCGAGCCCAATCAATTATTTAATTTTCAATCTCCTTTTGTTGTGCTAGGCTCATGCTAATCGCGGCTAAACTGATCAGCCCATGGCCAGCCCTGGCCCCACCATTGCTGGGTCCAATGAAATTGAGAATCTTATAATACACCTTTGTATTAACCAATATTATTTCTAAGATTACAAACAAAAAATTTTCTTAACATATTTACCTGCCCTATGGTTTTCCATAGTGACTCATTAAATGACGCCGCCGTGAGAATAACGGTTGGAAAGCTCGTGGCCCCCGGGATGCTATTATTATCGAAATGGGTACCTGGGCCTGTGTTGGCCACACCATGGAGAGCTTCTGACCACCATTCATACATTGGAAGTCCAAGCCTAGCCACCCCATATGCCTTGTTCCCTAGTTGAGCCACCTTCTCCGAAATTGTCATGCTATCAACCAAGTCCTTTGCTCTGATACTATATGGAAGTGATTTATCACAATATGCAAATTCGGCCATGTGAAGACCTAAAGAAGCGAATCTTGAAGAGTCACAAACATGGGTGAAATTACTGCTAGCAAGGTCACGATGAGGGTTATGATGATGACGATGGGCCTCGGTGGTCGTCCAGTCTTGTGGAGGAGAAAGAGAATCTGATGGTGCTAGAGAATGAGAATGGATTGGAGGTATGTTTCTAGAATTTGTAGAGATGATTAAAACAGAAAGAAGAAGAGAAAAGAGAGTAATGGCTGCCATTTTCATGTGGAGCAAGTGAGAGGAGAAAGAGAGAATTCGATATGGCTTTACAAGGAGTAAGTTCATGTATTTATAAGCATGCATGCATGCATGGACATGCCACTTTTTCTACCTGCTTTTTCTCTAAAAATAAATCTCATGCTTACCTACAATAACAATTTACTATACGAACACAAACCAGAAAAACGGCCTCTGTCTTTAAAAAAAAAAAAAAACGGTGATAAGAGATTAATGTAGACATGGTCCAAAACAAACGACTCCAACAGATCCCAGTCAAAAGCTTAATTCACTTACTGCTCAATGAACCCCACAAGCAGAGATGGTCCGTTGATCAGAACCACCCATGTTATTAGTCTGATTCTCCACTAAAACCAATGGGATGTTTTAGACCAATGATTTTTGGAGTTGAATGTGATCCATCGAAAATTTTCTTTTCAATCCTATACATAAATAGCACTCGGTGTAAGTACCTTTTTTTGGCTCATGCAACCAAAACAATATGGATGGTTCATATATGACATTGGGAATAACTACCCATGATAGGTGGGCCACCATGCTGGCACTTGCAGGAGCGAGTACGCACGTGCAGGTGAGGAGAGGTCTCCTTTATTTTATCAAGCTAATCATAATTACCCACCTTAAATGCGATCTGCACGGTTCTTAAAGTGGGCCCACCATGAACATTCTCAGGCTACCCCAAATATCTGGCTCGATCATACATTCTATTCTAATGGTTTTCTAGCTGTCTGTCTTTTTAAATTTAGCTTGTCTCATCATCCAACTCACCTGAATATCATGGGCAATCCTTGAATAATATCCTCATACCATTGAATTCTCACTAAAATTTCCTGAAATTGTGGGCCCCATGAGAATGGCATGATGCAACAGTGGGCCACACAAGAATCAAAATGACGTGATGGTGGGCCCCAATATCTCTTTTGATGGAACGTTCCACTTCCACTTGAGTTTCTAGTTTTAATAACACCAGGCTGGCCATGTTTTGTTTTAATGGTGTGCACAAGGGAACCATGCTCGGGTGATTTAGCCTTTTAAAATGACAAAACCCATGTGGATGAAAATGCGGAGAAAAATCCACGTGAGTTATTTGATACACTGGCTTATCATGATGCTGATAGACATGCCCCTCGGAAACTGTACCCATTGTACATATGAGTATAAATTAAAGGAAACAGATTGGCTACTCCCGATGCTGCCAACCGAGTGGCTAGTGGTCGGTGCTCTGTGGGCTCTAACATGATATATGTGTTTCATCCATTTCATTCATCCATTATTGAAAATCATTTTAGGGCTTTGTCCCAAAATTGAGAGGGATTTAAATCTCAGGTGGACCACACCACAGGAAAACAATAGTTATTGGATATCCACCATTAAAAACCTCATAAGGCCCAATGTACTGTTTATTTGACATCCAATCAGTTGATTAGGTCATAAAGGCCCATATGAAGGGCAAAAACAAAAATCAGCTTGATCTAAAACTTTTATGGCCCCCAAAAGGTTTTTAATGGTTGACGCTCATTAAAAAGTGTTTCCTGTAATGCGGTTCAGATGCGACTAGAATACACCTCCTTTTTGGTCTTGTACCATAAAATGATATGGAAAAATATATGATTAGCATGGATGAAACGCATACATCATGGTGGGGCCCACGGAGCACCCACCACCAGCCATGGGCTGTGGCAAGGGCAGTAGCCAATCCGTTTCCTAAATTAAACTACCCAAATTGCTATGGCGATCATCCAATATAACATTGATTTTTTAATGGGATGATTGACTATTTTCAATTTTTACTGTAGATTAAATGTCTACCAATTGTGGATTTAAATAACCTTCCTAGCAACTTCCCACGCTTCAGACGTGGGAAGGGGTGGACTAGCCCACCCAATTCATCTCCACCGTCCACTCACCAGATGGGGAATCTCCGTGTCCATGGGATCTCATGCACGAGCTGGAGGCTAGCGGTGGAGACTAACAATATCGGCCATTGGATAACGGTCCCGCAATCTTGTAAGGACTTCGTGGGCCACTACATGTTGGGTCATCTATACCATGGGGACTCCAACGTGGTTGCTGACACCCCAGCGACCTACGCTGTTAATCTTATGCTGGGAGGTGATGGAAAGGAGATATGGGTATTCGACGTTGATGAAACCATGCTCTCTAACGTACTGTACTATGCTCAACAAGGATTTGGGGCAGAGCCATACGATAATTCCTTATTCCATGATAATGGTGATGATGGTGGGATGGTCTAAAAAATAATCTTATAACCCTAACACATAAAACAATATCCTTGAGCTATTAATTCAACTGGTGAACTACGTGATGGTTAGATAAACCTAGCTAATTCTAAAGGTGTCTAATTTTCATGGTGAGGAACAAAGGAAAATAAAATAAAATAAAATTGGAAGCATGCCAAGCTAGAAGGAAAATTCCGATATAAATTTGAACCGTCCACCTAGCTAGCGGGCTCTATCTGACCAATCTAATGATCATGCCACATGATTTACATTTTGGGTGCAAATGATTTAATTGATAATAAAAGTATTTCATTTGAATTATTATTTTTTGAAAATTGAATAACAGTTGGAGTAATTTTCACCTGTCGGGCATCCCCACCGAGGATCTACTGGATGGCTGGTTTAGATTGATCACATCACATGCAATGGAATAAGGAGACAAATACCTCTTCTTGATGCTGCACCAGTGGACCACTTTAGAAATCCCCACCCAGGCCTTTTTGTTTTCTTTCCCTGATGCGTAGGGGTATGAAAAGTGTTCTCGTATAAGGTTTTTATTTTCTGTGAATTTGACATTTCGTTGGAATATCAGAACCATGAAAGTAGTGGATCCTACCATGGAGATCACTTATGCAAAAATTGGAGTAATCTATTGATTATCTAGACGACAAAAGTACATTGAGTTGGATTGTAGGCTTTCCATTGATTTTGACGGTGCAGCCCATCTGTACAGTTAAACATCATGGTTTCCGCCCAAGATGCTCTTCATAAAGCTTGCCACCATCTGCATGGCTTGGATGTTATAAACAAGTAGCACGTTACCTTCAAAAATAGCTCTTTATGCTAGACTTCCCATGCAATATAGGATGTGTGAATGGTTCTCTTTAAACATCATTTTGTTTGATAAAGCATTCAGTGCTACGTTATCAAGTAATCAATCTTCATATACGTTTATTTAATGGGCCCTTCCGTGGATAGGCCATATGCCAAAAGCCTCACCAATTAGATGATTATATCCATAGTAGTGAAACTCCCCTTCAATCCAGTTTGACTTTTGAGTTTAAGGCATGCCAAATGAAAGGTCAGTATTTATTACATAGTGGGCCGCATTGAAAAAAGCCCACCATCCCACCACAATAAAAAGCCCACTCCTCTCCACATCTTTCTCATGATTTTGGTTCAAGCCTGGCTTCAATTGGCCCGTTTCCTCTTTTGGGTGCTCCTTGTCATGGCTTTCCTGAGCCATGATGTGTGCCATGCAGCCCAGCACTTGTTGGGCACCGCTGATCTAGTGGGCCCACTCACATCAACAGCCCAGCGCTCAATCGCAAACGTTAACTTTGAAGTCAGGGCCCTCATAGGCGCCAACGCCAATGCTAGTGCTAATGTACTACACCAAAATGGCTTATTTGGAACGGTTAGGATTTTGGTTCAGAAACGGTTTTAAGTCGTTCCTGATTCTAAACGGTAATGAACCGTACTCAAATTCCTTGCTATTATACCGTATTTCCACTATTTTGTTGGTGTGTCCCAATTGAGTGTTGTATCTTCTTATTTTTTTATTATTGTTTTATTATTTGATTTTGAAACAGATGAATGGAATGGATTCGAATAGGAACCTCTGAGTGGAACCCACAAAGCCCGAGAGTCACATTGGTAAATATCTGCTGCGGATTACCGATTCGTTTTCAGCCTTTTCTTACGCCAAAAGCTCCCAAACCCCTACTTTGCGTCCATTTCCGTCTCCCTCTCTTAATCTCCCTCTCCCTCTCCCTCTCCCTCTCCCTCTCACTCTCTCAATCTCCCTCTCTTTCGATCTCCCTCTCCCAATCTCAACCCTCTCTCTCTCCAGCCAAATCTGGAAAATGCCAATATTTCTAACCTGCATTTTGAAGAATTTCCTAGAATCCCCAAAATCCCCAATCTTTCTCGCTCTTCTGCCCTTCTTTTTTTTGGTTCAATCCTCAGTACAGTTAAGAAATCTCTCTCTCTCTCTCTCTCTCTCTCTCTCTCTCTCTCTCTCTCTGGCGGGAGAGTTTTGGGGAAAAAAATCTCTCTCTCTATGGGCGGGAGAGTTTTGGGGAAAAAAGGATATTTATAGGTATACCCCTCCGGGTCGGGTCTGTTCGGGTCAGTGCGAACCCATTCGATCCGGGTATTTAGATCGGATCTATCCGAGTACAATGCTATCCGAACTTGACTCAAAATTAAATCGGATCTGGCAGATCAGAATCGATCAGACCGTCGGTTCTGTTCGGAACGGTACCGAGTGGGGTCTGGTCGGGTCGGATCTACCGGATCGAGCCCAAGTTGCCCACTTAAATGCAGCAACTTTGAGTGACCTAGAGTTCAAGTCCTTGGGATTTTTGCTGCCCTCAACGTCTTGTAAGCCCCTAACGTAATTCACAGCATAGCGGCCCACAATGAGTGGATCTTCACCTGGGGTCTCTGTGATCCTACCCCATCTGGGGTCCCTAACAACTATGATGTTATAGGACTCCAGAATGTCAATCCAGCTAACCCTAGATTGTACATGGCCCTTACCTCTGTAGAAACAACCTTCAATATGCAAGGAAAGAAGAACAATATCATTACCATAAGAACTCCGGTAGCTTATTTGGGAAATATTCATTATTTTGTATTTCATGAAATATATAGTGCTCTATCTAGCTTTTGTTCAGCCCAACAAACTGTACATGTAGGACCCACTTTCTAGTTATCCAAACAGTTCATAAGTGATGGGAGACGGGGAAAATCTCCATGAAAGGATGCATGACCCGATCAATTTTTGGATTAGGCTTGGGCTCAAGTCATTTTAGCCCAACATGGCCTGGCTGTGCCTAACCCAACCTAGCGTTATGTGTACATGTTACCAATTCTTAGGCAATCGATCCATCTTCAATGTAGAGCATTGGTTTCATGCCTCTAAGATGTCTGTTACTTTGTGCATGTGTGACCCACTTGATCGACGGATAGATTAAGAACAACCAAGTAAAAAATAAAGATTTTATCACATTTCAAACTCACTGCATCAACATTTTACATTACCAAGGTTGGTCTTGCATCTGCCATTGGTGGGTCCGACAAAATTGAGCATCTTATAATAAGTCTTTGTATGAATCAATACTATTTATAAGATTTTAAAAAATAAAAATAAAAATAAAATTTGGGTTAGCTTGTTAGTACATTACCAAGGAACTTTTTTCTTCTTTCTTTTCTTTTCTTTTTTTTTTGCTTTTTTGGATTAGCTTGTTAGTACACACCGATGTCAGTACACACGCTCCATGTTAGCCACCCCCACTAGGGATCGATACCAAGACCTCTAGTGTTGAAACGAGGTATCTCCACTCAGTCTGCCAGTTGAGCTATGGATCTGGGTGTGGCTCTTAGCGGAACGAGTACACACATGTGGGTGAGGAGGTCTTTCCTTTATTTGATTAAGCTAATCCTACTTACCCACCTTAAACGTGATCTGCACGGTTCTTAGAGTGGGCCCGTCATGAACATTACCTGTCTGCCCCAAATATATGGCTCGATCATACTATTCTAACAGTTTTATAACTGTCCGTGTCTTTTTAAATTTAGCTTGTCCCATCATCCAACTCACCTGAATATGGTGCGCAAACCTTGAATAATATCCCCGTACTATTCAGCAGCTGAATTCTCATTAAAATTTTATGGAACCGTGGGCCACATGAGAATGGCATGATGCAATGGTGGGCCACATAAGAATCAAAATGACATAATGGTGGGCCCAATATATATCTCGTTTGATGGGACGCTCCAACTCCACTTGAGTTTAAGTTTTAAAATCACCACACAGACCATGTTTTGTTTTATTAGTATGCATGAGGACCCATGCTTGGGTGATTTAGCCCATGCATGGGTTTAAAGTTGATTTTAAAATATGGCACTAATGTGAATGAAAATGTTGACTTTAAAATATAGGGATATAGCAAAAATCTTTAAAATATAATAAATAAGAAATAATAATAGAAGAATTTAGAGAGTCGCGAGGCATGTTACTGTCGCCATCTTAAAGATAGATTTGTCCCCATAGAAAGATAATCCATAATGCATTAGCTCCCAATAAGTTTACACAAGGATACAATAGCTTTCCTCCAAGATAAACGGCTTAGATCTGGTGTATTCTCAATCATAACCATATAACCTCAAAAAAGCTTGAACTGACTTCTCTAGAGACAACTCTGAGAAAAATCAAAGAGAACGTAGATTTTTTCGGATTACTCTTCCAAATGAGATGAGATATCTTTATAAATAAAAAGTATGTAGCTTTTGGATCTCGAGGTGCACTACTTGTACATAGCATTTTTGTCCAACTAGTAGTACACTTAATGTGAAAAATCTCTCTCTCCCTCTCTCTCTCTCTCTCTCTCTCTCTCTCTCTCTCTCATGTAAATGACTCCTGTATGAAATATTTTAAAACATATATTATTTGTGTCATGAGAAGAAGTTTCAAAATCCTAGGCTATTCATTAGCTAGGGCTCACTAAGTAGATGTCCTATGGAAAAAAAATCATTAAATCATACTCACTAGCTAGGGGAGCAACACATGTGCATTAAATCTAAACCATTGATGTATTTTCTTACTGCCAAATTTTCACATAAAAAGTTTAGCATTATTTATTAATATATGATAATCTTTTTACTCTATTTTACATTATTACAATGTAACCTACACAATGAACAGAATGAATCTCTTATACAAGTGTTGCATTGCATAAATCCATAACGCATGTATAGTATTTTTTATTTTTTTTTCATCCTAACCATTTGTGTTCATTAATTCAACTAACCCATTGCAGCGAGCATATCTAAATCAAAGCATCCAATTCCCACACCAACATCAAAGACTTTTAAAAAGATTCCTAAGCTAAGAAGCTTAACAGGCACTCTTCTCTAAACCCTTCCAAATCCCATATATAAAACATAGAAGAGCTAGCCCAGACCATATCATCACTGATAACACTGATACGGTGGATGATCCAGATGGGGTGGCGGGCCCTGCGACCAAGGCATGAAAGGTCACGGTCGTCGTCCATGCTGATGTTGTTGTCTGATTATTGAAGCCGGCTTGTGGTTGCACCTAATTTCAGACCCTTCTTGCAGCTATCAGACCTGCTGCTAGTGAAGTAGCGCAGCCCTACGCTGTTGAGGGCCACCCTATCTAAGCCGTCCGTGTACATCCTTATCGGGTTTCTAATGTCACAGGATTCGAAATCCTCCTTGATTTTCACTTCTGCAATCCCCTCTATGCAGCCAATTACGTGAACTAGATGTCATCGATCTCCAACCCTGAAGACCTTCCCAGACCACCAATTCACCAACTTTGGAAGATGGGTCCCACCCACGGTCACCTCCCACCATGTGGTGGACTTGAGCCTACCCATGGCCCACTAAGATGGATAAAGCCAATATCACATGCAAATCTCTGATGATCACAAAACCCATCTCAGGAGATTGAGAGATAGACAGAGACTACAAAGAGAGGCGTGGGCCACATGGCACATGTATAGCTCTTTATGTTTAAGCCACTCTTTATCAAGAGAGAAAGCCTTGAATGAAGAAAGATGATAGGAAACTTAAATGATTCAACACTTGGGTAGAGTACAACCTCAAGAAACGGATAGAAAGGCATAACATAGGATTTTTCATAAATACAAACCCTACAAAATACTGTTTGGACTATTGAGTAATCATAGCCTCCTAGGGTTTATACCAATGAAAGAAAAAGGCACAACTTGATAAATAAGTTCATAAATCAAACAGAAGCATTAGACAAGAGATCTCTTACTCTGGATGTGTCTGGAAAAAAGACCAAATTGTGAAATAATGAAAATGATTGGATTGGGATCAATGACCACCCGAATCTTGAATCAATGTTGTGTGTGAGCTTATCTCTCTCCCCCCGGACTTAACAATGAGTTCGGGTGGGACCCACTTTAATGTGCATCTATTATTCACTCCGACCAACATATGGGTCACCCCATTTTAGGCCTACATGTGTGTGTTTAGCCTTCCGGTCTCCGGCGAACTGTAAGTATATAAGAAGCAATTTAAGGTCTTGTGCATTTATCAGAATAGGTGGGCCCCACCGTAATATTTATTTGAAATCCACTCCCTGAAAAAAGTGTTGAAGGGGGACGCCCACACTCCAAACTATCTCCCTTCTTTTGGCTCACTAAAAAAAATAGGGTTGATTTTTCGGCCATGAGCCTAAATATTAGTTTAGCATGTAATGATTGGAGTGGATTTCAGATAATCATCATGGTGGGCCGTGAAAAAATCAAGGGTGGACATCACTCCTTCAACTATTTCCTTTGGCATGGCCCTTAATCACATTTTAGCCTAATTTGTTGGCACTAGACCTAATTCAGGATGACACATCTAATGCTCAAAGTCGATTTCTATTAAACATCTCACTATGCCATATAAAAATCAGGGATAGGCGTTTCTCTCCCAATTATTTTTCTTCATATGGCCCACCTAAATCACAAATTAGGCTAATTTTTGGACCTTACGGATCAAATGGGGTGACACACCTAGTGATCGAGGTGAATTTCACTTAAACATCATAATGGGGCCCGCTTCAGCAGGCCAACCCTTAAAACATTGTCATCAAATATAGCAACAGTAGCTTCAAACAACCATCTATAGAGGAAATGAAATATATATAACCAAAAACATAAACCAAAAAGGCCGGACTGCATACATCAAAATGAACTAATTCAAAATCTGAAGTAGTTTTAGTTTCAATAAGATGATAAGTACGGATAGACTCATTGTCACAATTTTGGATATATACTGCATTAGCCCTGGCCCAGCCCAACCTGGACACAAGGCCTAGATTTCAAGCTTTCACCCGGCCCTGAAGGGTTAAAAAATGGTCATTTTTTAACCTTTGGTAAGACATGATACTAAGATCAATTTGAAATCCTTTTTTCCCAGTCATGATTGGAGTTGGGGCCTTAAAATTTTCCATTTTTGTTGAGCCGAGCACTCCAAACCGCTCCCAGCTAGACTGGGCCACGATGACTGGCCCACAAGTCAACTTTCAATTTCGGCTGTCCATATACAACATTAACAGTATTCTAAGTCTGTCAATGATCATTTTTACAATACGTATGTTATTATATTAACTATATTATATTAAATTATATATTTTTCAATTAAGATGGGCTTCGACAACTCGACCTGTAACAGAAAATCCTCGCCCGAGCCCAGACTGCGCCCACATTAACCATCTGTTCATGGGCTGGGTTTTCATTGGGCTCGATCTTCAGACTGGCGTGAGATTTCGCTTAGAGCGTTTATCAATCTCTCAGGCCCATCAAAGGCCCACATACCTGTGAAAGCCTTCCATCCTCATGCAGGCTCATATGCAAATACTGCAAATGTCCACTAGATCCAAGTTCTCCATAAACTAGTCTCTATGGGTTAGATCACCTATTGTAAAAATCAGGCCTTTTTACTCCTCGTGTAGGCCGACATGCGCCATAGAAATGGACAGCTAACATACTTTCTAAAGCCATCTATTTCTTTTGTACATTGTGAACCATTTAGAGAGTGAGGCAGCCTTATTTTTATGCCACAAGATCTAAAAAATGTGCCCCACCTAATGAAAAGCTCAAATCTCACATGGGCATGTAGGCTTACCAAAATCCCTAACTAGAATGGAAATTTTTAAGCATTTTAGTAGCGCTTCATGCATCGATCTTGTGTGAATTGAGTTGGAATATATTAGTATAATCTTGATTAGATCAAGATAGTCTTAAGGTGATTTGATCAAACTTATTTTCAGCACTCATCATCAAAATTTAATATTTTTAATGATTTTATATGATACAGATCCTTTGACAAATCTAAATTATCAAGTACTTCAATTAATTTTCATTGAAAATATGGGTTTTTTTAAGCTCCCCTCCCTTCATATCATGTTTAAGGCTGAATGCTAAAAGTGGTTGTGCATTAAAATTTCTTTTCACGTTTGATTAGAATATCCCAAAATTATTCCAAAACTACAATTCAACACTTTAGTTTCTCGACAAATAACTTAATTTTCTGACCTTATTTTTTCGGTTTCTTGGACAATAGCTTAATCAAATAATATCTTAATGTATCTTGTAAATATGTATGTTAATCCTATTCTACTGTATATATATGGTTCCACAGCTCAATGAATAATGTAGCAAGCTTTACACCATGTAGTCCTTAATTCCATCAAA
This sequence comes from Magnolia sinica, assembly GCF_029962835.1. Taxonomy (NCBI): domain Eukaryota; kingdom Viridiplantae; phylum Streptophyta; class Magnoliopsida; order Magnoliales; family Magnoliaceae; genus Magnolia; species Magnolia sinica. The sequence goes on along the minus strand of NC_080584.1, from coordinate 3,792,788 downwards.
TGGCCTTAAAGATTAACCTTTGAAATGCTTGAGTAAGCATGCATAATCTTGTAAGCAGGCATGACTATTTGCTAACCTGCCGGCCAAAACAGTTCAAAATCCAGGCTGAAAACTACCCCAGGCCCGGCCCGTTGACAGCCCTACCCCGACATGGTGCTTATTGGGCGCCGCTTCGGTGGATCCCCATAGATCCCACAAGGTGGGTGGATCCTGTACTGTGAGGCCCACCGGGATGTATTTATCTTAAATCCACACTGTACATCGGTTTTTAAAGATTATTTTAGAATATGGTTTGAAAAAAGAAGAAGATTCACATCTCAGCGGACACACCACAGGAACTAGTGATGATTGGCTACCTATCATTAAGATCTTCTTGGAGACCACCAGAATTTTTATTTTCCATCCAACCTATTGATACGCTCAAAAAGGCCTGGATGAAGGGACCAAATAAATATCAGCTTGATCCAAAACTTTTCCGGCCCACAAGAAGTTTTTAATAGTCAATAACCATTGTTTCCTATGGTGTGGTCTTCCTAATATGTGGATATATTTCATTTTTGGGACCATGAATCAAAATGATCTGTAAAAATAGATGGACGGTGTGGATTTAAGTTACATCCACCAAATCTTATGCTCATGTAATTGAATGCACATCCCCCATAACCATAGATGGTCACATTAGTGGATTTCTTTCTTTTTTTTCATATCTTGTTTTCCTTTCCTTTATAGAAGATAAGTTCTCTTAGAATTCCACACCCTTTTAAACATTTTGGTCCACTTTTTTCTTCTTTATATCTTTTCATATACTTTTCTATTGCTTTTTAGCTCTTTGGACCCCATTCACGCATCCAAATTCTATCATAAGGACTTACTTTCATGACATTGACAACCACACTTCCAACCAAACTTTATTCTCTGTCTTCTCTTTTCTTTCCTTTTCATCTTCTAAAGCCCACTAATTCCAACATGGCCCACATGTCCTGTACAAAGATAATATCTTTTAGGTCGTCCACACCTAAAATGATTAGAAAAATTAAATTTTATTTGAATTTTATATGTCATTGGCCAAAACTCATTTTGATCAAGAGATCTTAACCATTCAAGCAATAGGTTATAAAATGAACGGCCATGGATGTTTATAGATCATAGGTGCAGTCATCTATTATTGTAACTTGGAAAGTGGTCCACTGTAGCAAAGCCATCTTTTTGTAAAGATTTTTGGATGGTGGCTCATCTAGTATTTGGCTGGACCTAACCGACGGTTGAGATTGAATTCTATAAAACCCCAGTGATCAGATCACAAATTTCTCAACCCAAGTGGGCCACCTTCAATCACGTGCATATCACGTGCCAATTACTTGGTCGCATAAAGCTGAAAGCAATCATGGCACAAACATGAGCTGCAAAATGCAAATACCACAAATAGCATGTGATGCAAAGGTAAGATGATGGATGTGGGGCCCACCGTATCAGGCAGCATCGATGCCGATAAAAAGAAGAGGAATCATAGGTCCTGCTCATGATCAAACCTATAGTTTGTCGCTCCTCGGGATTTGGTACATTTGAGCCACGTGGTTCAGAGATCCTAACCGTTCATCTGATGCGCGCCGCAATTAACGGTGGATGCCCATGAAATCTCTGATTTTAGAAGATCTCAACCATCCAACCGGTTGCCTACAAATAGAGTGTTATGAGAATAACCAAAGATATGGTCACAGAAAAGAGATCTCAGATTGAAGGGCTAGGATCTACCAGTCTCGGAGGTTTCCGGGGAATCATCCATCCATGGTAGGGTCCATCAGATGAACGGTTTGGATCAACCTCATGACCATTGCATCAACCCTAGATTTAGAGATAGGACCCAAAAGCTAAGGCCCACCTCATGAAGTCTCAAGCAGACCTATAAAAAGTGGCCATCCATCCAATGGGTAGGGGTATTATGGGAAGAGGGGCATTTATGGAATAAATGTTATAAATCTGAAGAAATCCTGCTGGATCCGTACATGCGGGGTCATAGTTTGATGATCCAAACCGTAGATATAATGGGCCCATTATGGATGGGTGATGCCCCCAAAAAAGGCTTTCTAGAATATAATATCCTAGCCGTTCAGTCGGTGGCTTTCAAACTGACGGTTCATAATTCCAACTATGGGAAAGTTAGATCATCTGATCCAGGATATTTTGTGGCACCGGGACTGGCCCATCTGGTCATCATGACCCATGGTGGCACATGTTTTGATACCCAAAGTAGAAAATGGACGATCAATGGATGTAATTGGTTGATGGGACCTCTCAATGATACACGTCCAACCATCTTTTACTTAAGTATTGGTGGTGTTCGATGCTAATGTGATCACGTCAAATAAATCTAACGACTTAAATGATGTCAGATGACATGACGGTGAGATCTCAGTCTGAAATAAATGAAAGATCCCTTCAATGGTTGTGATGGTTGATTATAATTAGGTCTAACCACCTTTTACTTCCGTTTGGGCGGTGTTTAAGGCTAACGTGATCACATCAAATCTAATAACTTAAATGGTGTCACATGACATGATGGTGAGATCTCAATATGAAATAAATGGAAAATCTTTTTGATAATTATAATAATTGAATATAATTAGAATTTAAGAAGTCATGTGTATTTCGAAAAAAATAAATTTAATTATCAACTATGAGCTTGAACATTATTTTCACACCAATATATGTGAAGAATGGCCATTAATATAGCTCTCCACCTACTGTCTCAAAGTTATATACGGAAGAAAGATCAAAGAGCTCCAAATCCTCATCAACCAAGTACAATACGGGGTCGTTTGGCACCTTGGATTGGAGGGGATTGGAGAGGATTAGAGGGGGCTTCAAATCCCCATGGTGTCCGGATGCATCCAGGAGTTGCAAGGAGTTGTGATCCACCATCCTTGATCGGTTCGATGATCTGAACCATTCAGAGGAATCCCAAGTTAAAAAAGATCAAAAGCATGACGTCAAAATGGAAGATGGGATGACCACCATTCTGAAAATTTAATTTTAGCGAGCTTATCACAACCATAGTGTCAAAAATTATATATCTCACTAATTGGGGATATTAAAGTTGATTAAGTAATTAAATTCAAACCCCCGTAAATATACCATGTATAGGTATTTTTGAATTAAAGTTGATTCACTCAAATACAGTCGGTCTATACTGATTTAGCTTAGTTTAGTCTAATACAGTCGGTCTATACTGATACATTTGACCGGCTTTATCCTAAGAGTAGTGTAATCCAGTTGGTCTACACTGCTTTTTTGGACTGACTTACTTTACAAATAGTGTAATTCCATTCACCCAAGTCATTGAATTAAGAAATGTATTTTTATTTTTATTGTTTTTGTATTGTAATTCCCTTTATCTATATGCCTAAATCGTTGAATTAAATATGGCATTTTTTTTCTTTCTTTTACTTTACATTGTAATTCCAATTGTTTATGAGCCCAAGTCGTTGGATGAGAAAGACATTTTTCTTTGTTCTTTGTATCGTTATTCCCTTCATCCATGCACAATTCATTAAATTAAAAAAGATCTTCACTCATCTACCTCACTAAAATGCTAAAGATTATCTTTCGTAAAAAAATAATAATAATTAATTAATTAATTAATTAATTAATTAATTAATAGCTTAAAGGTAAGAATAATTTATTGAAAGGATGAACCATTTCCCTTGCAAATCGCCTGATTTTCTTTTACATGCGGCTAAATACCCATGTGAAGTACTCATGATCTCTCTGTCCATCCCTGCACTTGCAATCAAAGGCATTTGATTTGGATTGAGCCTGGTCATGAAGCCCAAAAATAAGTTTGAACAAGTGGGGCCAATTGATCAGAAACCAACCATTGATATTATGGGCCCCACCCTGCATAGCCAAGCACCTGAAATCTTTGGGAAAATTCCAGCCCTTCAATTCGTATCCAGCAAAGAGACGGTTAGGAAGAAAATACAGCAACATCCACTATCAACGGTTTTGATTGACATAAATCAACGGTTCTGATCATTCCATTGATTGGATGTTTGTTCTTTTGTGAGAAATGCATAGCCCACTTGCCTTTCTTTTTGCTTATTGCATTCATTGGGTTTTAGCCATTTGAAAACTAGGGCCCACTCTCCTCGTTTTTTAATAGACCTAACTGGATGAGTCCAGCTTTAATCAAATCCTGGCCGTCCATCTCCAGCCCAAAGTCCTAACTATGTGACCTTGTATGTATTTCTTCACAGAAAACCTTTCAAGGATGAGGATTTATCTGTATTTCATTGTTAATTTCTATAATGGCCCACCTCATTGAATCAGTTGACATGTTCACCGTTGAAAATTCGGGTTGGGACCAACGTATGCTCCGTTGGAAACGTGGATCTCTGGCTGATTTGACCAATGACAGAAAATTTCAAGCCATCGATGACAGGTCGTCCATTTTGAGTCCCTTTCAAAGGCCACGCTGCAAAAGAACTACAGTGATTAGACGATTCAAATCAGTAGATCTATAGCCTACAAAATGGATTGTCCAATCAACAATTGAACGGTTCAGATCATCATATGTATAGCCTAGATATGATCCAGTGCAAGCACTGAAATGAAGTCCCTTGGAATTTGGGTTCCCAAGATCTGGGTCCCTGGCTGATTGAACCAATCAATAGGAAAATTCAGGTCCCTAGCTAACCGTCCATCCATTCTGGAAAAAAATCACAGCAGTTGAATAATTTCAGTCATCAGATTTATAGGCCTTCAAAATGAACGGTCAGAATAATTTAATGAAATGTAGGTCAAATAATCAATCTGGACCATTCACATCATGGGCCTGCCTATCAGTCCCATCCAAGGATCTAACCATCCTTTCCATGGTTTGGTCCACATGGGTTTTGTGAAGAGTATCGCCACCCATATCAATGGCACGTATCATGTTTGCTGTGAGATCTGAACCGTTCATCAAGTGGCCCACCAGTTAATCGACCACGACTGGTCCACTCATCAGATAGTGATAAAGGCACTATTGTGTGGTCGTCAAATGGTCATACATGTAGGTTAGATGTGGACAATCCCTCCCACTCTAACCGTTTCTTCCTGTCACGCTTGCCAATGTTGCATGTGTACGATCCAGACCGTTCATCAGGTCAGCCACCCAGGAATCGGTTATGGCCTAAAAAACCAAGCTGCCAACCTGGTCGTAGGCACATGCCTAGGTTGGATGTGGACCATCGGTCCCTTTCCAACCGCCAGATATGACCCCCATTATTATTGGGTGAGCCCATTTTTGGGCTGAGCTGGCTTGATTTTCTGGCTAAGGAACATATATGGTTTGGCCCACCTGACGAATGGACCAAATCTCACAGACAAAGAGACCTATTCAGTCATGTTTTCATCATATCATGTCACGTGCATTGCACATGACTGTTACGAGCTCTAAAGCTCCAAAAGAAATCATTGCACTAACATGGTTTTCTTTGAACTCCCATCTTCCAATGCCTCTTTAAGCAAAGCAGCACAAGCTTCCAAAGCTCATGCATAGGAACTTATTTGATACTCTGGCGGAGGGTGATGGTTCATACACAAGCCATATCTTATACAGGTAGCATACATGCAACTCTTTTTTATTAAACTGTCCAAATCATGGTTAAATGGTGGGACCATGTAAGCTTAGGGATATACAATAAATTCATATATTTTTCTTACCAATGAGATGGTTCAGTCATTTTTAATTTGGTATTGTAATCTATAGCCCTCCCTTTTCTAAGCCATTGATTTTCCCTAACAGCTAGACCTATCAAATCTTTTATGTAAACAATCTCGACCATTTGTATCGAAGGTGGTTGATCAAATGGTTAGTATTTGCCAGAATGGTGTGATGTTTGCATGGTAGCCCATGAAATGTTGTTTAATCAAATGGACGGTGTAGATCAACAGTTGGATTCCCTAATATTACTCACAGAGAGCATTTAGTCAACTCTAAATGAATTAAAGGTGAAATTGATGTGAGTGCTACCGCCACCTAAGTGGTCGCTTTAACTTTTGCTTATTAATTGCATAAATGAAGCGTGGAATTGACTCAAATGTACAAAATGTGTTTTAATTTTGGAGTTGTCACTAGTTCAATAAATATTAGAATTTATGACTGGGTAGAAATTATAAAATCCTTTATGAACTCAGGAATTGATTATAAAATTTTCCAACTCAAGTAACTCCCGTTGTTGATATATGACGGTAGGTTCATGCACAAAATTTAGCATTATATATCTAACAATATTTCACATAATATATAAGGGGTCAGGCAAGTAAAAATAAAAGGATCATAATGTTGTTTCACAAAGTCAAATAACACTAAGTGGGCAAATATAATAATAATAATAACAAAAGTATGCGAAAAAAAGAATAAAAATGTAAGTTAATTATGTAAATATATCAAGAATGTGTGGAATGGAATACAACCCGTACACAATTGAGATGTAAGAAAGAAAATTGGAGATCAGATATCTTTTTTGCTTAAAGGGATGTCAAATATCCCCAATTCTAACCATGCCCTTAACATTATTGACTTCTTTAGTAAATTACATTTCACCGGAGTTAAATTATTTTTCCCCAGAGCTAGCCTCTCGAGTCGAACAAGGTATTGGTGTGAATAAAAAATTCTTTAAAATCTTCGAAGAGCAAGACCCGCCCTAACCTCTCATTCTCTATCTTTGGGCCTCCACTCGCTCCCTCCGTTCTTGAAATGACATTTATGGTGTTGGATTTATAGAATGGGACTGTCATCTCGTGGTGGGCCGACGATGGGTACTTGTCCCCTCCTAGTGAATTTTGCATTTAGGAGAGGGGGTCGAGATCTTAGTTAAGTCAAAAGCATGCATGGTGGTCATCGGCTTGGTACATGTCAGCAGTCTATGTGGCACCATTTTATTCAACGAAATAGGTTCTTTAACACCTATGAGAGAGAAAAATGAAATTAGGGATGAAGATATCATTATTCGTCTGTCGTGAGTCTACTTTTTTATTTTGTCAATCGGGTTCATAGGTTGCTTCCGAGAGATGCCATGGACTTTTGATATGTGATTAATTTAGACTTTTTATGCTTTGCAGGATGGATAGAGACAATTTTTATCAAAATAAAGCGTAAACAAAATTTCCTAGATAATTGGAGGATTAGCTAGGGTTTGATTTTTCAAGTTTTAAATCTACCGATCATATCCATCAATTGTTCCTGTGATGTGCCGACAGTTCTAAATATTTGACTGATTAAATTTTCAACTGCCCTCAAATTACTCAGAAATAATTTTATTAAAGCTCAACTAAAATTTAATGTATCTACAAATGGTTATACCAAATCCCTTATATTTCATGATTAACCCATCTAACTTGGACCTTGATGCAAAATTCTTTAATAAAATTTGGTGAAACCAAATAAACCTGATTGATATGCTCTCTCACTTGTGCTTTGAATGAGAAGTCCATCCAAAACCCAAGTGACTCACAACACAAGAAAAGCAGGAATGAGAACACCTAGCATTGAAACCTCCTCCGCAATATTGTGAAGCCATCTAAACCGTTGATAAGGTGAGTCCCACCAAGGTGAAGGTAAAAACTAAATTATATCAACCAGATTCAAAACTCATGTTTTTTAGCTGTAGAGTACAGTGGTGGAACTAGCACGAGTATGGGACCTTTTTTTTACTCGGGTGGACTGCCAACGTAACCAATCAAAGTACATGCGGAGCTTAGTGCATAAACTCTGTGGGGCCCACTATGATGTATGTGTCATGTCCACCTGTACATCCATCTTACCATATTATTTTAGGGTACAAGCCCAAATTGAATCACATCAAAAGATAAGTGAACCACACCATAAGAAAGAATGTGAATTCAACGGCTACGATTAAAAATTTATTAAGGGCCACTTATTGTGGGCCCAGTAAGGTTTCAAAGATATAAGTCATTGTTATACCCACTGTTTTTGATAGTATGGTCCACCTAATATGTGGACCTGCTTTATTTTTAATCTGATGCCCTAGAATGAGCTAGTAAAACGGATGGACAGCATGTATACACGTCACGGTGGGCCCCACAGTCACGGATGCATCAACTCGGCTTCTCTGGACGTATTCTCTGGAAAACGGACTCCTAGATGCTGACGTGTACTGGACTTTCCATAACGGAATTCGCGTCGTCCAAACAGCCAACCCAGGGGCCCACCCCCGCGCCGTACACAGCACCCCATGCTGACGCGTATCAGCAAAATGTGGGGCGGATTAGGTGCGGCCCTTAACGTGGGGCCTACCTTGATGTATGTATTCTATATCCACACCGTCGATCTGTTTTTTAAGATCATTTTAGTACATGAGCCCAAAAATAAAGCAGATCCAAATCTCAGGTGGACCATAACATAGAAAACAGTAGTGGTTGACCATTAAATAGTTTTTGTGGGACACAAAAGTTTTGAATGAAGCTGATATTTATTATTTTCCCTTCATCTAGGTTTACGTGACCTTTTCAACAGGTTGGATGGAACATAACCATTACCTTAACATTGCCAGAGGAAGCTTTTAATGTCGTAGAGTTCAATAACCACTACTTCCATAGCATTGTCCACCTGAGATTTGGAACTAATTCATTTTTTTAGTTCATGCCCTAAAATGATCTGGAAAAACGGATGAACGGCGTTGATATAGGATAAACATAGACAGGTGGGCCCCACGGTAAGGGATGTACCGTATTTGGTTAGGCCGGGGCCGCACCTAATCCATTCCCAGCCAAATGACCATGTGGGGCCCACCAGAAATTCCTCGATCCCCTAAACCGAAAAGGTCCAAAAACCCCCCACCACAGCTCCCCGTCTTAAAAAATTATCCAACGGACGGGAAATCGGGAGACAGTGCGTCAACACATGCCGGACTGTCCCGTCCTCATCGTACGGCTGGCAGTTACTCAACAGATCTTCAATTGAGCCCCTAATAATGCTCTTCGCGCGACTGAGATAGATATGAAATCACGCCGTACACATGCCATTGTGGCACATTTTTGCAAGATCAGCCGTTCATCAAGATGGGACCAAATTTTCACGAAGTTTATGCGGAAAATCAGGATGGTACACTCCTATAAGCAGCCCAGATAGTTTAGAAAATGACGAACGGTCCACGTCCAACGTAAAAATATTAGTCCCATATGGGAGAACAAATATTATTTTTGGGGAATAATGTGGTATCGTGATGGATGGCTCTGATCTTCTCGTCAATATCGATTTTTCAGCTTTTTAGGAGGAGTCGTTCTCTACGGCTTACTCGCGCGAGTGCCTTTCGTTTTCCTTGGTCCCAATGGAAAAACGCTCAGACACTAGCCATCCTATCCATCGAAATTACCATAACACCCTCCGTTGGAAAATTTACACACAGGTACGTACTGGGATTACTTTAAACGAGATCAACTCCGTCCATCGGTTATGATGCCTAATTTTAACCGTATAATCCAAAACTCAAGATCACCCGAGAGTCAGGTAGGCCACACCAAAAGAAACGGTTGGGATGGAACCACCACCATTAGGGTATTTTAAAACTCCGGTGGGCCATGCCATGAGAAGATAGAGGTTTCAGGTAGAAATTTTTGTTTTGGCCCACTTGAATTTTGAAACATCTTGCCTTTTGGGATCAACGCCCAACAAATGGTGGCGGACACGATGGACGGCGTGGATTCTTTGTACTTCAAGTCGTATGTATTTCCACCGTATGTATTTCCCTCCCCACTTTTTCCTGTGGCAAAATAGATGCTCCGGGTGGATTTCTCGTGGGCCCCACCTTAATCTAGTATGAGCTAGCAAACTAAATGTACGGTGCGGATTGGTCAAAGAGATCGTGGTGGGCCTGCTTAGGTTTTAACCATAGGAATTCCTAGAGTGCGTGCAGGGCTCTAACGGATCATCATAATGCATAGGGATTATCCACACCGTTCATCCATTTTTTCCTCTCATTTTAAGTATAAAAAATGAGGCGGATCCAAAGCTTAAGTGGACCACACCACATGAAGTACATGTGCTAATGATGCACGTCATGATGTTTATTCTCCATCCAACATGCTCATACGTTCATATTGACCTGGATGAAATGAAAACTCAAATATTAGAATGATCCAAAACTTTTGTAGCCCACAAGAAGTTTTCAACGGTATAAATTTAATCCCCACTTTGTGGGTCCACTTGAACTTGGATCTGTTCAATTTTTGAGCTTATAGCCTAAAATGCTATGAAAAAATGAATAGACGGTGTGGATAAAACGCATACATCACGGTGGATCCTCAGGACCCCAGCCGGTACATGCAGGGAAGTACGAAAAGAGGGTCCATTTGGTAGGCCACATATTGGACGGCTCTAAAATTACACTTATAGAAGTCATTAATGTCTGACTGATGAATACGAAAACAGTCAATGGTTCAAATTTCAAGAAATCAACGGTCATTAATCCGAGGTTAAGATCGTTTCGATCAATGCAAATTCTAGCTGATGGCTTATCCACGGTTGGTCCAGTCAATTCAATTAATATATGCCACGTTTTTCACGCCAGGGTAATAAGACCAAAACACCTCACCCACTTTTTTTTCTTTTCAGTGGTAGGGCCGAGTACCGTGGGACTTCTTGCTTTTGTTTTTTTTCAGTGGTAGGACCTGGTATGCCTATGATATTCAATCAATCCATTCATATAATCAGTGACCACTGCTAGGGAACCGCGGAAGTATATGAAGATGAATCAAGTTGGCTAATCCAATAACACCAAACAAGTACTATGCAAATATTTCAAATTTAATGTGAAAAACCACCTGCGGAAAAAAATTATGTCACAAAACGACAAATATCACTATAAAAGCGAGAAATTATAAGAGATATAGAATATCCGATTCGAACAAGCCTTAAATTTTCTTTTATGAGCCCTTGAAACCTTAGAAATGAATTAAAAAGCCTTAGACACCTCACAATTCCAATTACACCCAAATATATAGTATATAGGAGAATTTCAAGCCTTAAATCTTCTTTTACAAGCCGTTGAAATCCTAGAAACGAATTAAAAAGCCTTAGATACCTCACAATCCTAATTACACCTAAATATATATAGCTTATAAGAGAATTTCAATCAAAATTGAAAATAAATTCCGCAAATTCGCAAATCTATGAAAATCTGCAGAGAGTCGTTCGATGGCATCAAACACACTTCGATGTCATCGAAACTTAACATTCGATGGCATCGAAAAAATACCAAAACGTTCTAGTAACTAGGCATGAAAATTCGAATATTACCGATAACATCAATTAGGCCTTCAATAGCATCGCACAACCCTTGATGACCTCGAACAGTCTTCAATTGCATCAAAAATGGCACCAAAGTGTTCAACAACTAAATCGATTTATTTTGAAATTTTTCGATGGCATTGAACCTGTCATCGACAAATTATTGAATTATAGATTTAAGACATCTATCAACAACCATAACATGATAATTAAATTTTATTTTAAAAAAACAAAACAAAACAAAAAACTATGAATATTTAGTCATCCAGTGCGCCACAATGTAAAAACAAGAAAATTCTATATATAAAAAAGACCTAATTAATATGGAATATACATTCTATGCCTCACTATGTAATTATCATCCAAGCCATTAGGTCTTTTAATGTCCCATCCTATGGTTCAAATAGACTCTAATTTGATGTTTATGTGAAATCAACCCCAACCATCATGCACTTCACCTCGTATTAGGCCTGAAATCGAAAACTTAGCCCCATAGGGTGATTTAAGTGGATTAACTAATTAAAAACCCTAAGAAAGGTAGCACTTACTTTCCAAACTGCTACTATTTGTGGCTCATTTGAATCATGCAAGGAGTATTATTTTTTAGCCCAATGTCTAAATTTTGGTGTGTCACCTAATAGTTAAAACGAATTTTATATAACTATCACGATGGACTTTGTAAAAATCACGGATAGAATTTCCTTTGGTGTCCCCCACCTAAATTACAGGTTAGCCTTCTATTTTTTAAACCTAGTTAGGATTAATATCTAATAGTTCGAGTGGATCTTTGGTACACATCGTGGTAGGCCCCATGAAAAGTCAAGAGCAAGTTTTCCTTTTCTAATATAAATCTGTGTTTCCTAAGAGCTGGGATATGGATATCCACCCTTGATTTTTTGCTGGGCCTATCATAATATTTATGTAAATTCCACTCTAATCACATATGAATAATCCACATTAGGCTCAGAGCCAAAAATTTATGTTGACTTTTAACTAGTCTTAGTAAAATTATGATTTATGGCGACTTGCCATGAACTTCATTTTCTTTCTCCTTCATATTTTTGGCAAGCATTCATTACCCATCTTAGTGGGGCCTTTCTTATGTGAGCCATAACACATATTGAAGTGTTAGAGATCCAGGCCATTCATCAAATGAATGGGTTCTAAGTTGCATGGTGAACATGTCATCCACCAATAATTGGCGTAAGATTTTATTTTTTTTTTTAACTATTTTTTTCTCATATAAGTTTGACCTGCCTAATTAATAATTCAATTCTAATAAATAAATAATATATTTAAATTAAAAAATAATGCTCATCAAACACAAACAACCCACTGTATTTGGACCATTGAACTTTTCTTGGAACCATTCATTTTTGGCTTTTCTCATGCAAGTACAACCTAACTTATCAGCATTCAACCTTACTTTTGACCTAGGGCGCGCTATAGATGTACAACCTTACCTAATAAGTATGACAATGCCTTACCTAATACGCACGAGAATGTGTGATAAAATTGTGATACATGTGCAGGCACATTTATCAGGAACATTACATTTCTAACTTAATGGCTTAGAGATTGAAAGGTCGTGGTTTGACATGAAGGTGTTTATCCTTGCTTAAACGGTAATCTGTTTGGGCAGAGCTATGTAATGTATAGGTTTTATCCACATCGTTCATTCATTTTTTTTAAAATCATTTTAAGACATGAGTAAAAATAATGTGATAGGTTAAAAGTTTAAGTAGACCACACCATAGGAAGCAATGGTAATAATGACACCCACCTGTGAAACCTTCTTATATGGAGGGCAAATTTTTTTTTTTTTTTGTTAGGTTGTTAGTATACAACACTGTCAGTTACACCCAAATCCATAGCTCAACTGGCAGACTGAGTGGAGAAACCTCATTTCAACACTCAAGGTCATGGCATCGATCCCTAGTGGGGGTGTCTAACATGGAGTGTGTGTACACATGGGTGTGTACTAACAAGCTAACCCCAGGTCCTTACTCTTACTCGGGTGGTAGACTCTTAGGAGTTTCAATACCAGGTCAAGGGTTCGAGTACCCATCAATGGTGAAATCCCACGGCGTGTGTGAGTGGGTTTATAAAAAAGAAAAAAATAAAAAAAAACTGTTAGTTCACACTTCACTATTAGCCCACCCCACTAGGGAACGATACCAAGACCTAGCTCTTGAAGCCAGGTGTCTTTCACTTAGTCAACCACTTGAGCTATTGACCAGGGTGTCATCTATAGGGCAATTGTGATGTATGGGTTTTATCTACATTGTTTATTCATTCTTTTCAAATCATTTTAAGATATGAGTAAAAAAATATGATAGGTTAAAAGTTTAAGTGGACCACACCATAGGAAGCAATGTAAGAATGACACCCACCGATGGAACCTTCCCAAGGGTCATGACTATGTTTATTTGTCATCCCACCTGTTCATAAGGGACATGATGATGTTTATTTTCCATCCCACCTCTTTGTAGTAATATCAGCTTATTTCAAAACGGAAGAATCCCATGGATAAAACTCATATATAACAGTGGGCCCATGTAGCCCTGCTTGAACGGATTATCATCAAGGCATGGGTATATATTAAGAGATCTAGGCCATTCATTAGGCAACTTACAAATGGAACACTCCATGGACCAAAAGCTAATATTCTTCTTGGGTCAGGCAGATCAAACTTGTATGAGAAAAATGAGCGGTCAGAAACCAAAGTTTAACCGTCCATAGATGAGTGGGAATAATTTTCACATTGAAAGTTTTCAGTGTGTGCTACTTAATGAATGGCCAGGATCTCTAACATCTATGATGTAAGCTTGGATCTCTGACATGTTTTTAGCTCCCTCACATGAGTGACCGCTCACCTGCGTATCAAGTCTCATATGCAGCTAGAGTGTTAAATAACTCATCGAAATGAAATTGCGTGTGAATAAGATTTACATACCGTAGAAGGGTATTTTTGTCCATAAAGTTGAGGGTACTTCTGTAATTGCGGTATAAGGTGGGGGTGGATACCAATGAAATGATGAAGGCCTAAGTTCTTCCCATCATTACTTTGTCACCGAGTCTGTGATACAATCGACAGCTTTTTCATTTTTATTCCGAAAATGCCCTTGTGAATATGACAGCGGAGGAAATTCAGATCGTTGTCTTTTAAGGGAGGGCATTTCCGTCCTTTTCTTATTACGGTGGCAGCAGACTGAGAACGCCGTTTGTCGCGGCGGATACACGTGCCGGAAAAGAGCTCTGACGGAATGCAGGAGCGCAGTGACTCCTCCAGTACCTGGCTCGCAAGCGGATTAGCTGGTGTACCATACACCAGCAACCTGGCTGGCCTGAGTACGTGTCGTGCGAAGACGAGCGCTGACGCTCCTCGAGCTCGAGTTGTACGAACGATTCAAAGGAGATCAAAGTTATATGGGCCCCATGATAATATATTTATCATATCTACACCGTTCATCCAATTGGTGAGATCATTTTAGATCTTGAAACCAAAAATGAGTAATTTTCAAGGTTTGAGGGACCACACCAAAAATTGCCATAGGACTATAATTTTCACCGTTAAAACATTCGTAGGCCCACCGTAACGTCATTTACTTTCTGTACAATCTGTTCATAAGACATGGATGAATAGAAAAATCAAATATCATAGTGATGCAAAATTTCTGTGACCCAGAAGGGTTTTAATTGCAGGCGTACAATCCTCCACTGCTTTTTACAGTGTAGTATACTGGAATTTTGTCTTATTTTCCTTCTTAAGCCGGGAGCGGATTGGCTACTTCCCCGGCCACCAGCCGGTGCTCAGTGGGACCGACTGTGATGTATGTGTTTCATCCATGCTGTCCATCTATTTTTTCAAATTATTTTATAGTATGAGACCAAAAACGAGGTATATCTGAATCTCAAGTGGACCACATTACAGGAAACAGTGTTGAATCAGCATCGACCATTAAAAACTTTTTGAGGGCCATAAAAGTTTTGGATCAAGCTGATCTTTGTTTTTTCCCTTCATCTGGGCCTGTACGACCTAATCAATAGATTGGATGTCAAATAAACAGTACAGTGGGCCTTAGGAGGATTTTAACGGTGGATATCCAATCACTAATGTTTTCCTGTGGTGTGGTCCACCTGAGATTTATATCCTTCTGATTTTTGGTAGTAAGTCCTAAAATGATCTGTAAAACTAGATGATCGGAATGGAAGAAAAACATACATCATGGTGGGGCCCACAGAGCACCGACCACCAGCCACGGGTCCGGTGGCAGGGGAGTAGCCAATCCGTTTCCTCGTCGTAAGGCTTGAGTGGGAACGGATTGGTCGCTGCTCTGTGCGCCCCACCATGATCATTTTTGGTATGTGTTTCATCCACGCACTTCATCCATTTTTTAAAGATCATTTTAGGGATTGTTCCCAAAAATTATAGGGATATAAATATCGGGTGGACCACACCATAAGAAAATAATAGTAATTGGATATCCACCATTAAAATCCTCCTAAGGTTCACTAAACTACTTATTTGACATCCAATTTGTTGATTAGGTCATAAAGATGAGAATTTTACAACCGTACGTCCCATTTATGGCCCATATACATTTTTAAGCCCACTTCTTTTTAGCTCGCGAGAATAACCCCCATATGTATACGTACAACTTGCCAAAGGTTGAAAATGACCCTACTTTCTTAGAAATGTGATTTCTGAAAGTCAGGTTGCCTATGGCTACCGATTATAACTATAGCTATAATCATAACCCTTGATTTTTCGATATGTCCTTCTATATGTATCAAAGGTCTTTCAATATGATCGAAAAAGGTTAGAACTGTCCAGCGAGTTTGTCTCAAAAATTCTGCAATTTTCGATACATATCGAAGAGCATTGATATGTATCGAAGGTATTTTTCCCTATGGCTATGGATTATAACCGTAGCCATAACTGTAGTTCGTGACAGTCTGTGCAAATCTTTTTTTAATTATTTAAATTTTACATGGAGAACTTTATTCTACCTACAATTTTCTCTAATACATATTTACATAAATATGTATATATAAGCATATAAAATTTTTTCTCTCTTTTTTTCATTTCTTTCTTTATTCATTTAATAAGAATATCTTCTAAACCAAAATTAGTTACTTAACGTACCCTATATGATTTTGGGGTAAGAGAAGCTACTTTAGCCAACCAACCTAGTTATTTTCCACGATTCGATCAAGTCGATGGTCGAAAATCAATTTCATTCACTTTGCGGTCAATTTCATTCATTTCATTTACTTTGTGATCAATTCTATGCATTTCATGGTCAATCCCGATGATTCCCCTTCAATTCACGGTCAATTCCATGCATTTCATGGTCAATTCCCTTCACTTCACGGTCAATTCCATTCATTTCACGGTCAATTCCGGCGATTCCCCTTCACTTCACGGTCAATTCCATGCATTTCACAGTCAATTCCCTTTACTTCATGGTCAATTCAATGCATTTCACAGTCAATTCTCTTCATTTCACGGTCAATTCCCTTTACTTCATGATCAATTCAATGCATTTCACAGTCAATTCCCTTCACTTCATAGTCATTTCCATAAATTTCACGGTCAATTCCGGCAATTCCCCTTCACTTCACGGTCAATTTCATGCATTTCACGTTCAATTCCCTTTACTACACGGTCAATTCTCTTCATTTCATGGTCAATTCCATGCGTTTCACGGTCAATTCCGGCGATTCCCCTTCACTTCACGATCAATTCCATGCATTTCACGGTCAATTCCCTTTACTTCACAACTAATGCAATGCATTTCACGGTTAATTTCAATGATTCCCCTTCACTTCACGGTCAATTCCCTTTACTTCATAGTCAATTCAATGCATTTCACAGTCAATTCCCTTTACTTCATACTCATTTCAATGCATTTCGCGGTCAATTCGCTTCCCTTCACGATCATTTCCATGCATTTCACGGTCAATTCGATTCACTTCACGATCATTTCCATGCATTTCACGGTCAATTTGCTTTACTTCATGGTCATTTTATGCATTTCACGGTTAATTCCCTTCACTTCACAGTCAATTCCATGCATTTCACAGTCAATTCCCTTCAATTCACGGTCAATTCCATGCATTTTACAGTCAATTCCGGCGATTTCCCTTCACTTCACGGTCAATTCCATGCATTTCACGGTCAATTCCCTTGACTTCGCGGTCATTTCCATGCATTTCACAGTCAATTCCGGCGATTCCCCTTCACTTGATGGTCAATTCCATGCATTTCACAGTCAATTCCGTTTACTTTACAGTCAATTCCCTTTACTTCACGGTCATTTCCATGCATTTCATGGTCAATTCGCTTCACTTCACGGTCATTCCATGCATTTCACGGTCAATTCCCTTCATTTCACGGTCAATTCCATGCATTTCACAGTCAATTCCGGTGATTCCCCTTCACTTTACGGTCAATTCCATGCATTTCACGGTCAATTCCCTTCACTTCACGGTCATTTCCATGCATTTCACGGTCAATTCCGATGATTCTCCTTCACTTCACGGTCAAATCCATGCATTTCATAGTTAATTCCCTTTACTTCACGGTCAATTCAATGCATTTCATGGTCAATTCCCTTTACTTCATGGTCATTTCAATGCATTTCACGGTCAATTCGCTTCACTTCATGGTCAATTCCATGCATTTCACGGGGTCGACCGGGTCTAGATGGGGTCGACCCTATTTGGCTGAAAGCTATTTTGGCTCCACTTCTTCTTTATACCGGGACCCATTAAAAGCAATTGGCATGAAGGTTAATGCAGAAGATGTATGTGAGATAATTTCGGAATGTCTAATGTTAAATTCTTGGAATCGCCGTATATTAAGAATCTATAGTTTCCTCAACAAGTTTGGGTGGAAACCAAAATCACAGGATAAATCTATAACTCAGGTATGACCCAAAGAGCTTTGAGGGGGAATGGGATTGACCCCATCTGGACCCGGTCGACCCGGTCAATTCCCCTTACTCCACGGTCGAAGAAATGCGTGTATTTATAGCACAACACGTCCACTTCACTTCATTCACTCCATTTCCTTCTTTCTCTGCGACGCATCCACTCCCAGACAGCTTTTCACAGGTAAAAAATGTCGGTGCTTTATCAATTTCATACCATTCACTCCAATACACGTCCAAACTCATCTCTACCATCCTTATTCTTTCTTTTCACCCATTTTCTTCATTAAATCTCCATGGGGATGGCAGAGATGAGTTCGGATGTGTATTTGATTGTAAGGGAGTGAATGGAGTGAAATGCATGGAATTGATCGTGAAGTGAAGGGAATTGACTGCGAAATGAATTGAATTGACCATGAAGTGAAGGGGAATCGCCAGAATTGACCGTGAAATGCATGGAATTAATCGTGAAGTGAAGGGAATTGACCATGAAATGAATTGAATTGACTGTGAAGTGAAGGAGAATCACCGGAATTGACCGTGAAATGCATGGAATTGACCATGAAGTGAACGGAATTGACCGTGAAATGAATTGAATTGACCGTGAAATGAAGGGAATTGACCGTGAAATGAATTGAATTGACAGTGAAGTGAATGGGAATCGCCGGAATTGACCATGAAATGCATGGAATTGGCCATGAATGAAGGGAATTGACTGTGAAATGCATAGAATTGACCGTGAAGTGAAGGAGAATTGTCGGGATTGACCGTGAAATGCATGGAATTGACCATGAAATGAAGGGAACTGACCGTGAAGTGACTGAAATTGATCGCGAGGTGAATGAAATTGATCACAAAGTTAATGAAATTCACCATGAACTGATTGAAATTGACCATGAAGTGAATGAAATTGATCGCGAAGTGAATGAAATGAATGAAATTGACCACGAACTGATTGAAATTTACCACAAAGTAAATGAAATGGATTTTCAACCATCGACCTGATGGAATCTATGAAAATGACCAAGTTGGCTGGCTAAAGTAGCTTCTCCTACCCCAAAATCATATATGGTACGTCAAGTAACTAATTTTGGTTTAGAAGATATTCTTGTTAAATGAATAAAGAAAGAAATGAAAAAAAAAAAAAACAGAGAGAGAAATTTTTTTTATATGCATATACACATTTATATAAATATGTATTAGAGAAAAATATAGGTAGAATAAAGTTCTCCATGTAATATATATTTAAAAAAAATGCACAGACTGTAACAGACTACAGTTATAGCTACAGTTATAATCCGTAGCCATAGGCAAATCCACCTTCGATACATATCGAATAATCCACCTTCGATACATATTGAATAATATTCGATATGTATAAAAAATTGCAGGATTTTTGAGGCAAACTCGCTGGACAGTTTTGGACCTTTTTTGATCATATCGAAAGACCTTCGATACATATCAAAGGACATATCAAAAAAGCTGGGGCTACAGTTATGGCTACGGTTGTAATCCGTAGCCATAGAAAATCCCGTAGCCATAGGTTTCTGGTTTTTTTTTTCTGTTGTAATCCCCACCGCTTTTTGTGGGTCCTATTATGAGGTATGTGTTATATTCAAACCGTCCATCTATTTGGCCAACTCGTATTAAGGCTTGAGATGAAAAATAAGACAGATCTAGCTATCAAGTGGACCACACTGTAAAAGGCAGTGGAGGATTGAACGGCTACCATTGAAACCCTTTTAGGGGTCACAAAAGTTTTGTGTCATTATGAAATTTGTTTTTCCTCTTCATCCAGGTCTTTGTGACCTTATGAATAGATTAGATGGAAAATAAATGTTATGGTGGGCTCTACAAAATTTTTAACGGTGAAAATCAATCTTCCTGCTGCTCTTTGTGGTGTGGTCCAGTTGATCTTTGGATATGATTCGTTTATATATATAATGCTCTGAAATGATCTCGAAATATAGATGAACGTTGTGGATATAATAAATACATAACTGTGGGGCTCATGTAACTTTGATCTCTTTTAAACCATTCGAACAACTTGGAGTTCGAGGAGCATTAGCACTCGTCTTCGAGCACTGGCCGATCCTCTTGTGGAAGTTAAAGCAGGGGCATTTTCAACCTTTAGGAAGCCATCTGTATTTATGGGGCTTATTCTGGAGAGGTAAAAAAGAAGTGGGCTTAAAAAGGCAAATGGGTCGTACAGTTGCAAAATTTCTCTATAAAGAGCTATATGAAGGCAAAAAACAAATACCAGCTTGATCCAAAACTTTTATGGCCCCCAAAAAGTTTTTAATGGCCGAAATTCATTCAACGCTTTTTCCTATAATGTGGTCCACTTGAGATTGGGATATACCTCATTTTTGTTCTTATACCATAAAATGATCTAGAAAAATAGACGAACAGCATGGATGAAACACATACATCATGGTAGGGCTCACGAAGCACCGACCACCAGCCATTAGTCGGTGGCAGGGGGAGTAGCCAATCCGTTTCCTTACGACGAGCTCACCAAGTGGACGGACGGTTTGGATATAGCTCATACCTCACGTTGGGACCCACAAAATTTGGTGACATCAACACACCAGCTCATTGGTGGTGCGTGGTACACCAGCAATCTGCTTCTAGTGGTCTGTGCTAGAAAATTTTTGTGGGCCTAATGTATAAGATTTTTACTCCGTTCACTCACTTTTCCTTTCAGATCATTTTAATGCATGAACTCAAATAATTAAATGAAATTCAAATCTCAACGGCCACATGGAACAATGGTGATTGCAAATTGATATTTGTATTTCCTTCCGTTTATGGTAGGCCTCGAGAAGTTTTTAATAGTGAGTGTTCAATCGTGTCCTTTAAAGTGTGTCGTATGAAAAGATGGGATGGATGTGGATTGCGTCCTACCCCACCTGTCTCCCGCCACGAGCAGACAGTTCTACGTAGAGGTGTACACGAGTTGAACCAAGTCGAGCTTAGCACAACTCGACTCGGCTCGACCACTTGCCGACCCCAGCTTGAACTCAGCTCGGCTCGGTCCTCAAGCCTGACTGGCCAGCTTAGCTCGGTTTGGTCAGCAGCTCGGGCCAGTTCAAGCCGAGTTTGAGCTAAGATCGAGCTGAGTTCGCTAGTTATGCAGCATTTTCACAAACACGGTCTGCAACTTCAAAATCTTATTGTATATAAAATAGCAATAATGATTTTATAGGTATTTTATCAAACACCTTGTAAGCAATATAAAAATCAAGAAAAAAAAGGTATTTGTTTCATATACGTACCTTCCTTGTCACCAGCCACACTTCATTGAGTCATTTCAACAAACACTTTGTAACATTCCAGATTTTCGATATTTTGAATTTCCAAAAACCTTTGAAAATCTTCGATATGACTAGCGTACATTATCACTTATTGGCCTTTGATGCTTGAACTGAACCTATACGCGGGTGGTACCAGTAAAGAACCGCACAAATTTGATTAATCAACCGTAGGAAGCCAACGAATCCGCCCAATCACTTAAACATCGAGCTTAGCCTCGAGATTTGTTCACGTAAGGTCCAAATCTAGCCGACTTATCATTGACTAATCGAGACGACCGTAATTAAATAAAGACCCGCCAAAAGTTAAGGCAACTAGGGGTCAGATCTTAATTAACAAACAAAATCAATCCAGTTACTTCTTCAGCCTATGAACCAACGGTTTAGGGTTATTAGGATCGAGTTATTTTTTCTGTTAATTACAAATATGCCACACTATGAACGTACCTAATCCAAACCTTAATCATTGTGCATAAGAAATCTCGATAACCAATTCATTCCGAAAATGCCCTGATTATGCAAACAAGTTGTAGACTACTCGTTAGTGGGCCAATAAATCCGAGGCTATAGAAATATGTTCGTTTTAGTGGGCTTGACGTCCATCGTGGGACATTGAACTAAGATCGCGTTTCGAATCGTTCAACTTAGACTCGCAAGTTGAGTGCTTGGGTTGTGTGAATACTTTATATGAAAATATGAAACTTAAGTGAAACAAGTCCATTTGTTTTTCACAAAGTTGTAACTTTCAGACCGTCAATTCATGACCAAAGTTGGGGTACCGACTAAAGATATTTTTCCAAACATATCTGTATACCACTGCCCCAATCGACTATCGGGGACCGTTGAACAGACTTCTAATCATATCTGTCGATTGACGCATCCAAATGGCGGGCAGATCATATCTATACGTAAATCATCATTAGGGCTAACTATCATTCGGTGTATATTGACATGTACACCCCATATGGGCCTTAGAGGTTAGAAACACCCTCCCATAGAGCTAGTATAATGAAAACCTAACCCTTAGGGCTATTTGCACAACTTCTATAACTATATAAGGCCTCCATTTGGGCACCCCATCTTTTTATATGAATTTTTCCCAAGAAGGAAAGAAAGAAAGAGAGAAAAAGAGAAGAAGGGAGATCTTGGGGTGTTCTTGATAGATTCTCTTCGATCAAGCCCTAGTTTCAACCATTCTTCTCCATCGAATCCATCCCACTCACGATCGAGAGGTAAGAAACGAACCTTACTTCCCAACCTAGGCTTTTCTATGTTGAATTGCATGAATCTCACCTAGTTGCTTTGAAATTGATATAAGAATTATTTTTCTTCAAATTCCTAACCCTATGAGCTCAAAATCGAAAATTTCTTATTAAAGGTGTGTACCATTATGCCTAAGTTTCCATTTATCGACCCTTGAGGGTCTCAGTTAATGATGTCTTATGTTGATGGGTTGTAATAGCTAGTATGTTCATATTTCATGTTTGATTGTATTATGTAGCATTGGTTGTTTATAAATGCTTACATGTTTGATAAAATGCCTATGTGATTAAAAGTGTTATTCTAATGATGCTTATATGTTTGATGGAATGCTCGATTGAATGTGTTGATTTGTTGACGTTCACATGTTTGGTTAAATATTCTAATGAATATATTGCCCTATTAAGGCTCACATGTTTAATAAAATACCTAAGTGATTATGTCGTTAAATCTATTTTATGACGGCATGACGAATTGTTAAGTTCGTAGTGTTATTTAGGACTGCTTATGATGTCATGTCAGTTGGCTAACCACCCGAACTAAAAGGGTGGCCAGAGTTAGGGTGGCCACCCTAGGATTGTTTAATCGATCCGGGTTGAACACAGGTGACCAACAGTAACTGGACTACACGGGTTGTTTGCACCCAATGCCGATTGCGTCGAAGTTCTCCCAGGTCAATCAAATTAATCCACTAGTCGTCTAATCATGTATATTCACAATGTATAACACAACCAAATCGAATATAAGATACCCCATTCCCAGTGGATGAGTCAATTTATAACCGTTAGTGTGATACGATTCCACTAAGACTCATGAACCGGGCATGGTGGTGTAGGATACCGTGTCCGAGCTGTCGGCCTATGCTGGAGTGACGAGCCTCCCCATAGTGACTAGTGAGCACTAATGGAGGTGATAAATCTTTGTTCGAATGACCCATGTCAAATTACTCTGCCGATAGTTCCGTGCTAGAGTACCGTTCGAACGACCCAAGCATGAATGGAATCAAGTGACGAGCCCTTTTTTTATGTGTTTTGGTTTTATGTGACAAGCCCGCACCTCGGAATTGAGTGATCATACCCAGTATTGGGTGATGACTCATATCGAGTTGATCCTCATACATTTGGGTATCATGTCGTACATTTAGAATTGTTATTCGTAATATAAACGGGTGATACCTAAATTTGGATTAAGAGATACTGGTAAGGAGCCTTCACGTGCCGCAACGAGCCACGTAATCCGGATAAAGATTAGTGATATGACGTCGGTATCCTAACTTCGCCAATATGCTGGATGAATGGAACTTAATAATTACTCGATTAATATATGTATCAATCACATTACATTAGATAAAATGTGACGACCTGGCGTTGGTGTCGCGTGATGAGGGAGTGTTAGCATTTGCAAAATAGGCATTGAAGTTGCGTGTGAAAGAGTATTGTTTAGAAAGGGCATGCATCATGTCATATCTTCATATGCTTCATATGCATATTTAACAATAGTATTTAGGAATTGTTTGATTTCTTATTTATCATTAACTGCGCTAATTATGTCGATAGCATGCGTAACTTAGAACTAATAAAACCACTGAGTTAGCTACTCACTCCCACCTGGGACGGTGTTTCAGAACACCATACAGGCATATCATTGATGCAGGTACTAGTGAGACCTCAGACAGGTAAGCTTATATCAGGTTGTGTCAACGCCGTTATATTTTGGAGAATTGGGCGTAAACTGAAAGCTTTGCATTTTAATCATCTTGAGTATGTATATTGTGGCTTGTATAACTCCCATTCTGGGCAATCACTACTATTAGGATTATATTTTTTCCTTAGGCCTATATTTATTGACTATTGTTATCTCCACCTCGCTTTGGATCTGCTAATTCGAATTGCGTTACTCTGATTATATATGTGTGAAATGAATTCAAATCTATATGAGGACAAACGTGCGTTTTCATTTGATTAACACTTGGGAACTCGGGATTGGAGTCTATGTACTTAGGTGTTGATTTTCGGAGCGTTACACACTTGGTGAGCAACAACAATATCAAAGTAACCGAGTCACTGAACTGAATCGATCCGAGTTTGATTCGAGTTGGGTTCGATCTGAGTCGAATCAAGCTCGGGGAAACTCGAACTTGGTTCGAAATTTTTTCGAGCTAAAAAAATCAGCTCGACTTGGCTCGAACTCGGTTTCAAATTGAGCTTTTTCGAGTAAAGCCGAGCGAGCTACCGAGCTAACTCTACTCATGTCCAGCCCTAATTCTATGGACCTGCCCGCAGAACTACCTGTTCAAGTTTAAAAGGGGTAGGATGCATCCAAATGGGATTGCTATGTCTCACAAATGGAGATCTATGGAGGGTCACCGTGATGTATTTGTTCATCTGTGCATCTAATCTCTTTTCTCATATCATTTTAAGGTATAAGTAAAAAAAATGAGGCAAATCCAATACTTAAGTATACCACACAAAAGTTGACTTTTGTATTGTGTTATGAATAATTTGTGCCCCAATCAATCCTTGGATCTACCTCATTTTAAAGTTTAGATTAATGGATGAACGGTTTGGATAAAACCCATACATCACAATGGACGGTTGGAACGCAACACGTTCCTATCTTAGGACGATGGATCCGCATTCATTTGGACAAGGGCTATGCGGGGATACATTATTAATGTATGTGTTTTATCCATGGGGTTCATTCATTTTTGAAAGATCATCTTAAAACATGAGCAAGTGTCAAGTGGACTGTGGCCACATTTGAAACCTTCCTAAAGTCCACCCTATTACTTATTTGCCATCCAACTTATTCATGAGGTGACGTAAATGTGGACGAAGAGAAATGATAAACATTAGGTTCATCCAAAATTTGCAAGTCCCCATCAACTTTTCAAAGGTAGGCAACCTCCACCGCTTTTTGTGGTATGGCCCCCTTGAGCTTTCAATTTTGGAATAAGCTGATCTTTATGTTTTTTCCCTTAATTTAAGTCTGCATGACCTAATCAACAGATTGGATGTCAAATAAACAGTACGATAGGCCTATGGAGGATTTCAATGGTTGATATCCAATCACTATGGTTGATTCCCTAATCAACAGATTGGATGTCAAATTTGTGAAAGATCTGGGATTCGTGAGGTGGGCCCTATCTTTAAAGATCAGGCTCTTACTCATCAATGAGAAGTCGCAGAGGGATCCGTGCGGATGGCGTTATTCGATCTTGAATCCTGATTAATAAACGGGTCTGGCTTCAGAGACCCGACCCAAGCTCGAGATCCGTCGTGTTTGTGGTATGATTATATATATATGTACGGGAATGGACCAGAAATCAAAGGCTGTGATTATGGAGCCATGTGGGTCCGGGGCTAATCCTGACCTGGCCCACGGCGGGTTTCATGAAGTACCCGCCAGATGAACGATGCGGATCTTTCATACGCTTGCCATATGAACGCGTGGGACGCACAAAGGCATTACATAGGACTCGGATTGGGTAGTGAGCAGTGACTCCTCTACTAACCGACTCGAGGGTCGAAAAGCTGTGTGGGCCCATCATGACGTATGTGTTTTATCCACGCCGTCCATCCATTTTGTCAATTCATCTTAGGGTATTATGTTGTGGTCCACTTCAGTTGTGGATGTGCCTAATTTTTTTGGTCCAGTGACCTAAAATGAGCTAGGAAAAATGAATGAACGGTGTGGATGAAACACATTCATCATGGTGGGGACGTACAGAGCTTTTCCACTACCGACTAGGGTGGTGGTGGGGTCCCCACCTGGGAACAGCTTAGTAGGTGTTACTCCTATGGTAGGGCCCACCTTGGATGATATGTTGTATATATACTCCATTCATTCGTTTTTCCAACCTATTTTAAAAACATTGAGAACATCTAAATCTCAAGTGGGCCACACTATAAGAAAAAGTGAACACTCACCATAAAAATTTTAAAGTTGTGTGGTCCACTCTGAATTTTTATTTTTTTATTTTTTTAACATACACACACACCCCACCGCCTATGGGTACTCGCATCCCTGACCAGGGGTTGAAACTCCGAGGGGTCTACCACTTGAGAAAGAATAAAGACCCAAGTTTGGGATGATTAAATAAAATGAAATATATATATATATAGGTGATATGAAATACATTCATCAAGGTGGGCCCCGACGGTACGGTAACACCCACTAAACTGTACCGGTGTAACAGCTGGAAACCGATTGGCCACTCCCCTGCCACCAGATAATGGCTGATGGTGATGTATTTGTTTCATCCATGCGGTCCATATATTTTTATAGATTATTTTAAGGCACGAGATAAAAAATGAGGTATATCTTAAGCTCAACCATATTACAGGAAATGGTGTTTTATGAGTTGGCCATTAAAAACTTTTTGAGGGCTATAAAAGTTTTGGATTAAGCTGGTTTATTTTTTTTTCTTCTTTTTTTTCTTTTTTACCTTCATCTGGGTGACCTAATCAATAGATTGGATGCCGAATAAACAGTTAAGTAAGCCTTAGGAAGATTTTAAAGGTTAATGTCCAATCACTATTGTTTTCCTATGGTGTAATCCACCTGAGATTTATATAACTCTCATTTTTGGTATCAAGTCCTACAATAATATGTGAAAATGGATGAACAGCATGGATGAAACACAAAACACATACGTCATGGTGGGGCCACAGAGCACCGAACATCAGCCACCAGGCTTGGGGCAGGGGAGCAGCCAATCCGTTTCCGTAACAGCTCCTCTCCTGGCCGTGTATGATGGATGGAACACAAGCATTTAGAACTTAACCAGGAATTTGCAAACTTGGTATATAAATAATTTAAAATAAACCGTCTAAAATCTGGGAACCATTCTAGATATATCATGAAAGAAAAATCTGCTTTTATTTCTACGTACCAGATTGTTGGACATTTATTGGACGGTTAGAAATGACAATATCCAGCGGTCCTTTCTCATCAAACGTGTGTCTACAAATAGCAGCATTGGATTGTAAAAAATAAAATAAAAAATCTTTGGGACCGATTTAGAAACGGTGGGTTCGAACATTTTTACTCGGGGTAATATGAGTGACTGTATGCCACGTATACCATTCTAAGTGCCTGCGTATGGAGTTGTCCAGAGCATTGAAGAACTGCCCACCGTACACAGGGAGCGGATAATGTGTTGCCCGGGATTCATCCTTAGCGTGGAGCACACCTTGATGTATGAATTCAATATCCACACCGTCCATCCATTTTATCAGATTATTTAAGTACATAACATGAAAAATTAAGAAGATCCAACCCTCAGGAGGTCATACTATAGAAAAAGATGGTGATCGAACGCCCTACCATAAAAAAAAACATGCTAGGGCCCACCGTAATGGTTTGTTAACTTTTATTTTCCATCCAATAAGGTCACGCTAATCTAGATGAAGGCTTAAAAAAATGTCAGCTTTATCTAAAACTTCTGTGGACCATTAATAGTCATTAACCACCGTTTCCTATGCTATGGTCCACCTGATAATTTGATCTGTTTTATATTTAAATAATTCTTAAAATCATCTGAAAAAATGAATGGACGGCGTGGATATAGGATACATACATCAAGGTGGGCTCCACAGTAAGGAACGTAACATGTTAGGTATGGCCGAGGTCGCACCTAATCCGCTCCCACTTACACATCACGATCCTCTCTCGTACGGCGGGCTGCCCGCTTCCGGGAAACCGCAGGAGAGGACCGCCACGTGTCAGAATCCCAGCGACACAGCGTCTCTGGTCGACAGCTGGCGGTCATGCGAGCCGACCTCCTCCATCCGCGCTCCAGATAAGGATGTGAAAGGAGGGAACGGATTAGCTATTACCCGGGTGACATCTTAGCGGGTGTTACCTCAACCGTGTGGGGCCCATATTTATGTACTTTTTATAAATCGACACTGTCTATATGTTTTTTCACATCATTTTATAATTATATAAAAAAATCAAGAAAAATAAAAAATTTAGGTGGACCATATTACTATAAAAAAAATGAATGACTATTAAAGACTGTTTGTGGATTGCAAAAGATTTGAATGAAGCGGATATTTGTATTTTCCATTCATCCACTTCTTTTTGACACTATCAACGGGTTGGATGGGATAGAAAAGTTAATAAAATCATACTGTTGGCCCTTTCAAATTTTTAATCGTGAGTCACTCAATTACCACTATTTCCTGTGGTGTGGTCCATCTGAGATTTGGATCTTCTTAATATTAGGGACTACAACTAAAATTGGCTGGAGAAATGGATGGACGGCGTAGATATATAACACATCATCAAGGAGGGCCCCATGGTAAGGGTAGCACCCACCCGGGTAACACGTAATCCGCTCCCGTGAAGGGAGAGGAGAGCGCGGGCTTCAGCTGCACTAATCACCAACCGTCGGATGAAAGAAAAGCAACGGCTGAGATGATGAGGCACGAGATAAGCACGCTGCTGGAGCTGGTAGGAGGGAGGAGGGAGCCTTTAAGTCACGTGCTGCGGCGACAGTTTCGAGGATTCGTCAACGTCAGAGATGTCAAATCCCAGGGCAAAAGCGTCAAATTCCTGCCTGAAGGAAAAAGACAAAATAGCGCGAGAAATTGAAATGGAAAGGAGAAAATGACAGGAAATGCTCGACTTCCGAAAGCGCAATGAGGGGCGCGGGAAAGTACATTTGGGAATGTGACGAAAATACTTCGTATCACGAAAAATTAAATAAATAATAAGAGAAAATGAAGAAACTGTCCAAATCTTCGTTTTCAAAATTAATGGCAGATACGGTTATGTACGAAACCCTCCTTACTTAAATATAATAACAAAAATGCCCCTTATTTTTGGAGCTATCTGCCCTTGGATTGATTGTTATTAAAAGGGCTATATTGACAGCCTGTAAATAGAAAAAATTGGAAATTTTCAATATAATTAAAATATTTTGTTTGAATTTGTGTAAATGGGAGGAATGTGAATGTATCTGAATTTTTCTATATATTTGTAGGAATATGTATGATATTTCTAATCAATTTGAATATCCTAATTTATTTTACATGTGTGATGTTTAATAGAATGATTATAATATATTTATCGAAATGCATATTTTAGTAAAAATTGAGAAAATTTCAATTGAGTCTCAGGTAAGCTACAAACTTGTAAATGTTTTTAACGGTCCATTTAGATGACCAATATTCTTTATACGGTTTGTATTATTCTTTTAGTGTTATTTTAATGCTATAAATGATATCTGTTTTATTTTAGAGCATCATCGTTGTAATACATGTATAAGGGATATGCGCATAGCGGTATTTTTGTTGATATGTGCAACTCTCCAATGGTGCTAAAAAGGCATTTCATCCTGTTTATTTCCAAATTCTCTTTTATAAAGTGGATTTCATTTACAAGCATATTTACTCTTATTTCATTTCATTAACATGCATTTACTTTCATAAAAACATTTCATAAAAACAAACCTCAAGTACCAATAACCTCCATTGACGCTCAATTCCACCTATGTATCTCTATTTACACTTAATTCCATCCATTCATCTCCATTTACGCCGATCCAAATAGCTCATAAATGACCAAAATATCTTACCAAGGGTAGTGGATTAGCTGTTAACCTGATTGTGTGTGGCCCACCTTAATGAATTTGTTGTATACCCACGTCATTTATCTAGTTTTCCATATCATTTTAGGATCAGATTCAAATCTCAGGTTTTTGATCAAGTTTATCTATGTATTTTCCCTTAATCCATGTCTGATTAACCTTATCAATAGGTTGGATGGCAAATAAATGTTATTGTGGGCTATGTTTTAATGATGAGTGCTCAATAACCATTGTTTCATGTGGTGTGGTCTATCCAAGATTTCGATGTGCTTAATTTTTAGGACTACGTCCTGAAATAGGCTGAAAAAAATATATGGACATGTTAGGTTTTCACCTCGGCTTGGTGCTAGCTAGGGATCGAGAGGGGCTCTAAGGGCCTATTCATTTATCCAATCTTTTTAGGGTGCAAGCTTAAAAATGTCGTAGATCCTAGGGTTAAGTGGACCACACGAGAAGGATAAAGCTACTTACTATTGAAAATATTTTCAACACCACAAAAGTTTTGAATGAAGTTGATATTTGTGTTTTATCCTCACCGAGGTCTATGTGACCTTATGAACAAGTTGGATGGCAATTAACCATGCAGGTGTGCCCCAAGAAGGTCTCAATGGTGAGTGTCATTATCACAACAGCTTCATGTGGTGTGGTCCACTTGAGCCTTAGATCTACCTCATTTTTGGGTTTGTACCCTAAAATGACATGGCAAAATGGAAAGACAGTGTGGCTGAAACCCATACATCATGGTGCCCCCTCATAACACTTGTTGCTCCTAGGTAGAGACATGCAAAGGAAGTACCCAGGCTAGATCCAACTAAATAGGCTATGTCTAGGTCTTCTTAAAATTGACCCAACCGAACTTATGCCAGACCCATCTTTTAAATAGGTCATTTCTGTAAAAATTGTACCCCACATTTTTTTAAAATGTGGTTACGTACCACTTCTAATGAAAATTTGGACCTAAGTTGTGGTCTCCATTGTTAATGAAGTGTGTGTGTGTGTGTGTATGTAACGCCTGTGAAAATTTAATAACAATAAAAATAATTTTTTTTTAATCTTATATTTATCTTATCAATATTTTATCTTTATCTTATCTTTATCTTTATCTCTATCCTATCTCCTATCTCATCTCTATCTTATTTCCTATCTTATCTCTATCATTAATCCATCTACCTAATATATACCCCTAACCACCCCCTATCTCTCTTTTTAAAGAGTGTGTCGTAAAGGAGTTCTACTCAAACTTAGATATTAATAAAAAGACATCATGTTACAACTGAGAAAGAGAGAAAGGGAGAAGATTTTAGAGAGCTTGGATATGGTAAGTTATTGTCCATTCTGTGATTACTTTTTTTACAAATTTAATATAATTTGACTCGATCTATGTAATGAGATGTGTGGATCGGCCACACGTTCATTGCATTGATATCTGAGTATATCTGATGTAAAGACGATGGAAGTATAAAAAATTTAAATGCGAAGTTTCTTTTCGTAGAGATTGATTAGTGTGCATCTAGTCGAATCAGATTAGATATATACAGATCATAAAATTTCTAAGGCCAAAATATAAAATGGTCTTAACTTCCAAATCAATCTGACAATCGGATGGGCCACACTAATCAGATTTGAAAATGTTTAATAAGAAAAACTTATATTTCTGCACAACTGATTGGTATCACTTAGCGTAAAAAGTCGATATGGGCCATCAGTATATGTGTGGTTAGATTCACACCATTCATTTAATGTGTAAAGACAAAATATGCAAAGAGCTCAAGAATCCGGATGATCCAATCATCCGGTGGGCCACCCCTATTAAGCATTTTCCATTCAATTTAAGAATCTTAAAAAGAAAAGAAAAGAGAAAAATCTAAATTTTGATAACTGAATTTAATAAACAAATTATTTGTGAAAATTTTAATTATTTGATCATTTAAGGTTTGATCGCCTAGGATGTTAATAAAAGGTGAGCCCCACCGTATAATATAACTAGATAAATAATAACGTTGTGTATATATGTAACAATCCGTCCAACCAGTGCAGTGTACTGGGGCGTTCACGTAGGACTTTCCACGGGACCGATTGATTAAAACGCACACAGTGGGGGTACCATAAGCTAATTAACCAAGGATTAGCCCATTTGAATAAACCAAACAGGCCATGACAAGGCCTAGCGCGGGCCGCTAAGCCGGATGACCATTTACACTGAGCTACAGCCCGCGTGGGCTATACCGCGTCGCGGGAAGGTCAGAAAAATCTAAAAATTTAGAGAACCATAGAGCTCACTGGGCTTGTGGACCATCGCGGACCGCAGATCCAGCAGACTCCCAGAAGTGGGATCTGGCACTGACTACATGCACTTCACCACTGCCAGGACCAAAATCTGGCGCTTGCAAATAAAGCCGAGATACCAGGCTATCCAACCATCGGATCTCTTCCATATTTATGGTGGAGGTCTAATAGATTTTTCTACACCCGTCCACCAACTCTGGGACCCGATCGTGGGACGGTGACCGTCGATCACAAATCGGACCCGTACGGCCAAACCCCAGGTCCAATCGTCTCCAAATTTTGCATGGCCCTTCATCGGGCCATGAAGCATCCATCCTAGAAATTTCATAGCCAGAGGACCACCAAAATCACACCAATCACCAAAATGGATCCCTCAGGGCCATTTAAAGATCAGAACCGTTGATTCAAGCCCCACAATCGTTCATCCGTTTGTTCCCAA
Source organism: Magnolia sinica (assembly GCF_029962835.1). Lineage (NCBI taxonomy): Eukaryota > Viridiplantae > Streptophyta > Magnoliopsida > Magnoliales > Magnoliaceae > Magnolia > Magnolia sinica. The sequence goes on along the minus strand of NC_080584.1, from coordinate 3,759,664 downwards.
ATCTTACACGGGCCCTAACCGGGCCCTAGGGTACCTACCCACCGAATTTGGTGGCCAAAGGATTATTAGGGCTACTCCAACTCTAAAAATGAGTCATAGTTGTCCATTTCGAGAATTTGAGGGAACTTAAGGCCAAAGGGCCCAAGTCTAGGGAATAAACCCTATTTCTCATAACTCTCTCTCTCATTTGCTACAACCACCAAGAGAGGAGGGTGAAGGAGAGTAAAGAGGAGAGAGAGAGAAGGAAGAGATCCAAGGTGGACCCTAGATCAAGGTGGGGCCCCAAGTGAGCCAACCCTTCTAACTCCTTGCCTCTCTTACAAGGAGAAACTCTCCCCCTTGACTTCTACAATCGACCGTGGGTTGCCTAGGTAAGGTTTTCACCCATTCTTCATGAAATCTATGTAGGAAAGTGGGTTTGGTTTGGGATTCTAACATGCAAGAGCTTGGTTTAGGGATTCCGGTCGATCGACCTGAAAGCCCTCTTTCCTAGAACGTTTTCCGAACCTCCAACGAGCCATAGGTGCGGACTATTACTCTTAGGTGGCTTAGCACCAATTTCAATATGAGTTTAATGATTTTGATTGCTTGGTTGATACATTTAGAGAATATAGAGAAAACCTAGGAATTTATTCTTATTTAGAGTGGTATGGAATCGTATGTTTTATTTGATTTCCTCACATGATGTTGTTCTTGCTTCTTACATGACTTGGTGAAATTTGATGATCACTTGTTGATGTTTTGTTGGAATTGCTCACATGACAATGCCTTATAGCATGCGTGCCTCATTTGTTTCCTGTGTAAATTTGTTTCCATGAATTATTGGAAGTGAGTAACTTCCTCACCAACACACACACACAACACACTTGCACCATTGCTCCTAAATTGTGTTAGCTTGCTTATTAGAAGAATCTGAATTATATGTTGAGGTGTGAGAACATGATGATGATTTTGTTAGCGGATAACCCTGTCCGTTAACATGTTGTGGACCACCATCCAAACCCTAGGGTTGGTCAAGAAAATAAGGAGAGTTAAGGCAGTCTCATTGGTACGACTACCTTGAGGCTAATCCCATGGATTTGGGCGAGTGCATGTGGGCGGCTGTAGTTAGACTACATGGGTTGCTCGCACCCGATGTTGTTTCGCCATGCACTTGCCTGGACTCATGCGGTCTAGCCCACTGTCTGACCAACCATGATTGTTAACCCTGTTTGCTCAAACTTGTATGGAACCTGGGACACCCTACAACCATTGTAGCTCATCAATACCCACTTGGAATCGGTCCACAGCCTCGTAAGCTGGGCATGGTGGAATGGGACACTGTGTCCGAGCTGTCGACATACGCTGGGGTACCGCGCCTCCCCGTAGTGACCGCGAGAGATCCCTTTCTTTTGGCACTCCTCATATGCTTGAAGTCGGGGATGAGGAACCCGACGGGATCACGGACCGCGGGGCCTTGGCCTCACGCATTGGGAGGTCTTGGCCTCGCACACAGATTAGGACATTAATATGTGGGGTGTACCAGATTTTCCAATCAGCTGAATGAATGAACCTAACTAATAACTCAGCTAACACGATCGCATTGCATCGCACTAGTTAGGTTGGCGACTCGGCAGTCGAGGTCGCACTGAGGGAGTGTTGGCATTGGCGATCGTTAGATGGTGTCGCACGAGGGAGCGTTGTGGTAAGGGCATGCATCATGTCATGCTGCATACATGCGCATTAATAAGATTACTTAGGCGTATGTGATTGTCTGCTTTTCATTAAGATCATATTAAAATTGATGTCTGTGATAACTTAAGATTAATAGCACCCACTGAGTTGATCACTCACTCCCACTTTGGGGCGGTGTTGTAAAATATCAACCAGACCCATTCTTAGATGCAGGTGGCTCGGGATTGGAGGAGCCTGGCGAGAAGTGCCTGGACGAGGAGGACGAGCTATCATAATTCCAACTGATGGAGGGTTCGCCGCCTGCTTGAGGGGCGGGATTGGATGGCTGGGCAATGGGCTCAGCCTCATTCTTTTTGGACATAATATTCTTTTGTTGTTTTGGTTGGGCAACGCCTTGTGCGACCCATTTATATTTTGGACTTGTATATATATATATGTCAGACCTCTTTCATTTCAGCAGACTCGCGTGTTCATGTTTCATGTTCAAGGAATTTCAGGTTGCGCAACTTAAACAGATTAAATGCATATTAATGAAAATTTGTTAATAGTGACTCTTGGGAACTCGGGAGTTGAGCGGTTGCGCGACCCCCGATTTTCAGGGTGTTATAATATAATTAATATGATTTCTTAAATTCAAACCAGCCTGATTACCTTGTGGATTCTACACTACTAGACTCAGGTGAGTAACCCAACGTGTCTCATGATTCATTAGAATTAAAATAAATTGTTTGTGATTGTTTGATTGATTGATGTACTGATTGGAGTGTTTTGTTACAATAATTGTACGTTAAATTCACATATGAATATTCTGATCAAGACAACTATGACAAATATGAAAAAGATGCATTTATATATCATCTATCATACAGACACATTACATTGTTAATCATTGGGGTAGACCCTGAAAGAAATATCAACCTTGATAGAGCATTACCAGATGTGGACTATGCCTAAGCCTACCAAAAGGTAGAAACCTACCCAACGGATAGATGCAGATTTACGACCTCCAACTCAAATAGATGGACGATCATCCCATCTAATTCAACTGTACACCATTTGTATCCATATCATTATGCATACATTTTTGCATTTAGTACTTTTTATTATTTTAATTGCTATGATTATAAACCATGCTAGGTTATTTCAGTAAGCCTGGCTAGCTTACTTTTTATTGATGGAAAAACTATACAGATGAGTCATTAGTAAACAATGTGGCACATAAACTGGAAGGATCCATCGCACCTGAACACGACCCATGTGAAACATGACCAGACTTGTCTGAAGACAAAATGGTAGCATTAGACCATTTCTGATTATTTGATTTATTTGCTATAATAATTTGATTAGCGTATAATGCATGTTGGTATTGATTATAAGATTTTAAGAAATTGTTTAGATTTATCTCATTGAAACAATGCGAGTCTAGAATAAACATATTTATAGTAGGATGATATAATAAATGAATGATTTTTAAGATTTATGTTATTTAAATGGTCGTCAAGATTTATATATGCCTGATTAAACTGATTAATAAATTAAGTTAGTACACTTTGTGTATGAGTTACGAACCGAAACTAGGATCTGAGGGTGCACACTCTATACCCGAATTTTGGGGCGTGACAATATATATATAGTCGAATGCTTAACTACACATCAGTTCAAATGGAACTCGTGCGAACTTTTTTGAGAACTCATCATATGTGATGTGACTTTAAAATCCAAACGGTCCACGTGAAGCAGGAACTCATTAAACCTCTCGAGCCCAATTTTTACTTTGATCCAAAACTTTGGTAGGCCATGAAAAATGAAAACAGTTTCCTCCCTTGATTTATATTTCTCTTTGCTATGGCCCACCAAAATTTTAAATCAGGATGAAAATTTGTCCATCCAGGTTTCATGGGATTCTGCATCACATGAACCATTCGGATTAGACGCTTATGACATATGTGCAAAAGCGCGCACGTGCGCAGGACTATATATATATATATAGTGTGTGTGTGTGTGGGGGAAATGGTACTATGAGGTCGACCTCATGGGAACTTTCCATGAGGTCGAGTTGTGTGGGCCCCACCAAGATGTGTGTCGAACATCAACCCCATCAAGCAGATGCACCATTCCATGGTGGGCTATGGGTTTAAAAATCAAGTCAATTTATGACTTGCATGGGCCACACCACATATAACAGTTAAGAGGAGTTATTCTCTCATTAAAACATTCGTAATCATTTATTGGTCCCACCAAGATTTGGTTTGTCACGCCCCAAACTCGGAAAACGGGCTCACAAAATTCCCGATCGCCGAATCCGGTGCCGACAGCCTCCGTAGTACCCCATTTTCAGATTCCGGCATTCTCATGCCAGGTTCCGATCCTGGGATCCTACAAGGAGGGTTTTCAGTAAAAAAAAATTTTGTAATAGAGCATAACCACAAGCATAACCAAGTCACAAAACAGCATCACCACATATCCACTAAATCAAAAACTTTAAGTACAATGCAGAAAGGGAAATACAGGGTGATCAAAAGCTTCAAAATAAACTGATGTGCACTCCTGCCTCAGCGCTGCTGCTGTCACGCAACGGTCGTGCATAAGCTTACAAAAGCTTAGAGGGTGGTGTAAGTACGTGCATAAGGCAAGCGCCAAGTGTATAATATCAGAATAATGCAAAAATATGCGGTAAGTTCATGAATATTATTAACTGTACCAAAGATATATGATGTAAGGCATGAATATTATTGGTCATACCAAGGCCATGCGATGCGAGGCCTATGTAGTTAAATGTCATATGCGAGATGCAAAGCAAGCATGTCAGTCCTCATCAAGTACATATATTAGTACAGTTCCTCTCTAAATATTACTGGGGTCTAATACACTTCACGCTGACTGCCTTCTCCCTAGCTGCACAGCCAAACAAGTGAAAGAGACCACACTATCCGCCTGACCAGTAGTCTGCCAATACCTACCCGGCTCGTCGATAACGGACTCATTTGTGAGCTGGTCAAACTCAGCCTAGCTTATAACCCCCTCACTCGGGCGAATAAGGCCACACCCCCTTCCAACCGACCACGACATAGTGGGGGACGCGGCCTACTAGTATTCGGCACTCGGGCGCTCGTGTATCCACTCGGTTTAGTCGTTAGAGCATCTCTTGGTACCAAAAAGGTTCTAGAATTTTCACCCAAGGACATCCTAAGTGCTCACTAAGAACCAAGCATTTTGATCCGTCGCCATCCACGATGTGTCGTGGAGCCACGGCCACGATGTCGCTAGGGCGTGCGGTGATCAAGTCACACATATGCAAGATGCATGAGTCACACCGATCAGTCATGCAGCAATCTCATGCGTACCACGCAATCATGTGGGGCACTCCGTCTCATAAGGAGTCCCATAAATGTCTCAGCCAATGGCTTATACTATGATCAAGCATTCCTCATATCAAGCATACATATGATGCATATGGGCATGTATCATGGAGCTATACTAAGCATGTTATAAAGTCAGGAACTATCAACAAGTATGGGCCTATCAATGGGCCTTATGGAGAGTTACAATGCGGACATTTAACCAACATTGTATTTACAATGTGGACGTCAAACCAACATCGCTCCCAAGGCATGGCTCGCCATAAAATACCATTACACAAACCATATGGAATCACACATTGCAATGGACCCTAAGGACATCCCATTGGGCCTCGACCCATGGGCCTTAGACACATTAAATGGGCCGTATCACATGGGCCTTACCTTCATCAAATGGGCCGCATTAATGGGCCTTACCAACGGGCCTTATGTACATTGCAAGGGGCTATAACCCACGTGCCTTAGAATATATCAGAATGGGCCTAATCACATGGGTTTTACATTCATCAAATGAGCCACATTAATGGGCCTTACCAATGGGCCTTATGTACATTGCAATGGGCTATATCCCACGGGCCTTAGAATATATTACGATGGGCCTTGTAACATGGGCCTCAAATACATTGAATGGGCCCCATCACATGGGCCTTACATGTATCCCAAGGTGGGCCACACCAAAGTACAAGTGGTGAGGATGATTTCCACCATTAAAATCCCTAAGGCCCACCAACAATTATATATTATATAATATAATATATAATATATACAATATAACATATATAATATATATATATATATATATATATATATATATATATATATATATATACACACACCACACGCACGCACACACGCACACACACGCGCGTACAGGGGGGTCCCACCGTCCCGGGTGGACGGTGCGGACGGACACATACAGCAAGGTAGGCCCCCCCCCCTCCATACATCTCTGTGGGTCCCATGTGGGGCCCACCATAACGTTTGCTTTCCATCCAACCCGTTGAGGAGGTCACGCAGACCTGGGTTAAGTGAAAAAACAAATTTCATATTGATCCTAAACTTCTGTGGGCCCAAAAAAATGTTTTCAATGGTAGAGAGTTCAATCCCACTGTTTCCTTTGGTGTGGGCCAACTGAGTCTTGGATCTGACTAATTTTTGGAGGGGACCCACCTCATGGGGTGGTCCACCTCATGGACGGCGTAGATATAAAATATACATCATGGTGGGGCCCACATGAGGGGCCGTGGGTCCTTGCACGGACGCCTGCCCGCCTGGCGCTGTCAGCGTCCCTGACGCCACAGCAGCAGCAACTGCTGCTGCTGCTTAATATATTTTTTTTTAATTTTTCAAGGGTTTTTCATACGTGGGGCCCGCATCAGGTAGATCTACCCCAGCCATTGGTCTCTACAGACCATAACAAATCCGTAGAGTCCAATATTGGATATTTTTGGGCATGTAGAAAAAATTAAAGTCAATTTCAACGGTAGGAATTACTATCTTCAAGGGTGTGGCCCGCTAGAAAGTTAGATCAGTCCCATTTTCCGGCTCAACGCCTAAAATAATCTGAAAAATGAGATGGACGGCTTGGATTTGAAGCATTCATCAAGATGAGGCCTATATGAGTTGGCCACCAAAAAGCTTGGGAACCAAGCTTACATTTGTGTTTTCACATGGACGTCCAGCGTCCCTGACGCTGGACGGTGGGCCTCTCACATGCATAAGGTGGGCCCTATTTAAGTGGGCCACCAATTTATGAGTGTTGTGGATATAATACATATAAGGTGGGTCCCACCTATAGATGGTTTAGCATAAAATACAAGCCTCATAGTGGGGTCTATTCGGGCGGGCCACACAATCATACCAACATCACAAGAAAAGAAGAATAAAAGAAAGGGAGGGAGAGAGAGAGAGAGATATACACGTGTGATGGAGGGACCCCGGCACTATGGGCCCTCCGTTCAAGCATCCAATCATACATCAAGTGGGTCCTATTGCATATGGGCCCACCAAATTGAAAATCAACGGTGGAGATCCTTTTTCCACCAAACTAGAAGGTCTAGATGACCATATTCATGTAAGAAAATAAACATCATGATGGGGTCCATGGAGAATGGCCCCATCATGGAATGATCTTAAGCATCAAGGTGGGCCATTAGCCACATCAAGGGTCCAAAGTGAGATCCACACCATTAATCGGTAGGCCTCACTTGGCCCATCATAAGAACATAAAAATCTAGCCTATAGAAGCACCCACCGGTCGATCTTCTCGGTCCGATGGAAAGCCGATCTCCTTGGGCTTCACTTAAATGGCGGAAGATGGAAAATGAAAGGCTAGGATGGAAGATTTGGGATGGAAAGTGGACCACACACATGCACTCTCTCACATGGAGAAGCTTGGACGTGAGAGCTCTCTTAGGTTGCTTGGAATTGAGTTGAGAAATGAGAAAGAGAGAGGGAGAGATGGGATGTAAAGAGAGAGAGTGATGGATGTGAGTGATGGGTGAGGTGATGTGTACTTGACTAGCATGGGTGTGTAAGAGAGAGGGTGAGAAAGGGTTGACTTTGGAGAGAGAAAGCATGGGTTGCTTGTACTTGACATGAGGTGATGGATGGGATTGATTGATGGGATTGATTTGACACATTGAAGAGATTCTCTTGGGATTGCAAACGCGCGGCGTTTTCTTCGAAATAAACGCCGGCTCACATCTTCCTGCCAGAGTATCGGATCGGTGCGAGAGACGCGGCATCGGAACCGCGGCGACGGTGCGGTCGCAATGGTACAAGTCTTGATTTAAGCCGACTCAAATCTACATCATAAGGCTTAGGGTCGATCGCAACGTCGATTATACGTCACAGGTTGCCGAAATTTGACAGGAAGGATCGCGGGACTCGATGAAACAGTACGGACTAGGATACGGGTCTTACATGGTTCACAAATCTAGATCATCCATTGTGTGTCACACTTGGATGAGAGGTCAACCACATCCAAAACTCAGGTGGCCCCACCAAGTACTTTTATAAGTTTTAGGCATGTCTTCACATGGTTTTAGATTGTATGGCCCACCTGAGTTCCATATAAGGCTTATTTTCAAGATGTCCCATAAACTATAGGAGACCTATAAAATGCACGGTGTTGATTTTCAACACACATCACAATGGGCCCACACAACTTGACCTCATGGGAAGTTCCTATTAGGTCAACCTCATGGTACCATTTCCCGTGTATGTGTGTGAAATGATACTATGAGGTAGACCTCCCCGTGAGGTTGAGCTCTATGGGCCTCATGATGTGTGTCGAACATCTACCCCATTAGTTAGATGCACCATTTCATAGTGGGCCATAGGCTTAAAAATCACGTCAATGCATGACTTGGGTGGGCCACACCATATACAACAGTTGATAGGAGTTACCCTCCCACTAAAACATTCATTGTGCTCACTTAAATGTGGTTCACAAATCCAGCCCATCCACTGTATGTGTCCCACTTGGATGAGGGGTCAAACCAAGTTTCAGCTGCAACCAAAACTCAGGTGGGCCCTGCCAAGTACTTTTATATGTTTTAGGCATGTCTTCACATGATTTTAGATGGTATGGCCCACCTGAGTTCCATATACAACTGATTTTTGAGATATCCCGTAACATGAAAGGGACCCATCAAATGCATGGTGTTGATGTTAGACACACATCATGGTGGGGGCCACACAGCCCGACCTCATGAGAAGTTCTCATGAGGTCAACCTTATAGTACCATTTTCATACGCGCACACACATACACACACAAATTAAATTACTCTAATTATTTAATTTTATTATAATTAAAGGCCCAAATTTTTAGCTTCAACCTAACTGATGATCCATTACTCAACCCAACCTAATCCAACCCAACCCAACCTAACCCACCTAAAATTCATCACACCCACCTCATCCTATATGATTGCAAATGGGTCAACCTCAAGTTGTTTGACTGACCCACTAAAGCTATGAGCAACCTAGCCTCATTAATAAGTACGAAAAAAAAGAGTCATGTGTATGCTTTTCTTCTTTATTTTGTTTTACATTCTGGGTCTAAGTTAGGTGGGGTCATCTTATCATACGTGAGGCCTGACAACTAACTTAAATAGGCCATGTTTCTAGCTTGAGCTAAACCTACTTGGTAGTACTGGTGATGTAGTACAAGTGGCAGATGATTTCACCAATGACCTAAGGGCGTGTTTGGCCGGACCGATCCCATGGGATTAAGAGGGATGGAATGGTTTTTAAGGTAATGATGGTGGTGTCAGTGTTTGTCCGTTGATCCCATGGGTTTGCAATAGCCCATGGGATATACAGCAGCGTGTTTGGACCGTCACAAATGGATGGGTTTGCATCTCCACTGCTTCTTGTGGTGTGCCCCACTCACTATTTTATATCTGCCTCAAAGCAGGTTCATGGCTGAATGTAAGCCTGTGAAAATGATGGAGGGAGTGGATATCTCATTGATATCTCAGTGTGCCCCACATAGCGGTGAAAACTTGCATCCTAGGATTGACGGAATCCATCTCAGAGACTGGCAGTGTTTATGAGGGCGTGGTGGATGAAATACATCCCGCTATCCCAAACAGCAGATGGGATGGGATGGCACGCAATAACCCTCTTAATCCCATCCCTCTTGACTGTCCAAACACGCCCTAAGGTTGAAGAGAAATCAGGTAGGAATACTCAAACCCGGCAAAAATGGATCAAAATCATATTATAACTTTACAACTATAACCTTATAATCAATTATCCATTTTGTGAATATAGTTTACTGTTACAAAGCTGTCTACAGGCTTTAAGCACTGGCCAACAATTTAAAATGACTTTACGAAATTCCATCATTTTAAGGTGGTTATATTAGGGTTTAAGGTAAAACTTACAATTTTTAGTAAGTTTCTTTTTTAAATCTATTTTTAGGGCTTTAAAAGTTTGGCTATGATGTGGAGTTATTGTTTTAATTCGTCATCTACAAATTGTGGACGTGGATTGCTTGTGTAAGGCTTTCATAGAAAGTTCCAGTGCTTGGAAGCTATGTAGGGCTCACCTTAATATTTTTTACTATGGGGGGCTCACCTTAACATTTTTTTAGAAATTCGCTGTGTCCATTCATTTTTCTAACCCGTTTTAAAATATTAGACAAAAAGGGTGGTGGATCCAACACTTACGGAGGAAGCGATGAAGAAATGCCTACCGTTGAATGTGACTATAGAATTTTGTATCAGGCTAAGATTTTTGGTTTTCAATTCATCATAGTGGTGGTACAAAATTCTATGGTCACATTCAATGGTATGCATTTCTTTTATTACTTCATCCTCCTAAGATTTTTTGTTTTCAATTCATCAGTGAACCGATTTTTTGTTTTCAATTCATCAGTGAACCACATCTTGAGTTTTGGCTCCACCTCAATTTTAGTCTATTTTCTTAAAATGAGTTGGCAAGATGGATGGATAGTGTGCATTTCTTACAAACATCAAAGTGGGCCCCACTTAGCTTTTCAATGCGGGAACTTTCTATGAAATCCTTTTGCCAGCATATAGAGAGGCGGTTCACGCATGTGGAAATGCAATGCTGATGAGGAGACACGAAAAAAAAGAAAGAAAGTGGGGCCACATCAAACCCACTTAGGGCCTGTTTGGCCGGGCAAATGCCATGAGATTAGGAGGGATGGGATGGATTTTAAGGTAATGATGGTGGTGTTAGTGGATTGGTTTAAGATCCATGGGATTGCTATAACCCGGGACAAGTTCACTGGGTCTGTTTGGCACGCCTGACATATCCCAGGATTTTTACCTTCCAATCCATCCAAGGGATGGAATCAATTTTAAGGTAATGATGGTGATGTCAGTGGACTGTTTTAAGATCCATGGGATTCCTTATATCCTGGGACAAGTTCACCAGGTCTGTTTGGCTCGTCATGCATATCCCGGGATATCGCGATCCCATCCCTCCTAATACTGTGGGATCGGTCCGGCCAAACAGGCCCTTAGCTTTTCAATGCAGGAACTTTATGTGGAAGCCTTTTGCAAGCATATAGAGAGGCGGTTCACACACGTGGAAATGCGACGCACATGTGGAGTCACGAAAAAAAAAAAGCCGGGCCACATTGAACCACTTAGCTTTTCAATACAGGAACTTTATGTGGAAGCCTTTTGCAAGCATATAGAGAGGCGGTTCACGCGTGTGTAAATGCGACGCACATGTGGGGACACGAAAGAAAAGCCCCGCCACATAGAACTTACTAAAAGATTAAAAATTGCGTAATTTTTACTTTACAAAAACAATCTCATCTTAATTGAAAGTAAAGGACCTCCTCAAACATATTGAGGATTGATTCCCCCTGTGCACACATACATGCTTGAGTATAGTATTGCACCCATTCAAAACAACATTGAAAAAAAAAAAAAAAAAATCTATAAGCCAACTTTTTAAAAAACATATTTTTTCTATCTTCTTTATTAATTTAAAATGTACATGGTTGATATAATTGGACAAGTAAAAAATTCAAACCATATATTATGGAACACGTATGGACCTCCAAATTACCTAAATACCCCTTCTCATTCAGTTTAAATTTATAAGTTTCTTTGAAAAATCTAAAGTTTAATGCCCTCCAAAATAAGATCCGGCATGTGTTATTTCATGAGGCCCACATCTATTGGCGGTCATGAAACCACAACCATCCATAAGGAAGCCTCATTAAAAAAAAGAAAATTACATCCAACGGATGATTATAATTATGGATTTCTTTCACCTAATCTATACCATTGAAACGTACATTTCCTTTGGCCATTCTACTCCACGAAACAACAACGGTGAGGATCATCCATTGGTTATGATCATTTCATTGGCATTGGTTGTAGACTTGTACACGAGTAGAACCACGGCTCAGCTCAGCACGGCTCGGCTCAGCCAGTGGCTAACCTCAGGTCAAACTTGGCTTTGCTCGGGCCAATTCAAGCCGAGTTTGAGCCTGTGCGGCATTTTCTGAAACAAGTAGAATCCGCGGTAACAATACTTTTATAAGTATTTCATCAAACAACTGGAGAGCAGCATCAAAAGTAAACATCCCGCGAGCAGCATCCATATCAAAATAACTGAGTCACTGAGCTGATTCGATCTGAGCCGGTTCAAGTTGAGGTTAGTTCTGAGTCGGATCAAGGTCAGGCAAACTAGAAATTTTGATTTCCAAAACACAGCTCAACTCAATATGAATCCAATTTCGAGGCGTGGCGAGCTGACCGAGCTAACTCGACTCGTATACAGCTCTAATTGGTTGTGATAATTGCATCACAGGCCATTAACCACGAGGATGGACAGTTGCTGTCATGGGACCACATCTGCATGTGGGCCCCATGAGATGGAACATTCCGTGTAGTCATCATTTAGTCATGTCATAGAGCTATCCAATCATCTGTATAACTATATAAGGAAGCATTTGTTCCATCTTTTTAGCTTACTGTAGCATGAACGGTCCGAAATATGCAAAGTGATCAGAGCCATCTAATCGAGACCGCTGATTGTGGGGCCCACCACGGGAAGATCGATGCAGATGACCGTACACAGCCCCTTTGTGAGAAGGTGAACTGCTTTGAATACGCCACACACATGCAAACACAACGAACAGGCTACTAACACACGCCACGCCAACTAGGTGGGCCCCACAGATGAAATCATACGGCAGAAGATTGCGTACTTTGCAGCGGGCGGGGATTGGGTAATACCCCCACCAGGACCTAGCTACATACGGACGGTCCTGTCAGGGGCTCTGTGGGGCCCACCGTGATATATGTGTTTTATCCAAGCCGTCCATCTACTTTGATAGAACATTTTAGTTGTAAGAACAGAAACTTAGGAGGGTCAAAGACTAGAGTGAAACACATTATAAGAAACAGTGAGGATTGAATGCCTACAGCTGAAAACATCTGTAGGGCCACATAAGTTTTGGATCAAGCTGATATTTGCATTTTCCCTTCATCCAGGACTTCGTGACTTTATGAACAGTTTAGATGGAAAAACGATGGGCCCTGGAAAGGTTTCAACGGTGGGGTCATAGTCACCACAGCTTCTTGTGGTGTGGTCTACTCAGGCCTTCGATTTACTTAATATTTTGGCTCATGCTCTAAAATTATATTTCAAAATGTATGTACGGCTTGGATAAAACAAATATATCATTGTGGGTCCCACAGAGCCCTGACAGGACCGTCCGTCTCCAGCTACGTCCTGGTGGGGGTAACTTAGCGTAGTGAGTAAACACTGTGGGGCCCACTGTGGATGTATGCGATTATCCACGCCGTCCATCCGTTTTTCCAGATCATTTTAGGACATGAGCCCAAGGTTGAAGCATATCCAAAGCTCTAGTGGACAACACCACAGGAAACAGTGGGGATAATGGCATCTGCTGTTGAAACCTTCCTAGGACGGCCACAGTGATGTGTATTTGTCATCCAACCTGTTCACAAGATCACACAGACATGGATGAAAGGGAATGCACAAATATCAGATTGATCCCAAACATCTGTGGCCCTCAAGAAGTTTTCAACGGTAAGAGTTCAATTCACACTTTTTCCTTCCGTGTGGTCCACTTGAGCCTGATATATGCTTCAATTTTGAAATCATTATTTCAAATGAGATGGTAAAACAGATGGACGGCGTGGATAAGACACTTACATCATGTTGGGCCCCACAGAGTTTACTCAGCACTCTATCCATACATACCGTCCATATTTGTGACCTGCCAAGCGTGGCCCTCGGTTGTAAATGATGAAGATATTATGGGAATCGGATTCGGTAGGCGACCCCTCCACGTCGGTGCTGGAAAAGCTAGGTGGACCAGATCATGATGTATGTATTTTATCCACGCCGTCCATCCATTTTTCCATATCATTTTAGGGCATGACTCAAAAGACGAGGAAAGTCAAAAGCTTGGATGAAGGGAATACACAAATATCAGCTTAGTCGAAAACTCCTGCGGCCCTTAAGAAGCTTTTAATGGTGGAAGTTCAATCCTCATTCTGTGGTCCCCTTGAGATTTGAATCTGCTTCTTTTTTTGGCTCATGCCCTAAAATGATCTTAAAAAATAGATGTACGGTGTGGATAAAATATATACATCATGGTGGGGCCCATAAAACTTTTCCAGAACTGACCTTGTTAATGGAGGTGCCACTACCGAATCCGAGTCCGACATCATTTTACTGTACTTTTGCCCCTTCAATGTGGGCCGTTGAATATTTTTTGCCAGTGAGGCCAGTTTCGGATGGCCACCAAAATGCAGATGGGTGTCGTTTTCCAGCCTGCCACGTGTACGACGGAGGTGCTTTACCACATTCAGATATCACTTTCCAGTCCACTCATTAGTATCTGTACCTGTACGCTACACACTGAGGAAATGAACGGACGTGACTTTCCTAACCGGGGGTTACATGAATCCTCCGTGACCACAAGCCCTGTGGGGCCCACCGTGATGTTTATGTTATATCCACTCCGTCCGTCCATTTTTCCAGATTATTTTAGGACATGGTGCGAAAGATGATGGAGGTCCAAAACTCAAGTGGACCACATCGCATGAAACAGTGTTGATGAACATGTCCACCGTCAAAACCTTCCAGGGGCCAATGATGAAAATCTACTTATAATCCAATCCGTTCATACCGTCACTCCCACTTGTATAAAGGTAAATCACAAATATCAGCCTGATCCAAAAAATCCATCGTCTGCAAAAAGAGTTTTAACGGTCGGCGTTGAATCTCCACCGTTTCTTCCGGTGGAAGCTACATGATTTTTGTCTCAGTCCATGCAGAGGGGATCTGTGGGGCCCACCGTGGAATATGGGTTATATACACGCTATCCATCGATTTTCCAGATCATTTTAATGTACAAGGCTAAAAATAGGCAGATCCAATGCTTAAGTGGGGCCCACCTGGATGAACGGCAAACACAAAGATAGACGAAAGTGGGCCCCACAGAACCCTTGCATAGACCAAGTTCGTAGGGAGGGCAGGACGCAATCCACTTTCATGTACCTCTGGAAGTGGATTAAGTACACAATAAACTCTGTGGGGCCCACCGTGATGAAAGTGTCTTAGCCACGCCATCCATCTGTTTTACCAGCTGGCTTTAGGCATGAGCCCAAATTTTAAGTGGGCCACACCATACACCATATGAATTTGGGAAGCGGATTGCGTTCTGTGTAACTCAGTACCCTTAGCGTAGTGAGTAAAGTGTGTGGGGTCCACTGTTATTTATTTCTTTTATCCACTCCGTTAATCCCTGTTAAAAGATAATTTTAGGTTTTGAGCCCAAGAAAGAAGCAAATTAAAATCTCAAGTGGACCACACCACAGGAAACGGTTTGATTGAACCTCTACCATTGGAAATTTTTTGGAGGCCAAAGAAGTTTTGGATCAAGTTGATGTTTATGCTTTCTCTTCATCCATGTCTTTGTGATCTTATGAAAAGGTTGGATGACAAATAAAAATTACTTTAGACCCTAGGAAGGTTTCAACGGTGGAAATCAGTATTCCACACTGTTTCCTATGTAATGGTCCACTTGAGCTTTGGATCTACTTCGATTTTGGGTTCAACCCTAAAATTAGGGGTAAAACTGGATGGATGGTGTGGATAAACCACATAAATTCACGGTGGGCCCAACTGATTTTACTCAGTACGATAAAAGCGTACTGAGTAACTCAGTACGCAATCCGATTTCATGAATTTGTTTCCGTAGTATCATTTATTTATTTATTTATTTTTTACTTACGCACACAGGCACCCCACACACACGCTTACACACGCACATACACCCCACACACGCACGCCGTGGGATTTCACCACTGGTGGGTACTCGAACTCTTGACCCGGTGTTGAAACTCCTGGGAGTCTACCACTCGGGTAAGAGTTGTAATGCAACTTGTTCATGAAATCCAGACATGGATGAAGGGAATAAACATTAGCTTGATCGAAAATTTATGTGGCCAGTAGAAGTTTTCTACTGTGGGCGTTTAGATTGCACTGTTTTTAATGATATGGTCCACTTGAGTTTTGGATATGCTTCAATTTTGGGCTCTGTGTTATAAGTATGCAGGCGCATGCAAACTTGAAAATATGTCTCAATCCTATTGAGAAAATAAGAAGAAAAAAAATTTAGTTGATTGCTGGATAGTTTTGGAGTTGTTACTTGATCACAACAAAGGTGGCTTCACTATCATTGACTGGTCGTTGATGCTTATTGATGCCATCGAAGGTTTCATCAAAAGCGCACGCAGAACTGCATAAGTGCGCAATTTATTTCCTATTCTGATTGTGGTAGTATATATACCAGATGTAATGTGGATTTGTAGCGTTCCGTCCAACCAGAACAGTGTCCTGGGGCGTCCACGTAGGATTTGCCGTAGGACCATTCGTTTAATCCACCCACGGTGACGTGCTACAAATAAATGCATCTTGGATTGCCCCAGTTGAGCAAACTAGACAGGCCATGATAGGACCAAGCTTGAGCCGTCGAGCCAGATAGCAGTATCACTTAGCAACAACCCGTGCGGGCCCTACAACGGCATAGGAAGGTCAGAAATTTATAAAAATTTTGGGAAACATTGGCCTCACTGGGCTTGTAGACCATCGCGGAACACGGGCCTGGTGGACATTCAAAAGTGAAATCTAGCACTTGCCAAACGCACCCCACCAAGGCCCGAATTTAAATCTGGCACTTGTAAGTAAAACTGAAATGTGAGACATTTCAGCCATTGAATTTCTTCAAAAATTATGGTGAAGGTCTAATGTATTTTTTTACACCCGTCCACGAAATCTGAGACCCGATCGTGGCACGGTGACTATTGATCACAAATCGGACCCGTATGACTAAACCCCATATCCGATTGTTCTCAAATTTTGCATGGCCCTTCATCAGGCTAAGGAGCACCTACTCTATAACTTTCATGGCCATAGGGCCACCAGAACTGCTCCAATCACCAGAATCGACCCCCACAAGGCCATTTAAAGGATGAAATCGTTTACTTAGACCTCATATCCGTTCATCCGTTTGTCCCCAAATTTTATATGGCCCCTTATTGGGCCATAAGGCACCTACACACCAGATTTGGTGACCAAGGGGGTGTTAGGTCCGCCCCAACATTGATAGGGGGTCCTAGAGGGACATTATGGGTATTTTAGGAAACTTAAGGCCAATTGGCCCAACTCTAGGAAATAAAGCCCTAACCCTTATCTCATAACTCTCACCACAACTACCATTACCAAGGGAGTAAAGAGAGAGCTAGAAAGTAAGGGGAGAAGAAAAAGAGAGTGAATGAGTGCTAAGTTGGACCTTAGATCGAGGTGTGGCCCAAGGGAATCAACCATTTCAACTCCCTATCCTTTCCCCAAGGGAAACTCTACACTATAACCTCAACAATCGTTCGTGGGTCGTCTAGGTAAGATCCTTCACCCATTCTTCTTGAAAATCCATGTATTAAGAAGATATTGTCATGAAATTCTAACATGCAAAAGCTTGTTCTAGGGATTCCGGCAGGTCGACTCAAAAGCCCTCATTCTTAGGTCGTTTTCTGAACCTCCAACAATCTATAGGTGCGGACTATTGTTCTTAGATGGCCTAGCACCAATTTTAGTACGAGCTTAATGATTTTGATTGGTTGGATGCTATATTTGAAATTCTAGAGAAACCCTAGGAATTACATGTTTGTTGGAATTATATGGATGTACATGCTTATCTCTCAAATTTGGTGTTGATCTTGCCTCTCACCTGGTATTATGTATGGATGAAAATATGCTCATGTTTGCCTAATTCTTTTCCCCCATATGTGGTGCTTCATTGTGTGTATGATTTATTACCCCTGTGTTTATGATTTCTTAAGATGGAGAAAGTGATTAACTTCCTCACAAACCCTCACACTCACATGCACCTTATTTCTTGATAATGTTTTCTTGCTTGGTAGGAGTATTAGTTTTATATGGTTGAGATGCATGAGAACATGATTTTGATGTATTAGATGATAACCTGGATAGTTGGCAGGGTATGGATCACCCTCACACTCTTGGGTTGGTCAGGAACATTAGGAGAGACGGTAGTCTCATCGGTAGGACTATGCTAGGGTTAGATCTGTGGGTTTGGGCGGGTGTGTTCAGGTTGCTGTAGTTAGACTACATGGGTCCCTTGTGCCCGATGTTACTCGTCTCCCGCTCGCTTGACTCGTGCGGTCTAGCCTACTGTCTGACCAACCTTGTTTGTTAACCCTATTGCTCACACATGTATGGAACTTGGGACACCCTATAACCATAAGTGGCCCACCAACAACCAATTGCAACTGATCCACAGTCTCGTGAGCCGGGCATGGTAGAATGGGATACTGTGTCCGAGCTGTCGCCTATGCTGGGGTGTCGCGCCTCCCCGTAGTGATTGCGAGCGATCCCTTTCTCTTGGCACTCCTCATGTGCTTGAAGTCGGGGATGAGGAACCGACTGGATCATGGACCGCGGGGTCTTAGCCCCACGCGTTGGGGGGTCTTGGCCTCGCAACCAGTTTAGGGCATTGATATGTGGGGTGTATCAGATTCATCAACCTGCTGGATGAATGTATTAAACTAATAACTCGGCTAACATGATCGCATTGCATCGCATTAGTTAGGGTGGCGACTCGGAAGTCGAGGTCATATGCGATCGTTAGATGGAGCCGCTCGAGGGAGCGTTGTGGCGAGGGCATGCATCATATCACCTCGCATGCATGCATTTTAATAAGTATTGTTAGGTGTTGATGATTGACTACTTTTCATTAAGTTCATATTTTAATTGATGCCTGTTATAACTTGAGACTAATAACACCTACTGAGTTGATCACTCACTCCCACTCTGGGACCGTGTTTTAAAACACCAACCAGACCCGTTCATAGATGCGGGTGACTCAGGGCTTAAGGAGCCTGGTGAGGCGAGCTTCGAGGAGGAGGACGAGCTGTCCTATTTTCAGTTGATGGACGGTTCTCCGCGAGCTTGAGAGGCGAGATTGGATCGTTGTGCAGGGGGCTCAATTCTATTCTTTTTGGACTTACTATTCTTTTGTAATTTTGTTGGGGAGCGTTATGTGCGATTGTAACAACCCGTCCAATCAGTACAGTGTTCTGGGGTGTCCATGTAGGATTTTTCGCAGGACCGATCATTCAAACCATGCGCGGTGACGTACCACAGACAAATCAACCTAGGATTAGCCCATTAGAATAAACCGGTCGGATCATGACAGGACCCAGTGCGGGCCGTCAAGCCAGATGGCTCATTTGCCCTTAGCAGCAACCCGTATGGGCTGCACCGTGACGCAGGAAGATCAGAAAATTTTAAAAATGAAGGGAACCATGAATCTCGCTGGGCTTGTGGACCATCGCGGACCACGGACCCAGCGGACACCCAGAAGTGGGATCTGGCACTGACTAAATACATCCCACCAATGCCAGGACCGGAATCTGACGCTTGCAAATGAAACCGAGATACCAGGCTATCCAACCGTCGGATCTCTTTCACATTTACGGTGGAGGTCTAATGAATTTTCCTACACCCGTCCACCAACTCTGGGACCCGATCGTGGAACAGCGACCGTCGATCACAAATCGGACCCGTACGACCAAACCCCAGATCCGATCGTCCCCAAATTTTGCATGGCCCTTCATCGGACCATGAAGCATCTATCCTAGGAATTTCATAGCTAGAGGGCCACCAGAACCACTCCAATCACCAGAATGGACCCCTCGGGCCGTTTAAAGATCAGAACCGTTGACTTAAACCCCACAACCGTCCATCCGTTGGTTCCCAAATTTTACGCGGGCCCTAATCGGGTCATAGGGCACCTACCCACCAAATTTGGTGGCCAAAGGAATGTTAGGGCTACACCAAGTCCAAAAATGAGTCCTAGTAGGCTATTTTGGGAATTTGGGGAAACTCAAGGCCAAAGGGCCCAAGTCTAGGGAATAAACCCTAGCTCTCATAACTCTCTCTCAATTACTACAACCACCAAGAGAGAAAGAGAGTGAAGGAGAGTAAAGGTAAGAAAGAGAGAGGGGGGAAGATTCAAGGTGGACCCTAGATCGAGGTCGGAGCTAAGGAAGCTGATCTTGCATCTCCATATCCTTTTTCTAAAGGGAAAAATCCAATATTACAACCCCAAGGATCGTCCGTTGATCGTCTAGGTAAGATCCTTCATCCCTTTTTGCTTGAAACCCTTGTGTAGAGGAGAGACTTACATGGGATTCTAACATACTTGTAACGCCATGGAAATCGGGGGTCACGCATACGCTCAACTCCCGAGTTCCCAAGAGTTACTTTTAACCAGTTTTTATTAATGTGCATTTAATCCAGTTTAATTATGCAGCTTAGAAATTCCTGGAACATGAATATAACCATGCAAGTCTACTGAAATGAAAGAAATCTATCATAAATACAAGTCTAAAAATATAAATGGATCATACAAGGCGTGCCCAACCAAAGCAACAAACAAAAAAATGCTATGCTAAAAAAGAATAAGGCTGAGCCCACTGCCCAGCTATCCCAATCCTGACCATCAAGCCGATGGAGAGTCATCCATCAACTGAAAATAGGATAGCTCGTCCTCCTCGTCGAAGCTCGCCTCGCCAGGCTCCTCCAACCCTGAGTCGCATCTATGAACGGGTCTGGTTGGTGTTTTAAAACACCGTCCCAGAGTGGGAGTGAGTGATCAACTTAGTGGGTGTATTAGTCTCAAGTTATCACAGACATCAACTATAGTATGATCTTAATGAAAAACAGTCAATCATAAACACCTAACTAGTCTTATTAATGTGTATGCGTGCAGGATGATATGATGCATGCCCTCGCCACAATGCTCCCTCGAGCGACTCCGTCTAACGATCGCATATGACAACACTCCCTCAATGCGACCTCGATTGCCGAGTCGCCATCCTAACTAGTGCGATGCAATGCGATCATATTAGCCGAGTTATTAGTTAGGTCCATTCATCCAGCAGATTGGGGAATCTGGTACACCCCACGTATTAATGCCCTAAAGACCCCCCAATGCGTGAGGCCGAGACCTAGCGGTTCGTGATCCTATCGGGTTCCTTATCCCCGACTTTAAGCACATGAGGAGTGCCGAGAGAAAGGGATCACTCGCGGTCACCACGGGGAGGCGCGGTACCCCATTATAGGCCGACAACTCGGACACAGTGTCCCATTCCACTATGCTCGACTCACGAGGCTGTGGACTAATTTTAAATGGGTTATTGATGAGTTACAACGGTTGTAGGGTGTTCCAGGTTCCATACATGTGTGAGCAAATAGGGTTAACAAACAAGGTTGGTCAGACAGTATGCAAGACCGCACGAGTCAGGCGAGCGTGAGACGAGTGACATTGGGCATAATGGACCCATGTAGTAGAACTACAGCCACCCGGGCACACCCGCCCAAACTCACGGGTCTAGCCATATCATAGTCCAACCGATGATACTATCGTCTCTCCTCAAGTTCCTGACCAACCCAAGAGGGTGAGGGGATCCATGGCACACCGACAATCCAAGTTATCAACTAGCATATCACATAATGTTTTCATGCATCTCAATCATAAAATTCACATATTCTCAACGAGCAAGCTATCGCGATCATGAACAAATGCATGTGAGTTATGTGGGCCTATGAGGAAGTTAAGCACTTCCCCCATATTACGAAATCATGTGCTCAAGCAAAATGACATCATATATACTATGAGGCATAATATATGAAGAAATCAAACATAGCATAATCATGAATTCATACATACACAAAAATCATGTGAGAGGCAAGGACGACATTTAAGAGCCAAACATACAATCCATACAATTTCACAACACATACATCCTAGGGTTTCTCTAGAATTTCAAATATTGCATCCATACGATCATAATCATTACTAAAATTGGTGCTAGGCCACCTAAGAATAATAGTCCGCACCTATGGGTTGTTAGAGATTCGGAAAATGCCCTAGGGAAGAGGGCTTTCGGGTCGATCGGCTAGAATCCCTAAAACAAGCTCTTACATGTTAGAATTCCGAACCAATCTCATCTTACTACATGGATTTCAAGAAAAATGGGTGAAAAATCTAACCTAGGCAACCCACGGACGTTTGTTGAGGTTAAGGAGGAGAGTTTTTCCTTGTAAGAGAGGTAGGGAGTTGGAAGGGTTGACTCTCTTGGGCCCCACTTCGATCTAGGATCCACCTTGTATCTCCTCCTCTCACACTATCTTTTCCTCTTAGCTCTTCACTCTCTTTCTCTCTTGGTGGTTGTGGCAAATGAGAGAGAGTTATGAGAGTTAGGGTTTATTCCCTAGACTTGGGCCCTTTGGCCTTAAGTTTTCTCAAATTTCCAAAATAGCCTACTAGGATTCACTTTTGGAGTTGGAGTGACCCTAACACTCCTTTGGCCACCAAATTTGGTGGGGGCCATATAAAGTTTGGGAACAAACGGATGAATGGTTATGGGATTTGAGTCAACGGTTCCGATCTTTAAATGGCCCTGTGGGGTCCATTTTGGTGATTGGAGTGGTTCTAGTGACCCTCTAGCTATTAAATTCATAGGATAGTTGCTCCATGGCCTGATGAAGGGCCATGCAAAATTTAGGGACGATCGGATATGGGGTTTGGTCACACGGGCCCGATTTGAGATCAACGGTCACCGTTCCACAATCGGGTCCCAGAGTTTGTGGACGGGTGTAGGAAAATTCATTAGACCTCCACCGTAAATGTAGAAGAAATTCGACGGTTGGATAGCCTGGTATCTCCGTTTCATTTGCGAGTACCAGATTCCGGTCATGGCATTAGTGGGGTGCATTTAGTCAATGCCAAATCCCACTTCTAGGTGTCCGCTGGGTCCGTGGTCCGCGATGGTCCACAAGCCCAGTGAGTTCTATGGTTCTCTAAATTTTTAGATTTTTCTGACCTTCCCGCGTCGCGGTATAAGCCGTACGGGCTGTTGCTAAGCGTAAACGGCCATCCGGCTTGGCGGCCCACACTAGGTCTTGCCATGACTCGTCTGGTCCTCTCAATCTGGCTAATCCTAGATTAATTTATTCATGGAACCACGCCACAAGTAGTATAATCGAACAGCCTTGCAGCAAATTCTACGTGGACACCCCAGGACACCGTTCTGGCTGGACGGGATGTTACATAAGTATAACCCTTAACCTTAACTTAAATTTTAATTAGATTATAATTCACTTTACTAATGATGAAATTGTTGATGAATTATGGTTTGTAGCGTTTTTCTTAAACTTCTGACATGAGAGCCGCATCCGAATAGAAGACTTTCGACTTTAAGGTGAAAATCTACCCTCAAACTTATACCTAACATTTTAAAATAATTAAATGTATTTGTTTGCTCTTTAGTTGATAACATTCTCGATAAAATGCTTGAATGATAAGAAACTCTTAATATTAGAACTCTTCGATGTCGAATGTTAAGAAATGTTAATATGATTAAATTGTATTGATGTGAATTGAATTGCATTGAATTGTACCTGTGTTCAATTGGTATACCATACTGTGATATTGAATTTCCTTACAATCATGTTTATGTAGTGGATAAATTTGAATTGTTGTTGTGGTGGATCGAGCTCCGCAAATTATTTAAATATGCGGATAGCCCACTTTAGGGTGGCTTATACGACCGATCGAAGTTGAACACAAACGATAGTTCGACTACATGGGACCCTCTTGCCTGATATCACACGCCTCACGCTCGCCTGACTCGTGAGGTCTAGCCTACCATCTGACCAACCTTGATTGTTAACTCTGCTTGCTCACACATGTTTGGAATCTAGAATACCCTACAACCGTGGTAGCCCATCAATAATCCATTTGAAATTGGTCACAGCCTGATGAGCCGGGCATGGTGGAATGAGACACTGTGTCCGAGCTGTTGGCCTATGCTGGGGTACCGCGCCTCCCCGTAGTGACCGCGAGCGATTCATTTCTCACGGCACTCCTCATGTGCTTGAAGTCAGGGATGAGGAACCCGACGGGATCATGGACCACGGGGTCTCGGCCTAACGCATTGAGGGGTCTTGGCCTCGCAACCCCTTAGGTAATTGATACGTGGGGTGTACTAGATTCCCAAATCTGCTGGATGAATGGACCTAACTAATAACTCGGCTAATACGATCGCATTACATCGCACTAGTTAGGGTGGCGACTCGGCAGTCGAGGTTGCACTGAGGGAGTGTTGTCATTTGCGATCGTTAGATGGTGTCGCTCGAGGGAGCGTTGTGGTGAGGGCATGCATCATGTCATGCTGCATACATGTGTATTAATAAGATTACTTAGACGTATGTGATTGTCTGCTTTTCATTAAGACCATATTATAATTAATGCCTGTGATAACTTGAGACTAATAGCACTCACTGAGTTGATTACTCACTCCTACTCTGGGACGGTATTTTAAAACACCAACCAGACCCGTTTATAGATGCAGGTGACTCAGGGGCAGAGGAGCCTGGTAAGGCGAGCTTCGACGAGGAGGACGAGCTATCCTACTTCCAGTTGATGGAGGGTTCACCGCCAGCTTGAGAGGTGGGATTGGATCACTAAGCAAGGGGCTCAGTTCTATTCTTTTGGACTTGCTATTCTTTTGAAATTTTGTTGGGTAGCGTCATATGCGCCCTTTCATACTTTTGGACATGTATATGATTGTATGTTTGTTTTTCACTCATTTCAGTAGACTGGCATGGTTATGTTTCATGCTCCAGGAACTTCCAGGCTGCGCAACTAAACTTGATTAAACGCATCAATGAAATCGGTTAAAAGTGACTCTCAGGAACTCAGAAGTTGAGCGTATACGCGACTCCCGATTTTTAGGGTGTTACAGACCCATTTATTCTTTTGAACATGTATATATATATATATATTTGTATTTGTTCTCTTTCATTTCAGTGGACTTGTGTGGATGTACTTCATGTTCCAAAAGATTCCAGACTGCGCATTTAGACTAGATCGCATATTAATGAAAACCGGCTATAAGTGACCCCGGGAACTCGGGAGTCGAGTATATACACGACCCCCGATTTCCAGGGCGTTACAGGATTATGAAAAAGTTAAGGTTCCCTAAGACGTGCTTAAAGGTTTTAGAGAGTTTTTTAGAGAAAAATGCTAGGGCTTTGATTTGTAAGGTTTCATCTCTTATAACTTCATTTTTTATAGTGCATTCTTACTTGTACTGTGGTTTTTTCCTGTAAGAGTTTTCCACGTAAAATTGGATTATTCTTTAATTGGATTTACTTTTGCGATTATGATTACTTTATTTGATTCATCTTTGTGTGTTTCCACGAGTCTCAACAGACTAGACCCATATAATTATCCTGGGTCAGAGAATTAGAGATTCCCTAAATAAGATAACTCTTAGATAAGATTTATGATCGAAGATTCTAGGTAAAAACATCTGCAATTGAAAAGATATACGTTGGCACCCTTCTTGCGACACTTATGTACAATTTTTACATTTTGTGATTTTATGATTTTTATGAATGCTTTAAGGTCTAAATGGCTTTATTTAACTAACTAGGTAGTTGTGAACAATGTTAGAAACTGAATAGTAAATCACTACTCACCAAACTCGCCGCAAGAAGATTATGCTATCTTAACCTAGGGTGAAATTCTTAGAAGAGTAGTTACAAAAGAAAAAAATAAGAGAAAGTAAACGATTATAATACACCAGTAGTGTAACACCTCGTGCGACCCATTTATATTTTTGGACCTGTATATATACTAGATCTCTTTCATTTCAGTAGACATGTGTGGTTGTGCTTCATGTTCTAAGAAATTCCACGCTGCGCATTTCAACCTGATTAAACGCATATCAATGAAAATCAGTTATAAGTAACACTCGGGAACTCGAGAGTTGAGTATATGCATGACCCCCAATTTCCAGGACGTTACAAGTAGTAAATAAGATAAAGTATAAGATTAAGTGATACTTGATTTATGATATACTAGGATCTAAAGATTCAGCAAAGTGCAGAGCGTACACTTACGAGTCATCTAGATAATAAATAGGAGGGTGTATGAGAAGCGAAATGCGTAATGCCAAGTGTAACATCCCAGATTTTTTTCAACTTGGGAGTTGGATGTCCTTGTTTGTTACCTTTAATTTCTCGAATTAAGTGTATATCCGTGTGTGTATTTGCAAGTATTTGGGACCAAAACCCTTAACCTATTCCAGAAATTCCTAGATTAACCAAACGAGCTTTAAATCGGCCGTTAGTGGTTCGTTAAACCCAAAACTATAGAAAGAAATTTGTCTTGTTAGGCTTGATGTCCATCGTAGATGTTGAGTCAAGGTGGTGTACAGAATCGCTCGGTTTGGAGCCGAAAGGCAACACATGTGTTGTGTGAGGCTAGACTGAAATTAAAATGAACTTAAGTTAATTGTCAACCTTTGATATTTTCTCAAGTTATGACTTTCGAGCCATTAGATCACAACCAAATTTAGGACTCTAACCTAGAGTATTGTTCTCCACACATTTGTATAACCATGACCCCGATCGATGATCAATAATCGTCGAACTGACTTTTGATCATAACCATTGATCGGTGTGTCTAATTTGTAGTGCGATCGAAGTGTTGCATAGATCACCATTAAGGGCAACCATCCTTCGATATAGATAGACCCATATACCCTCTAGTAGGCTTCAAAAGCTAGAAACAACCTCTCATAGGGTTATAATGGTAGGTACCTATGCATTAGGGCCATTTGCACCACATCTAACACTATAAATATCCATTTATTTCACTCTCCCTCTCCTCATACGATTTTTTTCCTAAAAAATGAGAGAAAGAGGAAGAGAAGAAGAGGGGAATGAGAGAAATGGTGGGGCCCAATGTCGGATCACGCCGTCCGATCCCCGTGCTCACCGGATTTTGTAAGATTTCGCCTCTATGCTTGGTTTCACGTCTTCCACGGCTGAAATTCGACGATTTCGAGTCAGATTCTTCACACCTTCATAGGTAAGAGGTTCGCTAGTTGTCCTTTTATCTCTTTCTTTCGTTTCTTACATTTTTGAGCCATTAGGGTTAGAAACTCCCTTTCATTTCCATCGTTTCTCGGAAACCCTAACTCTAAGGTTTGTTTATACTAGGACTTAGGGTCTCGATAATCGATTAGGGATGACTTATACTATTGAGGAAGTCGAATTTAGGCGTGGCTCCATATGGATGCTATTGTACACCAATTCTGAATCTTGACTAGTCGAATCAAGTTGGGGTTTGCTCGAACTAAGTTAAGTATAACCCTTAACCCTTAATTAAATTTTAATTAGATTATAATTCACTTTACTAATGATGAAATTGTTGATGAATTATGGTTTGTAGCATTTTTCTTAAATTTCTGACACGAGAACCACATCCGAATAGAAGACTTTCGACTTTAAGGTGAAAATCTACCTTCAAACTTATACCAAACATTTAAGAATAATTAAATGTATTTGTTTGCTATTTGGTTGATAACATTCTCGATAAAATGCTTGAATGATAAGAAACTCTTAATATTAAAACTCTTCGATGTCGAATGTTAAGAAATGTTAATATGATTAAATTGTGTTGATGTGAATTGAATTGCATTGAATTGTACATGTGTTCAATTGGTTACCATACTGTGGTATTGAATTTCCTTATAATCATGTTTATGTAGCGGATAAATTTGAATTGTTGTTGTGGTGGATCGAGCTCCGCAAACTATTTGAATATGCGGATAGCCCACTTCAGGGTGGCTTATATGGCCGATCGAAGTTGAACACAAACGATCGACAATAGTTGGAACTACACGAAATGCCTTGTACCCAATGCCGGTTTGTCCAAGGTCTTTTGTAATCGGTTACATCAGTCTAATGCAGGACTTAATCATTCTTATACTTGGTGATTATATAATACTCGATAGAATTTGAGATACAATTATTACCATTGATTTAAGTCTACTCATAACTAGGGGTGTACACGAGTCGAATTGGGCTCAACCCGGCCTGACCTGGTCACCAGCCAAACTCAGCCCGAACCTAGCCTGGCCCGGTCACCGAGCCAAAATGTCCAACCCGAACTCGGCCCGGTCAGCGGTTGGGCGAGTTCGGGCTAGTTTCGGACCTTACAGCAAGTTCATGGGAAGGGCTTTGACAGGTAATTCGCATCCCATTACAAGGCCCTCGATCAACGATTTAAATAGTTGAACTATATACTCACAAAAAATCTAACTAGTTGGGACATTATAATTCTTTTTTGTATTTGGATGAATCTAAGTCATTCAAGTTATACGTCTGTGAGGTAGATGAGTCACTGTCACTTCAAAGATGGGCATTGAACTATCCCAGAAGGGTAAAGAGGAAAGGAACGGGTAAGGTTTTGATATACACACACACACACACACACACACACACACACATCACTCAACCAAGTCGGGCCAGGTCGGGTTTCGAACCGAGTTGGGCCGAATTGGGACCTATCCGAACTCGGCCCAAACTCAGTTTTGGGCTGAAGAAAATGGCCTGTCCCGATCGAAACTCAGTTCCTGGTCAGGCCGAGTCGAGCTTTTTCGGGTTGAGTCAAGCGAGTTAACCGGGCTAGCCCGATTGGTGTACAGCCCTACTCATAACCATTAGTGCGTTACAATTCTACGAAGATTTATGAGCCGGATATGGTGGTATGAGACATCGTGTCCAAGTCATCCACCTACGCTTGGGTGACGTGCCTACTACATAAGTAAAATATTGGGTGACAAGTTCGTCATATTGGTAAAACATTGGGTGACGGGCCTTCCCATAGTGAACATCGAGCACTTATGAATGTCGCAACCCTATCATGTTGTTAATGGTTCGAGTGGAGTGTCTTCTCCACATTTAGGGTGTAGGTGATGACCTTCACCCTATATGTGATTGTCCTTGGGTGACAAGCAATAATATTAATCCAACTAAGTTGTATGGAGTATTGGATGATGAACCCAAATTTGAATCAATGGACATTGGCGAGGGGCTACTATGTGCTGCCACGAGTTACGTGAATCCGTTTAACGATTATTAATAGAATGATGGTATCCTAACATTGCCAACCTCTTGTATAAACCATAAATAATAACAAATTGGCTAATCATGCATAGCATAATGGAAATATTGTTGGGTTGTGTTGTGGGCCAATCATTGCGCATATCATCATGAAAATTATTGTTGGGTTGTGCTGCGGGCCAACTATTGTGCATAAAATCATATAATGCATTAAATAACCAACTTAAGAATTGTTTGTTTTGTATCATCATCATTGCCTATGCTTAATTATATTTGTAACATGTGTAACTTGCTTAGTATATGTGTATTAGATGTAACATGCTTAGTATATGTGTATTAGATGTAACATGCTTAAGTTGTATTACATGTATGAATATATATTTGTTATGAACATACTATTCACTAAGGGCGTGTTTGATTTTTCAGGGCCTGTGTAAATACCCTGGAAATGGATAATTATTACTATTTCACTTGTTTGAAAATCCATCGTACTTGCTACATTGGAAACTGGTTCAAAAGAGCTCTTTTATATTTGTGGACCCCAAGGTGATGTATATAATATATCCACTCCATCCAGCCGTTTTAACACAATATTTTAAGGCATGAGTCGAAAAATGAGGTACATCGAACACTCAAATGACCCACACCACAAGAAACAGTGGCCTTAAGAAGTTTTTAATGGTAAGTATTCAATTCCCTTTTTCCCATGGCGTGGTCCACTTAAGCTTTGGATATGCCTCATTTTCTGGCTCATGCCATAAATGCATTATGCATAATAGATGAACGGTGTGGATAAGTGATATATATCACAGTGGGACCCACACATATGTTGTGGTGTTCTCGATTTTTGAGTAAAAAAAGCATGCGATCAAATCAAACGTTGAAAAAAGTGAGGTAAATACCGGGGAAATAATTATTAAATATTTACAAGGTATTTTTCGGTGAGTTGAAAAATCAAACACGCCCTAAATGTCCCAAGTAACAATTTTGAGGATATTTTTTCAGGTAGTGCGCTTGGGGCGTCCAATAGATTTCTATCTTCTTCTCGTTTGGTAGTTGTTCTTCTATTCATATTATAATTATTATAATTTATATAATTCTTACATGGGTAGTCATCCCTTTTGGAATTTTAGATTTTGAATGTTATATATATTCCTGCATTTTGTTATATCTACTTCGCTTTGTTTTCACTAAGTTGAAACATGTTACCATAATTATTTGTATACGAAATAAATGTGAGTGTAAACGAGTACACATGCCTATTTTATTAAATTAACACTTAGAAATTTAAAATCGGAATCTATACCGAGCCGATTTTCAAAGGCATGACAATAAATTGGCCAGCACCGTTGAAACGCTCCGGGCGCTTGTGATCGGGAAAGCTGACTCCACCCCAGGCGAAAATGCTTGCTTGACTTACTAGCCACACGGGTACGTGACTTTTGAAAACGTGATATCCACCCCGTCCATCAGGTGTGCCCAACCGGTGTTTAGACAGAGGCTAGAAAATTAGGCCGATTCATTTCTTAGGTGGGCCACACCACGGGGAACAGTTGACACAAGAAATCCCACCATTAAAAATATCCAAATTGACTGTGGGGTCCACCGTAGTGCATATATGCAATTACTCTATTCATCTGACGCGCAACACCCGGACGGTGGTATAACGCGGAAATCATGACATTCCACCAATCACATTGGCCACACCATGTGAGTTAGATGTTTTAGGAATAATTTTACACATTTTCCCATAGAGTGGTCCAACTTAGCTTTGGATTGGAATCTTTCTTAAAATCTACGGTGAAAATATGGCGGCCCACCTTATGGACGGGTTGGATCTAATTCATAATCCTCTTGTTGAGGGCAAATCAAGCTCTAGGCAACCGTTGCAAGTTTCATCAGAAGGGCATTTTCGTAATTTTACATATAGAAGGGGAAATAATCCCATAGACACATCTCCACCATATCATGATCCATCTCCGTTCCTCCCTGCATATGGCAGAGTGAACGATTGATCAAGACCGTTCAAATATTATATACTACCACAAGATGTCAATATTTCTGGATTCATAAAAACCGTTCAATCGAAGGCATCCATTTCACTGTTCTCATCTGGATGATAAAATTAACGGTTGAAATATGACAGAAGAAAATTTTATAACATAAATATGATATATATATATATATATATATATAAAATATTTAACACACAATTATTCCTTGATTTAAGATATTTGGACGGTTTAGATCAACATATTCCCATGCAAATTGTGCGATAGAAGGTACGATCTATCATTATATCCATAGAGGCGTATCTACCGTATTATTTCCCAAAACTCGCTCATTGGTCGAAGTCTATTTTAGCAGTTAGTTCGAAGTCCGAGGGCACATATATTACTCAAATGGGGGCCGACTCGAGTCCCTCTTGCGAAAAACCAATATTAATACGTCACCAAGACACTGTACCAACGTTGTAATTTTGATTAATCTGTACCGTCTATCTGAATTAAGAACATTCAATGGTCCAAATTAAAACAATAAAATCAATTTTATGTCTTTGGTTAGATTTATAGGTTAATAATATAATAATCAACGGATGACATAAAAATTGAAAAAATAAAATATTTAATCGTAGTTTTTGGGAGCCAAAATAGAAAAATCGAGCGGATGGATGGTCACGATTACTCAAACGTTCAGCCACGTGTACATGCAATTTGCAACGAATAAGAGCTGGTCCATTGCACAGTGCACTGGAAAGCTACATCTTACCCCAACAACCAGCCAAATCTACGTGGCAGTACTTGCCACGTGGATGTCCACGTGGCGTGTCTCTATTCGTAAACGTAGCGAAACGACGTTTGCCGGACGTCCTTAAATAGCTCTGGCAGCGCCATTTGATGACGCTTCCAAAACCCTAAAACAGCGACCGAAAGCGAAGAAATCTCCCTCCAGAAGAAAATCCGGTTTTCCGGCGATTTTTTTCGTAAAAATCGGCTATCTTTCTTCGTCGAATCTCGTTTTCTGGCATTTTTACGGTCTCCGTCACAAGAATCCGCGATTTCGCTCTATCACTAGCCGCTTTTTTTCCGTCGATTTTTGCTTATCAGTCTGATAATCTGGTTTCCCGGCGTTTCTATCTGTTTGATTATCGTTTTCGGTAAAAAATCGGCCGTTTTAGCCCTCGCGTATATATCGTTTCGCAGGCGTCATTTTTGTTCGAAAAAGTCGGCGATTTTTTGCCGGATTCTCTGTACGTTATCTTAAAGCTACCTTTCCATGACCGATGATGGCATCTGCTTGCGTGAACAACATTGGAATGTCGCCGGAAAATTTCCTCGACTGCCCGCCGGCATACTCGCCGTACGGATGGCTCAGCCCTAGAATCTCTTTCAGCCGTGATTTCGTCGACGACGGTTCGAACATTGCCGGTGATATGCCCGCTCCGGCCGCGGTGCCTGAAGGCCCACCTGAAAAATCAGATCTAGAAGCTTCTGGTAAGGATCTGATAGATTTCGAGTTTAGACTCGACGATCCAGTCGCAATGCTCCCCGCCGACGAGCTCTTCTTGGACGGGAAGCTCGTGCCGCTGCAGCTAGCTGCAATCCGTCCGTCGTGTGATCCGACGGCCGAGATCCGGTCCACACGATCTCCAGACGCCACGAAATCGCGGCGGAGGGCGGAGTTTTCCCGATCGGATCCCTACGTGTTCTCTCCAAAGGCGCCGAGGTGTTCAAGCAGATGGAGAGAGCTTCTTGGCTTAAAGAAGCTCCAAAACCCTAAGCCGGAGCAAGAGCTACAGAAATCGAATTCCCTGCCCGTGAAAAGCCCTAACCCGAAATCCCTGAAGCATTTCCTTCACCGGCACCCGAAATCCCATTCGATCGATTCCAATCTCAGCCTTCCGTTGCTACGGGATTCCGATTCGGAGTCGTTCTCGATCTCATCATCTCGTCTATCGCTCTCATCGTCTTCCTCATCCGGCCCCGATCACGAAGACCTCCCTCGCCTCTCTCTCGATTCCGAAAAGCCCAACCCAAACCAGACCCGACTCCGAGTCAATCCCCCCAGGGTAAGGGTATCGAAGCCCCGGGCACTGTCCGATCCAACAGCCAGGATCGGCCGGAGCCCGATGCGCCGTGCGCCTGATTCGACAGCGATCCCTGTCCGTGGCGTCTCCGTCGACAGCCCGAGAATGAATTCCTCTGGCAAGGTAGTTTTCCAGAGCTTGGAAAGGAGCTCGAGCAGCCCCGGCAGCTTCAACGGCGGATTGAAGACCGGAAAAAACAGAGGGATGGAGAGATCGTATTCGGCGAATGTGAGGGTTACGCCGGTGTTGAATGTGCCGGTCTGCTCGTTGCGGGGATCGTCTAAGACCGGGTCTATGTTCGGGTTCGGGCAGCTGTTCTCGCCGCAGAAAAAAGACGGCAATGTTGCCAGAGGACACAATCGGTGCAGGACCGATCGGATTTGATCTGATCGATGCTCCTTTGATTAATCAACGGTGGTAAAATTTCTATCAACTGCTCTTTTTTTTTTTCCTCCTTTTAATGAATTCCGGGTTATTTTGCTTACATCTTTAGATGTATATATGCGGCATTTTTCTTTCTTTAAATGTAGGGTTTTTTTTCCCCATTGATCTGATCTAGAAATGGAAAATCTTTTTTGTTCTGGAATCTGTTTCTGTTTCTGTTTCAAATGGCTGGTTTAATACTCTGGAAGAGGGTGATGCTCCATACTCGTGCCTACTGGAATTGTATACGTGGCAGACAAGTACTAAAATTTGAACTGTTCAGGTAAATGGGTGGAGAAATATCTCTGAACTCGGCTTCGGTAGTTGCCCGTCCAGTACGGTGCTGGAAAAGCTCTGTCGGCCCACTATAACGTATGTCTTATCCACGCCGTCCACTCGTTTTGGCATGAGTCCAAAATGCGGTAGATCCAAATATCTAGTGGACCACACCACAGGAAACAGTAGTGATTGAACGCCTACCATTGAAAATTTCCCTTGGCCCACTGATTATTTATATCAGCTTGATCCAAAACTTCAGTGGTCCCAAGAAAATTTTAAAGGTGGTTTCCTATGGTGTGGTCCACCTGAGATTTGGATGTCATTTTTGGGCTAATACCATAAAATGATCTGAAAAAAAAAAAAAGAAGGGATGGACGGCGTGGATAAACACATGCATAATAGTGGGCCCAGAGCTTTTTACCGCATGGAACAGTACCGAGCTCGGTACTGGAGGGGTCACTACCGAAGCCGAGTCTCGTATGTCACAAAATCATGAAAGGGGGGAAAGCACATTCCTTGATATGGGAACCTTTGCTATTTTCCGTTAAAATGGTGGGAGTGTTGGCTACTATGCGTTTTTAAACCGTCCAGGAGATGGCCCCACTGATCGTACTGATACTGTTGTATGTTCAGTGGATATTTTGGGCCATTACCTAGCTAAAATTGACGGTTACGTTTGAAGCACGTTATGCCACGTGTACTATTTCTGTGTGAATGCATATGGAGCACATCATGCTCTACGGGAGTATGTTTTTCTTGATCTTTTGGATTTTGGGAAAATGAGGAGAGATAGGATTCGGTTTTGATTTGGGGATTTATGGATTTTATTATTATTATTTTCCTGCCGTTTTACAGGGATGCTATGGGACCATCGGTTTTTCCCGCTCATGCACTGACCCGTCCAGTACCGATTCGGTGTTTTTATCCATGCCGTCCATTCATTTTTTTCAGCTAATTTTAGGACTAAGGGCCCAAACATGAGGCAGATCAAAATCTCAGGTGTACCGCAACATAGGAAACAGTGGTGTGATTGAACGCCCACCATTGAAAACCTCATAGGGTCCACTGTAATGTTTGTTTGCCATCCGACCTGTTGATTTGTTCACACAGATCTGGATGAAGGGAAAACACAAATATCAGCTTTGATCCAAAACTTTCTTAGCTCCCAAGATGTTTTTAATGGTGGCCGTTGAATCACCTCTGTTTCCTGTAGTGAGGTCCATCTGAGATTTGGATCTACCTCATTTCTGGGCTAATGTCCTAAAATGAGGGATAAAACACATACATCATGGTGGGGCCAAGGCACCGACTATGGCAGGGAAGAAAGCGGATTGCGTACTGAGTAACTCAGTACCCTTAGCGTACTGAGTAAACTGTGTGGGGTCCACTGTTATTTATTTATTTTATCCACTCCGTTAATCCATGTTAAAAGATAATTTTAGTACTATATCCCAAAAATGAAGCAAATTAAATTCTCAAGTGGACCACACTACAGGAAACAGTTTGATTGAACCTCTACCACTGAAAATTTTTTGGAGGCCAAAGAAGTTTTGTGGATCAAGCTAATGTTTGTATTTTCTCTTCATCCATGTCTTTTTGATCCTATGAACAGGTTGGATGGCAAATAAAAATTAATTTACACCCTAGGAAGGTTTCAACGGTGGAAATCATTATTCCACACTGTTTCCTGTGTAATGGTCCACTTGAGATTTGGATTCACTTCAATTTTGGTATAAACTCCTAAAATTATCATTAAAAATGGATGGACGGTGTGGATAAACCACATACATTAACAGTGGGCCCAACTGAGTTTACTCAGTACGATAAAAGCGTACTCCGATTCCGGCAGGGAAATGCTTACCGTAGTAACCTTCCCGGGTCCACCGAGATGTTTATACGCCATCCAAACCCTTCCACTGGGATCAACTGAAAACCCCAAAATATTAACCTGATTCAA
Source organism: Magnolia sinica (assembly GCF_029962835.1). NCBI lineage: Eukaryota > Viridiplantae > Streptophyta > Magnoliopsida > Magnoliales > Magnoliaceae > Magnolia > Magnolia sinica. The sequence continues at coordinate 3,723,839 of NC_080584.1, read as the reverse complement.
AACTTCTGTGGCCTCAACGGTGGGTGTTCAATCCCCACTGTTCCCTGTCGTGTGGCCCACTTCAATTTGGGATGTTCCTCGTGTCCGAACGTGAGCTGGCAAAACGGATGGATGGGGTGGATTTCTCGCAAATATCACGGTGGGCCCTACCTAGCGTGGGTCGAAGGCAATCCGCCTCTGGAAGCTAATGTTGAATGAATTTAGAACCGTGCGTAATAATAATTATTATTTTGTCGTATTTTGCTAACATGGGCTGCTATCGTGGTTTGAGAAGGTTTTGGTGCACTGTTCAGGACCGTCTGTCTGTTGGGTCTCACCATCGATGGCCTACTTCCAGAAAATCTTTTCAATAGACTCGCGTGACATTTCGATGATGGCCTTCTAAGAGACGGTTGAAAATGGAAATTCAGGGAGATTGGTTGATACGATCGATCTTGGGAGAGTTGCATGGGCCATCGACGGTGGATATGCAATCGGCCCACTGGTCCGGATTGGATTCTTGGATAGGCTTCCCCACTCTTCAGTACAATCGGTTGTGTGATGTACAAATGGGCTCCACTCACATGGTGGGCCCTAGAATGGATGGTTTAGGTCCCAAAAATCACAGCTGTTAGACAATCCTATGCATCTGATCTGTGGCCATTAAAGTGGTGGTGGAAAAACGACAGTTAACGGTCAAATATCCCTAGATTAAACTATATAATAAGTAATGGATAGGATCATCTCATGGTTTGTGGTTTTAAAACGTGAGCCGTCTGTCCTCGTGTCAGTGCACGGGTGGGCTCGATCGGTACATCACCCTACCACGTATCATTTGGTTCGCTTATTTACGTTCGAACATACCCATTACTGTGGATGGATGGTGGTTCAAAATACACTCGTCAAACAATCCTAGCCGTCTCCTTGGTGGCCATCAAATTAATAGAAGTGATGGACAGGATTCTCTTGTATATGTGATCTTTCGAAATACTGGCCATCCATAATAGGTAGGTATCACCAGATGGATGGCTCCGATTAATGTATCTCTCCTGTCCATTGCTCTGCCACGTGGATCATGAAGAGATTGGCTTTAGACATGTTCTGGTTCTTCGAGACGAGTGGGCTGGCAAATGGTAACCACTTGGGAGGGCCTGCCATCAGATCTGCAGCTGATCGTGTGTGGCCCACCATGGTAGGTTTATGGCATCCAACCTGTCCTGCAGGCTGCAGCATCGTCCCACATGCAACTGGGATGCCCAAAATAAAAATAAAAATAAAAATAAAAAAAATCCATTCATCAGGTGGGCCATTACATGATCTTCAAGGTTTAGGGGCCATTGTTTTCTGAGTCGGATTGCTGCGACCCTTCCTGTGGTCGGAAGCTAAGTGGGGCCCACCGTGATTTTTCTTGGAAATCCACCTGTCCATCCATTTTGCCAGCCTATGTTAGGCTGTGAGCCCAAAGAAGGAGCGGATCCAAAACTCAGGTGGACCACGCGACATGTAAACATCACGGTGCGTCCCTCGAATGTCTCAACGGTAGGCATTTCCCTTCCCACTTTTTTCCTGTCATGTGGCTCACGTAGTTTCGGATCTGCCTCATTTCAGACGCGGTTTGGCTGGCGAGGTGGCTAGTGGTCGGTGCTCTCTGGGCTCCATCCTGATGTATGTGCTTTATCCAGGCCGTCTATTCATTTCTCCTGATCATTGTAGGGCTTGATTACAAAAATGAGGCAGATATAAATATCTGGTGGACCACACCACAGGAAACCAGTGGTGATTGAATGACGACCATTTAAAACCTCCTAGGCCCACTGTAATATTTATTCGACATCCATCCTGTTGATTGGATCGCATCGTGGATGAAGGGAAAAAATAAATAAATATCAACTTGATCCAAAACTTTTGTGGCCTTACAAGAAAATTTTAACGGTGGGCGTTCAATCAACACTGTTTCCTGTAATGTGGTCCACTTGAGGTATGGATCTACCTCATTTTTGGCTCATAGAATAATAAAATTACATGGAAAAATAGATGGACGGTGTGGATGAAACACATACATCATGATAAGGCCCACAGAGCATAGACCACTAGCCATTGGCTAGTGGCAGGGTTACTAGCCAATCCGCTCCCATCATTTCTGGGTTCATGCCGTAACATGAGCTGTTGCTTGGAAGAGGATTTCTCGGACGCGGTTTAGCCAGCGGCTATTTGTCGGTGATCTGTGGGTCCCACTATGATATAAGTGTTTCATCCACGCCGTCCATTCATTTTTCCAAATCATTGTATGGTATGAGCCAAAAATAAGGTAGATTCAAATCTCAAGTGACAAGTTTTGGAACAAGCTGATATTTGTTTTTACCCCGTCACCCAGGTGGCAAATAAACAATACACAGGTTTAATGGTGGGCATTAACTGATTTCTGTTTTCCTGTGGTGTGGTCCACCTGAGATATAGATCTGCCTCATTTTCGGAGTTCAAACCCTAAAAGATTAGGAAAAATGGATGAACGGTGTAGATAAAACACATAGAACATGGTGGGGACCACAGAGTACCGAAAGTAGTCACTAACTAAACCGGGTCCGGATATCTCACAAACATCAATAAGGCAATCTCCTTCCATCGTTATCCATGTAATGCCCTGGCCTGATGATTGGATGTGCTGGGCTCTGACTGCATCCTTCTGATTGGTCGGATTGCTTGCCCATACCATGGTAGGCCCCACCCACAACCAGCTCTGAATGATTCTCCTCCATCCTTCCATCACTGTTTGTAATGGTTGTTGTATGCTGTTCTTACAGCATATTTTAGTCTCTCAACAATAATAACCACTAACATGCGCCCTTCAGTTAGACATGTGGGGCTGTGCATTATAAAAATTGAAAACAAAAGGTGTTCCGGGTCATGTGCGTCTTGTTCTACTAGGCGCAAGTTAGAGATTCTCGACCGTTAGTTTGTTATTTAGCATTTGAAATAGTTGTTTTTTTTTTTTGGCAAGATGCTTACTTATATTATTATATAGTAGACATGAGCAAGAAAGTATCATTTTTAGTGGGCCCCTTTGTTTGAAAGCGGATTGCATGTGACCCCGGGCTGTGTGGGGCCACAGAGATGTCCGTGACAATCCACTCCGTCCATCTGTTTTGAAAGACCACAATAAGACAGGATTCTTAAAATCAGGCAGATACAAAACTCATGTGGGCCATATCACACGAAAAAGTGGGGATTGAACGCCAGGGGTGATGGATTTTTTTTTTGTAAATCATCAGGATGATAGTTTATCTGAGTTGTAATAACCACACCGACGCTTTAGATGGCATATGAAAATCATGGTCAGCTCTAGGAAGGTTTCAACGGTGGATGTTTCTGTTACTACTGTTTCTTTGGTGTGACCCACATGAGTTTTGGATTTGCCTGTTTTTTGAACTCATATTTACTTTGGTCTTTCAAAACAGATGGACGGAGTGGATTTGTCACTGACATCTCTGTGGCCCCACACAGCCCTGCCACAGGTATATCTCTGTGCCGAGGTCCAGGCAATCGGGCTTCCCTTTGTTTCTGCTTCTTTCGTGGATTAGGTGTGGGGCCTACCTTGATGAATGTGGCCGTCCATCCGTTTTTCCACCTCATTTTAGGATATCCAAAAACTTAAGAAGATCCAAATTTTAGGTGGACCACACCACTGGAAACAGTGGTGAATGACCACTAAAAATTTTTCGTGGGTCACAAGAGTTTTGGATGAAACCGACATTTGTATTTCCCCTCCATCCAGGTCTGGTTGACCTTGGGTTGGATTGCAAATAAATGTTATGGTGGGCCTTGGAAAGTTTTTAATGGTGTGCTTTCAATCACCACCTTTACCTGTAGTGTGGGCCACATAAGATTTGGATCTGCTTAATTTTTGTCAACATGTACTAAAATGAGCTGAAAAAACGCATGGACGGTGTGGATATACAAAAAATCATCATGGTGGGCCCAGGGTAACACCTAATCCACTCCCAGTCGCAGGCATCAAATAACAGAGGATCAAATAACATAATCCATAGCGTTGATCTATGCAGGCCCATCAAATTGGGAAACTCAAATAGCTTATTGACGGTCGAGATCTGATGAGATTCCATATTCAGACCCTCAACATTATCATAAGCTACAGCCATTTTCTGCTGTGTTTTGTCCTCTTCCCTCTTCTCCCCCCCTTTTAGTTGCTGGAAAGAGCCAAATGACACGGTATAGCTCACGTTGTATTAGATTCACCTGTCGGGTCTGAAGCTGATGATATGGGTAATGTGGGCCCCACCGTGGAATTATCTAAATGGTAAAATCATAACCCTTTAATGGGTGACCAGGAAAAATCCGTACCATTTTTGGGGTCACTTGGCCTTAGCTGTTTTGCCAGGACCATGTTCCATGATTGAAAAGCCCACCTTCATGACCCCTTCAACCAACGGTGATCGAGTCCTCTATGGCAAAAAAAAGCCATATTCTGTAGCTGGCCCATTATATCAACGGTCATGATTTACTAAAGGGATTCTGTCATCGCAGCGCAGGTACTATAGATGGAATAGATCTAAAGTGTTAATTAGATACCCAGTTTAAAAATCATACCATTGGGACAATCCTAACCGTGTAGTTTGTGTGAAACAGATGGACAGCAAAAGGCAAAATCCATCAATGGCTCAAGAGGAGAAAATCTTCATTTGTTAGATGGTTAGGATCATGTAAGCTCACAAGATTAGAAAGCAAAATGTTCATTTGAGTGAATGAGAAATTCAACCCTTCCACTGGATTAGCCCCACCGTAAGGATCAGGTAGTGCAAATGGCAGTCGCATCTACTCATCATCAGGTGGGCCACACCACCATCGGTAAAAATAGCGGTTACATTCTGCCGATCATGTTTTACATTTGTCGAATGCGATTTCAACGCGGCGACAACTTTTCAAACATATTTCAATGTTGCCGTGGCCATAATGGTTACTCGTCCTTATCTCATAATCATCCACCCATCACGACTCTTCGAAGATATACCCGTTAATGTAACTCTTTTGAAGCAATACCCATTAATGTACTATCTACTGTATATTTAACACATATCATGAAGATATCTAGCTTACCACGTAGCTACTTTTACAACATTAACCCGATGCTGTGAGATTTTCTCCAAATAGTTGGTTATTGTTGATGCAAAAATTTGGTCTGCTCTTTTTAAACTTTTGAGTATCTGTATAAGAAGAAGACAAAGAAGACTTTGGCTAAAGCAGAAGACTCTTCAATGATAAAGTCGAGCTAGGAATTTGGGTATGCTAGTATCGAGGGGTTTTGGGTGAGACGTTCTGTGTAACTTTCATCATTAGAGGCGTCTTTATTCATAGATTAGGAAAGGTAGTGGCGTAGGAGGAGTTTTCTTACTTAGTAGGATATCCCACAGTAGGATTAGAATCCTGTTGGGAACCAAAGTGATTGCCCTAGATTTTCGACTAAGATCTTGAGAGAATTCGTACCGCGATAAGCTTCCTACATCTTCAGTTACGATCCTGGGCAAAGGAGGTCGGGTTTTGGTAGGACGCAATCCGTGCCGACTTGAAGTGTATTAGCCTGGGACGTGCTAACTCGGGGCCTGCCGACCTGTGGTGCGCCAAGCTGGGCCATGCCAAGTTGTCTCCTTAATTGAGTCTCCGGATTTCTTTTATTGAGGTTTACGATCCCCCTTGCTAGTGAAATGTTGAGCTCGGGTCTGGAGTTTCTATTATTGCGTGGCTCAGCTAAGTGCATAAGGTTTCGACCTGACCTGTTTCTATATCAGTCCGTTTTTCTCATAACAATTATTATAATCCATGTGAAATGAAATTACATAATATTACAATAATTTAAAATTTTTAATGTATTTTATGTAAATTTAATTCCATTTCACATCTAGTACACTCCCAAATGCTCTTAAGCCCTGTTAAAGGAGCCCATGTAACTCAAAGCTACATAGGCTCACCACAATGTTTATGTGACATCCACTTAATCTATCAATTTAGCCAAATCATTTTAGGGTATGATCATAAAATTAAGAGAAATACAAGACTACGTGAGCCACACCACATGAAACAATGGATATAGAAATCTCAGCCCTTGAAATCTTCTTGAGGCCCACCACGATCTCTATATGCTATCCAACTTGTTCATGAGGTAATTCCCACTGCAATGCAGGGAAAACACAACTATCTTCCCGATTGAAAACTTTTTTTGACCCTAACAAGGTTTTAAATCACCACTTTTTGTGGGGCCCACTTAAAGCTTGGATCTGCTTTATTTTTGGGCTCCCAATATCTAACATTATATGTTAAAACTGATGGACGGATATTAAACAGACATCACGGTGGTCCCCACAGAGCTTTGGGTTACATGGGCTGTGTGATAGGGATTTACGTACATGCATCGCGTGCCTTGTCTTTTGGTACATGCCAGGTGGCGTCCATCCATCAATTCCATATATACATGAATGAATTCAAATACATTTATCATGCGATGTTTCCGACCATTTATTCTGTTCGTGGAACGGACAAAACACTAGCTATTGATCGAGTGTCATTCACATGCCACGTGTACGGTGATCTGAACCTGGTACAATTGACGTGGCACATGTAATGATGATCCCCGGCCACCTAGAATCCTCTGGCATCACTGGCCACGAATAAAAAAATTTCTATGATTGGACTATCCCAACCATCCAACAGATGAACCTTCTCCTCTCATCGATAGTAATAATTAATAAATATAAAAGTAAATAAATGCATCTGTTTTTTCTAACCTTTTATTATGATGTCAGATGGAAAGGCTGGGTTTTTTTTTTTCCTAATTAATGACAATTTTATTAAAAATGAAAAAAAGAAAAAGAAAAAGGGCCATGATGAGGATTTTAAAAGGGATCATGACAGATTCCCACCTCAACAATAAGGTATTTGCAAATACCCTAGCATAAAAATATATTGCTCACAAACAACCACATTGTTGATTCATTAATATTGTAAATACTTATATTCAGTTATTTTTCATTATATCTATTGGAAACCATTAAAAAATTACAGAAAATATGCGTATGAAACATATCATCAAATTTTCTTCCATGGAAAAACTATAAACCCTTTAATTCTTGTTGAAGGAAGACTATAGTTTCTAGAATTGTCTACTTATGCTCTTATACTGGGTTGATAGTAGCTTGTAACTGCAGCATTGCCATTCCTGTGCTGCTGCTCTCAGTTTGAACAGTGATCCCGTGTTAATGGTAAATTTTATTTTTCACCTCCATCTTTGATTTACATTCAACCAAATAACTTTTACACATTCAAAAGTCTTTTGATTTTCAAGACAAAAGGAATTCATTGGAGGAAGAGCCTCAACCTGTTTTAATTGCTTGATAAGTGCATTTAACAGCTTGCTGAATAGATGGTTGGTCTTTCACTTTCGATGCTACGAGTCGGTGACATTTGATTAAAATTGGACCACAAATTGATTCTATCGTGCCCTAAACTAGATATGTGTACAACATACTCAAATTCTAGACCAACGGTTAGAGAAGCAGTTGAGATATCTAATGAAAGGAATTATGATGATAATTACATAGATTAAAGAGGTAGTTTATTGAAAACCTTCTTGAAAAAGGTATTAGAATGTCAATTCTTTATTAAGTAGGTTGTCTTTTATATATAAAAAGATTCTTCTTGAGTTGTAAAGAGAAAATGAGGTTTCAGGGAATTGATAGTTTTGTCATTTTTTCAAAACATGCCAAAGAAGCCAACAACCATTAGAAAAATTAACCAAAAATAAGTATTTCCATTGTATGAATTATAATGTGGTTATTCATGGAAGTATTTTTTTTTTTTATTGGTTACAAATATTATGTTATTTTGGTAATTATTTGCAGAAACCCCTTCCTAAAGCTAATACAAAGATTGTACTACCCAAGTATTACATGAAAGAAATGCTCTAGTCCTCTTAGAGCACTGCTCCTAGTTGTATCTATCAACTGGACACTCCAATCCACCGACAGAAATTGTCTATTAGGTCCAAAGCATAAATTATGGCCTACTATACAAAACTCACATTGATAAGATGATCTAATTCATCCTAGTTTGTCCTTATTATTTTTGTAGGCATCTTTTTCCCAAGCTACGAATGAGATGGTTAGGATTGCTTCGCGAAAGTGACTCTTAACAATCATGAGTAGGCTATGATGGGACCCAAAAAATAAAATATTGGATCTATTTTGGTATATGATGTAGACCATCTAAATAAAAGGCTAATGATAAGATAGTTATGATTGCCAAATTAGTGTAATATTTGTATAGTAGCCCTAAAATCTGATTTGACCTAATGTATAACTAGTCTATAAAATCTATTTTGACCTAGTGCATTGTCTAAAGCTAGTGGTGTACCTGGTTAGCAGTAAATGAATGTAAACAATGTTAAATAAGTAAGGATGACTTCATATTGGTTGATGTATACAAGTATAATTCTTGAAACGATGATTGATTGCTCAGGTAAACTCTGTTGGCTCCACCATAATATATGTGTTTCATTTACATCCTCTATTCATTTTGTCATATCATTTTAGGGTATGAGCACAAAAAAAGAAAAAGAAAAAAGAAAAACACCTTGATCCATAGTTTAATGATAGATTGAGTGAAAGATACCTCGTTTCAACACCGAGGCCTTGGTATCAATCCCTAGTGGGGGTGGCTAACAGTGAAGTGTCAACTGACAGTGGGGTGTACTAACAAGCTGACAAAAAAAGAAAAAAAAATTTAAAAAAAATGAGGTGGATCTAAAACTTCTGTAGCCACCAAGAACTTTTCAATAGTAGGCATTCAATCCTCATTGTTTTCTGTGGTGTGGTCCATTAGAGCTTTGGATCTATTTCATCTTTGGGCTCATGCCCTAAAATGATCATATGAAAAAAGGAATGGCCATCAGGGATATAACATATATATCATGGTTGGGTCCACCTGTTACAAGATTGAGTTTTATTTGATTTTCAAAGCTAAATTTCCCACTCTTGACCAAACAGTCTGCACTTGTCTTGATTACCTATGTACCATCATTATATACATTTACGACTAACCAGCCAAGCTACTAATTTTCACTGTGCAACTAGTAGCATCATAGCTTATACCAAATCAGAAGCACTGGAGTATTTCTCTTACATAAATGTTCCAGAGAAATGCTCCAATGCTCTCGGAGCACTAAAAGTATAATTCTCCTAGTTTCATCATTTCACTTGGACAGTCCATTTGAACAATCTGAGTGTCCATTAAATTTACAGCACAATTTCATACAAAAATCATATTGATTGGATGATCCAGTCCATCATCAATTTCATACCAAATTATTGATTGGACCTATTTTTGTGTAAATGGTCTTGACCATCCATATTAAAGACCATTGATCAAATGGTTAATATATGCCAAAGTGGTCTGATGTTTGCTTGATAGTTCTTTATGTGCATTGAACCTAATGAATGGTCTATATCAATGGATAGGGCTAAGTGTCCCAATGAACTAGAAGCATTGGAGCATTTCTCTTCAAATCATTTTATTTAAAAGATTTAGCCCATGCAACCATTGAAAATTTTGATCTCCTAAACACCTCTTTAATGGTTTTTTATATGCTTGATCCACTTGTAGCGATGAATCTCGTCATCAGCAATTTCTCAAAAAAATTCAACATTTGATAGTTTTCTCCTGATATTATCAAGAAAAACTCACTTGGAAATGTAATATGAAAATATTTTTTATTAATTAAAATGATTTAAAAATTTTTAAAATGGGTAAAACATGATTATTTTAACTATTAAATAATTTTGAAAATTATGATAATTTTGTGATGAGACTGAAAAATTTAAACATCCATGATTTTGAAAATCTCACGAAATCTTGGTGATGTTTGTCATAATGGTTCAGGTCTACTATTTTCGCTGCTAAAAGTAAAAGATGAAATAAAAAATCATCTTTAGATTTATGGTAGCTTGAAAGGAGTACTCATGCATAACCAAGAGGAAAAATGGGTGAGAAACCTCTCCTACCAGCTTGAGAAAAGTGGTCCACTAATTCCATGTTCCAAAGACACATGGTGCAAACATTAGGAAAATTTCCCATCTTTCTTTTCCTGAGGTAGGCAAGAACAAGCTAACACTCCTCAAGGAGCTTTCTAAGACCAAATGATATATACCTATTTGGAATCTTCTTTAGAAGAGCTTTGTAAGACAAATGCCTATCAAGATTCTTTTTCTAGGACCTTTATAGGGCCAAATGAAACCTATTAGGAATATTCTTTGAAGGAGCTTCATAAGACCAAATGATACCTAATAGGAATTGTCTCTAGGGAACTGTTTGGAGCCTTGTGTTTTTTGAAAGATATGATTGAAAAAACAACTCAACTATTCAATTTTCCACACCCAACCATCCCTTCGATCGGGGAGATGGTTTCCTTTCCGTAAGGGATCCAATGTTGGGAATAATAGTCATTTCTTCTATTAGGAATATTGGAAATATTAGAAAAGATTACATTCATTTTTTTGTATAATGAAAAAAATAATTTCCCTTTACGTGTGTGTATTTTGATTAGGGATTAATTGCTTGTAATCTTCTTAATTGGGCCCTTTTTCTCGTGTATATATTTAAAGGACCATACTGAATGAAATACATTGAAAATTTATTTTTTATTTTATCACCTTCTTAAATGATCTACTTTTGGGGTTTCATTTGGATAATTGGATGTATTTGCATAAGAGCCATCACACACCCCTCAAAGGATTCATGTTCCTAATCAAAATAGTCCTATTAATCATATTTTTATTAAGGAAAACAATAATGAATGAGAATTCTTATGGAGGGGTATTTATTGGATAATTCCATTTTATGTCACAATCCAGATGGTGTATTTTTAATTTTTGTTTATTTAGAGCCTCGTGCATTTGGAAGGCAGTTATGAGGGTATTAGAAGAGATTGTGGAGGTATCCCATATGGGGCCTGTGATGGTTCTTGGATCATATTTTAGGAAGAGAAACCTCAATTTAATAGAAATTATGGTGCAAACATATGTGAAGAGATAGGAAAGAAGAGAGATATTGGGATAGTAAAAATTGCTTAAAATTTAAAGAGGAAAAGTTGAGTTGCAAGTAAAATATGAGCTATCAATTGGCTTTTGCAAATGAAATTAATCTGAACCATCCAATGGACAACAACCACATTTTCAAGTTTTAAAGTTCTTAGAATATTTAAAGTTCTCTATCTAAAAAGACTAACTGTGGGCAAAAATGTCCATGAACTACCCACATTATATATAGTGGAGATTTTGAAAATTATAATTAATACCTTCAAATAGTTACAAGGTTATAGCTTTAGTAAAGTAGAAAATGAGACTATTTGGTCCCTTATTTCCATAGAAATTTCAATGATGAGGAAACATAAGACTTCATGATAGAGAATGCCCTAACATCCTACAACCATGATAGGTAGAAATTTCGAGGTGGAAAGGGGATAGCTCTAGCATTTTCACAACTAAGTGATTCTACCTCTTGCTCGAGTATGGGAGAGGCTAAGCTAGAATGTCCGGTTGTCTCGTGTTAAATGATATCCAACCTCATAGAGCAGTTGTTTTTGGGTAGTGTTTTTCTTCTTCTTTTTTGGGTACCTTGCTGCACAACACAAGATCCTGATGATGGACAATTTTCCTAATTCTTATCATTTTTAAGCTTTTCTTTTTTTAATGAAATAATCAATAATCTGATTTTGGAACATTTCCAGCATTAATTGAGAATACTTTTCTTTTTAAAGAATACCTCAACTTAAAATATTTCTTCACGCTTTTGAAGCTCTACACCGAGATAAAAGCCTAAGTAAACCGTAGTCCAATATGCAAACCATAATTGCGAGCAATCACCTTTTTTTCACAAAGTGCTACCATCCTAACAATAATCACTTACTTAGGAGAACCATGTTATTTTTTCACAAAATGCTACCATCCAACTCTAATCACTTACCTAAGAGAATCATGGTAATGATCTTTAAAGATTTGAATCATATCCCAACCTTTTTTGCATGGCTTACACTCATATCAATCTATGGTTATTATTATTTTTACACACACCTATATGGGCACTTGAACCCCTGACCTCAGTGTTGAAATGTAGTGCGTCTACTGCTGAGCTATGCATTGAGACCCAATTTATGTTTATTATTATTATTAATTGCCCCCTCTTTAAGAAGAAACCTTTTAAGCCCGGTTTGATAAACACCTAAAAATGAGTTCTTCTTTTAGTTAACAGTAATTATGTTTAGATATCTTCATATTTAATACGTAATGAGCTCATGTTAATACTAGTTCTATATTAACACCAAGATCTTTATTATAGAATTAGGCCCTCGCCATGGATGAGGTGTGAATCATGGAGCAAATGGGTCCTAACAGTGTTGATTCAAAAGTTGAACTGAAAGTGGAGCCAAGATGTTGGGACAATGTAGTGATCCACAATCTAACCAAATACAGCTTCCACTACTTGCATAGATCGTAGATGAAAGGAGAATAGTCTTAATCAACATTGATGAATCACCAAAAAAAAGATTGAAAATTGATTTTGATTCTCCAAAGCTAGGTCGTATTGTCCGTTTTTCATAAGAAACTAGTACACATTGGGTGACGCATACCATTTCCATAAGAAACTTTAAATCTTACCTTATAGCGGTTTCTCCTTTTCTCTCTTTTTTTACTCCTCTCTCACTCTCTCACATTTCTCAACTGTTAGGATCTTACGTTAATGTTTCTAGGATTCCTTCACCAATATTATTTTCTCATCTAACCAAACGGTTTGAGTCATGTTAACATGGGCTCATATATATGAAACCATGCACCTTAGTAAGGCGGCACCCAACCCAATCAGACTCAACCAAGTCGGCATTCCATGCCTCTAATTCCTTCGATAAAGGCTTTTTGGAATTGGGCGATAAAACACAAATCTCTTCTTCCACCCTACTTTTCTAAGAGTTAAAATAGAAAATTTTACATTAGATTTAAAGGCGTAGATTGATGACTTCTATTACGTCAAGGTGACACTCTATCACAATTATATTCCTTGAGAAGTAGAATTGACTAATCCTAAAACAAAGTGTCAAGTAACTCAAAAGCTATTATTCCTGAACAACTTGAAGCTGGGCCATATGTGATTTTAATTCTTAATTATTTTGATTATTTTTTAAATATTGAAAAAAAAATCAAATCAAGAAGTTATTATTATTCAATGACCAAGTTTATGGAGAAAAATGATTATTTATTTATTTGCTAGGATAAGATTTTTTATTTTTTATTTTAAAGAATATAAAGTTTTCAATCATTTTACTATTTTGTTGATTGGTATCCATGCAGTAAATAGTAAGAAAAAGGTTGTAAAAAAATAAAAATCTAAAATTTTTTGGATTGCGAGAATGGAAATGCTATTGATGGAAATCCAATAATTTTCATTTGGACTTATTCTACAAAATCTCTCTCTCTCTCTCTCTCTCTCTCTCTCTCTCTCTCGGCCTCATGGGAGTTTTCTATGCAGTAGAATTACGTGTATCCCAGCATGACATGTGCGAGACATCTACTACGTTCATCAGATGCATGATGGGCCATGGCCCAAAAATAGGCCAATCCATAATTTAGGTGGGCCACACCTCAAAGAATAATTGAGTGGACACCCACTCATTAAAACATTTATGATTATTTGTGGGGCCCACGGATATTTGAATTTGGCATGCAGATCTTCCAACGAGGGGTCACATCTAATTTTAGACTATTCCAAAATCAATGTGGGTCCCACCAAATGATTTTAGATGTTTTATTGGTGATTTCACATGAATTGGAAAGATCACACAAAGCAGTGCACGGTTCAGATTTCTGATACACATCAAGGTGGGCCACAATACTGTAACTTATGAGAAGGAGCTTCCCATGAGGTAGACCTCCGTGGGCCCCACCGTGATGTGAGTTAGACATCCACACCGTTCATTTGGTGGGCCCATATGAAATGTTTCCAAAAGTATCATATCTCTCTCTTTTTTCCATCATCAACGGCACAAAAGGGTGGGGTATGATCCAACCATTCATTGGAGTGTGGTTGGTTAGCTTTGGTACTTGTGCTGTCTCTCCAGATAAGGCCATTCTCGGTATTTGTGTTGGGTTTGTATTGCTTATATGGTGTGGCCCACCCTGTCATCTGACCTGTGCCCCTGACAGCCGTTGGTGTGACTGATTTTACCTCCCCACACACCAATCTCCTTTTTGTGAAAACTACAGTTCCCCACCTGTGCTGCATATCATCTTGAGACCATTAGTAACCGTTGGATATGTGTCCTGCATATGGACGGCCAAGAAAGGCAACAGGAATTGTCCACAACTTTGTCTAGTAAAAATCTTAAATATCTGTGGCTAGGATCTTCCGATCTAGGAGATTTTTGTAGAATGATCTATCTACAGAGAGATTCATCATATCAATGGTCTGGATTATCAAATCGATGGGCCTCATTTTCAGAATTTAATATAGCACGTGGAATATTCCCAGCCCACACGGAGTAACTAGTGAGTATTGGACCTGCTAGGAAAAAAAATAAAATCCAGCAGCCTATTTGTTTTGGAGATTGGTATCTGGCCCACTTAATGGAAAGCTAGCCCTAAACTCACACACGTGCATTGTTTTCATGTGGGCTGCACGTGGATGGGCCAGGCCCACATTGCATGTGGGCTTACAGAACTTGTCTTAAGTAGGTATGTTCCACAGTTCATTTGTGATACACAATCTTGCATCTACGATTCTGACCGTTGAAACGATTGGCCCCACGTTCGATTGTCTCTTTCCCACGTGCAAGATACTAGCCATTGAATATTTGGACACCTTTGCCGTACGTTTTAATATTGGTCTATTTGCTTCATTTGATGGTTTGAAACTTTCACATAAATGGGAAGTTTTAGTTCATAGACGGTCCAATCCAAAGTGGGGCCCATTCAAATGAATGGTCTATATATATGGATTGCTAAACCATGGGCCCATTCAGAAAACCCAGTGAACTAATGAAAAAAAGAAAATGCATTATCTTCAAAGGAGGATGTGTAGTGTCCTCAAACCTTGAATGTGTACAAAGTGGGCCCATGGATAGGTGATCCAGACCGTTGATACAATGGATCATATATGGTGTCATTAAGATTTCTGCGATTGTGGGGCCCATCGATTCTACTCGCTGGATCGCAGAGCCATTTTCCCTCTTCAATGGGCTGGGCCTAGCATTGGTTTGGCCTCGGGCCGGGCTTATTTCCAACTTCAATTTTGAGTTGCCCGTGCCCGACTGTAGACATCCCTGGTTGTGGATCAATGAAACACGTAAGCCTAGATATTCTCTGGTATGGCCCACATCTAATCCAATCTAGACCGTCCATCCACAAAGATTAAAGTGTATACTTGAACAAATGATGCAAATGGAATATTTGTTGTTTTAAGAATTGAGTGAGGTGTGAGGAAGTTTTCAATAAAGCTAAAATGCATGTGATGGAGTGGGTAACTGTGTCTCTAATAAAATTGCTCATTTCCCATATTCTTGGCAAGAGTTGTAATTTTTTTTAGGTTTCTTGTATTCTTTGCTGCAACTTTGTTAATAAAACTCCATTTTCAGAGAAAGAAAGAAAGGAAAAAGAAGAAGGATATATATATATATATATATATATATATATATATATATATATATATATAGGGAAAAGGTACTATGCGCTCGACCTCACAATAAGCTCCCGTGAGGTCGAGCTGTGTGGGCCCCACCGTGATGCGTGTCGACCATCAACACCGTGCATTTGATGGGTCCCCTCTAAATTATGGGATATCCCAAAAATCAGCCGTATACGGAACTCAGGTGGGCCATACCATCTAAAATCATGTGAAGACATGCCAAAAACATATAAAAGCACTTGGTGGGGCCCACTTGAGTTTTGAATGTTGCTGAAACTTGGTCTGAACCCTCATCCAAGTGGGACACACATAATGGATGGGCTGGATTTGCAAACCACATCTCTGTGGGCCCAAAAAATGATTATGAATGTTTTAATGGTGCACGGCCCCTCCCCACTTCTGTATGTGGTGTGGCCCACAAAAGTCACGGATTGACTTGATTTTTGAGACCTAGGCCCACGATGGAATGGTGCATCTGACTGATGGGGTAGATTTTCGACACGCATCACGGTGGGGCCCACACAGCTCGACCTCATGGGACGTTATCATAAGCTCAAGCGCATAGTACCTTTTCTATATATATATATATATATATATATATATATATATAGAGAGAGAGAGAGAGAGAGAGAGAGAGAGAGAGAGAGAGAGTCATGCTCCCCTGCACACCTACGCACGTGCGCACCTTTGCACACGTGTTATGGGTGTCTAATCTGAACGGTCCATGTGATGCGGAATCCCATGAAACCCCATGTAACAAATTTTCACCCTAATCTAAAATTCTAGTGGGCCATAGCAAAGAGAAATGCAAATCAAGGGAGGAAACTGTTTTCATTTTTCATGGCCCATCAAAGTTTTAGATTAAAGTAAAACTTGGTCCTTGGGGATTTCACGAGGTGTTGCTTCACATGAACGGTTCAGATTTTGGATCCACATCATGTATGATGGGTTCTCAAAAAAGTTAGTATGTAGTACGTACGAACTAGTTCGCAAGTGAGCGTTTCCGTGTGTGTGTGTCTATATATATATATAGGGAAAAGGTTCTATATGCTCGACTGTATTATACATTCCATAAGGTCGAGTGCTGGCATCATGTTATTTGTCGGATGGTGAAAATTTTAAACAAATAGAGAAATTTTATAGGGAAATTGGATAAATAGAACCGGTGTACCCGGCTATTAAAATATCCCTCCACCTCTACCTCTCTCAAGCTTATTTTATGCCAAAAACCTTGCGCTAGAAACTTATATGGGGCATACCGTGGTCTTTATTTATTTTTATTTTTTAAAAGAAATCCACCCAGTCCATCCATTTATCCATATCATTTTAGGACAAGAGGCTAAAAATGAGCTGGATCCAAGACTCAAGTGGGCCAAAAATGTGAGGATTGAACGTCCACAGTTGAAATATTCGTGGGGTCACAAATGTTTTTAATTAGGATAATATTTTTGTTTTCAGTTCATCTCAGTAGGAATATTGTTATGAACAGTATAGATGCAATTGAAACATCACTTTGGACCTAGGGAGATTTCAACGGTAGAAATTTCCCTACCGACCTTTTCCTTTAGTGCGGCCCACTTGAGTCTTGGATCCGGCTCATTTTTGTCCTCTTGCCCTAATATGATCTCCAAAAATTGATGGATGGGATAGATTTCTCACAAACACCATGGTTGTTTGTGATGGAAAACAGTGCAACCTTGACACACTAAGAATTTCTCAATGATAGAAGTTCAATTCCCACTGATTCTATCCGCTTCAGGTGCAATTGCGGATTCAAAGCGGATTGTGTACTGAATAACTCAATACCATTAGCATACTGAATAAACTCTGTGGGTCCATCGTTATTTATCTAGTTTATCCACTCTGTTCATCTATGTTAACGGATAAGTTTAGGTCTTGAGAACAAAAAGAAAGCATATATAAAGCTCAAGTAGACCACACTATAGTAAATAGTGTGATTAAACCTCTACCATTGAAAAATTCATGGAGGCCATAGAAGTTTTGGATCAAGCTGATGTTTGTGTTTTATATTCATCCATGTCTTTTTGATATTATTAAGAGGTTGGATGGAAAATAAACATTAATGTGGGGCCTAGGAAGGTTTCAACGGTGGAAATCATTATTCCACACTGTTTCCTGTGGCATGGTCCACTTGAGCTTTGGATTTACTCTAATTTTGGGATCAACCCCTAAAATTAACAGGAAAAATGGATGGACAGTGCGGATAAACCACATACATTCACAGTGGGCCCAACTGAGTTTACTCAGTACGCAATCCGATTTATGCGGATTAGCTATGACTGGTTGAGTAGCGAGACACGCTGCAGAAGTGATGTTATTGTAGGCCCCACCATGGTGTATATTTTGTATCCGCACCTTCCATTCATTTGGAGAGATCATTTTAGGGCAATATCCAAAGAATGAGTTAAATCCAAAGCTTCAGTGGACCCCAGCACAGAAAAGAGTGGGGACAGCGACGCCCACCATTAAAAACTTCTAAAGGCCACGAAAGTTTTAGATTAAGCTGATATTTGTGTTTTCTCTTATTTTATGTCTTCTTTAACTTTGGAACAAGTTGGATTTCAAATAAACATTTTGGTGGCCTTGGGATAGTTTCAACGGTGGGAATTACTCTCCCCACTATTTTCTATAGTGGGGTCCACTACATATTTTTTTATCTTCCTCATTCTTTGTCTCATGCCCTAAAATTATATCTTAAAATGGATAGACGGTGTGGATACAACACATACATCATAGTGGGGCTCAGAGAACTTGGTGACGTAACTTCAATGGCCGACTTGCTACTCAAGCTGTCAGGGACGCGGATTGCGTCCTACCCCCGAACGGGTAGTTCTGTAGGCGGGCCCACCGTGATGTATCCGTTTATCCAAGCTGTTCAACCCTTTTCTAAGATCATTCTAATGCATTAGCACAAAAATGAGTCAGTTCCAACGCTCAAATGGACCACACCACGTAAGACTCTTGCATTTAATGCAACTAGCCTTTAATGTTTTGTAAATTTAATGCAACCAAGCTTATTATTTGGTGTGGTCTACTTGAGCATTGGATCTTCCTCATTTTTGTGTTAATGCGTTAATATGATCATAGAAAATGGATGAATGGTTTGGATAAACGGATACATCACAGTGGGCCTGCCTACAGAACTGCCTGTTCAGGGCTAGAGACAAGTGGGGGTAGGACGTAATCCGCGTCTACCTCTCAGTATCCAATCCGCCTACATCCACTTCCTTTAGGAACGCATGTCCTACTCCATCCGGGCAGGGATCTATGGGACCCAACGTGATGTAAGTGTTTTATCTACTCCGTTCAAAGATTTTCTCAAATCATTTTAATATACAAATCAAAAAATGAAGCAGGTCCAAGGCTTAAGTGGACTACAAGGTGGGGATTGAACGTCCACCATTAAAAACTTCATGTGAGTTGGAGAAGTTTTGGATCAAGTTGATATTTGTGCTTTCAATTCATCCACATCTACATGACCTTATGAATAGGTTGGATGGTAAAACAACATAATGCTGGCACTTAGAAAGGTTTCAACGGTGAGTGTCATTGTCAGTACAACCTCCATTATTATGGTCCACTCGAGCTATGGACCTGCCTCATTTTTACGATAATAACTTAAAACGATATGAGAAAATCTTTTAATGGCGTGGATAAAACACTTATATCATGGTGGGCCCCACAAAGCTCTGCCCGTTTGGACAACACAATTAACGTCCGATTAAAAGTTGTAATGGACTCCAACGCTAGTTAGACGCAAATTAGCTATAACAGGTTACATCACCAGACCCACTATGATGTATGTGTTATATCCATACTGTCCATTCACTCGGAGATATCAATTTAAGGCATGAGACAAAGAATGAGTCAGATCCAAAGCTGGAATGTACCCATCACAGAAAACAGTGGATAAAGTGATGCCCACCATTAAAATTTTCTAAGGAGCATAAAAGTTTTCGATCAAGCTGAAATTTGTGTTTTTCATTCTTTCATGCATGTCTTAACTTATGAATAAGTTGGATCTCAGATAAACATCATAGTGAGCCTTAGGAAGGTTTCAACGGCGGGCGTAAGGCTTTCGCAGAAAACACGCGTGAGAGAGGTGGATGGATATTTTAATAACCTGTTTCACCGATTTTGTTTCTCCAGTTTCCCTATAAAAGCTCCTCATTTGTTTAAAATTTTCACCATCCGAACCAATAACGTGTCGCCAACACTCAACCTTATGGTAGGTATAATACGGTCGAGCGTATAGTACCTTTTCCCATATATATATATATATATATATATATATTGAGAACTCATTATACCTAATGTGACTCCAAAATTTAAATGGTCCATGTGAATTGAAGCAGCACCTCATGAAACCTCTTGGGCCTAATTTTTACTTTGATCCAAAACTTTGGTGGGTCATGAAAAATGAAAACAATTTCCTCCCTTGATTTGCATTTCTCTTTGCTATGGCTCACCAAAATTTTAGATCAAGGTGAAAACTTGTCCCTTGGGGTTTCATGGGATTTTGCATCACATGGATCGTTCAGATTAGACGCCCATGACACGTGTGCAAAGGTGAGCATGCCTCTCTCTCTCTCTCTCTCTCTCTCTCTCTCTCTCTCTCTCTCTCTCTCTATATATATATATATATATATATATATATATATATATATATATATATGCTTTAATTTATTAACTTCTAGGAGACCTTACCTTAAATCTTGAAAAGTGGATAAAATGCATTAGGCTTAAGCTGCATATACATGTGGTTTTGATTTAAAAAGCAGGTTAAATGACTTCTGCGTAGGTGTTTAGGTAATTTTGGAGAAGTAGGGTATCTAGGTTATTTATTTTTTCAAAAGTTTTAAGGGAAAGAAGTGAAATAGAATAAAGTCAAGGACAATCTCATGAATGACCAGGATAAAAACAAAATATTAGGTTAGAAAGTTCAATCCAAAATCTAGTTTACAATAGCATGCGATGGCTATAATTTTGTGATTGCTTATCCGCTTCGATTATACAATATGTTATTAGAAAGCTACTAATTACAATATTAAAAGCATGTTTTTGAACAGTTTTTCAAAATTCAATCATTTTAGAAATTAAATTTGAGTTATAAGTTAAAATTATTATTTTTAGTAAGTTATAATTTTTTGCTATGTTTAATTATTTTAAGTTTGTGAGTCTTAAATTCACCTAAAATCTATTTTACATCTTCTAAGAGAGTTTAGATAAGATTAGATATCTTTACTATTTTTAGTAAATTTACTATTTTAAGAAAATCATTATTCTGAAAAAGTTACAAATTCAGGTCTATACAAGCCATATCAATTGATTAAAGGTCTTTAATATATATATATATATATATATATATATATCCTGATGAGCGGTCCAGATTGATTAACAGTCTGGATCTTTTTGCTTAATGCCACATGTGTATAATTTTCAATCATGGCTACCATGGTTTTGGGTTAGTGAATGTAGAGATGTCAATGGGCTAAGGTTGGGCAAGTAGAATTCTTTAATCCTGGCCATTCATTTAATGCGAGTGAAGCTATCAAGTAGGCCCATCTTGTTTTCAAATCAAAGCTGTTATTTTCCCATCTACTACTGGGCCTGGTTGTTTCAATCATGGCTGGAAATGAATCTGATTGGCCCACAGGCCAGCTGGTCTGGCCCACTTCTTGTGAGATTTGGGCCATCCATTGCATGTGGAGTTTGGGCCAGAAAGCGAGCCCCTTAAGTACAACCTGACCCACCTTTATGAAGCTCATAAAGAGGTGGGTTTCAGGAAGTGGGCTCCATACCTCTAAAACTTACTAACTCGGCTTGAAACTTGACTCGGTCCGACTCGTCAGTTTTGGAAGTGAATCAACCCTAACTCAGGAAGACCCGTCGAGTCAACTCGACGCAGCTCTTGGTGACTCAGGCCGTTAAGGCGTTGATTTATTTTATTATTATGATTATTATTATTATAAAAAGAGGGGTGGAAACTAAGGTGGGCCCAGTCCGACTGGGACATGATCCTGACCCATTACCCTAATTCGACACACCACGACCATCAATCTGATCTAACCCGAACCTGAATTAGTTTCGCTTTTCATTTGATCATAACCAGACTTGAACCTGACTCATCACCATCTCGACCGTTGACGGGCCGGGATGAGGTTTGTCGATGACTGGTCCACAAAGTAAAACCTAGGCCCAAGTAATGGACCGAAAGAAACATGCCGAAGCCCGGCCCATAATAATTATACGCGGACCAATCTTGACAGTGGGCCGAACTGAGATGGGCCAGCTACTTTCATGCAAGATCTGGGCTGTTCATCACCATGCATTCTATATGACAAAAATGCCCTTGAAACCCTTAAATAGGCTGGGCCGCAGTGTTCCGATTTGCAATGAGATCCGAGACACAGCCCAAACCCGGCCCGAGTAATAAATGGGCTTTAATTTTTAACTCAAAGCCCAGAATGAAGTGGGCCAGACCCTTTTGGACCCTCGTCCAACGCTCCTGATTTCGTATGGTGCTATGGTTAAATGATCAAAGCTACTGATCGAATGGACCCTTGGATTCTTTCATAACATCCCCATCGGGACAGATCAACGGTCTGACTGGTTGAATACTTAAAATGAGGTACTGTACTGTACAATGCTCCGCGTGCAAGTATCAACGGTATGATATCGGTTTTCAATGTGTACAAATGGAAAATAGTTCATCCAAACCGTACATATGATGGGCCTCACCATGGATCACCCATGCACCAAATATCCTCAGATCTGACCGTTTATTTTCTTCCTTAACCGTATATTTGTTGGCCACCTATTAAAGGGATGAGGATTGGTTTTTTCCTTTTTCCACATGAGCAACTTGTGGGAACATCTACGGTGGGTTTCACAACATCAACGGTTTCGATCCGAAGTATGGGCCCGATTGTCCTAGTCACCATCATCTACACATGGTGTGGGCCCAACATATCAGTGGATAGGGGACCGTGGGCCCCACATGTTAGAGTTCAGCTCAACAACTTGTTTTCACTTTATACAGACATGGCAGCCAACGGTATCAACTCCTGTTTCCTTGTTACCAACCAAGGGCCCAGATTTGGAATTGATTTGGTAAGGTGGGCCCGGCCCCTCAAGTAGCTCAAAATGGGCCATCCTTCCCCACCAGAAATTAATTAAAATCACGTGCTTCAGTGGGCCATCAGGACGTTATAGTGTTCCTGCATGTCCAGTTCGTACACGTGCGTCCATTTTTTTCTGATCTGTACCGTCAAATTGGTGGGACCAATATGGATGGAGGAAATTACAAAGATTATTTCAGATCGAAACATCTTAGCTGTCGAAAATCTGCCTTTGCTTCTTGACCGTTGCTGTAATTTCAACTAAACTTGAGCCATGTGATCGATGGTTAGACGAAAATTTCAGGGCATCCCAAAGTCACGATGGGGCCCATTAGATGAACGGTTCAGATCATCTGATCATTGGCCCAGTTTGTAGAGACTGATAAGTCTACACGGTGCGTTGAGAAAGTGTGCACCGAGATTAACGGTGGATGCCTGTCTCCAACCGTCCATAGTAATGGGCGGGAATTCCGGCACACTTTAGGATGCGATTTTCAAATGGGTCCCATTCCCAAAACGTGTTGGATGCCTTAGGTGTGCACCGTGCGTGGGTGCACCCTGGTTGCATTGAAGTCAGAGAAACAATAAACTTTCTGGGACGTTTTTTGTGGAGCCCATCGTCTGTGCGTACGAAATCCACTCCGTCCATCAGATGGGCCCCTTCAACTTCATACCATCTCCTAAAATCCAGGCTGATCGGAAACTAAAGTAGGCCAACCATAGAAAATCATGCCAGAACCTTCTAGAATCAGTGTGGCCTACAAGAGTTTTAATGGATGGATTTTTGGTATCCATTCATCCTGGTGGGGCTCATCTGATGAATGGACTGGATGGCATATAACAAATATGGTGATCTTGGCCTACAATCCGAAAGGTTTTAATGGTGATCGTCAAAATCCATGTAGTCTGACATACCTGTACTTTGGGTGGGCCTGATTTTTGGATTGAAGAATGAAATTGATGGACCCCACCTGATGGACGGAGTGGATGTGTCACCACACAAACAGTTTTTATAATATTGTATGCTTATTTTACGAACGTTGTAGATGCACCGTCCTCAATTATCATAGCATCCGTTGGTTAATATTAGGTGGGGGAGGATCTGCCGTTGGACCACCTATCTTAATCGTGTTTTTCCCATGCATATGGCATGCACCGTCCAAATCCTGGGCCACGTTGTAGATAGAACAGATCCCAAAAAATAACAATACAACGCCAGTTGTAACCATCCAATATCAGCCGTTGAATTTTTGGACGGCTGAACATGTTTGTTTTAACCTTTACGAATTACAACCATCCGACCAGTGAGGACTGAGGATTATAGTGTATACAAATCAAAATGGGAGGCCATGATTTGGATGGTTCTGATTGACATAAAATTCTACCTTGTGTTGTGTGGAAGAGTCACCACCATTTAAGAAACGGTGGAAAAAGTGGATATAGATGATACGTTGGCACGCATCTTTGTATATCATAGACATGTTTTTCAATTGGCAGGTGTGGGGCCAATGGTTAGATAATCCAGACCATTGGTATGTATGCTTTTGTGTCCCAACGAGCCTCCATTGATGGGAAAATCATAACCTTTTAATTTGTCGGCTGCAAATAAACGGTCAAAAAGAGAAATCAAACAAGGGTCCACATTCAACTGAAAAGGATGCATACAAGAGAATTTTCTATTCTTAATAATTTTGTGAATTCTCCGTACTTAACAAACAAATGGTTTGGATTTTCCAACCATTGGCCTAGCTTGGCCTAACCCAAACTTTAGGTTGGGCAAGGGGCAATAGCCTGAAAATCTTCAACCCGGCTTAGAGTCGGGCTTGATTTGAACCCAACCTATATATATATATATATATATATATATATCGTAACACATGATACAGATGTAAAATCATGGCTTAGATGAAAAATCAGATCTCATGGTTATGATTGTCAATACATATAACATATATAATTCATGATCAAAATTGATTTGAATCATACATTTTAAGTGCTATTCTGTCAAATAGCCTTTTCAACACTGAGGACTTGGCATCGATTCTTAGTGGGGGTGGCTAGCATCGATTCCTAGTGGGGGTGGCTAACAGTGAAGTGTGAACTGGCAGTGGAGTGTACTAACCAGCCAACCAAAAAAAAAAAAGTGTTACTCTGTCAGATAGCCTTTTAAACATTATATATATAAATCTATTGTTCTAGTATATTTTGATACCTACAAGTGTTACTCCAGTGATATTATTTGATGGTTATCATTGAAGAATGGTTGATTCAAAAGAAAAAGAGAAAAAAAAAATGCAAATCATAACAAACAGATTTATATAATTTTCTTTTAATACGTCTATAAATTCACACCAATCTACCATCTTTAAAGGCAAAGACGAAAAAATTTCTTCCGATATGGTTCTCTCTCTCCCAAACGAATATATATTACCCTACAATGATTTAGGGTTTGCATAAAACACCTTGTGAAATTATAAAATGCTTTTTGACAATGCTGGTTTGATAAATGTTATATATCTAATGTTCAAGTTCTATGAATCCTAACAGATTATATGTTTGATTTTACGTATTAATTTATTATCTTCAATCATAATATAACCCTATTCCAAACTATGAAATAACTACTTTTTCTCATTTCCGTTACTCCGTAGTCCATCTAGGCATAGGATAGGGTCTGCAGTTGGCTCGGGCTGGCTAAGCAATTGGGTGAGAGGAACGCACTGCTGCCACTGTAGAGACGATTCACAACGTCTATAGAGGAAGGAAGGGAGAATCCTTTGTTCGGGCAACCCCGACATTCATTGATTTGATTGAGAATGGTCAACATCCCTTATAACGAAATTTAATTTGACCTTATTTGAATTGTGTTAATTAAAGTTGTAGTACATAGGTTAGGCCTTGATTAGTTTCCTTTTAAGGTTATGTTAGACTTTGGATGAACCCTCAACATGACTGGACCCACACAAGTTGCAATGTCTAATTCCTAGTAGACCTTGCAAATGAACACCTTGCTATAATCCACACCGTTCATAATGTGTCTTATACCATAGGGAGAGAACCCAAAAGCTCTCTAATCAGATGATCCCAACTGCCCAACTCATCCTCTTTTCCTTTTCATCGGATGACTAGAATCATCTGATATAGGTGAGCATGGACCATCACATGTGGGGCCCACTGTATCAATGGCTTCATCCACCTAAACTTCCACCGACCAATACAATTGTTTGAAGTGGCATTCTCACTTTCTTAACCTAATCATAAATAGGAGAACATATGGTTCGCCCAACATTATCTCAATCTTTAAGGGGGGTATACGTATGCCAAATCGTCCCATACATGTGAGATCCAAACCGTTCAGAAGATGGGTCCCACCAGTTACATTCACCTGACAAAAAATAAAGCCCACCCACTATTCAGTTGAACCACAATTTATGAAAAAATCTAAAAGGATTCCCCAGCCATCTCTTTGTTCTTACATCATGGCCTGTTTGATTAATCAATAGACATGATTTTTAGACAGGACCATCTGAACAGTGGGATCCACCTGATGGATGGCTTGGATCTCGAAAACATTAGCCAGGCTGGTGCATTGGGTGGTTGTTGTTGTCTCCCTTGTAAACTGCGTGTAGGCTTGACAAACCTCAATTAAAAAAACGCTTAATCTTCACTCTTTGGTAGGTAATGTTGGTTAACCCCGAAGGCAACATCCAACCGTTGATCATCACCAATGACCGTTCGCCGCAACAATAAAACTCTAATATTAGAGTTCTAAACATCATTAACTTATGATCCACGCCGACCGACTTTTTACCTTAAAAAAGGCTTAATGATACCACTAATCATGGAAAAAGTGGACCATCTAAATTATTTTAAACCATTGAATAGCCAAGATCAATGTATTTAATATGGGAACCTGATATAGTGCATCTGGATGTACTGTAGCTACCTTGCCTCCATGGCAACACCGTACATGTATCATAGATAGACTGGATCAGAGTCG
This sequence comes from Magnolia sinica, assembly GCF_029962835.1. Classification (NCBI taxonomy): domain Eukaryota; kingdom Viridiplantae; phylum Streptophyta; class Magnoliopsida; order Magnoliales; family Magnoliaceae; genus Magnolia; species Magnolia sinica. The sequence continues at coordinate 3,696,986 of NC_080584.1, read as the reverse complement.
TTCATCTAGTAGTTTACATATTGAATGGTTTATAATTCAAAAACCACATTGTTTGAGCAATCCAAACCGTCTAATTGGTGACATACATGTAGAAGCTAGCAACAGCCTGGATTCGGCAAAGAGAAAAGCCTATGTATTAGATGGTTAGGATGGACCAACCATGTGAATTTTTGGTAGTGACCGATCAGTCACGAAGCCCACTAGATGAATGGTTCGGATCATCATACACAGTTGCCACGTGGATGGTACATGAGATCGAGGCACGAAAACAGATACATATGGATCTCTTTCCACACGCATGAGCATATGTATGAATCTAGGTGGCCCTTAGGTGGATGAAAATAAACTAAGTATTGTTTCATTCTCTTTGATAATATAGAAAGTAAGAAAACATCATCTTGCAAATAAAAGATTGGCAATTTGTATTAAAATCATACATCTTTTGGTTGACTAATGCAAATCTTGAGTGTATTTTTACATTATTGTTGGTTTGATCATGTCATGGGAATTTGATTTCTGAATTATGTGATCCTTTGGCCCATGATATGAGATGTACTTGGTTTTTCTGTTTGTGAAAGTGGGGCCCACATTTCAGCGATCCAGACCGTCTGTTGGATCGATCATATGCTCAAATTCCCCTTGATAGAAAAAACCACAGCCATTAATCTTGGATCTTTTATTAGTTGAATGCGACCATCTACTTGCAGCCAAAAAAGTCTTCCTACTCACATATTCAAGATGCTGTGGGTCTTGTCTCATTTGGGTTATTAATTGATTTCCATAGACCCCATCATGGGTGGGCCAGACAGGTCAAGATCTCCTCTACCATATGATCCTAATAACCTAATTGGTGGCTACAATTGTAGCTTATGGTTACTTAATGGGGAAAAATTATCGGTCCAACTGGATACTTAGGTTCATCCAACGGTCTAAATTTCTCTCATCCATCATGGGGCCCATTATATGAACGGTTAGGATCACCAAAAGGCCAGCCCCACATGGAAAAAAAAAAAAAACGTTGGAACAAATTTCTCCATTGAACTTCCTGTAGTAAAAACATGTGGTTAAGAAAAGAGAAGACCAAAGGACCATCTCGACCATTCGATGAAAGGATCACAACCGCTAGATCAATGCTACCACCACAGCTTCCTTTAAAAGAGAGAGACAAAAAAAATAATGAAATGAAATGTATAAAAATGATAATTATTCATGGAATTGACCAAAGCGACTTGTGAAATTTTCAAATGACCAATACATTGTGATTAGGTTAATGACCCTTGATTAAAGTCTACTTAGAGCCACTTGCATTAAGTCTAATGTATGACCTAATACAATCTTATTGATAAACAATTCAAGATTGCCATTGTTTCTAACGATGCACGCACGCGCGAATGTAGAATCTTCTTCTTTCTTTTTCCATTTTTTCAAACAATCGCATGAATATAGATTTTTATTTTTATTTTTCTCCCTTTTCTAAGATGATATGGATGTTTCAACAAAATCAAGATCGGTCCAAGTAAAAAACATTGACGAATGGTTGCAAATGTTGGTAACTGGTCTCATACATTGCTCGAAAATCCAATACACCACCATTGTATTATTTTGAACATTTTCACCATAGTAAGTTTTTTTTTTTTTTTTTTAAATAATATATATATATATATATATATATTGGAGCAAAGTCTGCCATCTTGGAAGCTTTGGTGCACACAACGCGCATTGGTGCAATTAATCTTCCTATATCTGGCATTCAGATTTATGAGTAATGTAATTTAGCTGTTTTATGATCCAAAACATAAAATACAATAAATAAAAACTGATAATAATGAAGAAAATTTTAAATAAAAAATATTTTATTTAGAGAAATGGTCACCTATATTTGGGCTGTATGCTAACTTACCATGCAGACCACGTTTTCCTACTGTCATTTCACTTGTACAGAACATCTGACCTGTGGAAAGCTTACGAACATCCGCGAAGTCATGTGTCTTGAAAATCAGGCCGATCCACTCATTAGATGGGCCAATCTGATTATGGTGTGGTCCACCATTTGTGTGGCTCAGATGTCCCACAGAAGTGATACATTGGTCAAAATCTCTTGGATACAGGAAAGAGATTTTTTTTCTTTTTTTCTTTTTTCTTTTTTTAATTTTAAGTCGACATTTCAACAACCAAAGTTTGAATTGGGAGGCCTACCCACAGACACATGTGCCAATATAAAATATGTGTGTAAGATCTGAGCTTTACATTAGTTGGGCTGCACTATTTAAACCCCTAACCTAAAAATCAGTCCATTTCACAGCTCAGGTGGGCCACAGCATACACAAAACAAATGGGGAGCTACAAAAAAGTTCTTTCAACCCTCACCTGAGGAGTGAAAGGACATATTTTGTGATAGAATTTCAAGCATTTTGCCTAACAAGATTGAAAGCTCAGGTCTCACACACGTGTGCCTGCATGTGGACCTTTGAACATTCAAGAACTTGGGTTGTCCATTACCAAATAAAGTACACAAAGTTATAAAGTCTTCAGTTAGTAGGTTGGAATGAGAATGATAGCTATGTTTATATTCATACAAGATACCTAACCATCTTGACCTAATTTCCTCTCTATCTTTTCCACACTTAGTTTCCAAGAAGAAAGCAAGCACTTAAAAAGAAAAATCATATAAAAAACAATGCCTACTTTCTACTGGTGACTAAAAGGAAACACATTGCTACTAGGAAAAGAAATTTTGAGGCCCACAGTTGAATGGTTCAGATCATTAAACTTGTGGGTCCCATCATGGTGGACCAGTCTCAAGGAACCCCCATGAGTAAAATATGTGAACCGTTTGATCATTGGCATACAGATGTACAGTTAAGAAAAAGAAAAGTTTTTGACAATTAACTCCCTCTCTTCTGTAAATAGACCAAATACACCCCTCCCTTCTAAGTATTTTGGAATAATCTTATGTATTTTTCAGCACTAATTGAAAAGGTCCTCCCTTTTAACTTTTTGGACGGAAAGAGTAACTATTCTTAGTTTGGTTTTAGTAGACCACGGAATATGTTTCACCTAACTCTTATTTTAAACTCCTCTCTTCCACAAACCTCTACTCTACTTAGAGTAGAGTGGTCCTTGTTTGCTACGTGCAAGAGCTTCATAAAGGGATTTATATGGCCCACATTTATAATATCTACATTATTCAAGTTGAGTACCATCTAAAAATTCAAATAATTTAACAGAGGTAGGACCCAATTTATAGGAAATTTGGATTTCACCCTAACCATCTAACGGTCCAGATCATCTGATGGTGGTGTGCCCTAGAGAATGAGCGGCACCAATCTCGCATCCATATGCCAACTCGGGGTCTATCAGTGGTTCAAATCTTACATGTGTCACATACGCAGCAAGGTTCTCATCCATCACATGTTGGCATTCGTGTGACAAGGCCCAGTTTTAGAAATAACTCGCACCACATCTGGCAAGCACCCTTAAGAGCAAGACATCATCTTCCCTTTCTTTACAGAATACATGGGTAGAAGTGCGATAATCTGTAACAACATCTAGTGATGGAACTTAACTTCAGGATGGGTTTTTTACTACACCTAAAGTTCATCTTTATTTGGAAATACTCAAAGAGGGGAGTATTTGGGAGATAGGAAAAAGGGTAGGTGCTCTATGTCAAAATCTAGGAGAAGAAATGTACTATACTATTTGTTAAACCACAACACTACAGTATAGAGATTGTAATTTGTTTATTCCATTGTGAATTAGAAGAATACACACACACACACACACACACACACACACACACACACACACACACACATCTTAACATATGTACAATTCATATGAATGGGAATTCAACCATTACTCTTTCAATGGCTCCAAATGTTCCAATGGCAAAAGAAAAAAGAAAAAAGAAAAAAGAAAAAAAGTGTAGTCCAAAGCCCTAGCATGATAATACATTCAATACGAAAGTTCTGAACATTTGAAAAACACTTCTTGTCAAAAGACCTAGTACAGAAATGTTGGCTAATAAATGAAGATATTGAAAGAATTGCATATAAGATCTAAAGGTGCATTGAATTGGTATGTTTTCAAAGCACCCAAGATAAGTATGACAACAATTGCAAAGTACCAAACACAAGGTAAAAGAAGGGAAAGTTAGGGTCCGAGTGTCCATTCTCTCTTTCATCTATGAGAATGGAGGTGGGATGTGATAGCCGAATGAGATTGGTCTGATTGTAGCAACAGTGGTTTTGCATGGTTGACAATGGCGGATAGATCGAGTAGAGATGCATTAGTAGAAAATGCTAGCTACAATGGCAATATGGAGAGAGACAGATCAATGCAGGTGGTACTGACAAACCGTGGTGATGGTGATGTGTACAGAAAGTTGTGATGGTATGGGATCCCTGAATTGAAAACGTTGTTGGTGGTTCTTAGGTCAACAACCATTGGGATAGGTCGTGGGCAAGCACAAAGATGGATTTGGGATCCAGGTATATTTGGTGGTCTAATTTGTTAAAATTATAACTTATTTGTTTCATTGAAAATTAATATATATATATATATATATATATATATATATATATATATATATATATATATAAAAGAGGTAGGAAAACCGCGAGATATTCATAGAAATATGTGAGGATCTTAATGATAACTTTTGGTTTTAGCAAAAATATATTACTCTGGTAGAACGGGATGGCTAATGCACGAGAACTTAAAATTATTTAGAGGTTGCATATGGGTATACATGTTATTAGGATATATAGAGCCTAATCATCAAATATGTACTATTCATCCAGGGAGCATTGTCATTGATCGAGCTCGGCACTGAGCTTATTGGGGATGTAGGGGTAGTGCCCCCTTGCTTCGGGTCCAAAGGCATAGTCTCTATTTCATAAGATATCCCACAAGAAAACTAGTAAGACACCATATGAACTGTGAAAAAACACACTCTTAGTTACAAATATCTTAAAGTATTGGGGTGTATAGATAAAGTAGGCTTACTTGAACTAAGAAAAGAAAACTAGGTCATATGACAATTGATTGTATGTTTCTATAATATACAAAAAATCATGCATCATATAAGTTCATATTTTTGAAATCGAATGATAACCTTTTAAATCCAAATACTATTATATGAGTTAAAGATGCAAAGTTTCTAGAAAAGTATCTTTTTTATGAAGTCTATATCTATAGAAATAAAAGATATTAATGGAGCTATATTACTTCAACTAGTAGACGCATAAATGTGAATAGTGAAATAAAACTAGAACCTAAAAGTAGTAAGAAAGCTCGAAAGGAGACCAACCTAGTAGATAAAATTTTTTTTTTTCACTTTCTTATTTGAAGATGATCGTAAGACCTATTTAGAAGTAATTAACTCTCATTATACATCTTTCTAGAAAGAAGCAATAAATGATGAATTAGAGTCAATCGTATCCAAGAACACTTGAGAACTTATAGACCTTTCTCCTAGAAACAAACTTATTAAATGTAAATGGGTGTTTAAAAAGAAGATTAGACCAAATGAATCTATAAATAAATTTAAGGATAAATTGGTCGCAAAATGCTTTAGAAAAAAAAGAATAATATAATTACTTTAATACATATTCACCTATAACTGGGATCACAATAATTAAGATATTAGTTGCAATAACATTCATATACAAGCCAGTAGTTCATCTAATGGGTGTTAAAATGACGTTTCCAAATGGAAAGGTAGAAGAAAAAATCTACATGGAACAACCTGGGAGAGAATGCACTGGATAAAATATTAATTATAAAATACTTGAAAGGTACTACTAAATATGGTATTCACTATACAGGTTATCCTCATATATTGGAAGGATACAGTGATATCAATTGAATTATTGATTCAGATAAAATAAAATCCACAAGTGTTTGTCACTTTAGAAAAAGCAGGATCAAAAGTTGAATGGCTTAGAAATCTCTTGACAAATATTCCTCTATGGTCAAAACCTGTGTCTGCTATATCTATTCATTATTATTGTCAAACGGCTATTGCCAGGGCCAAAAGTAAGATATACAATGATAAAAGTAGATACATTAGACTCCAACATTATATTGTGAGACACGTGTTGAATAATGGAATTATATCTATTGATTTTGTAATATAAAAAAAAGAATCGGGTAGATTTTCTGACCAAATGACTATCTAAAGAATTAGTTATAAAAATATCAAAGGAAATGGGGTTGAACCTAACTAAATGAGTCACTAGTGTCAACAACCCAACCTATACAAGTGAAGATCCCATATAATAGGTTTAATGAGTAAACAACAAAACACTGAGAGACTAAGAAGCAATGTAGAGAATTGACCATTCTTATGGTGTAGGTAGTGCAAGAAGCAACATGGGGGATGATAAGTTTTTGAACTCTTAATGAATCTATAACGATATATGGTGGTGTATCCAGTCACCCAATACATTTGATGAAAATCAAATATATGAGTGTGAAAGTGGGACCACTTCCCATGAGAATATATAGGTCACTTCTCTATAGCACACATGAAATTTCAGGTAAATGTGCATGAATGAAAGGTACTAAACCGCAAAACCAGTGTAACAGAAAAGTTGTGTGAGTAGCATGTATAACCATTTACAATTTAAGGGTTATGTTAAAGACTGATAGTCACCTGATTCCTGTAGACATATCTTGCCTACTCTAAATGTCGATTAAAATCTTATAAACATTGATAGTATTAACAACTGTTCTATCTTAGACCAAAGTGTTTTGAAATTGAAACATGCGAAAAAACATTATATTTTAAAAGGTTTTTAAAACAAAATATGTTTCAAATTTTGAAATTCTCTATTATTTCTTTCTTTTGAAAAAAAAATAAAATAATTGTCTTTTAATGTGAGTCTCAATCTCATATATATATATATATATATATATATATATATATATATATGAGATGTGGATTGTATAAGGCTTAAGCAGTCCGGGAGGAACGGACACTCCACGTGGGGGCCCGTTCATGTCTGGATTCAGGTTTATGTGTGGACTGAGAGTACATTCATATTAACGGTTTTACTCTGCAAGTATATTCACACCTTTCGGTTTTGTTCAAATTTTAAATAAGAGACACGTCTATTCAGGTGGTCACATAAGTTTAGTTCAAATCCAACATATCTAACCCATTTGAAATAGTGTTTTAAGCACCTAATCGTGGTATATAAACATACCAACTCTAATCCAATTTAATATTTAAAATAAATCAATTTCTCTCTGATTCTTCAAATTATCTCTGAGTTTTTGCAAACCAAGTTCATTGCTGAGTTAACTCACTTCAAGTTTAAATTTTGCATGCTATAAAATTTTAATGGTGGGGCATTCAATCACTACTATTTCCTATAATATGGTCACCTGAGATTTGAATCTGCATCATTTTTGGGTTCATGCTCTAAAACGATGGGGAAAAATATATGGACAGCATGAATGTAGGATATATATATGTTATGGGAAAATTCGACTCGTACGAGTCAAGCCGATTAGTGAAGGCTCGGAGCTTGGAAGGAAAGCCTTGGAAGGAAAACATCACTCTGGGTCTGAGTAGACCCTTGTTACAGAGGTTTGGCTGAACCGAGCTCTCCCTTGATGAGCTATGACTCCGAACTGGAATCCTCATCCGAAGATCCACGCCTGTGAATCAGCCGAGCAGAACTTACCTCCGACTCAAAGGCTGAGGATTAAGGCCCAGAACAGGCACATTCGACAAACTCCGATCCCAATACCTCGACTATGAGCCCTGACTACTAATGCTCAGCCGCAAACTTGGACAGGATGAGTCCGAGTTCGGATGAGCACCATCTGACCATGAGCCCAGTGTACCGAGCTGGGAAATCAGCCTAAGTATGGACATGGGCCGAAGATCACGCCCAGTGATACGCCCCATTAAGACACGATGCGATACGTCATCCAAAGATTGTGGATGATATATCCATGATTGCAATATCCGCTTGATTGAGTAAATCATGTCGAGATTGACGGACACAATCCACCCGACCCATAGGTATAAATACCAAGGGACCCCCATTGCAGCAGGTATGCAATATCTTGCACCCTCTCTCTACACCGCGCAACTTAGACCCAGATTACTTAGCCTGACTTAGGCATTGGAGGGTCCCTTCTTTAAGCCAGGGTCTCCTTTGCTCACTTTTCTATGTAAGACCAGGGTCCATTTCGAGTTCGCAGCATTGAGTAGAGGATGGTCTAGATTTTAACCTCAACATTTTTGGCGCCGTCTGTGGGAAATTCAAACAAAAAGGTTAGAAAGCTTTACCAGAAATGACGAGAGGAAAGAAGAATGTGACGACGGTGGAGCCCGAGCCAAGCGGACAACATCAATTATCTTCACTATTGCATACTGAATTAGCTCTGATAGGACCATCCCAATGGACTCGGAGCCAAGGAGGGAAATACAAAGCACTACAAAATGAAGTTCAAATGCTGAAGAACGAGATCAATCAGTTGAAGGCACAACAAAGTCGACAGCCACCTCTCAACCTTGTGGAGGCGACCCCAGCACCCGAGGAACCACCACAACAAGTAAATTCCCAGGTCAGGGTGTCCCAAGATCAGTCTGCTCGAGCTCCCAACCCTACACAAAACATTGCATCCCAGAAACGTTCTGCCCGAGTCCCAGATCTCACTCAAGACGCGGAACCATCCTATGTGTCCACGACCTCAGCTCTGGCACCAACTGACCTCCGCCATCGGCTGGAGAGAAGAAGGTAGGACAGAATGCTTGATGCGGCAAAGGCTCCCCAGGAAGCAATGGCGGAGAACCAGAACCCTTGGGAAGCTCAACTTGCAGAGCTCCTTAACCAGATCCAGACTCTACAGCGGAACCAAATGGTCCCCACTCCAACCGCGGTACAAGCGATGATGGAAGAGACCGAGCCTCCCTTCTCCTCGGAAATCATGAACGAGGTGATGCCCCAGAGGTTTAGGATGCCTCCAGTCATCCAGTATTCGAGATCTGGGGACCCGTCAGAACATGTGGAATCATATTACTCTTGGATGCAGATCCAGTCAGCCACGGACGCGATCATGTATAGGGCTTTCTCGATAACTCTTTTCGGGTCTGCTTAAAATTGGTATCGGCAACTCAAGCCAAAGTTGATCGACTACTTTGCAGAGCTTAGTAGATCATTCCTGACCCAATTCATCTCTGGTAAGAAGAGTCAGAAGCCGACGACCCATCTATTCACCCTCAAGCAGGGGAACAAGGAGCTGCTGAAGGACTTCATCGCCTGCTTCAATAAATAGGCACTACTGGTAGATGACTACAATGACAAGATGACACTCTTAACCATGTTTAGTGGACTCAGGGAAGGGAAGTTCGTCTTTTCAATTGGGAAGAATCCACCGACTACTTTGGCAGAGCTCATCAGTCGAGCTTAGAAATACACTAATGCCGAAGAGTTCTTCAACTCTCGCAAAAATGTCCAGGCCATAGAGCAGTCTTCTAAGGGGAAGAGGCCGAGGAACGAAGAGCCGCAATCATTGAGTAAGAGGTCAAACGATAGGTCTTCTCGCGATCGCCGACTAAGCAAGAGACCCAAGAGCAAGTTCAGCTCCTACACTTCTCTTAACACGTCTCCAGAGTAGATCTTGCTAGATATCAGGGACCAAAAACTTTGCAGTGGCCGGTTTGCATGAAGGCCGACGCAGATCGGTGAGATAAGCGCAAGTACTACCGCTTCCATCGGGACCACAGTCACAATACTAGCGACTGCGTGGATCTCAAAGATGAAATCGAGACCCTCATCCGCAAGGGCCATCTACGACAATACACTAAGGAAGAGAAGTCTGCTTGGAGGGAAGACCGGAGGAAAGACCAGCCGAGCAAGACCACAGAAGAACCTCCAAAGATTCGCATGATCTATGGGGGTTCGTCTGGGGGGGCGACTCAAATAGGGCTCGCAAAGCTTATTCTCGGACCTCGGACCCCGAGCATTACGTCCACTTAGCTGAAAGGCCGATGAAAGAACTCCGAGTGAGTCCTTGCAGCTTGACCTTCACAGAAGATGATGCGCGTGGAATCTAGCATTTGTATGGCGATGCCCTGGTGGTAGCTATGACTATAGCTAACCACAAATTTTACCGCATCTTGGTCGACACTGAAAGCTGGCCAATATCATCTACTCCGAGGCATTCGAGAAAATGGGGATCGACAGGTCACATCTCCGACCTGTGAAGACCCCCTTACACAGCTTTGCCGAAGACAAAGTGATCTCCAAGGGAGCCATTTCCCTCCCCGTGACAGCAAGGGAGGGCAGCATCAAGTTACTCTCCTGGTTGACTTCCTTGTCGTAAACGTGCCGTCAGTGCACAATGTCATACTAGGTCAGCCTTCCCTTAACATAATGAAGGTAGTCGTCTCCACTTATCATCTTATGATGAAATTTTCTGCAGAGGAAGGAGTCGGGTACGTCCAAGGAGATCAGCGCGAAGCCCGAAGATGTTATTTCGTGGCAGTCAGAAAAGGCTCGGTGAAGCAGGCCCTCACTATGAATGTACTCGACCCTAAAGCCACATTAGCATTAAATGTCTTTTATAGTGCAGGCGGCCTCTCGCCTTTCTATGAGCACATGGCATCGTTTCCTCTACCCCGTTGATTACAAATCGTAACTGCCACTGTACTACACAAATCCCCCGAAGCGTAATTGTCGCAGTGATTGCGCTCTAATTATCCAGACCATCATCATGAGTAGGGCTGTACATGAACCGGGCTAGCCCGGTTAACTCGCTCAACTCGGCCCGAAAAAGCTCGACTCGGCCCGACCCGAAACTAAGTTCGGGTTGGGACAGACCATTTTCTTCAGCCCAAAACTAAGTTCAGGCCAAGTTTGAATAGGTCCCAGTTCGGCCCGACTCGGTCTGGAACCTGACTCAACCTGGCCCAACCCGGCCCGACTAGGTCGAGTGGTGTGTGTGTGTGTGTGTGTGTGTGTGTGTGTGTGTGTGTGTGTGTGTATTTCAAAACCCTACTCGTCCCTTTCCCCTTTACCCTTCTAGGATAGTTCACCGCCCATCTTTGAAGTGACATGACTCATCCACATCACAAACGTATAACTTGAACGGCTTAGATTCATCCAAATACAAAAATGAATTATAATGTCCTGACTAGTTAGATTTTTTGTGGAGTCTATAGTTCAACTATCTAAACCGTTGATCGAGGGCTTTGTAATGGGACGCAAATTACCTGTCAAAGTCCTTCCCATGAACTTGCTGTAAGGTTCAAAACTGGCCCGAACTCGCTCGATTGCTGATTGGGCAGAGTTCGGGCTGGACATGTTGGCCCGGTTACCGGGCCAGGACGGGTTCAAGATGGCTTTAGCTGGTGACCGGGCCGGGCCAGGTTGAGCCCAGTTTGACTCGGATCAACTTGTGTACACCCCTAATCATGAGTGGAGGCGTAGAGGCATCTCCTCATTTTCCTAGGCATTTACTCTCCATGTCCGAAGTCGGACCAAGAGAGTAGGGGGCTTCTGTTATGGAAAAATTCGACCTGTACGAGTCAGGCCGATTAGTGAAGGCTCGGAGCTCGGTAGGAAGGCCTCGAAAGGAAAACATCACTCCGGGTCTGAGTAGACCCTTGTTACAGAGGTTTGGCTGAACCAAGCTCTCCCTTGATGAGCTATGACTTCGAGCTGGAATCCTCATACGAAGACCCATCCTCATCCAAAGACCCGTGTCTGTGAGGCTCGGGACGAGCACATTCGACAGACTCTGATCCTAATACCTCAACTATGAACCCCGACTACTATTGCTCAGCCGCAGACTTGGACAAGATGAGTCCGAGTCCGGATGATGACCATCTGACCATGAGCTCAGTGTACCGAGTTGGGAAATCAGCTCAAGTATGGACGTGGGCTGAAGATCACGCCCAGTGATACGCCCCATTAAGACACGATGCGATATGTGATCTAAAGATTGTGGATGATATCTCCACAATTGTAATATCCGCTTGATTGAGTAAATTATGCCGAGATTAACGAACACAATCCACCCGACCCACAGGTATAAATACCAAGGGACCCCCATTGCAGCAGGTAAACAATATCTTACACCCTCTCTCTACACCACGCAACTTAGACCCAAATTCCTTAGCCTGACGTAGGCATCGGAGGGTCTCCTGTTTAAGTCAGGGCTTCCTTTGCTCACCTTTCTGTGCAGGACCAAGGTCCATTTCGAGTTCGCAACATTGAGTGGAGGGTGGTCCAGATTTTGACCTTAATAATATACACCAAGGTGGACCCCATGGTAAGGGCCACATCATCTTGGGTGAGGCTGGGGCAGTCCAAATGATCTTGACTATCTGTTAGGTTGACCACACAATGAAAATCACACTAATTGGATGATTAAATACATTTTCAAGCTGCTCTTCTCTTTTACAGCCATTCATTTTCCAAGCCATGGATGCCAATGGTTAGGATGACCCAATAAAACTAATGTTTTAGAACCATAAGTTGGGTTTTAGAATGCGGAATCACACGGTGAAAAATCTGTGTAGAATTTGATTAGATTTAAGACATCGAATACAACACTATACGTGGTCCACCAATGGGTCCAACAAATAAATATATCAAATTGTTTGGGGCCTATTTTTATACGAATGATCTTGGCCGTCCATTTTATCAGCAATTGATCAAATGGATATAGTTGTCCTATCAGTGTGATTTTTTCATTGCAGGACATGAAATATATGCTGGACCTAATGGACTGTCCCGATTAATCGTTCAGACCATCCAACTGTCCAGATGCTTATTCATATTTTTATGTCATTTTCAATACGAAGTTACTAACTTATCTAGTAATGTATTAGACTGACGATTTTGAACGACTAAGAAGAGTGAGATGTGGGGCGTCGACTGTGATATGGTCCACACACGTGGATGGTCAACTTCAGCCATCACATGCCGTGTTCAACCCGAATAAGTAGACACGTGGAGTGGGGACCGTTCGGTAATCGCACATCAAGGCGCAATTAAGCGCATAAAAGGTGGGACCCACAGCGATAAGCATACAGTATCATTGATATGGATGGTCCATCGCCACGTGTCGACTTCTCAAACAGTCCACAGGATCGCCAGGCTGGCAAAATTGTCCTTCTTTTTCTTAGCTAAGAGAATTGGCTTAGGGTATGTTTGATTTTTCATGATTTAAGTAATTATTAATTTTCCACTTGATTTGAAAATGTGAGAGTAATTCTATCTCTAAAATCGATACAAAATGTTGACTTAAATTTGTGAACTCTACAGTAATATATATGATATATCTTAACCGCCCATCTATTTTATTAGAATATTTTGAGGCGTGATACGAAAAAAAAAAAGGCAAATCTAACAATCAAATGGCCCACGCGAAAGGAAACAGTGGCCTTAATTCGTCCACCATTGAAAGTTGTTTTCTTCACCATACCCACGTTGAGGATTTTTCATCATTTAACTCGTTCATAGGGTCACTCAGACATGGATAAAGGGGAAACACAAATATCAGCTTGATCCAAAACTTTTAAGGGCACCAGGAAGTTTTTAATAGTAGGTGTTCAATTCTCGCGGTTTCCTGTGGTGTAGTGCACTTGAGCTTTGGATCTTCCTCATTTTTTTTTGCTCATTCCCTGAATTCAGCTGGCATAACAAATGAGCGGTGTGGATAAGTCACATACAGCACGATGGGGCCCACATTGGTTTTGTAAATTTCTCAATTTTAATTTTAAAAGAGTATGTTGTGATTGTTCCGCTGCATAAAGAAATATGTGTTAATTACCTAGGTAAATAATTATTACCCATTTACATAGTAGTTACAGTTGAGCTGAAAAATCAAACAGGTGGCACAGTTGCACGATACCTTGTCTTGTGGCCCACTTATAGCTATTAGAAGATAGACCCATTGAATATTCTTACTAGCTTTAATCGAAATGACAAGAACATACCTTTCGTAAAAAAGCAAATGATAGGAACTGGTTTGAAATTCTTTCAAGGCAATGCACTCTTCACAAAATAACAAAGACAAGCCTCTCAATTTCAATCTGGTTTTCGTACATTGACATTTGATGGAGAAATGACTAAATAATTGTTTTTGTAACTTAAGAGACCAAGCTATTACTGTCTGCTTACGTTTCACTTCAATGGAACATCTGAACTTTGAAAATGGTGGACCATTCCATAAAGATCACCTGGATTGAAAATTAGAACAATCCATTCTTTAGGTGGACCACATACTCATGTTGAGTTGTAACATATGTTGCACAATGATTTCAACGGTGTAGCCTGCCTAATGAAGGAACCACCCGGTTTTTGTCCCTGGTGATCTTTATTATACGGTCTGTGTTTTGCATGGCTAGGATGTTGTATACAAGTGACACGTCAGCGGCAAATAAAAATTGTTGTATTTTAAGTTGGCTTATATGGGTCATTTTTCTGTTAGTTCACCACCATTTTTAGTACTGGTGGTAACTGGTTTCTCTTCACAACGTGAAGCATCGAAATACGGACGGTCCAAATTGCAGGCCCAGTTGTAGATGTTGCATGACCTAAAAATTACACCCAGAAGATGTACTAATAATTTGAGATTTCCATTAGAATTTGGACCACTCTTTATTTTGATTTTAATTATTCATTTGATAGCCATGAATTGGACGGTTAAGATTGCTTAATCAGTGTGATTTTAGTTCTATACTGTACCCGACAGGTTCAACAATCCGTATTAGACACATGACTGGCACATGTAGGGAGATGGGTCGCCACCATTTTTAGAATGGTGGTAAACTATCACAGTAGTATTAGGTAATTAGTATGACGTAATTCGAATTCATGTCCGTTGGTTCAAAGAAAGATGCCGAATATACTGTTGCAGGATAAGTATCGCATTACCCTATGGGTTTTGAGATCATATTTCAATGATCCAAACCGTTTATATGATGGCCTCACCTTAGATCGAGGATAAAAAAAGCAAATCTCAGATTGAAATATTTCAACCCTTTGATTATTTTAAAGTTGTACAGAACATTCAGTTTTAAAAGAAAAGAGTCAAAATCATTAAAAGGTTGTAATATTCCCATCTTAAATAATCTTTCGGTATCCACAATTCAAACTGAGGCCCATCATATAAATGGTCTGGATTAGTGAAAGATGATTGCAAATCTTTCAAGCTATTAGAATCGATGCCAAGACCTCATTGTTGAAACTGAGCACAGGTAATCCACTAATAAGACCACTGCATAATTTTCATTTTTAACCGTCCCTTAAGTGTCCACCGTATTCATATAACTAAATAAGCATAAGTTTTTATTCGAATTAATGAACTCCAATTATACAATTTCCAAGTGAACTTCTATCATCCATGAAATTCTGCTAGAGTATCCATGTTTTTCTCTAATATTATCTGGCCTGTGTTTGGTCTACTATGTTGTGTGCTTACACCTCCCCTTAGACCAATGAGAAGTCTCCATGTGCCGGTGCGAATGACAAGACCTGTATCATCCAAGTGTTACTATGAAAGATAGAACTCAACCATACTGTCTGTGGTCTACTATGTCGCGTGCTTACACTTTCCCGAAGACTAATGAGAAGTCTTTATGCGTCGGTAGAAAAAGATAAAACTATAACATCCATGTGTTGGTACGAAATATAGGATTGAAACATAGACAAGTACTCTAGGAAAGTTTCCCTCACCTATTTCTTAGTGACACGCAACTAAAAGGAGCCCGAGCCGTATGCAAGTATACACCCAAAATTATGGTCATCTTTCGTAGGGCACGTGACTGGGGTACACCACATGCATGTGACCCCTAACGTGATAAAGGAATTTTTAAAAATATGTCGATGCCGGACTCTTTGTAATTTAACTTACACATAGCATGGTCATCCGAATCAATTTGAAAATAGATTTTTTTTAAAAAAATAATAATTTAAGAGGATGTCCAAACCCTCCTCCAGATAACAACAAATTAAAATTTTATTTTGAAAAGTCATTTGATATTAGAAACAAATCACTTATGATGTTATTACACAACAAGAATTCCAAATCCTACCAGTATAGAATCACTACGCAATTAAAAGGGTAATGTGAAAACCATAAGAATTTAGCTTGATTAATTTAGCTTCTTACCTTAATCACTCAACTTCTGTTCAACCATGTTAAAGTAAGTCCAAAGCCATTAGTTTAGTTTTGTTTACTTTCGCTACCATACAATACATCATTATGTGACATGCACTTAGGTATAGGTTAAATGTCAATAAACCAATTGTCGGATCCTCATATTGTCATGTCCATACTTGATATATCCCCAATCACATCCTATTAACTTCACATCATGATTCTTTTACAATCGTCTCCTTTCCATTGTTGTTTTACCAACATAAGAAGTCGTATGTATTTTTTCTTCACTCTACTTAGTTTATTTTTTATTGGTTGATTTTACCATTTTTATATTTTAATTAATAAAAAAAATTAACAATTTACCCTTATTTTTTATTCGATCCCATCTTTATTGCTTCACTGGAAAATTTAATACATCATCATTTATAAAAGAAAAGCTAACGATCCTTAGGTTAAAAAAATTTCATTCCAAAGAATTAACCCTCACTTTTTAAAATTGCCTGATTACTATAATAATAGTTGGTCAAACAACAAAGCCAGTCTTCACATATCTAATCCTAATCCAACAAGTTTGGTGCTTGCTATCACAAGTGAGCATTAAGTAAATATGAGTTGAATGCAATTATAACAGGCTTGACACTAATTTGATTACATATATTTAACTGAATTCAAGTAATTCATAACATGTGTGTGGCTACATGTAAAACCTTAAATTAAATGTGTCCCTCCCATTCTCCAAAAATCAGGCAGATCTAAAAACTCAAGGGGTTACACCACATGAACACAGTGGAGATGGGATGAATCCAGTCAAAACTTCACGAGGCCCACCGTAATGTTTTTGTGTCATCCACCCTGTTCACGAGATTAGCTTGATCCAAAACTTCAATGGACTCTAAGAATAATTAAATGGTGGGCACTCCACTCTCACTCTTTAGAGTGGTGTGGCCTACTCGAGATTCAAATGGGCTTGAATTTTTAGGATCGAGTCCTAATATGACCTTCCCTAATGATGAACGGACTGGATTTCATACAAACATCACAGTGGACCACACAGAGCTTTTGTTGCGCACTGCACGGTCACCCCACAAGTGTTGTAGGAAATTCACGTCCTACGCACGAACTCTCAGTGACTCGGTCCGACAAACACAATGTTCGCATCAACGGTCTACATTCAGCGCCCACATAGTTAATGGACCTCCGCGAACTTAAGCTAAGAAATATCAATGTGGGGCCCATCTGATGAATACATCGATCACTAACAAGTGCGCCACGTGGGCATCTTTGAGACGCTTGTGGATGTCCATTCTAATGGCGGCTGCAAATCCTATACCCTTATGTTTTCTAATTCCACACACGGATGTGTAAGCTTACACATTTACACGCGAGCTTATGTATAATAATGTGAGACATGTGTGAGATCTGAGCCTTCCATCATCTGGGGTACACTATTTAGATATGTTTGAATATAAATAACGTGATTTCACAACTCCCTTTGCCTACAGAATATGAAAACAAATAAATGGGTAGAAATGTTTCTTGACCGTGTTGAACGTATGGCCCATCATATAGTGAAATTATCTGATTTCTCAGGAAAACGATCTAAGTATTATTTTAAAAGTTATTGAAAGTTCAGATCTTACACACGTATTTTATATTTTCACTTATTCTCACGTGTGTATGTGTACAGAACTACACGCGTGCGTACTTAGCAATTATAAACGACGGAAAAGGTTTGCTAGATTACATTCTGACGTATGACGCTAGCAAACGTCGGCACTTCGGGCATTGGACTGGAGAGCTTTCCAATGACCTGAACCGTTTATATGATGGGCCTATCTGTTGATGAAAGATGAAAAGAAAATTCTAAGTTTGAGTCATTTCACCCTTTGATTATTCAACGTTTAAAGAGACCGTTCGTTTTCAAAGCAAAAGTAGAATGATTAAAGTATTAAAATAATTCCAAATCAAAACTTCCTTTTCCGTCTGTCATCCATCGATGGAGAGGTTTATCATATAAACTGTTAGTTCATTGGTATATGACCAAGATCTAATGGTTTTAATCCCGATGTATTCTATCGTAGTTCCCCGGGATGTATTCTAGAAAGTTGTCAAAAGAAGGGTACTTTTTTACTATAGACGCAACCTTCCATCCATCTTCATTTCTTCGACTGAACCAACCTATTTTACCAATCTAGACCTTTATCCATATGAACTAGGGGTGCACGTCGAACCGGTAGAACCATGGAACCGGACCAGAACCGAACAAACGGTCCGGTTTGGTCCGATTCTAAAGTGCATCGGTTCTGGTTCCGGTTCCAAAAATTACAGAATCGTTTAGTTCGGTTCGATTCCAGTTTGAGGGTATGTAGAACCAAATCGAACCCTGGATCCGATCATGGAACCGAACCATGGAACCGAACTTGGAACCGTAAGTTTACAATATATTTTAGTTGTATATTTAACTCATAATTTATAGTTTACAATGCACCTTTTAATTGTTTTCATAAATATATTTTTTCACACCATATAAAATATCTAAATCATTCATCAAATGAATCACAACACGAATGAACATGGGCTAAATTATAAAATAGAACATGCAATTAGGTTGAATTATAAAAAGCTCAGAACCGTGGAATCAATCCGGAACCAAACTGGTTTTCACGGTCCGGTTCCGATTCGGTTCTAGGGTACCAACGGTCCGGCTCCGATTCCAAAAGTCCTAAAACCGTAAAGAATTATTCGGTACCAATTTCACCCTGGAATCGGACCAAACTGAACCGTGTGCACCCCTAATACGAACGAACCAATAAAAACGAAAATACCCTTACTTTTTCAGCTGCTTTTACCTGAAAACTAAATATATTTTTGTCCAAAACCCTATTTTTGTACCTAAATTTTTTTTTAAAAAAAATGCTTTTTTCTCGAAATAAGCACAAGAAGCTTAGTAGCCACAGGTGCATGTTTACACGCAGAAAACATGGCAACCTTGCCAGTTTAAGGAAAATCTGATCCCTTCGTTAAGTTATTCTAACTAAAAATGACCATTAGATGGATAATAATAGCCCTCAGATGAACCAAAATGTCTACAAAGAAGTATTGGACGGTTTAGAACTATACAGGGCAATCCTGGCTATGCGTGTAAGAGTGAGAACCATCTATTAAGTGAGTCATCCTGACTGATATTCCACTTTACGAACGACTCAGATGCCCTAAATACGTGCCAATTTAGCACGTGTAATGAGTGTACTATGCGTGTGGGATTAGCGAAGCTACATAAACAATACACCCCAAACCTTTCTTATCAAATGACCAAAGTACCACTAATAACTTCCTCTCTCTGGGGAGGGTGGAGAGGGGAGGCGACTTTGGTGGATCCGCGGATCTACAAAGTTCAGTGCATCATGATTGTGGAGCCCATATTGGTATATTTATATTATATCCACACTGTCCATACGTTCTATAATATAATTTTATGGTATTATTAAAAACATTTAAGTACAAAAAATTTTCAGGTGGACCACACTACAGAAATAGTGTTGATTAAACTACCACCATTAAAAATTTATTGGGGGACACAGTAACTGTTACTTTACATCCAACCTTTGGATAAGGTCAAAAATATCTAGATGAAGGGATCATCTAAATTTAATCTTGATCCAAAGCTTTTGCAGACCATAAGAAGCTTTTAATGGTCAATAACCACTCTTTCCTTCCTTGTGATCATCTTGAGATTTTTTATGTACTTCATGTTTAGAATAATGGCTTAAATTAATTTTATAAAACGATTGAACAGTGTGGATGTAAGTAAAATACATCAATGCGGCCCTACCCTCAGAGATACACCGAGTGTACACGTGGAAAATATTTCTTGTGATCAGGACTGTTGATATAGTGGGACACTGCATGGATGGGCTCTATGATCAAAGGGTAATTGTTGGATACCTTCGGGAGCCCAGTGTCTTCTCTTTCGGATTGTTGACTATCTGAAGTGTGGCCCAGCACTTCAACAGTTCCGATCAGAAAAAAATCTCCATATATACAAGAGACGGACTGTTCAACTTGCAGGTCCCACCATGCACGACTAACGGTCCTCAATATTTTGTAACCATCCTTTTTTTTTTATCACATAGACATCTGGCCCACCGGATGGCGGAACTGACCTGAATTTAGGCGGCGGCACACGTACCGTGGGTCCCACAGGATGAAAAACCCGTTTAAGGATACTGGCTCGCGTGAGATGACAAGAGACATTGGAGAACACGTGCTGACATGGTGTACATGTGCGTGATCTGGGCCGTTCTTGAGGTAGGTCACACACCGAGCTTATTTAGGCCGGTTAACTAATCAGGCCGGCTAGATCAAATGGATGGTTATAAAAAGGAAAATCACAACCGTTTATATTCAATATATATCCGTGGCTTGTTAGACTTATGAAACCTCCTGATTTCTAGCCCAGATGATGCTCACGTTGAAACGTACCAAATGAATGGTCCAGATCTTACATACGTGTAAAATAATGCCCCAAATATCCGCGAAGACGTTAACACTTGGTAGTCGTCCACCTTGCTACATGGCTCGCCCAACCGCCGTCACAGTCACGTGAGAAAGTAGAGCGCTGCACGTGGCAGCGCGGTGTAGTGGGTGCCAGATATTTCCTAAATGGTAAGACCGGCAACTTGGTCAATTACGAGGGCAAAATGGTCATTTCAACTGGGTCAACATTGAAAGGTCCACGTGTACGACTTACGTCACTGTACACGTGGCATAGGGAAGGTGTATCTCAACCGTCCATTTCGTAGGAGGTTGAGTACTTGGACCCCACTTCAGCAACTGAACGTAGAAGGAGTGGCAACCGTTAAGTCTTGTCGTTTTCTTTAATCCATCCATCTGAATGCTACCGATCAAATGGATAGGATTGTCCTGTACGACCAGTTTAATTTATATAATCCATCTAAGGTGGGGCCCACTTAATGGACGGTCAGATCCAGCTTACTCTCTCCAAATGTAACAGTAGAAGGTAGGGTGTATGGGATTTTAATACAGCCCAGCAAAATGGACACTCCAAGATGCGAGGTCAGTTTCGGTGGGCCCCATTACTGTGACGCTGCCAACTCTATCTAAAACCGACGAATGGAAAAAAAGCAACGACTGAGTTCTTCCCTCCAAAGCCACGTCAGCATGGGCGGGAGGTGGGAGTTGGGCGATACAGGTGAGGGCACGTCATTGTGACACGTCAGCACATCTCTGTCTCTTCTTGTAAAATCCAGGTGCGTTGCACGTGTGTGGTACTTCAATTGCAAATGGGCCCACCTGATGAGCGTACCTGCCTAATCCTCTGGAATTTGGATAAATGTTTGTTACAATAGATCCGAGGGCATTACAATAGGATATGTCAGGATTTAAATCTTCCCATTCGTAGCCATATTTCAATGATCTAAACCGTTGATAAAATGGGCCACTATATCAAAAACATAAAATTTCTAAATTAGAATATGTCTAACTTTTGATCTTTTGCATCTTTTACTTTTAATATGGACGGTATATTAAACTTCAAATAATTAAAGGGTTTAAATATTTCAAAAAGAGAGTTATTTTTTCCCATATGCCCAATGCAATGCAAGATCTATCAGATGAATGGTTGAGATCACCGAAAGGTACACGATCTAATGGCGTATCTTGTTCTACTGCGGATGTATTCTAGCAAACTGTGTGCCTGCGTGTAGATGGGCAAGTTTCCCCGTTCATGCGAGGAATGGATTTACACTTCACTGCAATATGCTAAACATGATATATTTGTAAGAGATCTATACCGTCCATCATGGTTCTACTACTATGCTTATTCTTTGTAAAAAATATCACTTTGACACATTAGCCAGATGGACCACCACCATTTACGAAATCTAAAATCCAACTATTTCTAACATCCTGGCCCTGTTCATGAATATAACAGGCTGAATTCTTGGAAATAATATTTTCATAACTGGGCCCACCTAATAGACGGCTTAGATTTTTCGTATTTGTACCATATGGCACGTATGGTGAGATGTAAATGGTGTGCCTTGGATGCGCGTTTGGGCTTTACCAACATCATTTACACGAAATCTAAAAAGAGGAATAGATTTCACTGTATATGCCTTGACTACAATACGTTCACGCACCGTAATAGGGGAATGCGAACCATTAGATGGCACGCGTGTCAGAGATCCTAGCCATTTATCAAGTAAGGTACACTATGAAAATGCCCTAGACCACAAAGGCTCTTTGATCAGCGAGATACAAAACCAAGGTGGGCCACACCATCAATAATAGTGTCAAATCATGTATAAAACCTCTAATCATGTGGTGTGGCCCACCTATGCTTTTGAAACACCTGATTTTTGGTTTATTCCATCATCCACATGTGGCACACATGATGAACGGGTTGGATGCCATAAAAACAACATGATGGTCCCTAAACACAAACATACAAAGGTTGTTCCCTCTCCACTATTTCCTGACCTCTGGCCTATATGAATCTCTGATCGAACTGATTTTTTGGCCCTATGGTTATCTTGAGACAGATCAACAATTGAACGGAATTGATGTAATGCACAAATCATGGTGGGCCTCAAATGCCCAAATATGAGTTGTGTGGGATGATATGGTGGAACCCCAAGAATGAGAATATGGTGTACCTTCCCTACAGTATAAGTGACTGGGTTAGGTATGGATCAGGTCCCACCATACACGAGGCCTTAGTACCGACGGTCTGTGCCTCAAAATTTAAAGCTGTCTTTATAACGCTTCTATTAGACGGGCCTCACATGATCAATATGTTTTGATTTGACCGTTGAATTATATGCTTTAAGCATACAAGTGATCTCACATTGACTGTGATCTTTAAAGAAAAGTCTTAAATGATATATTTAGATGGTACTTTGTATAATTACCGCATGGGATTTTTTTCGTATGGAAATTTAAATACTATAGTTATGATGGGTTAAATTACTCTACTCTTCGAATAAATAAAATATTACCATTTCAATATCAAAACATGATAGAATTTAGAGTACATGTAAAGTACGGAAAACTTTCAATTCAACTACAAATTTAAGTCAAATGAATTCATTGTCTTCGTGATTGGTGCATGATTGATTCTATAATCCACCATTCAATTCAACTATTTTATCTACTTTGTCTCAATTCATATTTAGCCGCGAGTAATCTACATTTGTAATCTCGTATATTCCGCTTCATTTCTCCAACATGTCACTGAGGGGTCAAAATTTCTTTTAGGCATACATCATGTGACCCCCACATTTGCCTGATGCCATCCGAGCACGTCCCCTCTCTCTTTCTATGAAATGTATTCATCTCTCTCACCCTACTTAGTTTGACTTATACATTATGGATATGCTAATTTTCTTATATCCCAAAGTTTGATCCCTAGCTTGTGTGTCACTGCATAATCGAGTCATAGTTTTAAAATTCGATAACTTAA
This sequence comes from Magnolia sinica, assembly GCF_029962835.1. Lineage (NCBI taxonomy): Eukaryota > Viridiplantae > Streptophyta > Magnoliopsida > Magnoliales > Magnoliaceae > Magnolia > Magnolia sinica. Next base: position 3,673,366 of record NC_080584.1, on the reverse strand, counting down.
CTCAAAACCCAGTAGAGCTAATTCGACTCATTTGAAATTGATCCTGAGTCACCATAAAACTTGCTAGGAGTTTCACTTGATTATGAGGCTGCGGCTCGCGGACTTGATCAACACGACCCGACTAGTCAAGAGCCAATCAAGTGATGATTTGTGATAGAAATGCAAATTGTTATTATATCACACTATTTCAAGAGTATGTTATTAGTGTTTGATTATTAAATATTGAGTTGAGTCTAGGTCTCCAAGCCAACTTTACCTTGATGGATATTGAGTTGAGTCGAGTGGAGTTTTTAAGTTATGTTTTGGCCCACATACTGATCTAAATCTTCCATGTTCTAGGCACTATCATAAAGAAGCCATTTCCCCTTAAACGATCCTTCACTAACAATCCTAACCTTTGATTTGTGGAGTTGAATGAGAACCATTGAAAGTTTCCTTTTCGTTGTTTTTAATTCATGTACAAATCGTGATGGTTATAATAACCTGTTCATTGTTAATTTCTTGAGGTGGCCTCTATAGAATAGAATCCACAACATGGATGGTTCTGATGGTGGAACCACTTTGCATGTAGGCCCAGAGAGCTGTGACATATGCTAGATAGTTAGTTGCAACGGAGGGAAAATAGCTCTTTATGCTCCGATAAAGTGCCTAATTTTAGTGGAATCTTTCTCACTATCCCTCTTGGGAAGGGTAACACCTTAGTGGGTGTTACTTACCCCAACCGTGTGGGGCCCACCTTGATATATTTAATGTATATCCACGCCGTACATCTGCCTTTTGCATCTCATTTTGTGATGAGATCCCAAACTTTAAGAAGATCCAAATCTCAGGTGGACCATACCACTGGAAACAGTGATGAATGAATGATAAAAACTTTTTTATGGCCCACAAAAGTTTTGGATCAATCTGATCTTTGTCATTTACCTTCAACCATCTCTTATTGACATTATCAACAGGTTGGATGGAAAATAAATATTATGAAAACATTATGATGGGCCCTTTGGAATTTTTAATGGTGAGGTACTGAATCACCACATTTTCCTCTGGTGTGGTCCAACTGAGATTTTTATCTCATTAATCCTTTTGATTATGTCATTAAATGGTCTGGAGAAACGAATGGACGGCGTGGATATACAATACATCATCAAGGTGGGCCCCATGGTTAGGATAACACCCATTAAGGTATTACCCAGGTAAGACCTAATCCGTTATTTTCTTTCTCAGCTTTCTAAGCTGGATAGGTTGTTAGAAACCTAAACCATTTGGATTATAGATTTCATATTTGTATGATAGTATGATTGGGTGGGGTTATTCATATAAAAAGCAACTTCATTTGGGGCGTGTGGATTTTATTCAATTCCAAATATTCTAATTGGGTTCCCTTCTTTTGACTTCTGCTTTTTTATATACACCATTCCAGTCTTTATTTATACCCTATCTCCCCCCATCGTTAGATTTCTCATTAGTTTCTCTCTCTCTCTCTCTCTCTCTCTCTCTCTCTCTCTCTCTCTCTCTCTCTCTCTCTCTCTCTCCATCTGGGTTTTGATCTCTCTCTATCTCTCATGAGTTTCCTAAGCTTTGTGGAGGCGAAATTGCCTCCAGGATTTAGGTTCCATCCAAGGGATGAAGAGCTTGTATGTGACTACTTAGTGAAAAAGGTCACCGGCAAAGGCAGCAGCAATCCTAGTTCTTATGACCCAGTACTCATTGAAGTCGACTTGAACAAGATTGAGCCATGGGATCTTCCAGGTCAGTTCACCTCTCTCTCTCTCTCTCTCTCTCTCTCTCTCTCTCTCTCTCTCTCTCTCTCTCTCTCTCTCTCTCCCCTAACTGATCTTTAAAAATTTGGGTTTTATCTCTTTCTCACCACCCATTTCTCTCTTCCCCCCATTTATCTTTAAAAACCAAATCTTCATTTGGGTTCTCTCTCTCTCTCTCTCTCTCTCTCTCTCTCTCTCTCTCTCTCTCCTCGATCTTTAAAAACCCAATCTTCATTTGGGTTTTATCCCTTTCTCACCACCCATTTCTCTCTTCCCCCATTTGTCTTTAGAAATCAAATCTTCATTTGGGCTCTCTCTCTCTCTGCCTTATCCTTAGAGGCCTTACCTTCATTTGCGCTCTCTTCCCTCATCTATTGGTGGGTGGTTAAGATTGTTCGGTGAGAAATGATCCAGTGCTCTACGGAGCATTTTAAGCTATAGTACTCCTAATTGCATCATGAACCTTCGACAGTCCAATCATTGATCCAGATTGTCCAGCGATTACAATGCTAAGATCAGATTTTTTTTTTATTTTTTTAATTTTTATTACGAGTCAAATCTACCACATCCACGTGTTCAAAATGTTGATTAACCATAGCCGTCTATTCTTTTATGTTACAGATGTAATGGAATCGGTTTTATTTTTACATGATAGCCCAATAAAGAGGGAAGTGGAAGTGAATTCGCTTGTAGCAGGATCTGTGGGGCCCACCATGATGTATGTGTTTTATATCCACAGCGTCCATCCGTTTGCCAGCTCCTTTAGGCATGAGCCCAAAAATGAGTCGGATCCAAAGCTCAAGTGAACCACACCACAGGAAATAGTGAGGATAACGACGGCCACCGTTTAAACCTTCCAAGGGCCCGCCGTGATGTTTATTCGTCATCCAACCTGTTCATAAGGTCATACAGACAGACGTTTATGAAGGGAAGACACAAATATCAGCTTAGATCCAAAAATTTTGTGGCCCGAGAAGTTTTTAATGGTGGGCGTTCAATAACCACTCTTTCTTGTGGTGTGGTCCACTTGAGGATTGGATATGCTTCATTTTTTGGGCTCATGCTCTGAAATAATCTGTTAAGACGGATGGACGGCGTGGATAAAACACATACATCACGGTGGCCCCCACAGAGCCTGCAACTACGGAGGGTCACCAGGCAATCCGCTCCTAGAAATGAATTTTGTGCTTTTCGCATTGCGACATAGTCAAATCTGCCACATCCACGTGTACGGTGTAGGACAGATGTGGACATCACCTCCACCGGGTGAGGGGCCCACTTTGAACGTGCTTGTCAATTAATCACGTGTGGACACGTGTAATTGATTACATAAACAGTTAACCATTTATTCCTAACCATCCATTTCTCCCATACACGTGGCCCACCTGATGAATAGACCGTTCAAAGATCGGATGCCTTCTGATGGTTAGATCGGATGCAACCATAGAATATTTATTGCTGGTGGGCCACACTCATCAACGTCAAGCCATGTCACCACAGTGAGGTTAGCTGTTAGGAGCCAGATACTGGCACTAATAAAGTTGTAGATGGCCCACCTTCCAACTCCCACAACTACAACCACGTGATTGGCGCTCAACAAGCATTTTTCTTTCTTTTTTATTTTTTCTTAATAACGAGTGATATGGACCGTTCAAAGAGTAGACCAGACCATATACACTCCATCATACAAACATCTCTCACCTACAGATGATCCTAACCATTCAAAAAATAGCCATCTCCAAACAAAAACTTTCCAACGGTTCACATCTATGTCTACAGTTCGGATGTTTAAAATGATCAGAAAGTCGAGTTCTTTCTACTGTGGCCTAGAAATTGTGAGGCCTACCACTTGAACGGTTCGGATAGCCCGTTTATGTATCTCGATTACATTGATACAATTTCAATTGGTGCTCCACTGATTTTTTAACTGAGGTTTATATTATTTGATATTCTGGCAGAGTATGACTGTCATACATTTAGTATAAAAATAAAAAAAATATAAAAATAAAATCTAACTGTCATACCTTTGATTCATGGAACCTTGTTTGCTGAAGCAGGACAATTGGATATTCTCATTTTTAACCGTTCAATTAATGTCCACTAGTCCTATGATTCATGATACATCTAATCCAAGACCCGTAATTTGGGCAGCTTAATTTGAATAATCGAATGCCACATAAGCAATTCCTAAGTAATTTTTAAGTACTTGTGTATCTTCCATCACACTCTGCCAGAGTATTAAAGTTTTCTATATGAAAAAAACCCCTCAAAGATGAATATATTCCATTTTCACCCTTGCAAGTTTAGAACGTTAATCACCCCATGAAATGGACCATATATCAGTGACTAATGCTACTCTTATGTGGGTCAGATATTGCTTGTGTGGGTGGCAAGGAATGGTATTTCTTCAGTCTCCGGGACCGGAAATACGCGACCGGACTGCGTACTAACCGTGCGACGGTGTCCGGCTACTGGAAGGCGACCGGAAAAGATCGACCGGTGATCGACGTCCGGACTGGGGCGATTGTCGGCATGCGAAAAACCCTAGTGTTCTATCAAGGAAGAGCTCCAAAAGGGAAGAAAACTGAGTGGGTCATGCATGAATTCAGGCTCGAGGGACCCTCTGATGCATCCAAAATTCCATTGAAGGTATGTTTGTTTCATGTGTCTTCATAAAAATGATAATTTGGATTTATTTTTTTATAATTTCTTTAGAAGATATATGATGTTTACATAGTGTGGCCCACCTGATGATTGTATTGGCCTGATTTTTGGGCCTACAGATCTTCGTGTGGCCCACCTGATGATTAGATTGGGCCCCATGAAAGCAAAGTGCCATGTAATTGACTGCATATGATCATTCCCACAGTTTTAATCATGCTTATGATGATCTGAACCGTTCATTAATCGGTGAAAACCATGAACGTGCCATCTAGTAAAATTTACATGAGCCGGACACCCATTTGATGATATTCGTTCGAAACTTTTTGCATGGTTAGGATTGTTTGATCTTGTGACTTTGATCGGTGGTCCATTTATGAAGCCTTTTGATGAATGAATGGTCATTAAAAACTTGCAACGTGTGTAGTATAAAGCCGGAGTACAGAATGGATGGACTAGATCTTCTCCTATAAAGGCGGCTAATAAGCCCACACGTTTGTACCAGGCATGCTATCTACATTCACCACATGTATAATCTTGGCAGACACGTGCAATATCCAAGCCATCCATCAGGTGGATCCAACCGAGTAGATGCTAACACATAAAAAATAAAGCCGATCCATTACGTATGTGGGCCACGATAAAAACTTTGGCCAAGTTTTTAGCAGCATACATTTGTTCCATTGATTTTGGGCCCACCTAACTTGTGGACCGGTCTGGATCTTGGGCTAGGGCATCTACACGGTGGTGGACCCTCTGATGAATGGATTGGATCTAGTTCATGTATGACACGTGCCTGATTGTCAGGCCGTTACATGGAACATCTCGTATGGTTTGTTTGGCCCTTTTCATACTTAGAAATTTGCAGACGTTTGCTAAAACGATTAGGTTTATAGGAATGATTTGACACGAAACACAAGTACATGATTGGTGATGTGATGTGGGGCCCATCTACTTCAGTATTTTGTAGGTTGTGGCGTTGTGGGGCCAACGTTTCATCCCCAGCTGATCAAAGTTAGGTGGGTCACGAGGTTCATGCACAACGGTCTACCTTTTTGCATGTTCCACGCGGTATCATGACATCGCTCCATTACTTCTAAGATAGGCGAGCATATTACATATACATGTGTGTGTGTGTGAGAGAGAGAGAGAGAGAGAGAGAGAGAGGGGGGGGGGGGGGGGAGGGGGATGTGCCCCAACGCACGTGCTTACCTTTACCTTTTTACACGTGTCATGAGCATCTAATCCAAACAGTCTATGTGTGATGTGGAATCCCATAAAACTCTAGGGTAAAAATTTTCGCCCATACCATAGCAAAGAGAAATGCAAATTAAAAATTAAACCCAAAGGGTTTCATGAGGCACTGCTTTATGTGGAATGTTCATATTTTGAAGTCACATCATGTATGATGAGCTCTCTGCAAACTAGTGCCCAACTGAGCATTGGGATATATATAAATTTATGCTAACCTGTGCACCTTCTTATGTGAGCACCCATTCACACTTTTGCACACGTGTCTTAGGCATAAAATCTGAATGGTCAACATGATGTGGTATCTCTTGAAACCACGCAAGCTCAACTTTTAGTCTATATAAAACTCTGATGGGCTATGGCAAATGGAAACAGTTTTCTCCTTTGATTTGTATTTCTCTTCACTATGGGCTACTAGAATTTTATGTTAGACTGAAAGTTAGCCTTATAATTGGGTTTGAAGGGATGTCTCATCATGTGGACTATTCAGCTTTTGTGCCCATGACATGTGTGCAAAGGTGCGCTCAGGTGCTAATGTAAGGTGTGTAGGTGAGCATTTCTCTCTCTCTCTCTCTCTCTCTCTAGAGAGAGAGAGAGAGAATCTATTCTCATGGGAAATTTTGTGCTTAAAGTGAAAACCCTCATTCCCTCTTACTTTGCTATGGTACACTAAATTTTTGAATGAGCAAAAATGTTAGCTTAAGAAGTTTTATGAGGTGACTCATCTAATGAACTGTTTAGATTTTGTGCCCGCATCCTGTGGCAAAAGTTCTCATAAAATTTTTTTGAGAACTAACCTTTAGGAATACATACACACACTAAAAATGGCTAATGTGGTATACACTGATCTCCAACCATAGGTGCACTCATGGATGATGGGAGATTGGTGTACACCTTGTGAAAACTGTGTCCACAAGGGTTTTTTTTTTTTTTTTTTTTTTTAATAAAAAAGAGGAACCATGGAATGTGAGTTTTCAATTATAACAAGTGGGGCCCATGGTTTGGTCACCTAAACCATTAGCTTGTTGCTTTCCACTGGGAATGGATAAATTCCCAATAAATCTCTTACAGAATGACTAAGGCCACACATTGATACGCTGGCTTGTGATGTTGATGCGTAGGCACTAAAAAATCATACAGTGGCCCACGATAATTCCAATTAAACTATCCAAATTTTGAACCCATAGTCATCATCCAAAAGTCAGTTAGTTGATTAGTCCTAATTTTCATTGGTGAAGCCTATTTCCAAAAATAATCAAACAGTTGTCCACTTCTCATTTCAACCATTCACTAAATGTCCACCAATCAGCTAGTTAGGTTACCAAATTAGTGAAATTTTCAGTTTATAGTCCATGCAAACTAGGTGTTACCATTTGCAAGGTTTAGCTTGAGTAACTTATATGCCATGATATAAAATATAAAAATTTCCTCGCAGCTGGGTATCAGCTGTTACACTTTGCTAGAGTATTGAAGTATTTTATCATTTTAGTTTATTGTAATTAAGTATTAGAGATCTTGATTATTGGTTTATCAGGATTTTTTTTTTAAAATGGCCACTTCAGTAAACACATAAAAATGTGTTCATCTCATTTTAGTTAACATTAATTATATATCGTTTCCAGGTGAATATAAACTCACTATGCATTAAAGATCAAGATCTCTGATATGTTAACTTAAATGAGTTGAACTTATTTTTAGATGTATGCCAAATAAAACTTTAGGGTTTCTTTAGTTTACCAAATTTAATAAAATAATATGAATTTTTTTAGACCAAATTAGACTAATTAATTATGAAATTATCCTCATTTAAAATAATAATAATAATAATAATTTTTAAGGTTTGAAAAATAGAGAGAATAACTGAGGTTAGGGTTTAGAAAACCCTAACTCTAATACCATATTAATTTAATAAATTAGGGTTTTCCCCTCGCTCTCCTCTACCATTTGCGGTAAAAATAATGATGAAATTGTTTGGTAGTTTGAATGACCACAAGCTATAGTGCACACTACTCATTCTAACACATTATTTCTAATTCATAATTATAATTAATTAAAATGAGATGAATTCTTTTCAAATAGCACTTAAACATGCCCACCTTGAGGGTGCAAATGTCAACTCTCATTTTAAATGATTTTTATTATTTATTTATTTATTTGTTTATTTGAATGATGAACAGGAGGATTGGGTCTTATGTAGAGTGTTCTACAAGAGTAGAGGAATATCTGCCAAACCAAGCCAAGAAAACTCCTATGATGACACAAGCTCCTCATCTCTCCCACCTTTGTTGGACTCTTTCCTTGCTTTTGACCAAACCCCATTAAATCTAGAGGGTTTTGAGCAAGTGCCCTGCTTCTCCAATCTTTCCCAAAACACTACTTCCCAAACCATACCCCAAATCATGCCCCATCTACCACTTCTTGAACCCAACATGTCTACCATGAGCCTGGCCCACCTAGTGACCCCACCAGATATAGCCACCCTCTTCAACCCTCTTCAATGTGAAAAAAAGGTCATAAAAGCAGTTTTGGACCACTTCACCAAGATAGAAAGCAACCAAAAGATGATGATGGTGTCTCCAGGTTATGAGGAAGGAATCACTGAGAGCTATTTTCCTGAATTGGGTATACCCACCATGTGGGACCATTGATGATTTTCATGTGGTTTGGGACACTTGGGAAGGGTATTTTAGTCATTTGGATTTGGAAAATTTGTACATATATGTGTTACCTACCTTTGCCACCATTAAACACTTTTTCCCTCCATGGGCAAGTTCATATCACTAGAACATGTGGTATTTGAATTATTGATGTGTGGGGCCCAGGGGTAAATCGGTCTTTTGTTCTCAATTATGTATTAGCCATTGGATCAAAATACATGGATTAAGTGGCCAAAATTGACTTCTTTGGATGTCTAATAGAGGTGTGGTGGCCCACCGGACACATGTCGTTTTTTTTTTTTTTTTGTATTCTTGACTTCAATCAATCATGGGGATTTCTGATTAATTAACAATTGGATTTTGTAGATATTGCCTGATCGTTTGTGGGCCCCACTAATTCGCTTCTCCATTTGAAAATGGTCCCCCTAAGGTTATATACATCACCTCAATAGTATATAAAAATAACGAGATATGATTCATTGATCTCAAAAGGGCTATAACTTTATAGTGTTGGGTATTGCATATGAACATTTGGACTAGGGGTGTGCACCCAGTCGAACCGAGTCCAGTTGATCTCAGCTTGGCCACTAGTTGACTCTAGCTCGAACTCAACTCGGCTCAGTCCTTGATTCTAGCTGGCTAGCTCAGCTCGGTTCAGTCAACAGCTTGGGCAGTTCGAGCCGAAATCAAGCCTCCGCGGCATTTTCACAAACATATGTTGGGTATGTAAAACAACCATAGCTGTTTACAAGTATTTCATCAGACACCTTTTAGACAACATCAAGATCAAGAAAAAATGGTATTTGTTTCATATATATACCTTCATTGCCATTAGCCGACACTTCGTTAAGTCATTTCCTCAAACACTTGGTGAGTAATGTCAATATTAAATTAATTGAGTCACCGAACTAGTTCAATTTGAGTTGGGTTTCGATCCGAGTCGAGTTGAGATCGGGCAAGCTCAAACTCGATTTGAAATTTTTTTGAGCTCAAAAAATCAGCTCAACTCGGCTCGAACTCAGCTTCGAACCAAGTCGAATCGAGCTTTTTTGAGTCTGAGTCGAGCAAGCTAACCGAGCTAACTCGGTTCGTATACACCCATAATTTGGACGGTCAGATCAGTCCATCTGGACCATCAATTCGGTTCAGCAGGCTCCTAGTTAGCCAGCAAGAAAATCCACACCAATTGGACATTTTCTAACCGTTTGATTGATATTATAGAAATCTGACGTTCAAGATCATTTATAGAAAAACACGTCCAACAACTGATGCACGCTCTCATCGATTCAGACCATCTGAGTACCGGTCCACGTCTTAGATGTAGCATAAACAAATAAAAGAAAGCACCAAATGGATGATCCTAACCGTCCCTTTCAGTGCACTTTGTCTCAGGCCTCTTCTTATGTGTTTATAACCGTCCAAATCAAAGGTCATTCTTGGGATGTTTACGTACGGTCATTCAATCAGTCCAAAGTTGGAGCTAGAGCTTATCGAACAGTTATCTTATTCTTTGGACGGTCCACGTCGATGGAATATTCCAGAATTAAGCCAGCAAGTAAAATCCACACCAATTGGACATTTTCTAATCGTTGGATTGATATTACAGAAATCTGACGTTCAAGATTATTTATTAAAAAAAAAAAAAACGTCCAACAACTGATGCACGCTCTCATCGACTCAGACCATCTGATTAGTGATCCACCTCTTAGATAGTTAGATGTAGCATAAGCCAATAAAAGAAAGCATCAAATGGATGATCATAGCCGTCCCTTTCAGTAGAGTTTGTCTTAGGCATCTTCTTACGTGTTTATAACCGTCCAAATCAAAGGGCATTATTAGGATGTTTACAGCCATCCAATCAGTCCAAAGTTGGAGCTAGAGTCTCATTCATTGAACGGTCCACATCTGGAATATTCCGGAATTATGTCATGGTAAGGATAAGCTAGGAAACCCATCACATGTACGAAACAAATGCATACACGTAAGCATGCACTGATTGACGGTCCACATGTATTCCCATATTTGTCTTGACAAGATAAGCACGTTAACATGCATTCTCAGAGTAGGAAAATCCAGTACATACAGCATGCACACATATATCATTCAGGCATGCATGTGGAAACCCATACATATAGCATGCACATACATCCCTGTATGCATGCATTCAGGCATGCATTTGGAAACCCAAACACATTTATGGATGGAGCTTCTCATGAAGTCGAGTTCTGTGGCCCCACTGTAATGTATATCTGAAATCCAAACCATCGAATTGATGCACCCTTCCATGATGGACTGTGTGCCAAAAAATCAGGCTAATCCATACTTTAGGTGGGCCACACCATAGACAACAGTTGAGAGTGGATGACCACCCATTGAAACTTTTCTGATTGTTTACAGGGCCCATGAAGATGTGGTTCAGATATCTAACCCACCCATTGTGTGTGTCCTACTTGAATGAGGGGTCACACCAAATTTTAGGCCATTTCAATACTTAGGTAGGCCACACTAAGTGATTTTAGATGTTTGAAGCATGGTTTTACATGGTTTTTTTTAATCGTGTGGCCCACCAGAGTTCTGGATAAGGTCGATTTTTGGGATATCCCTACCCCAGAGAAGACCCACCAAATGCAACACATGAGGTGTACTAAGTATGCCATATACACGCCACCACATGTGTCCACGTGGCCCCCATGGATGAGATCCAATCCATCCACAAGGTGGGCCCCACGTCCTAGACACCCTAAGTAGAAAATAAGGTCATTCCGTACATCAGGTCGAACACAGTTAAGAAAATAAATGGACGTATGAAAAAATTCAAAAAAGTGGCTTGGATCACATACCCACAGATTGGATGATTAGGATTGCCTGATAAAAGTGACTCCTTACAAATATAAGGGATCCCTAGTGGGACCCAACAGACAAATGGCTCAGATACCTATTTTCATGAAATGATCATAACCATCCATTTTATAAAACTCTTTGATCGGACCGTTAGAACCATCCAATTTGTGTGATTTTCGCATGATAGTCTACGAAATGTGACATTGACCTAATAGACGGTCCAGATGGATCAATCCAACCGTCCAACCATCCCAATGCCTCCCGTTGCAATTTAGGTGCACCAAATCATTTCTCTAGTGTAATCACATAACAAAACTAGCATGCAAAAGTTGTGGAGGGAGCTAATATCAAGAGTGAGATATGATGGTCCACCTCCCCAATATATTTAAGTTGGGAATGATGCAATGCATGATGCAATTAAGGGTCTAAATTTCAACGACTGAGATATCATGGGCCCATCTCTAATATATATAAAAGCTGAAATGAGGCAATGCATGATGCTGGTATTGACCAAAGAGGGCATCTACATGGCAGGATGGATTTAAAAATAGAGGGAGAAGGTAAGGAGAAAATGGAGTTATTTGATACTCTTTGATACTCTGGGAATGACACTTGATACACAGGCGCCCAAAAACTCAAATTAAAACCAACTAAATTGGGGAACCCTTTGTGGCCGACTCATAATACAAAATCAGATTTGTTTAGAAATCCTAACCTGTGATATGGCGACACTTGTTTGAGGTAATAAGATTATTGGATGTTTTTCATTTAAACCGTCCAATAAATGTCCACAAATCTATCAGTGAGGTGATCAGATAATTGTTATTTTTTGTTCACCATATATCTAAAGTAGAGCTGTACAGGAGTTGAACCAAGTTAAGTTTGGCACAACTTGAATTCGGCTCAGCTCAATCTAAAAGCCTAGCTAGCTCGCTCGGCTCTGTTTAGTCAACAACTCAGGCTAGTTCGAGTCAAGCTCAAACTTATGTGACATTTTCTCAAACAAATAAAATGCATCTTTAATTTTTCACATAATGTAAAATAGTAACAACAATATAAAAGTCTTTCATCAAACACTCCATGGACAATATCAAAATCACGATATAAAGGCAATTTTATAATGTAAATTTTTTTTTTATATATTGATTTGTTTCATATCAATTCCTTCCTCACTACCAACCGATCTCATGGAGAATGCATGCACCTGAAACAACACTTCGTTGAGTCATTTTATCAAACACCTAGCGAGCAGCATCAATATCAAAATAATTGAGTCATCGATTCAAGTTGAGGTTGATCTGATTCGAGTCAAGCTCGGCCAAGCTTGAATTTTGAGCTCAAAAAATTACCTTGACTCACCTCGAACTCAGTTTCGAATTGAGTCGAATCAAGCTTTTTCATGTCGGGTCTAGCAAGTTAACCGAGCTAACTCAGTTCACATACAACTCTACTTGAATCGAAAGATAAGGAGATATCTCAACCCGAATGATTTCTATAGTTAATTTATGACCAAAGATCCTAAATAAGAGCCTTGATAGTAAAAAAACAAAGAAATTAGGCACCTTTTTCACCTTCACTAAGTGAGCCTCTACTAATGCATTCTAGATTTTTGACGGATCTGGACGAGTTCTAGAGGTAATTACAACGAGAGTTCAAGTGGACAAATGCTGGAAAAAAATAAAAGAAAATTTATAATTTAAAAAAATAAAAATAAAATAAAATGCAGAAAGAGGGCGTCTACAGCCCCAAAGGACTATATTGAACAGTTCAAATCATGGTCCACTCCAACCCATGCCCAGACCATTTACACCCCTTGGTGCACAACAATAACATGAGATGAAACATGTCAATGAGAGAAGAAATCCAACCGCTCCTCAAATGGGCCCCACATATAGTTTAATCCAACCATCATACTCTTTCCATAGACACAAATCCAATGTAATAAACATAAACTATAAACCCAAGACATAATAAAACATGTAGACAGATAATAATGCTACAGTCAATCTCATGTGTCCATCTCAGTACTGCTGGGCTTTCAATGGCCCACTCGATTCTTGTAAAGATTAATGGTGGATAGAGCGTTGAGGACCATCAACAAACCGACGGCGATGAACGCTGCAATGAGGGCCCCACCACCGTGATCACAGTACGTGCCGAAGTTGTCACATATCTTGTTCCACCGCGCGTGTGAATTGCCGTTCTTTCCCAATTCTGCAATGGATGCTGCTGCAGCGGCCCCTGATGAGACCAGGCCCACCATCACCTGATCAAGGCCCACCTCTCAGTTATGGTTATGATGTATGATAAACATCAAGGACATTTCTGTCATTTAAATAATTCAAAATAAAACACTTGAGAGGTCATGTAGTCTGATGGTTGGGTGATGCGTGTGATCTAAACCGTTCAAAAGGATGGTCCGCCTCCGATCTACAGATGGATACAATTATAGAATGATCAATGGTTACAATCAATCCACATTTTGGAATGGTTGTAATTGTTTTTACAGATGAAGAGGCCTACCAGTGTGGGGCCTACTTGAAGTGGGCCTTACTTCAATCCACATGGCCCAACCGGCAGACTGATTGTTGGATCGAGGTCATTCATCAAGTGGGCCCCACTCTGGATGCTGTCTGGCTCAAAAAATGAGGCCCATCAAAATGATGGGGGCACACATGAAGTGGGTCCCACCTGTTCAACGGCCGGATCATTCATTCGTAGGGGTGATAGTGGGTTAATCTGGGTCGTTACAACATCATCCAAAACCCTATTGTAACACCCCGTACCCTTGGTACACGGGTTTTACCTTTTAAACCCACCTCAACCTAAATCAAATTAGATTAATCAATTGGCTTGAACATAACTTATGCAGGACGGGACTTCCAAGCACCCCTAAAGGGCCACTCATCAAGGGCCCCAGAAGTTGGAATACACCCCATGACAATCTAAAAGGTAACCTTGCCTAGACACCTCAAATCAGAATAGTTCCAACTCAACTAACCATAACAATAGGCGGTAAAACAAGCTTCGGGGGCTAGTAAATAGCCAACCAAGCGCCCATTTCACTCTAAGACCCCTGTACTTACTCTTTTCAATTCCGGTCCAACTCTATCCTTTGTTGATTCTGCTATTGCATCTAGACTAGCATTGAACACCACTAGGATGCATGTTCCCTTAGTTGTAGCATCCCCTATGGGCAAGTTTGTGGAAACCGATAAGGTATGCCGAGCATGTCCCATCATGCTCGCAAATCGCAAGGTTGCTATAGACCTAATTGTCATGCCTGTCAAGCAGTTTGACGTCATCCTTCGGATGGACTGGCTCACGTTGGTGCGTGCGGTTATGGATTATCGCGACAAAATAGTGACAATATCCATCCCAGAGCAGGCCTCTTTCACTTTGAAAGGGAGAGGCAGATGCCGAGAATTCGTAGGCTTACAGGCTCTAGAAGAAGCTGAGTCAGTGGAAGTCACCATCAAGCGGATACCGATAGTATGAGATTTCCCCGAAGTATTTTAAGAAATACCAAGGCTACTCCCTAGAAGAGCGATAGACTTCTGCATTGACCTCAAGCCAGGGACTATTCCTATATCACTCCCCCCGTTTCGCATGCCTCCTTGCGAGATGGAGGAGTTGAGGAGTCAGATTGATGTGCTGCTAGCTCAAGGCTTTATCCGTCCCAACGTTTCTCCATAGGGAGCGCCAGTCCTTTTGTCAAGAAGAATGACGAATCGATGCGTCTCTGTATAGACTACGGGAGACTGAACAATGTGACAATTAAGAACAAATATCCCCTACCGCGTATCAACGATCTATTCGATCAATTGAAAGACGTCAAGTACTTCTCCAAAATAGACCTGCGTTCGGGATATCACCAGTTGAGGATTAGGGATGAGGACATCCCGAAGACGGCATTCAGGACTCGTTATGGGCACTACAAGTTCCTGGTGATGTCTTTCCGCCTCACAAATGCTCCGGCAGTTTTTATGGACCTGATGAACCGAGTTTTCATGTCTTACCTAGACCGATTCATAATCGTGTTCATTGATGACATCTTGGTCTACTCCAAAAGCCGAGAGGAGCATGAACCACATCTGCATACGGTCCTAAGCATGCTAAAGGATAACCAACTGTACGCTAAGTTGTCCAAATGTGAGTTTTGGGAGCAGAAAGTGAAATTCTTAGGGCACGTAGTAAAAGCAGAGGGAATAGCGGTCGATCCAGCTAAGGTGGAAGTAGTATTTAAGTGAGAGCAGCCCACTACAGTGACCGAAGTTCAGAGTTTCCTGGGTATGGCTGGGTACTACAGACGCTTTATCAAGGAATTCTTTAGAATCACGCGACCTCTGACTCAACTGACAAAGAAAAATGCCCGATTCACATGGGATGAGAACGCAGAAGCAGCGTTCTAGGAGTTAAAGATGAGACTAACTTCTGCACCAGTGATCACTCTCCCACAAGAAGGGGAGAAGTTCGTGGTATATAGTAACGCCTCATAGTTGGGTCTCAGCCATGTTCTGATGCAGAACGGCAGAGTGATTGCTTACGCCTCTCGCCAATTGAAGAAGCACGAGGAGAACTACCTGACGCATGACTTGGAATTAGCAGCAGTGATCTTCGCCTTAAAGATATGGAGGCATTACTTATACGGAGAGGATTTTCAGTTATTCTGTGATCACAAGAGCCTGAAGTACATATTCACGCAGAAGGACTTAAATATGCGCCAGCGTCGTTGGATGGAGACTCTTAAAGATTTCCACTTCGATATCTCATACCACCCCGGCAAGGCAAACTCTGTAACCGATACTCTGAGTCGGAAGAAGAAGCATAAGTTGGTGGCCACTCTGATGCTCAAGGAATGGGAGATGATGAAGTTCGTATAAGACTTCAATATCCAGCTCACCATCAACGAACCTGATACCTACGTGACTCTATTGACTGCAGAGCCAACCCTGGTACGACACGTGATCTCCACACAGGACCAGGATGAATGGCTTGTCAAGATGAAAGAAAGATGTAAGAATGAAGAGATGCCTGACTAGAGGGTTGGTGACAACGGCGGTCTTCGATATCAGGGGTGAGTGTGTGTTCCAAAGAACGCCAAAATAAGGAAGTAATGATAGAAGCCCACCATTCCAATTTAGCCATCCACCCAGGAAGCACTAAGATGTACAACGATGTTAAAAGGCAGTACTGGTGGAGCAACATGAAGAGGGATATCACCAACTTTGTAGCAAAGTGCATGGTGTACCAAAAGATCAAGGCCTAACATCGCAAGCCTGCTGGCCTCCTTCATCCACTACCTTTAGCCGAATGGAAATGGGACAACATTTCTATGGACTTCATATCTGGTCTTCGTAGGACGCAGAGGAAATACGACTCGATCTGGGTCATCATTGATAAACTGACAAAAGCTGCCCAGTTCCTCCCGATTTGCACAATAGATTCTACCAATAATTTGGCAAAGTTATACATCCAGATTTACTTCCGCCTTCTAGAAGAGGCTACAGGAAGAATTGGGCACAGAACTCAAGTTCATTTGGGCATTCCATCCTCAGACAGACGGACAGACAGAAAGGATAAATCAAATTCTGGAAGATATGCTGAGAGCATGTGTCCTGGACTTTCAGGGCAATTGGGACGATCATTTGGCACTAGCAGAATTCACGTACAATAATAGTTTCTAGTCCAGCATAGGCATGACACCGTTTGAGGCTCTCTATGGTCACCCTTGCCGAGCCCCTCAGTGCTGGGCAGAAATCGGAGAAAGAAGCTTGTTAGGTCTAGTTCAAGCTACTACTCAGGTCATCGACGTGGTCAGAAAACGTCTGCATACCGCCCAGAGCAGATAGAAGAGCTATGCGAATAATCAATGGTGCGACATGGAGTTTGCGACTGGCAACCATGTATTTTTAAAAGTGTCGCCTATGAAGGGTCTGATGAGGTTCGGACAGAAAGGGAAGCTAGCATCGCGTTTCATTGGGCCTTTCAAGATTTTGAATCGTGTGGGAGCCATAGCATACCGCCTTGCACTACCTACTACACTAGCTGGTATTCACAACGTCTTTCACGTATCCATGCTGAAAAAGTATACACCAGACGAGTCGCACATCGCTAGCTAGGAGCAGTCGAGCTGACAGATAATGCCCCGAGGAACCTATCTGTATCTTAGACCACAAGGATCAGGTCTTGCGAACAAATGCTATAGCTCTGGTCAAGGTTCTTTGGTCGCACCATGGGGAAGAAGGAGTGACGTGGGAGCAAGAAGCAGAAGTTAGGGAAAGGTACCCTCACCTGTTCAGTGACACACCACAGGTAATTTCGAGGACAAAATATTTTTTTAGGGCTGTAAACTGTAACACCCCGTACCTTTGGTACACGAGTGTTACCTTTTAAACCCACCTCAACCTAAATTAGATTAGATTAATCAATTGGCTTGAACATAACTTATGCAGGACGGGACTTCCAGGCACCCCTAAAGGGCCACTCATCAAGGGCCCCAAAAGCTAAAATATACCCTATGACAATCTAGAAGGTAACCTTGCCTAGACACCTCAAATCAGAATAGTTCCAACTCAACTAACCATAGCAATAGTGTAACGTCCCGTCCAACCAGAACAGTGTCCTGGGGCGTCCGTGTAGGATTTGCCGCAGGACCGTTCGATTAAACTACTCATGGTGAGGTACCACAAATAAATTAATTCAGGATTAGTCCAATTGAGTAGACCAGACGGGTCGTGACAGGACCAAGTGCGGGCCGCCAAGCCAAATGGTCGTTTACACTTAGCAATAGCTGTACGAGCTATACCGCGACGCGGGAAGGTCAGAAAATTTTAAAAATTCAGGGAAGTACAGATCTTACTGGGCTTGTGGTCCATCATGGACCACGGACCCAGTGGACACCCAGAAATAAATTATCCACGTCGTCCCAGCAGCACTTGCCAAATGCAACCCCCCCTAGGATGGAATCTGACACTTGTAAATAAAATTGAGATACCAGGCATTCTAACCGTCGGATCTCTTCTACATTTACGGTGAAGGTCTAATGTATTTTTCTACACCTATCCACAAAGTCCGGGACCCGATCGTGAAACGGTGACCGTTGATCACAGATCGGACCCGTACGTTTAGATCCAGCGTCCGATTGCCTTCAAATTTTGCATGGCCCTTCATCGGGCCATGGAGCACATGCCCTATGAGTTTCAGGGCCATAGGGCCACCAGAACCGCTCCAATCACCGGAAGGGACCCCACATGGCCATTTAAAGATCGAAACCATATGATCAAACCCCATATTCGTTCATCCGTTTGTTCTCAAACTTTGCATGACCTCTTATTAGGCCATGAGACACCTACACACCAAATTTGGTGGCCTAGGAGGTTTTAGTGTTGGCCCAACACCAATAGGGAGCCCTAGAGGGCTATTTGGGAAGTTATTGAAACTTGAGGTCAAAGAGCCCAAGTCTAGGGAATAAACCCTAACTCTCTGATAACTCCCTCCTTTATCATAACCACCAAGGAGTAAAGTAAGAGCAAGAGAGTAAAGAGAGAAGAAAGAGAGAGTGAAGAAGAGAAAGGTGGACCTTAGATCGAGGTGCAGCTAAGGAAACCCAATCTTTCAACTCCCTATCCCTCTTCCAAAGAAAAACCCTACACCACAACCGCAAGAATCGTTTCATTGATCATCTAGGTAAGATCCCTCATCCCTTTCCTTGAAACTCTTGTGTTGAGAAGGAATTTGCATGGGATTCTAGCGTATAAATGTTTGCTTTAGGGATTTTGGCCTTTCGACCCCAAAAATCCACATTCCTAGGTTGTCTCCCAAGCCTTCAAGGATCTGAAGGTGCGGTCTATTATCCTTAGGAGGCCTAGCACCAATTATACCATGAGTCTAATGATTTTGATTTCTTGGATGATATAATTGGAGAATCTAAAGAAAACCTACGATTTGGGTGTTTGTTTTGGAATGTATGGAATTGTCTGTTTTGTCTCGATCTCATATGATGTTATTCGTGCCTCTCACATGATTAGGTTACAAGGGATGATTTTATGTTAATGTCTTGCGTGATTTTTCCCATATGGTGTTGCTTTATGACATGTATGACTCATTAGCCCTTATGCATTTTGATTCTTTGAGATTGTAGGAAGCGCTTCACTTCCTCACTAACCCACACGACTCACATGTACCTTGTTCATGATAATGTAGCTTGCTTGTTAAGAGTATCTGAATCGTATGTTGAGTTGTATGCAAGCATGATGTTGTTATACTAGTGATAACCTTGATAGTTGGCATGTTATGGATCACCATCAAACCCTTGGATTGGTCAGGAACATGAGGAGAGACGGTAGCCCCATTAGTAGGGCTACCCTAAGACTAAACCCGTGGATTAGGCGGGTGCGTATGGGCGGTAGTAGTCCAACTATATGAGTCTCTTGCACCCGATGTCGTTCGTCACGTGCTCGCCTGACTCATACGGTTTAGCCTACTTACTGATCAATCTTAATTGTTAACCCTGTTTGCTCACATATGTATGAAACCTGGAACACCCTACAACCGTTATAACCCATCAATAACTGCCTGAAGCCGATCCACCGACTCGTGAGCCGGACATGGTGGAATGGGATACTGTGGCCGAGCTGTCGGCCTACGCTGGGGTGACGCCCCTTCCTGTAGTGACCACGAGCGATCCCACATTTCAGCACTCCCCATGTGCTTGAAGTCAGGGATGAGGAAAACCCGACGGGATCAAGGATCCCAGGGTCTCGGCCTCACACATTGGGAGGCCTTGGCCTTGCAACCAATTCAGGGTATTGATATGTGGAGTGTATCAGATTTCTCAACCTACTGGATGAATGAACTTAACTAAGAACTCAGCTAACACGATCTCAATGCATCGCACTAGTTAGGGTGGTGACTCGGCAGTCGAGGTCGCTCTGAGGGAGTGTTGGTCATACATGATCGTTAGATAGAGTCGCTCGAAGGAGTGTTGTGGCGAGGGCATGCATCATATCATTTATCATGTATATGCATTAATAAGATTAGTTCGGTGTTTATTAGTGATTACTTTTCATTCAATTCATATTATAACCGATGCTTGTTACAACTTAAGATTAACGGCACCCACTGAGTTGATCACTCACTCTCACTCTGGGACGGTATTTTAAAACACCAACCAGACTCGCCCCTAGATGCAGGTGATGTAGATTTGGAAGAGCCTGGTGACGCGAGCCTCGAGGATGAGGACGAGTTCTCCTACTTCCAGCTGATGAGCGGGTCTTCATCGGCTCAGTAGATGGGACGTTGGATCGCTGAGCAGTAGACTCAGTCTTCTTCTTTTAGACATACTATTTTTTTTGTGATTTTATCGGGCAACGCCTGGTGCGACCCATATGTATTTTTGAACTTGTGTATGTGTGTGTACTTGATCTCTTCATTTCAGTAGACGCGTGTGGTTGTGCTTCATGTTCCAGAAAATTTCAGGCTGCGCATTTACACCTGATTAAACGCATAATAATGAAAATCGGTTATAAGTAACACTCGGGAACTCGAGAGTCAAGTATATGCACGACCCCCGATTTCCAGGGTGTTACAAATAGGCAGTGAAATAATCTTCAAGGGCTAGTAAATAGCCAACCAAGCGCCCATTTCACTCTAAGACCCTAATAAACCGTTGAAATTTAATACCAGACCAATGCAACCATCGGGTCAGCAGTTATGGGGCTAAACAGAGCCCGGGACATGTGGTACGGCCCACCCGGGCCTCGGGTCCACCCTGAAATTTGGTAAATGCTCCTACAACTACTTACAAAATGATTGAGCGGATCAGATTCATCGGGACCATCCCGACGAACCGCATACATTATGCGTATGCATCCCCACATTTGTGCACGACATGTACTGGAACCTTTTGGCCCGGTCAAATGAGCTTTGACTGAGCTCTTTTCAAATATAAGAAAAAACTCATTCTCTCCCACCAAAACCACATTCAAACAGGGGGAGTTTTTGACCCCAAAGTGGCCCACCATGGCCACTTTCTAAACCATCCAAACCATCTATCAAGAACGTGGGGCCCGTCCAACCATAACTGTATAACGGTTTGATTTCATGCATAGGGGTGTGGGAAATCGAGCAGGGCCGTCCATGCGGCTAAGATCCCAGGGCAGTGGGCCCATCTACCACTATTCGAATGGCCTGAAATCGGACCAATCAAAAATATCCTAGCCAACCATTCGATGAGAAAGAGGAGTTTTCCTCCATCGACGGAAATGGACAGACATCGTCTGTAGCAGGGAAAGACGCTGGAAAGCATTCCCTTTTGGGAAGGAGAACTCTGAGAATTTCTAACCGTTCGATGGGCCTCATCCAGCCGTCAAAATCCTCTCCTCCCTGGCTATATATAGAGCCAGGTGCCCTAGGGATTCGGACCAAGAGAGGGAGGAAAAAGAGAGTGGAAAAAAAAAAGAGAGAGAGAAACAAGGAGACCGACCCTCTGTTTCAGCTTAGGTGAGGCAGCTAGCGACCATCCTCAGGTAAAACGTCTTTCTTCATCTTCCTTATATCTTCTAGCTAGGTAGAAGACAACACTGCCTGGACCGAAACCAGGCCAAGTAATGGCGGAGTTCAGTCCAGCAGCAGTGGCGTTCGAGTGTTGGAGTCGAGCCAAGAAATGGCCCTGCTTCAGGTTGCAACGCGGTCAACTAGGAACATCAGTTCAGGCCCCATTTGAAGTTTTGTTTTGGGCTCTCTTTAGAGCTTCGAAACTAGCTCAGAGAGCAAGCCAATCAATGGTTGTGGGACAGACTGAGGAAGCAGTTGTTGGGTCCCTGTTTTGGACTGGAACTGAGCCAACCCATGGCCCTGTTCCGGGCTAAAATCCGACCGAACTGGAGCGTCTGTTTTGGGCCGGGATTTGGCCACATGATGGCTAAGTTCTAGGCTAGTGACATGCAGGGAAACGGGCTTTTGTCGAGCTCTGTTTTGAGCTAGGAAAACTGGCCAAACAATGGCCATATCTCGGGCGAAAATCAGGCCAATACAGTGGCATTTTTCGGGCTGGAAACCAGACCATATTGCAGCACTATTTCGGGCCTAGGCTAAGCCAATTAATGGCTGAAGTCTGGGCCGAAAATTTGGCAAGAAACGAGCCATGTTTAAATTGAAAATCAGGGCCAGAAACAGTTTTCAAAACAGCCTGCAACAGAGGTCTTGCAGCTGACGGGCTACACTGACCATGGGCCTTGCAAAAATCACAGGTGGGCCTCACCCAATGCCAGTGGGCTGTCCTGACTGTGAGCCCTGCACTAACCGTAGGCCCCACCAAATGCAGGTGGGCTGCACTAATGATAGGCCACCATGGGCCACTTGTGTTTGGACAGTCCATCAGGGACGATACATCCAGATAGGGTCCCTGGGCTGGACGTTAGTAGCTAACACCGGCTGTAGTGTTGTAATATAATATTACTATATATACATATACATATATATTTATTCACATATGTGATATACCAATAGTGGTGGGCCCCACGTGGGACCCACCTTGATAGAGATATTCTCTATCCTCACCATCCAGATTACTAGACAGTGGGTACCCACCATGAAGTATGCCTTTCGTCCCAGCCATCCACTGTCTGGACAGTGGGCCAACGTGCCACTATAGCAGCAGCAGTTGTTGCATCCACGTCAGCAACTCTGTGGGTCCCACCCACTGTATGTGTTTCAACTATGCCATCCAAAAGGTGGGCCGCACCCTGTTGTCATCAGGCGGGCCAAGTTCAAAAGAAAATCGGGTGGGCCACTCCATTTTACAGGGGATTCGAATCTCAGTGGGCCCAATTGTCTCGAAACAGTGGGCCATACGTGGAACCCACCAAGTAGATTGACTGGTGTACGTTGCCCAGCAGCAAACTGCTGGTGATGTGATGTCAGCAAGTTTTGCGGAGCCCACCTGATTCATGTGTTTCATCCAGCCGTCCAGCAATCTGGACAGGTGAGCCCACCTTGATATGTATATGTTACAAACCCTCTATCTAACTGACGGAAAATGAAGCGGAATCAATTTCTTTGATGGGCCACATATGTGGGCCCCACCTTAATGAATGCGATTCACCCAAATCGTCGCCACATTTGGTAATTTTAACATTTCATTCACAGTCGGCATTGGTAGTGGCCCCTTTATATTGAATTGATTGACCACATGTTAGTGGGTACTACACACACCCTAAGACGGTAATCTCATGGGACGGGGATGGTAGTCATGGGATACTATGCCAAAGCCGTCGACCTATGCTGAGCCATGCGCTCCCCGCAGTGACCATGAGTTTAATTAAATTGGTTGAGTGCAATTGGACTAATGACAGATTAGCTAATCATTCATACATGGCACAGACCAGCATCTATTGTTATCGTACATGATGTATATATTTGTCCGACTGAATGTTTTTCTCAGGTCGACGATGTCCGACTGGATGCTTTTTCCCAAGTCGATGATTGCATGGGTGATGAGCCCATTGTCCACACGGATGAGCATCCCCGAGGCGATGATTGCATTCCATACATCTACGTACTTAATAAGACTGCATCTACTGTGTTTTGGATTACCTGTGTGTTTCTATATTATTCCTTGTTTAGGGCGACGGTGTGTAATCTTAAGAGGAGATCACACTGAGCTGGTCACTCATTCATCAATGTTCAACTGTACAGAGGACGCGAGTATAGAAGCCAATGAGTACGAGACTGGCTTGGAGGCGATGGCGGTCGAGGAGGAACTCTGCATCGAAGAGCCGCTGCAGGAGGCGGCCGCCTACTTTGGGCTAAACCAGTAAATTAGCTCTTTATTTTTATTTTTAGTACATTTAGGAACTTGAGGCTATGTAATTGGCCCCCAGCTAAGTGGGCCAAAATATTGTTTGCATGTTGGTTCATATATTATGCTTCTTTTCCCACTATCTGCACTTTGATTTACTTGTTGATTACCATTACCTTTAGCTAACTCCTAGGTTCTCGAAATTCGAGTCGTGTACTCGGGTTCTGAAAACCGAGGCGTTACACCTATCCTGTCATCAATCGAGCTTAAAATCCTTTGATTTTAAGCCCAATCCCTTCTATAAACATCATAAATGGGCC
This sequence comes from Magnolia sinica, assembly GCF_029962835.1. Lineage (NCBI taxonomy): Eukaryota > Viridiplantae > Streptophyta > Magnoliopsida > Magnoliales > Magnoliaceae > Magnolia > Magnolia sinica. Next base: position 3,649,074 of record NC_080584.1, on the reverse strand, counting down.
TGTTCTCCACCTAAGGTCAGACTAGGCCTATCAACGGCCCAGATCTGTGTCAGGATGAGGTCTTTCCATGCTCGGCCCATAAAGAAAAGTTCTGGCCCAAGCCCATCTGTGGCCAAGATTAGCCACAAAAGATGGGTGGGCCAGACAATACATGACATATTCTAAAATTGCCCTCCGTAAGTAGGCTGGCAGACTCAGGCCGAGCCCTCATCGCATGAATGGCGATGGGCCAAAAATAACAATACTCAAACAATCCTAACCATTAAAAATGAAATAAAAATGCATTGTTACAATAAATGAACAGCTTAAATCATCACAGACACATAAGATGCATATGATACGGAGGTAGAACCATGAAAATTCTGTGCTCCCAGAAGCACCAAATCTCATACCTAGTGTGAAATGACTAAATCGCCCTTGTTAAGATGCCGATTGCGTCCTACCCCGCCCGGATGGTAATCCGTCCGGGCAGGGCTCTATGGGGCCCACCGTGATGTAAGTGTTTTATCCGCCCAATTCATCGCTTTTATCATATCATTTTAAGGTACAAGACAGAAAATGAAGCATATCCACACCTCCAGTGGACCACATCAAAGGAAGCTGCAGTGATAATGACACCCACCGTTGAAACCATTCTAAACGCCACCGTGATGTTTTTTTACATCCAACCTATTAATAAGGTCATGTAGACGTGGATGAAGTGAAAACACAAATATCAACGATCCGAAACTTTTCCAGCTCCCAAGAAGTTTTTAATGGTGAATGTTCAGTACCCACTTTGTGGTCCACTTAAGGCCACTCAATTTTTTGGTCATACCTTAAAATGATATGAGAAAAATGATGAATGGCGTGGATAAAACACTTACATCACGGTGGGCCCCACAGATCCCTGCTGGACGAATTATCGTTGGGCAGGGTAAGACGCAATCCGCGTCCATTGAAAACTTGGTTTTCGTACACGAACCGAGCTAGCTCGGTTAGCTCGCTCGACTCGACTCGAAAAAGCTTGATTCGACTCAGTTCGAAGCTGAGTTCGAGCTGATTATTTGAGCTCGAAAATAAGTTCGAGCCGAGTTCGGGCAGGCCCCGGCTCGAATCGAACTCGGATCAAACCAATTCGGTGACTCGGTTACTTTGTCATTGATGTTGCTCACCAACTATTTGATAAAATGACTCAACAAAATGTGGCTGGTGGCAAGGAAGGTATGTTCATGAAACAAATACCCTTTTTCTCTTTGTTTTTCTTGGTTTTTATGTTGCTTAGAAGGTGTTTGATAATAAAAAAAACCTGTAAAACCACTGCCTCTGTTTGTAAAACACTAGGATTTTGAAGTTGCAGTTCAGGTGTTTGTGAAAATGCCTCAATGGCGAACTCAGCTCGATCTTGGCTCGAACTCGGCCCGAGCCGCTAATCGAACCGAGCTGAGTTGGCCAGTCAGGCTCGAGGACCAAGCCAAGCCAAGTTCAAGCTGAGGTCAGCCAGTGGCCGAGCCAAGTCAAGCTGAGGCCAGCTCGACTTGGGTCCACTCGATGTACACCTCTATTTTAGATGGATAAAAGGGGAAATGTTGATTTACCATGTCTGAGATTGTGATTAATAGTCCAAGCCCCTTGAAATTGAACTTATTCCCAAAAGACCCAAGCAACAGCAATGATAAGTTGTAGAAACTGGCTATGGCATTGACTATTACAAAATACCTGCAATCACCAATGTCAACGTTAGCAATAGCAATGAAAGAAACTATTTTTCTAGCCGTCCATTTATTTTTACAATGTGGCCCACTTAAGTAGTGAAGCCTCATCATTTTTAGGCCAAAAGATTTAAACATTGTGGCCCACCGGCAATTTTATAAACTAAACTCAATTTTATAATTAATAAATATAAATTAAAGAGAAATGCTTACACGCTAGTTGTACATCCAATTAGTTGGTGTGTGGGACCCATCATAGTATTTATATGACATTTGATCCATTCAGCAAGATTGTCCCACACAAATGAAGTGAAGATTTTTAAGTGGTTATTTATTGTTTTCTAGGGTATACCCCACCTGATAAATGGATTCACCTAAATTTTAGAAACTAGACTTGTTTTTATAATTAATAAATATAAATTAAAGAGAAATGCTTACACGCTAGTTGTACGTCCAATTAGTTGGTGTGTGGGACCCATCATAGTATTTATATGACATTTCATCCATTTAGCAAGATTGTCCCACACAAATGAAGGGAAGATTTTTAGGTCATTATTCATTGTTTTCCAGGGTATACCTAGGGGTGTACACGAACCGAGCTAGCTCGGTTAGCTCGATCGACTCGACTCGACTCGGTTCGAAGCTGAGTTCGAGCCGAGTCGAGCTAATTTTTTTTTGCTTGAAAATGAGTTCGAGCTAGCCCCAACTCAACTTGGGATCGAACCAGTTCAGTGACTCGGATACTTTGATATTGATGTTGCTCACTAAATGTTTGATGAAATGACTCAATGAAGTGTGGTTGGCAGCAAGGAAGGTATGCATATGAAACAAATATCTTTTTTTTGGATTTTTATGTTGCTTGGAAGGTATTTGATAAAATAACTGAACAACCTTTGTTGTTGTTTTACAAATAATGGGATTTTGAAGGTGCAGTCCAGGTGTTTGTGGAAATGCCGCACAGAAAAACTCGGCTCAATCTTGGCTCGAACTCGACCGGAACTGGGCCGAGCTGCTGACCGAACCGAGCCGAGCTGGCCAGTCAGGCTCGAGGACCGAGCCGAGCCGAGTTTGAGCTGAGGTCAGCTAGTGGCCGAGCCGAGTCAAGCTAAGGCCAGCTTGACTCGGTTCGGCTCGATATACACCCCTAGGTATACCCCACCTGATAAATGGATTCACTTAAATTTTAGAAACTAGACTCGATTTTATAATTAATAAATATAAATTAAAGAGAAATGCTTACACATTAGTTATATGTCCAATTAGTTGGTGTGTGGGACCTATAATAGTATTTATATGGCATTTCATCCATTCAGTGAAATTTTCACACACAAATGAAGTGAATATTTTTGGGTGGTTATTCATTATTTTCTAGGGTATACCCCACCTGATAGATGGATTCACCTATATTTTGGAAACTAGACTCAATTTTATAATTAATAAATATAAATTAAAGAGAAATGCTTACACACTAGTTGTAGGTCCAATTACTTGGAATGTGGGGCCTATCGTAGTATTTATATGACATTTTACCCATCAAGGTTATCTCACCGTCCGGAATGTGGAGTTTTTTGGGTGATTGTTTATTGCTTTCAAGGTGTACCCCACTTGATGGATGGATTCTGTGAGTTTTGGAGACCTGACTCAATTTGATAGTTAATAAATGTAAATTAAAGAGAAATTCTTACACACTAGTTGTACGTCCAAATAGCCTGTTTGTGGGGCCTACTGGTGTTTGTATGACATTTCACCCATCCGGTGAGGTTGACCTACCCATGTGAATATAGAGTTTTTTGAGTGGTTATTCATTGTTTTCTAAAGTGTGCCCCACCCGATGGATCAATCCACCTAAGTTTTGTAGACCCAACTCAATTTGATGGTTAATAAATATAAATTAAAGATAAATACTTACTAGTTATTAATTCAATTAGTTGGCATGTGGGACCTACCATACTTTGTATGACATTTCGATCATTTTTCCAGCAAGGGTGTCCCACTCACGTAAATATTGATGAATCCACTTAAGTTTAGGAGACCCAACTCGATTTGATAGTCAATAAGTATGTCCAATTAGCTGGCGTGTAGGGCCTACTATATTATTTGTATGACATTTTTGCCTGTCCAGTAAGATTGTCCCACTCACATGAATGTGGAGTTTTTTTATGTGGTTGTTCATTATTTTCTATGGGATGGTCCACCTGATAGTTGGATCCACTTGAATTTTGGGTGTTCCATTTTCATGTATTGCATGAGTGAGATGTCATATAAATATTATGGTGGGCCCCACATGATAACTAGTTGGATGTACAACTAGTAGTTGTGTATAAGCATTTTATACAAATCAAAACTTCTAGGAATAGTAATGAATATTTAAAATAAATGACTATTGAATGAGTATTAAAATTTTGAAATAAGATAGTAAAGGCATAATTATAAGTTTTTCCCGGAGAGTGTATCTAATAAACTAAGGTAATGGTAGGCTTTCGGCCAAGTCTTTAAGTTATATTCAAATTTTTAACTTCTATCATATCATAATTATTAAAAGATTAATTCTATGTATTAGTTTACTAGTTAAAAGTATAATTTAGTACAATCCAAATTCTACTCAGTATTCAATGTTTCAGGCATGACTCTTGTTGAGCAGCTTGGATTGGGTTAGGGTTGGTTCAGGCTAGAGCCGGGCATCGAGTCGAGTTGGATTGAGCTAGGGCTGACCCAACTCGACTTGGTTGTAAAATAGACGCAACCCGAACTCGACCCAACTCGATACCAAGTCTGGGGTGCCTGACCTAATCCGAGTCTGAGTCTGACTTGGACTAACCCGGACCGAGTCCGACCCGATCATAGGTACGGAGTCGGGTTGAGTCAACACTAAGTTGGGTCGGGTGCGGCGAGTATCCACGAGCTGAAATCATAGCTCAGAACTTAGGTGCACCTTCCGAAATTGCAGCTTTTCCATCACCTAGACGGCATCTCATATATGAAATGTTGAATTTAGCTTCTTCTTCTTCTTCTTTTTACGTATAAGTTGGGTTTCAAATCAAGTCGAGTCAGTACCGAGTTGGATTTCAGGTCAAGTCGAGTCGAGTTACTGGCTGACCCAAACTCAACTTAGTTTGAGTTCAGATTGGACGAAATCTACTCGGTTCAGATCGACTCACCCACTCAGTTCAAGTTGAGTCGGGTCTGAACAAGTTTGCCTAGTCTGAGTCCAACTCTAGTTCAGGCCTTTGATTGAATCATCTTGAAATTGGATTGGGCCCTACCGGCTCAAAATGCACCCTTAATATTTGATAGGACCTCATTATGGGACCCAAGTGAGCGCCCACGTGATCAAGATTGACCATTGGATGGGAGTGGTCCAGCATGGATTAAACATGGCCATAGTATCAACCCGATTAAATGATCATGACCATTCAAATGGTACCTTCCATTTGCATGCCACTAATGTATATCTGTGATTATCCAAACATGTTTATTTTTGGGTCATGTATTTCCAAAGGTGTTTCTTGATCATAGGTGGGCCTGTCTTTAAATAAAATAAAATAAAATAAAAAACTTACACAAAAGCAGGTGTGTATTGGAACTTGGCAGTGACAGTGGCACTGATGGGAGCATTTCCAATCACAGCCAAAACTATGCTCTTGGTCTGCTTGTTGAGTGCCATTACAAGTGTAGCTGAAACAGTGGCACATAGAGCTAGAGATCTTAGCACCACAAATTGCCACGTGGGTGCCTTTGCTTTTGTTTGTCGTGTGGACCCCACCTCTGGTTTTTCACCATCTTCGATAGCCATGAAGAGAGAGAGAGAGAGAGAGAGAGAGAGAGACAGAGAGAGAGAGAGAGATATGGGATTGAGATGGAGAGTGGCCGTTATAAAGGGAGGTGGCGTAGAGAGGGTGTGTGTATGACTCCTATGTGAGTTTTCCACCATTTAACAAATAGTGTTGACTATTCAAATCCAAACCGTCGAAATTTCTGATCAAGTAGTAAGTTTCATACAATGCGATGTGTGGGACCGAATGTAATCTTTACATGACATCCTCTCCATCCATTATGTGTGTCCCCTCATATCCTCCTTGGAGAAAAAAAATCAGGCCGATGCAAAAATCAGGTGGCCCACACCACAAGGAACAGTTGAGATGGGGACACCCATGTGAGTGGCCCACCGTGTTTTCCACATCCATTCATCCAGTTCAGAAGATGCGCCCAACCAGTATGAATGGTCACCCCAAACATTAGGCCATTTAAAAAATAAGGTGGGCCACACCATGATTTTAGATGCATTAAGCATTAATTTTGTGGTGTGGCCGATCTGAGTTTTGTAGGGACTGATTTTTGAGAAATAAGGACAACATGAGGGGGAAAGCATGATGGACGCATCGGATGTCATGCATACATCGTGGTGGGCCTCACACATATTTGGACCACTCACTACTTTAACAATGACCACCCATTAGATAGCCACTAATTTGATCGGCTAGGATTGCTTCATCGCGGTGCGATTTTTTCAAGATATGATCCACTCACAATGGGACATACAATTCAATGGCCTGGATACGTGTAAATCAGCGCCACACGTGAGGAGCATGACTCACCACCATTTTCTAAATGCTGCAAAACTAACATAGGAGTGTGCTTTCATGAAAGTCGTGGCGGTGGGAGAAAGAAATGACGACATACAACGTACACAGCGTTGTGTATCAACTTACCATATAATGTTTTCCCTTTCCAATTGCGTATCATTTCAGAAAAACATCCGAACCGTCCAAAATATGTGAAATATCAAAAATATCACTTTTATAGTAATTTAGAACAACCATACAAGCATTTTGAGTCAATTAATCGACCATAAATTGAATTTCTTTTTATACTTATATGATTAACCACTCACTCTTATTTTAGCTCCAAATAATATTTGTAATACTATTCACCTTTTGAACGGTTCAGATTTTATACATAAGGGACACGTCAGCGTAAAGAGAAACGATGTATGTTAAGGTAACACAACGCTGTGTATGATTATTTCTCGTACAACAAATATGAAGGCTAGTCGCGCGAGTGTGTTCTGAATATTAATCTCTCTACAGGTACTAATGTAGCATGTATGTGTGAAATCCACGACGTTCATACGTTAGGTCACACCATGCAGATTCCACGGTCCAAAAACTCCCATCAATTCCTCCATACAATGGACAAAACCTGGACAAAGAAAATGAGTGTCCAAAAATGATCAACAGACATTACATGTTTGGCATAAACATGTGGCCCACCTTATCAACGGACCCACCTGATTTACGAACCACACATTTATAAGACGTGGCCCATCTGGAGAAAATCTAAGATCAATCAAAACAGGTATCATTGGCACGTGTGGACAGCATGATTTCGAATCCTACCTCCGTCAGTGGCGTTTCCATGACGACAGCAATGGGATGGTGTGGATCACCTATTGATTTGATACAAAAACTTGCACAAAAAAATAATCTTTGATACTCTGGCGGAATGCAATGTATGATACACATGCATTTAGAAATTGCATACGTGACACACATGAAAGCCAAATTGAACTGTCCAAAATTATAAGTCTCATTTTTGGCTTATCATAAATCAAAATTACACTTATTTAATTATTCGAATATCTGGATTGGTGGACATTTATTGGACAGTTAAAAATAAAATAAAATCCAACGGTCGTATTTCAACAGAAAAGTGTCCACAATTCAGAGATTAGCATTACATAAACCAATCTGATTTCAGCATCGTGACTTACCGACAGTCAATTCGATAGTTTGGTCTGTTTAGATTGAGTTAACATATGTCATATGTACAATTTCCAATTGCCTGTGTATCAAGCATCAACTCTGGCAGAGTATCAAATAACTACCCTTGATTTGGTGGGTCTAACAAGCTAAGGTTAGTATATGGTTTTGCTTGACTTAAATGGCTCTTTTTATGAATTTATTCCATAAGTGGGTATGATTTTGATTGGATCACCAACTTTCATTTGCTTTGTGTGGGAAGATCAACCAACCAACCTTGAAGATTTTATGGTCATGGTAGGTTTTTTCAGATGAGAAATGAGAGGTTAAGAGTCTTATGTTAGTTTTGCACCATTTAAAAATGGTGATGGTTTTGGATGTTTGTAGAGCGATCCACACCGTCCAGATGGCTTGATCAACTATGGATGGAGCACCATTAAATAATCGCGTTGATAGCTATTAATTGGATGGTTAGGATTTCTTAGGTGTTTTCATATGAGAAATGAAAGATTAGGGACCTATGTTAGTTTTGCACCCTTTAAAACATGGTTATGGTTTTGCATATTCATAAGGTGATCTGGACCGTCCGATAGCTGAATTAACTATGGATGGAGGAGCATTTAAAAATGGAGTTAATTATTCAATGGCCATTAATTGGATGGTTAGGATTTCTCACGTATATTTCATATGAGAAATGAGAAGTTAGAGTCCATTGGTAGTTTTGCACGTTGTAAATGATGATTTTGCATATTCATAGCGTGATCCTGACCATCCATATAGCTGAATCAACTATAGAAGGAGCACCATTCAAAAATCAGGATAATTATTTGATAGCCATTAATTGGATGGTTAGGATTTCCTAAGTGTCTTTCATATGAGAAATGAGAGGTTAGAGTCCAATGTTAGTTTTGCACATTGTAAATGAGGGTTTTGCATATTCACAGGGCAATCCTGACCATCCAGATAGTTGAATCAACTGTGGATGGAGCACCATTCAAAAATCCCGATAATTATTTGATAGGCATTAATTGGGTGGTTAGGATTTCTTAGGTGTCTTTCAGATGAGAAATGAGAGGTTAGAGTCCTATGTTGGTTTTGCACCCTTTAAAATTTTGTAATGGTTTAGCATATCCGTAAGGCAATCCAGACCGTCCAAATAGCTTAAGCAACTATGGATGGAGCACCATTCAAAAAATCATTATTCGATGGCCATTAATTGGATGGTTAGGATTTATTGGGAGTGTGATTTTAAGTATTATTTCCATGCAGGTATGGATAGTGGTACATGATTCATTTCCATCCAGGTATGGACAGTGGTACATGATTTATTTATTTTATTTTATTTTATACCAACTAAATTGTGAACCCTATGTCCTCAATTTACGGTCCAAAATTCATATTGATTGCAAAATCCAAACTTCTGATTTGTGGACACTTGTTTGTTGAAATCCTACCATTGGATGCCTTTTTTTCATTTTGAATGGTCCAATATCCACTAATCTGATAGTCAGGTGATCCAATAAGCATAGTTTTTATTTCATGAAACATGTAATTGAGTATACATTATTTGGATGGTTTAATTTGAGTTACTTGTATGCCAGATAAGTAATTTGTAAGTAATTTGCAAATGGCTGTGTATCATCCATCACACTCTGCCAGAGTATTAAAGTCTTTCTCTTTTTGGCTATCGAGGAAATTTAGTTGGGAAAAGAGAAAAAGCCAATGTTAGATAAACTAGAACGTTGATATATTAACATTCGATAGTTACAAAGATCTCAGGATAGTAATTTCAAAAATAACACCCCCTCCTTTTTAATTTACCACACCCATTTTGATGTTTGGAATTAAAACGGTATACTTTCTTGCCCTTTTTTAGTATTTCGATTTTGGAATAGAAAAGGAAGTGTATATAAAATCAAGAGAAATGCTCACACAAAACTAGTTTTTGCATCTGACTAGCTGGCATGTGGGGCCCATCATGGTGTTTGTGCAACATCTCGCCCATCCATCAACGTTATCACATCATGAAAATGAAATCCAACAAGCGTGAAAATGGAATTAATGCCAAAGTCCGTCCAACGATACACCATAGAAAACCATGAACAACCATCCAAAAACAGTCCATATTCTAGTTAATCTGATTTTTGGAGCATCTCATTTTTATGGTAGGACAACCTTGTTGGATAGGCAAGATATTATTCAAACCTATGGTGGGCCCCACATGCTAACTAGTTGAATGTACAATCAGTTGTTCTCCCAGATAAAAGCTGAGGTGAAAAATCAAATTCTCAAATGAAGAAAATTTTAACATACTGGCTTAGTGTGATGGATGTGTGAACGCGGTCCACGCCCTTCTTTGACGTATGTCCAGCATTAGATTGGACTCGCTTTTGTTTTATTTATTGTTCAATATCCCGGAGGCATGGTTTAAATGCGAGAGATATGCTCAGAGTTTTCAGAGTTTTTTGAGTTGTTGTTAACTAATGAAGTTATTGAATTTACGATTGGATAGGAACTGTAGAATTGCATACAAACTAAAAAATCATGAGATTCTTCAATTCAAGTGACTTTTATGGTTAATTTGTGATCATAAATTTTTGGATAAAGATCTTCTTCTTTTTTTTGGGGGGTAAAGTGGACTCATGCCACATCAGTGTCATTGATCAGAGAAATTTACAGGATTTCGGAAGGGTTCCAACAAAAAGACTGCGGACATCTCCTATCATTGATCTGGATAAAGATCTTGATGACAGAAAAAGAAAGGGTTAAGCACCCTCTTCTACCCACATAATGTGATGTCCATATTCTATGAGGTTTTACAATTTTAATAAGATTTAACATAATTTTAGAATTATGTATCTGGTCATGCTTCGCATAATCCACGGTGAGCTGACCGGGCAATAAAAGGAACAAAAGAATTTCAGCCCCTACTTTGCAAAGCCAAACGGTTCCAAGTGGACAATAATAAGCAAGATGTATATGTAGTTAATGAAATGCAATCTTAACCTTACAACACAGGGTTCAAGACTCTGGGTAAACAAACATGAATAAGATAAACATATGGTAAGCAAGAAGAATAAAAGTGCAAGTCAATGTTGCAAATGTGTTGGGAATATGTGGAGTGGAATGCGTTATGAGTTCGACTAAGATGTGAAAAATAAAATAGAAAATCAATCAATCTTTTTATGTAAAGGGAATGATAAGATATTCCCGACTTCAACCCTAAGGACTTTCGCTGGCATCTTTGGTAGATATTCCTTTACGATCGAATCCTCAAGTTGAGTATGGCCTTGGCCTCAGTTAAAGATCTCTTAAGTTTTTAGAGAAGGGAGAGAGCACGGACCACCTTCTCAAACCCTTCTCTGACTCCCTTAGTTTCTCCCCCTATCTTCCCTCTCTATCTCTATGGTTGATAGTTGTTGTGGCACATTTATAGATGGAAACCTTCGACTCAATGTAACACTTGTCCTTTAAGATTTTGGTGTTTGGAAAATTGAAGTAGGATCTTGGTTAGATATAACGCATGACAGGTGAACGTTGGCTTGCAGTGGGTTGGGTTTATTCTCTGATTCTTACCAGGTTGGTCCGAGATCAGTCGTTCGGGACCGTTGGATGCTTCCAAGAGGCGGCAGGGTTCTATTCAGCCTTTGTTTCTTGGGCTAGCTATGTTTCATTTGATCGAAATGTGCGGTCAGATTTTCTAAAGGGACTGATTATCGCCCGGGATTTGGTTTCCTATGCCCCGGATCTGTCGATCAGGCTCATTGATTGTTACTATGACATATCGAGGAGCCTATTCCTTGATTAGTTTGGATTTTCAATAATTCTCCAATTGCTTCTCAATTAATTTGGATTTTCGACTCTTCTCAAATTATCCGAGGAAGTTTCATTGAAGCCTAGGTAAAGCTTGAAGATTAGTTCTATTCTCGTTTTAAATGGGGTGTCTACAGTATGATACTAAGAATACTTAGAACTTATTTGGAAATTGCATTAGTGGCAAATAAGGCTAATTTAACTATCCAGATTATTAGTTTCAATTTAAATGTATCATAAACCAAAGATTATGATGATTTGATTATCTGACCATCTGCTTGATGGGCATTTATTGGACAGCTAGAAGTGAGAAATATTCAATGGTCCTATCTCAACAAATATCACCAAATCAGGAGTAACGATTGTTCGTTCGACCAACTTAATGTTGGGACCGTGACCCAGGGACATCTCCTTCCACAATTTAGTTTCAATTTATGAATGCCACGCATAAGATCACAAAGTGCCTGCGCATCAAGCTTCATACACTTCCAGAGTATCAAATAACTCCCCTTTGTCAATTAGAAGCTAAATGATCCTTCGTTAGGTCCATCCGGCTCAGGCAATGAGAATAGTTCTCCAACTTGTATGAACCAAATGCAAGCTTGCATGGGTTCTTTGAATTGTGTTTGGTTAAAATGTTGTTTGTTCAGTGTTTGGTCAATCCAAACGGTATACTTATTATCGAATACATGATCCTAGTCATTCAACTGGTAGACCCAAAATGGCCCACCATCAGAAAATCTCATGGACAGTCTAACACAGGTAGAGCTGTACACGAGTCGAGTTAGCTCGGTCAGCTCGCTCAACTCGACTCAGAAAAGCTCGACTCGCCTCAATTCGAAGTTAGATTACGACCGAGTCGAGCTGGTTTTTAGAGCTCCAAAAAATTTCGAGCCGAGTTCGAGCCTGCCTAAGCTCAACTCAAATCGACTTGGATCGAATCAGCTTGGTGAATCAGTTTTTTTAATATCGACGTTGCTCGCCGAGTGTTTGATGAAATGACTCAATGAATTATTGTTTCAGAGTGCACACATTTTCCACGGGATCAGTTGATGGTGAGGAAGGAATGGATACAAAACAAATCATTACAAAATAAAAATTTTACATCATAAAACTGCCCTCATCATTACATCATAAAATTGCCCTCAAATCTTGCTCACCGAGTGTTTAATGAAATGCATGTAAAGAGTTGTTACTGTTTTGCATTACTGAGAAATTGAAGATGCATTTTATGTGTTAAAGAAAATATCACACAACCTCAAACTTGACTCATACTAGCCCGAGCTGAGCTGGCCAGACAGGCTTGGGGACCGAGCCGAGTTGAGTTCGAGCTGGGGATAGCTACTGGCTGAGCCGAGCAGAGCTGTGCCAAGCTCGACTCGTGTACAGTTCTAAACACAGGTGGCAAAATTTAATGCTGTTTCATTTTGGGCGTAATTCAACTAATTTACACCTGCAACTAGTATTGAATAACAGGCACGTCCTGTTTAATGACTGATGTGGGGTCTCGTATTCTACCAGGCCCAATATATTGTACATAAGGGGTACAACCATTGGGTGATCCAGACCATTAATATGATGTTCCCCAATTTCCTTTCCCCTCAAATGATCCTAACCATCCATTTTGGGACCCTCTTGACAATGGACCAATGTGATTCTCCTTCTGATGCGACCATTCAGATAGCTAGGATCAGAATTAGAGATAGTGTGGCTTGGATGCTCCCATGATAGGGACCACATATAAACTCTAGATTACTAACAAATGTTTCATTGTGTTTAATCAGAGCATCATATTACTACACATCCTTTAACCAATCAAAGCTATTGTTTGTCTGAAATTTTGAGATGGATTGAGAAACATGAGTTTAGAAAATCCCATGCAGATACATAAGAAAACACTTATTCCCCGTTTGGATAAATAAATTGAATTAAGGAGCCCTCTAGTTGCAGCTACTTTTCTTTCAAAGCCAATTTCAAACCAGTGTAATTGCAATTTGGAACCCAAACGCCCGTTCGGGGTTGAGACTGCAAATTGAAGTCACATTGAAGGAACTGTAGCTGCAACTCGAGCGCTCTTTCCTCATTTTGGATACAAAGAACTATCTTTATTCTGTATTACTTCCTTTCAATACAAAGACTTCACAATTCATTTCACTTGGGCATCCAAACACAGTTTCATATATGAATGCTCAGGAAATTACAATGTTGCATCCATGGCATGCTAAGCTAATGGCAGGGCCAGCACCTCAAGTCCCACAGCCAGATCAACTAGGAGTTAATATGATACTCTGGCTGCATATGATGCTTGATACGCAGGCACTCAAAAATTGTACACATGATATATATTAACACTCGAATAAAAGCGACTAGATTGTGCAGCCTGCTTTCACCCAAGTGGCAATCCCGAGATCAGATTGGTTGAACCATCATGACCTCTGATTTGTGGACACTTGTTTGTGGAAACAGGACTGTTGGATTTTTTTCATATTTAACCGTCCAATAAATGTCCACCAATCTGATGGTCAGATGATGAAATAAGCTTAATTTTGGTTCACAATATATGTACACTGGGTACCATAATTTGGGCAGTTTAATTCAACCTGTATACCACGTGTGCAATTTCTAAGTAGTTTCCAGGTACCTGCGTATCACCTATCACTCTCTGCCAGAGTATCAAAGTTTTTTCTCCTCAACAAATGTGGAAGCAGTGTACATATCTTCATTGGGCACCCTACCTGAACACAACCAAGTTCAATCTTTTAATGAGACCATTCATACAAAACAAATACATCACCCTCTCTGGAATCCTTTACTTTTAGATATGAAGGGTCATCTCCGATATTCAGTTTTTCTCTGTGTAAACAGTCACCATTCCTTTGTGTTATGACAGAGTTCAACCACAGCCAAAACAGTTCTCACGCAGGCAATAATACCAGCCCTCTCTCATAATTTAAAACGATACACATACACAGAAACAATATCTTACAGCGGATCAAGACAGGAAGTCATCACGTTATTTTTTCTCAGTTGTAACTCCGACGACTACATTGCTGACCTGCATCATGCACATACAAGCATATGTTATGTCTGTTGATTTTGATTTTTTCTTTCTTTTTACTCTTTTTTCCTTCCGTAAATTTGGAGTAAGATCCAAAACAGGATTGCTAGAAATGGTGGGGGGAAATTACCAGCTTGCCACTTTCGTCGACAGTCATAGGGTTCTCAACAACAACGGTCTGGTTGTGGGCATGAGACAGTGGCTGCAACAGACAGGAAAGTACAGTAATAAGGAAACATTTGTTACAACTTCAAACAGGCCAAAACCAACAACCTTTGGAAGCAGAGTACTACATGATGCTTGGCCAGAACCACCAGGATTTTCTTTTCCAACCAGCTTTTGTACAGGTGGGGCTCACCTTTCAGTCATCCCAATTTTTAATCTGGTGGACTACCATCCACTGATGGGCAATGAACCAAAAAATCACTCCCACAGAACATGAACAGTCCCTGCCATCCTATTCTTAGCCCACAACTGAATGGTTAAAACATAAAATATATCCAGTAGTCCATATGCAATGAGAGAGTCAAATCGGACAGCTAGGATTGCCCAGTGATAGAATTTTCTGCCACATCATCCTCTGCGGCAGGGCCCACCAGATGAATATCTGGTCCCTGAAAGGGCACTCTACCCGTACTTGCGAGAACAAAGATGCCATTAATTCAGGTTTAGCATCACAGACGACCTTTTTGTGAAATCGGAAAAAGGTAAGAACATACTGCTGAAGTTGAGGGCATGGCTCCATTGGGTCTATTTACAGGAATTGGCACCCTGCTCATCTGCAAAAGAAAAGTAACCATACACAAAACAATGGTTCACAAACGCAAAACTCAATTCAGAAATCCGTAAGGCTAAGTAGCCTCGAAGGCTCGGCCGAAAATCCAAATTGACTCGACAGTCAAAACTAAAAATGCAATATGAAATGCATAAATTTTAAAAATTAAAACATCAATAAGAAAACCTAGAAACCCACAAGAATTCAATTCCACTGGACTCAATCAAGTGGTCGACTAAACCTGACTCGACGAGTCTTTTTAGTCCTTGAGAAAAATTTTACGGAAATAGGTTTCTGATCTAGTCGCTACTCAAAATTATGATGAGTTTTTACCACATGAGAGAGAACCAGAAACCAACAGAATCGTGGAAGAAACCTACTTACCCCAACATTTGTAATATAATGACATACTGCACATTTGACTGATGGTGCTCCGTATGGATACATGAGAGTTGTATGGCACTGACCACAGTTCACTTGAGCGAATTGATTGGCTGATGTGCAACAAAATACCCATGATTTTAGAGCATTGAATGAGTCAAGCAAAAATACACAAAGTTCATTCACAAACAAATGCAGATTATGAAAGAACAGCAAAGATATCCCTAGGACACTATGAGAAGATTTCAAGATGAGGAATTGCACCACTCTTTGGCCCAAGGATATGCATGTTATCATCCTTTTTCTATCTTGCACAAGCGGGACCCATGGTTCGGCCATCCGAGTCATTGATATGATGGGCACTATAGTGGATGGACAAGACCCAAAATCCTTTTCTCAATGGGACAATCCTAACCCTTAGATTGTTGGCCTACAATATACGAATAGATGGTAAAGGAAAGAAAAATGACAACGGTCTGCATTCAACTGACCTTTCAATCTGGAAGAGTTTAGGAATGGTCCTTCCACTGTGGAGGGCATAATGTCAATAGTCTGGATCACCGCAGCATTCACTTGTACAAACTAAGAACCCAGGGATACTAATTATATGGATATCCTCACATCGAGGGTCGTGTAATTCCTCTTTCAATAACTAGGAACGAACTGATGGGTGCACAGATGTTCCCTTGCTGAGCAACATAAATTCAACTCATGTGCATCTGTGTGCAACTGCCAATGCAAGGAACAAAACTACAGTATCCCATTCATTTGACAAGAACTCTTTCTATGTCTAGCACTAGAGCATACTTTTTCTTTTTTCTTTTTCTTTTTTACCTTGTTTCGAATTTGAAGAGTAAAGAGAGCGCATTTATAAACTGTAAAAAACTGTCCGATCACATGCATTCACTACAGAGAGGAAATGAAGATAATACACATACAAATGCCACGGACTGATTGGGATGTGAAAGCAGAAAGAGAAGTGCAAGAAAAAGGACAGCCAGGACTCTCGACCCAGTCAATCCATGTTATGTCCAAATTAAAAAAGAAAAAAAAATGTCGTTCAGCTGGACATTTTCACCTTTTTCTTTAGTACTACCAAAGATATGTACGATTAGCACCGTTACATGTTAGCAATCTTGTTTGGAAGCACTTGTTGATGTACATACATATTGAGTAGCAAAAACCATTGATGTAATCATACCTAGCATTTTGGGGACAACACATGCACATACCTTATTCGCATCTTACTTGAACTTGTACAGATGTGTTGTGCATTGTAAGAAAAGAATACACATGACACCTAAATTAAATATAAATAGAAGGAATAATATATTTTATAAACCCACTGACATGCATTGTATCCTCATGTTATGAGTTTCCATGACTGGGTTGTTTATCCAATCACCCCATTGTCAATGGACATACCCCAAGAATCTCCTCGACGGCAGTATATAACCCATTAGTTGGTGACCCACAACCAGATGATTAAGGAAATACATCTCCCTCCCTCCCAAACCATACAAACAACATCATCTACACGCAGCCAAGGGTCCTCATGAATGAAAAAACTGCATAGGCTCATAGCTTATGGTTTTAGAAGTTTTATGCTAAATTTTTTGTTATTTTTTAGACCTTTTTTTTGTTTTGGGAATGCATGGCATCAATCTCGTTTGCATGATATTTTCCAATACATCATAAAGTTGTATCACCTCAATCCGTGGAGATTTGAGGTGTGGGCGAACATTTCTTTGGAGTATGTTTGCCCCCCCAGCCCACGTATGTGTTATTTGCTTTGGAGTGTTGTCAGCCCCCAGCCCATACAATTTCTGGAATTTTTTTACGTTTTCCTTTCTTTTGGCTTTTTTTTTCTTCATGTACTTTTTTTTTGGGATCTTTTTTTTTGGGATCTCTCTCTCTCTCTCTCTCGGTGAAGATTTCTCCACATGTTTTTTTTGGAAATTTATATGGTCTATTGGATTTTCTCCTCCTCTAAGCATAAATTGGGTGTTTACTGTCAACGGTCCATAGAGTCTGTTTCTTACGTCAACTGTGGTGGCATTGGGCAGAAACTGTACCACAAGGAAAGGTGCATCTTTAAGTTCAAGTGATCTTTTGAGTACTATGTTGGCATTGAAGGGCTTTAGTACATATGGATAGGTGATAATCTGGGGTGACAGATTACCATAGTCAAGCTCGAAGGGGAAAATTATTTAGAGTGGTCTAAGTCTACTCGATTTTTTACAGGTGGGAGGAAGAATCTGGGTTTTCTAGACGGTAAGAACGTGAAGCCTTCATCTTGAGGATCCAAACCATGTAAACTGGGAAGCTAATAATATGATTGTAACATCTTGGTTACTCCATTCCATGAAGCCTAAGATAAATAAAACATTGGGACTTCATTGCAACATCATATTCTCAGCAGAAGAATGTGTTCCAATTGGCGCATGATATTGCCAATCCTCTGACAGGGGAAAGTCCATAGGAGCTTGTTATACGACTCTCAGGGGAATGTGACTTGAGTTGAGTCATCATAGAGCTATAAGATCACGCCATGATAAGGGGCGCAAAGTTGATATTGAGGATTAACAGATATTTGAACTACTTGCTGGCCTCAATCTTGAATATGAGACTATCGCACCCAAATCCTTAGCAGAAAGCCACTTTCATCTCTTGGAACTGTATACCCATTACTTCTGCGAGAAGAAATCGTGGAAAAGTAATGTTATCTGTGGACACTGTTACTCATATAGATCTGCTTCGGCGAGTTCATATAATAGAGGGCATAAAGCTCAGGGCTAGGAAGTGGTGGCCATTTTTAATGCCAATGAGATTGTGGTGTATGATCAAGTGGGTACAGTTGGGGTCATAATGACTTCGAACATGGTTATGGGAAACTTTCCCAATGATGAAAAAGACAAACTCTACTGTACTAAACTTAGGTGCACTCATAACGCTAAGGATACATGTTGGAAGTTGGTCTGTCCACCACCATGGAAGAGAGACTCAGCTACCACAGAAGTTGATAATGGTGATCATAATGAATTCTCATGATTTTATCTCTTCAACCGGTTTTAGCAAATCTCAAGTTGTTGAAACATCTTTATAGTGCAAGGCCCTGTTTGAAAGGCTGGATTTCCTGTAAAGAAATTGCTGCTCTAAACCGTCGCCTACCTACTCTTGAATGTGAATCCTCATCTCATCAGACTCAGCTCTAGCCAGTCAAGTATATCTACTTCCTCACATTTAGTATCTATATCCTCTATAACTCCATCCTGGATCATTAATTCTAGTGCCTCATATCATATGACCGGTACAAACTATCCATTCATCTCTAAGTCTTCATTACCTAAGCGTAATATTGTAAATATTGTTAATGGTTCTTATACTAGACTTGAGGGAACAGGAACCATTAACGTTTCCACCTCGTTGTCCTTGTTCTGTATTCTACATGTCCCATGATTGTCAATCTATTGCCTATGAGTATTATTACCAAATCACTTGACTACAATGTGGCATTCCTTCCTTCTCATTGTGACTTTCAGGATTTGGTGACAAGATGGACGATTGGAGTAGCCATGAGAGTAAAGTGTTGGCCTTATCTTCTTCGTATCAAGCAATATTGGATCAACCATCAAACTTCGTGTAGAGAGTATACAGGGAATACCAGCCAACGCACCAAAAGCTCCAAAGCTGAGGAGGAAGGACCAGTTTATCCCTATATGCAGACCCTCCCAAGAAAACCTAGGCGAGAACTCCCCGTGGACAATCCCCGCTTTGCACGGGTCCCCAAATAGCACAATCCCATGGTGGGCCCCACCTCGTGGCCATTTTGCATCTCACAGACCCCACCCTAGTGTGGAGATACGGTGCATCCTTGGAATCACACTGAGATGCCCCCGCATCAAGAGACAATCAAATAAAGAAACCAAGGTATTCAATAATGGTAACAATGGGCGCTTCCCCAGCCATGGCCCTGCTAGACAGATTTTTGGTCTCTCCTAGTTGGATTCAAAAGTTCCCCTTAGCCCGTCAAAGAGGATTACCCAAGCCAACTTCAGATCACTGCCCCATCTCTCTGGAGGTTGATGAAATTAATTGGAGCCCTAAACCCTTTCTATTTGAATTAGCTTGGCTCAAAGTAAAGGGGATCATATCCTTGGTTAGCGAGTGTGGTCCTCCTTGGTGGAGGGTAGACCGAGTTCTGTTCTTCCTAAGATAATGCATATGCTTAAAGGCAAACTCAAGCTCTGGCA
This sequence comes from Magnolia sinica, assembly GCF_029962835.1. Lineage (NCBI taxonomy): Eukaryota > Viridiplantae > Streptophyta > Magnoliopsida > Magnoliales > Magnoliaceae > Magnolia > Magnolia sinica. The sequence goes on along the minus strand of NC_080584.1, from coordinate 3,629,344 downwards.
ACGGGAAGTTTTTAGCAAAAGAGAGATGGAGATGGCGTCTATTTTAGCTTAGATTCAGGTGTTGGACATTCAGGAGGAAGGGGGAGATCTATCAACCAATGCCTTCTCTCTAAGAGATAAGTTGACTTCAGACTACGTTGTTAGAATTAAGGAGGAAATAAAGTGGCGCCAGCGATCCAGATCTATCAGGCTCGAGGGGGATAAAAACGCACCCTTTTTTCATGCTATTGCCAGCGCTAGAGCTAGGAATAACACCATCTCCTCCATGGTTGTTAAAAGTAATCGTCTAATTAGGAAAGACAACATCACTTCTGTCATGGTTAATTTCTACGCTCAGTATCCTTGGTTAGCGAGTGGGGTCCTACTCGATGGAGAGTAGACTGAGTTTTGTTCTTTTTAAGAAAATGCAGATGCTTAAAGGCAAACTCAAGCTCTAGTATCGGGAAGTTTTAGCTAAAGAGAGATGGAGATGGCATCTATTTTAGGCTTTTAGCTCAAATTCAAGCGTTGGATATTTAGGAGGAAGGGGGAGATCTATCAGTCGATGCCTTCTCTCTCAAAGATAAGTTGACTTCGGACTATGCTATTAGAATTAAGGAGGAAATAATGTAGCGCCAACGATTTAGAGCTATCTGGCTCAAGGAGGGGGATAAAAAAACACCCCCTTTTTTCATGTTATAACTAGTGCTAGAGCTATGTATAACACAATTTCCTCCATGGTTATTAATGGTAATCGTCTAACTTGGAAAGACATTATCACTTCTGTCGTGGTTAATTTTTATGCTCAGCCTCCTTGGTTAGCGAGTGGGGTCCGACTTGGTGGAGGTTAGACTGACTTTTTGTTCTTTTTAAGAAAATGCAGATGCTTAAAGGCAAACTCAAGCTCTGGAAACGGGAAGTTTTAGCAAAATAGAGATGGACATGGAGATGGCGTCCATTTTAGCTCAGATTCAGGCATTGGACATTCAGGAGGAATGGAGAGAACTACCAGCCAATGCCTTCTCTCTTAGAGATGAGTTTACTCCGGACTATGCTGTTAGAATGAAGGATGAAATAATGTCGCACCAACGATCTAGAGCCATCTAGCTCAAGGAGGGGAATAAAAACACATCCTTTTTTTCATGCTATTGCCAACGCTAGAGCTAGGTATAACACCATTTCCTCCATGGTTGTTAACAGTAATCACCTAACTGGGAAAGACAACATCACTTCTGTCGTGGTTATTTTCTATGCTCAGTAATCGCCTAACTTATGTTCCCATCAACCTAATAGGGAGACCTTACAAGATTATTGCTAAATTGCTCAAATCTAAAATCAGACTTGTTCTCCTTAAAGTTATTTCTACATTCCAAAATGCTTTCATTTCTGGTAGACGAATCATGAATTGTGCTTTAATTGCTCATGAATGTATTGATTCCTATCATCGAGCTGGAAAACAATGTATTATCTGTAAACTTGACCTGGAAAAAGCATATGATCATGTTAATTGGAATTTTGTAGACCATATGCATTGTTGGATGGGGTTCAGGGTGAAATGGAGAGGTTGTATTTGTAACTGTGTTTACTCAAACCAGGTTTTTTGTTTTGATAAATGGATCCACTTTTGGCTCAAGGCTTCCATGGGCCTCAGGCAGGGACACCCTTAGTCCCCCTTTCTGTTTATTATTGTTGCAGAAGCCTTAAGCAGAATGTTATCCAGAGGTTGGGAAGTAGCCTTGTTCCGTGGCTTTTCTATGGAAATTTTCCTTAAGCAAATCAATCATCTTCAATTTGCTGATGATACTCTTCGATTCTATGAGACTTCTGAGACCATGGTCGACTATCTAACTATGATTGTGTGCTAGTTTGAAGTTGTCTCAAATCTCAAAGTAAATCATGCTAAGAGTAAATGTTTCGGGATCCATCTGTCTTCTCACGAAGTGGATCTCCAGGCTTCAACCTTTGGATATAAGGCGGGTTCCCTCCCATCTACTTACTTGGGTCTCTCTCTGTGTGGGAAAACTAGCTCTGCGCCTATGGGACAAGGTGTTGGAGAGGATGGGGAGGAAACTCTTCCCGTGGAAGAGTAACCTCATATCTTTGGGTGGGAGGATTATGTTGATCATGGATTCACTTTATAACCTCTCTCTTTATTTCATGTTGCTATTTAGATGTCCAAAATCTGTAATTCTGAAAATTGACAAGCTTCGTGAAACTTTCTTTGGCAAGGGGGATCCAAATCCAGGAAATTTCCACTGCTTAATTGGAACAGGGTTTGTAAACCAATGTTGGAGGGTGGGGCAAGTATAAAACGTCTCAATCTAGTTAACTTTGCGTTGCTAGGTAAGTGGAAATGGCATTTTTCCATAGACAAGGACCTTCTATGAAAGAAGGAGATAAAGGCAACATATGGGGCGGAGATGGGGGGTTGGAGGACAAAAAAGTCCTCCATCTATAGGGCCTTTGCTCTATGGACAGAAATAGTGAAAATGGCTGATGTTATATTCAAAAACTCCTTCGTAGGTAATGGTAAGAAGGTTAAATTTTGGGTTGACAGATGGTGTGGTCCTTACATTCATCCTATGAAGACCACAGACTACTTTTAGGATATGCCTGTTCTTTTTCTTAGCCATTCCATTTTGTTGTGGTCCTTACATCCAATCCTTGACAGATGGTGTGGTCCTTACATCGCATCTTTGGGCTAATGTGGTCCTTAGTGACACATACTTGATCAATGGAATGCCTTCTAGATCATGGGTGGCAAAGCATCGATTCAAATACAAACTGACAAAACCAATTTTTGGTATACCTCTCAAGGTGTTTGAGTATTTGTATTTTGTTCATGTTCCCAACAATCATCATGATAAATTGGACGCAAAATCCATTAAATGTATCTTCTTAGGTTACCCTATTTCCAAAATTTGATAGAATCACTACTCTCCACGTGCTCCTAACAAGCAGTTTGTTTCTTTGGATGTCACCTTTTTTAAGGGTGCTCTCTTCCATTCATCTCGGGGGGAGCCAGCCTATCTCTCACCAACCATAGAGGAAGTCTCTAACAATGGATAGTTTACCTCTTCCCATTCCTGATCTCATGTTCATACTTCCGTCAAATGCATCTTCTTAGGGCTTGTTTGGAATGCGGGATTAGGTGGTATTGAATTGCATTTGATAGAATCAACACCATTATTACACAATGATTACACGTCTGAAAATACCATGGTATTTTGACCATCCGATCCCGGATTTGGGATCAAAATCTTGCTTTAGGAAAAGCATTGTTTTACGTGAAACCAATGTTTGGTGGATGCTAAAATTGTAATCAACAGACCAGATTTGCCAGTCACCTATATTCATATGCAACTCGAGTGTCATGTGAAAAGGGCGCATATGGATGGATGGTGTGGATAAAACACATGCATCAACGTGGAGCCCACGAATGTAGTAGATTTTGAAATCCACTGGAAATCTCGTTGTATCTCTTGCTGGGACTAAAAGGTAAAATACCTTGATTAATCCAATCCTTCTCATCAGTGAAAGGTTTTAATCAGACCAATGGATTAGACTTCCATGATACATTTGCCCCAATTTCCTTTCTAAATCAAATGAGTGTCTTACTTTCTTTGGATGCAAACCTCTCTTGGACCTAACACTAGTTTGATGACGAAAGTGCCTTTCTCCGTAAGGATCTTCAAGAAGCTTTAGATGATGCCTCCACCAAGATTTCTTCAATCTACCGGAAATAGTACAATTGGCAAGCTCCACAAGTCTTTTTTTAAACGATTGTCTCTCCACTAGTCTATTTATAGCATAAAGCAATCACCTTGGGCATCATTTGAATGCTTTGGCAATGTCCTATTGCAATTTGGATATTGTCGAGTAGTGCATATCATATACTATATTCTTCAAGCACAGTGTCGGTTTCACTATCATAATTATCTATGTTAATGGTATTATCATTATGGGAGATGATATAGAAATTATTTAGTTGTTAAAGATGTTCCTTCGTAGGGAATTTGATATTAAAGATCTTGGCCTCTCAAATATTTCCTTTCTTAAGGTGGCCTCTCAAATATTTCTAGGGCATTGAAGTAGCTCGATTGCAAGAGGAATTGTTATTTCCCAACGAAAGGACACTGCAAAATTGTGTTCATCTATGAGCATAACAGGCAGATACTCCAATGGGGCAGAATCATCATCTTCAGCTTAGCAGTAGTTAGTTATTGTCCAATGCAAAAGATTGTTTCAGCGGTTAGTTAGCTAGCTCATAATCTTGACGTCACCCATGGTCATCATGGTAAGCCCGTTTATGCATGCAAAGCGTAATATCACTTGGATGCCATCTATCGTATGTTAAAGTTTCTAAAACAGTGTCCTGGTCGAGGAATCCTTTAATCTAAGCATGACCATAATTGTGTCGAGGCCTATATGGAAGCTTTCTATGGGTTATTATACTTGGGTGAGTGGAAATATGATTACATGAAACAACCTATTGTAGCTCATTGTAGTGCTCATTCTCATGCTATGGCTCAGGGGGTGTGTGAACTTCTTTAGTTGAAGACCTTTTTAATTTAGCTCAGGCCTGATCATTCATGTGTCCAATCCAAGGTGTTCAATAACAGTAATAGTGGCCATACTGACCAACTTTATGCCGTCACAACACGGCCCCTAAATGGCCATTATGGCCTTGTAACGGTTGATTACTTTTTAAAGGAAAAAAATGTGTTGGGCTTTTATAAGCCCATAACAATTGTTACAGCCATTATAGGCCTATTAACAGCCATTTTATTTTCAAATTGGGCATTACCACCCTATATCGCATAACAAGCATCTTTCAAAAAAAAAAAATCGCGTGTAACAGATGTTTGTTTTGAAAGGTGACGATTTCATTAGAAAAGAAAAAACAGAAAAACAGAAACAAAGAAGATCCGCTGAGATAGCAGATCGAACTAAAAACCTAGAAAAAGAGAATCTCTATCCTTGAGAGAAGCAACATGAGAGGCCCATTCAATTAAGGCTCTTTTAGCCTTAGACAGCACAAAATCAGCAGAATTAGCCGAGTCCCGAAAACAGCGACTGTTTCGCTCTTCCCAAACAAACCACCAGACTGCGAGTAGAGCCATCCTCTAGAGCTTATTTTTAGATTTTCCTATTTGCACACCATGCCACGATAAGAGCAAAGAATCGGTCTTCTCCAGCAGGCACCAACTGACATGGAAAGAGCGAAATAAGCCCGCCCAAACAGAGTAAATGAAAGGGCAGTTGACAAGAAGATGATCGACCATTTCTTCTTCCCGCATGCAGCAAAGACAAATGTTTGGGATGATCATCCCTCTTCTCCTAAGGCCATCAGTGGTGAGGATCTTCTTTCTACCAGCGAGCCAACCGAAAGCCACTATCCTAGGAGGAGCGGCATATTTCCACAGAAATGGGGCGGGGCTGGGCTGAGATGGGGGACTGTTGGCCGTAAGGAAGCTATACAAAGATCTGACAAAAAAAGATCCAGTCTTATCATGTTTCCATAACAATCTGTCAGAAGCAGAAGGAGAAGGCAGGATGGCTGATATGCATCCCAACAATTCGGCAAATTCGGCAATTTCCCAGTCGAGAAGATTTGTTCTGCAACTAACACTCCAGACAGGCTTGCCACTAATTACCTCGTAGCAGTCAGATACAAAGGCAGATTTATCTGGGGCGAGAGAGAAAATATTTGGGAAACGAACCCTAAGAGGGTCGTCTCCTGTCCAAATATCTTCCCAGAAGCGAATGTTTGCCCATTGCCAAGGTCGAAGCCAATACCTCTAAGCACCTCCTTTTTCAACTTAAGGATGTCCTTGCAAATGGGGGACGCCTTGTATGAGGAAGACTCCTTGGTCCACCAACCGCCAACAGATTCCCCATATTTGAGCTTAATGACGGAGTTCCAAAAACTCCCAACTTCTGCTCCCAATCGCCAGATCCACCTTCCCATCAACATGCGATTCATGTCTTTGAGAATTCTAATCCCAACGACAGACCTTCCACTTAAGCAAGTGGAATTTCTGCTTAACCTCCCTTCCTTGCCATAGAAAATCACGCCTTAGTCTTTCTAAAGAGGCTAGCACCGCACTCGAGCATTTGAGAAGAGACATGAAATAAATCGAAAGGTTGGATAGAGAGGCTTTAATCAGGGTGATGCGCCCGCCTAAGGATAGATATCGGCATTTCCATCTAGCTAAGAGCTTCTCGTATCTGGAAGTGACTTTCTCCCACATCCTATTGGGGGGCTTGCCAACGCAGAGGGGGGACCAACAAAGGAAGTTGGGAAAGTAGATGCAGTGCAACCGACGATGGACGCCATACCCGCAATCTCGTTGCTACCCATATTGATGCCGAATAGCTTGGATTTCGCTAGATTAACTCGCAGCCCTAAAACTGCTTCGAAACATCGGATAGCGGTCCGAAAGTTTTCTACCTTTTTGGTACTAGCTTCTGAAAAAATAAGGGAATCGTCCGCATATTGGATGTGAGAAATCGGGTCGCGCATGCCTTGGATAGAAATCCTGCAAAGAACATCTTCGACCTGACCTTTTTGCAGCATTCTGGACAAAGCCTCCATCACGATGAGAAACAAAAAAGGGGATAACGGATCACCTTGCCTAAGACCCCTCGAACTCTTGAATAAGCCTTTTGGGGATCCGTTTAGAAGGACGGAGAAACGAGCGGACCCGATGCATTCCTCCATCCAGCCTCTCCACTTCTTCCCGAACCCCATCCGATTCAAGAGATATTGAAGGAAAGCCTAGTCCACGTGGTCATAGGCCTTTTCGATATCCAGCTTGCAGACGATATACTTCTATCCTGATTTGGAGGCGGAGTCCAGCCATTCGTTTGTGATAAGGGCTGCATCCACAATCTGCCTGCCAGCAATGAAGGCATTTTGGTTGCCAAAGATGATGTTTCCGATCACTCTACTTAGACGAGTAGCCAAGACTTTAGCTAAAATTTTGTAGGGAGCTCCCAGGAGACTGATTGGCCTAAATTCTTTGAGGGACACTGCCCCTGGTACCTTGGGAATAAGAGCAATGAAGGAGGCCCCCAGGCTATGGGATAACCTGCCTCTGTCGTGAAACTTGGCAAAGAAATCCAGCACATCGCTTTGGACCACCTCCCAAAAATGTTGGAAGAAAAGGATGGGGAAGTCGTCTAGGCCAGGAGCCTTATCCCCAGCCATAGAGGCTAGAGCGCGACTGACCTCCTCGACAGTTAAGGGGGCCTCGAGAAGTTCAGCGTCAGCGACTGAAAGCCTCTCAAAGAAAAGATTATCAAGAGATGGTCTGCGCCGATCGTCACTCTTGAGAAGGGCCGAGAAATAACTGACTGTTTCGTCGGCGATCCTGGAGTTTTCTTCAATCCGGGTTCCGTTAACCAGAAGGCTACTGATCTTGTTGTTCCTGGCGTGCATGCTTGCAATACTGTGGAAGAACCTGGTATTTCGGTCCCTTCTTTTAGCCAGCTATCTCTGGCCTTCTGCTTCCACGAGATTTCCTTTTGTGACGCCCTGCTTGCCAAATCTTGAATAATCTGAATTCTTCTAGCCATAATGTTTGTAGTCATGGGAACCCCTTCAACCTGGACATCGATACTATGCAATTCAGCAAGGAAAGAGTCAGCTTCCTGCTCTCTGCGTCGGAATTCTTTGAGACTCCATTCTGTCAGCGCAGCCTTCAACCGTTTCAGTTTGGAATTGAGCTTGAACCTGGCATAACCTTCGACCAAGAATGTTGACCACCAGTCCGCGACCATCTTCTTAAAGCCATTTATCTTTAACCACGAGCATTCGAACCGAAAAGGCTTGGGACCCCAGTTCTGTTCCTCCACATCCAGGGGAATGGGGCAGTGGTCTAACAGATGTCACGGCCATAACAGAACCTTTTTTTAATACAATGGCCTATTCCGACGAGGCGATGATGTTTCATTGCAACATTTTGGACACCATTCATATATTCTCCAATCCGGTATACCATAAATATACAAAGCACATCAAAGTTCACTTCATAAAAAGGTGACTTCTAAGGTGGTTCGCATGTCCCGTTAAAAATCTGACGATTGGCTTAACAACTTTTTTACCAAGGGCATCAATCGTCATCAACTCCACAACACATGTCACAAGCTAACCATGATTGACATTCATACTCCAGCTTGACGAGGAGCATATAGATATACATGATATGTATTAATGTGTGCATGGGTTCTATGTAGTCATGTGGAGTACCATATACTCATTTATTAATTGCCCTCATCCTCTCTCATTTCTTCTTTCTACCACCACAACAAGGAAACTGTGAAAAATCACACTGAAAACCCTCTAAAATCTCATGGCATCGCCCACCTTAGTTTTGGATAGCCTGAATTTTGGGAGGACAGCATGTAACACGCATTTCAAAATGAGGGATCTTGAACATTCACATTTTGAATTGCTGTGACATTGATTTGGTGGTTTATTAGAAATATGTACGAATCTGACTCCTAGTCCAGCCCCTGAGAGAAGGACCAGAGTTAATTAATAGGGCTGAATCTGTCTGGGTGAGCAGCCAAATACTCAAACCCCCATGCCAGCCTGGTCCACTTGCCTGCCTACAACAGCAACATTGCAACACAATATCACCACCACCACTATGTCGACAGTACATGCAATACTACAATGATTATTGTCATCAGACATTGTTTTCAATTACTTGTAGCTGTATCCTGAATTTTCGCACCCTTCAGTGATCTTCGTAATGTCTCATATCCTAATATGGCTACTGAGCTTACACTTTTTTTTCTTTTGAAGAGTATCCTGATTATTGCTACTAAGCTTACACATCAACAACATCAGTGAGAAAAAAGGACTCTTTTAGTGAGTTTCACCATTACAAAGAAACACAAAACTAAAGCCTTTGAGCACCACCAGCACAATTAGAGGCAGTTATCCAGAAGAAAATCCTCACACAGTTTCAAATTGCAAATTAGAATACATACAGCACTACTACATCATAGTAACAAGAGGATGAAGGATGATAACACAACCAGCATACAATCACAACTGGGTGTAATTGCAATGGAACACTTAAATTATTCATGTCAATATTACTTTCATGTGCTTCACACAAATTTGCAGAAAATATACCTGCTCTTGCAAGATTAATAATCTGACAGCAGGAGCATCTCACACTTGTTGCACCGCGAGTATACATTAGCAATGTCCTGCAACCTCCACATACTAGCTGGGCCATATGGCCCATATCCACTCCTGCACAAGACATAACTCAAGCATTATATATTGTACGAAGCCTCTGATAGAAGATCTATAAGCCATCATAAAAATAAATAGAACATTAAGCTGTTGAATAAAAACTTAATTGGTTTCAGAACCACATTTAAAAAGAATGGTCAAAATGTGTGCAACTACGAGCATGACAACCTTAATCAGTTAGAAGATGCAGACAGATTGTATACTTCTGCATGGCAATAAATGTGTAGCACAAACAAATTGCATCTCCTGCATACTCTGATAGTAAAACATCAATTCAATCAAAGGTCATCTTCAGAAGGTTGCTAACAGCATTCCTAAGGTTGGATCTTATCAGGTTTCAAGTCACATTTACAAAAGATGGACTTCATGAGAAGGCCAAGACATGTCCTGCATCCCATGATTTTCAAAGAGATTCTGAAATACAGACAAGCACCCAGTGGATATATTTTAGTAAACAACAATAGAGTCACCTCAATGATTATTGAGACCAGAATGCCAGATAATAAGCTGAAGTGCAGAAATTGGAGTTGGTTTTTCTGACTGTATCTGAAAATTTGAAAGTCTGCTTCTACCTCATCGAATTAATTAGCTTCCACGAAGCTTTGGCACCTTCCAGTGGTGCAAAGTAAACCTCCATTGACTTCAAGATCTATGTTGGAAGAACCATATGGTCCAACTAAATTCATTATCTTCTATCAAGAGTAAAACTAAGTTTTGAGAATGTAGTGCCGAGAGCCTGAGATTTTTATATTTAATGATACGAGCAGAATTAAAGTGGGTTGTTGACTGCAGATGATGATGAAGTTGTGAATCACAATGCTTCAGAAAACTGTATAACACCTAGAGGCATTAGCTGTGGCACTTCAGTAAACTCTCATCCCCAACATGTCGATATAATATTTTACTCTGAGGCTACCCTGAATTTTCAATGAAATGATGCATTCCATCCCCAGGGGCCAGGGGTTGATGTATTAATCAGCAGTTAGACAGAAAAACTCGTAGAAAGGTCTCCCTCAATTTCCTTGTGTAGCAGAAACAGAGAAAAGCATGCACTGCGTTTACTAGAAGACGGTTTGGTGTGATAGTCAAACGGTGAGTGGGGCCTGGGAGGGAGTTAAGATTTAAGAATCGATTTTGCCCTCCTACAGATATGGTATCGGATGATCAAAAATGTCAATGTAAAATTCTTGTATGAGATCCTTCAGGCTAGGAATAAAAAGCAGAGATAGTTGCCCGATGCACCAGAAGCGGTGGCGCAGCTCTGCTGTGGAAGCTCCATAGACGAGAGAAAAGAGGGAAGATAAATGGAAAGAGGTTCAAACACACCCACATAGACCAAACTCCCCCGCCCAAAATCAAGATTATTATTGGTGTTGGTCACTGGGGTTTTGTCGAAGCTGATCGAGTGTGAAGATCTTTTTTGACATCACCGTTGGATGAAAAACTTGGACCCGACAAGTAGCTGCTAGGAGAGACCTCTACCCATTCTAATGTCAAGACTCAAAATGAAGATCCTGAAATAAACTCACCTTGAGGATCCAATTCCAAGAGCTCCAATTTCTACACTAGTGTTTTTTTTCAAGGTCCAATTTGTACTAAGACTGTTCCTAGATGCATAAACCTCATCTTGGACCATAATCTTCCAAAATAACGTTCTCCAAACTGTTACATGTTCTTCCACAGATTTTTTTTTATTCCTAATAGGCTGAAGCTGCAACTTTACAAGTATGAAACCAAAACAGATTTACAAATCTCGCCAGCATTCCGGCGGATTAGACATGAGTTTTGGTGCTTGCACCCACTCCAAGACAAAGGATTTAGCCCTTCGGTAGACCTCTCAAGCCTGCCCCTTACGATTCTTAAAATATCAATCATTCCTCTCAAACCATAGAGCCCAAAGACCTGCTAACAAGCATAAGTGCCAAATTTTACTTCCTATCTTTCCCATGCCCCCACCATACCACATCAAAAATTTTCGTCCACAGATTGTTGTGAGACATTTTCCAAGAAATGCAACATTCTTACTTAATGTTCCACCAACTCTTGCTCTTGCACCAATATATATTGGGCTTGCAAACCTCCTGCCACTCAATCAAATGACAACAGTTATCCACCACCTACCTTCCCAAAAGTCCCTTTGGATCTTATAACATATCATAATACATGTTGCATCATCATCATCTAAGCCTTTAAGCCTTATCCCAGTTAGTTGGGGTCAGCTACATGAATCATGTTCCGGCATTCCACTATCAAGGGCCATATCTTCAATTAGACCATAGGTCATCAAGTCTTTTCTTACTATCTCCTCCCACGTCCTCTTGGGCCTTCCCCTTTCCCTTTTAGAGCCTTCAAGTTGTATCAACTATCTAGTGCGGTTCATGATCTCCACTGCACATGACTAAACCATCCAAGTCTACTTCAATTTATTACCTCTTGGTGCTACTCCTAAATTCACTCAAACACATTCATTTCTAATTCTATCTATCCTTGTCTTGCCACTCATCCATCTCAACATCCTCATTTCAGCTACACTCATCCTATGAGCATGTTGTGCCTTAACTGCCCAACATTCTGTCACTAGTCTTATGGCTATCCTTAAGGGTGGCAATGGCCAAGTAGCCTACCCAATCCCACGTGCCCGACCCAGCTATGGACCAAGCTTGGACCCACTAGCTTGACCCATGGGTCGTCTTGGGCATCGCAAGTATGGCGCAATTAATTTTTGGGTCGAGCTATGCTCAAGTCATTTTAGCTCGACCTGACCCAGCCCAACCTGGCCCGACCTTACCCAACTTTATACATATGTGTATGATATCCCACGAATATGCCATTCCAATCCTCAGTTACACAATTCATCCATCTTGAATATAGACCATTGATTTCATTCCTCTAAAATGTCTACTTCTATGTGCACGTGAGCCCATTCAAGTCGGGTCAGACCCAGTTACAACCAATTCTTTTCAAGCTCGGGCTTGGGCCTACTATGTTAGGCCGATGTTAGGCTTGGGTCAGGCCCAAGCCTCAGATCGTAAATGTCGAGCTGGACCCAGGCCTAGCCTGGCCTATTGCTTAGAAAATCTTACTTTCAGTTTGAGTGGTATGATGTAGGCCCACAGCCCGCTAGGCCCATTGTAGGACCCGCCAATAACATAGGCCCAACATGTGTTGATTTTGGGCTGATTATTTACAAATTTGGAGATTATAATTTACTATTTTTGGAAGATATGGGCTAGATTTAGGGATTTGATTGCTTTCTATATTTGTTTCTCTTTATACTTTTGTCATATGAAGAAAGATTAGATTAGGATGCAATAAAATTGTGATTGATTCTCTTAGTTGTAGAAATTTCAATCAAGGTCTTTAGGATCTATAAAAAGGGATAGTGGCATACGAGTTGGTAGATTCGAATATTTTTTTTCTAAATGTGATTTTTCTTTAAGCTTTGTAAGAGAAAAGATTGATATCAATAAAAGTTCTCTCCCTCTCTACTCCAGTACTCTTGTGAGTCTCATTGAATCGATAACTGGGTTACACCATTTTGGTATCAGAGCGAGTTGTCTTTGAGAATTTTTTACCCTACGGTGACACGGGAAGGGTTTGTGCAACTCATTTGATCCGCACACTCACAGAGCGAGTAAATCAACTCACGCATGTAATAGGCGACCTCACTAATCAAGTTGGGGAGCTCCAACGTGGAGGGAATTCGGAAACCAAAATTGGAGCACGTAGACACATAGGAGGAGGCCCCCACCAAGGTCCTAAATAACTACGGGTGGCCCTGGTTTAAGAAGACATCAATGATCGGATCATTCGATTATTGGAACATGATAGAGAGCCCAGAATTAAGGTAGAAATTCCGGAATTCCATGGTCGGTTGCATATTGACGACTTCATTGATTGGCTAAGCAAGGTGGAAAAAGTGTTCGAATACAAGGAAATCGTGGATGATCGGAAGGTGAAGCTAGTAGCTGTGAAGTTTTCTGGTCACGGGTTACCATGGTGGGATGATCTCCAAGTTGAACAAATCCGTCAAGGTAATGAGTAAATAAACTCTTAGGAAAAGATAAAAAAAGAAGTTAAAAGGGAAGTTCTTACCAGCGGACTTACACTCGTGACCTCTATCAAAGATGTCACAATTTACTTCAAGGGAAACAAGTCAGTAAATGAATACATTGAGGAGTTCCATACCTTGACATCATAGCAGGGTTTCGTGAGTATGAAAACCAAAAGAATTAAAGATATATTAATGGTCTTAACCCATTAACCCAAATATCTGAAATGAATTGGCTTTCAAAGATGTTTTTAAAATATCCGATGCATACACACTTGCGTTGAAAGCCAATGAGATAATTAATTGGGGACTTGGGAGACGATTTGGTGCCCCACAGGGGTCATCATCAACAACGGGATAACATGCTAACTTCCCACGTAAGGTAGCCACAGGGCTTCCCATAGGCCAAGGGACAATCGGCCAACATCTAATAATAAAGCCAAGCCCCAACCTGGGGGAGGTGGTTATGGACGAGGAGCTAATGCACCCAAAATGGGACAAAGCAACACTCCTTTCATGTGCTTTAAGTGTGGACAACTGAGACAGTGTTCATTTCATTGTCCTGAACATCAGTCCACAATTAAAGTAAATTTGGTTGAGAAAGGAGAATGCGTTGAAGACACTTTCGACTGCATGCACAACAAAATTGAAGAGGACGCAGAATATGAAGACCATGCATATGAAGATGAGGTGCCTATTGGGGAAGATGCAGCAGATGTGTATGGTGATAGGGGAGAGTTGTTAGTTATCCAACAGACTATGCTATCAGTGCCTTGAATGGTCGATGAGGGGCGATGGTTGCGACACAATATCTTTCGCACCACATGTACTTATGGTGGAAAGATATGCACCATTTTAGTAGACGGAGGGAGCAGTGAGAACATTATCTCACGAGAATTTGTGAACAAATTAAAACTCAAAGAACATAAGCATCCGCGACCATATCAAATTCGTTGGTTCAAGAAAGGGGAAGAAGTTTCTGTTAACTCCAGGTGCTTAGTTTCCTTATCTATTGGATCTAAGTACAAGGATAATGTGTGGTGTGATGTGGTCCCCATTGATGCATGCCACATTTTGTTAGGGAGATCGTGGTTGTGGGATCGAGATATAGTGCACATGACTCGGACCAACACATCTTCTTTCGTAAAGGATGGTGCTAATATCACATTGCATTCTATGAAAAATCTTCCAACACCCAAACCCAATAAAGAAGAGGGTCAAAAATCACTCAATGTGCAGAAATTTGAAGAGGAATGCAAGGAGACTGGCATCATCTATGTCTTGGTTGCTAAAGAAGACACGAAGCAAACACATGTTCCGCCTCCTACACAGGAGTTTCTTCATGAATATAAAGACTTGGTGCCCGAAGAACTCTCGGCTAGACGACCTCCAATGAGGAACATTCAGCATCACATTGATTTAGTGTCAGGTTCAAGTCCACCAAACCTTGCGCGCTACCGAATGAACATGCCGAGCTCCACCGACAGGTTATTAAGTTACTACAGAAGGGTTTAATTCAAGAAAGCATGTCACCGTGTGCTGTTTATGCATTACTAATCCCTAAGAAAGATGGATCCTGGAGGATGTGCATGAATAGTCGTGCAATCAACCAAATTACTATCAAGTACCGGTTTCATATTCCTCGCTTGGACAATATGCTAGACATGTTGCATGGAGCAAAGGTCTTTTCAAAGATTGACCTGCAAAATGGATATCATCATATACGTATTCAGCCCAGGGACGAGTGGAAGACCGCATTTAAGACTTGAGATGGATTGTATGAGTGGCTCGTCATGCCATTCAGCCCTTCAAATGCGCCAAGTACTTTCATGAGGCTGATGACAAAGGTACTCTGCCCTTTCATGGGAAAGTTCTTAGTTGTATATTTTGATGATATTCTTATTTTGTCATGATGCCTCTATTCATCTTGATCATTTACAACAAATATTTGATGTACTACAACGGGAGTCACTATTTGTTAGCTTAAAAAAGTGCTCCTTCCTTGTCGATAGTGTTGTGTTTTTGGGTTATATTGTGTCTGCAGAAAAAATCAAGGTTGATCAAGAGAAAATCAAGGCCATTGCAGACTAGCCCACCCCACAAACCCTCTCAGAGGTTCGTTCTTTCCACGGCTTAATGACATTTTACTGGAGATTTATCTGGAATTTCAGCACCATCATCGCACCTGTCATTGATTGCATGTGAGGAGGCAAGTTCGAGTGGGACTAAAACAACAACTCAAAGCTTTGGTGCCATAAAAAAGAAGATGACAGAAACTCCAACTCTTGCACTTTTAGACTTTAATAAAGTATTTGAAGTATGAAGGGACGCTTCAAATGTTGGCATTGGCGCGGTGTTGAGTCAGGAATAAAAATTAATCCCTTTCTTTAGCGAGAAGCTTAATGATGCACGGAAGAACTACTACACCTATGATCTCGAGTTTTATGCAGTGGTCCAGGCTCTACGACATGGAGACATTACTTGATTAATCGGAAGTTCATTCTATACTCGGACGATGAGGTGTTGAGATATCTCAACTCCGAAAAGAAGCTGAGTAATCGTCATGCAAAGCGGCTTTCCTACAAGAATATACCTTCCTTTTGTGTCATAAAGTTGAAAACCAGAACAAAGCATCGGATGCTTTGAGTAGGAGAGTGGTTTTGCTTGGAACTCTCGCCGTGGAGGTCGTTGGATTTGAGGCATTAAAAGAACAATAGAAAGACGACCCAATTTTTGGCAAAGTAATTGACAGATGCGAGGATGGTCAAGATCCAAAGTGTGAATTCATCTCACACAATGGATATCTATTCAAGGGTTCTCGCGTATGCATCCCCAAAGGATAGATGCGAAAAGATCCTAACTGAGATGCACGGAGGAGTGGGTGGACACTTCAGAAGGAATAAAACATTGGCCATGGTGGAGGAAAAATACTATTGGCCGCATATGGGGCGTGACATTGAACAGTTTGTAGCACAATGTCGCCGATGCTAAGTTTCCAAAGGTCATGTGCAAAATACCGGCCTCTATACACCATTTCCCATTCAAGTCACGCCTTGGGAGGATATTTCTATGAATT
This sequence comes from Magnolia sinica, assembly GCF_029962835.1. Classification (NCBI taxonomy): domain Eukaryota; kingdom Viridiplantae; phylum Streptophyta; class Magnoliopsida; order Magnoliales; family Magnoliaceae; genus Magnolia; species Magnolia sinica. The sequence continues at coordinate 3,612,961 of NC_080584.1, read as the reverse complement.
TCATTCTAGGTCTTCCTAAGACATAAAGGGGAGCATATTCGATTTTCATTGTGGTGGATCGTTTTTCGAAGATGACCCACTTCATTCCATACAAAAAGACGATGGATGCTACGCATATTGCCAACGTATTTTTCAAAGAAATTGTGCGGCTTCACAGGGTACCGAAGACAATAACCTCAAATCGTGATTCGAAGTTTGTGGGCCACTTCTGGCGCACTTTATGGAAGTGCTTGGGTATGAAGTTTCAATTCTCTAGCGCATATCATCCTCAAACAGACGGCCAAACCGAGGTAGTCAACAGAAGCCTTGGTAATCTCTTGAGGAGTATCGTAGGCAACAACGTATCTCAGTGGGACTTGGCTTTATCTCAACCGAGTTTGCCTACAACAACTCAATGAATCGCACTACCAGAAAATCTCTGTTTGAGATCATAAATGGGAAAAGTCCACATCATGTACTTGACTTTTACCATTACCGGTGCAAGATCAAGTGAGCGAAGATATTGATGCTTTCGCCAAGCACATCCAAGACTTGTAAGTTCAAATAAAGATGAAGATTGAAGACAACAATACCAAGTACTAAGAAGTTGCGAATGAACATCGGTGTGAAAAGATATATAACAAAGGTAACTTAGTTATGGTCTATCTCCGCAAAGAAAGGTTTTCGAGGAGAACTTATAATAAGCTAAAGTCTAAGGAGATTGGTCCATGCTGAGTTAAAAGGAAGTTGGGTAACAATGCCTACGAAATCGAGTTGCCAGATAACTTAGATATCTCATCAACTTCCAATGTGGCAAACTTATTCAAGTACCGTGGTGAGGCATCTGACGTGCAAAATGAAGCCATTATCAATATGGATAAACAACTCCCAAAGAAAAAGAAGAAAAAAGTTGAACAAGTGTGGCAAATGAAGAGTGAAGACTACTAACACTCAACGGGGCCAATACAGGCAATACTTGGTGAAATGGAAGAACAAGCCCTATTATGAATGCACATGGATCGCAGGTGATGAATTGAAAGGATTGGATCTGGACCTCTACTACTTGTATGAAGCGTCTAACTTGTCAAAGTCGAGTTCTTTCCAACCCAAGGGGAATTGATATAGGCCCATTGTAGGACCCACCGAAAACGTAGGCCCATAGCCCACCGTGGGCCCAACATGTGCTGATTTTGGACTGATTATTTACAGATTTGGATATTATAATTTACTATTTTTGAAAGATATGAGCTAGATTTAGGTATTTGATTAAAGATATGGGCTAGATTTAGGGATTTGATTGCTTTCTATGTTTGCTTTTCTTTATACTTTTGCCATATGAAGAACGATTAGATTAAGGTGCAATAAATTATGATTGATTCTCTTAGTTGTAGAGATTTCAATAAAGGATTTCTTTAGGATCTTTAAAAGGAGGTAGTGGTGTAGGAGTTGGTAGATTCGAATATTTTTTCTAAGTGTGGTTTTTCTTTAAACTTTGTAAGAGGAAAGATTGATATCAATAAAAGTTCTCTCTCTCTCTACTCCATTATTCTTGTAAATTTTCTTTTTAGAATTTCTTTGCAATTAGGGTATCAAGATCTCATTGATTCAATAACTGGGTTGCACCATGGTACACGATGATCACAAAAAACTTCGCAAATCTCCATTTCTTCCACCCTGTTTGAATTCTCAATACCTTCACTCGTAAATTATTGACCAATATATCAAAAATGGACATTCTGGGAAACTTCTTGGTCAACAATCTTAACTAATTTCTCATTACCACTCCTATTGTTACAAAAACTACACTCCATATACTCTATTTTAGTCCGACTAATTTTAAATCCTCTAGATTCTAAAGCACCCCTCCATAACTCTAGCTCTGTGTCGCACCCACTGTTCTCTTGTCAATCAAAACTATGCCATCTACAAACAACACGCGCCATGGAATATCTTCCTACAAGTGCCTCATCAACTCGTCCATAACCAATGCAAAGAGGTACAAAGCTCAATGCTGACCCTTAATGCATTGGGAACTCACTTGTCTCTCCACTAGTAGACCTCACATTTGGGAAAATGGGAAGAAGTTGTAAAACATCAGAATCTGTCATTTTCTTTTGTGTGTGTGTTTAACATGTATTCAATGGTATCAGACCAATCTTTGATAAAAATGTGGTCGGTCAGCTTGACCTGCTAAAAGTCGACCAAATAGTCCTAATTGGACACAAATCAAGCATGATTTGGGGGATTACGGCCCGTTACAAAGTAACACAACATATGGAAAAAAAAAAAACATAAGTGATGGTTTACCCCTTCTTTTGATATTTCCAAAAACAGTGCATTCTGCTTCACTTCATCGAATCCCACTCAAGATATGTTTTGATCCTGGGCATCCCCATATTCGACAAGAAGTTTCCTTAAGGCTTGGCATGGCCCAAGGTTGAACAAAATAAGGACCAAGTTATGGAGAATGTCCATTCTCGCCGTATGGTGGACTGTTTGGGAGGAAAGAAATGAAAGATGCTTCAATGGGACTGCTAATTCGTCGGATTTTGTTGCTTCTAGAGCTAGGCGGCTAGTAGTAGAATGGGCAATTTATGTTGATAAACTTAAGGGCTGTAATCTGATCTTTTTAGGAGCTTAGCTGCCCCACCACCTCGGCGGTGCAGTTTTCTCCCTGTACTTTTTGGCTATCTTAATATATTTTGTGACCCTTCAAAAAAAAAAAAAAAAAAAAATAGTTTTTAAGCTTTATTCATGGTTGAAATGAAGAAAGAAGCAAAAAAAATGAAGAGAATTTTTTAAAATAAAAATCCCAAAAGTGGGCGTTTATGGCTGTGTCAGCCTGTATAGTCCACAGTGGCGCTGTATTGTTGTCGGTACAGGACATATAGCCTGTATCAACTGATGTGGCACGTTCTTTTCTTAACAGATGGGTTCACCCTGTACAACATAATGGGGTGGCCGATATGATTAAAATACAGTCTGTGTCGTATCTCTAAAAAACTAAAAAAGAAAAAATATAGGCTGTGTCATAACTGATATTTAAAACCACACATATGAGTAATTCAAATCAAACTGTAAAAATTATGGGTCCCTGTCTTGATGCATGATGAGGAAAATTAGGCTTATTTTACTATCTGACCATCAGATCAGTGACATAAATTGGATGGTTAAAAATGAAAAAATCCAGTGGTCCTACTCGATAAACAAGCTTCCATGAGTCATAGGTTAGGGCGGTTCAACAATTATGATTTTGAGCCTGTTACTTAGGGAGAGTAGGTTCCACAATTTAGCCGGTTTAATTTGAGTCAATGTATACCACTCTTACAATTTCTTAGCACCTGCATATCAAGCATCTCATTCTGCCAGAGTATCAAGTAAATCCCCTCCAACCTACAAGGTAGCATATGCATACATAAATCTTGCTAACATTTTCAGACAGACACTTCCCCACTTCCGCACCGTAATATGGTGCTACCTCATTTTCACGCTTCGTGCAACCATATACATAACTAAATGGAAATGCACGGGAATGCAAGCGATAAAGTACATGAAAGATTTTTTATCGTCGAATGACATGCATACGATATGGAACATCCCCCATTTTTTCTTTTTTCAAACATTAAAATGGCAAGAAAGGAAAGAAGAGAGAGAGGGAAATACCACCAGGTGGGACTGAGGTTATTGTACTGCATACTGCACAACAAACGTTCGTGGCTCCTCTAGGGTAAAGAAGCATGCTCCTACACCCATTGCAGACGAGATGGCTCTGCATACCTGCAATTCCAGTTCTCAGTTAAGGACGATTTCGAACGTTGGACAGATAGAAACATGATAAAACCAACGAATTTCAAATATAAAAATTTGTAGATTACATAAGCCACTTTAATTCTAAAAATAATAATAATAAGAAGAAGAAGAATAAGAAGAAATCAAGATCAACGAAGATGAAATTCCACAATCTGACTCGAATATGAATTCGACGGATTTTTTTCATTTTACCTCTAAAAGATCACAAGAGATTCGAATCGACAGGAAATTCGTTGGAATTGGGAGGTTTCCCTGGCAATCTGGGGAGATTCGTTGCTCGAGATTTGATAATTCTCGATGTGGATTTGAGAAATCCTCTCTCTCTCTCTGTGGAAACCCTAGAAATGGGATTTTTGTCCAATTTCTGAGTTTTCGGAACGAAAGAGAAGAGAGGCTTTGAAGGCTTCAAAGTAAGAAAAAACAAAAAAAAATACGTTTTGAGAAAGCAGCCTGGTTTGAAGGTAGAAAAGAGTCTGTTTACCTCTGTCGCGACTGAGAATCATTCGTGTGTGTCGCGCCCACTGGGGCCCACATGCTTAGTATTCCAACGATCGTAACCGCCCATATTCACATTTCTACAATTAAAAAAATATATTTTATATTAATAATTATTATTTTAGGATCATATACTTTTTTTTTCATAGTGGAACGAGAGCCATTGAAAATTTTATTTTCGCTGTCCTAAGTTTGTCTGCAGATAGTGACTGTCTCAATCATCCGTTCATATAAATTTCTCAAATGCCTCATAACTATAAAATTCACACCATGGACGGCTCCGATCATTAGACTTCCCAGTATGTGGACCCCACTGATCGGTGACAGACGCTTGAATCTTAGTCGCGAAGATGCGAAACGAAGGAACCCAGAAGCGAAATATAAATCTAGAAGGTTTAATGAGCTGGATTATCTTATCCTGCGTCAGACTCATGTGTTAGTTTTGCACCGGTTAAGAAATAGTGGTGCCTTTTCTACATACACGTGGCATATTTTTTAGGCAATCCAGACCGTCCATATCTTTGAAAAAACTATGGATGGAGTACGAACAAAATTTTAACAGAGAGATAATCTTAACTGTCTAATTTTTTTCTTTTTTTACTGGACCACTCACTTTTTTATTTTTAACCATTCATTTGGTAGACTTTGATTGGACGGTTAGGACTGCCTTGGTCAGTGTAGTTTTAAAGATATGCCTCACTTAAAAAGGAACCAACAATTTGAATGGTCTGGATTGCTGTACCGGTACCACCATGTGATGCACAGGGAACCAGATTGGGTGGTGAACCCAACAACAACGGGACGGCTTCAGTGGATCCCCGTATCCACCGAGGTGGGTGTGACCCCTACTGTGGGGCTCACATTGATGTATGTGCCTTAAATCTACACCGTCCAACCATTTTTACAGATCATTTTAGAGCATTATCCTAACAATTAAGCTGATCCAAATATTAGGTGGATCACACCATATAAACAACTTTAATTAAATCCTTACAATTAAAACTTCATCTATTCCATGGGACTATTTATTTGCCTTCCAACCTCTTTATAAGGTCACAGTGACCTTCATCCACACAAATATCATCTAGATCCAAAGCTTTCATGGCCCACAGAAAGTTTTTAGCGGTCAATTACCACTGTTTCATGTACTATGGTCCATATAAGATTTAGATTTGCTTTATTTTTCCGATTATGCCCACAATGAGCTTTCAATATGAATGGACGGCATGGATGCAGTCAAATATATCACGGTGGGCCCCACAATCAGGGCTTCCACCCACCTCGGTCGATCCGGACGCGGATTTCGTCCTACCCCCGCCCGTCTCTGGCCCCGAACGGGCAGCTCTGTGTGCGGGCCCACCGTGATGTATCTGTACATCCAAGCCGTCCATCTCATTTCTCGTATCATTCTAACGCTTGATCGCGAAAATGAGGAATATCCAACACTCAAGTGGACCACACAAAATAATAAGCTTGGTTGCATTAAATGCAAGAGTCGTACGTAATGTGGTCCATTTGAGCGTTGGATCTGCCTCATTTTTATGCCCAATTAATAAATTAATCTGAGAAAAGTAATAGACGGCTTGGATGTACAGATACATCATCATGCGCCCGCCCACAGAACTGCCCGTTCGGGGCTAGAGACGGGCGGGGGTAGGACGCAATCCGCGTCCGGTCGATCCGGCGACTCGCAGAAGCTGCACCCTTTTGCCGGCTCATTTTACGCGTGAGCCCGTAATCGAAGGATATTCAAAGCTCAAGTGGACCCACGGGAGGAACAGCAGTAGTGATAATAACGTACACCGTTGAAACCTTCATAGGGCCCACCGTTACTTTTATTTTCCATCTGATGTGGTTACACAAACCTGGAGAAAGTGAGAACACAAATATCAGCTTGATCCAAAACTTTTGTGGCCCTTAATGAGTTTTCAATGGTAAGCATTCAATCCCCACTGTTTCCTGTGGTGTGGTCTCCTTGTGGTTTGGATATGCTTCAATTTAAGAATCATATACTATAATAATCTGGAAAAACGGATGGACGGTATGGATAAAACACATGCATTACATCAATCACGTGTAGCCCTACGGTCCGGTTACCAGGTATATGGATGGTGTTGGAGTTACCGCCCAAGACGCTTCCGGAAACGGATTCGCTACTACCCCTGCCACCAGCCCGGCGGCTGATGGTCGGTGCATGGTGGGTCCCTCCATGATGTATTTGTTTCATCCATTCCGTTAATACATTTTTACAGATCATTATAGTATTTGATGGCAAAAGTTAGATGTACATAAATCTCAAGTGGACCACACCACAGGAAAACAATAGTGATTGGATATCCACCATTAAAATCCTCCTAAAACCCACTGTACTATTTATTTCACATCCAATCTGTTGATGAGGTCATACAGGACCGGATGAAGGGAAAAAACAAATATCAGCTTGATCCAAAACTTTTATAACCCCCAAAAGGTTTTTAACGGCTGACACTCATTCAAAACTGTTTCATGTAATGTGGTCCACTTGAAATTTTTATACAGCACATTTTTTTCCTCGTATCATAAAATAATCTGAAACAATAGATGGACCGCATGAATTAATCACATACATCATGGTGGGGCCCACAGAGCACCAACCATCAGCCATTGATTGGTGGCAGGGGAAGTAGCCAATCCGTTTCCTCCGCTTCCCGGTAGCAGGCTGTTGTGGGTCCCACGCCACGTGTGCATTTGATCGGGTTTGTGTTAGTCCTCTCATCTTCACCGTTCCAATCCAAGACTCAAGTGGGCCACACCAAGAACAACGTCAAACCACTCCCAAAACCTCTAAATTCAGGTGGCGTGGCCCACCTAAGTTTTGAAACGGCCTGATCTTTTGTGTGTCCCTTGATCCTGATGGGGCGTGTCTGATGATGACGTATGCACGGTAGGGTGGGCCCTGCAAACCTTCCGGGAGTTTTAGTGGTTGGGCATCCCTTTCTAACTGTCCACTATGGTGTGGCCCACCTAAGTTTCCTTTTTGGCTGAATTATGTTCCAATGACCTAACATCAAAAGACTAGGCCAATGAACGGCGTGGATTTGATGCACACGTCAACCAGACCCCACGATAGCTCGGTAGCCTGGGAGCGTTTATCTTGGATATAAGAAGGGGCGCAACGCTCCACGGATTTTTCGGGCGCCGACTGAGACGGAGAATCCTAGCAGGGGCTCTGTGGGGCCCAAAGTAATGTATATGTTTTATCCGTGCCGTCCATCCATTCTGGCAGATCATTTCAGGACACAAGCCCAAAAGTTAGGCAGATCAAAAGCTTGAATGGACCACACCACAGAAAGAAGTGATGACAATAAGGTCCAACGTTGAAACCTTTTTAGGGCCCACGTAATGTTTATTTGCCGTCCAACCTATTTATAAGTTTAGAAAGACCTGGACGAAGGAAAAATATAAATATCGCTTGATCGAAAACTTCAGTGGCCCGAGAGGTTTTCAATGGTAGGCGTTTCATCAGCACTGTTCCTTGTGGTGTGGTCCACTTGAGTATTAGATCGGCCTTCTTTTTGGGCTTATGCCCGAAAATAATCTGTCAGAATGGATGGACAGCGTGGATTAAACACAAATACATCAAGGTGGCCCCTGCCAGGACCGTCCGTCTTGAGCTAGGTCCGGTGGGGGTTGTACCCAATCTTCTTCCGGAATTTCCGTGCATCCATAATCGTGCCGTACACGTGTCACATTGTAATGATCCGAACCATGCATCCGGTGGGACCTGACGTTGATTGCCTACCGAATATATATAATTTAGAAGAAAAAAAAAACCCTATCCGACCATCCTAACCATCTAATCAATGAGAGTTCTGTCGATGAATATGAGCGGTTGCTGATAAAATCTTTCAGTGTCTTTTTGTATGATTGAAGGGATAGGATTGTCCAGATCTGCTGATCTTACCAGATCCTCTTGTTACAAAAGCAAGGCCCACCAATTTCCTCTGTGTAGGAAAACATTCCATGATCTGGACCATTGGTCAAGTGGGCCCTAATGTGGGCGATCCATTGACTCACAACCGCATGTAGTAAAAACATGGTACCAATGGCATTGAACGGTGAAGATCCACGGACTAGATACGTAAGATTCCATCCACTTGTGAGACCCATTAGATGAACGGTCAAGAATATAGATTGCCGTGCCATGTCCATCATCATCCGTTTGTGCTTTGCCCGTGCTCCTTATGTGGACCACACCTACACGATGTGCTAAATGATATCGTATCCATTGATTCCGACAATGTGGCCCACCTAATTAGCAGATCAGCCTGATTTTTGTGCTGGTCATCTTGAAAGAGGGTACGTTTGGATCCCAAGGTTGGTGGATGCTTGACCGTGGGGCCCACCTTGATGTGTATGCATCACATCCATGTCATCCATTCGTTTTTAAAACTAATTTTAGTCATGAACTCAAAAATGAAGCATATCAAAATCTTAGGTAGACCACATCACTCGAAACAGTGGTGATTGAATACCCACCATTAATAAGTTTTTGTAGGCCACGAGAATGTTTATTTGCCATCCAACCCGTTGATAATGTCGCAGAACTCAGATAAAGGGACCACATAAATATCATCTTGATCCAAAACTTGTGGCCGATAATACACACTGTTGAAAACCTTTTGGGGCCATCAAAATGTTTATCAGTCATCCAACCTATTAATAATATCACCTAAGAACCTAGATGAATAGATCACATAAATATTAATCTGATACAAAATCTATAAGAATTTTTTAATGGTCAATCACCAGTATTTCTTTTGGCCTGGTCCACTTGAGATTTGGATTTGTAGGGCCTTTAGGGAGTGGCCCCTTGAATGCAGGGCAGTTCTTGATTCGGTGTCGGTGTATTTGTATTTTTTTGCCTTCAAGTCTTTTTATAAATTTTATTATTATTTCTTTCTTTTTTTTTAAAAAAAAAAACATGGGCTTAGTTTAATTTTTGTGGCTAGTGATTTCAATGGTGGAGATTAACATTTGCATGGCTACGATGTCCCACGGAAGTAGGATGTTGACACGATAGACATGATTAGACCACGTGTTATAAAAATCTAGACTAATGTAGTATGTTTTAACTATGAACATGTGATACATGTGATATCATAGTGTTATAAACAGGTAGGATTTACAATATCGCTACTATACTTAGAACTCGAGTAATTTAATACTTTGGTAAAATGTCCTATCTAAAACTGAATTTTTTTTTGGATCAGGTATGATAGATAATCAAGTAAAGGAGTACGGTTCGTGCAAAAATGTCCCATGACTTGAAGCATTCATTTTTTACCATCATGGCCTATGATTCCAAAACCCATGATATGGTGATTTAGACCATTGATATGATGGGCCTCATTGTATATTTAGTATGAGATAAAGACTTTCAAAGTAAGCTAATTTTATCCATTGGTTATATCACTATTATTTTAGTTAAAAATATTTTTGTTTGGTTAAATTATGAGAGTACCATTGGGTGGTTAGGTAAGTGAATGGGAAGGGAAGTGGGTTGCCTCCTGCCTTGCTTAGATGGAAGGTGAGGGTTTTGTGGGGCCCACCATGATGTATGGGTTTTATCTATGCCATTCATTTTTTCTAGATCATTTTGTGGCATGAGCCTTAAAAGGTGGCAAATCTAATGGTTGAGCAAACCACATGAAAGGAAGTAACGATGATAATGATGCCCACCGTTGAAACCTTCTTAGGGTCCACTGCGATGTTTATTTGTCTAACCTATTCATAAGCTCACATAGACCTGGATAAAGGGAAAACACAAATTTTACCTTGATCCAAAACTTTTGTGGATCCAAAGCTTCTATCATTGCTAAAAAGTTTTTAGTGGTACGTATTCAATCCCCACCATGTGGTCCACCTGAGTCTTAAGTTTGCCTCATGTTTTTTAGTTCATTGCTTAGAATGATCTTTAAAAATATATGAAATGAATGGCTTGGATAAAACCCATACATCTCAGTGGCCCCCACAGACCCCCGCCTGGACTTGCTCCTCTATGCAGGGCAGGACACGGTCCGCTTCCAATGTGAACACAATATTATTTATGTTGTGTCTATTTAAAAGTTTCATAATTGAGTAATCAACTAATGTTTCTAAATAGACTAAAATATATATATACTCAAACTTTTTTATTAGATGAGTTGGGTAATCAAGTAAATGGAACTTTATTGTTGGTCATTCTCCAAAGACAAACTTGCATTCCTACCATGCTCTATATGTAGATTCACGTTCCATTCATCTAGCTCTAATTCCGTTAGGACCTGATTGAAATAGCTTGATTCACAAGCGTTTAAGAGGGAGGACTCTCACCTCGAAAATAAGATCAATTTAAAGGATGTAATTGTAAGAAATCTATTTAGTGGGCCTCACTGATCAACGGTCTGGATTGTTATACAGTTGGACTGGATGATTGAGTAGACCAGTGGGCCCCACTTCAGGTGATGTGCTGCGCAGTCTATCTGCGCAGCTCTGCGTACTAGGGCTGGAATGCTATAGCTGTCTTATGCAGACAGCAGTTTGAGTTGAACTAGGATGCTACAACGTGGAGCATGGGAGAGAGAGTTGTGATGGGTTTCAAACTCCCTCTCCACAGACTCTATAAAAGAGAGCTGGGTCCCCAATCCTACACTACAGCAAAAATTCGAGTCCCATCTACTGATTTGCAGAAAGGGTGTGAAGGAGAGAAAGATCCTAAGTTCTATAGGTATTCTGGTATTCTTATCCGGCTTCCATGGCGGCGTCTCAGCTAGGTAAGCTATCCGACCCCTGATCGCCATGTCCCATGCACAGACAGATCCGTGGGCCTATTCCGCATATAGATTAAGTCCCACAGTTGGTATCAGAGCCAATGTGCATAGGAATGGATGATCAAATTCAACTATTAGGGCTTTCAAATTCGAAACCCATACAGCAATTAGGGCTTTCTAATTTGGATCCCATATCAGATCAGCATCAGGGATTTTCAAATCTCTGAATCCAGAAATAGCAAAATTAAGGATTTTAATCCGAAATACAAAATTAGGGATCTCGAACCCTGTATACGGCAATTAATTAGAGATTTCGAAAACCAGAATCCCTATTTGGGAATTTCATATTCAACTTCCTATTAGGGATTTAGACTTTCGAATCTCAGATCGGTAATTAGGGGAAATCCAAATTAGCCCCAAATCCAGTCAATTAGGGATTTCAAAATCTCAAATCTGAATATTGGGGATCCAGATCTCGAAACCCTAAATCAAGGAAATTAGGATTTTTCGAAACCCTAAAATCTGGCTAATTAGGGATTCCAATTCCAAATCGGTGAAATTAGGGATTTTAATCCCAAAATCCATATTGGGGACTTCAAACCCATAAGAACTTCACCATGATCTACCTGCAATTTGTGAGTGCCGTTCGGAATTGCAGACGACGGTGATGGCATTCGACCATGACCGCTGCTTCTGATGCAATGCGGCGTCTTCGCTCCAGGCAGACAGCGAGAGCCGAGATTGAAGAGTCTTCATCTCTTCTTAGATCCAGGCAGGAGATGATCTCCGTGGTTGATGGAGGCGGTCGGACGATCCTCGACCACTGATTCATCTGCGGCAGCTGGGATTTCATCTCCCTCTCTTCGTCAGCCGCATGCGATGAGTCGAAATCGAATGGTTTTTCGGGATTTTGGGTTTCAGCCACTGATCGGCTCTCTCGTTCCATCTCTCGATCTCTCTCTCTCTCGTTCTATCTCTCGATCTCTCTCTCTCTCTCTCTCTCTCTCTCTCTTACGGTGAGAAAATTTCGGAGAGCCTCGAGAGGAGTCCAGGGCATCTTGCCTTGTTGAGAATAAAACGCCCGATTTGAAGACCCGATTTGAGTCCGTTCGGGTATATGGACCCGATTCCAAGGGGGCTTGCTTCCTTTTATTTAATAATCGGACCTGCAGATCCGATTTTGATTATTCAGGTCTGCAATTCAGGACCCGAACCGGATTTTCTATTATCCATATTTCAATTAGTGGGCCCTGACATCATTCAAGGCCCATTGGTCCGATAATCTGGTCCACTTGATATCATTTTGATATAATTTTATCTTATTTTTGGCCTGGAACATATATGGGTTCAATCATGAGCGTATAATCTAACTCATTCAGGAGGATATGGACATTTATTATGATCTGACCGTTTATTAGTTTGATCAAGAACTTTCATCTGACTTTTAACTCATCTATTCAACTTATGGACGACCATACAAAGATCTACCCATCAAATTTATTCAATCCATAATATCGGTCCGTCATTAAAATGTCAAGAGCTCGATTTAATTATGCTCATTTGAACAAATACAGATCAAATAAGAGTCCTGATTCGGCCCTATTATTTGCCCATCACCCATATTTAAGTATTGATATGGACCGTTAGAATGTAAGGTGTGAAACCTATTTATATGTTTCACTTAAGGTCCCTTTATTTCCAAAAAGGTCAGTATCAACTAACTTATGGGCCGCATCGGACTAATTAAGATATAATTCATGGAGAGGCAGGATTATAATAGCAATCCTAAGTCTATATTTGTAGTTTTGGATTTGGTTGTGTTAGCCACCATAGTGACCTCAATCGATGAAAACTTTACAAGTACAGACTTGTAACATTGGGATCAAAAAGATTGCATAAAGTTGCGTTCACGTTTTCATGCCTACGGTAACGAAAACATAGATGATTATCGTATGGCAGTCAAGTGAACGGGTGAAGTAAATGGTGCTAGTAATGTAAAGCTGAAAGACTCATCTCACCCACAGGTGTTGAGTGTTTCAGATTTATATGATTGACATCACTTAGCTTCATGTTCAGGAGGATCACTAACATGTTATTATTACCACCCACAGGAGGATAATAATGATGTAACAGATTCTCACCAGGATGTGATGGTTGGGCCCATATTCATCTTGGATGATTCAGTTGTCGCCTCCCTTAAAAACTGAATTGGTTTACTTTGCTTGATATTTATTTACATTCACTAAATTGCTTTGTGAAATAATGAACTAATGTGAGTATATATGTATCTCTTATATTTCAGTCTCAATTCCAACTAATACGCATCAAGTCCCTGCCTTAAATGGGTCTAATTATACTCAATGGAAGAACGCCATTGAAGTTGTACTGGGCTGTCTTCAATTAGATCTTGCCCTGATAACACCAGAACCGCCAAAGCCATCTGATAATGCCACTGAAGCTGAATATAATAGATAGGTTGCATGGTTTAAATCAAATGATACATGCCTGAAAGTCATTAAGTATTCAATTTCTTAATCAATGAAGGGTGTCATGCCTGAAACAGATAAGGCCAAAGTTTTCCTGACTGAAATGGGAAAACGATTCAAGAAATCTGATAAATCTGAAGTAGGCATTCTTCTGAATAAATTGACTCGCTCATCCTACGATGGAAAAGGCAACATCCGTGAATACATTGTAGAGCAGATCGAAGTTGTTTCTAAGATCCGTGCTCTAGGGCTTGTACTCTGTCACACCCCGAACTCGGAAACCGGGCTCACAAAATTCCCGATCGCCGAATCCGGCGCCGACAGCCTCCGTAGAACTCCATTTTCGGATCCCGGCACCCATTCACCAGGTTCCGATCCTGGGATACTACAAGGAGGATTTCAAATCATCAGTCTGATTCATAATGAGCATAACAAAAGCATAACCCACAAACAATAACCACAAGGACACCACCACAAAATCCACTATGATCAAAACCTTTTGAGTACAATGCGATAAAAAAAGAAAAATACAATGTAATAAAAGAAACAAAACTCCAGAAGCTCGTCTGCACGGTCCAACTACGGTGAGACTATGGCTGCGACTGCGTCCTGGCGTCACCTGCACGCGTCAATCGTGCATAAGCTTATGGAAAGCTTAGAGGATGGTGTAAGTGTGTGCGCAATATAAACGTGCTCAAAATGTAAGGTCAGAGTGATGCGGAATCATGGAGATGAGCACATGAATGCAATCAGCCGTACCAAGGCTATGCGGTGCAAGATATGAATGCTATCGGCCATAACACAGCCATGCGATGCGAGATGCAACTCAAGCATGCCAATCCTCATCATGTATCAGTACAGTTCTCATTCTGGATAATCACCGGGGTTCAATACACTCCAAATGGCACTGTCGCTCTCCTAGCCGCACAGTCCAAGTGAGTGTAAGAAACCTCACTATCCACCTGGCCAATAGTCTGCCAATACCTATCCGGCACGTCGATAGCGAACCCATTCACGAGCTGGTCAAACTCAGCCTAGTATTGCCCCCTACCCTCGGGCGAGTAAGGCCACACCCCTTTCCAACCGACCACGACACAGTGGGAGACGCGGCCTCCTGGTATTCGGCCCTCGTGCGCTCATATATCCACTCGGTCTCGACATTGGAGTCATCCTCTGGTACCATCGGGTTTAGGGATTTTCACCCAGGGACGTCTATGGCGCCCGTATGCTAGAACCAAACATTTTCGGCATCCAACCCAGCCATCCATGATGTGTTTATGGAGGCTATGGCCCTGATGTCACTAGGGCATACAGTAACTACAATCACACAAATGCAAGTACATGAGTCACATTATCAGTCATGCAACAGTCTCGTATGTACCATGCACTTATATGTGGCAACTCCGCCTATCAGGGAGCCCATAAACAATCTGCCCAAGGCATATGCTATGATCGGTCACTCCTCACATCAGGCATACATATGATGCGAATGATCATGAATCATGGACCTATACTATCATGTTATGAGGTGATGGACTCTGATTAAAATGAAGATGGGCCTGGGCGGCCTATATACTACAGGTATGGGCCTATTAATGGGCCTTAGGGAGAATCATAATGCGGACATTTAACTGACATTATCCTCACAATGTGGACATAAAACCAACATTGCTCCCAAAGGATGGCCTTCCACGAATCACACATTTCAATGGGCATTTTGTACATCTTATTGGCCTCGACCCATGGGCCTCTAAAACATCAAATGGCCTCATACATGGGTCTCTCAGATACATATCAAGGTGGGCCTCAATGACGGGCCAAAATTGCATCAACATGGGCCTAGTCACACGGTCCTTGCCTACATCACAGTGGGCTACACCAGTGGGCCTTAATAATGGGCCTAAAAAAATAATTTTCAAGATGATTGGATGATTTGGGTGGAACACACGTATCATGGTGGGGCCCACACTAAAGGAGGGTGTGGATTACAATACATATATAAGTGGGTCCCGTGTGGGGCCTACCATAATGTTTATTTTCCATCCAACCCATTGATAAGGTCACTTGGACCAGGTAGGGCCCAATGTAATATTTATTTGCCATTTAATTTATTCATAAGGTCATGTGGACCTTGAGTAGGGCCCACAGTAATATTTATATGCCATCCAACTGTTGAGGAGGTCACGTGGGCCTGGATAGGGCCCACTATAATATTTATTTTCTGTCAAAATGGGCTCACAGTAATATTTATTTTTCACCCAACTTGTTGATAGGCCACGCGGACCAGGGGCCCACCATACTACTTATTATTATTATTATTATTATTATTATTATTTATTTATTTATTTATTTATTATTTTTATTATTTTTGCTGCTGGCGTGGGAGTTCACGTGGACCAGGCCGACGGTGATGTTTATTTGCCATTCCAACATTTAAAGAGCCCCCAAATCTAGGGCCCACCGTGATGTGGTTCACAAATCCAGCCCATTCATTGTGTGTGTCCCACAATTTTAAGGGTCCAAATCAAGTTTCATTTACATCCAAAACTCAGGTAGGCCCCACCAACGATTTTATATGTTTTAGGCATGTCTTCACATGATTTTAGATGGGATGGCCCGCCTGAGTTCCGTTTTCAGATGAGTTTTTGGATGGACGGCTGGTCCGAGGGGACCCATCAAATGCATGGTTTGGATGGTCGAAAGGCGTCAATGTGGGGCCCACAGGAGGGCCGTGACCCATGCCCGTCCGCCCGTTCACGACCAGCGCAGGCAACGCTTGCGTAGCGCTGACAACAGCAGTAGCAGCAGAGCTGCTTTCTTCTTTATTTATTTTTTTTTTGAAAATTCGTTTTTCTACGGTTTTTCCCAAGCGGGGCCCGCTTCAGTAAGATCCACACCAGCCATTAGTCCCTGTGGCTCGATACAAACCCATAGAGTCCAATATTGGGCTGTTTCAGATATACAGGAGCATCAGGGAGTAAATCAAAGGCAGGAAACTTGTTTGCCATGCTATGGCCCACCAAAAGTTCAGATTAAGATCATTTTTCGGCTCAACGCCTAAAATGAGCTGGAGAGGAGTATGGACGGATTGGATTGAGCACATACATCAAGGTGGGGCCTACATAGGTGGCCCACCCCAAAAAGGCAACTAACCCCTTTTCTTTCTCTTTTTTTTTTGTGTTTGCTGGTACACACCCACGTCAGTGCACACACTTCACTTCCAACGTCCAGCGTCCCCTGGACGCTGGACCAAACTCCCTATCACATTGCTATGGTGGGTCCCACGTAGATGTGGCCCACCATCATATATGTATATAATATATATTATATTATATATATGATACATATTATATTATATATATTTTATATAACATATATGTATATACATATATATATATATATATATATATATATATATATACATATTATATTATATATATATATATAACATTGGGCCATCTAAACAATGGATGGTGTGGATCATCACCTGCAATAGAGTGGGCCACACCGTCTGATGTAGATGGACGGGGTAGATGTAACACATATTGGTGGGATCCACACCATTACAAGGAAAGAGAGAGAGATACGGTGAGACAGAGGAACCCCGCCACTATGGGCCCTCTTGATTAGATCACATACATCCAAATGGGTCCCACCAACAAGTGGCCCTAAAGAATAGAAAATCACCCACCTTATCTTCCTTCTCCTTGCTCCCTTGGACTCCTTAGCTCCTTACCTTCACTTTTAATGGAGGATGATGGGGGATTAATGGTGTGGATGAGAGATGGGAGGGTGTAGATGGAGGATGGAAGGTGGACCACACTTGAGAGGGAGAGAAAGCTTGGACGTGAGAGGGGGTTGAGTTGCTTGGGAGAGATATGAGAAATGAGAGAGAGAAAGAAGATATGGAGGGGTGAGGTGAGGTGATGGAGTGATGGGTTGGGTTGAAAAAAATGTAAAGGTGTATGGTTGTTGTTGAAATTTGGAAAAGAGGAGTGGTGAGGTGGAAAGAATGGTGGACTTTTGGAAAAAGAGGGAATGGGTGTAGTACCTTGAGGTATGGTTGCATTTATGGTTAATTAGTGGGACTAATTGTGTAGAGATTCCCTCGAAATCCGCAACGCGCGATGTTTCTTCGGAATAAATGCTGATCGGCATCTTCGTACCTGGGTATCGGTTCGGTGCGCAAGTCACGGCGTTGGAACCACGGCGACGACGCGGTCGCTATGATATAACTTTCGGATCAAGCCGACATCGGTGCGCGGGACCTGGCTTAGGATCATGCGCAAACACCAGATATGGTGCGAAGGTTGCCGGAATTTGACCGGAAGGACCGCGGAAGCTACGGAACAGTACGGATTAGGACACGGGTCTTACATACTCACTGATGATCAACTGGTTCATTTGATCATGAACAACCTACCTCCCCAATTCGGCACGTTCCTGGTAAACTATAACACTCTGAAGGACATGTGGACATTGGATGAACTCATCACTCAGTGCATCTAAGAAGAAGACAGGATCAGACAGATGATAAAGGTTCAAAATGTTAATATGGTGACTTCAGGACAAGGACATGGGCAAGAAAATAAAAGTAGAAGGAAGAGGAAACAAGGTTCTAATAATGGATTCTCTGGTCCTCCATCTGGAAACCATGAGAATCAATCTGGAAATGGATCTAAACGCAAACGGTAAAAGGCAAGCCGTGCTACTTTTGTAAAAAGACGGGTCATCTAAAGAAAGACTGCGAAGGTTTTAAGGATTGGCTCATAAAGAAAAGTAATCATTCTGTTCTTATCTGTTTTGAATCTAATCTGACCGATGTGTCAGTAGATTCCTGGTGGATAGATTCAGGAACTACTATTCACATATGCACTTCTATGCAGGAATTACTACAAGTCAGGCCACCAACTGATGCGGAGCGCTCAGTATACGTAGGCAATGGTGTTAAAGTTGACGTGGAGACAATAGGAGTCTATAGGCTTAAGTTGAAGACTGGTCATTTTTTGAATTTAGTAAATACATTCTGTGTGCCGTCTATAAGGCACAATTTAGTTTCAATTTCCTGTTTAGATAAGTTGGGATGTTCGTTCCACTTTGAAAATAAAAGTTTTAGTATTTACTTTAATTCGATTAAAGTCGGAACCGGCTCTTTAGTAAACAACTTATACCAGTTAGACTTGATTGCCTCTCACGTGTATAATATTAATACCTTGCATGGAAATGTAGTGGGATCCAAGCGAAGACTAGACTATGAGAATTCCTCCATGTTGTGGTACAGGCGACTATGCCATATATCTCGTGAGAGATTAGACAGGCTTGTGCGAGAAGGAATTTTGCATTCTCTAGACTTCTCTGACTATAAAGTATGCATTGATTGCATAAAAGGGAAACAAACTAGAACGAGAAAGAAAGGTGCAACCAGGAGTGTAGATCTATTAGAAGTTATACATACAGATATCTGTGGACCATTCCCTACAGCCTCATGGAGTGGCCACAAATATTTCATTACCTTTATAGATGACTACTCTCGCTTTGGGTACCTATACCTTATCAGTGAGAAATCAGATGCCCTGGATGCTTTTAAAATCTATAAAGTCGAGGTTGAAAATCAACTCGATAAGAGAATTAAAGTTGTCAGATCTGACCGTGGTGGTGAATACTATGGCAGATATGACGAATCAGGACGCAATCCAGAGCCATTCGCTAAATACCTACAGGATTGTGGCATTGTTGCTCAGTACACTATGCCTGGTACTCCAGAGCAGAATGGAACTGAAAGATGAATCGCACCCTTATGGATATGGTGCGAAGTATGGTCAACAATTCAACATTACCAGAATCTCTGTGGGGTGATGCGATCAAAACTGCAGTTCATATATTAAACAGGGTTCCCAGCAAAGCAGTAAGCAAAACTCCTTTTGAGTTGTGGAATGGGAGAAAACCAAGTCTCCGATATCTACATGTTTGGGGTTGTTCTGCTGAGGCCAAAATTTATAACCCGCATGAAAAGAAGCTTAATCCTAGAACCATAAGTTGTTTCTTCATTGGATACCCAGAAAGATCAAAAGGCTATCGATTCTACTGTCCTTCCCACTCCATCAGGATTGTTGAGACTGGAAATGCCAGATTCATTGAGGACACTGAAAACAGTGGGAGCACGAACATAAGAACTTTTGTATTTGAGGAACAAAGGACTGTGACTCCTGTCATAGTCAATCCAGATCACGTGGACATTAATAATGCAGTCGATTCTGCAGTCACTGTAGAGCACCACGTAGAACCTCATATACAAACCACTGATGAGGAAAATCAAAATCAAACCCAACAAGCTGAACCATTAAGAAGATCTGAAAGAGAGAGAAGGCCTGTAAATCGAGACGATTATATCGTATACTTACAGGAACACGACTTTGACATAGGGATGGAAAAGGATCCTGAATCCTTTACACAAGTCAAACAAAATGCTGATCCTTCTCGTTGGTTTAATGCCATGAAAGATGAGTTGAAATCCATGCAGGACAATAAAGTATGAGATCTTGTACCGTTACCCACTGGAATAAGGCCGATTGGTTGTAAATGGATATTTAAAACCAAACGGGACTCCAAAGGTAATGTCGAACGATATAAAGCCAGACTTGTTGCCAAGGGTTTTAACCAACGTGAGGGCATTGACTTTAAGGAGATTTTCTCACCGGTATCAAAGAAAGACTCATTCAGGATCATAATGGCTCTTGTAGCTCATATGGATTTAAAGTTACATCAGATGGATGTAAAAACTGCATTTCTCAATGGGGATCTAAATGAGAATGTATACATGTTACAGCCCGAAGGTTTTGTAGCTACTGGCGCAGAACATTTGGTTTGCAAACTTAAGAAGTCTATCTATGGGTTGAAACAAGCATCGCGACAGTGGTACCTTAAGTTTCATGAAGTAATTTCTTCATATGGCTTTGTAGAAAACACTACAGATGAATGCATC
Source organism: Magnolia sinica (assembly GCF_029962835.1). NCBI lineage: Eukaryota > Viridiplantae > Streptophyta > Magnoliopsida > Magnoliales > Magnoliaceae > Magnolia > Magnolia sinica. The sequence goes on along the minus strand of NC_080584.1, from coordinate 3,592,418 downwards.
TACATTAAAACCAGTGGGAGTAAGTTCGTTATGATGATGACATTCTGTTAGCTAGCAGCGATACCAGGATGTTGAGCGACACCAAGAAATTTTTATCTCAAAAGTTTGAAATGAAAGACCTTGGTGAAGCTTCTTACGTCATTGGCATTGAGATTCGCCGTGAGAGAACACTTGGACTGCTCTGCTTGTCACAGAGGACCTACATTGCTAGGGTACTCGAAAGGTATGGCATGCAAAATTGTGCTTCAGGAAAGTCCCCCATTGTGAATGGCGACAAATTTGGTTTATTTCAGTATCCAAAAAATGATTTAGAAAAGAATCGAATGAAAGAATTTTCGTACGCATCAGTAATAGGGAGCATCATGTACGCTCAAGTTTGTACGCGACCAGACATTACCTTTGTCACTGGAATGTTGGGAAGATATCTATCTAATCTAGGAATGCAACATTGGATAGCTGCAAAGAAAGTATTACGGTATCTTCAGAGAACAAAAGACTTCGGACTCACATACAGAAGGTCTGATCAGTTGGAGTTGATCGGATATTCATATGCAGACTTCGCAGGCTGCGTCGATACTAAGAAGTCTACTTCAGGATACATCTTCATGATGGTGGGAGGAGCTGTGTCGTGGAAAAGCGTGAAACAATCTACCACAGCCTCATCTACTATGGAAGCTGAATTTATTGCCTGCCATGAGGCATCTAATCAGGCACTATGGTTACAGAGTTTCTTTTCAGGTTTGCGGGTATTGGAGCATATTCCGAAACCATTGAGAATATTTTGCGATAATTCGGCTGCTATTTCCTTCTCTAGTAACAATAAGCATTCGTCAAGGTCGAGGCATATCGACATCAAGTATCTTGTTGTAAAGGAAAGGGTTCAGAATCATCAAGTGTCCGTGGAATTCTTCGGCACTAAGTAGATGATTGTAGATCCGCTCACTAAAGGGCTCCCTATCACGCCATTTCAGGAGCATATAACATCCATGGGAGTCATTGATCCCACAGATGTTTTCAGTTAGTGGGAGTTGAGCGTACTTTGATTTTCACAGACACTTAGAGATCTCGTTTTATACAGTTTGTTTGGATGATTTTAATATAAAGATTTATTTCTGCTTATTTATATATATGCGCAAATTTTGAATAAGTGGAACTACAGTTGTGTCTCGTTGGAGACATGAAAAAGCTTCAAGACCTCTTAAGGATAGACACATATTATCACACTAAAGTGTGTAATCCTTATACCACATTTCCTAGTTCGTGATCTATGTCATTAAGATTGAAAGTATTTGTGATCGCGCTTAAACTCACTTCGCCTAAATTAAATGTTGTGATGACTACCGCGTTTCGATGCTGACTGTTTTGATGGACCAGATTGAATAACATTACTCATATTGTCCAACTATTTTCATTGGTTAACCATTTAGATATTTTCTTAAAATATCAAAACTTGTTTGCAAAATTATTATATATATGACTATCATTGACGTTGCTCAATGAGGCCCAAGTGGGAGAATGTAAGAACTCTATTTAGTGGGCCTCACTGATCAACGGTCTGGATTGTTATACAGTTGGACTGGATGATTGAGTAGACCAGTGGGCCCCACTTTAGGTGATGTGCTGCGCAGTCTATCTGCACAGCTCTGCGTACTAGGGCTGGAATGTTATAGCTGTCTTACGCAGACAGCAGTTTGAGTTGAACTAGGATGCTACAACATGGAGCATGGGAGAGAGAGTTGTGATAGGTTTCAAACTCCCTCTCCACAGACTCTATAAAAGAGAGCTGGGTCCCCAATCCTACACTACAGCAAAAATTCGAGTCCCATCTACTGATTTGCAGAAAGGGTGTGAAGGAGAGGAAGATCATAAGTTCTATAGGTATTCTGGTATTCTTATCCGGCTTCCATGGCGGCGTCTCAGCTAGGTAAGCTATCCGACCCCTGATCGCCATGTCCCATGCACAGACAGATCCGTGGGCCTATTCCGCATATAGATTAAGTCCCACAGTAATATGCCAAAACTCCATTAGCTCGACCATAATGTGTTATATCCAAGTTGCCTATTCATTAATTCATATCATTTTAGGTTATGGACCCAAAAATGAGATAACTTTAAAGCTCAAGTTGGCTACACCGTGGAAAATAATGGGAATTAATAAATAACCATTGCAAAGTTTTTCCTACGATGTGGCCCACAAAAGCTTTAGATTTGCGTTATTTTTTGTGCTCATGCCTTAGAATGATCTGGATGGTAGAGCTCATAAAGTTTGTCTCATTTTTAGAATCATGACCTATCCAAAAGGTGTTGTTGTCACTGGCTTACATCCTCACTTCTTCATAAATCTCCATGGTAAGTGATTAATGCTAAAATAAATGGTTAAATACATAGATGAATTACAATATTTTATATGAGCCCTTAGGAACATCTCTATGTATATCTAACTAGTGGGTAGATCACCTGCAGCGCATGTAGAGAGAGGATAGGATACAGATCAAGAGATAGATCAAGAGGGAAAGAAGCAAGCTAGAAGCAGTGAGAGAACAGGCTCTAACTACACAAAAGAGAGAGAAAAGTTGCAAGCTATGCACATAAAATGATAGTTTGTGCTACATGCAAGGGAGAGAAAAAGGATGCGGATACTAAAAATATTAAAAGACAAAAAAAAAAAAAAAAGAGAAACCCATGTATTGTTTTATATAATCCACATGACTTATGACGCAAAATGCATAAAATCCAAGCTATCCTTAAGCATGTAATTCATGTATCCTAAATGATCTTATCTTGAAAATCTCATCTAATGTCCTATCAAATTTGAAATTTTGCACATCTCTGAGGACCACTTGTGTGGAGTAAAGTATCTGTTTTGCCACTCTTTTCATACACAATAGAGATGTATATCTCAATTTTAAGGTTTTTTTGGACAACCACGTGGGGCCCACTATTTTGATTCCTTAGCTAAAAGGTTTGGGTCAAGCTAAGTGGGCCCCATGTGTGGAAAGGAAGTGGAAATGTTAATAAAATGACAAGTGGTCCACATCCACATACACCGTAGCCCATCTAATTATTCCATCTCACGTGATCAAGCATATTTTGGCATCCTTCCTCCCTTGAATGAGGCGCTAATTAGGTACTACACAACGTGTTGAGCTCTTTCCACTCTAAATGTGACAAATTTAGATTGGACAACATGCTACTGTTAGAGATAAACTTGTCAAAGAATTTTTGAAAGTTATTTGTGGGCCCATATCCGACAGCAACTTGTCTTCTAATGAAAAATTCCATAGACTAAGGACAGTAGCTGATCTGTGTCCCTCTAGAGGGGCCTCCCCAACTAAGATTGCATCACTGATTCGAGTTCCCTCTACACCACCATCTGATGATCCAAACTGTTTATTAACAAGGTCCCATTGTTGATGGGCTACATGACAAAATTTTCATGAATCAAACAAGGGCGGCAAATGGCTGGGTAGCCCGCCCAATCCAACGGTCTAGACCTGGCTTCGAGCTGGGCTTGAACCTACCACCTTTGCCTGTGGGCCATGGGTCCTCACATGCATGGCCTGATAAATTTTTTTAGTAGGACCTGGGATCAATCATCCCAACCCTTAATTTCATTCTTCTAAAATGTATATTTCTTTGTGCATGTGTGGTCCACCTGATCAACGAATAGGTTAGGAATATTCAAGTGGGAGATTGGGATTTTATCAATTTTGGGAAGTCAGCATGGGCTTGGGCTGTTGAACTGGGCCCATGCTGGGTTCCCCCATCAAAGATCTAACCGTCCACACAAAGGTGGATTAGACACAACCGTCGAAAAAATCAGTTCCTGTGGACAATGAGGACATCTGATCAATGAGATATTTTTCAAGTGGCCCACAGAAGGTGGGAACTTCTAGATGAATGGTACAGATCATGGGCAGAAGAGGGAGCAGCGTGGCCAAGCATCTAGCTGGGCAGGCCTCCTCAGCACTTCTCCTCTTTGATCAACGAGGCATTTTGCCTGGGCCCATTTGTTTGACCACAGCATGATGAACGGCCAAGATTGGGTTTCGTTGGTTGGATGTGAGCCTTGCAGTAGCGTTTGGCACCCTCCCTAGGGTCCTGATGGTTAAGCAAGCACTAGAATTGGGAAGGCTTGGACGTAGCACACGTGTGATAGATCCAGACCGTTCATCATGCAGATCACGAGGCATATGTGTTCCGGACGCTAGCCACACGCTTATGCTGATCAGGTGGGTCACACATCAACAGTCAAGCCTGATTTTAGGGCTACTTGGACATCCTGACAACGACCCAGATCTCACGCACGTGTGAACGGATTCCAGACCCGCTAGTAAAACGTCAAATCATGAAAAGGAAAACGTCAATATTTTGAACGCTTGTGGTTGCACCGCACCAAATAATATTTGTTAAAAGGTGAAGAGACGATGGCTGGTCCGATCTCAACCATACAAATGGCCACTTGTAGTGTTTTGAACCGTTCATACGGTGTTCCATCTTGGATCTTCCATGATGAAGATATCACTCCATTGGACAATCTCAACCGTCCGATAGCTGCACATTTGCCAGAGGTTGGACGGTCACGATTGTGGGTCCACATGATTTATCATTTTGGCGGCTCCATTGAGGATCGCCGGATGAATGGTTCTGATCATTGAACATGGGCCAAGCGTGCCGTGGACGTTCGGCGGGATTATCAACGCAAGTTAAAAATGGGATCGCGCTGTTACTGAATCGTCCAACGAAGGACTCGATACGCGGATTCGGTGAGGCCGTGACCGTGGGCCCACCTTTATGTGTTTTTTGTATATCCATACCGTCCAAGCATTTTTTAAGCTCAATTTATGTTATGTATCAAAAAATGAAACAGATCCAAATCTCAGGTGGACCACATTAGAGGAAAAAGTGGTGATTGAACGGCCACCATTAAAAACTTCATATCCCCACCGTAATTTGTATTCTGTCCAAACTGTTGATAAGGTCACACAGACATTGATGAAAGGAGAACACAAATACCAGCTTGATCCAAAGCTTTTGTAGCCCACAAGAGGTTTTCAACGGTGGGCATTCAATTCTCCCCTATTTCCTGTGGTGTGCTCCACATTAGATCCACATCGACTTTATTTTTGGGACAATAACCTAAAATGAGCTGTAAAAATGGATGGATGGCGTGGATATACAACATATTCATCAAGGTGGGCCCCACGGTCGCAAAATCGGTGTTTCTCAGCCTCAACGAATTCGCCGGACAAAAATGCCCTGGGGCGGTCACTATTGTTTTCCCGTGGTGTGGTCCACCTGAGATTTATATCCTTCTCATTTTTGGGATGGAACATAAAATGATCTACAAAAATAGATGGACGGCATGGATGAAACAAATACATCATCGTGGGTCCACCATGCTCTTTACGTGAAATTCACTCTTTCCACTAGGACCGTAGATGCACTTTTCTACGGTAGTAGAGAGAGACGCGGCCTTGGTATACCCCTAGAGACGGACGGTCCTTTGAAGGAATCCGTGGGGCGTACCGTAATGCTGTCCTTTCATTTTATTTATTTATTTATATATTTTTATCATTTCACCGTACCAGACTTAAAAGAAAGCATATCGAAGGCTTATATAGACCACACGGTAGAAAACAGCAGCGACCATGACACCTACCAATGAAACATTCTTAAAGCCTACCATAATATATGTTTGCAATCATTGGATTATGTAGTGTGGTTCACTTAGCCTTCAATACTACCCCCTTTTTTGGGCTTGTGTATTAAAATGACCTATCAAAATAACGGTGTGGATGAGGCACATATTTCATGGTGGCCCCACAGAGCCTCTAGTAAGAGGGATCAATATATATATATATTTATATATGTTAGCTCAACCATTTCTAGTCGAGCCCCCATGGAGGTAGTGCCCAATAGGCATCCAATAGAGAAATGCTATGGTGTTTTAAATACCGATGATATCAACCAACATGTCTCACTTGTGAGATACGAAACACTTAAATAGTGAGATATGTCTTAAATGTTTGATTCATGTCAGCCTTAGGAAGGTTTTAACGGTGGGCTTCACTCTTTTTACTGTTTTTTGTGGTGGGTGCACTTGAGCTCTGGATTTGACTTATTCTTTGGCTAATGCCCTAAAATGTTCTCTCCAAATGGATGGACAGTGTGGATACAAAACACACATCATAATGGGACCCACTTAACTTGGTGACGTCACTTTAGTAGCAAGTCTTGCTACTCAAAGCAAGATCGGGATACCCTGTCATTCTTCTTAACTCAAACTTGACCGAGCACTTCGTGAAATTGACGAAACACTTCGTATGCAATGAGCTGGAAGTGATGAACCTAGGTGGATTAAAGGCCAATGGCGTGGGGTTGTTGCGGCCGTTCCAGCCTAGTAATTTAGGTAAGATCAATGACTGCAATGGAGATACTCAAGCTTCACATGAAATTGACCGATCCTAACATGAAATTGACTGAGCTTCACATGAAATTGAATGAGTACTTCTTGAAATTGACCGAGCATCACAAGTATAAATTTTTTCAATTTAAGATTTAAGATAATTTGTTCAAATATACCTATGTTGCATTGTTTCTTCGATAGAGGCACCATTTTCATTTTCCGTTTATAAAATAAAATGAATAAAAAGAAGTACCGATTTAGTGAAAGGGTATTTTTGTATGAAGAAGAGAGAGGATTTCAGAAAATGAATTTTAGATAGAAATGTATTACGATTTGAAAATAAAAAAATTTTAGAAAATGGATTTTTAATGATAAAGTATTCTAATATGAAAAGGAGAGGGGATTCCAAAAAATGAGTTTTTGATGGTTAGATATTCCTATATGAATATGATAGAAGATTTCAAAAAATGGGTTTGAATTCTGGCGGTATTATCATTTGAGGAAAAAAAAAAAAAATTAATTTAATTGGGATAGTTCACAAAAACATGTGGGTAAAAGCTGATATTTACAGCGGGAAAAAGCTACTAAGCACCGGATACGCTGATTGTGATGCTTGATAAGTGGGCGCTCAAAAATTGTACCCAACGGACAGGTCAACTAAAATAAGCCAAGCTGTAGTACTTACTGGATATAATCTACATGTGAAGAATCACATAGTTTGGACAATCCTAACCTCTGATTCGTGGACACATGTTTTTGAATAGGACCGTTGGATATTTTCAATTTTAACCGTCCAATAAATGTCTACAAATCAGGTAGTCAGCTAATCGAATAGGCCTAAATTTTGGTCCATGATTCATCTAAACCGGTTTCCACAGTTGGTACAGTTTAATTTAAATTATTTACATTATACATATGTGATTTCTTAGTAATTTATAAGTGCCTGCATACCATGCATCACACTCTTCTAGAGTATCAAAATTTTTCTGCTCGTGCTCAAAATATTTACACGTGCCACACGTGAAAAGCTATCCAAACCATCCAAATTGGTGGGGCACAATGTGGGGGCATAACTTGTTAGCACGAGCAAATCACATGGCCAGGGAGTCCTAACCATAGGACAGGCGGCTATAAAATGGACGCTTAAACGCAGAGTAATGAGTGGTCCAGACTGTCCAGATTCAAAGGGTACGCGGATTGTGTAGTGAGGCGCTCACCACCCTTTTAACGTGGTGCGAAGACTCAGTGGGGTCCACCGTAATGTATATATTTTATCCACGCCGTCCATCCGTTTTTTCAGCTCATTTTACTGAATGAGTCCAAAATTGAAATATGTACAAAGCTTAAGGGGACCACACCACAGTAAACAGTGGAGACAATGACGTCCATCGTTGAAAGCTTCCTAGGGCCCACCGTGATGTTTGGTTGCCATCCAACCTTTCATAAGGTCATACAGACATGGATGAAGGGAAAACACAAATATCATCTTGATCTAAAACTTCTGTGACCCCTAAGAAGTTTTCAACAGTAGGGTACAATCCTCACTGTTTCCTGCAGTGTGGCCCACTCGAGGAGTGGATATCCTTAAATTTTGGTCTCAAGCCATAAAATAAAATGAAAAAACGGATGGACGGTGTGGATAAAACGCATACATCACGGTGTGCCTCACTGAATCTTCACACAACGGTAAAGGATGGTGAGTGCCTAACTACACAATCCGCCTCGAAAATCAACGGCTACTATCATTTTTATTATTATGATTTGCGGTACAATCTCCATCCATACAGAATCGGGCTATCGATTTGACGGCCTGGATTGCTCTGGATAGCTCTCACAAGAGTCAAAGCCCCAATATCATTTCGAACCGCGTGTTACATATCATTAAAATAAAAGGGCATGGGCATTTTGGTAATGTGAAATTTGTAACGGCTACTTTGGCGAGTATCCGTTGGTTTTATGAAGAGAAAAAGAAGAGAGCACGCTCTTCCAAGCTCGCTTGTCTGTACCTGAAGCTTAGCAGATAGAACCCGACACAGAGGCTTGCAGATCTGAGCGATCAGCGCATCCAAAGCGTTGATTCGGCCCTTTCAAGATCTGGGTTTTCTCTAGCCACAGGCAGAACGCCACCATGAACATTTTCAAGAAGAAAACCTCAGCCAAAGGTATGGTTTTTAGGGTTTCTCTGGGGTTTTATCAATGCCGTTCTGTTTTTTCATTTCTGGAATTTTTGTAGTTTTGGATGAGAATGGCCTTTTTTTTTCTATTATTCAGATTATCTGAAATGGACATTCTTCAAATTTCAGTTGTATGGTTTTTGTAGGGTTTCTCTAGGGTTTTCTCAATGCCGCCCTATCTCTTCATTTCTAGAATTTTTATATTTTTGGATGAGAATGGGTTTTTTATTCAGATTATCTGAAATGGACATACTTAACATTTCAATTTCTGGGTTGTTTCCAGGTATTTTTTGAAGATTTTTAGGGTTTCTCTGTGCAAATTATATTGATTTTTATTTGCATTTATTATATTTTTAGTGAGAATCTGTTACTATTCAAATGATTGGAAGTGGTATGTCTTGATTTTGATTTCTGGGTCTTTTAAGGTGTTTTTTTCTGTAAGTCCTGTGGATTTTCGAGGGTTTTGTTCTGTCATTCCATCCGTGGGGTTTGCATTAATCCAATTCTTCCTGAAAATTTTGATTTTCTTTTTTTAATTGGGATTCATTTGAATTTAGATGGCTTAAATTAATTTTTTTACTTTCCATTTTTTGGGGTTTGATTTTCCCCCCCTTCCTGTATTGATTTTTACTGAAATTTCTATACTATTATAAGGGTCAAGATGTGTGTGCACAGTGTGCACAAAGAGTCAATGCGTACCTGTATCCAACCATCCAATAATGGTGGGCGGGAATCTTAACAAGCATTACAAAATGGCATTTGAAAATTCGCGATTGGAAAGGCTTGCAAAGTTCCCAACAACTGTCTTTTAATTGTGGGAGATAATCAGCTGCACCGACTGTCGGTGCTCTCCATGTGCATTGTAGTCATGCTCATATTGTAATGAGAATTCCTTTGGACTTAAATACATATTCTTTAATTTATATTTTTAAAAAAATCCCTGCAGACAAGGTAAGTTTTGTAGGTTTTGTCCTGCCAATTGCATCAATTCTTCTTGAAACTTTATAATTTTTGGTGGCAGTTTGCTTGGATTTAGATAGACCGAAATGTGTATTGATTTATCTGTTTATTTATTTATTTATTCCAGGCAATGGACTCTTATTTTTGGATTCAGATGGTTTGAAATTGGTTTCTCTTGTTTTAACATTGGTTTTCTTTTCAAAATTCAATCTGCTTTTGTCTTGTCACAGATGCACTCAGAACCAGTAAACGAGAAATGTCAGTTGCGACAAGAGGTAAAAATAACTTTCTGCGAATTCTCTTTTGATCAGATTATGTTTTGGAGAAATTGGGGTTGTTCTGTTGTTGTGTATTGTGTACACTCCTGCGTTTGAATGCTTTCAAGAAATTGAAGTTCATGTGTTGGAACCCATAATACATGTCAAGTAGTTATAACTAATAGAGTTAGTTGAGTCTGCATTTGGAATCAATTTCTGGGAATTGATAGTCCCAAATGTGTTCAAGGAAGTGGAGTTCCTGGGTCAGATGCTATAATAGAGTTGGTTGAATGTGTAGGAACGATGGGCAGCTAATCAATTTCTGTGAATTGACATCCGCATGCATGCCCGAACCACTAGTTCAAATGAGCAAAATGGTTTTGTTTCACCACCAAATCATTAGGTGTTCAAAATGGAGCAACCCCACTTACATCTCCAACCATATGTCGGAATTGAACCAGGTGTTCACCACCTAAGCCTACGTCAACTGATAATCTGATCCGCTGGATTTCGTTCTGTTAGGGTCATCAACAGGCCAGGCTGGCCCATGGGGCTTTCGAGCCTACTTGCTTCAGGCAGGACCCAAGGGCCGGGCCCAAAATTTTAAGTGTGGTTAATAACCAGGCTGGACTCAGGCTTTATTTAAGAGCCCATCAGCCTAGTCTAGGTCCTTGCCATTTAGGGTTTCAAGGGCATTGTTATCATACAATGGACATCCCAGATCTTGTACAAAAGTGGGTGGCAAAGCCTTGGTCTAGGGCCATGTATAATCATCATGAGCCAAGCTTAGTCCTGTCTGTTTCAGCCTGCCACGGGCCTAGACTGGGCTCTATGGTGTTACAAAACGGTAATGGTGGCCGTAACGGCCATCACCGTTACCGTTATCAGCCGTTACGACCCTTTTTTATTTTGTGAAAAAACAGTTACAAGACCGTTACAGGGCTTTTTTCATAATGGCCGTAATGTTTTGACCCCGTAAGGGTTATGACCCTTACCCTTATGTAACCGATTTTGAATACCTTGCTGGGCTTAGGCCTAGGTTTTACTTTGCAAACCGGGCTCGGACAGACCTAGACCCATCCGGTTGATAGCCCCATGTGCAACCCAACTGGCATATCCAACCAAACATCAATATGGTGGTTTCTTCCAAGTACAACATCACTGTTTAAACTGTTTATCTAAATCTGACATACAAGTAAAACCTGAAAAATCACAAAAAGTCTGTGCTTAACCCATACATCAACATTTTAGCTTCAGCTGCTTTCTTTTATAAGGAATGAGATATTGCATATGGGTCCTGTTACTTTTTTGTCACAATTATAGTTCATTGGAAAATGATTGATTTACTTTTTTGCTTCTTTATTTGTCAGGCATTGAACGTGAGATTGCGTCTCTACAATTGGAGGTTGGTAATGATGAGTACGTTATATCATAGGATTCACAGTTTCCCACATGTTTTATGCTTCATAACTTTTACTTGGATGTGAGTAATGGCAGGAGAAAAAATTGGTGGCGGAGATAAAGAAGACAGCGAAAACTGGAAATGAGGCAAGTTCATCAGTTAAATCAATAGTCATTTTAGACCCATTTTCCATATGGTAAAAGAAACATCATCAGAACAGGAAAGAGTTAGCTTATTTATCATTTGGATGTAAAACGCCTAAATAGTGGTAGGGCAGGACTTCCCACCCAACTGCTATTTTTTGCATTTGGGGTGGTGTGAAAAACTGAACCCATATGAAATCATTTTATACCCATTTACTTCATGGTAAAAGAATTGGTATTTCGGCAAAAGTTGATTAATAATCATTCGGATAGCGCCGAAATAGTGATTAGCGGGACTTCTGATCAAACTAGATGCAATTTTTGCATTTGGGGCGGTGTGGAAACTGAACCACATATGAAGTCATTTTAAACCCATTTTCTTCATGGTAAAAGAAATGGTATTTCGGCAAAAGTTAATTAATAATCATTCGGATAGCGCTGAAATAGTGATTGGCGGGAGAATCATTCGGATAGCGCCGAAATGATGATTACCGGGACTTCTAATCAAACTAGATGCAATTTTTGCATTTGGGGTGGTGTGGAAACTGAACCACATATGAAGTCATTTTAAACCCATTTTCTTTGTGGTAAAAGAAATGGTATTTCGGCAAAAGTTAATTAATAATCATTTGGATAGCGCTGAAATAGTGATTGGCGGGATAATCATTCGGACAGCGCCGAAATGGTGATTACCGGGACTTCTGATCAAACTAGATGCAATTTTTGCATTTGGGGCGGTGTGGAAACTGAACCACATATGAAGTCATTTTAAACCACTAGAATCTTGGCCCGTCAACTCGTCCGTCTGAGGCAGCAGATCACCAACTTGCAAGGGAGTCGTGCACAGATCAGAGGGGTAGCAACTCATACACAGGTCTGAATTTCTAGCAACAACACAGCGTGGTTAATTCTCTGTAATTACCTTTCATTTATCTGCTTCAACTGAACCACATATGAAATCATTTTAAACCCATTTTCTTCGTGGTAAAAGAAATGGTATTTCGGCAAAAGTTAATTAATAATCATTTGGATAGCGCTGAAATAGTGATTGGTGGGACTTCCGATCAAACTAGATGCAATTTTTGCATTTGGGGCGGTATGGAAACTGAACCACATAAATCATGCGTTCTATTCTTGCGTTTCCAACTCAGAAGTGAGATATGTATGGTTTTGGCTACTGAAGGGAACACTTATGGCCTCCATTTTTAACTTTTCATGCCATTTATTTGATCATATTGCATCCACCAGGCTGCCACTAGAATCTTGGCCCGTCAACTCGTCCGTCTGAGGCAGCAAATCACCAACTTGCAAGGGAGTCGTGCACAGATCAGAGGGGTAGCAACTCATACACAGGTCTGAATTTCTAACAACAACACAGTGTGGTTAATTCTCTGTAATTAGCTTTCATTTATCTGCTTCTATAAACAGCATTTGATTGTATTTTTATTTTATCTTTTCAGGCCATGTATGCCAATACTTCCATCTCTGTTGGAATGAAAGGTGCGAGCAAAGCAATGGCAGCTATGAATAAGGTATGTACTTTTGCTGATATGTAACGGACCATTAGATGTGATTTAACTTTGATTGTCAATGTCCAAAAATCAAATGTAGAGTTCAGGTGTACAGCTTCCAAAGCTTACCAATGCATGTCATCTGTGTTTATTGCATGATCATTTACCTTGCCTTTTCCTCTCTAAGTAGTGAAGAATACCGTTCGTCTCCTAGGGTAGTATAATGTTTCTTGTACATTCTCTTATGACCTTCCAAATACATTGGTGTTTTCAGCAAATGGCACCAGCAAAGCAGGCCAAAGTGATGCAAGAATTCCAGAAGCAGTCAGCACAAATGGACATGACGGTATTTTTTGTTGATACTAATTCCTACTCCAGCTTTCAATACTCTTTATATTTATTAGCTTACACTGCATTTCGATGCACGAGCAAATTAAATTGTGAATATTTCATTTAGTACTCACAGCGAGGAAACTGCCCTCAGATTTAGGACATGGTACATCCCACCTGGATACAACATACATGTTATTTGCACAATGTGTGGAATGATAAAATAGGAAAGTATGCGTATTGAAACAGGTATAAAAAATCTCAATGGATGAAGCGTCCATAAGCTTTTGATGCTTTATAATATATACACATTATTCTGGAGACATTTTGTGGAAATATGTAGAAATATGAGAAATATGAAAAGAAACATGTTTCTGTGGGTTATCAGAATCAAAGTGTCCATGAGGTTGTCAAAGTTTAGTAGAAATATTTAAGAAATGAAAATGCATGTATGGTGACACATCACAGCCTAATTGTCCCTGAGGTTTTTGTGATGTCCATGTGGTCATCAGATCAATGCTCCAGATCACTTAACCATCTGTCCCACTTGCATAGATCATCAAAGTTGAAGTGCCTGGAAGGTTCTTGCAGTATGCATGGTGGTCCCATGAGATCAACTGCACATATCCCTAAAATTATGGGCCCCACTTGTACTCTTTGTATCAGAATTGAAGTGTATGTGAGTTTTTTGTGGCATCCATGTCAGGGCTCATCAGATGAACAGTCCAGATTCATAAACCATGGGGCCCACTTGCACAGACTATCAGAATGTCGTCTATTAATTTTGCAGCATCCATGCCAGGGCCCATCAGATCAATTGTCAAGTTCCCTAAACCACGGGCCCCACTTGTACAGACTTTGTCGATCAGGAATCAGAACCATCTTGATGCATAAAAAACCTTTAATTTACGTAAATATATACAAAAAGAAGAAGAAAAAATCATATATGATCAGATCAATTGTCAAGTTCCCTAAACCACGGGCCCCACTTGTACAGACTTTGTCGATCAGGAATCAGAACCGTCTTGATGCATAAAAAACCTTTAATTTACGTAAATATATACAAAAAGAAGAAGAAAAAATCATATATGATATCCCTTGTGCAGATTGAGATGATGTCAGAGGCTATAGATGAGACATTGGACAAAGACGAGGCAGAAGAGGAAACAGAGGAACTTACCAACCAGGTGAGAATAATGTGAAAAGGAAGGAACCATGACATGAAAGCCGTTATACAGCTTTTACTTCCATGGGTCTTCTCTCTTAAGTGTGACCCGTTTCATGTTCCGTGTGTAGGTGCTCGATGAAATTGGTGTAGACATTGCCTCGCAGCTATCTTCAGCTCCTAAAGGTCGGATTGCAGGGAAAAAAGTTGAAACTCCTCAAACTCAAAATGTCGCAAGGTAATCTCCCCACCTTCAACTTACTGGTAATTGGTTGATCACTTTTTTTTTTTTTTTTACCATAAGTTATTTTGTACACGTGACTTGGTGACACGTCAACGTGTATGTGCCATGACCCACAAACCAGGCCAGTCTGTTCATTAGGTGGGCCACGGCCTCTCACGTGTTGAATACGGTCCCACTCTGAGTATGTAGCATGACCCAAAAATCTGGCCAGTCTGCTCATCAGGCTACACACACACACACACACACTATCAGTTCTTTTGTACACATGTGACATGGTGACGTGTCAGTGTGTATGTGCCATGACCCACAAACCAGGCTAGTTAGTTCATGAGGTGGGCCACACTCTCACATGTTGAATATGATCCTGCATGTGCGAGATCTGGGGGTCGTTGGTCAGGCAGATCCCACTGTGTTTGTAGCATGACCCAAAAACCTGGCTAGTCTGCTCATCAGGTGGACCACACTCTTATATGGTGAATATGGACCGTTGGTCAGTTTTCTGAAGTATCAGTTTTCTTGTGCCCATGTGGTATGCCAACATGTCCCATGATGGAGAATGTAGTACTGCCAGAGTGGACATGTCTTATTGCTCCATTATCTGTAGTTCTATAATCTTCTTGGAGCCTATCCCAGCAAACATACTTCTCTGGCCGCCTGATGAGACGCCTACTTTGATTTTATGTGCTGTATCATATCCAGCATGGCTGGAATGTCTCACATGTGCCATGTTGACATCATTTCCACTCCTTTACTACCTGTGATTTTTCTGTATTCTGAGAATCCTTCTTTTGCATTTGCAGTTCTGAATCTTCAGAAGTCGAAGATCTGGAGAAGAGATTGGCATCCCTACGGCGCATCTGAACTGTCGAATATGGGAAGTGGGAATCGATCGATACAAATATTTTATGTAAATTTCGGCTAGCAGGAACGGATACCATCCTTGAGCTTTTGATGGGTTTAGAAATTCGTCATTACGAGTATTGTGTATGTTCTGATTGTTATGTAGATAAACGTAGCCCATAAGATAGTTCTTCAAGAATATAATCATGGATTTTATGTTTGATGTCTGCATGTTTGATTTATATTCAGTGTATGTATGTTCTATGCATCCCTTCGGAACATCTGAACCATAGGTGATGTGTTCATGGAACACCAACCCCACCCATGAGATGGGTCGCCTCAGAAAATAGACATGAATTGCCCGTCAACAGGAAGTTCGTGTAGGGGGAAGCTATGTGGGGCCTGCTGTGATGTCTGTGAGAAATCCAACTCCATCCATAAGTTTCAATTACTCACTCATCATAGTCAAAACTCATTGAATGTAACTATTCCGGATGCAGCCAGGCACGTCTTGAAAATATTTGGGGTGATGCGAAAAATTCTCACAAGCTACTTGTTTATTTTCAATGACTTATCGTCAAAATCCCAATAATCCCAAATCCCATAAAGTATATATTTGTAGAGGGAGGAAAGGGTGCAAGGAAGGATGCTTCACACCTTTTTTCTATAACCGAGGTCCCTTATCATGGTGACAAAACTGATTCTTCGGAATGTGTTCGGGCCATTTATTTTCAAGCAATGATCTATTGTGAAAATCACAAGCAATGATCTATTGTGAAAATCATTTATTTTCAAGCAATGATCTATTGTGAAAATCATGTAGTTCCAAATCCTCTAAAGTATATTTGTATGGGTAGGAAAGGGTGTAAGGAAGGATATGCTTTGCACTTTTTTCTGCAACGGATGCCCTTACCATAGTGACAAAATGAGTGACAAAACACATTGAATACTCTTTGGGATGTGTTCCGGTATGACTTTGGGTTGTCTTAAAAGTATTTGAGGTGATTTAAAAAATTCTCACATATCACTAATTTATTTTCAAGCAATGATCTATGTGAAATCCCATGAAAAGGGTGCAGGGAATGGTGCTTCACACCTTTTTCCATAACCGAGACCCTTACTTAAAATCTATGGAAGGGTGCAGGTGGTGTCTTGAAAGTATTTGGGGTGATGTAAAAAATTGTCACATATCACTAATTTATTTTCAAGCAATGATCTATGCGAAATCTCATGAAAAGGGTGCAAGGAATGGTGCTTCACACCTTTTTCCATAATCGAGACCCTTACTTAAAATCTATGGAAGGGTGCAAGTGGTGTCTTAAAAGTATTTGGGGTGATGTAAAAAATTCTCACATATCACTCATTTATTTTCAAGCAATGATCTATGTGAAATCCTGATAACTTAAATCCCATGAGGTAGAGAACCGAAACAGTGCAGGGAATGGTGCTTCACACCTTTTTCTATAGCCGAGGCCCTTACTTAAAATCTATGAAACGGTGCAGGTTGTGTGTCTTAAAAGCATCTCAGGTGATGCAAAAGAAATCTCACTTATCATTCATTTACTTTCAAGCAATGATCTATGTGAAATTCCAATAACTCAAATCCCATGAAGTAGAGAATTGTATTGGTAGGAGAAGGGTGATGGGAAGGGTGATTCACACCTTTTTCCATAACTGAGGAGGCCCTTAGAATCTATAGGCACTTGAACTCATGACCTCACTGTTGAAACGCACCGTCTACTACGAGTCATAACTAATTCAAATCAAAACTGCACATCTTGATCTTTAAATTGTACGTGCATGTGGGGTACCATATGCTGGCACATGCTCACCACATGGAATAATGGGGTGAAATCTGAGCTTTCCATTTGGTAGGCTATCTTTTGTCCCAACAAGCAGGTGATTTACAATAGGCCCCACCTTGATGTTTGTATTCTAAATCGACGTTGTCCATCCATTTTTCTGGATCATTTAGGGCATGAGCCCCAAAAATGAAGAAGATACAAATCTCGGGTGTACCATACTATAGGAAATAGTGGTGACTGAACGCCCTACCATTAAGAACTTCCCAGAGCCTACCATAATTTTCAGGTTGTTTATTTGCCATCCAACCTATTGATAAGGTCACAAAAATCTAGATGAAAGATGAAAACAAATATCAGCTTGATCCAAAGCTTTTGTGGCTCATTAACGGTCAATCACCACTTTTTCTTATGGTATGGTCCACTTGAGAATTGGATCTACTTCGTTTTGACACACATGCCTTAAAATGACCTAGCAAAATAGATGGACGGTGTGGATGTAGAATGCATACATCAAGGTGAGACCCATAGTAAGCGCCGCACCGTCTTACGCCGGAGCCGCACCTAATCCGCTCCGGTGTACTCACACTCAGCCCATTTATTGGCCCACTCGGCCCATTAATACTCCTACGTAGGAACCCGCTGTTAGATAATCATTATATTTTTTCTTTTCTTTTTCCACTATCCCAGCAATCCGTAAAAGTCCCTCTTTTACTTATAGGCAAGGTATCTAGGTGGGTGTGTGTGTGTGTGTGTGTGTGTGTAAATTCAAGTTGAGGCAATTAGCTAAACTGACCAGCAGTCAGGCTTGAGATAATCCTACTGCAAATACCAGTGATTTATTTATTTATTTGTTAAACATCGATAGGGCTGTAAAGGGGTCAAATTCTGGTTGGATATTGCAATGTCCATATGATTAGAACTGGGGTTATCATGTCGATAATTGGTTTCGTTCTTCGGGCATGTTTCGTTGGGTTCATTTGATCAACAAATAAATTATGAAGATTAAAGTGGGAAATAGGGATTCTATCAATTTTCGGCCAGGGTTGGGCCTCTTTTCAGGTTTCGGCTTTGGGTCTAAATGGGCCTGGACTACGTGGCCAGCCCCCTTTGCAATCCAAAGGTCCAATCAATGGCCCATAATTTGACAAGGAGGGAGAAATTATACTAGCGGTTCAGATTTAACAAAACAACCTGAATGACGTTAACTCAACGTTCAGGATTGTAAGAAACTGCATTTCATGAATTATATGAATGTGAAAATAACATTAACTCGATCTCAGTCGCCAAAATTTCCTGTTTGTAGTAATATATAAATGGCAATTGTGATCACATCTTCTTCGTCGTTGTTTTATGTTCTTTCGCTTTTTCTATAATTTCATGGAACCCACTGAAGAAAATGTTACATGCAGCAGCATTCGTGCCGACGGATCAAGTCTCATCAAATATCTCTTCTTCTCGGCATGGCAGTAACTGCCCGAAGGATGCCGTGTTCGTCTGACCAGTTCCTTCTGTCATCATCGATCGAACTGCCTGCAAGAAAGCATTCTCTTTCATTCATCAAAAGAGCAGTGCTGGTTGATGGGGCCCACACGGTAGTGTCGGAACAATCCGAGAAGTCTACTAGAAGGGGGATGGACCATGGTCTGAAAATTCACAACTGGAAACCTCTAGCCCACCTTATTCCAACTGAAGTTTGGTTTGAGTGGTTAGATTTTCAACAGTCGATTTGAATGACGTCAATCAGATGGTTCCTAGAACAGACCTTTGAAACATAGTCCATCCAGGGAAACCACCCACCAGATGGATGGTTCACATCATCCAAACATGCAGCCATGTGGACCCCACCCAGCAACAAATGATGGATAACACTGGCTAATTGCAAATGTGCATAAATCTAACAGATGATTTATTGTTCTAAGACATTTTTTCCCAATCACAGGAAGATTGAATCACATGCATGACATCCATGCCAGGAGACCCTTTTATGTCCAAGCTGTTGTGCTAAAGACTTTCACATGTGATGAAATACTGCTATAATGGGTCGTTTGGCTCCATGGTTGAAAGACTCGGTGACTCGAATCAACTCATTCTGCCATGAGTCGAGTTGTGAATCACCCGAACTGAGGCTAAAACAGCCTGACTCGACTGAGCTGCAAATCATCCCACAGAGTCCCGAGTTGACTCGTCTGAGTTGCAAATCATCCCATAGAGTCCCGAGTTGACTCGTCTGAGTCGCACCCAACTTGGAAGACTTAAAAATATGTTTAGCTTCCGGAAATCTTGGAAGGGCTGGTGACTCTGTTCCTGAGAAATAGATTCCTAGTGAAAGAAATTCAGTCTATGGTGTCTGGGTACTTGGAAAGCTATTCTCAGGAATCCAATATTTGTGTTTGGATACTGGGAATGGAGAGGAGAGGAAAGGCTTTGCATCCTTTTCAAAATAAAACTGTTGCATGGGAGACCATTTCCCAAAAATCTGCAACCCATTGTAAAGATGAGAACAGAAAAAGAGGCAAATTGGATTCCCAAGAGCCAAATGATCCCTTAATTGGATATTTCTATCTCACCCCCTCAAAGGCACAGAAAAAATAAAAATAAAAAAAAACATGTGCACCTTTTCTATTTCATTGCAGAGAAGCTCATTTTCTCTTAGGAACTGTAGTGCTTTGTCTCTGCCTTGTCCCAACCTGCTCAAAAATCCAAGATGAGCTGGAACTCTACGTTACAACAATAAATAATTACATGCAATGCAACTACAATTGCGGAGCAATTTGTCTGATTTGTAATATGGAAGATCCCTATCAATGGCAGAGATCTATAGTGATGCCTGCAGTCTGGCAATCCAGATTTTTTATATGATGGGACATATCACGGATGGACTATACCCCAAAAATCTCCCAGATGGGACAACCCTGATGAACCTTCAGTCATTGGCCTGCAAATTGGCACCTAAGAAAGATGCAGCAAACGTCAAGTTTTAACAGAAAATAATGACAGAGATTGAATAGATGGGATCTCCAACAAGGAGGTTTTAGGGCATGGTCCATCTGTGGTGGGCCCCATCAGATTGCAGTTTAGGTGACTAAACCATGTGCCAATGTATGGACTTCGTGAAAAATAGGTTTTTATTTTTATTTCTCTTTTTTGGTGAGAGGTGAGAAACAGAAAGATGACGCAAGCATACTCTCAGAAACAGGGATCAGCTGTTGAGTCACTACACAATTATTTCGTGTACAATTTACAATTTATCAATTTCCATCCTTTCAACTCCAAAATTAAAGATTACATGCTCCTTTGAGGTGATCAAACACCATCCTGGATCTTTTATTATTTTCAGAAATAAAATTAATTTTCATTAAAAAAAATATTATTTTACAAAACGCATTGAAATACAAATTAACTGTAACTAATTGATACAGTTAATCTTCTATAATAGTTAATCTGCCAATATATCTGAATGATATAAGCCCATTTTGCATATAACTACACTTTAGACAATGCATGGTTTAGGCCCCTATACAAGAGAAACTTATTATGCATACTTTTGTAATGTTTTGAGTTCCAAGCATGTAATTGTATCTCTTTTAACATCTCCTGAAATTTCATTGAAAATTTCCATCATTTCCCAATGTTTCCCTTAAACAACGATACATTCCCCAACACATGCAAAATTCCCCATGCAATACATATCCAAGGGTGCAATATGGGTGGTGACACCAATACTTAAAACCACTGGATACACTGAATATAGGCTCTACATGCATTCTACATAGAATACATTTCCTAGAAACAACACTGAATACACTGAATATAGGCTCTACATGCATTATACATGGAACATTTCCTAGAAACATCAAAACTGCATTTAACAAGACAAAGGAGCAGTTAGGTGAAAGGAGATCATTCACACTGATCCGGTTGCATTTTTGGGTGTTGGGAGCCTTGTGGCTAACAAAAAGTCCCCTAGATTTAATTTTCGAACAAGTTTGGAGCATGAATAGCTAGTGATTTAGGTGTAACAGCCAAGCCTATTGGCCATAGGCCTTGCTTATCTGTCCTGAAAGGAAGTTTAAAAGGTTTATCATTTCTCTCATTGTTGTTTTCAAAGAAGGAAATACCAAAAGATAAAATGCATAAAAACCCTGCTAACAGGGCTTGCACCTCAGGACTCATGGGTCCACTCGGGGCACATGCCGGTGTGTCACACATTTGTGAGATCCAAACTGCATATCAGGTAGGTCACATAGGTATTTCCCGGTCCAAAATAAAAATAAAAATGCACGGTCCACATGTATAAAATTAATGGACGGTAAAATAATGGCTGTTTGTCCACATTCAACGTACACACGTTACCCCCCTCAAAGTGGATTCAACATAATTTTGGCCAGTCTACATGCTGGGGCCCTCCTGATGAGCAAGCATGAAACTTACGCATTGGTGCTGGCAAGTGTTATTAGCATTCTCTTTGTAAAACATCCTAATTAAGTCCACCTAAGCATAAGGTAGACCTTCTGCTAATAAATATCAGATTCCATGACTGAGGATGACAACAGGAATTATGTTATTTTGCAACCAGCAGCATCTAGGAATCATGAGATTCAGGAGTGGGAGCAATACTGCAATTGTGCAACCATGCACTCTGCCAAGCTCCAGATAGGGTGGGTGGAATATGTTGAATGCAGAAAAAGCTAAAGCTACTCTACAGAGACTGTTTGAAAGTTTCCTGATCAGTGGCCCAAAGGATTTGCTACACCCAAATCACAGGTGTGACAACAGCATCTCAGAGCCATTCTTCTTGCTCGCAATTTGGATAAGGAAATGTCAGAAAATGTTTAGCTGGCATAATGCAGTTCTGCACCATCCCAAAACAGAAGGCAGATTCCAGATTCAAGATCAGTATCGGAAGCACATAACAACCATATCGATAACAGCTAACATTTTGACGATGGGCGGATGCTTATGTTGGTGGATTGGTTATGCTGAAACAGCTGAACAAATCCTGACGCAAGAACTTCCAAACAGGTCATGCTGGGAACATATGGTTGAAATTCAATGCCGCTAATACTAAAAGAAGTGTGCTTGTGAAGTGTATGAAGCAAACCTGTGATCCCCATAGCTATACCAAGAACCCTTTTTTAGCACAACGTCCATCATTTCAGCACAATCCAGAATGCAGCCCTGCAATCCAAATCAGCCAAACCAGGTATAGTGTGGTTTTGAGAATTTATGATTGCAATTTCTTACTGTACTGTTTTATAATTTAAAATTAAATAATTTATCTTACTCCACCATACTGACCAGTTTACCCACTCCCTCCCCGAATATAATCTCAAACTCCGCTTGTTTGTAGGGCCTTGAAACCTGAAGATGAACTAATCAGCAAACTAGATGGCATTTTTCTTTTCATGAAACGGAATAGAAAGCAAGGACTCCGGCATGGAATTTAAAATAGAAAAGATACATTTAATATTGCTTAAGGAAATAGAATATATGGACTGAGAGGGGGTGGGCATCAAATAGTTTGCTAAGATCACACAGGATTCGGTACATGTGGGGCACATGGTTTGGTGACCCAGATGTTGAAATGATGAACTGACCATTGGTGGAGATGCACCAAACATTTTCAAGACTGGAATATCCACAAAAGTCATTTGGACAGGTCTCCATTGAATGTGG
Source organism: Magnolia sinica (assembly GCF_029962835.1). Taxonomy (NCBI): domain Eukaryota; kingdom Viridiplantae; phylum Streptophyta; class Magnoliopsida; order Magnoliales; family Magnoliaceae; genus Magnolia; species Magnolia sinica. The sequence goes on along the minus strand of NC_080584.1, from coordinate 3,569,502 downwards.
AGCTTTGTTTTATCTTTCCTTAACCATCTATATGCAAAAGACGGGAGTTTTACAATCTTCCAATCTGGGAGATTTTTGGGGGCATTCGGCATACCCCATCACAGTGAGACCCATATGAACAATCTGGATCCCCGGACCTTGGGTCCCACATGTATGGAATCCTGCACTTGTTGGGGCTTAACCTCCGATAATTCCTCTTTTATGAACTTCAGTATCCTTAATTCCTTAATAATGGTAAAGAATGTGGACCGCCTACCTTCCGAGTTTCTAATTAGTTAAAGGTCCGATTTCGAAAAGAAAAGAGCAATGAGACTTGTTTGTTTTGGTGAAATCTAAAGGCATAAAGAAATCCAATCAGAAAGACATAACATATATTATACCTTGCTTTTCTGGACTCTTACACGAACCCTGACTCCAACATCCTCATCTCCCTTGGCCTGCATCCAAGTAGGAATGTCCACTAAGTGTGTTAACTACAGAAACTTTTCATGAACCAACAACGATTTAAATAGCAAGAGCCTCTGCTAAGGAGATACTAGAAGGAAGTTATAGAGGACAGTGTTGGCACACATGCCAAAATGGCACATGTCTGTGGGATCCAGGCCATTCACCAGGCAAGGCCTACCTAGAACATGCCCTCCCTTTTCCTGAAAAGCAGGCCAGTCCGTACATCACATCATCCAAACATGCTTGAATATGGACTGGTGGTCACTTTTCTCTTCCACGTGTGGCCCATTTGACAAGTGACTAGCCTGAACTTTGGGCAAGGGCTACAGTGAGACCCACCTGATGAATCACGCAGATCTTGCACATGTTCCATATTGGCACATGGGAGAGCCTCTTCAATCACCTATGTCCATATCTCTTTTGCATTTTCTCACTTGAGCTAATTAGACTTTCAAGCATGTCTATTAGGGCTTACAGACTTTATCTTCCCCGTTGGACGTATCTCAAGCCGAACTGATGCAAAGAACTTCAGAGCAATCCCTCCACTGGTGACTTCAGGATTCCCATAATATACACCAATCTTACCAAATCCAATGGAGTAACAAATTACTGATTTTTGAAGAAAACTAATCACAGCAGAAAAAAAGAAAGAAAGAAATGAGCGGAAATACCTTGTATCTGATTTGATTCAAGAAAATGAGAGTGCAACCAGCTTTTGAGGCATTGCCCGACATCTTACGCAGTGCTTGGCTCATAAGGCGTGCTTGCAGACCCATTTGCTGCATTCCTATCTCACCCTGCATGACATTCCCATCCGTGAAATATTCAGACATGGATAATTGTCGATCTGCAAATAAAGAGAGGTATGATGACTACTCGCAAGAGTAGGATTTCGTTTCCTATCCACCCATTCATTCAACTAATGGACCATGACATCTCTGTGTTGTGGCCCAGAAATGAGGCTCGTGTCTATGAAAGAAATGAACAGCTAAAATTTTTACAAACTATCCACATTTGCCATACTCGTTCAGTCGGCCTGACCACTGTACCAGTCTAGTTTGGTCAACAACGCATAAACAATGCACCCACCTGATGAATGGCCTGAATCTCGAAGGCACACATGGGAGAGTATGATTTCATGCAATCATCCACATTCATCATATAGGTGTGGTCCACTCAACAATTGGACCATCTTGATTTTTGGTATAAAACACAACCCACCTAATGAATGACCCAAATCTCAAATACATACAGTATAGTAAGATTCAAAATCCCACTACCTAGAGTAACCGTACCCAAGGCTCATTAATTAATAAAACATCATTCAGGTAACAAGAGCTTACTTCTATTTCAGCCCGTGGTGTGAGAGCTGAGACCGAATCAACACAAATGAGATCTATTGCTCCAGATCTGCACATACGATCCGCAACTGAGATGGAAGTGTGTTAGTTACACAATATCTTTTCTAATACCTTTATATGAATGAAATATCTTTCCACTCTGCTCGCAGATCATTGAAACTAGCACCACATAAACGAGCATAACTTATCACAGAATCAAAATCAATAAAACATGTCCTTAGTGAAAGCAAGTATACATGATATCTCTATCAGATAATATTTGCATTAACTCCATTAACTCACTCTAGAATTAAGAGAAAACAATTGCATATCGATCTCGATGTGTTGCTTGGTCAGGAAATAGGACTATGATGAGGAATAGCAATTGCATACATCTCTTGCACATGTGCTCACATGGGGACAAGTAGTGAATATCTAAAGATCCAGACTGTGTGGAGGGCCAAAATCATATATTGGTTGTGACCCAAAAATCAGGTTACTCGCATCTCGAGTGATGCTATCTGCTTAACCAGATCAGCGCCTAGAAGGGGTCATTTTGTTGGACTAGGACAAGTACTATCTAGGACGAATAGCAGAATACCTATATGCCTTCTATTCCCTTATTTTCCATGCAAATAGCAAGTAGGACTAGGAGCTAGGAGGCCATGACAATGACAGTTATTCAATCCAATATGAGACATACTTCATCCAATCTATTTTCGGTTGTTCCTCAAATCAAGCTCTTAGAATCATCCAACTCACCTAAATTTTGGGCCATGGACCATATATGGGGTGGCCTGCTGGATGAGTGATCAAGATCTTCTACATGTCTTCCATATGTCCCCATGGAAACTTGTTTCCGGGCTAAAATTAATCAAATTATCTCCATCTGAATCAGCCCAAAGAACAGATTGCTTGTACCATTGTTAAGCAGTATAGTATGCTGCAGTAAACCAGACTTGTTATTATTTCAAATCGAGTTTCCAGTGGTACCTGGATGATACAAAAGCAATCACCAACTGTTGCAGTGGAATTAGAGTTAAAAAAATGCAATCGCTAATATAGAAGATTTTTATTCATAAGACTAACATCCATATAACACATTGGAATAGATGCCACTACTATCCCTAACCAACTAGGAAAAAAATCCTAATTATCTAACTATACTAATATATGCTTTCAAGAAATCAATAGCTAAAAAGTACAGTTGGGATATCTTAAAATATTCTTGGGCAATAAAGTAACTACTAGCTAAAGCTCCAAGGGAATTCATATCATGGATTAAAGTGCCAGTTTCAGTTTGTGACTCACCTGGGCTCAGTTTGACTCAGTCCCATTTCGGTACTGTATCCATGTGGAGACTCGTATCGTTTGGACCAAAACTGATATGACCCGAACAATACCAACTCATATCAGATGATATTTAAAACCATAATTCGCATACCAGCCTTCAAGCATGGGTGCATCTAGAGGACTGTAGTAAAACATTGTCATATAGTTGAAGTCATGAGCTGATAAGACAAGTTCTATTTGCTGAATGGTAACATCCAGAGAAACATAATCAATTGTTTTGAGTTTTGGCTGCTTATTAAGCATATAGAAGAGATCTAGGGAGGCTGGTTAGGTTAAGAGTTCAGGGTAGGAAAAGCACAAGCAAAATGCAGCATATTCAAGAGTTCATGTAGATGCGACTTTTGGAAGATGGTGAGAATACACAAATTGGTTTTCCGACATAGCGACAAGTCAAATAGAAAAGGGAATGTTGGGGCTATTGTATAGGCTTCAGGTTTCACTTTAGAGAAAGATTCCACAACCTATTCAGGGCATGGATGCCCAAATATGTCAAGGCTATGCTTTAACTTATGCACGTATTTATTATTATTAATTGATATGCTACTAAAATTTTCATTTAAAAAGATTCTTATCTTTTGCAGTTTTTTGTTTTTCTAATTGATTAGAATTTTTCTTAAGAGGGAGAAAATAGAACACATCATCAATTTATCATGATACATCATACAGCAAGGGAAAAGAGTTCCCAAGCTGCAAATAAGATCTAACCCTTCCTACCACAAGACCATGCTTTAGAGTTTGCTTCTCTTAAAAGTAAAACATGAGAAAAGCTAACTAAAAAACGAATTGCTCATCTCCATAATTCCTCCATCCAGTATGCATGTCTCCAAGGATGTGAGACAACATGAATTAGAAGAATTGCCATAAATGATACATGGCACCACACATTGACAATGTACTCCTTTAACCCCATCCTAGGGAGCTTGGATTTTAGCTTCATTAGAGTCACGACAAGGTATTCCGTAGCAGAATGGTGACCGTAATGACCACCACCATTACCTTTATGATAGGGGTTGTAACAGGCGTTATCCCCCACCCTTTTTTTTAAGGTAACACTACTAGGGTTTGAACCTTGGATCACTCGCACACAATGACTATTACGGTCTCTTTTTTTTTTTGGAAAAAAAAACTCAAAAAACCTGTATCGGCCCCATAATGGCCTTTACGGGGGGTTGTAATGGTTGTTACGGTTTTTTTTTTTCTACAAAACAATCGTTACGGCCTTTACGATCACATAACAGCTGTTACGGCACACCGTGAGTCACAGTCACTGATAGGACCACAGAATACTCTTTGCAAAGTTTGCATTCTCCCAGTCTCAAATGATTCCCCTCTCTCTTGGTGCTCTGTATTTCAACAAGAACTATCGTAGAAATTTTATATTCTAAAGCCAATTGGAGGAGCCCCTCTTACTTGATCATATCTTAGTACTTCTTCATCATCATTCACTTTTAATCATCCCCGTCCTTCTCCTTCTCCTGCTCCTCCTTCTCCTTCTTCTCCTCCTTAATCTCCTTCTCCTTTTTTTCTCCTCTCCTCCTCCTCCTCCTCCTCTTCTCCTTTCCTTCTTCTACTTCTCCTCCTCCTCCTCCACCTGCTCCTTTTCCTTCTCCTCCTCCTTTTGCTCCTCCTCCTCCTTGTTCTTCTTTTCCTTCTGCTGCTCCTCCTCCTCTTCCTCCTTTTTTTTTCCTGAAGGATGACAATTTATTACGAAAACGGCAAAGCCGAAAGAATACAGGAAAAAAAAAAAAAAACTAAACAAAACAAAACAAAAAACAAAAGGGAAAACACCCACAACACGTAAGCAAGCACGAAACCCAAATTATTACAACCCAGACAGCCTAGAATCCTTAAATTTAGAAGAATCTGCTGCCCATTCTATCACATAAGATTCAGCTTGAAGAAAAACTCCTCTTGGCCTGATACATTCCTCCTCCCTCTCCTTCTCCTGCTCCTCCCCCTCAAATATTACACGGATTCTTCAAATCCCTCAGGGTGCCTATGTCGTTATTACAATGCGTTGATATGGGATCCATCTAGAATGTGACTTTACCATACCCAAATATATTGTTTTAAAAAGAGTGTATCGATATCAGAATTTTCTTAAATACTAAACCTATAGCTGTGATCCTGTTCTGAGTTTGGGGGTCAACTGAGCTGACCGATACCTCACCCAGCACCCATGGGCAATACCATATCCTAAAAACATAAATTGTGATGGTACAAGTTGGAAGAACCCCTGCAATATTTAGCAGGTAGGAACATACAAATGAACAAGCCTGAATACAGAGTGTTTGTCAGCATCATGCATCATAGAAGGTAGCATGGGGCATACAATATAAGAACCAAATGAGCATATGTTTGGGGTCTAGGAATGGAGACTATCCATCAGACGAGAATAGAAGTGTTACTTTCAAGCGCCATCTCCCCATTATCAGGCTGGCAAACAATGAGATTTTCTATGTCCACTCCTAAGGCCCTGGAATAAGATGGATCGAAAGCATGCTCTGCATCAACAAGCATGGCATTGCCGCCTAGTTTCTGCAAATTCACCACAAATGTGCAGTAAGTCAATATCTAGGCAGCTGTCACCATTAGCAAAAGTTGTCATGATGAAACTAGACATAACTGTTTTAACTGCGCCCAAACATCCATTCCTGTAAATGTATCAAAAGATATCAGATAAATCAGAACCTGTACTTCTGCAATTGCATGTAGTGCTATGGTTGTCTTTCCACTACTCTCTGGACCAAAGATCTGATAAATCAAAAGGTAAATATAGTTAACCAAAGATCTGATAAATTGAAAGGCAAATATAGTTTAGTTTTATGCTAACATTTCACTTGACCTATTAAGTTCTAAAAGATATAATTGACCACATGGTAATACCCAAAACACAACAAACAAGGCCAAGGTGAGAGTGCCGCTAGACGTGCTGGAGAATCTTTGTTCCTCTTGGTCACATAAGCTGATGATTGAAGGCTACTCCTTTAATGCCATATCTTAGGGTTCAAGGACAAGCACGTGTCAAACTATCAGGTATGCTAATAGCTGAGGACCTGTGAGAGCCTTATTGGAAAATTGTTTCAGTTTGGCCTATGTCTGTAGAGGTGAAGCCAAACCCATCCAACTGGCCCACTAACAGCCTAAGCCACACCTCTTTGTTTGTTGTCATGTCTGTTGAGGATTATAAAGCCAAAGGACCATTCCAAGCAATAGTGGCACAGCCGGCTGATGGGGAGGATCCGCCCAAGAGTAGGCATGTCCAAGCTAAGCACAAGAATCACGCAAAGTAGAAAGAGACAATTTAGAATTTTTATTCAATTCAAATGTACCTTCCTACTACTCATGCCAAGCCCTTAACCTTTGAAACACACATACAAGGAAGACTCATAATGTCATTGACAACCAATGACTTATTACAAATATTAAATAAAAATAAAAGGGATAAGAATACATTATACAGAATATTTGACTAATGGATTATTGCATAGCTAGCTGATTGATTTTGCTAACTGGCTACCTAAATAGGAGGCTTAAGCCTCCTTATTGATGGGCCAGTTGTTGGGCTTGAGCTTAATGAGCCTAGCCCATGGATCATAAGCCTAGTTCAGTCTGCATCAAATGGGTACATGGTAGAGGATTGTATCTCTCTAGAAAGCCAATTATCTCTCTAGGAAACCAGTTGTCATGCATACCACTCAAGTTTCAATGGGATACAAACAGGTAATATGTGCACTGCTCAAGGTAGTACCACCATATCCTAAGATTTACAAATGAAGGCAAGCAAGGTGTCAGAAACTGAAAGATGTGAAGTTTCATGTTTACATGACTGCTCAAACAATTATGAGAAAAATTACCTCAACAATTCTCCCTTTGGGAAGACCCCCACCTAGAGCAAAGTCTAACGTTAAGCAGCCACTTGGAAAAGTTTCACTGCAGCATAGACGCAATTTATCAATGCATGTCTACCTTCTTTTCCTTAATGTATAAACAGGCTGAGGTGAGATACAAATTTATATGGAAAAGAAATACATGGAGAAAATGACATACACCAAAGCTCCACCAGCACTTCCTAATCTTGTAACACTTCCTTTTCCAAATGAACTATTTATATCATTCATTGCTGCTTCCAGTGCTTTTTGCTGAAACCAAAATGGTAAGTTTGCAATGAAAAACTACATTGGTAAAGATGATACTTACATGAGACATCAATTTAAAGACAATATTTATGAAAATGGGAAAAACATCAAAGGAGGAACCCATAAAAAAAAGTGCATCTCTATTCTCTAAATGGTTGTTTGAATATGGGAAATGCTAATCTACTTCCTTAAAACCAATTAGGCTAAAACAATGCTATGACTTGTATTACTCATCAAAGTTGTCATCGTCATTATATCATCAGGGCCTTGTCTTAGCTATTTGAGGTCCAATGCAGGAATTCTAATGATTGCTCAGTTATAAATAGATGCTATGTGCAGTGTTTTAAATAGCAAATAGTGTCTCTTGTAGCTTTTTTTTTTTTTTTTTAAAGGCAACAAACAGAAAATTTATTAAACGGCAAAAAGGATACAAGAAGCAGAAAAGAAAAAAGAAAACAAGAAAAGGAAATGAAGAAAAAAGGCGAGACTGCTGAGGTAGCAGAAGCGCCCGAGCAACCTAAAAAGCTGAAATCAAAGTTAAGCAGATCCCGGACATTGGTAGCCCATTCTATAACCATCTTCTTCGCCCTAGAACCCACAAAAGACGCAGAGGAGGACCTATCGTTGAAGCATCTATCATTCCTTTCAATCCAAATGGCCCACCAAATGGCTAGAATAATCATGCGATAGACGATGGATTTGGGCTTCCCAAACTTAAGACCATGCCAAGAAGCAAGGAGCTCAGCAGCAGATTTGGCGGTGCACCAAGAGATCGAGAATCTTTGATAGATATCTGCCCAAAGAGGGGAGAAAAATGGGCAGTGGACCAAAAGATGATTGATAGATATCTGTCCAAAAATGGGCATACAGCACAAGCATATATTAACGATCTGCATGCCTCTCTTAGCCAAATTGTCGACCGTAAGAATTCTGTTGCGACCCGCGAGCCATCCGAAATAAATGATTTTAGGAGGAGCCGAGTATTTCCAAATGAAGGGATTGGCATCGCGATGTGCATGCGTAACAAGGAGGATGGTGGAATACAGGGACTTCATAGACAAGAGGCCAGATTTATCCAAATTCCAGCCAATATAATCGGGATTATCACAGAGAGGCATGGTCTTGGCAATGTAGTCGTAGAGATTCATAAATTCCTCGATTTCTTCTTCTTTCAGGCTCCTGTTGCATCTAATATCCCAGACAGTTTGCGCCGAATGCGTGGAATAACATCTGTTGATCCAAATATCTTTGTCGGGAGAAAGGTGGTAAATCTGTGGAAATTGGAATTTCAGCAGTTTTTCCCCCACCCAAAGATTGGTAATCTGTGTCTCCTGTAGCTTTCACCGGTTCAAAGCATGACGCATGAGCTACATGGCGAATAGCGTAGGCTACATGCTATCTCTAGATTTTTAATTAAGGTTTGCACTTTATTGCACCAAATGTCATGAAATTTCATCACCCAAACACATCCTAGAATAATATGAAAAATATGGCAAAGCTTAAGCATAACAATAAAGAAATAACAACGGAACTGATTTAACATGTTACTTATATTACTTTCCTAAAATTATTGAAAACATTAACTAATTTTTATCGGAAATAGAAAAATGTAACAAATAAAGATTAATTAATTTAATGTTTAGTGAAAAATAACTTAGTGGTGTAAGCTATATGATGGGGACATCACGCGCACTCACGCTGCCCCCCTACGCACGTACGTACGCAGAAGGAGGACCCCACCATCGATCTAGCTCGATGACGACGTCCAGGGAGGGCCTCCTAGCTAGAAGACAAGTTTTGGTTCAGAAAAGTGGCCCGATAGTCAAGAAAAGCCCATCATGGGATCTCATGATCGTGGCCCACTCGTCGGATTGGTTTTATATTTTAGGTTTTGCTTATTGTTATTATTTAAAACATCGTGAACGCTTTAGATTTCCTTGTTTGGTTTTTATTTTAGTTTACTTCATCGCCAAGTAATAGGTGTCGCACATGGTGCGAGTTTTTGGGTATAGGGTTCTCCCTATAAATAGGCACCCTTTGTAGTTCTTTTCATTCATTGAAGTTAATAAAAAAATTCCTGCTTTATTTTTCTGCTCTCTTCGTGAGTTGTGGAAGAATTCAAAAGTGGGTGCGAAGCCCTCCCTTTTCAAAGGGCTAACTACCGTGGTGCGAAGCCACATCGATCCCAATTCACCCCCATCTTCCATCATCTTTTTTTTTCCATCTTCCCCCACTATCCGTACTTTGAATTTGTCCTTTTGTTGCATCAGATTTCTTCATTGAAGCAGGTTTCCAGATTTCGGCCCGCAGGCGAGCTGAAACTTCGGCGGAGCACCACGCATAAACCGTACATCGGATCGAGCTGAAATTTGGAGGTTTTGGAGTCCATCCCTGGCCGATCAGGGCCAAGGTGGCCTTTTTCTGAATAGTAGGCCTCACACACATGCGGCCGGGATCACATGCACGTCCGTCTGGGCCATTGTTGTTGTCCACACGCGGGATCATCTTTTGGCTCAGGTTTTTATCCTCTTTTATCCTCTCATAGCCATTTTTTTATGAATCCTAACCCTATATTACATGATCCCTAATTGATTTGCCCATTTTTATCACCTTAGGGTTCCTTGAATTGAAATTAGGGAATCCCTTGGATTAGGGACTGATTTTTATGCATGAGTAGTTGATTTTATTTCCCTTTGACATTGTTTGGTTTATAATTTTATTGGTCCAGTCCTAGCCTGTGTCGGCTTGGACCCGCATAGATTCCCCTTTAATTGAATTTTTGGATTTTCATGTGGGATGTGGAATTTGTGTGATTGTTTCTGAATTGGTGTGATATAAGCCTGCAATCTTGCATATCATATTTAATTTTCCATGTCCTGCATCACTATATAGCATGCAACATAGGCTATGTAGCTTGCGCTATCTGCTAATTAGCACTGTCGCAAAGACATAGGCTACACGTGATTTGAGCTATTTTCATAAGCTACTAAGCATGAAGGCTAACCTATGATATATGACGTAAGCAATTTAAAACACTGGTTATGCGATAGTGAATCATGTGGTACCATATTGACACATAGTGATGTTACTTGCCACTTCATGGTAGACGGGCTTCCCCAGTTCTAACAATTTCTACCAACAAAATCACTTCTATCATCAATTTTTGTTACAAACAGCCAGATAAGAATCACAAGACTACATTTGACGGAGTATTTGAAAACAAAGCCTATATCTATGCATATTTGAGGGATGCACATATGCAGGCTGTTTTATAGTTCTACACGATTCCCTCCTCTTTGAGGTACACAGCACTAATTTGTCCGGTGATTACGGCTTTTGTTGGATGGACCATGATCTGGATAGGCATTATCCCAAAAGCTGAGGGGAATGGACTGTGGTATTGATCCAACTACTGGCCTGCAAAAAGGAATGATTAGAGCAGCCGCCCACAATTAACCAACAAACTCACTACAATTGAATGGTTGGAGTAGTCCAATCACTTTGATTCTCAGTCAATATAACTCATCCAAAAATATGGCCCCACATATCAGCATTCTCACTCACCATACATATTGGTCAGTTAAACCATGAGGAGGTAACTGCATGGAACTTTGTATGCAGCAACCAGCATATTATCATACTTCATGCATATTTTTGATACGTTGCACAGAAGAGAATCATGTTGATGCACTAGGCTTTACCCGTTCTATCAATTTCTACCAATGAAAACAATTTTACTCTCAAAGTTTCAATCAGATTGTGATACTGAGCTACTAACATGGTTTTAAGACTCAAAAAAGTCCGATACGACTCATCCGAGCTGGCTCAGATTCGGTACTACCTGATCCAATCAGATTGCGATACTGAGCTACTACTTACATGGTTTTAAGACTCAAAAAAGTCCGATACGACTCATCCGAGCTGACTCAGATTCGGTACTACCTGATCCAATCAGATTGCGATACTGAGCTACTACTTACATGGTTTTAAGACTCAAAAAAGTCCGATACGACTCATCCGAGCTGACTCAGATTCGGTACTACCTGATCCCGTTCAATACCATCGGTCACCAACTCGGGCAAGTAACAAGTCAACTCAGGGCTGGACGAGTCAATCCAAATCATCTAGTCTTTTAACCATGACAATTTAAGACAAAAACTGACATGGGTTATACTCGAAATTGAAACAGATGGAATATTTGTTTAAGCCCACATACACCTCTACACATGGCCATGTGGGCTTAAACATGGACCATGCTCGAGACATCTGACGAATGGACCATGTGGCCTCCACCATCCACTATTCAGGTAGCACCATATTTGTACATTCGATGTTGATGGTCAGCAGTTATTTTAAACCATCCGTTGTTTTTGTATATGTGTGGCCCATCTCATGGCTGACTGACTGATTTTAATGGCCTACTCAACATAAGGCACTGGTGTTCACTGTGTAGAGCGGTGCATGCGTTGTCATCTACATGGCATCTATACCTGCAATTTGGGTGGTTTGGGCTGATATTGACGCCCTAAGGTTTTTGATAGACACACCCACTTTCTCTATTTTTTTGTAATAGAACATGAAGCTGCTGGTACTAGTCTATTACTTAAAATAGTATAAAAAAGGGGCTTTTTATATCAAAAGCTTGGAGTGTATATATCATTTCTCTTTACTCTTTTCAAATGAATTGTGTTGAATGAGAAGTAGAGAGAGAGAGAGAGAGAGAGAGAGAGAGAGAGAGAGAGAGAGAGAGAGAGAGAGAGAGAGAGAAAGCTCACACGGTCAAGGAAACGAGGGTCGGTTTCACCGGAAAGTGCGCCATTGTAACTGCTCTTTGGTTCAAACTCGCAGCGAGTTCTTCCATTGTTTTTAGAAGGTTTTGGAAATGAACAGAGACGAGAAGATGGGTTCTGAAGAGGAATTGAGAGAAGAATTCGAGAGGATTTTGGAGGGAAATAGTGGGTTTTTAGAGAGCATATGGAATGCATCTCTGGTTAGGTGAGAGGGGGAAAAAAACCCAACCGAAGATTGGATTTCTGAGAGACAAAAAACAAACTGAAGATTGGATTTCTGAGAGAGAGAAAACCCAACTGAAGATTGAACTTCTCAGAGAGAGATGAGGGCTGTCTTGTTTGGCAATGGAGGGAGGTTTTTGAAGAGAGAGAGAGAGAGATAGGGAGAGAGGGAGATACAGAAAAAAAGAAAATGAGAGGGTTTTTTTTTTTTTTTTAATAGTCTCGCAGTGTGATGGATGATACGCAGACACTAAGATTTGTTGACATTTATTGGTCGATTAAAAGTAAAAATATCCAACGGTCTTATTCCAACAAACAAGTGTCCAGTAATCAAAGGTCAGGATTGTTCGTGCTGCGTATCAAGCGTCACACACGGGCGCGACTTCGGTGGATAAGTGGGTGGATCCCTGACTGTGGGGCCCATTTTGATGTATGTGACTAAAAATGAAGTAGACCAAAATCTCAGGTGGGCCACACCACAGTAAAAGTGGTGATTGATAATTAAAAACTTATTGTAGGCGACAAAAGTTTTGGATCAAGCTGATATTTGTGTGGTCCCTTCATCCAAGTCTTTTTTACCTTATCAACAGATTGGATGGAAAATAAACATTCTGGTGGCTCCAAGAAGTTTTCAATGGTAAGTATTCAATCACCATTGTTTCCTGTAGTATTGTCCCCCTTAGATCTTGATCTCCTTCAATTTTGGAATCATATCCTAAAAGGATCTTTCAAAACGAATGAACGGCGTGGATATAAATAACATACATCAAGGTGGGCGCCACAGTCAACGATCCACCATTCACCAAAACCACACCCAATTTCTGACAAGGAGGGGTGTATTTCGGCAGGTAAGGGCAGCTTCAGCTAATTAGATTAGAGGGGAGAAATGTTCCCATACAAAATGATGTATGTTAACGTTTTTTTCCTCACTCGTGTAGAACATCCCAGCCGTGCAAAAAGTGGGCCACGTCATAAACCACCTAACTCGAAATCAAGGATGGTCCATTCATCAGTCCACCACTTCTGAAATAAACGAACAGCCAACGGTCTGACCCAATGTGGGCATATGGATGAATGGATCTAGGTGATCTTTGTTGTATGGTATACCATTTTTACGGCCCAGATTGTGTACGTGCAGATGAGTGTGCGACGTCCGTTTCAAAACCTGGTGGGAGGGCCTCTCCACAGGGAAGAGTTTGGTTGGGGAAGGCTACCATAAGAACCTTCCTTCCTGGGGCCACCATGTTGGTTGGATGTCATCCAACCGTTCATCAGCTGATAGCCACTGGGATGAAAATCTAAGCGAAAAATCATCATGACCTAAAATCCAGGGAGGCCACATTAGGGATTTTAGAGATTTTAGGTGCGATTTTATACTGTTCTTGTGGTGTGGCCCACCTGAGTTGCCTTTGGAGATGATCATTGTTTAGGTGTGGTATCTCAACCAATGGATGGAGTATATTTCACGTAAATAATGCGGTGGGCCACACAAGGCACGGGTGTTGTACACGATCATATAACACATCCGGTCGTTGGTACACAAGCATCTGCTGAATTGTAACGTGTCCCTACTTTACAAAGGTCTGTGGCCCCACTATGACGTATGCGTTTTATCCAATCCGTCCATCCATTTTTCCAGCTCATTTCAATAAATGGGCTCAAAAATAGCGCAGGTTCAATCTCAGGTGGACCACACCACAGGAAAACAGTAGGGATTGAATGTCCACCATTAAAAACTTCCCAGGGCCCATTGTAATGTTTATTTGTAATCCAATAATCACACAGACCTGGGAAAACACAAATATCATCTTGATCCAAAATTTCCGTGGCCCCCAAAATGTTTCAGCCGTAAGCGCTCAATCCCCATTGTTTCCTGTGATGTGGGAGATTTGGATGTGCCTCATTTTTTTGGTTCATGCCTTCAAATGATCTGAAAAAATGGATGGACGGCTTGGATAAAACACATACATCATGATGGAGCCCACATAGCTTTGACATTTAGCTAGCTAGTGTAGTGTCCCATGCAAAATAATAATAATAATAATTAAAAACCCGTAGTAAGGCACCTAGCTACGTGGTATCACGACTCTGTTGGGCCCACCATGATGTATATGTTTTATCCATGCCACCCATCCATTTTGCCAGCTCGTTTTAGGGCGTAGGTTCAAAATTGAAGTATATCCGGAGCTCAAGTGGACCACACCAGAGGAAACAGTGGGTATTGAACACCTACCGTTGAAAAATGCCTGATATTTGGGTGGCTGAGTCGCAACTCGACTCAAGACCAGACGAGTCAGCCGAGTTGTGGGTCTTCAATCCATGGCTGTTGCATTGTTGGTGATTGTGAACTGCATTTGCTGCAAGACTAGGCAGTTCTTCAAACAACCATACCTCAAAAATAGGAAAACTATCAATCTCCCGCTGGCTTAGGTCAATTCCACCGAGTCTCCAACCATAGCTCAGTGGTAGACAAACTCTGTTTCAATACTGAGATCGTGGGTTTGAGTGCCCATGTGGTGTTTGGGTGTCCTCCGCATTTTCATAAGAAAATAAAGATTCCAAGCATGGAAGATGGAAAAAGATAAAACAGAAACTCGCCCAATGCATATTCTATTTTCTGCTTCCGCTCCAAAGGAGTAAACAACCATATTAGGAGGTAACTAATCCAGCCGACAGTTCAATGCAAAACCAATCTAGAGGTATTGCCAAATGGCCTCTTATATCAGGTATTCCATAACAGTAACCGTAGCCATAACAGCCACCACTATTACCTTTATAACACGAGCTATAACGGCTGTTACATGTCATTTTTTCTATAACGGTTATTACAGCCGTTACAACCCTGTAATGTGTAACGGTTGTCACTGTTATCTTTACATAACAGCTTTTACGACCTTGTAACAGCCGATATGGCACACCCTGCTCTTATATGGCGATATTCTGGGTACAAGATATAGTTGCAGCCAACAACACATTTGATTTCTTTCCCGGTTTTCATGGATTAAGAGAATCCCTAAAACATAATCATGGGTCGGTTATAGCCCAAATCTTTTTTGTTTCTTTTATGGTAGTGAAGAGAGTAACGACTTGGGGTGCTAAAGACCAAGGAAAAGTGGAACTCCACGTAATGTAGATCTCATTTTCTACGGTCCCAGACTCACGACCATACAAAGAACATCATAGATGGATCTGTTTGAGATCAATAAAATCCAAAAAGTAACCATGAAAAAGAAAATATTTTCTACGGACATTTCATTTTTACGCTGATTAAGACAATAAAGTAACCAGTGAAAATTGTTTTCCATTTCATGGTTTCCCCTTGAAAATGCTGTTTTCCTTTTCCTTCAAAGAACTCGGCAATCCTTATTTCTATACTTTTTCATAGACAAATTTCACTTTTTTTACTATTGAAGATTCCACATTTCCATAGAAAGCACATAAATGAAGGAAAAAAAAAAACCGTTCTAGCATTCTTTTCCACGGATTTCCTCATCCATGGTTTTACTCAGATATGGCGTTTTCATTTCAAATCTACTTTTTAGATTCCACCAATCAAAACAAGTACTAAAACTCCCAAATGGCCTCTTAAATTGCATCATTCTGAGTTTAACATACATACAGCTCAATATCTTTCTTTGTCGTATCGCAGATCAAAACCTGGTATGGTATTGGCAATAACAAAAATAAAACTAAAAATTGAAGCCTTAATCATGGCACATCTATTTCAGCGACAATCCCCATCTTTGGACAGCTGACAATTCCCAATAAAATGATTTAATTTCCAAAAACTTAAATATATTGAAGTGGGGCTGTTCATGTACCTTCTCTTGGAGGCAATCGCCGGTCTTTGAATGCTCCTAATGATTCCAAAACAGACTGAACATGGTATGTCACGCACTTATGTAGCTCGGGTAAGTCAATACCCAAACCAAAGGAACGGTCAACCTTAAAGCCAGATAGCCTCCCACGGGCTTCTTTATTGAAACCAGATACGTATGGGACGACGTTGTTCCAACCATCCCCGGCCACATTTTTCATGATGGGAAGAGCGCTTGATCTCGCAAACTTGAAAGCCCCACTTCTCGCTCCCTCCAAAGCTGAAGAAGGAAGATAGTGTCGTTCCGTTTAAGATGGAGTAAAATGCAGATTGATGAGAATCTATAGTGCCGTACAAGTGCCCAACATATGATAGTGGTGGGATTACAAGTTTATGTAGAGGTTTGATAATTCTTTGGACTGCCACACATACTAATGTAGATCACATGGGAAACATCTACGGTGGTGCCGGGAAGAAGTGGGGCCCACATGATGTATGTATCACATCCAACCCACCCATCAGATATCCCCTCAGGTGACTCTTGTGATCTAAAAATCAACTTGATCCAAAATTCAAGTGGGCCATGGATTATGGAACAATGTGGGAGGGAAGTCCACCTAAGTTGCAGGACATCCTGATTTTTGTCATTACCCTTTATCCATAGCAGGTAAAGGGTATCGACAGCATGGATTCTGTGTACACAACATGGTAGGCCCCCCACAAAAATCACGTGTCGGCATCCCCACTGAACTTGTCTCCTGTGCTGTGGCCCACCTAAATTTCCATTTGGGTGATTTTTTTTGGGTCATGGAGGTAATGCAAGACCACTCATCTGATGGACAGATCGGATGTCTTGAATACATTACATGGGCCCCACACTAGAGAGCGCCCCATTGGCAAAACTCTGTAAGCATGATCAATTTCAGTTGTCTCAGTGATAGCACAAAACATCATTTACAATTGCAGTCTATAGGCATCAGAAACTACTTATAGAGCAAGGAAAGAAATAGCTAAAGAAGGAATGGAAGTGCACCATTGTAAGGAATTTGAATAAGGAAGTTTGCAGGGAGGCCAATACCAACACCGGCTAGTGTGATTCCGACACTAAACCCGACGCCGCATCCCGATCCCACGTAGCCAATGACCTCAGGCCCAAATCCTGGGCCCCACCCAACACCGCACCCGATGCCAATCCCCATGCCCCAAAAGGCTCCAAAAGTTGGATGCACAGGGTTCCATCTTTCATACCTCCTGAACAGCCCTTTTATGATCATAAGGATCTGCAATCAGAAATGCATCTAACATCAGTAATAGAGTTCTTTGCAAACTATAAAGCCATGTTTGGCAGCCACCTAAAAATGGGTTAATCTCATTTTACTTAACGGTAATTATGTATTAGAGATCTTGACCTCTAGAACATAACGAGTTCATGCCAACAGGAGCTTTGCTAAGCAGACACGCATGTGCAATAAAGCTCATGTACACCCACACGTGCAAGATCCAATCCATCAGGTTGGTCCGACCTTGTACACTTTTTCCCAAAAATACATCTCATCCACACAGCATCCGGGCCCCAATATTGGAAACAGGTGGATGGGTTAGAAAAATTCAGCCAAGCCTTTCAGAGCTGTACTTTTTTTTTTCCCTAACTGTGACCCACTTGACAAGTGGATTAACCTGACTCTTAGGATAGGACATCAATATAATGGTGCAGTTCTGCTGGGTGGATTGGATCTCGGGCCTAATGTGCCATGTTGGCACATGTGGGGCACGTACATGGGCTTTATTGCACACACGTGTAGACCTGGCAAAGCTCTGCTAACAGTAATGATGTGTTAGAGATCAAGATCTTGATCTCTAATACATAATTCTATTACCTGAAATCAGATGAACTCATTTTTAGGTGTCTACCAAACAAGGCCTAAGCATGATAACAAAGATGAGTTTAGCAGAGGCAAAAGGGGAATACAAGTATTGTGATTCAACAATCCAAACCATCACAACCGAACCAAACATCAACAGAATTTAAATTTAAGAAAGAAAAGAAAAAAAGATAGAATGGTGTGTAAACCCCGAATCAGGTGCTTGAAAAACTCGCTGAGTCAATAGGTGACAATTCTCTAATTTTGGGAAGCAACCTTAAATCTAGCATTTTTTATTTTTTTTACACACACCACAATGGATACTCTAACCCATGACCTCAGTGTTAAAACTCTTGTGAGTCTACCACTGAGCCGTGAGTAGGGACCCAACCTTAAAGCTAGCATTGTTCTAAATATTTAGCTGCTTAGAATTGTCAATCATGCAACCCAAAATTCAAATCAAATTGGCTAATACTAGCACCACTGTTGATTCAAACCTATTCATGTTTATAAGGTCAAACCGTTTTTCTTCACTTCTCATATGAGGATTTTGAGGGTTAATAGTATTCCCTATTAGAGAGCAAGAAAATTGCAAATCAAATACTATTATTCAACTAAACATGCATTTTTTGTATTTATTTGCAATACCAAAACATGAATGGAAGCAGTATTAGAGGAATTATTGCGTGCTCTCTCAGGTGTAGTCTATATAAGGAGATGCACATGTAGAGAGAGGTATCCATGTATTCATCTCCTGGGGTTAGAGCTATACACTAGTCGAACCGAGTTGAGCTTGGCACAGCTCTACTCGGCTTGGCTCGGTCCTCGAGCCTGACTGGCCAACTCGACTCGGTTCGGTCAGCAGCTCGGGCCAGTTCGAGCCAAGTTCGAGCCTGTGCGACATTTTCTCAAACACATGGAGTGCACCTTCAATTTCTCGTAATATGCAAAACAGCAGTAGCAGTTTACAGGTATTTGATCAAACACTCGATAAGCAGCATCAAAATTAAAATATAAGGGTAGTTTTATCATGTAAAGTTTTTTTTTTTTTTTTGTAGTGATTTGTTTCGCATCCATACCTTTCTCGCCACCAGCCGATCCCACGGAGAATGCAAGCACCCGAAACAACACTTCGTTGAGTCATTTCATCAAACACTTTGTGAGCAACGTCTAACCGAGTTACCGAACTGATTCAATCCGAGTTCAATTAGAGTTGAGGTTTGATTCGAGCTCAAACTCAGCTCGAAATTTTTTTGAGCTCCAAAAATCAGCACGACTCGGCTCAAACTCAATTTCGAACCGAGTCAAATCGAGCTTTTTCGAGTTGAGTCAAGCGAGTTAACTGAGCTAACTCGGTTCGTGTACAGCTCTACCTAGGGTATTCCTTGGTGGGAAGTTCTTGTATAGTTGGAGATAGTCTTACATTTTTGTTTCTCTTATTTTAGTAAAGAAGAAAGTTTTGTGTTGATAGCCCATAGAGTAATCCTATTACTGAACCACGTACATCTATGTGTCTCTTGTTTTTGTTTCTTCCCTTTGTCTTTTGGGTCTTGGTTTGACCGTTTTCTTTTGTGGCTTGTCCTACATCGATCGTGTGTTGATGTTTTTCTGCAACGATTATATGATCCTTGATGCAAAACTTCTAGAGTGGAGAAAGGTAATTTGCAATTTTGGAAATTCAATTGTAGTGGAAAGAAAGAGCTTGTCTATACCCAAATGAGTATATCATTTCATGATTATTATTTTTTTCTTTGGAAATTCTTCAAAAAGTGTAGAAATCTCAAAACCCATGAATCATTTTTCTCGATGGCTTTAACCAAACAACCACATCCACAACCACACCAACCACAAACCGCAACAACAATAATGGCAGCAGCGGCAGCAGCAACAACTAGAGATAGAGAGGGTCCAAAATTAAAAAGTAAATAAACATATGGGGCTAATTACCGCATTGCCATTACCACCACAACAACTGCAAACCACAACATCAGCAGCAGCATCAGCAAAAACAAGAAGAGAGAGAGAGAGGATTTGAAAATTTAATAATAATAATAATAACAAGGATAAACAGAAAACTAGGTCTAATTACCAGATTGCCATCACCACCACTACAACAACCACAACAGTCGCAATTGCGCAGCAGCAACGAAAAGAGAGAGAAATCGAAAACTTATAAAAATTAAAAAAACAAGAATAACCAAATAAATGGGTCTAATTACCGTATTGCCATTCCCATCCTCTCTCTCTCTCTCTCTCTGTCTCTCTGAAACAGATGAGACTACAGAGAGAGTCTATGGTTTATCGAAGGGGTGCGTGTCGCACGCGGAGGCGTATTTTAAGCTCGTCCGCTTTTTCGTTTTCTTCGTTTTTTTTACTCGGGCGGAATCATGGGATACTCGACCAGAGGCCTTTTTTTGAATGAAACTAACACCAGCCAGCTAGCTGGTGTCAAAGTTCTTTAGGCCGTCCATTTTGCCAGCTCATTTTAGGGCATAAGGCGGATCGAATGGACCACACCACAGGAAAGAGTGGGGATTGAATGCTTACCGTTGAAAACTTCTTCGGGGCCACACAAGTATTGCGGTGGGCCATCAAGAAGTTTTGATATGGACCCATGATAAGGTCAATCTGGATTGCCACACGTGTACTCCATATGGACAGTGGATGAGTCACTATCACCGTAAATAACTGCTGTCCTATTTCATGTTCACTTGTGTGGGCCGCTCCACGGCGTGCATGAGATCCAATCCGTCAATCGGCTGGGCCCAAAAGAATCAGGCGGATTGGATGACGCCCACCAGTGATTGCGCTGGGGCCCACCGTGATGTATGTTTTTTTTATCTACACCGTCTATCCATTTTGTCAGCTCATTTTAGGGCATGACCCCAAAATTGAAGCATATCCAAAGCACAAGTGGAGCATGGAGTGGGGATTGAATGCCTACCGTTGAAAACTTATTGAACGACTGCCGTTGAAAACTTATTGGGGCCACAGAAGTGTTGGATCAAGCTGATTGGACGGCAAACAGACATCACGGTGGATCCTAAGAAGGTTTCAACGGTGGATGTCATTTATCCCCGATCTTTCCTGTGGTGGGGTCCACTTGAGATTCGGATATGCTTTAATTTTGGGCTCATGCCCTAGAATGAGCTGGCAAAACAGAGTAGATAAAACACAAATCAAGGTGGGCCCCACAGAGTCCGGTCACCAGGGATATTGGTGGCATTGGGGTCACCACCCAATCACGCTTCCCAACTGTTCGGCGAGGTGTAGCCCCCACCTGAGTCATGGATGGACCTTTTAGGCCAAAGGCTCGTGATGGGCACAGCAGATGAGGGCATCAACGGTCGAGATTTTGATCGGGCTTTGATTTGTGAAATTTTGATCGGCCTAGAAATATGTCTGGGGCCAGACCCTTGAGTAATCTATCCACAAGAAATGGCCCATTCATCAAGCGGTTTGGATCAAACCACTAGGCCGAAATATTCGAAATCACACCTTTGCTAGGACCTGGCCTATTGCCATCCCAGATTCGCAGCACACATGGCTCAGTAATCCAGACCGTTGGTCCAACATGCCACCATAAGGACGCTAAAAAACTCCTCTGACAAATCAATCCTACCCTTCCATCTGTGGCCCGCAAATAAACAGCTAAGAACAGGTACAGCAACAGACCACACACAGCTGAAAAAAGAAGAGCTTTCATATCAGTGCCTACTACCCCGTCCTGCGAGAACTCTAGGACAAAAGTTCTATCAGCAGCTGGGCCCAACAGAACAACGGTCTGGATCACTGAACATGGGTCCCAGAATTCCTCAGTCACAGGAAATGCTGGTTTTGCTTATTATTAAAGAGAAATGACAGCCAGGCACGCATGGTTGCATCTTGATCCATTCACAGAGACTATCCAGACCATCCGCTTTCATCCAGTTCACTTTTCTTTGAAACAATCAGATGATCCTAACCACCGGTGACTGGACCTACCGTCCACAAACGATATTGTTCATCAATATTTTTAGCACACCACTGGACAGATTGAATAATCAGATCAGTAAGATTTTTCAAGGCAGCCTAATAGAGAGTTAGGTGGACCCTAATGGACGGTCCAGATATGTGATGTGGATGCAAGCTGAGTCCAAATGCAACTAATATCCTTGGGAAGGCTCACATATGCTTAGTAATTTCTTCATGAGGGATTGTAAGAGAATCTGTTCAAATAAGACTTGACCTTTGATTTTTTGCATTATCTAATCAAAGAGCCTGGAAACACATTATAACTTTACAGGAAAAAAAATTTAAGGGGGAAGAACGCACAAATGCACCGGCCAAACCATACAAGAAACTACCACACCAGTAAGCAAAAACGGAAAACCGATCCCGATGTCAGTGATTCCTTGGGTTCTGATCATGAAGTTTTTGCCCGGTTAAAATAGTCTCAACGCAACATTTTTGGAATCCCAAGCATAACAGCCTTCCCTGCGTAGCATTCAGGTCTTCGGCTTCTTCGGAGGGCCCATGTCACCCAGCTCGGCCTTGCGTTTGAGACCCAAGAAATGTTCTACCTGAAAGATGGAGACAGGTTCAGTGATTGAACCTTGGATACTGGAAAACAGACATTATATTGCAATTGCTATTTAAATTCAAAAGATGAAAAAAAGAAGCTTGGATGTTATAGATGCAGAGGTCAGAAAAGTGGAGGATTGCTGATTGCACATGACTGCCCATCAGCCATGTAAGAGATCCAGACCACGGCCAGTGCAAGGGCCACAATCCAAATCGTCTTGTTCCGACCATCATAACAACTAAATTTGAGGAAATGATGGACAGATGATTAGATATGACCAATGTTCCACTTTAACTGTACAAAATCCTCCAATCAGGAGGTTGCAATCGTGTAACCAACCAACGTGAATTTTGGGTCATTGGCCTATCGATGGTGGGACAGATAACCGGTCTGGATCACATTCAAATCTTCTACATGGCCACATGGAAAGTAGCTCATATAAGTGCCAACAGATGTGCCAGGGACAAAAGACAAGCAGGATATCCAACCCATCCATCGGGTGAGTCCCATCATGTAGATAATTTTAGCCACAAAATCAGAACCATTCATCTCATAAGACATAAGGTGGGCTGCACGTTAGAAAAGGTGAAAGGCTAAGAAAACTTACGCAGCTGTTTTTCAACCATAAAAAGTTGCGCTCCTAATAAATGGATTGACATGATTTTGGGAGTGATTATCTATGTTGTAGGACCCTCCAAATAGATGGCTTGGATCACCCTCATGTCTGCCATATCTGGCATGCCTAGTGGCATGTATCTCCAGCTCAGCTACATTGTACATCCCATGGGCTTTGACAGCCTTGCTAGAGTAGAGATGCCACCATCATAGGAAAGGTTTCTGAGGTTTGGTACAATATGCCTCAAGTTTGGAAAGATGCATAGGGACCATAGAAGTTAGATCCTGGTCATGGTTTAGTTATCCAAGCTGTTCATCTAACTAGATACATAGCTGATACTGGTCGCCTAGAGAATCTACGAGATTGGAAGATCTTAAACTTTTGATTAATTGCCCACCATGGTCCCACTTCAGAGGAAAATAGTTAAATGAGAAAGGATTAAAATATCCAAATCTGTTTTTTTTCCCTTTCTTTCTTTCTATTTTCAGTGTTGCCCATACCCAGTGAGGCCCATCATATAAATGGTTTAGATCATTGAAACATCGTTCCATATCCAACAGATATAATCCCTACATAACCCAATAACAGCACATGGGAGTTAAGGTAGCAAATTCATGGAAAGGAAGATAATATGGCAGAGACAGATGAAATGAAACATGGTTGAGCAATCTCCCTATAGCACACATGGACATGTATCAACCAGGCTGGTCCATCTTTCTGGCATCATTATGAATGGCATATGTTTTTTTTTTTAAGTCATACTAGGCAGATGATCGCCATTACTTTTTTACACTTTCTGTTACTTATTGTCAATCATTAATGATTTTTATTCACTGGTGCTTTCTAGGCCACTGTTCAGACGGCTAGGATCAACTGCCCCATGTTTATCTTGAACCACTTGCCATCCATAGTGGGGCCCAACACGTGGTCAGTCTTGATTGGTATGCCACTACGACATGTGTACCATAAGGAGACAACTCTACAATAGTCAGGTTCATCTGGCCCCCCCAGTGTCCTCTTGCAGCGGGAAATAAGAGAAGGGTTTTTTTGGTCTCAAGCTTGGGAGATTAGCATGACTTGTTGACAAAGTGTATGGCAGTAGCACTTCAATAAAGGAGGCTTACATTTTTAATTAATAGTGTGGGTGTATTAGGGGTCATTTGGTAGCTTGTATTTTATATGCATTTATATGCATTGGCAATTAAAATGGAATCCAAGTGAATTGGAATAACTGGTTGTGTTTGGGAGCTTGTAATCAGAATCCACTAGATTCCGGCAATCCAGTAATTGGAATCGCCAAATTGTGTTTGGCAGCCTGCATTTGGAAGAGAGAGAATGAGGTAGATGACTGTGACTTGCGAATTGATGGTAATCAGCGGTAATTGGAATCCATGTGAAATGGAATCACGTGGTTTTGTTTTGATTTCAAAAAAGTGCCTTTTGGTGTATTTGATGTGAATTGGATTCAAGTTCACATCAAATACACTCCTCCCAAACACACCAATTACTATCGATTCACACTAATTCACGCTCCCAAATGGCCCTTACTGCATTACATGGAAAGTATAGGGTTGCATCCAAAATTTTCCTTATCATAATGTTATTGCCAGGCCACCAGATTTTTTGGTCCCACAACAGCTGCATCATGGTTATGAAAGGGGCCCTTTTTAACCGCCCCATCACTTGGCATTACTATGATGGCACTTTTAGGTTGACCTGCAAGCATAAGATTTAGGTGGGCCCCACGGGTATAACCATCCCATCATTCCCATGTTTGATCAGAGTGATGGTGGCTATCGAATTAATACCAAAGCATGGTACCATGTACCACAGGTTCCAACCCTAGAGAGAATCTGTTTTAGTATTTTTGTAAGGAATTAAATTTAGATAATTTAATGATTCCCTGATTCTGAGGATTTCCTACAAAGAATTGTGAAGCGCTACCACTGATGAACAACCATCGCTAAATAAAAATTACAAAAGAATATGTAAATTCCTGGATGAATGTCCATGCAACTCGTTAGTTTCCACCAAAGACAAACCAGCCCATACTCCACAACTGAGGTTAAATCTTTGGATTTAGGCTGCTGACACCCAGCAAGAAACCATTTTCTTGTTTGAGGTGACACAGATTGTCCAGATTGATGGTTGGACTGTTCATGC
Organism: Magnolia sinica; assembly: GCF_029962835.1. Lineage (NCBI taxonomy): Eukaryota > Viridiplantae > Streptophyta > Magnoliopsida > Magnoliales > Magnoliaceae > Magnolia > Magnolia sinica. The sequence goes on along the minus strand of NC_080584.1, from coordinate 3,544,189 downwards.
CTCCAAATACAAGTAATTGCACTCTAGCCAACTGTAAGGTGTTACCTTGCTGAAGGTGACACACAAGGTGACATGGACAGTCTAAATTGATGATTGGATTGTCACTGTTTCCAAATGCTTTTTTTAAGGGTTCCAAATGCAATTAGTTGCAATGTAGCCACAGTGTGATGTTTTCTTGAAGGTGACACACACCAAGTTGACATGGACAGTCCATGTTGATAATTGGAGTGTCCATGTGTGCAAATGTAATTAATTACCTGTACTGTAGTCAATGGTGCAATCTCTTTGGGATGTGTGTAGATATTAGAGAGAGAGAGAGAGAGAGAGAGAGAGAGAGAGAGAGAGAGAGAGATGTAACTAACCTTCCTGTCACCAAGCATGGGCGTCAAGCTTCCAGGATGATCTTTCTCAACAGTAGCAAAACCGCTTCTTGGATCACTGGTTTGCCTGAAATTTGAAATTGGATGCGTACTAAAGGTGAGTTGTACAAGTCCATCTTGGCAATAGGATGTCAGAGAGAAAAAGCTTACATAATAAACACAGGGCTTCTTAAAGAAATTCCAGAAATGCCTTGCAAATATTAGGGACCATTTCAAACAAGGTATACTGTATATCTTTTTTTCATGGTTTGGGGAACGAGCTGTATAGCGGCACCCAAGCAAAACAAGAATGATATGTGAATGAGTTGAAGAAAATTCTGTCACTCTCATAACATTCAGGTTTTGCAAAAAGGGCACCATTAGAGAACTACCCAATTTCCAAGCTGCTGTTGACAGGCCCACATCTTCTAAACCAATTAGAAACAAGTTTCAGTGCACACAAAGCCTGAAACCACCACTTAAAGTACATCCAGACGTATAATCCACAAATATCGATGGAGATATTGGTAATAACATGATTCATATAAATTCAGTGCTTTCTGAAAAACAATCATACAATTACAAGGATGGTATCTTATAACGAAAATATGGATGGCGGACCAAGTTTTATGTATCATTATCATTACATGCATCGCACCCTTGGGATATGGAAACATGTATAAATATTGCCAATAATAACGCAGATACTAATAAATATATTAGTGGCTGAGGGAAACATTGGGAAACATTAGGAAAAATGATGGAATTCTTGGTGAAACATTAGCCAATGTTAAAGAACACGACATCAAACACTTGCAACTCAAAAGATTATTTAAAAAAGAAAGAACAATGCATGGTATTTTTCCATTGTTTAGGGACAGAGTCATGCGCTGTCATTGAGAAGTGATGCAATTATATCCAGAATGTGATCCACTCTAAGATCATGATTTCTCCACCAAAATCGTGTTTTGATGTCAAAAATCTTGAGTAATTAAAACATCCCAGTTAAAATGGAATATCTTGGAACCCATTCCTCAATAGCCCCTTGGGAAATAATGATTACAAATTCCTTCGTTTTCCCATGGATTACCGCATATCAAACAGCCCCTTAGATGGTTTGGTTGTGTGCAATGGAGACCAACAACTGCGCTGGTTAGAAGGATGAGTTGGTACAAGTTGAAGGCTCTAAGAGGGCAAGGGGAAGGCCTAGAAGGACATGGGTAGAGGTAGTAAGAGAAGACTTGATGAGATAGAAGAAAAGACTTGATGACCTATGGCCTACCTGAAGTTATGGCCCTTGATAGAACGGAATGGCCAAACAAGATTCATGTAGCCGACCGCAATTAGTTGGGATGAGGCTTAGATGATGATGATGATGATGATTTTTGTAGGAATCGCAATGTTATCGTGGACTACAGTGCATTTCTACGAAAGGGGACTTGCCGATATCTGGCGATACTTACAACATCAAGATAGCAGTTCTACATGTGTCTGTTTAAAAAAATCACATACCGATAGCATTTTGATCATTCTGAAAATTTCCGAGGAGACCATTTCATTTGAATACATTTTAAAGTCGAATCTTGTCTCACAAATGGGTGTTAGGCATATGGGGAGTCGTGCTCTGAAAAGCACTTCACTAAGAAGTAGCCTTTTGCATTGGTGATGGGTGGAATGAAAATTCGCATGATGGTGTGGGCCATGGGCTATGCACGGAAGCTTGGCGGAGCTACGGAATGAAGGTTATGTCCTGAAAGAGGGGGGGGGGGGGGGTGATTAGGACTAATTAAAATTTACGTCTTTTAAACCTAACCGCCTGCTTAAACTAATACATAAGTTAAACTAAGTAATGAAATTTAACTCTAAGGCTTCCAAGCCAATAAAGGGTCCAATCACATAGACTATAAAAGATGTGGCAATTAAGCAACTAGTATATAAACATGATAGTGTACATGTGTGTGTGGGATGTGCAAACTATCAACTCCTAGCATTCATCTAATCATGCATACATATAATTAAACATTCAATCACATAAGCATAATCAAACAGGTGCTCAAATAATAATCTCAAACACAAGCATGTATAGTGGTTCAATTTTCCTACTCCATTCTCGGCGGACGCACTCAACCCACGAATGTACCGAATTTCACTATCAGAGGTTTTACATCAGTTTTAAATCAGGTTCACCTCTAACCTTTACAATCTTACACAAGGACTGGCTCTCGCAAGAGACTTTCCGTGGTTTTCTATAAGCTTGCTATAAACCTCGGTCCTATACAAGAACCTAATGACGTGCTCTCCCGCTGGAGGCTCTTGCAAGAGACTTTAGTTGATTTCCCTTAGGTTAACTAACAACCTCAGTCCTAATTCAAAGACTTACGTTTACTCCCGCCAGAGGCTCCCAAGACGACTAACATGTACGCACCCGTATCCGGTGGTCTATACAAGGACTTTGATTTTGGCCCTACATAAGAGCTAAGGTCATACACGAGAACCTGGATTTAGACCCTACACAAGAGACAAGGTCATATACAAGATCCTAGTCGAGTTTGACAATTCAAACTCTTACACTCCATCCTATACAAGAAATGAGTGCATACGAACTCCTACACATGACAACTTACTTGTCGAATTGGGCTCCTTTTGTAGTGCCTTCTCGAGTTGCTTGATTGATGCTCTCCCGTGCTTCAATCAGCTCTCATTTGCTCCCCCGACCATGATGTTGATGCTTTGCCAAGGCTTCAACTCCAAGATCAAACATCTTTCATGTAGTGCTCCTTTGAGGTGACCAAGGTGATGGGAAGTTGGGTAGAATCTCCAGTAACTAATGGGAAGTTTCAATGCCTAAGGGATTCTACTTGATAGACACTTTAGAGGTTGATAGACACTTAGATTTGCCAAGAAGGATGGTGTCTAAACTTTAGAAAGGGCTTGAGATCATGGTCTTCTTGTAGAGGAGCTTGGAATGCACATTAGAGTGAAGAATCACAAAGAAAATAGCATGAATCTTATTGGGATAGAGCCTAGGAGGTTTGGTAGAGCTTGGGGTGCACTAGGGTCTCTAAAATGCCAAGTTGTTAGATTTATATGAAAATGGCTCCAACAGATCTATAACGGCTAGTCTTCAGAATGCATGTTCGGTCGGACCAAATTGAGGTTCAGTTGAACCAAAAATTAAGACAGGAAAGCAGTTGGACAGACTTTGGCACTTTTGGTCGTCGCATCAAAGAGGTCTTCGGTGGGACCGAAGACATCACTTGGTTGCAGCCAAATTAACTGGATTTTTGTCCCAGATCGCTATGCTATTTTAGCCATTTTTTGTCGAACCGAAGGTGGGTTCGATGGGACCAAAGGTTGCTGAAATGGTGCAGTTTTTCAACAACATAAGACCTCTAAAGCCAATCTAATGATGGTCAATTTAGGCTCATGTGGCTTAAGAAATTATCCAAAAAATGTGTACTTGATAGGTTTCAAATCATCAAGAGGTTTAGGTTGTTTTGGGTCAAGGGTTAGGGTCACCAAGGCACCGCGTTTACCTGTTCTTTGCTCCTTGATACTCCACCTTCACTTGTGCCTTTGGTCTTTAACTTCCAAGGGCTCAACCGACTACATGACACAAGGACTCACGTAGTTGACAAATAAGGTGCATAAATTAGCGCACTAACATAGTGAACAAGCTTTTGAGAGGACTACTAGTGTAGCAATAGACCTCTAAACCAACACTTTGGTGTCTACTGTACAGTGTGGTTCCCATGAAAAGAAAAAGAAAACTATAGTTTCTCAACAACACATGCCCTTAGGAGGTCAGGTGGTGTGGACGGTTGGAAACCGATATTTCTCCTAATGCTATCCCTCCCCCTCCCCCCACCCCACCCCAAAAAAAAAAAAAAACCTTCAACTTGATCGCGCATTGTCATTATGGTTTCCTTATCCAAGGTTTTCCATGAAAAATAATACTCTAAAGCAAACTGCAGAATTATGGTTGGAATCCACAATTTTCCGTATGGACTACCATCCTCCTTCCTCCCACACAAATTAAGAGAATTCTTAAACCTTACGGAACCCCCAATTGGATGATTCCAGCCTTAGGAGAAGGAGACAGCTGAAAGAGGAATATCCAGAGGTTGGGGTGATTCTTATTGAAGTCATTTTGTACATCGTTATGTGAGGTAGGAGGACAGTAGTCCCTATAGCATGTATTCTCACAGCAAGGTTCCCAAAGGGTGATTACTTTCGGCTGGCTAGTTGAGAAGGATAAGGCTCTAACAATAAATCATCCAAGGAGTAGGCAAGAGCAGGCAAATGATTACTAGATGATCATGAAAAAATATACACAATTTTGTTTGTGAAGTGTGGAATCCATGGGTTGTTTATGCATTGTGATTAAATGATGGTTCTGATGGAGGTCCCTAGATCTTTTTGCGTTTGGCTTGGGCAAAGCCAGGGATGATCAAGGCATTTCTTGAAGCATGGAAATGGTGGAGACTCGATACAAAGGGCAGAGCTATGTGGTGATAAGCTTTGCTAGTGGCAATGTGGCCAATTTGGAAGGAAAGTAATAATAGGATGTTCAGTAACAAAGGTGAGTCATCAGAAGAGGGCATTTCCAAAGGCTCTTAGGGAAGTGTCAGCTTGGGCTGTGTTTAAAATCATTTGCCTGTTGCAATAAAAAAAGAACTTGAAGGACATTTGGGAGCAGAGTCTAGATTTTAGGTGGTTAATGATTTCTCATCATCAACCCCTTATTTTGAATCTTCTTGTGCGCTTTGTACTGCTTTCTTATTCTGTGTCTCTTTGTTCAGTAAGTCATTATTGTTCAATAAAAAGGAAGGAAATGGAGCTTGCCAAAGGTGTAGGAGAATTCCACTTTGTATTGGAAACTTGCCTTCGTTTAGTTTTTTTTCTTCTTCCTTTTTTTCTATAAAAAGTTTTCCTTACTATCATCACCCAAAATTCAGAGATAGACCTAGGAGGGGAAAAAAAGGCACTGACAAAGTATAACAGATAAAACGTACCCTGGTTTAACATGTCCACTGAGCACAAGATAAGGAGTTTTTAGCCGAGCCTGTGCTTCCCGCATTCTCTCCATTGATTGTGATGGTGTGTCAGAAGCCTTCATCTGCTTCAACTTCAACTCTTCATGATATTGTTTCATACGCTTTTCTAGCTTCATTTTTCCTGGACCCTTGCCATGAAATTTATGAGAAATCATCCGAAACGCCTCCTTTGGGGTCATCTGATAAATCAAACAAAGGTTAGATGAGCTGCAAACAAATTTAACCCCTTTCATCACTTCCTATTGACTGATGAAATAGGATGCATACAAAAAAAAAAAAGATAAAAGTGTCCTATAAACAATCAGGATATCTGAACCACCCACCTGAGTTTTGGGATGGCCTAAAATTTGGTGTCCCCTCACCCAAGTGGGTCACACAACGGATGGCTGGATATCTGAACCATATCTCAGTGAGCCCTATAAACAATCAGGAAGGGTTCAATGGGTGGGCATCTATTCTCAACTGTTATCCATGGTGTGGCCCACCTAAGTCATGGATTGCCCTGATTTTTAGGCCCATGGATGGGTGAAATCTGATCGATGGTGTGGATGTCTGACGCACACCACGTTGGCACCCATAGAGCTCAACCTCATGGGAAGCTCGCATGAGGCCGACCTCCTAGTACCTTTTTCCTGTGTGTGTGCACATGCATGTGTATAGCTCACAAATAAGAAACTACAGCAGAAGGTTGGGTGTCAGACAGCTCCATTAGAGGTAACTAAGGGTTCCCACATGTGGAAGGATATCTCTAAATTTGGTGGTCTGAAATGGTGTCAGTCCAGCCCTCCATTGCGTGCAGTTCTTAGTAGGCCATTGGGAAATTTTCAGGCTTTGGGAGGACAAATGGGTGGGAGAGTCCTTGCTTGCTCAAAAATAAAATAAAAAATAGAATTCATCCTATTGTTATTAAAAAATTAGTAAATTACCGAGTACGAACAATCATCTAAGCCGCTCAAAAGTTTCCCAGATTATACTTTCCCCAAAACTTACAAAGATCAAGGAGCATTATAAACTCTTGGGGGGTAAATTGGTATGGAATTCAGAAAGGAGCCTACGGGATCATGAGATCCAACTAGTTGAAGAATTATTGGAAATGCTTGACGGGGTGTGCTCTCTAAACGAGCCATAAAAACATATCTAGGGTCCCCTTCTAGTGGAGCATTCTCCTTGATTAAGTTCTTCAAGGCTATTTGCCTGAAGAACCCACCTATCATGGATTGTGCGTAAGATTCCTTAGTACATCCTAAGTTGAAGCATTTTGCCAAACAGCATCGGCGAACAAAATTCTTTCTCTAGACAACTTAAAGAACTAGGCTCTCCCAAATATTTGCATCTTGTGTAGAAAAGTAGAAATGATGAGGAGTGCCAATCACCTATTCCTCCATGGCAAGATGGCCCTAAGTAATTGGCACACCTTCTTCCACCTTTTTGGTATAACCTAAGAGGTGTCAAGAGCATGGAAGATCTCTTCAAAAGCTTGAAAGTTGCTACATTTAAATGGCGCAGCCAAATCTTGTGGAAATTGCTCCCTCGCATGATCATGTGGGGTATATCGAAGGAAAGGAACATAAGAAATTCAAACAACCTGTCCTTCAGAAATAAGGAATTGAGAAAATCAAATTTTCTCTTATTGAATGGGCCAAAACGATGAAGATCTAAGGGAGACTCAACTCTCAACCTCAAACTTGCTAAATAATTGATATGATGTTATTAATCAAGGCAACAAACCAGCAGTTAAGTTGGCTAGATGGGTCCCCCATCCGGTTGGATGGTGCAAGTTGAATGTGGACAGTATTTTAATGGGAAAATCAAGCAATTTTTTTCCAACTGTATGCAACTAACACCACCAATTCAATTTGGTAGTGCATCCAAATGTTCTCTTAGTGTTTGGGAAAACAAAAAACAAGAATTATTATCTAAATAATACTCCTGATTATTAGCAAAATAATTCTTTGAAAGAGAACTTACAATCCGACCAAACTCATCTGTTCTCTCAATTCGAATCTCCTTCTGCCCATCGTTTTCATAAATACCAACAAGTTTGCTCTTCTTCTTGTCCATGTTTCTGCCACCCCAATCTACAGTCTCCTTGAGTGTTCCTCTCTCTTTAAGCAGCTGAAGTGCACCTGATAATCCTTTCCCAACTGCAGGCTCATGGATAGTGGTATCTGGAACTAGGTCCTCTTTCTCCTCATTAACAGGCAATTCATCATCAGCAGTTTCATTTACCTCCATCCAACCACCACCTTCATCTTTCTCCTGGTCAAAGGATTTCGGTGCATCATCTTCCTCCTCAAAAACATTTTCAGTTTCAGGCTTATGGACATCTGAGATAGGGAACAAAAAGTTTGTAAACTGAACGCAGGAATACAATAAAACAAATGACAAATAAGGGAATCTGATAAAACAAACTATTCTCAAACATCACTATATTGCACAAATGCTCCCTCCATTCCCAATTGATACAAGGTACCAGTCTCTAGAGCATGTAAAAATGCAAAATCTCCATAAGAAAAAAGGGCTTTGCTAATTCGACAAGCATGATCACATTACCCACACATGCCAAACGTGGTACCATTACGCCAGATCCGAGCTAGTCCATGTGTGAACCACCATGTGTGTGCCCTGGTGGAAGAACCAGGCCACTACTGGTCAGATGGGCCACAATGTACAAGATTAATGGGCAGCTAAGAAGAAATCACCCAAGCTTTTCTTAGCCATCTGCTTAATTTGCTCATTGTGGCCCAACTCTTGGCTAGACCAGCCCAATATTGGGCCAAGGCATCTACATGGTGCAGCCCAACTAATGGACAGGTAGGATGTTCTGCATGGCAATAGGGGCAAAGATTTATAAGCATGTGGCATTAACAAACCATACAGCCAAAAGAAAAAGAAAAAAAAAAAAGAAGAAGAAGAAGAAGAAGAAGAAGAAGAAGAAAAAGAAAGAAAGAGAAAGAAGGATTACCTTCATCAAGCTTTATTTTTGACACGAATTCTTCCATCTCGGTGAAGACAAGCCTCTTTTCTTGTGGGTCTCCAGACACGAGGTTCTGGCTTTCTTCTGTTTCATTGTCAGCAATAGCTAAAAGCGCAACTGCCTGAGGAACAGAAGCTGCTGTCTCATCCTGCCTCTTAAGCGCTAATTTTCTAGCCTTTTCCACTGACCTGTATAGATCGTCGTCTACATCTCCAAAAACAAGGTTGTCATCTTCCTCATCTTTGATGGTGAGAGTCTGCTCATGACGGAGCGCTTTTGATGCCTCCTCTGCTTTCGCATACGCTGCCTCATATGCACTACTCCTCATTTCAGCATCAGCTTTCTCTTGTTCCTCTTTGGCAGTCTGTCTCTTCCCTTCATTCCTAGAACCAAGATCCCCTACACCCAATCCAGCAGAGATGGCTTCTGCTTCGAGAGCATCCAAATCCAGCTTCTCTTTCTTCCGCAGGGATTTCTTCTTTTTGGGCTTTTTAAATTGAAGCATTTCTTCATGGGTGTAGTAATCCAATGAGGTCTTTCCAGAAGAGGTGAGGTCTTCAAAATGTGTGCTCGTGGAAGCACCCTGTAACCTTTTACGGAGCTGCAACAAATGTGTAATTTGTATGAGGGAAAATAAAAGGATAAAAAAATTGCTAAACACAGTCTTATGCAACAATCCAAGGCGCTACTACAAGTATTTCAAACTTACATGAGGCTAGCCACTCAAGACATGCATGCAACTTAAAATAATATGCAGAATGGCTTCTACCACAGATTCGACAGGAACTTCCATATTTGAGGTTTCCACCTGCGTAACAAGGACACCATTATGATCACTGTCTATAGATTTCCCATGACAGGCACATGGGGGGGGAGGAGAATGGGAACCTCAATATATCGTTTATTATTGTCTATTGGTATAATTCTCATATTATTGCTTCTCTCTGAATAAAATTGAGAAGTTGGCAAGTACGACCAAAAAATCCCATACTACTGATATGATATTAACGTAATTTGTTATTAGTTTAATGAAAATCTATCTCGGTCATTTTTCAGGATATTGCGTCGGGTTTCAGGTGGATGTTGACAGCTGTTTACAGGCCAAATCAGGCATTGCAAAGGCACTTGCTGTGGAGTGAGCTCAGTTTAGCGTGTGCTAGGTCGAGGATTCAGTGGTCCATTGGGGGTTGGGGGGGTAATTTTAATGTGAATAGATTCGCGTTTGAAAATTGAATTGAGGGCATATAACTAGGAGCACGAGAGAGTTCTCAAAGTGGGTGAATAGTCATAAAATGGTAGATATCCCTTTGGAGGGCATAAATTTACTTGGTCGAATGGGCAGTAAAGGGTTGTCATACTAAATCTACGATCGACAGATTCTTATTACCGACTGAATGGGTGGAGAAGTTCCCGCTCTTGTCTCAATGGGGTGTTCCAAAACCAATGTCCGACCAGTACCCAATTCTTTTGGAAGTGGAAGAGGAGAATTGAGGCCCTCATCCATTTAGGTTTGAGCTTGTTAGAGGTGGAAGGTTTCTCTAAACTAGTGAGACAGTGGTGGGAATCATTCAACGTAACTGGTTTTGCAAGATTCGAGCTAAGCCAGAAACTTAAACTATTGAGGGGGAAAATCAATGTTTGGAAGAGGGAGGTGCTAGGGAATCAGAGGCTGATGTTGAAAACATTCTCAAGAGGATTCAGGCCATTGAATCAAAGGGGATAGCGAGGAATTGTCGGTAGAAAGAGCTATGAGGTTGAAACTCTCTCAGGAATACACAAGTCACCTTAAGGAGGAGGAGATTAAATCAAGATTGATTGAGAGCTACTCAATTGGAGGAGGACAAAAATACGAAGTTTTTTCACAATATTGCTACTGCCCGAGCAAGGAAAAGATTAGCAACATAATGGTGGATGGAAGCAGAATAGATGACAAAGACCAAGTCTATAGTTGTATTGTCCAACATTTCAAGAATTTGTTAACGGCCAAAAGATGGGAGAGACCCAGGCTAGACAACTTGCTATCCAGTCAGTTGTCGGTAGAGGATGCAGACTTCCTCAAGCGGTCATGTGGAAAAAATCAAATTTCGGGGGCCTTTGGGAAGTTCCCTTGCAGTTCCTAGAATGTATCGACGATATATGTCGATATCGACAAGTATCGTCGATACCAAGAAATTTTGTAAAGAGAAAACTTGTGATATTGATCGCCGATACATTGCAATATATCAAACGCTACGCGGGATTTTTTTTCCCAGTTACACTCCAGGGATGTTTTGTATCCCTGGAGTGTGATATCAATAATATCAGCCAATAGTCTCAATACTACAAACATTGCGTGGTTGTGGTGCAATGCTTCCGGCATGTTGGTAGTAAAATTGTTTGGGATGTCCAATTCCATTGTAATCTTAAAGATTTTGAGATAGTTTATTGTGTCTTCTCAGCATCTTGGAATCTATTTTCAGTCCTGGGAAGGACTTAGAAGACCGGCACCGGGTAAGTGACCACATACTAATCTAGATTTCCTCCAAATCCCTCTCGAGGAAGCTATGGCTCTCGAAGCTCCTTTTTCTAAGGAAGAAATTAAAGCAGCAGCCTTCTCCCTCGACAGAGAATAGTCCCCTGGTCCTGACAGATTCCTTTGGCTCACTTTCAGCAGTTCTTGGATGATTTGAAAAACAATGTGGCAGATTTTCTCTCAAATTTTTTTCTCTTCTAATAAGATTTCCTTAGCCATGGGGGCTTCCTTCATTGCCCTGATTCCTAAGGTTGACAGAGCTTCAGACCTCAAGGATTTTCATTCTATTAACCTCCTAGGTGCCCCCCTATAAAATCCTAGTGAAATTTTAGCTTCCAGATTTAATCGATGCTCTAATGTTATTTTGGAAGCTCAAGGGGCCTTTCTGGCTAATAGGCAAATTCTCAATTGCGCTCTATTAGCTCATGCATGCATTAATTCCCGTCACATAGAAGGATTTGGAGGCTTGGTCTGTAAGTTGGACATAGGAAAAGCGTTTGACCATGTCGAATAGGGCTATCTAGATTATATGTTGGGTAGTTAAGAAACACGATTAAAGCGAAAGGCCTTGTACATTTCCAAGCTTATTCTTCTACCATTTTCTTCATGAAGCAAATGAGAAGGCCGGCGATATGAGTAAAGGAGAGGTGCTAAGGGCAAGTTTCATCATCAATGACAAAAGAAATAAGCTCAGTTCATGAGGTTCAGGGGTCAGGGCAATGTCCTGCTTTCTTTCTTTTGTATTGCTGTGTTGTGTTTCTTAGTTGAATGATGGCCACATGCATCGTTTGTTCTGTTCTTTTTTACGTGTTGCTAAAATTGCTATTCATGAAAAAAAAAAACTTTGCATATTACGATCTAGATTTGGCAGTCAGCTCAAGTAGCTTTTTTAAAAAAGAAAGGTAATGAAAACTTTGTTGCGCGAAAGGTGCTAAACAAGGGAGAATGCAATCCCAAACTCCCATTACCAAGAGCTAGGTGGCTAACGCCCTCTATTGCCAAAACAGCAGCAATACAACTCGCTTCTCATCTAATATGGGTGAATGAAATGTTTAGCCTAGAGTCAAGGGCCCTGATTTCATTAAATGAGCAAGTAGAAGCCTAGTTGCATAAAGTGTGAGGGCAAAGAGGGGAGATTTGGGTGTGACAATGGGGACTCATATAACAGCCTGCTTCAAAATACTAGAATGTGAAAAAAATCTGGAAACTGGGAGCAGCAACATTAGTTCAAAGTGAGAACAGCAGCTTAGTAGAAGAATCCCACAACTAGCAGTAGGAAGTCCAATGGGAACAAAGAATGGTGAAGAAACATTGTTATGGCAAACATGACGCACATTATTTGCCAATGATAAAGGATTCAAAAAACAATCCCTGAATGTGACAACCATGTTGGATAGTTTTTTCACATTTTTGAGATATCGCAATCTTATGAAAGAAAGCAAAACCTATTGACATGTCAGATGACCAAAGGGAGCAAGGATTAAAAATTGGTTTTGGCATATCGTATCACTCACCACCGATACGGAATCATATCACCCTGTATCAGCTGTCTAGGGCCGATACAGCCGTACCATTCATGGACAATACTGGTACATATTGAGCGATGTGTACCAGTTTCGGGCGATACTTTAAACCTTGAAAGGGAATGCATAAATTATTAAATGGGGAAGGATTTAAATAGACAGGAACCTCTTCTAGCTTCTTTTCTGCTTTTCCAGTAAATTGTCCACTTTCATCCAGTGTTACCCCCTGGAAGAAAAAAAACGCAAGTAACAATCAGAAAATGTTACAAGTTAACATGTTTACTTTTTCTATTTTTTGTCAGAAGCATGTTTGCATATTCAAGAGAAGAAAATTAACCTCATCCTCCATGGGATCATCATACTGTGGAAGCATTCTCTTTTGAGAACCAGGATCATCATTAAACCTAAAATCATTAAGATCAAGGATAAAATTAGTAAGATAGTGGACTTTGAGGAAGTTATCCAATTATATTTTCCATTTATCAAAAGTAAGTCGCTCTTACTTGTCCGTGTATATCCCCGTTTTCTTCTTTGCAGCACTGTAAGCGCCATCTCTCTGCTTCTGCTCGCCAATCTCCACATTTTCAAGCACGTCAATCTCTGTGGTATAGAATGCATTTTCAATTTAGGCAAATCTGGAAACCACACAAAGATACTCACTATATTCTCAAGAAAATAACCACCTACCTTCGTTGATGTCACCATCAGCAAGTATATTCTGATCTTTGAGGGTCAGAACAACTGCTCCACCCTGAAGTACCTTATCAAGCCCATGAAGAACTTTAACCCCCGCAAGATCCTCTGCTTTTTTTAGTAAGGAAAATTGTAAGATCAAGCTATACCCAAACTGAGTCAGCGACAATAACTAAAGTGCATGATAAATCATTCTTCTTCATATTTGCAAATAAATCTGAGTGTTAAAAGTCAAACAACACTTATAAAGCATGAATCAAAATTCCATCCCCATGGTAAGCCCGTACCCACCTCTAAGGGCTAACATCCCTGAATCAAGCGGAAGCTAATGTGTATCCGACCTGGCCAAAATCAGGCTTATCAACATCAGGTAGACCACACATCTACAAAAGAATTGATAGCTCAAAATGTTTAACACAGACCCAGAGTCAACAAACACATGTGGCCTACCTTATGATGGATAAGCCTACTTTGATCGTGTCATCTACAATATAGGGTTAACCTGATGCCGAGCTCGGATGTCGCATACAACATGCCAGATTCGCATGTTCAGCACTGTCTGAGGTGTGTGTGGGCTTAGCAGGACCCCAAATTCTATTGGTATGACATAATAGCAGGTGAGAAACAGTACTTCCTGTGTGCTGAGGCCCCTCCTCATCTTCACTGTCTCCCTGATCAACCTTATCCTGGTGAAGTCAAATTCACAATGCATAAGCATACACCTTATACAAAGAAAATAAGAGTGAGAAGATGCATGAAAGATACACATACGAACCTGCTCCTCAAAAGCCTTTGATAGATGCAAAGCTTTTTCCTTTTCAGCATTTATTTTTTCCTCAAGCTTCCTACTCTTACTAACCCATGCTAAAACCTCAGAAACTCCTTCAGTCTTTTTCTTCAATCTTTCTTCTTTCATTCTGTAGGACAATAACCCATGTCAGAAGGAAAAGCATTCAATAATATATATAGAGGAATGCTCACCTGCGCAGCTTCTTACATGCACACCTTTGCACACGTGTCATGGCACAGAATCTGAACAGTCCACGTGATGCAGCACCCCTTGAAACCCTATGGGCCCAACTTTCAGCCCGATACAAAACTCTGGTGGGCCATAGCAAAGATAAATGCAAAATCAAGGGAGGAAATTGTTTCCTTTTGCAATGGCCCACCAGAGTTTTGTATCGAGCTGAAAGCTGACTCCATAGGGTTTCAAGGGGTGCCACATCACACAGACCGTTCAGATTCTGCGCCCATGACACGTGTGCAAAGGTGCGCACTTCTCTCTCTCTCTCTCTCTCTCTCTCTCTCTCTCTCTCTCTCTCTACATATATATATATATAAAGAGAACAAGGCAGCATAGCGCCATGATTAATGGTAAATGGTGTGCCGTAAAAGCCGTTATGTAAAGGTAAAGGTGGCAACCGTTACACGTTACGGGGTCGTAATGGGATTTTTATATCTTTTCATAATTGTGACTTGTGGTTTCAGTTAGACATTATTAATGAAATTGGTTTGCTTAGAAAGTTGTTTATGTGATAATTATTTGATTTGGTTTATATATGTGGATTAGCTTTTGATAAATGATAATAACAACTTGTTTGAACATGCTTATAATTGATAAAATGAATCATCTTTTAGGCATTTTTTTATTTTTTTTTTCCTTTTTTCCACTACTTATTATATTTGTCCTATTTTTAAATTTAAAAATAGAAGTATCGTGTAGCTTATGCTACACACTACGTATTTACGCTACATGCTATAGAGGGTTGAGCGCTACGCATCATGCTACCACTATTAAAACATTGGGATAATGTGTGCCGCTGTGATATACACTGAAGATACACAATATTGCTTTATTGTCAAACCTTCTGCTCAGTGGGCGGGCGCAACAACTACATGGATACATATCGGCTACCACCGAAAGAAACGGACGACTTCATTCAATGACTTTGTGATTGCCCTTTGAACTATCAGAATAAGGTAAAGCTTGAAGAAACCTTTGTACTCTATTAATTTCTCAGTCCCTCTAGTCGAGTGGGCGTTAGCCGGTCTTTCAGCCATATCCCCCTAAAAACCATACATGCAGGTCTCCCCGCATGCGGCTTACGCCATTCAAGGTGGCCCACCCCCAATATTCATTCGCAAATCCTGTAGTGAAATTGAGACAGCTCAAGCTTCAAAACGTATGCGCGCACTAGCACGTTGTAGTAGTAGGTTTGAAGTCATCGCTTGCTAGCTTCAAAGGCATTGCTTGCTTAAAAACGATTATGACTATCTATTAAAGTCAAAGGTCCAGTTGAAGAAACACAAGCACTGTGCACAAGGCCCAGGAAGGAATTCACATTGTCTGGCTGACCGGCGATTACTAGTGATTTCGGCTTCATGCAAGCGAGTGGCAGCCTACAATCTGAACTAAGGACAGGGAATTGATATGTAATTTGTATATTAAGTAATGAATGTTATTATTAACGAAGCTGTTTGGCTAGATTTTTACTTTCTGCTTAGTGCCGATTGGGTGGACAGATTTCCGAAGGTTTATGTGCGTGGTCTTCCTGGGCCCATATCCGATCATAGTCTGATCTTATTAGAAGTAGACGATGTTAGTTGGGGCCCAAACCTTTTCATTTTGAATTGATGTGGCTAGAAGTGGAAGGCTTTTCGGATTGTGTTGAAGTTTGGTGGACCTCCTTTAGGATGGAATGTTCGGTTGCATTTTGATTGTCACAAAAGCTTAAACTTCTCAAGGGCATGGAAAAAAGATTTTCTTGGTAAAAGACATGAGGCAGCCAAAAACATGCTTAGTGCAATTCATGAGTTAGAAATCAAAGAGGAGGCAAAAGCCTTATCTGAGGAAGACAAGACTAAGCGAGTTTTGCTTGCATCAAAGTATTTGGTATTTTGAAAGAGGAAGAAATTAAATAGAGGCGAAAGTCAAAAGATTTATGGTTAAAGGAAGGTGACAAGAACGAAAAAGGACGTTTTGCCTAACATAGGCCTCATCCTCGGTAATGGTGAAAAAATTCGCCTTTGGGACGATGTCTGGATAGGAGATCAACAATTAAAACTTAGATTCCCTCTCTCCTACCAGATCGCGACATCAAGAACAGGGTTTGTTGCTGATTTCTTTCATTTTGCTGGAGGTAAGGTTGTCTGGAATGTGAATTGCAGAAGAAATTTAGAAGATTGGGAGGTTCCGGACTATACAGGCCTATTGGAATGTCTCTACTCCTCATCTCCCTCAACCTCAGAAGATGAAATTTATTGGAAACCAGAAAAGTCGTCCCTTTTCTCAGTCCACTCCCTATACATTCAGCTGCATAAGCAAGAATCTGCGCCTAATTCCAATCACTCTTTTCTTTGGAAGTATGTTGCCCCTCCGAAAATCATCATATTTGGTTGGCTGGCTGGTAGGAAAAAAAGAAAATTCTGACCATAGACAACCTCATGAAGAAAGGTATGATCCTCCCCAATATATGTTTATGCCGTATGCGTTCGGAAGAGACCGTCGATCATCTTATGCTTCACTGTTAGTTTGTTCACTCCATTTGGGCTGAGTTCATGAACAGTTTTAATATAAGTTGGTGCTTCCCGGCAATGACAGATCTATTCTTGCTAGCGTGGCACGGAACTCATTTGGGTAAGACGAAAACTACTATCTGGAGAATGGTGATCCTGGCAGTGTGGTGGTCTGTTTGGGGGGAAAGAAACAACAGATGCTTTAGAAATCTCTCCAATTCGGTAGGATCTGTGGCGTCTTCAGCTAAGCGGCTCATCATAGAATGGGCTCTCCATGTTAAGGATCTTTCAGGCCCTTACTTCTTTTTTTTGGGCATGTAATTTGGAGGCTTGCTTTCTCAGCAGCCTCCCCTCTTTTTTAATGAATCTCTTCATCTTTCAAAAAAAAAAAAAGGAAGGTGACAAGATTATTCATTTCTTTCATGGCATCGCTAGTGCAGGGGCAAAAAACAATTGTAATGGCAGTCTAGTGGTGGAGTGAGTTCGTTCAGGTAGAAAAAAAGGAACAGGTTTGCTCGGATATTGTGCACTTCTACTCAAATATGATTTCTAGTGAGAGTGGGAGAAGACCAACGCTATACAAATCTTCCCTTTGCTAGTATCAAGCCATCAGATAGGGAGTCCCCAAAGAAGCCAATCTTTGAAGAAGAAATCAAAGTTGCAATTAGCTCTTTGGGTAGAGACAAAGCTGTATGCCCAGATGGTTATCTTATGGCTTTTTTTCAAGTTTTTTGGGAGGATCTCAAGAAGGATGTGGTGGACTTCATTCAAGAGTTCTTTGTAAAAGATAAGGTTCTTGCGGGGATGGGGCCATCATTCATAGTCTTCATTCCTAAAAATAAGGTGCGAAGAGTCTTGTTGACTTTCGGCCTATCTGTTTAATAGGCGGTCCTTATAAGATATTGACCAAATTTCTAGCATCTAGATTCTAGATTCAAGAAGGTTCTGGTAGGTGTGATTTCCGAAAATCAAGGGGCTTTTGGCAGTAGATGGACAAATTTTGGATAGTGCTCGTTGCACTTGGATGCCTAGACTTCGGACATAAGAAAGGCAAGAGCGGAGTGGTTTGTAAACTAGATATTGAAAAGGTACATGACCATGTCAATGGGGAATTTCTTGATTAAATGCTCCATGGGTTGGGATGTGGCAGCAAGTGGATTAAATGGATGATGGCCTGAGTGTCATCGGCTTCCTCCTCCATTTTGGTTAATGGCTCGCCTCAAGACTTTTTCAAAGCTTCTACAGGCCTTGGGTAAGGGAATCCGTTCTCTCTTCTTGTTCGTGGTGATGGCGGGAGCTCTAAGTAGAATGCTAGCAAAAGGGCAAAAAAATGGTATTATTTTGGGATTCAAAGGTTTTTCTCTAGGGGAATGCATCTCCCATTTGCAATTTGCGGATAACACTCTTATTTTGAGACGTTGAATCTTATACGGTGGACAACTTGAGGAAAATAGTAGGATGTTTTGAGGAGGTTTCAGGGCTTACGGTAAATGTTACAAAGAGTGAGATGTTTGGGTATAAGCCTCTCCATGGACGAAGTTTCTGGAATTGCTACAGTATTCGGTTGCATAGTGGGTTTGTTTCATCATATTTGGATCTTTCGTTATGCTTGGGAAAACCAACGAAACATCTGTGGGACAAGGTTATGGAAAGATTTAAAAGGACCTCTCTAAATGGAAGATTTGTCATCTATCGCTTGGAGGGCGTACCACACTTATCAAAGCTATATTATCCAATCTTCCTCTCTATGTTATGTCCCTCTTCAAGTGTCTAAAATCTGTCTTGGACAAACTGGAGAAACTAAGGTGCGAGTTCAAGGGCATAAGTTTCATCTGCTCAAGTGGGATGAAGTATGCAAACCAATTAATGAAGGCGAGTGGGTTTTCAGATTCTAGAATCCATGAACGTGGCATTGTTAGGAAGGTGGCTTTGGAGGTTTTGTCTGAAAGATGGTCGGCTTTGGAGGGAGGCAATAGATTCAAAGTATGGCGTTCAACTGGGGGAGTGAGGGACGAAGAGATCATCCCCCTATTGAGCTACGGGTATATGGAAAGTGATTGCCTCCATCGGTCCTTCCTTCAAGCGAGGTTAGATGTTCTCTAGTGGAGATGGAACTCGCATCCGCTTTTAGGAGGATCCTTGGTGTGGGGACAGATCGCTGAAAAGTGAGTTCCCATTGTTGTCAAGGTTGGCCCCTTCTAAAAATATGCTGGCAGCTAGTTGCTTCTCCTCTCTTGGAGTTAATAGGGTTTGGTGCCCTCCTTGTAGAAGGGATTTATCTGATGAGGCGGCGGATGAGTATGCCAAATTGTTGGAGCGATTGCGTTATATTCATCTTTCCCCATCTCTCTCGGACACTCCGGTTTGGACTGCATCTCTTTCAGGCAAATTCTTGGTTTGAACCTTTTATATGATGATTTGCAGTTCATTATCTTCTCCTTGTCAGGTCTTTTCTCATGGGTTCTGGTTCTATGGTGCTCCTAAGGTGGCGGTTTTTGCATGGTTGGTAGGGAGAAAAAAGAGTATCAACCATAGATATTCTTCAAAAACATTCAATGATTCTCCCCAATATTTGCCTTATGTGTATGAATGATGTGGAATCAATTGATCACCTGTTCATGCATTGTCCGTTTGCAAGGCAGGTTTGGTCAGTGTTTGTCTCTATTTGAAGTAGCATGGGTAATGCCTTCTTCAGCTAGCAACCTCTTTTGGGATTGGCATGATGTATATCTTGGAAAGGATGAGCTAATCATATGGCACATGGTATTGCTAGCAATTTTGTGGAACATTTGGAAGGAAAGAAATAGAAGATGCTTCGATAATAGCAAAGGTCTGTGGAGGAGGTTTTTTGGAAGTCTTGTAGAGATATTGTAGAGTGGGCCTCTGGGGCAAAGATTGTCAAAGATTGTAATATTTTGTCTTTGCTTAAGTTGTAACTTGTAATTGGGGTTGTATTCTTTTGTAATATTTTGTCTTTGCTTAAGTTGTAACTTGTAACTGGGGTTGTATAACTTGTATTCTTTCTGTTGTGATTGTTGTCACAGCAGTTCTTCAATAAAATTACAGTGCTCTTCAAAAAAAATTATAGAACCCATATCTCTACATTCTAAATATAAATTTAAATTACAACTGAACCAACACTAGGCATATAAGACAATGTTCAGGTCGGTAAAAATAGCAATTTGGATCACAAATGACCCATAAATTGGGCCACCTATTACGGGATGGAAAATGTTCGGGAGTTGGTGATTTAGGTAACATTGGGTTGACGTTTTACTTCCAAAACCCAACAATTCTATATTCAACTCCAAATTCAAAGTAGAATTGGATCAATAAATAACCAAATTTTACTCAAGGTAAAATGAAATGGCGATGTTTCATGATTGTATGTTGTTACTCAAGGTAAGGTAAAGTGGCAAGATGGATATAAATCCCAAGCACATAGCTGTTGTTGAAACCAACCAAAGCTACGACCCATATCCAAGTAGATATCCATAAGTAAAGGAAAAAATCATCATGAGTCAACGAATATGTGCTGTTGAGATTTTCAAATCCCAAGTATGCAAGATAGCTCCAAGCATATCTTTCAAAAAAAAAAAAAAGCTCCAAGCATGCAGATTGTAATATTGAAGAACCCCTGAAGAATTTACAAAGCTAAAATGTGGCAATATCTTAAAGATCATAACATTTTTTACTGCATGAATTGTATAAAATGTTAACTAAAAAGGGATGTTTACTCACTTTGTTATGCGGCCTTGAAGCTCTGAGGTTGATGAGTGTGACCCATCAAATGCCCGCTCAGTCTTTAGTTTTTGATCCTTGGTACCACCTCTATCATGGGTGTCAACCTCGTTGTTTTGAATTCCCTTCCCTTGCTCTGCGATGTCTCTATTGTCCCCGTAATCAACTTTTAGCTTCTCATCCTTTTCTCTTTCCTTGCCCCTTACCACCTCCTTCCCATAACCCTCATCTTGGTTCCTCCCACTCACTTTATCCCTTTCTCTATCTTTACTCCTCTCTTTATCTCGATCTTTTTCCCAATTCTTATCTCTATCCTTCTCTTTCTCCTTCTCCTTAGTTTTCTCCTTACCTTTTTCCCGTTCCAACCTATCCCAATCTTTATCCCTTTCCTTCTCCCTCTCCCTATCCCGATCTTTACCTTTCTCCTTCTCCCTTTCCCTCTCATTACCCCTATCACGCTCCTTCTCTCTTTCCCTGTCCTTATCCTTCTCCCTCTCACGGTCTTTCTCCTTCCCCCTCTCCCTCTCCCACTCTTTATCTGACTTCTCACGATCCCTCTCCCGCCCTTTATTCCTCTCGTAGTCTTTATCCCTATCTCTTGCCCGCTCCTTACCACGCTCAAACTCCCACTCCAAAGAACGCTCCTTCTCCAACTCTCTATCCCTGTCCCGCTCCTTCCCTCTATCCTTCCCCCTCTCGTGCTCCCTCTCACGGTCTTTATCCCTTTCACGATCCTTATCTTTATATTTATCCCGGTCGTGGTCTTTCTCCCGAGTCTTATCCCTACTCCTTTCCTTGTCCTTATTATGTACCTCTGTCTCTTCCTTCCTTCTTTCCCTACTTGATATGCGATCTTTGTCCCTCAATTCTTGCTCTTTATCCCCCTTTTCCTTTGATGCATCATGGGTCCTGTTCCTTTCTTTCGATCTTTCTCTATCTTTGCTTTTGTGATCCTTCTCTTCTCGTCTCCCCTTCTTTCTATCCTTGCTCCTGTGCTTTCCCGACTCCCTTGACTTCTCTTTGTCTTTAGTAACTGAGCTGCCACCATTATCATGCTTATGATCGTTCTCCATGTCGACTCCTTTCTCTTCTAAATCATCCATTTTCTCTTCTTTATATACCTCGCCTGGAGAACCATTCTCAAGACTAGCAACCTCGCCATCTTCATATCTCGAACCATCCAACTCCATATCCATGGAATAACTTGTTTTGGCAAAATTTGCAAATTTGAAGCAGGATTCTGCAAATATGTAGAGGGAAAAAAAAAACAAAACAAAAAATTAAGTGATGGAGAAAAATGAGAAAACCCACGGTCCTTCGTGTGGCAAATGACAATTCAACCAAAAAACAGGGTCATATAATGCTCAGGCAAGTTGCCGAAATTTTCATTTGGGTGAAGCATTCTGCACAGGTGCAGCCCATAATGTAGAGATCCAGATCATTCATTTCATGGACCCACCACGGATAGTGGCTGGACCGAAAAATATCCTCCATCAAACAATCCCAGCCATCCTGTCAGTGGATGTTTTGCCATCAGGCATCACCCATTTGCTAAAATTCCTCTCTAAATGATCATTTGCAGGCAAATAGACAGATGGCGAGGATAGACCGACTGAGGAGGTTAACACAGCATCGCACATCCATGGTGGGCCACACAGGCAGAACAGTCCATCTCCCTGAAGAATGGGCCCCATACATGCAGAATCCTGGACCGAGTAAAAACATCCGCAATTCAGACTGTACTTTTTTCAAAAACAAAAGAAAAAAAAAAAATCTCAAAGTGGAAATTTCTAATTCAATTCAATGCTGAGATTAGTGGCAAAAATTAGGAGATATACATTTACACAATCTGTTCTTTTGAAGTCTACCCTAGTTTCAGTGTTAGAACAGCACAAGGCTAGAAAAAACGGCGTGTATGTATCAGATAGGGAAGATATGTGTACAAGAGAAATGATCAGATACAGCAGTTGTATCACGAGTTCTAATACATACATTTTGTTCCCGCCCGCCTGTCAGACGTGCAGAATATCCCATCTGTCAGAAGGTGGGCCACACCATGATGAGTACCTGAAATGAAAATCGGGTAAATCCACTCATTGGGTGGGCCACACCAGTACATTAAGCCATACCATTGGCTGTCCGTTGATTTGGATGTTGTGTTCTGCTCGATGGATGGATCCGCCTGATTTTTTAATCCGGTAATAATCATGATGCGGCCCACCTTTTGCACGGACTAGATAGTCAGTCTACACATATGGTATGTTGGCGGGAAAAAAACTGAAATTATAAAAGGGAAAATGAGAAATTTAGGGTTTTGGATCTGAAACGAGAAAAATCGGATTGAGCTGAAGAAAAAAATCAAAGAAATTACCTGCAATCGATCGCTTGATCGACCAAGAGAGAGAGCGAAATCTCTCTTGAAATCGATTTCAGAGAGGGAGAGAGAGAGAGTGAGAGAGGAGGGGCTTTTGAAGGTTTCCGATTTTACTGCGGGACGGATGTGAGGATGAAGTGAAGAAGGGAAGAATCGCGCGAACTGGGGACACGTGCGTGCAACATCCGAGCTCTGTGGGGCCCACCGTATGTGTGTATAAAATAAAATCCGGTTCGTCCGTCAGTTGCGAAACCTGGATACGGATTGGCTACTCCCCTGCCAGTAGCCCGGTGGCTGATGGTCGGTGCTCTGTGGGCCCACCATGATGTATGTGTTTCATCCATGCGGTTCATCCGTTTTTACATATTATTTTAGGGCTTGATTCCAAAATGAGAGGGATATAAATCTCAGGTGGACCACAGTACAGGAAAACAATAATGATTGGATATCCACTATTAAAATCCTCCTGAGGCCCACTGTACTGTTTATTTAACATGGAATCTGTTGATTAGGTCATACATACCTAGATGAAGGGAAAAAACAAAGATCATTTTGATCCAAAACTTTTATGGCCCCAGAAAGTTTTTAATGGCAGACGTTCATTCAACAGTTTCCTGTTATGTGGTCCACTTGAGATTGGGATAAAACTAATTTTTCGTCTAATAACCTATAATGATCTATAAAAATAGATGGATGGCAAAGATGAAACACATACATCATGGTGGAGCCCACCGAGCACCAACCACCCGCCATCGGCTGGTGGCACGGGAGTAGCCAAACTGTTTCCGCGGAACCCTGGCACGTACGTGGATACCCTCCTGCGAGGAGACGGACGCGGATTGCGTACTACCCCCGGCTGTCTCTGGCTCCGAACGGGCAGTTCTGTGGGTAGGCTCACCGTGATGTATCTGTACATCCAAGCAGTCGGGCCCTTTCTTCGTATTATTTTAAGTATCAAACAAAAATGAAGTAGATCCAACAGTATAATAGACCACACCAAATAATAAGCTTAGTTGCATTTAAATGCTTGCATTAAATGCAAGAGTCATCCGTGGTGTGGTCCATTTGACCGTTGGATATGCTTCATTTTTGTTTTGATTCCTTAAAATAATGTGAGAAGAAAGATATCACGGTGAGCCGGCCCACAGAACTGCCCGTTCAGAGCTAGGGAAGGGCAGGGATAGTACGCAATCCGTGTCCCGAGGAGACGGATTGGCTACTCCCCACACCAACTCAGTGGCCGCTGGTGGGTGCTATGTGGGCCCCATCATGATGTATGTGTTTCATCCATTCTGTTCATCCATTTTTATGGATCATTTTACGATTTGATACAAAAATTGATAGGGACCTAAATATTAGGTGGACCACAATACAGGAAAACAGCAATCATTGGATATCCACTGTTAAAATCCTCCTTAAGGCCCACTGTACTGTTTATTTGACATCTAATCTGTTGATTAGGTCATAAAGACCTAGATGAAGGGAAAAAATAAATATTAGCTTGATCCAAAACTTTTATGGCCCCCAAAACGTTTTTAATGGTCAACGTTCATTCAACACCGTTTCCTGTATTGCGGTCCACTTAAGATTGATATATACATCAATTTTTCTTTCATACTATAAAATGATTTATAAAAATAGATGGATGGCATGGATGAAACACATACATTATGGTGGGGCTCATGGAGCACCAACCACCAGCCAATGGTCGGTGGAGGGGGAGTAGCCATTCCATTTCCCCTACGAAGGCCTCTGTAGGAAGTTACTGCAATGGTCACGCGGATTGCGTCCTACCCTTACCCAGACAATAATCCATTCTGGGCAGTAATTCATTCCAAGGCTCTATGGGCCCACTATGTAAGTGTTTTATCCACTCCATTCATTGTTTTCTTGTATCATTTATATTTTTTACAACACTGTTAGCCACCTCCACTAGGATTGATGCTAAAACCTCAATGTTGAAAGGTGTCCTTCACTCAATCTACCATTATTAGGGTTATTTGGCCGGTCAGATTAAGAGGGATTAGGAGGGATGAGATGGTAAAATCCCAGAATACGCCAAACGAGCCAAACAGACCCGATGAACTTGTTCCGGATATAGCAAACCCATGGATCTTAAACCAATTCACTAACATCACCATCGTCACCTTAAATTTGATCTCATCCCTATTAATCCTGTTCAATTGTGACTGGGGCGTATTTGGTTGGACGGATTGGAAGGGATTGGAAAGTGAAATCCCAAGATCTACTGGCATGTCCAATGGAGTTAGTGAACTTGTCCCGGATATAGCAATCCCACTGTTCTCAAACCAATCCACTGACACCGCCATCATTACCTTAAAATCCATCCCATCCCTCCAAATACCATAGGATCCGTTCCGGCCAAATAGGCCTTTAAAACCTTCCTAAGCAACATGATGTTTATTTGAGATCCAACCTATTCATAAGTTAACACACGGATGTGGCCAGGGGAAAACCCAAATATAAGCTTGATCGAGCACTTCTGTGGTCCTGAGAAGTTTTCAATGGTATTGGTAGGTTTTAATCCCCACTGCTTTCTGCGGTGGAGTCCACTTGAGCTTTGGATCATGCCCTAAAATGATATCCCCAAATGGATGGACGGTGTGGATACAACACATACATCACGGTGGGCACACGTAACTTGGTGACGTCACTTCGGTAGCCAGTCGCTACTAGTATGTCAGTAACAATCCGCGTCCGCTTTGCCCCTCTTCGAATCAAAAGGCGTTTAAACCCTCCCTCTCTCTCTCTCTCTCTCTGAGCAAAATCCCCGCGCTTTCCTTTTCGTTTTTTGAAAATGCTCTGCTCCCTCTCTTCCAAAACCTAGATTTTTAGAAAACTCAATATCAAAATCCAGGGTTTTATTTTATTTTTTCCTTTCTTGAAGAATCCATGGAAGCGGTCGTCGTAGATGCCGGATCGAAGCTCCTCAAAGCTGGATTCGCTGTCCCCGATCAAGATCCTGCCATGGTAAACCCGACTCCCTTGTTTCTCGTCCATGAAAATTCCATCGAACTTCACATTTTTCATCTGATTTCTGAAAATCATCGAAATATACACGCGTTGATGCTCCATAAACCCTAAACAGAAGGAAATTCAGTTCGTCGACGTCTCTTTCTATATTTCTTATTGCTATCATGGTTAGAAAGTGTTATAACGGCAATTAAAACAGTAGCCGTGACTCTAGTTGGGTAATGCAAGGAAATGGCATCTGTATTTTAAACAGCCGTCATCAGATAACAGGCATTACAACTCGTGGTGCCATACCATCTGTGCCGTGAACATGCTGCTTGTGCAGAACATCTGTATCATTAGAACGGTAGGCCCCACCATGGAGATCACCCATATTGAAAATCAGGCCGATCCATTCACTAGGCACGCCACACCTGTATGTCGTATCAGAAACTCAGTCGTCCATTGATTTCAATGGTGCGCTCTACCCAATGAGCTGGCCTGTCTGATTTTTTGTCCCAGGTAATCTTCATAGTGGGGCCTACTGTTTTTGTGGTAGGGATGTCCTACACAAGTAGCATGTTGGTGGGAAAGATGGTACAGCACCACAAGTTGTGGTGGCATTACCTGTGGGTGAGTGGTTCTCTGCTCTTTTTGGGGTCATGTCAAAGATCCAAGTTTTGATGTTCCTGTGTTTTGCAGGACCCATCTTTTCTGTTATTCAACAGTAATTGTGTTTGTTGTTATGCCGTCTTTGGAACCTTGGTTAGTTTTATAAGAAGGAATGATTTTTTTAACTCAGAATTTGAGTTGTCGGATTTCGATTTTCTTTATTCCAATTGTCAAGGATAGTTTCATGAAAAAGTGGATTAAATTCGAGCAATCCCAACTCACAAGCAGAATGGGGATTTTGCTGGTAGTTGTGCAGTTTGGCTACATGGAAAGGCAAGACCACATTACATGGGCTATGTTTTTCCATCTTTCCTTTTTTGCACCAAATCAGTGTCTGCTGGGTTTCAGGTCCTAACCGGAGTGCAGCAAATATTAGAATAAGTGCTGAAGTGTCCTGCTTCCTTGCCTTCTAGGGACTTCCAAATATGCCTTAAAATTTTGTTACCTTGAATTTACCAGACTTTTTGGCATTTCTTCTGCCTTCTTTTTTTTTTTTTTTTTTTGGTGGGCTTTTGGCACATAAACCCCTGCTTTTTGGCCCATACCAAATGTCCCCTAGCTTTTAAGTATTTCTAAACAAACCCCTACCTTTTCGTCCATTCGTAAAAAACACTTTACAGTCAATGAGCCATATGTACCGTTAGTGTATTTTCACGTTGATGGTCTAGACCATTGACTGGCGTTCTGGATCAATCAACTTGGGTGCCACGTGATACCTATTGATCAGTGAATGTGCATCTATGTCCAATCATATAAATGGTTTAGATTGGTCTAGAGCATTGACCAATCAAATGATGCATGACAGGCTGCCATCCAACCACAACTACCTCATTAACCTCATGCTTGCCTCCTTGACATGCTTTGAGGCTCCACACCAGTTAGAACTTAGAAGACCCCTCTCTTTTGCTTTAAAGAACACCATTGTTCCCGAGGACGATTTGTTGAAAAAATGTGCTGCTCTCCTCTGCTTAAATTCTTGAACAATCCAAGGAATGATATATAGAGAATCTGATTCAACCCTGAGAGAAGACGATCTTTAAACACAAGATAGATGCAAAGACCCATTCTTTTATGATCCAAGGAATGATATATAGAGAATCTGATTCAACCCTGAGAGAAGACGATCTTTAAACACAAGATAGATGCAAAGATCATTTCTTTTATGATCCAAGGAGTGGTATATAGCGAATCTGATTCAACTCTGAGCGAAGACAATCTTTAAACACAAGATGATGCAAAGATCCATTCTTTATTCAATTGCCTCATTTAATCAATGTATGCTTTTCTGCCTTTTTAATGTATTTTACACCCTTGTACTCCCTCTGCATACCTCCAAAAAGTCGTTAACATCTTTTTTTTTTGGATGGAATCCTTAGTCTTCTGCACATGTTATTTTTCAGATTTGGACAATGGGGCAATTTTCTTTTTTTTCCCTTCAATTAATTAATCGGTGGATATGCAGTTCTAATATTTGATATGAAACAATTCAGATAATTCCTACCAAAATGAAACGCATGCCTGAAGATGGACAATTGAATGATGATTTGGCATTTGAGGACATTAGTGTGGATCCAGTTGTGAGGGGTTTTATTAAAGATTGGGATGCCATGGAAGACTTGTTGCACCATGTTCTATACACTGGTCTTGGATGGGAGATTGGAAATGAAGGGCAGATTTTATTTACAGATCCGCTTTCAACCCCCAAGGTCAGTGAACTCTGCTTTCACCTCGTTGCTTATTATTGAACTTGCTCCATTGGCCCCCGTCTGTACGGATGTTAATTCCCTACTCTTTCAGAAATTTTTTTTTGGGGTTAGATTTTTTATTTTTTATTTATAAATCTAAAAGGATTAGAATCCTGTAAGGTAGGACACTCGTTTGTCAAAGCATCCCCAACGGAGGCATAAAGGGCACCCTTGCCAGACAGTCCCTTAGTTGCCATTGAGCATTATGCTTATTATTCATTTATTCTTGACAATCATGTTAGCATGTTCTAGGATAAAGATCATGCTTATACTGTATTTTGTTTAGATTGTTAGCGACTGTTGTAGAAATGTATTTTGATTTACCATTCCTCTTCTTTGCAAGGCTGGTCCATGTAATGGTTTCTTAATCTCTAATTCAAAGGTTCCAGGAGTTGGTGCCATCATCTTCAAAAAAGAAATGCATTTTGATTTGAAAGGGTGCTAAGATCTACCCTTGGTTTGCAATGACTTTTGAAGATGTCCTTTCTTGGACTTCCCTTGAAGTGTTACATATATTGGAAAAAGCTCATCCTTCCTTGTGTCATTGGTGGGTACGAAATTGGGAATTTTATCTAAAAGGACTTCTGCAATTTCTGTCACTAAATAAACAGAAAATTCTCTTTTTCAAAAGTGGCACAAGTGGATGTCCTTTATGTTTAGACCTTGTTTTGGCATTATTGAATAAAGCCTATTAGTAGGTGAAATGAATTTATGTCAGACTTCTTTTGACGGGTTATTGAGTTTAAAGCAGAGCGACAATTTATAGTCTTCATTCTTGTCCCATGCTACTTGGACATGCAGACATGGAAAACACATGACTGTAACCCTTTCCCTCAATTCCATGCCATTTGGGCATGTAGACATGGAAAACATATGGCTGTAAGCCTGTAACCCTTTTCCTTGTCATTTTATCCCGTAAATATATCTTCCCGTTTGCAATTCAATGCATGATGAGAAGTGGTAGGGCGGTACTACAGTGTTTGGAATTTTCATAGATGATTCAGGTGAGATTGAGACCAGTACATTTGTGGGACTCGAGCCTGGGTTCTACCTTCTTGAAAGGGAGCATTCATTACCAGCTCAGCTGATGTGCATGTAGGTACCACAATTGTCACTTAGTGAATGATGAAAGAAGCACACTGTAATTGGCATCACTAAACGAGCCAACTCCAGATGTCTGTTTTCAAAATGGTTCCTCATTGAATTTATCTCTTGGCTCTTGTGTCTGTTGGTTCAACTCATATATTTGTAGATTGTGTCTACCACTCTTTGACTTGCCCTTGTACTCAAGGTTATCATTGGTCAGCTTTCTTCCTAACTATGTTGCCGTAAGGTTCTGTTGCCATCTTTTCCACATCTCCTTTAAAAAATTTTTTTTTTTTTTTAAATCGGAAGCTTGGTTATGAATACCAAAATCTTATGTTTCTGATTGGGTAATTTGAACTTGACATAGGGTGGATACGGATAGTAGGAAGAGAGTAGAAAGAAGAAGAAAATAGAGAAGGAATAATACCGCACAATCCAAAGAAATTAATTTTTAGTGTTTTTTCCCCTTGAGATATCTTTTTCAAAAAAAGAAAAAAAAAAAAAGAAAAAAGAAAAGAGAAGAAAAGAAAAAAATATTCGATATTCCAAGCCACTTGTTATTTGCAAAACCATATGCACACACATCATCATGATTGTCATCATAGCTTACTCCTAATCATCTATTTGGGTTTAGCTTATGAATGTTGTTTTGCCAATGAATCCTGTTTGAGGTTTTATCCTCGGTTAGTGAACAAGCCTTCATACCCTTTCCACACCTCAATCCAAGTCCTCGTCCGTCCCTCATTTGCTTTTTAGATCCTTCATCCCTAATTACTGTTCCCCTCATTACAGGAAGTCTCTAATCTTTGTTGCATATGAATGCACCATCTAAATCGCTATCCATCGTTTTATCTATTATTGGGACCACTCCGTAAGTTTCTTAAGATGACGCCATTCTTAATTCTATCCTTCCTAATCTTCTTACACATCCATGTGAAAATATCCTCATCTCTACAACAATCAATCTTTTCTCATGGTGCGTTTTAGTTGTACAACTGTTTGCCAGATATAGCATAGCCAGTCAAATAACTATCTTATAAAAAATTCCTTTAATTTTTCATAGTCATGCGATGATCACACCACATGCCAGAGGTACATCTCCATTTCATCTACCTAGCTTTAATCTTGTTGGTAACACCTCATCAATCTCCTATTCCTTTTTGAATAATAGATCCTAGGTAACATGAACCTATCTATTTAGTGCTGTACCTAGCTGTTATGGACTTTGGAATCCTGTTTTGCCAATCTCCAAAATAGGAATCAGTGTCATACTAGCTTGGCAAAAGTTTGAAGACTGGCTGCTTGACACCAACCCTCACCAACCCTCTTTCACTTGGGCTATGGACCAAAGTGTGCCAATGCTTATATACATAAATCACCATCATCTAAGATTTGCCCTAACTGATAGGGTTCAACTACACGAATCCTGTTCCACCATTCCACTCTATCAAGGACTATATCCTTAGTTAAATCATAGGTCATCAAGTCTTTGTTACTACCTCCGACATGTCCTTTTGGGCCTTCTCCTGGCCCTCGTAGACCCTTCAACTTGAACCCACTCCTAAGTCCTATCTGTTGCGGTTTTGGGTCTTTGACTCTTTGTTGCACATGGCCGAGTTATAAAGTCTACTTACCCTCATCTTATTACCTATTGGTGCTAATTCTAAGTTCCCTTGAATGTATTCATTTCTAACTCTATTCTTGTCTTGCCACTCATCCATCTTAACATCCTCATTTCAACTCAGTATTTTAAAGTGAGTAGTGTTTAGCATAGTGTTCACTCTAAAGTGTGAGGCATAAGCTATATGCTACTTCTAGAATTTTAATGAAGGTTGTGCTTGGTTGCATCAAATATCATGAAATTTCATGATATTTTGCACCAATTTAAATTGACTAATAATGAAATTTCATGATATTTGGTGCAACCAAACACAACAAAAAATAATATGAAAAATAGGATATTAACTGTAAAGATGAAGAAAGAGCAACAAAACTAGTCTAGTACTGTTACTTTTATTATTTTACCAAAATCGCTGAAATGATTAACTAATTTTTATTGAAAAATAGAAAGATGTAAGAAATCATTGAAAACAATAAAAATAACTTGCAATGTAAGCTATGTAGTGTGTAGTGTGGGCAATGTTATCAAAATCGTACGATTCATATCATATCGTATGGGTAAATCCTAAATAATCGTATGATTATTGTACGAATCGTATGATTATCGTACGAATCGTATAATAATCTTATCGAATCGTAAATGGGCCCAAAAAAATCTTTAAAAATAAAAATATTATTATTTTCTATTCAATTTTTTCTTTTTCTTTGCACCATTTTGCACGTAAAATATGAAAATGACTCTCCCCTATTAAAATATCGTCATCCTTTTTTTTTTTTTTTTTTTTTTGAGAGAGAGAGAGAGAGAGAGAGAGAGAGAGAGAGAGAGAGAGAGAGAGATTTGGGGATTTCGATATTCAAAAACCCAAAACAAAGAAATCAAGATATCTTTTTATTCATAATGGAATCAAATGTCATTTTTTCTAACATGATTTTACACAAGAAAGGTACAAAGAATAACATTTTTAAATGACTCTTGTATGTCTTTTAAGGTAAATTTTTCGAAAGACAACAAAAGATAACAAAGGAAAAAGACAAGAATCCTTTTCTATCATGATATGAATACCATATACATTTTCTCAATTGATAATATCATGTTACATATTACTTTTTTAGTGCATGTTGATGGTAAATGGATGATTGATGAGTTTGTAATCTTTTTTGATTTACGTACATCTTTTCATTTGTTATATATATATATATATATATATATATATATATATATATATATATATATATATATATATATATATATCTGTGTGTGTGTGTGTATTTGTAAATCAGAAAAAATCTTACGATTTATGATACGATTTGTGATTCGATATGATTCAACCCCTATTACGATTTACGATATGATTCAACCCCTGTTACATATCTTTACAACATTGAGTGTAGGCTATGTAGCTCCGAGTGAATGTAAATTAGCAGGTAGCATAGCAACATGTAACTCAAGCCTATTGTCATGAGCTACATAACATTAAGGCTAAGCTAAACTATGTAATATATGCTACTTGCTAGATAGCGTTAGCTATTTAAATTTTAAAACACTGTTTCAACTAAGCTCATCCCATGAACATGTTATTCCTTGACTGCCCAACATTTTGTCGCATAAAGCATGGCCGGTTTTATAACTATAGGATAGAATTTCTCCTTCAGTTTCATTGGCAAATGGCGATCACATAAAACTCTATAGGCACTTCTCCAACTCACTCATGCAGCTTGAATTCTATGGGAAACATCAATCTTTCCAGTCTCTTGAATTATGAACTCAAGATATCGAAAATGATAATTTTTGGTACTTCTCTAGCGGTCTTCACTACTGTTAAACAAAAACTGCATTACACATACCTTTTTTTCCCCTTCAGTTTGACTAGTTTTAAAACTTTTAGATTCTAAAGCATCCCTTGATAGTCCTAGCCAATGTTTACCCTCTCCCTCATCTCGTCAATCAAAACCATGTCATTGCAAGCAACACACACCACAAGACCTCTCCCTATAAATGCCTCATTAACTCGTTCATAACCAAAACAAAAAAGATATGGGCTCAATGTGACCCCTGGTGTAAGCCTAGAGTAATTAGAAACGCATTTCTGTCCTTTAGTGGTCCTCGCATTTGTTACAGCTCCATCACACATATCCTTAATCATGTTGATATATCCTCTTGAGACTCCTTTGTTTCCCAACACCTACTATATCATCTCTTTAGGGACCTATTGTATGCTTTCTCATACACACACTTGTATTAATGTCTGTATGTGGGTGTAAATGTATGTAATTCTCATCATCATCAGCAACACTACATTGCCACCATTTTAACAGGAATTCTCATGGTAATTTGGCGAAATTTCTTGGACTTGGTGCCCACCTGGCATCAGCCCCCCTTAACCCATCTAGGGACCGACAGGTGCAATTGCTTCCAGGTGGAGTTCATCTATTTTATATATTTTTTATAATAAACAGTAAATAAATAGTCCTTTCTGACCCACCTCGTCAATTTGCCAAGTCGTGGGATGACCCAACCCAGTGACTGACCGAGTCCAATCCTAGTATGGTTTTTGCACTATGAGTTGAGGTAACCTAGTTAATAGCCAGATAAAGTTGCATGGACCAGGATAAGTGACACAGAGAATGACTAGTATCATTGCTTGGTCTTTTGCAGCCACATCTCTGGGCTGAAAGTGTTTCCCTCAGTGAGACCTGTGAGCATCATTATCTTCCTTTTTTTTTTTGAATTTCTCCCTCTTTCTATATTGCCAGCTTCAAGGAAGGTCTGTGTATATGACGGTATTAATATAAGAAAAAGAGAAGTTATTTTATTAATAAAATAAGTAAAGAACCCTTACCTAAAAATCTCACACATGTGAATGCACGCGCACGTCGCATGCGCACATAAGAAACCTTTGCGTAAACTTATATTGGATTCACGATCACTAAATCGTGTTAAATTTCGCCCTTGATTATCCCCCAATACCCAAAATACTGTAGCTTATTGTAGCAGTAACACTTGGTAGCATTACTGTTGTACCCAAGGTGTCCCGTATCGGTATCGGTTGGCATAATGGTGACCTCCAAAACCGATACGGATACGGGGGCGTAACGGTGATACGGGGGCGTAACGGCCCGTAACGGCGCAAATTTTTTTTTTTTGCCAAAAAAATATGGATTAAATCCGGAATATTCTAAGCATTCCAAATATACATTCATTTATAAATTGGAACATGTTTATGGTGGTGTAACGGTCCACTCTTTAGTGAGAAGTTGTATCGGACTGTCTGATGAATTTATGAACCAGATAACCTGAATTTGACTACAAATTTCATATATTTAATTTTCTAACTATCTACTATCAATGATAGATATATTAGAATGAATGTAATATGAAAATATCTTACATTTAGGTGTTTGTAATTATTTTTTAGGGCCAAAATTCATGCGTAAATAGAAAAAAAATATAAAATGGCACCCCAAATATGTAAAATGCACATTAACATGTTCTACTATGATTAACACATCATATGGCATCATTAAAACAGCAAAAGAATCATTAAAAAATGATTTTTCGAATTTTCAAAAAAAGGGCCGAAATAAATGCGTAAATAGAAAAAAATATAAAATGGCACCCCAAATCTGTAAAATGCATATTAACATGTTCTACTATGATTAACACATCATATGGCATCATTAAAACAGCAAAAGAATCATTAAAAAATGATTTTTCGAATTTTCAAAAAACGGGCCAAAATAAATGCGTAAATAGAAAACAATATAAAAAATATATAAAATGGAACCCCAAATCTGTAAAATGCACATTAACATGTTCTACTATGATTAACACATCATATGGCATCATTAAAACAGCAAAAGAATCATTTAAAAATGGTTTTTCGAATTTTCAAAAAAAGGGCCAAAATAAATGCGTAAATAGAAAAAAATATTAAAAAAATATAAAATGGCACCCCAAATCTGTAAAATGCACATTAACATGTTCTACTATGATTAATACATCAAATGGCATGATTAAAACCTCAAAACAACCATTAAAAACTGATTTTTCGAATTTTAAAAAAAGGGGCCAAAATTCATGCGTAAATAGAAAAAAATATTAAAAAATTATTAAATGGCACCCCAAATCTGTAAAATGCACATTAACATGTTCTACTATGATTAACACATCATATGACATGATTAAAACAGCAAAATATATTAAAAAAAGTATAAATACATATTTTTGACGAATTTCTGAAAAATGGCCCACCGAACTTTGATTCAAAAAAATCTATAATATAATGTGTTTTTCTATCAAATACCTAGCTAAGGTTGGTCGAAATTAATAGTAGAAGGAGTTAGAAGCAGTTTGGAAGCAAGAGGTTTCAAAAAAACAGCAAAAACAGAGCTAAAAAAAAAAAGTTACTGTTTCGGGCCCGTTACGGGCCCGTAACGGCCCGTTACGCCCGTATCGGCCGTATCGGTCCCATATCGGCCGATACGGGTACAAAAATTGAATCGGCCGTTTCGGCCCCGAAACGGGTAACGGTTTGCACCGTTACCGTTACGTATCGGCCGTAGTAACCGATTTGGCATACCATGGTTGTACCTTACTGCAGCACTTACTGTACCACTCCCCTTTTATAGAAGGGCTATTAAACAGCTACTGAAAAACTGAATATCAGCCCCTTTTGGTGGGCTCAAGAGCTTGATTAATACATGTGGGGCCTACCAGATGGGTTATACTGCCCATAATTTGCGTCCCTGGGACCCACACATTCATCAATATGCTTCCTGCATTCGTCCCAACTTCTATTAGAACTACTGAATGTAGGTGAAATTCCTGTCTATGTTGACATATAGGACTGGCTATTCCACCTCTACAACTTAGCTACAGCTAGCTTTCAATGGAGTGAAAAATTTGCACCAACAAATCTTTGATTGTCCTAGAGACTAATTTGATATAATCCAGCTCTAATGCTTGCATTAACTTGCACTGAATCTGATGGAATTTCTCATTGTTGTTGGCCTATGCTTGGATGGGAGATCTCTCTCTCTCTCTCTCTCTCTCTCTCTCTCTCTCTCTCTCTCTGTAACACACGCACACACACCCCACACACACACACTTACACACGCACACGCTGTGGGATTTCACCACAGGTGGGTACTCGAACCCTTGACCTGGTTTTGAAACTCCTGGGAGTCTACCACCCGGGTAAGAGTAAGGACCCACTTGGATGGGAGATCATCAAAACAAGTGTGAGTGATACATACTGTAATGTTTTGCATTTCGTATGAGTGGTCTCTTTTTCTACCATATACTTGGAAATGGTATTATTGAATCAAATTAATCCCTTGCCATGAGATCGTTGGCCTCATTGAAGCAAACTTCCTTGAGTATTAGTTTGAGAGGGCAATGATTGCCAGTAGGAACACGCATGTCTGTGCACACACACCGATAAAAGCGATGAAAGTTCAAAAGAAAACAAGATAATGTGATAACCCCACGAAGAAATGAATTCAAGTTCCCTTGCTTCTTGTGTTGACATATTCCTCCCCCACTGCTAAATATTTTGAAGATATACTCCTGCCAAAAATTCGAATTGCTGATTGTCACCAAGTAATTGGGCATAGATTTTTACTTCTATGTTTGGCCTTATCTAAAATCGTAACGACATTTATAATTAATTTTTCATTCATCAAGTTTTTGAATTGTCTTTACAGGCTGTTAGAGAGCGACTGGTGCAACTTATGTTTGAAACATTTAACATCTCAGGCTTTTACGCATCTGAACAAGCAGTACTATCACTTTATGCTGTAGGGCGCATCTCGGGCTGCACTGTTGACATTGGGCATGGAAAGATAGGTAGTTATTCTGACACATAGGTGTCTGTTTACTTAACAGCATATAAGCTCAATGGGATGGTGTTGACAAGGTTATTTTGGTAGAATAGCTTTTTGATGATCGATGAATGAATATTGCAAATCCTTAAGAAACACGAAAGGAAAAAGAAAATGAATAGTATAAGAACTCAAATGAACTACACGTAGTTGTCAATTCCATCTGAAATACAATGGAAGTCAATTTCATCAATGAGGAAGAAATCAAATCTAAGATTCTAAATACACCTGTAATTATTCGCAACGCGAACGTGCTTCAGGCTTACCCATTACCAGTTACCAATCATGTGGTTAAGGCTACCCACTTTGGTGGATCTCACCTAACTTTCAACTGACCGCGAAAAAAAAGGGAACCACAATGCAAACTTAGGCGTGTTTGATTTTCGGGTGAAATGGTAAATGCAGCGTAAAAAAGTAATAATTACTCCCCCCTACATTTACAACTTACCTGATTTGACTACTTACTTTTTGACTCGAAAACCAAGAATATTACAAAATATCTGTGTGTCCCACTGTGATGCATTTCGCTTATCTACACCGTTCATCCATTATTCCAGTTGAATTCATAGCATGAGTAAAAAATTGAGGCATATCCAATACTCAATTGGATCATGTCATACAAAAAAGGGAATCGAATACTTACCGTTAAAAACTTTGTAGGGCCACTGTCTCTTTTGGCGTGGGCCACTTGAGTGTTGGATCCGCTTCATTTTTTGTCTCATGCTTGAAAATATTGTAATAAAACAGACTAATGGAATGGATATATCATTCGCATTACCTTGCAGTTCAAAAATTAAAATTACATCTTTTGAACCAATTTCACAGGCACAAATTCCCATGAATTTTCAAACGCAGTGAAATTGTAATAATTACTATTTCCCAGGTATTTCCCATTTCTTTGAAAAACAAACAGGCCCTTAAATTTGGTGTGAAGTATGACCCTGGAAGCGATTCGCTGTTGGTGAATTTTGGAACTAATCTACCACTGGAATACATAAAAAAAAACTGTTGGAACGAGTGAGAGGAGATTTTATTAACAGTATATTGCTTGTTGTATTTTAGTTTTTTCTTTTAATAAAATTCACTCTGTTTAAAAAAAAGTGTAAGAGGAGATTCAACTATGTGATCAGACTTTGTCCATTGGTTAGGGCATGGTTACTTAGCCACTTGGCTTTTACAATCTCAAGGCACAAAGCACGGCAGAGATGACTAGCCTGCCTAAGGTCACCTCGGTAATTTGAAGAGGAAGACTCTTGGTTTATAGGCTAATACTCATGAATAATGATGGTTTGATCTGCTGCATGGAATTCATGGTGTCGATGGCTGAATGGTTCATGTTCTATCCATTGAGAGATTGACTTTGTTCCTGGGGCACTAGTTTGAGGTTCTGACTGCCTTAATGGGCAGAAGCAGCACAATGATTAAACTGGTAAACTCCCTTAAACAGGGCTGAAGGGTGCATCACAGCATCTGTTCTCTTATTTAACATTGAAAATACTAGTAATGGATTTACAGTTTATAGACATGATTGAGCTAGCTTAAAGATTAGGATAGGCCTAAATGCTTCTAAACCAGGCTAATGACAACCATGGTTATTTTATTTTATAGAAGCAACATAAGCATTATTGGAGAAAATCAGTCATATGTTTCGCAGACTATGCTTTTAGACAGGTGGTACTATTCTGAATGTCTGATACTATTATTTTCCTGGAAAGTGACTTGGCATAGAAAGTTATGGGAGGCAGAAGGACAATTCGTTTGTTAGAGTATCTTATTACAATCTTATCAAAGCATTCTATTTTTTTTTTTGCTTATTATGGTGTTATGTGCTTGTGAAGTATCTTGATTTATTTTCCAATCAGTTACATGTATAGGCAACTAGTCTGGGAACACAACTTAAAAAACACCTTTGTTTCATGCAAGTCTTACTTTTATTTCTGAAATTCAAACCCTGCTTGTCTTTTTTATTGATTGACAATGATATATGATTGCTGCCTTATTCCATAAACTTTGTTGTGTGCTCTATAGAGGATTATTCTTTGAATAAAAGCCACAGCTAACCAAATTCTCTTATATGTTGATGCAACCAACCACAAATATTATTATTATTATTATTATTTTTAAATTGAAACTTGTGCATTTCTGTAGTTTACTCTCAAAAGTGTTAATGGATGTGTAACTAAATCACATACTCAACATTTAAAGGAAAACCTCAGCTATTGCACAAACTGATATTTTACACCACCTGATCTTTATAACATTACCAGATATTGCGCCAGTTTGTGAAGGTGCTGTTCAGCACATTGCCTCAAAAAGATTTGAGATTGGAGGTATTGATTTGACAAAGTTGCTCGCTCAGGAGCTTCGTAAGTCAAATCCACTGGTGAATATCGACATTTCAGATGTTGAGAAATTGAAAGAACAATATGCTTGCTGTGCGGAAGATCAAGTCGCTTACCAGAACGCACAAAAGTCATGCCTGGCAGAGAAGCACACTCTTCCAGATGGACAGGTTTGCTGCTGTCCAAATCATGAATATTCTAGCTGTAAAATTTACTTGTTTTGTAAATTTCTTTCATGCATGTATTCTTTGTAACAGATTTAGAGATATTCAAGTCCAGAAACTTCTACCTAACCTTTTCTTGTCCAGATTGTTATTTGCTTGCATGCATGGCCCAATTCTTGCTTATGATTTTTTAATAGCTTATTGGAACTTTGAATCTTTGATGACTGGTTAAACTTTATTGTGAAACAACATTAACAAGTGCATGCGCGCGCGTGCGCACATTTGGTGAGGTTACATGTATGTGCACCTGTCACCGATGTGTGTGTTCATAGGGAACATTGTTGTGTCCAGATGCTATGTTGACAACAAATAGCTCTTGTAGATTTTGATTTAGGGATGATGTACAGGAACTAATATAAAATTGCCCAATGGTTTTTTGGCCCCACCCACGATACTCCAAAGAGGTTTAAAAAGTTTTCCCACGTTTGCTGCAAAGATGCAGTGAATAAATAAGTGAACCACTGTTTCCTCATCGTGCACGCACACGAGACAAACACTTGGGAGAACCATCTTTCTTTTACGAAGATTATCCACCGTGAGCACCTTGCTACATCCCACAAGCCCTTCTAAAGCGGCCCACCTTTGGAGGTGCACCATACCGCCACACAAAAGCAGATGGACAAATCTCCTCATTGGAGCCCCTTCCAATAAGCAACTTAAAAAACAATTTTATGGAGAATTTTCCCTTTCTCTTTTAACCACACCATCAAGGCCGGATCTAATAGCACCGGCTTTACCTTGGATAAGAGCTTTAGCAAATTTACCAACTCAAACTCTTCATCATCTAGATTCCTTCAATATGGTGAGGCCCAAATTATAACAAAAATTTATTAGAGCAAGCCTTATAGAAACTTAGGCAGATTATAACAAAGAAGTCCAGTGTAAAGGGCAAAGATTACACTTTTCAAAGGATTTTAGACATGATGCCCACCCACTGACATCCAACTTAGCCCTTTTAAACACCTTCGACACCAACCCACAAGGATTCTAGGAAATGGTGCGGGAAACCTTGTTGACTCACAGCAACTGGGTGCAATTGCAGCGTGTCGCTTTTGAGGGGATACCCTAGCCACCCCTTGCTCATTTCTCACTGCACCGGGGTTCCGATGCAGCATGTCACTTGTCGGGAACACCTTAACATGAGTTTGGAATGTCATATTTTTTGGATTCTGTTGGAAGTTTTGGCATAAGTTTGATGCTGGCTGACAACCTGATGCACCCCTCTATTGGGCTGGCGACCAACAATGAGAGCTTAAAACTCCCATAGGAGCAGTGTAATGGACTATTACATAGTTGATTACAATCAAGCACTATCTGATAGTCTATTATGTAGGTTGATTACTATCAACGAGTTAGATACAATCTTGTTTTACGGTTATGAAATTTAATCATTTCCTTGAGAGGCAAATTATTTTGCTAATATGCTTACAAAAGAAGGGGTGCTTAGGCCTTGACTTTGTACAGGGACTCTTACCCATTTCTTTAACGTTTTTGTATAGCTTTCTCCTTAATAAATTCATCGTCACCAACAAAAAAACGCATTAACAGTTGAAAATTTGTTGCCAGGTGATAACAATTGAAAGGGAAAAGTATATTGTTGGTGAGGCTTTGTTTCAACCATCCATATTGGGTTTAGAGGAGCATGGAATTGTCGAGCAGCTTGTCCGTAGTATCTCAACTGTGTCAACTGAGAATCACAGGCAACTGCTAGAAAACACCGTACTTTGTGGTGGTACTGCATCTATGATTGGTATGTGTTTCTTTTCATGTCTGCTTATATATTTTTGGGGAAATTTAATATAATGGAATTAGCACTTGGATTGGAATGCGGTTTCATGTGTAGTTCTATCAGAGCTTCAGAATACTGTCCTGTTTTCACATTTATAAGGTTTACATTCTGTTTTGAGCTCTGCTAAGTGCACATGCCTGTGCAATAAAGCTCATGTACACATCACACGTGACAGTATGTCACATAGGTGTGAGATCCAATCCATCCATCAAGTTGGTCCAACCATCTACATGTTTTTCCCAAAAAAATCTGGTCTACCCAGGTCCCAGCATGTGGGTGTCAATACTAGAATCAGATGGATGGGTTAGAAATCTTCAGCTATGTTTTTCATAGCTGTTTGTTTTGAAAACTGTGGCCCACCTGACCATTGGATCAACCTGATTCTTGGGCTAGGACTTAAGTATAGTGGTGCCTTTTTGATGCATGGATTGGATCTTGGACCTTTCGTGCCATACTGGCATGTGTGGTGTGTACATGAGCTTTATTGCACATGCATGTGCACTTAGCAAAGGTCATGCATTTTTCTTATAATTGCTATAGGGAGCCACTTTTTACACCGTCTTTTTTTATTCTACTTTTTTGTGATACAATACTACAACTTTTTACTGTTGTATTGCCAAAAGTAGAAAAAAGCTGCATGGGTAAGAACGGTTGTAAAATTTCAATTCACTTATATCGTATGTAATTT
This sequence comes from Magnolia sinica, assembly GCF_029962835.1. NCBI lineage: Eukaryota > Viridiplantae > Streptophyta > Magnoliopsida > Magnoliales > Magnoliaceae > Magnolia > Magnolia sinica. The sequence goes on along the minus strand of NC_080584.1, from coordinate 3,502,415 downwards.
ATCAGTTCTCATCCTTCTAGATGAGTTTTATATGAAAATACTAAGTAATGGTGCATTGCTGCTGAAATTGGAAGAAATAGCCTAAACTGTTTGTGGTGTTTATAATTCAAGGGGAATATTCCCTGAAGCAGGAAGTAAACACAGATAAAATGACCTGGTCATGGACGCATTGTCTTAGGTCAATCTTGTTGTCAACTGTAATTTGTAATGAAAATATTCTATGCTCATTCATTCATGTCAGAACTGAGATGTCTGGTAGGACATTCTAGACAGTTTCTACATTTTTATTTTCAAATTTGTAGTTTATCAGACGGCTATTAGAAAAATAAAAACACTCTCTCTTCTTCCTCAAACAGAAACACCAAAAACTTATCTAGACTGCTATTCCAATCAGCTGACACTTGGATGGGTCATAGCTCAGAGATTGCAGCATCGGATGATCTTAGCCAACTCCATACTGCTGGGAGAAAGGCTAGGATGATGATGGTGATTGAGATGGTCTTAGCCATCTGATCAGTTGTTCAAGAATGGATTGCTAAAAATGGTAAACAAAGAATGAGCAATATTCCACATCAAAAGAATGGTTACAGTGTTAAGGGTTTTATTTTTTCGAACTTCCGGGCACGTAGAATTCGAAAATGTTAAAAAAATGTAGGTGGCTTTTGGCCATTCTCCCCTAGTACTTCCATCCACTCAAATTTTGGGACTTGTAACTCGTTCAGCTCTTTTCTTTTGATTTGGAAGCGGAGGAAGAGCAACAAATAGAACTGCTATTAAAATAAGAGGTCTTCAAAACCCACAAGCACTTCTGCATGTGGTTGCAAATGACAGCCTGGCAGAGATCAGTCCATGCATCTAGTGGGGTCCACTGTGTAGATAATTTGTCCCAATCAGGTGGTCTACCCGTCAGGCATGCTACATCAGTGTGTTGAATGTGGACCATTGGAATTTTTTTGAGTCCTTTGTTTTCTTGGTACTTGACTTGACTGCCCTAATTTTTGGGCCAGCTCATTGACATGCGGGGCCACCTGATGGTACATCTCTGGTGTCCCACAGGCATGCCATGTAAGCATGTGAGATCACTAGTAGAGGTGCATGTTGGGTTTACCAGAACACTTGACATGACATTGGTGTCTACATATTCCAGATTTCCGGAATGGTCTGCAGGGAAATTGATTTGAAGGCTCCTCAATCCTTACCCCTTTGTATATGCTTTACCTTCCAACATTCCTCTCCTACACTATTAAACTACTGTAAATAGTATCCCTCTCTTGAGTTGAGAATTTTAAATGAGTTTTGATTGCGGTACTCTTCAATGATACCTTTTTCAGATGATAATTACGTTATTGTTTAATTAAAAAAGCGAGAAAGAATTCCCAGTACAAAGAGGAGTGGCCCACACTGACTTTGATGATACTTTTGATGACAAGAATAATGCCAGTGCATCCAACCATAGAAAGAAGCATTTATACAATGCTCAATCTGAAGAGCATGTAGAATTTGCGTGGTTTCTCTGTGTTTGTACAAGTAGAAGTACATGGTCCAATTATCCGAACCATTGATCTGAGTGGCCCACCATGGATATGACACATGAACGTAGAAGAAACTCACTGATTGGAAGATAAGAACCAATAGTTCCAAAACTTGGTGACTCATGAAACTTGGCCAAGTCGTCTCAAGCTAGGGAGATTTTGAGCGGAGTCACTAGGAAACTTGGTACTTTAACTGACTCGTGTCGACTCTGGAAGACTTGTTGAGTTGCCTCGATGACTCAGTTGAGCCGATGCAACACAACATGACTTGAACCGAGTCGCTCACATTGTGAGACTGGTTTTCCAAAAAGTTCTTAGATGAGAGGACTAAGATTTGAACCCCAGACCTCATACAACATAAGCAACGAGCACATGTTGTGTTCTGCTTAGGTTGCTGCTTTTTTTTTTTTTTTTTTTTTTTTTTGTTTAATTACCTATGCCATGCAGAATTATTTGAAATATTTATTACACTTCCAAATATTTTTATTTTGCAAAAATTAAATATTGAGTCGATTCAAGTTGAGTCCTTGTGTCAACCTGACCTGGTTGAACATTGAATCAAGTTTTCGGGTTTTTAATCTATGATCTTAACCGTTTTGTTGAATGTGGACTGTTGATGTAATTCTCTTCTCAACCGGCTATTGGGTGTGCTGCTGACCAATTGAAAGGGTAGGGCTTTCCCATCAAGGAGATTTTTGGTGCATGGGACATCCACAGCTGGGCACATCAGATCGGTGGTTGGGTCAGTGAACCACATCCCCCACTTCCACTAACTGAAAACCTGTGCAAACCATTAATTCTCTGTCGAGCACTGTATGATGCCACCTCTCATCTAAGACCTTTAGTCATAAAACAATACTGACCCCACTTTATTGTTGCCTTGAGGAAGGTTTTGAAGAACGGTTCCAGAGAGAAGCTAATTTGTGCTCATCATCTATTCGTCCTGCTCTCGTAAAGGTATCTTCTTACTTAAGCGGAAATGCTAATTGTACGCAACTGTGTGATTGCAACTGATTAATGCGTTCCCATCAAGGTTTTAGGACTTGATTCAGTCGGATTCGATCTGGTTCGGCACCACGAGTCAGCATTGAAAATAGGAAGTGACTGGGCCTGACTTAGCCAAGTCACCTCCTACACAGGACCGAACTAGTTGGCCCAAGTTGCTGAGTCTTAAAAGTATGGTTCCTATTGGAACACATGGCAAATGCATACTGCTCACCTGCCTGCTTTACAGCAATGGGCAATGGCCTGAGAGTCAGGCTGGTTGGATGGTCGAAACCCTTATAAAGAACCTGTCAGCCACTCATTTGTGGGCACTGGTTCTATTGAGCAACTAGGATTGTTGAACCATCTTAATTTTTAAGTGCATATATGCTGGGGGTTGGGACATGAGTGGTTCTAGGTTGTTTACACCCTTGTCACTTGTTCCTGGTGGGAACTCACGTGCAATAACATGCTCTGCAATTAGCTTTCCTTTTACTTATTTCGCTATGGTTTGTTTGAATACATCACGATGTATTGTAATACATCACATTGGGACTTTAGCCTCTGAATCTGCGTTATCTTCCAATGATCCAAACTGTTTATATGACTGTCTCACTTCGTATGGTGGAAAGTCAACAAATAAAAGCTCTCAATTGGATTGTTCCAACGCTTTGATAATTTGGCTCTTTTTCTTTGAACATGAATGATCACCATAACCTTTGTATAATTGAAGGGTTGAAATGATGGGCATCTCCAATCTAAGGGGAGCCCTATCAAATAAATGATTTGAGTCATTGAGAAAAACCCAAATCCAACGGCTAGTGTCCCAGCGTATCTTATTGCAATACGTCAGGATGTATTTGTGCAAAACCTCTATTTTATTATCTTCATTTTATGTTTTTGGAAAAATTACTTACTGTTACCTTCCTAATATGGGACTTTTGAATGATTTACTGCTATGATTTTTTCAGCCTCCAGAATACATGCCTGAGAATCTGCCAAGGAATTCTGCTTGGATGGGAGGCGCCATATTGGCCAAGGTTGTCTTCCCTCAGAACCAGCATGTTACCAAGGCCGAGTACGATGAGAGCGGGCCTGCTGTTGTTCACAAGAAATGCTTCTAGAACCCCTCCTGACTAGATTTTGAGTGGATAACTGGACTGTGCCTCAATTTTATTTTTATTTTTCCTTTTTAATGTTGTGAAAGTAACTGTCTTCTGCCGGTACCGTGCATGTATATACATTCCCTAGTGGAAACTAGGTACTGTAATCTGAAGAGTCGTCTCCACTTGAAATGGAAAAGAGAATTTTCTTTTCCTTCTGTCTTTGTAATCTAACATTTATTTGGTGTTTGTAAGACTAGAAGATTTGTTGATCAATGCCGTTGGTGGCGACAGTCCTCGACCATTACTTTGTACACATGGTGCAAACATTTTCGGCCCACCAATTGATGGCCCACTGTGGATGAACAATTACTTGAAACTTGGATGATACTGACTAATGATCTTTGGCCTGGTAATTGGTGATTAGAATAAAATGAACAATTTTTTGATGATTGAATCTGTTAATTGGGATTGCATGAGTGTTCAGTTTACAGGTTATGACACACCCATTTGCTAAGCAAGGGCAAAATAGAATTAAAACTGATGATTTGCATGAATGAGATATGCTGTCAGGACCATAGTTTGAAAACCAGAAAACTTGACTTGATGTTCAACTCGGTCAGGTTGGCTTGATCGGCTTCTTTTCTTGACTCGGCTCTATCTGTTAATAATTAAATAATGATGATTAATATTAAGTTTTTAAGACGTGAAAAATAAATAAAAAACCCAAGATTGAACACAACCATAATTGGTGGGCACGTTCATAGCAGGTCTGTGGACGCCAGATTGAGGTCGCAAGTTTGATTTCTGAGCTTGAAATGTTGTCAAGCTGAGTTCTGGGTTGAGCCACTGAGTTTTGGAACTATGATTAAGCTGAGTTTTGGGTTGAGCCACTGAGTTTTGGAACTATGATTAAGCTGAGTTTTGGGTTGAGCCACTGAGTTTTGGAACTATGATTAGGCTGAGTTTTGGGTTGAGCCACAGTTTTGGAACTATGATTAAGCTGAGTTTTGGGTTGAGCCACTGAGTTCTGGAACTATGATTATGGCAGGACGGTTCATGGGAAATTTTGAGGTGTTATCCCCAATGTATATTGGACATGTATTTTGCGGCCAAGACATTGATTTGGTGGGGTGCAATGTTGATGGGCCATGGTCTGAATATGTGGTCTTCGTTGGAAGATCATGACTGTTTGGTTGTTATGAGTTTTGCCTGTCGGGTGTGGACCGTTGCCTGGTTTATGCTGTTGTTTCCCCTGTCCATTTTCAGGCTACTGAATAGGATGATTATCAGAGTCGGATTACATGATTTTTGTTGGGGTTCGTTTGGATGTGCGGATAGGTGTTTGCATGGGGAAATCAATGTCCAACAACAGACATGAACAGACGTTTCGAGTGTTTGGATATGTGGAAAAGGGTGTCCTATTTAGATCACACCTCTTAAAAGTCCTGAACAGTGTGCCACAATAGCATAGCAGTGAGCATGCTATCTTTTGGAATTAAGGGAGTGTTTGGATCTTAAGTTACTTAAGATAAGCTACTTATGCCTTAAGTAGCTTATCATGATTTCTACTTATTAAACTAAAGTAATTACTTTATAATTAATCATAAACCAAACTCACTTATCTCAAATAAATTACTTACTGCTGTAAGTAGAAAAAAGTAACTTATTTGGTGGTATCCAAACACGCCTTAAGAGATTCAAGAGAGGATTTCCTGCATGAGTTAGTAGAATTTTAAGTTCATTGAAAGCACGTGTAATGAATGAAATGTTGTATTTTAAAATAAATTAGTGTTTTAAAATATTCGTCGAGCCGTGGCCATAGGTGTGCGTGTGCCTTATGGATGTGTCTTTTATGCAAGTTCGAAAGGTTACACTATTTCCTATTTTGTTTTGAAAAGTTGTATCTTCTTAGGCTTAAAAAAGTCACACTAATTGAGTTTAAACCAAATAGTCACAACCCTTTTTTGAAAAAGGTGTTTCTATACCTTTAAGGTGTCCATGCAAAACTTATAAATAGACTTCCTCTCATCTAGTTTTAAGGGTAAGAAAAGTTTGATTTTATGTTCAAAATATAGTTTAAGTATTTTTTGGTATGAGTTAAGATTGCAAGTGGCTCGAGCCCGTGTATAATGAGTACACCGCTAAGATAGGGTTATAGTCATATCCAAGAGGTCGATTGCTCTAGAAATTTGTTTCACTTGGGATACTGTCCAAAAGAAGCAAATTCGATTTCAAGTCGAGTGACTCACATCATGCATCGATTTCTACGAATCGATAAATTTTTTAACTTTCTTATTTTAACTTTATATAATTTAAATAGTTTTTAAAAATCCAATTTCCAACATGAAACAAAGTTCTGATCGAAAGGTGAAGCACGAAGACATCTTAAAACATGTATGTATTTATGTTTATAAAAACGAAATTGTTATGCTCGTCTTGCCGTTCCTCCAAAATCTTCCAAGAGACGCTCGATTGTCTTCCTTGACATTATCTTGTTATCGATCTCGAATGCTCTCAACTCTTCCCGAAGACCTGTGTAATGTATGACCATGTGGTTGCAAGCATTTGAAGCATGAGCATGAATGCAAGAATGAGCAAAGGATTCTGAATCCTGGACTTTTGTGGACATGCATGTGATGGAGTTGATTCCAAAAATGGGTTTTTAAAAATTTATTTATAAAGACTCGGACGAGTCTGACGTGACTCATCTGAGTCGACTCGGAGCGGTTAGATATATGGGTCTCCCATCTTGAGTCACACCTGACTTGGGTTGAATCAGCCCTGATTCGAGTGAGTTGCAACTCGACTCAGGGTCCAATGAGTCAGGTTGAGTCACCGAGTCTTTGAGCAATGATTCCAAAAATCCATGGTAATTGCCATTGAGTAGAGCTGTTGTGGTGCACATATGGTCCATGTATGCCATCCAATCCATCTAATAGATGCACTTCAATGTGAAGATGGGACTCGCCAAAGATCAGGCCAATCCAATCATCAGGTGGGCTGCACCATAGAAAATGGAAAACCGTCCAAATTATCTTGAATTGCAAGTCGGGGGTTACTGATCGTCGGCTTGATTTTTGGGGCATTCAATTTCATTGTGGGTGACTCTGTTGAATGGGTTGGATATCTCATGTACACATTCCAAGGTGGTCCCACATTGATAAAGGCTTTATGGTGGTTGTCCATTGTTTTCTATGATGTGCCCACTTGAGGATTGATTGCACTGACCTGCTTTTAAGCCATACACTGCTGATGGTTGAATTTACCTGATGGGTATGGGTTGGATGCCCATGTGATCACTCCCCATACATATATACACGTGTGCATGCCCATGCACGTGTACATGACATCTGGCTACAGACAGCCGTCTATATGTCCATCTAGGGCCTGAAAATCATATCGATCCAAAACTCCGGTGGGTCACATCAAAGGGAACAATGTACCTCACATGAGTTGCAGAACATCCTGATTTTTTTACGCTACCCTTCATTTAGGGTCTGGACGGCCTGGATACCGTATACACAATATGGTAGGCCCTTCACTCGAATCAATGGTGAGCATTCCTTCTGGACTTGTCCTCTGTTCTGTGGCCCACCTGACTTTCCTTTTGAGCTGATTTTTTGATCCTAGAGATAATGTGAGATGATGCATCTGATGGACGGGTTGGATGTTGTGAATACATCACATGGGTCCCACTTTTTCCCAATTTCAGTATCAAATCTCTCATGATTCACAAACCAGCCTTTAAAAAATCAATGTTCAGCTGCTTCTTAGCAAATCATATGTGCCATGAGCGTGCAACACAATCATGGTTTTAAGACTCAGATGACTCAGTGCAACTCGACTGGGTTGACTCAGTGCAACACGATTGGGTTGACTCTGTGCAACTCGACTGGGTTGACTCAGATCCCATAGCACCCAATCCGGTCCGACACGATGAGTCAAACCCCCTCAAGTGAGTCAGGCCAATTGAGCTCCTACTCAAGCGAGTCCCAGCTCGACTCGGACGGAACGAGCTGGTCCAAGCGACCCGGTCTTTCGACCATAGCTACAATATTAAATATAGCTCACCTGGTTGACTCAGAACTTTGAGTGGTAATTGCGATGCATTTGAGTTGAAGAAATGCAATAGATTCCTCATATGTTCAGCTGTTTCGGCCGACACAAGGATCTCCCGCTGAAAAACGTTGCACTCGGTTAGCCACATTGGAATAATTCGACGACATTGTACTAGAAGATTGTATGAAGATGTATATGTCGTACCTTGAAGATTTTTTGGTTGTCGTAGTACCCCGAAACAACCATTAGTAGCCGAAGTTTCTCTGACTCTGGCATTTTTATGGAGACAAAATAAGAACAAAAGCAATCACGAGAAAAGAAAACATTTTCTAATAAAATTTGAGAGTGATTTACTTACTCTGGAAAAGAATGACTTCTTCTGCACCACAAGCCTCACGAGCGAGAAGCTGCCCGATCGAAATTCCAATAGAGCTCATACCAACATTTGAGACGGTCAATCTAGATGCGGTGCTATCGGGCTTGCCTGGTTTGTGACGTTTATAGTTGGAGTGAGAGACATACCAAAGAAGTTTGTAAGACCTAATGAAAAAAAAATATCTATCATGGTTGTAGCCCTTATCCGGGCTATCTAGGGTTAGCTTTTTGTGTTGTTTGTCAAAAGTTCAACGACTGTTATTTTATATTGTTTGGAAAAAGTTCAACGAATATTCATTCATCTGATATCAACCCTCGTCTTTTATTTGAGCTGGGGAATGGTTGGTGCAATTACTATAAGATATATAGTATATACATGTAATTTTAAAGCCTTGTGTAATTGTTTTGGAAATTAAAAAAAGGACATCGATTGTAAAAATAATTTGTTGGGGGATGATCATATGTGTGCTATTTTTGAGCTATGTGGGGCCCATTGTGATGCGTGAGTGTCATCCCCTTAAATCTAGCCTGGTTCATAACTTTAGGTTGGCTATAATAAAAGAATAAGGAGAGACATTAGGGAGGGGGCACCCACCATAGAAACTTTTAGATGGAATGTAGGGTCCACCATGTTGTGAAAATGTTATGTAGCCCAATGATCAGGTGGGGTGCACTATGATGAAGGGGGCGTTGAAATTCATGTCATTCCAAAATTTAGGTGAAAGGCCATATTGAAGGAGCAAGTGGGGACATGAGGGAGGGAGACGCCCACTATAGAATCTTCTAGATGGAATGAGGGGTCCACCATGTTGTGAATATGTTATCTAACCCATTAATCAAGTGGGCCCTACAAGTCATTCCAAAGTTTAAATGAAGGGACACATTGAAGGAATAAGTGAGGACATGAGGGAGGGGGACACCCACTATAGAATCTTCTAGGTGGAATGTGGGGTCCACCATGTTGTAAATATGTTATCTAACCCATTAATCAAGTGAACCCTACAAAGGTGAAGGGGCATCGAAACTCGAGTAATTCCAAAGTTTAGATGAAGGGCAACATTGAAGGAACAAGTGGGGACATTAGGGAGGGGGACACCAACCATTGAATCTTCCAGATGGAATGTGGGGTCCACCATGTTATGAATATGTTATCTAACCCTTTAATCAAGCGAGGTTCACCAGAGTGAAGGGAGACTAAAACTCGAGTCATTCCAAAGTTTAGGTGAGGGGCTGCACTGAAGGAACAAGGGTAGACATTAGGGTGGGGGGCGCTCCTAATAAAAAATTCCAGATGGAATGTGGTGTCCACCGTGTTTTGAATATGTTATCCATCCCATTAATCAGGTGAGTCCTGCTAGGGTGAAGGAACATCAAAACTTAAGTCATTCCAAAGTTATGTAAAGGGCCATACTAAAGGGGACATGAGGTAGGGATACCCACAGAATCTTCCAGATGGAATGTGAGGTCCTCCATGTTGTGAATATGTTATCTAACCCATTAATCAAGTGAGCCCTACCAAGGTGAAGGGACATCGAAACTCAAGTCATTTCAAAGTTTAGGTCAAGGGCCACCCTCGAAGAACAAGGGCCGACATTAGAGAGAGGGACGCACACTATAAAACTTCGAGATGGAACGTGGGGTCCACTATATTGTGAATATGTTATCTAACCCATTAATCAAGTGAGCCCTACTAAGGTGATGGGGCATCGAAACTCAAGTCATTAAAAAGATAAGTTGATGGGCCACATTGAAGGGATGGGTAGACATTAAGGAGGTTTTTATAGGGAGGGGATGCCCACTATAGAAACTTCTAGAAGGAATGTGGGGTCCACCATGTTATGAATATATTATCTAACCCAACTCTGAAGAGTTTCAACATGAGGTCTTGGGTTCCATACCCATAGGTGGTGAAATCCCACTACGGCGTGCATGGGTATGTGTGTGTCGGGTGCGTGTGTTTTTTTTAAAATAATAATAAAAAAAAGAAGTGAGCCCTACTTAGGTGATATGACATTGAAACTCAAGTCATTCCAAAGATAAGGGCCACATTAAAGGGACCCATAGACATTAAAGAGGTTTTTATAGGAAGGGGATACCCACTATAGAAACTTCTAAATGGAATGTGGGGTCCACCATGTTGTGAATATGTTATCTAACCCATTAATCAAGTGAGCCCCACTAGTGTGAAGGGACACCAAAACTCAAGTCATTTCAAAGATGAGGTGATGGGCAGCCACATTGAAGGGACAAGGGTAAACATTAGGGAGGGGAGGCTCACCATAGAAACTTTCAGATGAAATGTAGGGTCCACTCTGTTGTGAATATCTCATCCATCCCATTAATCATGTGAGCCCCACTAGGATGAATGGACAACTAAATCAAATCATTTCAAAGTTTAGGTGAAGGGCCACACTAAAAGAACAAGGGTAGACACTAGGGAGAGGGACACCCACTATAGAAACTTCCATATGGAATGTGGGGTCTACTTCATTGCGAATATATTATCCAACCCATTAATCAGGTGGGCCCCACCATGCCGAAGGGACCCAAAACTCAAAAATCATTCCAAAATTTTGGTTTGGCCACAACAAGTGAATATATAGGTTTTAGGTGTGATTTCTAGAGTACTTTCGCAGGAAGTTTTTGATAGGAATGATTCTTGGGATGCACAATGCCCATGAAGAGGCCTACCAGATGTATGGTTTGGATTCCACTTACACATCAGGGGTGGGTCCCACATTGAATGTATAGTACTATACATTTGTTCCATGACCATTAATAGAGAAGAAGACAAGGCGATCTCTGTGGGACCCACCACCACATGGGCCAGCCCTGTCTTCTTCTCTATTAATGATGAGTAGGGTAAAGATGAAAGGTTAGGATTATGGTTTTAAAACCCGTCTGAGTCGACTCAGACGCGATCCAGTTCGATACAATGAGTCACTTGGACGAGTTCGATCTGTCGAGTTGCTGAGTCTTTTAACCATGGTTAGGATCTTTTAATCTGAGAGATCTTTTGCCCGTTACAACCCATCCATGGTGGACCACTAGATCAACAATCTGAGCCGTCTAGATGTGGGCCCCACATTTATGGAGTATAGACTAGTGTGCCTTAGCAAACACTGAGTTTTGAATTTGCAAACCTGCAAGTCGGGCCCACTTCTTGAAATCTTTACGTAGGATTTCCCTTACTTTGAGGCCTGATACATCGAATTTCTTGTATTTCACTGCAAAATATTTAGATTAGGATGCATTTCACGGCTGAGGCAAAAAAAAAAAAAAAAAAGGAAAATTGTAAACAACCCCTTCTCCTTCATTTCAATTGTAAATGCCTCCCTCTGTTAGATCTGACATTAGAGTAATCTAAATCAAATGAAAGAAATACCCACGATTAAGAAGTTCATATGGTGGGCCACATGATGGATGGATCAAATTGACATTTGGGGAGCAGATTGCCAGTGGATGTGTGGGGTCCACAGAGATGTCTGTGACAATCCACTCCGTCCATCTGTTTTGAAAGAATACGATAGGACGTGATTCTACAAATCAGGTAGGTCCAAAACTCAGGTGGGCCACAACAACAAAGCAGTGGGAACAACAACATTCAAACCTTCCCGGAGCTGACCATGATGTTTATATGCCATCCAAACTGTTCATATAATTATTATCACTCAGATAAACTGTAGAAACAAATATAATCCGTTCGTTTAATCCGCACCATTTCATGTGGTATGGCCCATATGAGTTTTGGATCTGCCTGATTTTTAAAATCCTATCCTATTGTCGTCTTTCAAAACAGATGAACGGAGTGGATTTCTCACAGACATCTCTATGGGGCCCATGCAGCTCCGGGCACAGAGATAACAGAGGGAGGTATATATCATGAGTTAAATAAGAGGGAGGTGTTTATAATTATCCCTAGAAAAATAAAAAACATAGGTTGAGGAGTATGGTAGTCCCATGCGCCTCTTTGCAGTTTGCACGCCTCAACATGCAGTTACACGTGTTAACCTGGCAAGCGTGTGTTACATCAGAGCCGTCCATCAAGTCCACCTACGTCAATGTTGAATATGGATCATCGACTAGCCTCTTTTGGGGCCATGGTCATCTGTTTGGTCTGTACGGTGAGGCCCACTTGATGAATGGATCCAATGTTCCACACACCTCCAAGTTTAACATGTGTGACAGGTGAAGGATATCCAAACCGTTAGATTTGAACAGATTTCAAGAACATACATATCTGGTAAAGGCCATTGCATCCGAATCGACCAGCACCGTTGATCAGTAGTGTGGCCATGTACTTATCTTTGGATGTACAGTCGACACTGTTCAGATTTCCAGTGTCTAAGAGTATACCTGCTAGCTGCACAAAATCAAGAACCATCCAACTGATGTTGAAAATCTGACATGGAATGAACTCACCGAGTCGACTCGCTTGGGGTCTATCAACGACCCGGCACCGTTGATCACAGCGTCCTCTGTAGACCTGCCATGATGTGTGCATGCCATGTTCTTTCCATCAGGTGGGCCACCTCTAGTTCACATGCAGGTGGGCCACACCTGAAGGAACAGTGAAAATCATGCCTAGAGCTTTAAATTCACTTGGTGTGGCCGACCTTAGTTTTAGAATGGGCTGATTTATGGTTTGTACCTTCATCCTAGTGGGATGCGTCTGATGAACGGGTGGGATGTCATATACAAATCTTCGCTGAGTGGAATGTGGTCACAGATTTATTTCTGTTCTTACCCGTTGATTCCCGGGCCACCAATCTAAGTGTTAGGATTTGTTACATCAGGAAATTCTTAGGAGATGGCCCATCTACTGCAAGGACCGTAGGATCAACGGTCCAGATCACGAAACAACGAACCCAATTGAACAGGCTATGGTTACGAGTCAACTCGGCCGAGTCAACGGTTGACTCAAATCAAGAGAGTGCAAGCAATATAAATACCAGAAGTCGACTGAAGGCTTTCCCAGCTAAAATCTCTGGCGAAGATAGTGTGAATTTTTCAGCAACAAGCGTACAACACGAGCAGTCCTGAAAAGAAGGGCCAGATCAGAAACGTTGGTTAGGTGGGGTCCACCATGAATATGCTTCATCACCAAAGAACAGACCTGTCCACTTATAAGATGAGCAACACATGAAAATTGGATATGGACTGTTGTTTTTCATCCTGGCCGTTCATTTTTTATCATTAGGTGTGCCATATCATACATGACATATGACAAAAATGTCCTTGGAACCCTAACAGGGCTGGGCCAAGATGGGTTGATGGCTCTTAGACATGCCCAAGCGTGGCCCAATTAATCAACGGTCTTAGATTTTAGTCCAAGCTTTGTCCTTCTAGTCCAGAATTTCAGCCCATGGGCTGGGCCCACTTGAGGTGGGCTGGGTCTAAGAGAGGATAGACCCGTCTGGCCCATTAAATTCCACCCATTGAACATCTAACCCTAGTATTAATAAATTGCAGCAGCAGCAACCACGATGACAGAAACAACCACAACAGCAACGGCAGCAGCAGCAGCAGCAATAATAATAATAGAGATAAGGTACCACCTGGTTCACCTCATGGGAGCTTCGCATGAGGTTGAGATCAGTGGACCCATGGTGATCTTTATTCCCATTGAATATCTAACCCTAATATCAACAGCAATGATGACCGACAACAACAACAACAGCAACAACAATAACAACGAAGTTCACGTCATGGGAGCTTTATTCCCATGAGGTTGAGCTCAACCGACCAATCGTAATCTTTGAACATCCACCCATCAATCAGATGTACTCTTCCATTGGAGCCATGGGTTTAAAAATCAGGCTAATTCATGACTTAGGTGGCCGACATCATAAATAATAGTTAAGAGTGGATGCCCACACATCAATAATAGTTAAGAGTGGATGCCCACACATCGAAACTTTTGATGATTGTTTATAAGGCACGCCGAGATAGGTTTAGAAATTCAAATAATTCATTTTGTGTCTTCCTCGAATGAGTGGCTATACTAAATCGAAGGCTATTCCAAAACTCAAGTGGGCTCCACAGAGTGTTTTTAAATGTTTTAGGCATGATTTCACATGATTTTAAATTCTGGATATGTCTGTTTTTTAAAACATTCTATAACTTAGAGGAGATTGATCAAATGTACGGTGTGGATGTCCAACACACACAAGTGGGGCCCACAGAGCTCTACCTCATGGTAAGTCACCTCATGGTGTGTGTGTGTGTCTATATATATATATATATATGAAATGGTTCTATGTGGTCGACCTCATGGGAACTTCCCATTGAGGTCGAGCTGTGTGGGCCCACCATGATGCTTGTCGAACATCTACCCTATCAGTCAGATGCACCATTCCATGGTGGGCCTTGAGCTTAAAAATCAAGTCAATCCATGACTTGTGTGGGCCACACCACGTATAAAAGTTGAGAGGGATTACTCTCCCATTAAAAATTTTTAATCATTTGTTGGGCCCACCGAGATGTGGTTTGTAAATCCAGCCCATCCATTATGTGTGTCCCACTTGGATGAGGGGTCAGACAAATTTTCAAACGCATCCAAATTTTAGGTGGGCCCCACCAAGTGCTTTTATATGTTTTATGATGTCTTCACATGATTTTAGATGGTATGGCCCACCTGAGTTCCATATACGGATGATTTTTAGGATATCCCATAATTTAAAGGGGACCCATCAAATGCATAGTATTGATGTTCGACACACAACACGGTGGAGGCCACACAGCTCCACCTCACGGGAAGTTCCCATGAGGTCACCGCACAAACACACACACACACACACACATATATATATATATAATAAACCGTACCTGTCCCATTGTAACAGTATTCACCCAAGGATAGAGAGTATTGGCCTACCAAAAAAGAAAAGATAAGAAGTTAAGGTGCATCCACCCATGGTAAAGTTTTATTATAGTAGGCAAAAATAAAACTAATGTAGTCAACTACATTGGATTGATAAAGAGTACCTGTTTGCAGTTGAAGATTTCTACCAAAGCTTCCTTAAACATCTGTATCATGAATACTTAAAGAATCTTGTAAGATTTAACCAAGGATTAGTGAAATAAACTATAGTAAGTAATTATTGTAGTTGAGAGTGTGTACACACCTCTTGCTTGGATGGGAGCTTGTGGCCATTGAGGAGCACTAGTTTAAGACTCCCAAATAGATCATAGTAGGAAAGGTCAATCTGCTCTGCCATTATCACATGTAACCACAGCCCTTGATCAGAAAAAAATGGATCCCATTCAAAAGAAAAAGAACGGTTACAGTTCAAACTGAAATTCAAATCCATCCATCCATCCATCCACCTCTCTATCTATCTATCCATGAGAAAATTTCACACACATGTTCCATATTGGCACGTGTACTTGCATGTGGATGGACAGGGTTCCACGCGTGTCGAATAAGCAAACGTCGTATAAGTAATGATACTTACAATCATCTATACCCCAAATGAGATAACGTCGAACACAAGTGCAATATCTGACCTTTCATCAAGTGGGCCCCACTGCTGATTCTCCCCAGCCCAGAAATTAGGGCGATTCACCAATCAGGTGGACATGAATGTATGAAGAGCATCCAAATCAACATTGGACATTCAACATATAAGCGTGGTCCACCCAATGAGCATACATGCCCTAATTTGATGTGCAGGACACTTTGACAGTGGGACAGTCTGATGAACGGTCTAGATCTCCCATAATGACAGTACGATGACTGCATTGAGGCAACTGAAAGTAGCGCATCCATCCATCTATCACGAACGTTGATGAGAGTTCACCACATTTTTAAAATGGTGGTGGGTCATCCTTCTCATCTGTAGCATTCATGTACAGCTATCTAGACTATCCAAACTGTGGGTACATATGGATGAAGTATAAGTCCCACTTATCAAGCAATCCTAACCGTCCATTTATCAATATCGAATGGATGGGTACACGTAAATCTGTGATTGATTCAAATTCCAAGTGATCAATCATATGGTCCACATCATACATTTGGGTCATGGAAAAAAATGGTCCACATCACCTTCTAGTTTAACTTTTGAGTGTCCACTATCCACACTCGGTTCAGTGATTTGCACGGTCTGGATTGCGTACAGTTGAAGAGTCACCATCATTGAAATGGTAGTGAACTATCACCAGAATTTAGTCTTCTATGCACATCAGCGCATGAACGCACGAATGATCACATAAGTTCGAAGGTATGTAATTACCATACGATTGAGCTTTTTTGGGACCACCATTGATGTAACTGTAGAATCCAAACCGTGAATCTGGTGTAACTCCTCATTTTCACCATACATCCCAAAAAAAATCCAGATCCATAACATAGGTCGGACACACGACAGGGATCAATGTAAAATTACACATAAAACCTACATATGCAGATTGTGTGGCCCACTTGAGTTTGAGTGTGTCCCTTCATCCTAGTAGGGAGATCCAGATTAATGGTTTGGATGGCATATAAACCACAATGAGACTACACTTTCCATCTGAAAGATTTTACGGTCAGCATCCTTCTCCCGGCATCCCCCATTGTTCCCCCCTTTTTGGTGTGGTCCACCTGAGTCATGAATAAGGTTGGATTTTGGGTCTAGGCCTAACATTTGGGCACATGTAGTGGACCGGATGGATTGTACTCACACATTGGCGGTGGGCCCCACACAGCTTCAATGTATTATAATCACCATACACTCGGAGCATATGCTATCATTCCATGTGTGTGTCTATATATATATATATATATATATATATATATAATGGTACTATGAGGTTGACCTCATGGGAACTTCCCATGAGGTCGAGCTGTGTGGCCATGGCAAAGAGAAATGCAAATTAAGGGAGGAAAATATTTCTTTTTGTCATGGCCCACCAGAGTTTTGAATAGGGCTGAAAGTTGGACATGAGAGGTTTCAAGAAGTACCTCATCGCATGGACCGTTCAGATTCTGTGACCATAACACATGTGCAAAGGTGCGCAAATGTGCGCGCGCGCGCACACACACACACACATATATATAGAGAGAGAGAGAGAGAGAGAGAGAGAGAGAGACAGAGAGAGAGATGTAATTATTTATGTAGGCATGTATGGATGGAACACATACCTCGTCTATGAAAACTAACGATGATGGATCAATCTGACATGCATCAAACAACCATTTGACCTCAGCATGCATGTTGAGATCTTCACGCTTCATGTTGATAATGGGAAGAGTGCATAACTGGCTGCTGTTCAATGTCTCATGCAAGTAGAAGGCATACATGATGGTGGAAGCAATGGACCCCAAATCTATCAAGAGATGAATACTTAATATGAAGATACATGATTATTATAATCTAAATATATAAACCCTTGAGTTGGTGGGCCATCATGGAAAAAAAATGAAAGATTTCCAACCAATTAATTGGACTAAACCGATGGATAGGATCAAATCTCTCTCTTTCAAGTGATCCATATATAAATTAATGACTCCCTATAAAAAAAAAATTACTGGATTTTTATCAAAGGATGGCAAAGACTAACTTGTAAATCCTTGTGAATTTTTTTTTTTTTTTTTATTTTTTGAATAAAACGAGAAGAAATACTTACACACAACCAGTTGTACTAGTCGGTGTGGGGTCCACCATGGTGTTTGTATGACATCTTGACTGTCTAGCAAGGTTATCTCACCATGAAAATGGGATGCCCCAAAGTTCAATTCAATCCAACCATTAGATACATTCCACATGAATGTGGAGTATTTTGGGTATTTATTATTTTCTATGGTGTGCCCCACTTAATAGTTAGATACATGTGACTTTTGGGGTGTCCTATTTTTATGGTGGGACAACTTTGCTTGATTGGTAAGATGTCATAGGTATGCTAGTTGGATTCATCTGACTTTTCAGGTGTCCTATTTTCATGGTAGGACAACCTTGGTTGATTGGTGAGATGTCATACATACATTTTGGCAACCTCGTAAATGAGTGTACTATCACAATTGTAAACGACATTTTTCTCATACACCACATCACATGGGCACATGAGCTAATGATTTCAGTGTTAAAATAGAGTCTGTCTACCACTTTGCTATGGTTAAAGTCAATCCCAACATGGTATTAAGTTGCCTTGGATGAGTCTACCACTGAGCTATGGTTAAAGTCAATCCCAACATGGTATTAAGTTGCCTTGGATGAGTCTACCACTGAGCTATGGTTAAAGTCAATCCCAACATGGTATTAAGTTGCCTTGGATGAGTCCCGGGCAACTCGCACGAGTCGACACAAAGTACATGACTTGGGAGAGTTGGGCCGAGGCTTATAAGTAGGGGTGTCGATGGGTAGACACAAGTCGGCTTCAGGAGTAGAACAAAAACTCACAACTCAAGGTTTTTGAAACATAGTTTAAAAACATGTAAAAACTCAGCTCAACTCAACTCGACTCAATCAGATTTCATCAGCACTGAAGAATAACATGACTCGTCTTGAAATAACCTGACATAAACCTAAAAAATCTAGGGCAAAATAGGCACAAATCCAAAACTATTTACATATTATTTATTCTTTTTTAAATATTAAATAATACTAAAAATACTAAGAAATACCCGCCGAGTTTTCGACTTGACTTGACTAGGTTTCTTTCGAGTTGAGCTTTCATATTTTCAAATTCAACAAGAAGAGATTGTTGCGAAGAATTACCCGAAACCTCTTGCCCGATCACAGCATGCAAGAACCGTCCCGGCACTCCTGCTTTCAAATCGGCTTTTCTCTCGTTCAAATACCTAGTCAGTCGATCAATGCTTTCGCATGCTTCAACAACTTCCAATTCATGCAAACTCGACTCGTAGAATGTCGCGGCCGAATTAGGAAGTGGGAGTTTGTAAAAATCCAATTTCTTTTTACTGAGGCTATATGTTTTTCGCATTTCTGTTTTACGGACTGGTTCTTCAAAGGTTGGATGGTCCACAATTTCTAAGACATTGAACCATTCATTTGGGTCATGAGCACACGAAATGGTCTCATCATGGCCTGATTTTGCCGAAAGACTTGGACCGATGGCTGCCATTTCGGCCGATGGAAACATGAACGATTCCAAAGAACCGAATTCGGACATTCGTCCCGATAGCGATCGGGTATACGTCTCAAGAACAAGATCTGAAGCTGATTTCTTAGTAGATTTTGATCTGTTTTTTCCTGTAGAATTCAAAGTTACAGTTTCTCTGATCAGTTCTAACTCGTCTATACTGGAGGAGGAAAAAGTTCCAAGTGGGCCCAGTGTAGGATCATGGGCCATCGCATTGGCTATCATAGTCAGATCCAAGGAGTCTCTGTATTCTGGCTTTTGAATGTGTGGTTCCTGAAAACCAAGAAATCAGTGTCTTAAAGATCAGATAATATCAATAGGTGGCCCAATAAATGGAGGGTTAAAATGTAAAAGAGTGGTTAAGATCATCCGGCCAATGTTATTTGGACATGGTATCTAGGGCTGTTGATGGATGGGTAGACCCAGCAGGCTTTTTGGTGTGGCCCACTTTGATATTGACTTGGACTTAAATGTTAGGCCCATGGGCAGGCTTGAGCCTAAAATTTAAGCCCATATATTAATTGGGCTGGGCTTTGCCCGATTAGGTATCAAGGGCATTTTTGTCATTTTCGAGGGGGCCCACTGTGTTGTATGTTCCTTACATCCACGTAGTCTATCTGTTTTGGTAGCTCATTTTTTAAAGGTGGATCCCAATAACAAAGCAAATTCAAATTTTAGCGTATCACAGAAAATAGTGGCGATTGACTATTAAAAATGTCTTATAAGCCACAAAAGTTTCGAACCAAGCTGATATTTATGGTCATCTAGGTCTTAGGTCTTTGTGACCTTATCTGTAGGTTGGATGGCAAATAAACATTCCTATATCCCTTAAAAAGTTTTTAATGGTGGGTATTCAGTCAATATAATTTCCTTTGATGGGGCTTATACAAGATTTGGATTTGCTTCAATTTTAGGATTGTCCTAAAATGAGTGGTCAAAATGGATGAACGACGTGTATGTGAGACATATACATTTGAGTAGGCCCAAAGAGGGATCCATTGTAGCTAGGGATGGAAGCCGGGTAGGTTGGTGCTTAACCCTACCTCAACCCAAGGTTCTTATACCTCAACCCTAACCCAACTCGGTATTGAGAATTCTCAACCCAAGCCCAACCAAAACGAGCTCGGTCAAGTTAATACATGCTAATATTTTCATTATTATATTTTCAATACATGTCTTATTTATTGTACATATAAATTTATTAATTGTATATGTAGTTATTCATCACAAATAACTTCATTTTTTCCTGAACAGACAAGCTAAAATATAAGACAATTACTCATTTAGGAGAGAAATCCGGCATATCTTGTTAGCTCAAGTCATCAGAAATGACACAAACCAATGAAACCCAACACTGGAATTTCTTGTGCCTTCAACACATGAGATCCACGCTCAATTATAATTTATAAGTAACTTATACATTAATCAAGTTTAGGTTGGGCCAGGCAACCCAATACTTCAACCTAAGCTCAACCCAAGTTTTAATAGGTAGATGTTTGTATAGTCCAAGCCCAATATCAAACCCAATACATCCTGCCGGAGCCCAACCTAATGTTGGGTCGGTCATGGTCAATTGGGTTGAACCTGCCCGACTTTCAGCCCTAATTGTAGCCACGGCCTATAAGTTAAAAGATAAAATCATTAGCTAAATAAGCATATGTTTTACTTAATTATCTGTTATAATCATAAACTTAAATAAGTACATCAATATACCATTAATCATCTAGAATAATTTATATAATTCAAATAATTTATATATAAAGCGCATCATCCATCCCATCATAGGAGAGTATCATCAAGGTTCTTTGCTCGGCCATATATACTACTTTTACGAATTTCAGTCTCTATTACCAAAATACCTATTGCTACCTATATACTCCTATATACTAAGTACAATATGCTAAGGAAATGGGCAGGTGGACCGGACTATTAATCATCAGCCCTAGTGTAAACAGCCAGTCTAGATTTCTAGCTTTAGCTCAGCCTTCCAGTTAAGAGTTTAGTAGCCTAAGCCCTAGTCCTTCAGGGCTGAGCAGCATGGAAGGACCCAAATGGCCTCAAAACTTGTTTTATGCAGCCTGTAAAACACCCATTCTCTTGCGAGCCAAGATATTGTAAATGTAAATCCACACCGTCCATCCTGATAAAAGACCCTCAATGGTCTACATCAATGGATCAATGCAAAATTGCCTCTAACTCCTTGAATTTCACGTAGTGTCACTTCATCCCAGTGATTTTACATCTGATTAACGGATTTGATGAAAGATACAAACCATGTGGCCCCACACAAACCTATGGTTGACATCCTATCCCTATTGTTCCCTACGTGTGTGGCCCACCTGAGTTCAGTATCTGGCTGATATTTTTTTTACCCATTTCAGATAATCGAAGATAGAACCTGATGAACGGAGTAGATGTTACGTATACAACATGCTGGTCCCCACAGAGCTTGGGTGTTTTACCCGCGTAAAACAGGTGCTGTACGTAAACTAACGTCCATCTCATGAAAGCGAATACACCCGGCATCGTGTCAGAATCTAACGTGCCGTTTGCCAGAAGCAGCAGAAGTCAGAAGGTGGAGAGCATCACGTGGGTCCGGATCCGAGTCCGCTGCAACACCCGATTACTGGAAGATCGTACAACACCCGAGATATATAGGCCCACTGTAAAACTTTTGTAGAATCCACTCCGTCCATCATTTTATAAACCATATTTTACTAGCAGATACATAAATTCAGAAAAGAATAAAACTCAAGTGGGCCACACTAGATGGAAAAGTGGAGATGAGGATGCTCACCACAGAAATCTTGTGGTCACCGTGTTGTTTATATGCAATCCAATCCGTTCATTAAGTGAAACCCACCAGGATAAATATACACTCCACCAGGTGGGCTACACAGACTGAATTTCGAGGTTGCAAATGTGACCTTACGTTATCGTTCGGCCTGGTCAGATTTTGGGTCGAACTGATTTTTAATATGTACGGTGGAAATAACGTGGATCAAATGATGGACGGTGTTGATTCTACACTTACGATCATGTGGTCGGATATTGAACGATTCTTACAGAAGCTAGTGTTGAGGATTCCAGCCCCCCATGCTGCACCCCCGGCTCACGTTAGTGATAGTGGTGGGCACGAACTCCCGAGCTGAGTTACCTGGATCTGGTTTTCCGGGTTAGAAATGCGACTCATCCTGCTTTCACCACGTCAGAAAGAGAGACAGAGAAACCTTCGATGATTTTGCTTTGCAGGTGAGAGAGAGAGAGAGAGAGAGAGAGAGATGGCGTGAGAACTGAGAAGACACGACGCTACACGATTTTCAAGGGTGGTTTCCTTGTTAGTCCGGCATTTCTCTGTCTCTAGCAATGTTAATATCGCCGTGGGATATTTTCATGAAAACAACTAAACGATATTCTATCTGTAAATATCAATATATTTTCAAAATATTAGACGTTTTTAATCAATTTATATTATAATGCTGATAATGTGGACGTTTTAACTTATGCAATTAGTTGTAAGGGTATGAAATACATTTTAAATAAAAGAGGACAAGAGGGTTCGAAGCTCAATCATTTTCCTAATAGGAATATGTCTCTAGTAGTGTCGGCGACATTGGCTAAGATGGTAAATTTGTCATACTAGTGTAGCTAATTAACAAGGACAGTTGAAAGTTTACCATACGGGGGACTACTTAAATTCAACCTGCTACATTCATTTCTTTCAATGCAGGGAGCTGGCACCAACTTCTACTCTCCTCTATATGTAGCCTAAATGAGGAGGTGATATGGGGCCCACCATGTTGTATATGTAAAATTCACTTAGCCCAGCATGTGAAAACTATTTTTTCAACCATACAAATGATAAAGCCCGATCAACAACTCTCTTGGGCTACGACAATGGAAACAATGCAAAATTACCCTCAAAATGTCTAAGTTTACATGTTATGACTAGATGTATGACGAGGTACATATACATTCCTAGCATGGTTGGACCAAAAGAAGATAAACTATAAATTGGCCATAACTTTTTATCTGGGTATCGTTATGGGGCACACAACCTATTAATCTTTATTGTAACGGATCATCTAGGGTGAATTGACCCACAAAGCGGGTTACGTTAGTCCGTTTCTCAAGAAAATGCTGGTTGACAATTCTAATATGAGATTTTAGAAAAATTTACTCTTTTAATAATTTTGAATTTTGTCATGTTTCTTTATTTTTAGAGTTTTAGAATATATATATATATATAAATATATGTATGTATGTGTGTGTGTGTGTGTGTGTGTGTGTGTGTGTGTGTGGGAAAAGGTACTATGCGCTCAACCTCATGATTAGCTCCCATGAGGTCGAGCTGTGTGGGCCTCACCGTGATGCATGTCGACCATCAACATTGTGCATTTGATGGGTACCCTCTAAATTATGGGATATGCCAAAAATCAGTCATATACGGAACTCAGGTGGGCTATACCATCTAAAATCATGTGAAACACCGTTAAAACATATAAAAGCACCTGGTGGGGCCCACCTGAGTTTTGAATGCTGCTGAAACTTGGTCTGAACCCTCATGCAAGTGGGACACACATAATGGATGGGCTGGATTTGCAAACCACATCTCGGTGGGCCCAAAAAATTGATTATGAATATTTTAATGGTGCACGGCCCCTCCCCACTTTTGTACTTGGTGTGGCCCACACAAGTCACGGATTGACTTGATTTTTGAGACCTAGGCCCACGATGGAATGGTGCATCTGACTGATGGGTTAGATGTTCGAAACGCATCATGGTGGGGCCCACATAGCTCGACCTCATGGGACGGACTCGTGAGTTCGAGCGCACAGTACCTTTTCCCTCTATATATATATATATATATATATATATATATATATATATATATATAATATATATATATATATATATATATATATATATATATATATATATATATATATATATAGAAATTGCTCCTAATCATGCTAGGACTCCTTTAGTAAGGTTTATCTAAATTTTCTATTTTGACCAAATTTACAATTTTTAGTAAATTTTATTTTAATTAAATTAGGACTCTTAATTAGGATTAGGAATTTGTTATTTTTGATAATTATGAATTAAGGTTTATTTTTTCTTATTTATTAGTGATGTAATGGAGTAATCTAAGACAATTACACATTATTTGAATAAAAAATTATTTAAGTTTTATCTCTTTTTTCTTGTGGATTCAAGAAAATACCCTTGTAGATTCAAGGTTTTTATTACTTGACGAAGATGGTGATCTTCCTCATCATACACTTCCCTATGTCATGACCTACTTGATTTTTGTATCTTCTCTTCATCCTAGACCTGATTAATGAGTTTGATGAAAGATGCACCAAATGGTGACCCACACATAAACCCAACATCCCATTGTTTCATGTGATGTGCCCTATCTAAGTTGTGGATCTAATTGATGATATTTTTTTAAAAAAATTTTTAAAATTTTTTTATTTTAAAACTTTAGAACCTAACATTATGTGTAGAATCTGATGAACAAAGTGAATTTTACATTTAAAACATGGTGGGCCACACAAACTTGTGCATTTAATGTTGTGTATGAAACATGTGTTGTGGGCTCCATTTCTCTGCCTCTCTCTTCTCTTTTCCCCCAACTGTTTTTTAATCATTTTCCTCTTTTTTGCATCCCTCCTTGCCTCAAGTCTATTGCATGCATATATAATTATATATTTAAAGAGAAGGTTTTTAAGTTTTGTTGTACCTTAATTCAGGTAATTCTAAGAAAACCAATAGGGGAATGACATGTGGCATTGTATGAGAGATAATAAGCGGATAAAAAAGATTTTTAAAGATTTGGAATACTTTTTGCAGGATTATAGCTGACGTAAATTTACTTTTACATATCAAAGAATGGTTGACAGAATGTTATGGTAGATGTATAAGAAGTACTGCAGTCAAGTTGTTTAAGGATATGAAAGGTGACCGAGGACAACCAAAACAAAACCTTAGTCCATGAGAAGTGTTTGGAAGAGAAAAGGTTGCAAAAGAGAAACGTAACATAAGAAGGATATAGAGAGATGACTTTTGATTGTTGTAACCGTTGCAATAATGGAAGAATGATATGGAGATATACGTTACAACAAAACTTTATAAATAATAGAGGAATTCAATAAAAAAACACCACTAATTATATTTTAAAATCCTAACAAATCAACAATCAAACTAATTTATTAATTTTCTTTATCTCAGCTTATCCTAAAAGTAGCGATAATTCAGTGGCGGTAATTCTTAATTATAATATTTAGTTGTAATTCAAGTCTATGCTCATACACTGTATTTGTTCTTTATCCAATATCAAGAAATTCTTTTAAGCGATGCATTCTTGCAATTGCTCCTAACGATCGATTGTGAGTTTTTCCTTTTGTTTGATTTGCACTGGTATTCTGAACGTCATTTTTAGTGGAAGGCATAAAGTAACCCATATTTGGAGGAAAAATTACCCCACCCTCCGATTATTGCTTGATTGTTATAAACTTCTGCAAGTAGCTGAGTAAGCAACCGATCTTAATTATATATGTTTATATTGGACGTATCTGCTTATTTTGGTGCTTGGGGTTAAAGTTAATTAATTTGGATCGAGCTGCGTAATGATTTTGACACACTTGCATAATTAAAAACAAACAGAGCATTCAACAAGTTTAATGGTTGGACTGTAATTTATGATACACCTACTTAATAGCTCCAGCCTAAACAAAAATATAAGTGCAGTCCAATCAATGCTTGAATGTGGCTGATTTTTACACAAAATGAATCTCTTTGATATACACAACCTATTGGATGATTTAGATGCCCGTAAAAATGAAAGGTTGAAAGTTATCTATTGGGTCGGCAGTAGCTTATGGCCCAACTGTTTGGATTTGAGGCTTTTTTCATATCTAAACTTTTAAATTATTTATTAATTTATAAAGTAGAATGTCTTAAGTCCAACCGGTTGGACTATAAGTTGTAATCCATCCATCCAGTAGATAACTTCCACCTAGGACTCTACACATATGCCAAGCTAGCTCGAAAAGCTTGCTTGGCTTGGCTCGATCTAGCTCGACTTGAACGATGATTCGAGGTGAGCCAAGTTTCATATGACCCAACTTATTTTGAAAACAAGCCAAGTTCGAATATAATAGAGCTTGACTCGACTCAAATCGAACTCGGCTCAGCTCGAATCTCGAGCTCGGCTTGACTTGAATATATATTATATTATATTATTATATTTAAAAATTAAAAAAAATTAAAACTTAAACTATACTTTACTCATCCATCCCTTGCTTACCTAACTCGCCGCCCTTGACCTCCTCTCTTTCTCTGTTTCTCTCTCAGCCACTCGCTCGAGCTTGACTCAGTGTCTGCCCGACTTATCTTAGCCACACGGCCTGCACTCGTTTGAACTCTCTCTCTCTCTCTCTCTCTCTCAGCACCAACAATAAGGTACCCTTTATGACTCTATCTAATATTTATTATTATTATTATTATTATTATTATTAATTGACTATTTGATTTGGGGGTTGGGTGATGAGTTGGGTCAGGTTGCTGAGTTGAGTCAGGTGCGGGTCGGGTCGGGTTGAGAGAATACTCAACTCGACGTGAAGTAAGCTCGCCTTAACTCTGATCCACTAAATCACTTCGAGCTCAACTCAAAAGGTTTGACAAACTAGTCAAGCTCCAAATGGTAAGCTTGAGGTCAAGTTTGAACTCAAGCTCGAACTCAAGGAGAGCATGAACGAGCCAAGCCAAGCTTGATCCACCTTGGCTCGGCTCAATGTACAAACCTACTTCCACCCTTTCACTGATGTTTGATATCCAACCTGTCCAATATGTGGGCCCTATCTGAAGGATCACCTTATGAAAAATTCAGCCATATGCACTAGTCCAGTGGACCACACTAATATATTGATATTTATCAATGGCGACACGTTTTCTATTGTGTGTACCACCTGAAGTGTATATACGATATTACGTACAGACGATATTATGAAAATCTCGCGATAATATTATTGAAAAAAATATTAAACGTTATTATCGTGAGACCATGTGGGACCCATATGCGACACACGATGGTTTCTGAATCGCGACAGAGGCAAAACGAACTCGAACATCATTGCATGTCGCTTCTAGCGTTCTTACCATTGCCTAGAAACAAGTGCCTCGGAGAAGAATATCTTATCACCGTAGATTCTGGTACATCGCAAGTACGGTGGATTTGAGTTTAACCAATGCACTTCGACTCTTTATTTTAAGATCTGAACGGTTAATTAGGTCTAGAAGATATTTCATGGCCACCCTTTAAAAATCTTAACGATCCGAGGATTCTAATTTCGGATCAGGATCTTACAATTTGGACGTTCAAGATTTTTCATACGAAAAATTAGGTATGACCACCATTGAGAGGAAACAGTGGGGAGTGTGTGACCACCGTTGAAAGATTTGTATGGCCACATAATCTTTTTGTATCAAGCTAAGTTATTTATTTATTTATTATTATTATTATTTTTTTTTCAGCTCATGAAATGGGAAGGACCTTATAAACGGTTTTGATGGCACATAAACATAGGTGGAGCTCGGGAAGGTTTCAACCGTAGTTATTTCTTTTCTGGTTTTTCAACGGTGGTTATTTCTTTTCTAGTTTTTCTGCTCTCGTGGTCTCCTTGAGTTTGGGATTGCATATTTTAAAATGTGCTTAGAAAATGGATGGATAGGATGAATTTCTAACAAACATCGTGATGGTCCCACCTAACTTCTCAGTACAAGAAATCCACGTCCCACCCATTGCATGTATAAGTGGGACCCATTTTGAAAAGGACAAAATGATAATTTTATATAAGAAAATATTTTACCTTTTGGATCCAATGCCTGTACACATGCACATAGCGCCGGACACGAATCTACACCGATAAGGGTAAGATAGTCATTTCACATAGCAAACTTTTTTACATTTTGGCTGTAGGCTCCCCGACTATGTGTACACTATGTATGTACACGTGTCGCTCTTTCATTGGCATTGGACAAGGTAATTTCTGTTAGAGTGGATTAGGTGTTACCCCGACTGTGTGGGGCCCACCTTGATGAATTAGTTGTATATCCATGCCGTCCATCCATTTTTCTAGTTTATTTTTGGATATGATCCGAAAAAAATAAGCAAATCCAAATCTCAGGTAGACCACACCATTGGAAATAGTGATGATTAAAAACTTTTTCTGGTTGATAAAAGTTTTAGATATCTTTGTATTTTCCCTTCATCCATATTTTCTTGACCTTATCAATAGAATAGATGGTAAATAAACATCACGAAAACATTATGGTGGGCCTTAAAAAGTTTTTAATGGTAGGACGTTCAATCACTACTATTCCTTTGGTGCGGATTTGCTTAAATTTTGGGACCACGTCCTAAAATGAGCTGTATAAACAGATGCACAGCATAGATATACAACATATCATTAAATTAATTAACAACTCTATTAATCAGATCTATGGCCATTAAAATGAATTTGGATAACAAAAAGCTTATTCAATATGCAATAGAATAAAGTGTAGAAAAGGTAATGGATCATATGATGCCGGTATAACAAATATATATATATATATATATATATATATATATATATATATATATATATATATATATATATATATATATATATATATGGAAAATGTACTATACGCTCTACCGTATTATACCTTTTATAAGGTTGAGTGCTGGTGGCATGTTATTCGTCGGATGGTGAAAATTTTAAACAAATGAGGAGATTTTACGAGGAAACTGGAGAAACAAAAATGATGCAACAGGTTATTAAAATATCCCGGTGCAACAGGTTATTAAAATATTCCTACACTTCTCTCACGTGTAATTTCTGTGAAAGCCTTGCACGCGACCTTGAAACCTTCCTAAGGCCCACTCTGATATTTATCTGAGATCCAACTTATTCATAAGTTAAGACATATATGAAAGAAGGGAAAACACAAATTTCAGCTTGATCGAAAACTTCTGTGCCCCTTAAAAAATTTTAATGGTGGGTGTCACTCTATCCATTGTTATCTGTGGTGGGTACATTACAGCTTTGGATCTAACTCATTCTTTGTCTCATGCCTTAAATTGATATCTCCAAGTGAATGGACAGTATGGATATAACACATACATCATGGTGGGTGGGTCTCACAGAACTTGGTGATGTAACCTGTCTGTAGCTAATATGCGTCTAGCTAGTGTCGGAGTCCATTCCAACTTTTAATGGGACGCTTGTTGCATCATCTGGTCAGGCAGGGCTCTATGAGGCCCACTGTGATGTAAGTGTTTTATCCACGCCGTTAAAAGAATTTCTCAGATTGTTTTAAGTTATTATCCTAAAAATGAGGCAGGTCCATAGCTCCAGTGGACCACAATAAAGGAGGTTGTATTGATAATAACACTTACCTTTGAAACCTTTCTAAGTGCCAGCGTTATATTTTTTTTACCATCCAACCTATTCATAAGGTCATGTAGACGTGGATGAATTGAAAACACAAATATCGACTTGATCCGAAACTTCTCCAGCTCACAAGAAGTTTTTAATGGTGGACGTTCAATCCCCACCTTGTGGTCCACTTAAGCCTTGGACCTACTTCATTTTTTAGTTTATATATTAAATGATGTAAAAAATCATTGAACGGGGTGGATAAAGCACTTACATTAAGTTGGCCCCACATAGCCCTGCCCGAACGGATTACCGTCCTAGTGAGGGTAGGACGCAATCCGCGTTACGCAGACAGGGATTCCCTGCGAAAGCCTTTTGCAGGAAGTTCTTGCGCTGGAAACTTTGGTGGGGCCCGAGGTGATGTTTTTGAGAAATCCACTCCATTCATCCATTTTTTTTAGCTCCTTTCAGGACATAAGGACAAAAATTATCCGCATCGAATACTCAAGTGGGCCAAAAACGTGAGTCTTGAACGTCAACAATTTAAATATTCGTGTGGCCACGGAAGCCTTGAATCAGGATAATATTTGTGTTTTCATTTCATCCCAATATGAATGACGTTAAAAACGGTATAGATGGCATATAAACATCACTGTCGACTCCAAGAACATTTCAACGGCAGGAATTTTCCTACACACATTTTTCTTTAGTGCAGCCCACTTGAGTATTAGATCCTTCTCAATTTTGGTCACAAGTCCTAAAATGAGCTCACAAAACAGATGGACGAGGTGGATTTTTCACAAACATCATGGTAGGCCCCAGCTAAGTTTCCACGGCAGGAACTTCCTGCGAAAGCCTTTTGTAGGAAATCCGCGTCCTATGTACACGGATTAGATAGGAAACGGATTGGCTACTTCCCTTGCCACCAGCCAATGGCTGGTGGTCCATGCTCTGTGGGCCCTACCATGAAGTATGTGTTTCATCCATGCCGTCCATTTATTTTTATAGATCATTTTATGTTATGAGAGAAAAAATGAGGTATATCTAAATCTAGAGTGGACCACATTACAGGAAACAGTGCTGAATGAACGTTGACCATTAAAAACGTTTTGGGAGCCATAAAAGCTTTGGATCAAGCTGATATTTATTTTTTCCCTTCATCTGGTTCTTTATGACACAATCAATAAATTGGATGTCAAATAAACAATACAGTGGGCCTTGAGAGGATTTTAATGGTGGATATCCAATCATTATTGTTTTCTTGTGGTGTAGTCCACTTGAGATTTATATCCCTATTATTTTTTGTATCAATCCCTAAAATAATCCATAAAAATGGATGAAACAAATACATCATGGTGGGGCCCACAGAGCACTGACCACCAGCCACGGGGCTGGTGTCGGGGGAGTAGCCAATCCGTCTTCGATTAGATACTGACAGGTTGAGTGCAAGTCAGCTACCGAAGTTATGTCACCAAGTTCTGTGGGCCCCACTATGATGATGTATGTGCTGTATCCACACCGTCCATCCATTTTGAGATATAATTTTAGGGCATGAGTGAAAGAATGAGGAAGATAAAAATCTGTAGTGGACCCCACTACAGAAAACAGTGGGGAGAGTGATTCCCACCGTTGAAACTATCCCAAGGCTCACCATAATGTTTATTTGAAATCCAGCCGGTTCAAAAGTTAAAAAAGACATGAAATAAGAGAAAACACAAATATCAGCTTGATCTAAAACTTTCGTGGCCTTTAGAAGTTTTTAATGGTGGGCGTCACTGTCCCCACTGTTTTCTGTGCTGGGGTCCACTGGAGCTTTGGATTTAACTCATTCTTTGGATATTGCCCTAAAATGATCTCTCCAAATGGATGAAAGGTGTGGATACAAAATATACATCATGGTGGGGCCTACAGAACTTGGTAACATCACTTCAGTAGCGAGTCTCGCTACTCAACCTGTCATATCTAATCCATAATTAGGTTCGAAGTGGATAGAAACAGTATGAATTGAACTTCTATCGTTGAGAAATTCTCTGTTTTCAAGGTTGCACTGTTTTTCGT
Organism: Magnolia sinica; assembly: GCF_029962835.1. Taxonomy (NCBI): domain Eukaryota; kingdom Viridiplantae; phylum Streptophyta; class Magnoliopsida; order Magnoliales; family Magnoliaceae; genus Magnolia; species Magnolia sinica. Next base: position 3,470,786 of record NC_080584.1, on the reverse strand, counting down.
TACGGACAACCATAGTGTTTGTGAGAAATCCATCCTATTCATCAGTTTATGGAGATCATTTTAGGACATAGGGACAAAAATGAGCCGGACCCAAGACTCAAGTGGGCCGCACTAAAGGAAAGGTGGGTAGGAAATTTCCTATCATTGAAACCTTCTTGGGTCGAAAGTGATGTTTCAATTGCATCCATACCGTTCATAACAATATTCCTACTGAGATGAACTGAAAACAAAAATATTATCCTAATTTAAAACTTCTGTGGCCCCACAAATATTTCAACTATGGATGTTCAATCGTCATGTTTTTGGCCCACTTGAGTCTTGGATCCGGCTCATTTTTGGCCTCTTGTCCTAAAAATGATATGGAAAAATGGATGAACGAGGTGAATTTCTCAAAAAAAAGAAAAGAAGACCACAATAAGCCCCACGTAAGTTTCTAGCACAAGGTTTTTGGCGTAAAATAAGCATGAGAGATATAGAGGTGGAGGGGTATTTTAATAACTGATTGCACCGGTTTTGTTTATCCAGTTTCCTATAAAAATTTTCCATTTGTTTAAAATTTTCAGCATCTGACAAATAACGGCACTCGACCTTATGGAAGGTATAATACGATCGAGCGTATATTACTCCCCCCCCCCTATATATATATATATATATATATATATATATATATATATATATATATATATATATATATATATATAAACATGCCACCTATCTCATGGATGGACGGTTCTAAATATATGACAGGGTAGATTAATACTTGTTTTTTTTTTTTTTTTAATGGACAGTTAAAAAAAGAGCTAATAGTCCAAATTCAACACATATATGTGGCGCACTTGAGAGTCTACTGCATGATTTTTGGTACACAACATGTTCGCAGTGTGCATTACCTGATGATCAGTCGCTATTAATACATCAGTTGCTGCTTCGATCGATGTAGCGGGTGTTTGTGCCCATAAATTTCCAAAATTTGAACGTAGAGCTGACATGGACGTTGAGCTATGTGGGCCATGACAAGTCCTCTTTATACTTGAAAGATGGTTAGTCCATTTTCACAAGGCCACTGGTGTCTTTGTACAAGATCATTTGTAAACTTAATAATTCGACTCATTCTTCTCTAGCTGTGTTAGATTGAGTCAAAGTCGTAATCTATGATGAAATCAAATATAAGGCCCGATTGGGAGCTTGTAAATGAAAGCAAATGGAAAATGAAATTAGAGGTAAATGATCCCCACAAGGGATCAATACCAAGACCTCAGTGTTGAAATGAGGTATCTTTCACTCAGTCTACCACTTGAGCTATGGATCGGAGTGTTGGTAAATGATTTACTTAATTGTGTTTGGATGAGAGTAAATGAAATGCATTTGAAATTTAAATATTCTGTTTGGATGGGAGTAAATGGGAGTGATTAAAATACATTGAAAATTTTAATATATTCACAGGAAAATATGTGACATTTCAAATTAGCTTTTATATATTAAATTAGTATATATATGTGATATTGAATGAAATGATTGTAATAAGCCCATTGAAATATATACTTTAACAAAAAGTGAGAAAATTTTGATCCTCGGGTGGCCCACAAATGTAAGGATAATAATCAAACAACTTGCCAACACTTTTTAACCATTCATTATATGGCCAACCTTTCGACAGTTTGAATCATTCTATTAGTGTGATTTCAATGATGTATCCGGTAATTAAATTATTTTAGAGTATCATTAGCATACCATGTGTATAGTTGACATGTGCGCAATGCCACTTTCATATACTTGTGCAACTCTCTAAGGAAGCTTGAAAAGTCATTTCACCCTATTTACTTTCAAATCCTCCATCATGGAGAGGATTCCATTTATATGTCCATTTACTTTATTTGGGTGCATTTGCTTCCATACAAACACACTTCAAATACCATTACCTCCATTTACGTTTATTTATTCTCAATTGCCCTCATTTATCTCCATTGACGTTCATAATAAAATAGTTACAAAAAGTTAAATTTCGTCGTCATCATCTAAGCTTTATCTCAATTAATTAAGGTTATGTGAGCGAATCATGTTCTATCATTTCACTCTATTAAGAATCATATACTCACTCACAGTGCAGGATTTGAAGTCTTTTCTTAATACCTTCACTTATGTCTTTTGGGCCTTCACATTGCCTTTTAAAGCTTTAACTCGAACCTACTTATTATAATCAGTGTAGTTCTTAGCCTCTGTTGCAAATGGAGCATGGACCTTGTTAAATCCATCCGATCAGTAGAACTTTGACCTCATGGGCCATCCATTATAGGCTCGCTTGATGAATAGTTCCGACCATTTTAAGTTGGTTTCGCCAATGGCGCAGCTTAGGATCCAGCTTGTGTTGCTAGCCATTGGGGCCCACATGCTAAGATATTCTAATGGTTTGAAAAATATTATGATTATCACTATTGATAAGTTATTATCCCATAATCAAGCTCAACTGATGACTTTTAGCCTTTGATTTTTATTGTTGGATGTGAGCCATTGAGAATTTTCTGAAGCTTAACCATAAACAGTGATGGTCACAATCATCCTTTCAGCTTAAGTGGCCTGTATAGCATGTGTTCCAAAACATAGACGGTTCGGATGATTGAAAAAAAAAACTCAGACATTGTGTTAGCTAGGTTTGAAAGCATTTGTGGGGTCTACTATGTTGTATATATAAAATTCACTCTTCCAACAAATGATAACCATTATTTGGACCATATATACATTATAGTAGCCTAATTGAAAACTCATGTGGGCCACATTAATGGGAAATAATATAAAATAGTTATGAAAAACTACTAAGTACATACTTGTAGGCTGCTCGAGTTTTGTATCGGGCTGGTTTTTGTATTTTCTGTCCTGATTCGGATGAGTTACGCCTAATTAATGGGTTTGATGAAAGATACATAGAATGGTGGCCCCACATACAAACCTATGGTTGGTATTTTATTCCCATTATTCCATGTGGTGTGGCCCATCTAAATTGTAGATCTAGTTGATTTTTAGCCTCAGCACCTAACATGGATGATTCTTCATTCTTATGTGTTCTAGGCACTATATAAAGCAAGTGTTGTAGAGTATTCCAGTCTGCATGGTCGACTCAGATTGACTCATTCGGCCCTGAGTCGAGTCGGGACTTGCCCAAGTCAGGGCTGGGACTGACTCGGACCTGATTAGGTACTATTGAATCTGAGTCAACTCGGACGAGTCATCTCGAACCTGATTGGGTACTACTCGCATATACAAGGCATCACATTTTGGAGCACGGCGGACAGGAACAGTATCCAAGCCGTCCATCAGGCGAGTCTGACTGTTTAAATGTTTAATCCCATAAATAAATCCGGTCCACGAAGTGGGTGGGAGACAATGTTAGAAACAGTTGGAGTACCCCTTGATTTTTGTATGATGTCCCACACACACTTGCCAGATTGGCACGTGTGCACCCAGTGGAGAGGGTTGTATTTAGGAAAAATACAGGTTTGACAGGTTTAAATAACATTGCCAATGGTCTGGATTCAACTTATATGTGTGGCCCACCTAAATTAATGGTCCATGCCAGGCTTTCTCAGGAGATTTGAAGATGGAGACTTACGGAATTAGTGAGCATGGAGGGACCACTTCAGCTGAGGACCATAGGAAGCATGGGAAGTCTTGCAAGGGATGCCATATTCTGACAGCCCCACAAGCCTGCAGTGCCCATGACCTATGCACTCAAGGTTGGAAGAGGATTGGCTGGTGTACCACACACCACCAACCTGGCTGGTGTGGGTACGTGTCGTGCGAAGAGGATCGCTGATGCTCTTTGAAATCTGAGTTTTACGAACGGTTAAAAGGAGATTAAAGTTACATGGGCTTTAAAATGATGTATTTATTATATTTACACTGATCATCTGTTTTTCGAGATCATTTTAGAGCATGACCACACCACAAATAGCAGTGGGGACAATGATTCTCACGGTTAAAACATTAATAGGGTCTACCATAACATTTATTTTCTATCACCTAATCTATTGATAAGGTCATACAAATTGGATGAAGTAGAAAAACAAATATTATTTTAATCCAAAACTCGTATAACCATGAGGGCCTGTTTGGCCGGGCAGATTAAGAGGGATTAGGAGGGATGGGACGGTAAAATCCCGGGATATGCCAAACGAGCCAAACAGACCTGATGAACTTGTCCCGGGATATAGCAAACCCATGGATCTTAAACCAATCCATTTACATCACCATCATTACCTTAAAATTGATCCCATCCCTCCTAATCCTGTTCAATCATGCCTGGGGCATATATATATATATATTATTTTTAATTTTTTTATTACACATGCACACACACCCCACACACGCACGTCATGGGATTTCACCACTGATGGGTACTCGAACCCTTGACCCGGTGTTGAAACTCCTAGGAGTCTACCACCCTCGAACCCTTGCCTGGGGCGTGTTTTGTTGGACGGGTTGGAAGAGATTGGAAGGTAAAATCCCAGGATATGCCCGGTGTGCCAAACAGACCCGGTGAACTTGTCCTAGGATATAGCAATCCCATGGATCTTAAACCAATCCACTGACACCACCACCATTACCTTAAAGTCCATCCCATCCCTCGTAATCCCATGGGATCCGTTCGGCCAAACAGGCCCTAAAAGGGTTCCGATGGCAGATGACTAATCCCCTATTGTTTTTTGCAGCATGGTTTACTTTATCTTTGGATTTACCTTATTTTTTAGCTCAAGCCTTATGACGAGCTCACCAGATTGGTAGACGATTTGGATATAATACATACCTTATAATGGGACCCATAGAACTTGGTGACATGTCAACACACCTATCAAGTCGATGGTGTGTGGTACACTAGCCAGTTTTGCTTCCCTCAAGGTTTTTGGAAGCGAATTGGCTGGTGTACCACACACCACCAATCTAGTTGGTGTGGGTAGGTGTTGTGCAAAGACGAGTGCTGATGCTCCTTAAGCTCCAAGTTGTATGAACAGTTTAAAGGAGATCAAAGTTACATGGGCCCAACAATGATGTATTTATCATATCTACACCATTCATCCATTTGGAGAGATCATTCTAGATCGTGCTCCGAAAAACGAGTAATTTCCAAGGCTCAAGTGGATTACACCACAAATAGCAATGGGGACAATGATTCTCAATGTTAAAACATTCATAGGGCCCACCATAATGTTAACTTTCCATCCAATATATTCATAAGGTCACACAAACATGGACGAAGAGTAAAAACAAAAATCATATTAATCCAAAATTTCTGTGACCCCCAAAGGTTTTCAATGGCACGCGTTCTATCCCTCATTGCTTTTTATAATGTGGTCCACTTGATTTTTGGATAGATGATTTGGATACAATGCATACCTCGGATTGGGCTTCACCCAACACTAATCCTACATGAACCCATTGTTGCCATTCTTAGCACATATATGTCAATTAATAAGCCATCTAGATCATAGGACTCACTTTAGACATGATAACTTAGGACCATGATCTTTAACTTGGCGACTCAGACCAACTTGCTTGGTCTCAAGTCCAATTGAAATTCCCTCGAGTCATGGGGTGACTCATCCAAGTTGGTAGCATATTCAATCAGACCAAGGTAAGAGGTAACATACGTGGAGGTGGCTACTGATGGTGCTTTGTGTGTCCCATCATGATGTACATCCTATCCACGCTATTCATCCATTTTTCCGAACTATTTTATTGCATGATCCCAAAAATGAGGCAGATCCAAATCTCATATGGACCATACCGTGGGAAAGAATGGTTGATTGAACACTCATCATTAAAAACTTTTTAGGGGCCACAAAAGCTTTACATTAAGCTAATATTTGAGTTTTCTCTTCGTCCAGGCATGTGTGACCTAATCAACAGGTTGGATGACAAATAAACATTACACTGAGCCCTAAGAAGTTTTTAATGGTGGGGTGGGCATTCAATCACCACTATTTTCTCATGGGGTGGTCCACTAGAGATTTGGATATCCCTCATTTTTTTTAACTCATGCATGCGCTATAATGATTTTGAAAAATACATGAACAGCTTAGATAAAACACACATATACCATGCTGGCCCTATAGTATTGACAATAGCCACCTCCCTACTGAGGACGCTATTACTGCACACAATCCGTAGTTACGGAACATACTTGATCTGATGTGGCATGATTTCATTGGCCCACTAGACACTTGTCAAAATCTAGTCCAAACAGTCGAGTACCCAACAACCTTTCGAGAAGTTGGTGACTCCTCTCTCACGAGCTTTTGGCGGACCAATAAAATCGCACCACATCACATCCTGACTGAATCAGTTTCCATCCAGATTAAACCTATTTACACTAAACTGATTATGTGAATCGGATCAAGTTGAATTGAGAGTCATCAATCCATGCTTCAAACATAACTAATTAAACAATCCTAACTTTTGATCAATGAGCATATGATCATACAATCAAACCATTCACTATCATCACCCTAACCATCAAATAGATATCCACCCATGGCAGGCCCATCATGTGAACGGCTCTGATTTAAGTTGGATGCATGCATATGAATCATCACAGTCCACCAGAGTATCAAAACTCCTTGCCATCCCTCCTCCACGTCACCAAAATCCGACATCAGCAGACTGCATGAGAATAATCGGTCATGCAAATGTAACTCTCACATCACTTTCAGGAATCAAAACCAAATGATTATACTTTTGTACGGTCAAAGTCAAACGCGGGACCTTTCCCAGCTGTAAACTCACACCTGAAAATAAAATAAAATAAAACGAGGAATTTGGGTGTACTTCACGCCCCCTGCGCGCGTGCGCCTCGTAAACTAAAATGCGCATGCCTTTTTTGCCCTTTACAAAAAGAAAATGCATTTTATATTTTTCCACTATTATTTTTTTATTTTCCATTTCTAGCCCTATTTTGCTTTGCTAACCTCACACGCGTGTGCAATAAAACTTGTATACACGGCACACGTGTCAGCATACATAAATAGATCCAAGATCCTGTCCGTCCATCAGAGAATTCCCAATATATTGAATAACTATCCTGAATTTAAAGTTGATTCACTTGTCAATTTGGCCACAATTTACAAAAATGTATGGAATCTGAAAAATTGCCTAAAGTTTTCTACCATCCACCTGTTTCCAATATTGAGGCCCACATGATAATTTATTGAAACTTCACATTCATAAAAATATTATAAATCTAAGATAAATGTGATGGACGGATTAGATCTTGTACCTATCTGTCAAGATGGCACGTGTGTGAGTTTTCTGTAGATTCTTTACACGCGCGTGTGCATGTAGGAGATACTTTTTCTTTTTCAAACTTTTGTATTTTCTCGCTGGAGATTTGATGGATCGGCACTTTAGCTTTTCCAAAACACATGTCTTTTTTTTCCGGCATTAGTTTCACTGAAAATTACGGTTTCTGCCACTGCCTGGGTTAAGCTAACCATGGTTAAGTTAAACAATGGTTAAGTTAACCTTGGTTGTGATGAAAGGTGCCCCAACATAATGATGGGATTTAAGAATGTAGTGGGGTATTAGGAATGATTAATTAGGGTGGAGTGGGTTGTTGGGATATGACCGTTGGATGGATGGGACATCACGTTGACGGTTGTAATTTCATCTCGGTGAGAATTTGGGGATGGTCAAAGCTGCTGGTTGACTCAAATGGAAGCGGATTGCTGGTGACCCTGCACACAGGTATACCTGTGTCTGAAGCTATGTGGGGTCCACAGTTATGTCTTTGGACAAATCCATTCCGTTCATCTGTTTTCAAAGACTACAATAGGACAGTACTCAAAAAATCAGGTAATATAAAACTAAGGTGGGCCACACCAAACGAAACAGTGGGAACAAAAACGTCAACATGCATCCAAACCGTTCATAGAGTTGTTACCACTCAGATAAACTTTAGGCACAAATATCATCCTGATTCACAACTTCTGTCACCCCGGGTGTTCAATCCTCATTGTTTCATGTGGTATGACTCACATGAGTTTTGGATCTGCCTGATTTTTGGAAGCCTGTCTTATTGTGTTCTTGAAAAGCAGATGGACGGAGTGGATTTGTCATGGACTTCTTTGTGGGCCCTACATCCCCAGGCAACAGATCATCTGGATGGATGGCTTGATCATCCTATGTTGGAATGTCCGGCTCAAGTGGGTAGCCGTCGACAGAGATGTCTTTGGACAAATCCAATCCGTGCATCTGTTTTGAAAGACTACGATGAGACAAGACTTTGAAAACCAGGCAGATAAAAAACTATGGTAGGCCACACCAAACGAAATAGTGGGAACGGAAATGTACGCATGCATACAAACCGTTCATAGCGTTATTACCACTCTGATTAACCTTAGGCACAAATATCATCCTGATTCACAACTTCTGTCAGCCCTGGGTGTTCAATCCTCATTATTTCATGTGTATGACTCACATGAGTTTTGGATCTACCTGATTTTTGGAATCCTGTCTTATTGTGTTCTTGAAAAGCAGATGGACGAAGTGGATTTGTCATGGACTTCTTTGTGGGCCCCACACAGCGTCGGGCATAAGAGCATATCGATGAATGGCTTGATCATCCTATGTTGGAATGTCTGCCTCAAGTAGCTGACCTGATCCACTTAACAAGTAAAATTGAGGGTTTAAAGACACTTGTTAGTGGTTCTCATTTAGTCCATCTATAGAATGGTTCGGACCATAGTTCTAAAACTCTATGAATCGTTTTGAAAATTGATTGAGTCAACTAGGCTGGGTGAACTCTTGCTTGGCATGCATGACACGTCGAATCATCGACTAGGCTGACTTGATAGGCAACACCAACCAACAATCTATGGTTTAATAAATGTTTTATACTAATCCAAGATAGTTTTAAATATTTATTAGAGTAGAATTTTAATAATTAAATACTACGTCAGCTAACACTTTATCAAGTCCGGGAGTCAACCCGACCCGGCTGGACGTCCAGTCGAGTTTTTAGGTTTTCAACCAATGATTTGAAAACAAGTACTTAACAGATAGTTAATTGATACTACTACTCGGATGTACTAGTTTCGTTTCCAGCTGAGTTGCAACTCACTAGAGTTGGGGTGAATCAAGGTGTCGATTGGATCAGATTTGGTTGAGTCCAACTCAACTCGGATGAATTGCATGGACCCATTCGGTCTTAAAACCATGCTCCTTAGATTCAAGTTTATATTTAATGATCAAAACCATCTATACATTGAATCTTAGACTATTTATAACATTGATCATTTAACTTTCACCTTTGAAGGTGGCTGTAGGGGCTGCGGTCTTTTTAACTCAATTAGGGTTAGGGCTTAGGAGATCAGGCCTAGGTTAATGTGGCTCATTTTTAATGGTCATTCCTATAGCGGGATCTATATTATCAGTTTGATTAAATAATTGGATCCGACCTTGGCCCACAAATTTAAATTCCATAAGAAATCATATGCGTTTGATCTGAATTGGATATATGGATATATGATTTATATGTATATAGTAAATTATAGAGCTTTTTTTTTTTTGCTTGTTAGTACACGTACACCCATGTCGGTACACACACTCCTATGTTAGCCACCCCCGCTAGGGATCAATACCAAGACCTCAAGTGTTGAAACGAGGTATCTCCACTCACTCTGCCAGTTGAGCTATGGATCTGGGTGTAAATTATAGAGCTCTTAGTTGTACTGGTTTACTTGAAAAGTTCAATTCATCAATCTGAATTATCTAAGTATAGAATACATTTCACTGGCTGCTGCCATGCAAAAATCACATTTTTTGGATAACCTAACTCATCTTAGACTTGACCTTATTTTCTATGGCCATCCTTTTTCCAAGTAATGGATGGGATAGTTATGATTAACAAATGTCATTCTTTAAAAACATAAACAATTCATGATGGCCCTACAATTGTTGATTAGATCTTTTTTTTTTTGTAAATGATCATGACCGTCCATGTTTAAGGTCATTGATCAAATGGCTAATATTTGCTACATCACTGTGATGCTTTCATGGTAGCCATGAAATGTGCATTAGGAACAATCTAGATAAATGGATTTGACTGTCTCTGTGTCCAATACAACTAGGCATGACATTTATAACTTATAGTTCTCTGAAAGCATGGAGCATTTCTTTTCTTTTTTTACACAAGGATAAGGACCAAATACCCCCTCCTCTCTAGTGCTTTTGGACACTCTAACCCTACTTGTATTATTATTCCATCTCTACCCCAGATTTTAAAAATAGAAATGGAAGATAGATGCTGTAACGTTTTATGTGGGTCCAGATATACCCCTATAATTCATGGATTAGACCTATGTTATAGTTCATGAAACTCTTAAAATGGTTGTGGCTCCCAAAACATGCACATGGTATAGTTTTATGGAAATCTAAACCGTCCAAATGGATGATCCAAATTTGAATGTAGCATGGTCTGAAATTCACGCTACCAATACGATAGTAACCAACTGATTTTACCATTGAAGTTTAGATCACTCACTAATATACTTTTAACTATCTGATCATCAAATAAATGGTTATGATCGCTTGATCAATGTGATTTTTAGAATCATACTTCATCCATCGCGTGCCACATTCCATGGTTTGGATAGACATGCATGATTGACAAGTGAGGAGGATGAATCACCACCATGTTCAAAATAGTGATGAACTATCATAAATCTATCCATTTTCACATGTGGCAGCCAGGCAAGAGGTTGGCAGTTGGATGAGAGGGATCCTATTTCAATAATCCAAATCGTTTATGTGATGGACCTCAGTGAATATTGGAGAATGCCCAAAAAAAAACCTTTCGGTCCTCAAGATTTTTAGGAATCATCTATTCATCTGGGAGCCCACCACATATACGGATTGGATCATCCCAAAGTGACCACAGATTCAATGGCTACATTTCCCACTTGAAATCTAGCAATAGGTCCTGAATATATTGAAGAAACCACTGCAATGGGATTTTATGAAATGCTACCATTTTTCTAGCATAATTAGATAAAACCATCTATAATAATTTTTATTTACAGGTCATCATTTTCATTTAAGGTGTCTATTTATTTTACCATTTTTGCCTTCAAATAATGGTTATCAGCTTATTTCTGAAAATATTAAAAGTACCTCATATCTTCCTATATATTAAAGAAAGAATATGTCCATTTCACCATCCATTGTAATGGAATGTTTTTACTAGTTTTCAACCGTCTAAATCACTACCCACCTTTTGGAATGGTCTAAATTATTGTCATGTATTTTTCAGCGGTCTATATTGTTGTCCATCAACTTTTGAATTGTCTCAGTCAACAAGCACTTAGGGTTAAATGATACGGATCATCACCTACTATCTTGGAATAGTCAAAATCATTCTTTAGGTACTTTTGAGCACTTCAACTTACTTTCCATCGTTACTTCATCTTAAGAGTATTTTGATCATTTATAGAGATAAAATATCACATCTTGATCCAAAGGAAAGCGGTTGCATGAGTAAACCTCTCAAAATGGGGGTGATATGTAAAGAATTTTTTAAAGTGGTTCCATCTAATTAATCTAAAAAAGGTAGCATTTCATTAAAAAAAATCCCATGCGCATATACACATGCAAAATCCATATCCAGTGCAGTCATGCCCGTGCATGCTAAGGTGCAATATCTGAACCGCTTGTTAGGACACCGACACTGAGGTTCGTTGGTTAATTTCTTTTAACCGTCCAAATCCTTATTTGTTGCTCTACTAGATGAGATAAATGTCTAAAAAAATTTCCCATCAAATCTATGTGGTGTGGTCCACCTGATGAGCGGCTGGGATCTTGCATGTTTGGATATGGAAGTGTGATGGCGCTAGCATGTGCATTCGTGCCCGGTGCATGCGCGCGGTTGGAATATCTTGTTCGTGTTCTCTCGTGAACGAGAGAGTGTAAATGGGAAGAAAAAATGGTAGGGATAAATGGGCCGTTGGTGACCCGGACACCACCGATGCCCCTGATGACCGAATCTGTGGGGCCCACCGTGATGTATATGTTTTATCCACGCCGTTGACCTGTTTTTCGACCTCATTTTCTGGAATGTCCTAAAATTTGAAGCATATCCAAATCTCAACTGGACCACACCATTGAAAACTTCCTGAGCCCACTGTATTTTTTTATTTTCCATCCAACCTGTTGATAAGATTCAGACGGACCTGGTTGAAGGGAAAACACAAATACAATCTTTGATCCAAAACTTCTGTGGACTCCGAGAAATTTTCAACGGTAGGAATTCAATCCCCACTGTTTCATGTGGTGTGGTCCACTTGAGCTTTGGATTTACTTCAAGCTTTGTCTCATGCCATAAGATGAGCTTTCAAAATGAATGGACGGAGTGGATAAAACACAAACATCACAGTGGGCCCCACAGAGCCCTACCTGAGTGGAGTTAAATGCACTGGTTACTTCAGCTCGGAACTTTCCATGGTCAGTTAGATAAACGCTAGGATCTTGATCCCAGATGGGGAAATCATGCAGCCAACAAATCGAATCAAGGCAATTTTCTGTTATTGACCATTCAATTACGAAAGCCAGTGAATGCACGGTCAGGATCATCTTTCACATGTGTCCTGTGTAGGATACACAATGTGGAATACAGTGATACAGTAGGGCAGTGTACTTCTTTTCCACTTTTTGTCATGCCATAGTTCAAGTGTACCATTGTATGTACCAAATATTAAAAGGATCGGGTGTCTATATCAGAAAAGTGGGTGTAAATATCAAAAAGTCCTGCAATGAAAACCACAGGGGTACCATCAGTCATTTTCTCCGAAGCGCCAAACAAGTTCACGTCAGCTCTTACGTTAGGGGCAATTTGGGAATTTTATTCTGATTGCGTGAGAGGATATTGGCTTTGAACAGTACACTCGAGTTTTAATTTACGACGAGTGGGGCCCATAGATAAATAATCACGTCCGTTGGAATTTTGGGTCCTACAATAGATAGACAATGATCTAAAATAATATAAGATTGCAAGATCCTAGCCACCAATATCGAGACTATTTTCTACTCAACTGTGGACCATTGATGAATTCTCTTCTTAACCGTCTATTTTTAGGCCAGAATTCGAACAGTTAGGATTTTCCTATCAAGAACATTTTTAGGCCGCCATTTATCGCAGGTGGGGCCCACTTGTCATAACTCCCTGTGCCTCCTTTTCTGGGTTTATATATATATATATATATATATATATATTTTAAATAGAAATTCTACCGTCTATACAAGCGTGTTACTGTATTTTTTTTTGCTTGCGTGTAGGAGAGGACTCGTGATGTATATATCTTATCCACGCCGTCCATCCGTTTTATCAGCTCAGTTTATGGTATTAGATCAGAAGTGAAGTATATTCAACTCTTAAATGGATCACACCACATGAAACAGTGGTGGTAATAATTTCGACCGTTGAAACCTTCTTAGGGTCCACTGTGATGTTTATTTGCCATCCAATCTGTTCATAAGGTCACACATACATGGATGAAGTGAAAAAAAAAATATCATCTTGATCCAAAATTCTGTGGCCCTCAAGAAATTTTCAACCGTAGGCGTTTAATCCCCACTGTATGGTCCACCTGACCGTTGGATATGTCTCATTTTTTTTATTTATACACTAAAATGATATGTCAAAATGGATGGACGGTGTGGATTAGACCCATACATCACAGTGGACACTAAGAGCCCCTGCACGTGCCGAGCTCGGAACGGCCGGGGGATAGTTCCCAATCCGCGGCCTCCTCTGATTACACAGCTGGATAAGTGGTCCATACTTCTGACACGTGGGAATCTGGAACTGACTCACGTGAGCAGCCAAAGGTGATAAGCTACTTTCAGGTGTTCGTGTCAGGTCGGTTCTCCCCACGACAATATTCTGCCACGTGTCATCATCTTAGGCTTGCTGTTCGTTATCGCCGATACAAGCTGGATGGATGTTACTATTCGCACTGGTGCAATAACACGTGCCAAAATAAGCTCCCGGCCAGCATTACTTGTCACAGACTCACGCGGAAGCGGATTGGCTGGTGTACCTCACATTAGCTATATAGCTGGTGTATTGACGTCAGCAAGTTCTGTGGACCTGATCATAAGGCATGTGTTCTATCTAAACCGTCCATCCATTTGGAGATCTAGTCTTAAGGCTTGAGACAAAAAATAAGATAAATCTAACTATTAAATGGACCACACTGCAAAAAGCAGTGGGGATTAAATTTTTACCATTGAAACCCTTTTTGGGTCACAGAAGTTTTGGATTAATATAAAATTTGTTTTTCTTCTTCATTTAAGTCTCTGTGATGTTATAAACAGATTGGATGAAAAATAAACATTATAATGGGCCTTACAAATTATTTAACAGTGAAAATCATTATTTCTACTGCTATTTGTGATGTGGACCAGATGAAGATATAATAAATACGTCACTGTAGCTCCATGTAACTTTGTTATCCTTTGAACCGTTCGTACAACTCAGAGCTCGAGGAGCGTCAGTGCTCGTTTTCGCACGACACGTGCATACAGGCTCCAGCAGCTATATAGCTGGTGTGTAGTACACCAACCAATCCTTTTTATCGACTCACACGTGTAATAATAATGGCCCTTCATCAAGTGGAACCCAATATCCAACTGGTCCACACATGTGAGACACGTGTGTGAAATTTCGATGGTTAGAAAGAATGAAAATGGGTTGGCCACTCTCAAATCTCAATATGCATGTGCGGCCCACCTGAAGAGTGGGCGGGCCTGATTTTTTACGGACTCTGTGGGGCCCACCGTGATGTATGAGTTTCATCTAGGATGTCCATCCTTTTTATCAGCTCATTTTATTCCATTAGCCTAAAATCGAGCCATATCCAAAGCTCAAGTGGACCACACCAACGGAAAAAGTGATGATAATGATGTCGACCGTTGAAACCTTACTAGGGCCCACAGTGACGTTTAAAGGCAAAAAAAAAAAAAAAAAGCTCGATGACTGAAAATACAAATATCAGTTTTTGTGCCCTCAAGAAGTTTTCAACGATGGGCATTCAATCCAAACTGGTGTGGTCCACTTGAGTTTTGGACATGCTTTAATTTTGATCTCTTGAACTAAAATGATCTGGAAAAGAGGATGGACGGTGTGGATAAGACACATACATCACAACGGGCCCCACAGTCCTTACACCAGACAGCTCCTTGTTGGTTTCACCCCCACGCAATCAGCGTCCGAAATATTTACCTTAATAAGCTTTCCATCAGGTGGGTTGCACTTTTTAGATATTCTCGCCTAAAATCAGGACGTTTCACATCAGGTGGGCCACAGCAGACAAAACAAAATGGACGGTCAGGAAAAAGATACTTTTTAGATTGTCGCCTAGGTTTGCTAATTTCACACGCGTGTACGGGTGTACACATCCACACGTGGTTACACGTGCAAATATGAAATACGTGTGTGAGATCTGAGCTTTACATAAGGTCGGATATAATGCATGAATCTTGCCTAAATATTAAGACAATTTTACTCATGAGGGGGGCCACAACGTACAAAATAAATTGACCGTTCATTTGTTTTGATATGCTGTGGCCGAGTTGAGGTGTTAAGTGGACTGATTTTTATAATAGAGCATATAAAAAGTGTGGATGACCTGATAGAAGGCTCAGATCTCTCACACGCGTCACATTGTGACAGATGTTCCTCCGTGTGGATGTGTACGGCTATAGGTGCTCGTGGAATTACCAAACGCCCGTGGCCAACCTGAGGAATGAAACGGCCTGGTATTTTAGGAAACGTGTCCGAGCATGATTCACAACCAGATGGAAAGCTCAGATATCTCACGCGTGTTCCGTATTGGCACGTTTTCCTGCGTGCGGATGGTCAGGACTTGGCCAATCCCAGGAGCACTGAAATCGGACGGCTCATATCCAGCATGGGTGCGACTTCGCTGGTACCCGTAACCAGTGATGTGGGTGCTACCCTGACCGTGGGGCCCATCTCGATGTATAAGTTGTATATCTACTCCGTCCATCCGTTTTGCCAACTCATTTTATGTCACTAGCCCAAAAATAAAGCAGATAAAAATTTAAAGTGGACCACACTACAGGAAACAGTATGTAATGACTATTAAAAGATTTTTGTGGGGCCCAAAAAGTTTTTGATCAAGATGATATTTTCTTTTTCCCCTTCATCTAAGCCTGTGTGACATTATCAACCGGTTGGATGGAAAATAAACATTGCAGTGGACCCTAGAATGTTTTTAATGGTGGGCATTCAATAAACACTATTTCCTGTAGTGTGGTCCATCTAAGAATTTTAACTGCCTAATTTTTGGTATCATGATATAAAATGAGTTGTAAAAACGGATGGACGGTATAGATTTAGAACGCATACATCCAGGTGGGCCTCATGGACAGGATACCACCTACATAGCTGGTTCCGGGGCCCAGCCACGTCACGCCCATCGAGCATGAGGACCGAATCTTTGAGGAACGTCGGTGCTAAGATATGGCGCCAAATAAAGCAACCGTGGGGCCCACATTCCAAAGAAAACAGCTGTAGGCCTTTTCCGACGTGGCGGTTTGTGGGGCCCACGGAATCTCATCATTAGGCCTTCTCCTATACGTGAAAGCGAGTTCCGTTCTGACAAACTGCCTGTCGACGTTCAAACTACTTGACTTCCCTCCCCTACTCTACCCCCTCCAGTTCGTCTAGATGGACAGAGTTCGGTTCATTGCCACCCACCACCGTACACGTGGATGTTTGATCTGTGAATCTGGATCGTACATTTGGTGGGAACTACTATATAATTCGATTTTATATAAATTTGTATTGGTCGCACCATCCCATTGGTTGAGTTCCCACTGATGGTGGTTGTCATCGGGTCACGTGGCAGCCTTTATGACAGTTGGATTAGAAGGATAGCAAATCAAAGGTACGGCCTAGATTGAAAGATCACACCTTTGTGTAATCAATATGGATCGTGCATTTCATGTCCATATGATGAAATGTTTGAAGTGACTTTTAATAGGATTGGCCAAACATGAGCAGTCTATATCACTTGTCCTATATTTTTCTAACATAATAAATTTGCACTGCCCATTTCTCATCCAATGATCCAATGTTTAGGATCTTATAATCAAATATTTTTCTTTTATGAGATAAAGGAAGCCAAAGGTGGCCCATGATGAACGCTCCAGATCAACGATGGACATTTTTATTATATATAAACCGTATAGTTTCTATGCATGATAGGATGATTAGGATTTAAGAAAGATAAGTAATTAGGCCATAAATGGTCCAGTTTGAAGCCAGTTTAGTCAAAACCAGACGTGTTTGGGTCTAAATTTTAGACCCAGACTCTTTCACTAAATGGGTGGATTTAAGTTAAGCTCATCAAACCATTTATAAATAGATCTAGATTTAGTAAACGAAGATCCACCCGTACTCATTTATAAGTGTTATAATGGGTCCAGTTAAGGGATTTCCAGGCCTTGAATCAGACTCATTTATAAACAGGTCTAATGGGTCTAGTTCACCTTGATCTGCCTCATTTTATGTCTCATGTCTTAAATTGAGTTGGCAACATAGATGGATGGGGTAGGTTTCTCACAAACATTATGGTGAGCCCTACTTAGCATCCCAGTGCAGAAACTTCCTGTAAAAGCCTTTCATATACAATCTCCATACATCATAATTCACTAATCTCACCATCTTCGAAGTGTTGATTTAGATTTTGTGGTGTCCTATATTCTCAGCATGATATGGAGTCAATATTTGGTTTTTTCATGTTACTTGTCAAGGTATGCAAGTATTTTTATCAAGTTTAAAACCAGGTTTGGACGGGTTTAAGTTTGGATAGGTCACTTGCAACATAAACTAGACTTGTCAATTTACTAAATGGATTCGGGTTGGGTTGGGTCAAACTTAATATAAAGGAAACCAGGTTTTGCCCTTTTACCAACTAAGTATATTCTAGAGGTGTACACGAGTTGAACCGAGTCGAGCTTGGCACTGCTCGACTTGACTCGGCCACTAGCTGACCCCAGCTTGAACTCGGATCGACTCAGTCCTCGATCCTGACTGGTCAGCTCAGCTCTGTTCGGTCAGCAGCTCAGGCCAATTTGAGCCGAGTTCGAGCCAAGATCGTGCCTCTGTGACATTTTCTCAAACACATGGAGTGTACCTTCAAGTTCTCACGAAATGTAAAGCAACAATATCAATTTACGGGTATTTCATCAAACACTTAGTAGGCAACATAAAAATTAAGATACAAGGGCATTTGTTTAATATCTATACCTTTCTCGCCACCAACTGACACTTCGTTGAGTCATTTCATTAAACACTTACTAAGCAACATCAATATCAAAATAATCGAGTCACCGAACTGGTTTGATCCGAGTTCGATTCGAGTTGGGGTTCGATCCGAGTCGAGTCGAGCTCGAGCAAGCTCGAACTCTTCTCGAACTCAATTTTGAACCGAGTCAAATCGAACTTTTTTTGAGTCGAGTTGAGCGAGCTAACCGAGCTAACTTGGTTTGTGTACAGCTCTAATTCTTGGTTCCAGACCCGTATCATTTAACAAACGGGTTGGGTCTGGGTACCCTATTGGGTTCGTTGACCCATTTATAACCTTACTAGCAATTGAAGGTGGGCCTCACATGGAGAGCGGATTAGGTGAGACCCCTAAGATGGTGCAACCCTTACCATGGGGTTACCGTGGGGCCACCTTGATGTATGTATTATGTATCCATGTTGTCCATCCATTTTTCCAAATCATTTTAGGGCATTATTACAAAAATAAAATGATCCTATTATCAGGTGGACCATACCATAAGAAATAATGGTGATTGACTATTAATGGGCTGCAAAAGTTTAGATTAAGCTGATATTTGTTTTTTACTTCATCCAAGCTTATGTGACCTTATTAACCCTGATTGGATGATAAATAAACACTACGAAAACATTAAGTTACGCCCCAAGAAGTTTTTAATGATAGGACAGTCAATCACCACTGTTTCATACGGCATGGTCCACCTGATAATTGGATCTGCTTATTTTTTTGGGATAATGTTCTAAAGTGATTTATGAAAATGGATGGACAACATGGATACATAATATATACATCAAGGCGGCCCCCACGATAATCCCATGGTAAGGGCCGCACCATCTTCGGTGAGGTCGGGGTCGCACCTAATTCGCTGATCTCCCTTACATGACCACATTAAAAAATAAATAAAAAGGAAAAAGGAAAAGAAAAGAAAAGAAAAGAAAAGAAAAAATTCTAATTTAAAATAATGATGGTATCCAATGTAATAATCAATATGGATGGTTCATTCAAAGGTGAGGTCTTTTATTTGGGCAATCTGACTGACTGGATGTGTCAGCACTTGAGCACACATGTAAAGATGGTCTGATGATTCGAATCATCCATCTTTGAGCTATGGTGTATAGTGAAGCTTCAAGAATGATCCCGACCTTCCATTTAGGAGTTGAATGTATGTTGTTGGGGGAAAAATGGACAAGTCGATAAGTTGACTTATAAAATGGACCAACTTTACTGAAGCAGCACGGGCCTAACGAAACCCGAGCCTAATAAGGATTTTACGTCCAAAAGCAGGCTGACCTTCAAGAAGGGTGATGCAAATGTAAGGACACTCAAAGAATGGGACTACGAGTCCGCCCAAAGGTCAGCCAGAGGTCAACAAGAGGTCAGCCAGAAGTCGGCCAGAGGTCAGCCAGAGGATGGCCAGGGTACAACCAGAGGACGGCCAGATATTGACCTAACACATAGGTCGGCCAGAGGTCAATCTCAGGCCAACTGTAACCCGGTTAAAGGGTCTAGTGAAACCCGAGCCTAATAAGGCGTTTACGTCCAGAAACAAGCTGACCTCCAAGAAGGTCGATACAACTGTAAGGACACTCAAAGAACACGTTACGAGCCCATTCAACTATAGATTAACCATAAGTCGACTAGATCAATCACAGGTCAACCCCAAATCGATTACTGCCTAGCCATAGCTCAGTTATAGCTCGGTCATTGGACAACCACAAATTGGCCAACGTTCAACTACAAATCGACCCAACTATAGGTTGACCCGACTACAGGTCGACTCGATAATAGGTCGAATATAGCTCGACTATAGGTCAACACCGTCTACAACGGAGTTAAAATTATATACCGAAATTTCTCTAACGGCCCGAAGATTTCTCCTAAGATCTTGGGAGGATAAAATTATATCTTGGGGATCTCGGACAACCGTAATCTCAGGAAGATCTCGAGTATATCAGTAGTCATAAATAATAAAGACTCCATACGATGTGATCTTTCCTCTTATATAAATAGGAGCATCTCTAATGGTGAAAGGTACGCAAAATCTCTCTCCCAAAACCCCTTAATACTATAAGACCTAGATTCCTATCCTGACTTTGACTTTGGCATCAGAGGGTTCCCTGCTCTAGCCAAGGTCTCCTTTCTTTTCTTCCTGTGCAGGTACTCGAAGGCCTAAGAGGATGGACTAGATTTTTGCATCAACATATGCTATTGAGGATGGTTAAAATCATCCCTTATAGAATGTGAATGGTTGAAATTGTTAGATAGGCCACATTCCTTGTATAGAAGATTTTGTATTTATCATCTTACCTTATATAGTCGTTGTAAAACTCTATATATTCAACCCTTTAGGGTTGTCCTAAACACAGAAAAAGAAAAGGAGAATTATTCTCCCCAAAGCCTTTGGTATTTTTTGGTTTGTTTTCATGGTATCAGAGCAATAGTGATTCTAATCCGGCATCTCTTCATCACCGGCCCCACCGTCTGTCAGATTCGGCCCTCCCTCGTTTAATCCAGCTCCTCCCCTGTCAGATCCGGCCCTGCCCTGTCAGATCCGGCCCTCCCCACGCTCATTCGATCTTCCCCAAGCTTGTCCGCACGTCCCTGCTACACCTGTTCACGTCCTTGCGCATGTCCGATCCCTGCTACACCTGCGTCCGCACCTGCGCATGTCCCTGCCCACGTCCGATCCCTACCGCTTTCGATCACTGCTGCATTATCTCCTGCTACAATTGATCCCTGCTGCATTATCTCCTGCTACAATTGATCCCTGCTGCATTATCTCCTGCTCCATCCAATCCCTACTGCAGCATCTACTGCTACACCTACTGCTGCATATCCTGCTCTGTTGATCTGTTGCTCTTTTGCTACATCTGATCCCTTTTGTTCTTTTGCTGGTTGCTGTTCTGATCTTCGGTTGCAAGGTACTTTCTTCTTCAGCATCGTTTTTTATCTCATCCTATCTATGGATAAAGACTCCCGTACAGAGGCCCCACGATGTAGTTTCAATGGCACCAACTATAATCTATGGGTCATCCACTTTCAAAGTTTTCTCAAGGGTCATGGTTTGTGGGGATTGATTGATGGATCTATTACTGTCCCCACTTCCATTGATGCCGACAGAATGACTGAATGAGAAATGAAAAATGGACGGATTATTACCTGGATTCTTGATTTCGTTAATCGATCAATAGCTGTTAGCCTCACGCCACATCGCACTGCTAAAGCTATGTGGGAGCATCTCCAAATAATATATTAATAGAGTAATGCGGCTAGGTTATACCGCCTGGAACAAGATCTGGTTCACCTTACTCAGGGTGACAAAAGTATTCAATCTTTCTACTCTACAATGGTTATAATTTGGACAGAGATGGCTATAGTGGATCCCGACTTTCCAAATGACTTTAAAATATTCCACACAATATGCGAGAGTGCGCAAGTTAGACAGTTTCTTATGAAACTGCGTCCGGAATTTGAGCATTGCAGAGCTGCTCTCCTAAACCGTAGCCCAACTCCTTCAATGAATTCGGTTGTTAATGATTTATTAGCCGATGAACAACGACTGCAGGTCCTCTCTTAGGGGATATCTCCGGGACTATCTGACCTGACACTTACTGTATCCACCTCTGCACCAAACCATGGTTCCATTCCTTTAACTTGTCGCGGCTGTAATAAAGTGGGACATGTCATCGCTCAATGCAAAGATTGGTGCGCGTATTGTCGAAGGACTGGTCATGGTCTTCAGGACTGTCGTTCACGTGCCTACGCATCCTCATTCGGCCGTGGACATGGTGGTCGAGGTCGTGGCCGTGGTCGTGCTCTTTCTGCTACTTTTGTGACTACTTCTTCTGAGCCTTTTGTTATTGATACTGCATCCACTGATTCTTTTGAAGGTATTTCCTCACCTTTAACTCCTACGATACTCCAGCATATCGTGCATGCCCTTTTTGCGCCCGGTATGTCAAGTATAACTGCATCTTCTTCATGGTTCTTCGAATCATATGACTGGTGATGTATCCCATCTTCGCAATATTTGTCCCTACACTGGCAATCAGGTTATTTCTACTGTATATGACACTAAACTACCAATTCAGTCCGTTGGTTTCTTAACTTTCTCTCATTCTGACCATCGCTAGGTTACCCTTCGTAATGTGTTTCATATCCCTAAACTCTCCTCAAATTTAATTTCTTTTGGTCAACTTACATTTAATAACTGCTTAGTCATATTTTTTCTAAATTGTTGTTTTGTATGGGATCTGGCAACGGGGAAGGTACTTAGGAAGGGTAGGCGACATGAATGTTTGTACATACTGGACTTTCACCCATTTGTTACTCCAGCTCATTGTTTCTTCTCTCCTTCTTCCTCGGATATTTGTTCGGCAAATAAAATGTGGAAACTCTGGCACTTTCACCTTGGTCATCCACATTCTGATCGTTTGATTCAACTCTTTTCTTCTAGCATGTTAGGGAATATTTCTCTTAATAAAAGTGATTTGGATTATTCTTGTTTTTCTTTTTGCTTTTCAAAAAGTAAGTATATTCCATTTCCTCTAAGTACTACAAAATCATCATCTATATTTGAACTGGTGCATACGGATGTTTGGGGCCCTTCTCCAATTATGTCTCTATCTGGACTACAATATTATGTTATATTCATTTATGATTTCACCCGTTACACTTGGATTTACTTTTTGTACTCTAAGTCACAGGTATTTGAAAATTTTAAAATATTTCATTCTATGGTGGACACACAATTTCATGTAAAAATTCAAACTCTCCGCTTTGACTCAAGGGGAGAACATCTCTTCACAAATTTTCGTACATATCTTCAGGGTCATGTGATTACTCATCAGGCCACCTGTTCTGATACTGCATAACAGAATGGGGTGGTTAAACGAAAAATCACCACATTGTTGAAACTGCCAATACCTTAATGACAACTATGAGTGTTCCTCGTTCCTTTTGGCGGAAGCTATGATGCATTCAGTCTACTTGATTAATCGGTTGCCAACCACAGTCCTGAATAGTAAATCTCCCTACTTTGTTCTCACCGGTTCTCTTCCTACATATTTTACATTTCGTGTTTTTGGTTGTGTATGTTATGTTCATCTGGCATCACGTGAACGCAACAAACTTTCTCCAAAATCAGTTAAATGTATGTACTTGGGATTTGGAGAAACTCAGAAGGATTTTTGTTGCTATGATCTGATCTCTCGTCGTATACGGGTATCACGACATGTTGTTTTTCTTAAGCATATTGCCTTCCATTCATCTGTTCCTCCTTCGCCCACATCAGACTCTCCTGGTCTTACTATTTTTTCTAACATTCTGATTACCTCGAGTACCCCTTCTTGTCCATTGCAGGTTTATTCATGACGACCACGTAGAGATCCATCACCTACTACTCTCCCTTCTGTACCCGTAACTGTTCCGGATCCTATCTTGGTACGTTGTTCCACTCGTGTACATCGACAGTCTGATCGTTTGATATACTCTATATCTGCCATGAATACTACTCTGGATACTATATCTATTCCTACTTCATACCATCAGACAGTTAGTCATGATTGTTGGAAGAAGGCTATGGCAGAAGAACTTGCAGCATTGGATGATAACTATACGTGGGACATTGTTACTTGACATACTGACCAACAAGTAATTGGCAGTAATTGAATTTATTCCGTGAAGCTCAAGTCTGACGGATTATTGGATTGATACAAAGCTCGGCTTGTCGCTCAGGAATACAAACAGGAACACGGAATTGATTATGATGAGACATTCGCTCCTGTGGGCAAGATGAAAGCTGTTCGCACTCTTCTGGCAGTATCATCAGTTCACTCTTAGCCACTCACTTAGATGGACGTGAAAAATACTTTTCTTCATGGAGACCTCCAAGAAATAGTCTATTTGAAACCTCTTTCTGGATCTTTAATCCCTGCCAATGAAGTCTGTCGTCTAAAGAAAGCTCTATACGGTCTCAAACAAGCCCATCGGGCATGGTTCTAACATTTTCATGATGTTGTTACATGAACTGGCTTTACTCAAAGTGGTCATGATCCATCATTATTCTTGCGCACCTCTGAGCATGTAATCATCATTGTTCTCATATATGTTGATGACCTACTTCTGACTAGTAGCGATGATACTGTCATCCCGGCTTTAAAGGAAGTTCTGAAGTCATCCTTCAAGATGAAAGACCTGGGTCATCTGACATACTTTCTTGAACTTGAATTTTCGCGTTCTATACATGGATATCCTGGTCAGCCAGTATAAATATACTAAGGATCTTCTTGTCTTGGCCTCCTTAATGGATCAGAAGATAGTTTAGGCTCCCTTGAAACTTAACGTTCAATATGACCGTGACGATGGTGAACTCCTTACGGATCCCACCTTATACCGCCATTTGGTTGGGAGTATGATTTACTTAACAATGACTCGTCCTGATATTGCTTACGCGGTCCAAGTTGTCAGCCAATTTGTTTCTGCTTCTCGAACTCTTCATATGATTACAGTATTGCGCATCTTACGGTATCTACGTGGAACTCTGGATCGATCTTTGTTTTTCTCCTCCACGGCCCCTCTGGACCTTCGTGCTTATTCAGATGCTGACTGGACCGGTTGTACTCTCACACGCAGATCTCCCACTGGCTACTGTATTTTTCTCGGCACTTTTCTCATCTCTTGGAAGTGTAGGAAGTAGGCCACTGTTTCCAAATCAAGTATGGAAGCCGAGTATAAAGCAATGTCAACAGCTTGTAGTGTGATTATCTAGTTACGTGAACTTCTTTCTAACTTGGGCGTTCATCTACAAGATCCTACTCCACTCCATGTAGATAATCTGAGTGTCATTCAGATTGCCTCAAATCCGGTTTTTTATGAATGGACAAAGCATATTGAAGCTGACTGTCATTTTATCCGCGAGAAGTTTCAGTCTCGGATCATTTCGCTACCACATGTTGCATCCCATGAACAGATTGCCGACATTCTCACGAAGTCCCTCACTTCTGCATGACACTCATTTCTAGTTAGCAAACTATTACTTATTGATGACATGCGTTAGTTTGAGGGGGGATGTTAGATAGGCCACATTCCTTGTATAGAAGATTTTGTATTTATTATCTTACCTTGTATAGTCATTGTAAAACTTTATATATTCAACCCTTTAGGGTTGTTTCAGACACAGAAAAATAAAAGAAGAATCATTCTCCCCAAAACCTTCAGTGTTTTTTGGTTTGTTTTCAGAAATCATTAGACCATTTCATCATGTCGGCCACAATGTGGAGACATAGGTGAAACAAACTCATGTAAACATTTCTATACTTTTCTTATACTTGATGATTCCTGCCATTAGAATTGTGGAAAGTAAGATTGAACACGTGTGTGGGTCAAGGTCATGCATCAGTTGGGACCCATGGTGGAGTAGACATGGCCAAAAAATTGAAGTGGGCCCACTCATGTTGAGTGCAAGAAAAAGGGAAGTGGAAGAAAAGGATAGCCAACGGTTTACACTCAACATGAACATGTGACCCACTTGATAAGTGAAAGTTCTTCAGTGATGGACCAGAGCCCATCAATGAATGGCTTTGATATATTACACGTGCGATCTCTCACTACTGAGCTCTTTTTCCCGGGAGAAAAGAGAATATTATGCTGGCAATGGAATACGGAGAGGGAGTTTGGTAAGAATGCATGGGATGTGGTGGGAAAGGTTATCTGTATATTACTATTAGGAAGAGAAGACAAGGCACCAGCTCATCTCTTTTCAAAAGTCTCTATACCCTCTTTTCATTCATGTGCTTTTCTTTCTCGATTGTGTCGGGGCCTTTGGACCCTACCAAACTCTTCTCTCTCTCTCTCTCTCTCTCTCTCTCTCTCTCTCTCTCTCTCTCTCTCTCAATATTCAATTAAGGGTTGTTTGGATGCCTATAAACCCTATAGTTGTAAAGGTTTTATGAGTAAAGGGTTTAAAGGGTTTGCAGGTAAAGGGTTCACAAAATCTCTCTCTCTCTCTCTCTCTCTCTCTCTCTCTCTCTCTCTCTCTCTCTCTCTCTCTCTCTCACTTTTCAATTAGATATCCTCAATTACGGGTTGTTTGGATGCCTATAAACCCTATAGTTGTAAAGGTTTTATAAGTAAAGGGTTTAAAGGATTTGCAGGTAAAGGGTTAACAAAATCTCTCTCTCTCTCTCTCTCTCTCTCTCTCTCTCTCTCTCTCTCTCTCTCTCTCTCTCTCTCTCTCTTTTCAATTAGATATCCTCTAGTTGTAGTGTTTGGATGGCAAATTTGGATTTAAAGTATTTACAAGTAGCAAATGCTTTACATATAAATTCTCCATGTTTTTGTGAACAAAATTACATGGTTCATCTGATATATAAACCACATGACAAGCACTAATTAGAACAATGGCCCACTGTTATGAACCTTTTAGATTGTGTGTAGGGCTCATTGTGATGGTGTAGGACATCTGAGCCGTCTATCATGTGCATCTATTGATTATATATCGGGCCACTAAAAAATCAAGTTCTTTTTATAACTTGCCTTTCCAAACACCGTTGTCAAAATACTCATTTTTTTAGGTGGTAAATATTATACAAGTAACCAAACATTGTAAATTGAGCACTTTTAAGGGGAGTTTGAATTTTTAATCATATTTGTAAATACCTGTAAATTTATAATTCTTACTTCTTTTTTTTTAACACACACACCCCACACACTCACACCATAGTGGGATTTCACCACCTATGGATACTCGAACCCTTGACCGGCGTTGAAACCCCTGAGACTCTACCACCCAAGCAAGAGTAAGAGTAAGAGTAAGGATCCTTTATAATTATTACTTACCTATGTAATTCCAGCACCATCACCAAGGTTGACCAAGAGCTAAAGAGATTCGTTGTTCATGACCTTGCTTCACCTTAATTGTTATTTGGACAAAAGGTCATAATTGATTTTTGGTAAAAGTGATGTCTTGTACGAGCGGGGATTTATTTGGGCCAAGTAATGCTAAATGGATTGGGTGCAAAAACTGTGGGGCCCACTGTTATGTATACACATGATCTAAACCGCCTATCCATTTTACCTTGTCATATTAGGTATGGGCCAAAAAATGAGGCAGATCCAAAGCACAAGTGGACCACACAATAAGCCTTAGTGGAAATTGAACACCTACCATTGAAAGCTTCCCGGGAGCCACCGAAGTTTGTTGATATTTATGTTTTCCCTTCGACCATGTCTGTATGACCTTATGAACCGCTAAAACCTTTTTATATATTTCATAAAAAAGTTTTAGTTTTCAACAGTGGACGTCATTTTGCATGATGTTTCTTGTTATGTGGTCCACTTGAATATCTTAGAATCTACCTCATTTTCGGGCCATGCCCTAAATGAGCTGGTAAAACAGATGGGCGATTTAGATCAGACACATACATCACGATGGGTCCCATCGAGATGATGGGTACGTAATTCTGATTTCATTTCTAATATGCAATCATGCTATATGATAGGTGTGACCTGATGTTTTTTAGTTTCGGAGCTCACCGGAAAAGCAATATTATAAGTTTCCTTTGGCAATATACTTCTAGGTAGAGAGTTCCCACCTGGTTTTCCACCCAAAAAAAAAAAAAAAGCAATTGGGTCCTTTTTTGCAAATAATAATAATAATAATATATCATGTTTTCTGAGGCATAATTACCTAAGTATTGTACTCTCTCCCAAAAATGAATAAAATGTCGTAATAATTTATTTATCACCATTTACACATGGAAATTAATGAAAAATCAAACACATCCTTAAATAATTTACTGTTAAAAAGCTAAATATGGGCTATGGCATATGTAAAAAAATTAGTTATGTGACTCTTTATGAATGTGAAGTGTTTACAACCAAAAATTTTATAAGCATCCAAATGACCTTTAATTTCTCTTACAATATTCAACTAGTCTCTCTCTCCATTGATTTACGTTTTTACTAAGTCTCTCTGCATTACTTTACCTTTGATTCATGTACTTTTTTATCCCTCTAAGGCTAATTAACTGCGGTAAGATATCACATGTGTGGGCTCAATGAAGCAAGCAAGGTCTCATATATTACTCATTATAGTTGAGGTTTCTCATTGGACCCACTGCACAAAACTAAATCCATACAGTCCAAGTAGTGGGAAACACGCTAGATTGATCCTGCACTCAAAATTAGATTAATCAAACCTGATTTCTTTATGCTGATAATTTGTTGTTACAATCCGTTAGATGTCCTCTGATCCATCCGTTCGATCATTCATGCATTTTAGGTTATAATTCATATATAATGGGTCCCAGTGTTTGGGTGGTTTGGATTTGTGGTGCATGCCACATTCTACTTGAGGAAGCCTCATCTGTATTTTAGCTACTGGGCCATGTCAAATCCACACGTGTGTCATTTTGTGCACATGACTACATTAAATGGTTTTAGTTTAACTCATTCTAAAATTTGATTTATTAGTTTACTCACACGTGTAGACTCATAGATATTTTAGTGTTTTAGTGGATGGGGTTAGTTTTAAGTAAGCTAAATGCAAATTCCACCACTTATGGCAGCATGGAGGACGTGTGCAATATCCAAGCCATCCATCAGAACCGTACCACTATGTCAGGTGCCATAATTAATTGAGCAAATGTACAGTTGTGAAAAGATCAGATGAAAATTTCTAATACATCAACTTATTCCTGACATCATGGTGCACCTACCGAATGGACCACCTTATCTTTAGCCAGTAACATCTACCTGGTGTGGTCCGCTGATGGATGGCTTGGATATTCTCCTGTCTGCCACCCTAGTGCCTGGGCAATTTTTCGGCCTAGAAATTTCTCAAGTGATTTTTAAAATTTGAGGGTTTTCTCAGGATATTAATATCAAAAAATCTAGCCGAAATTTTGATTTTTTATTGTAACTTAATAAATAAATTTAAAATTTAAATAATATTAATATAACAAATTCCTTGGGTTTTTACTATTTTTGGAATTAATATCATGATTATTTATATATATTGCTAACATTTTGAAAATCTAATGATAATATATATGTTCACGATATTTCTTGTGCTATTTTATTAATTAGCAAGCTCTCTCTCTCTCTCTCTCTCTCTCTCTCTCTCTCTCTCTCTCTCTCTCTCTCTCTCTCTCTCTATATATATATATATATATATATCCCATAGATGTGATAATTGGCCATTGATCTACGGTGTGAGATGATATCCACACAATGTCACGTGTGCCCAATGCATGCCATTGTGACACACACGAGTAGAGATTTCCACCTAACAAGAGTCTTAAACTCTCCTACTCTAATCATGAATCTAAAAATTATAAAAACCATTCAAACCTATAAAAGAAAAATCACTATAACTGTTTAAACACGCCGGAGACATGCATTAATAGCCATTTGATCACATCTAACTAATCATTTATTTTTCTTATTATTTGGAACTTTGCGATTATTACACATTATGCACATTTTTATTTATTATGATGAGTGTGACATAAATGGACGCTCTTGTGCAATCATAGGTCCCCACGACTCTCTTTTCGCCTTCTAGCAACAAATAAGGCAATGCCAGACTACCCCGACCATCGAACTGCAATGAATTTTAGTTAAAGGACAGCCAAGTCGTTGTCTATGTCTGTTTTATGTAAACATGTCCTCGATTCGACTAAAATGACTTGTAGTGGATGTAATCTGTCACGGGCATGTGCCACATTGTGGAGTGAAGAAATCTATAGATGCTAATGCGGATAAACGGTCACCGAAGATTCCAATTTACATGACATTGGAGCTTTTCATTATTGATATCGCGGTATGTCTTGCTCTTGATGTGGACAGTACATTGCGAATATCTTCGCATGTGAATTCTCGGCATCGACGCGAGATTTGGAACTTATTCTACATTGGAAGAAGTGGGCCAAAATTCCATCCTAGCTTGCAGATGAGATCGAACATGATTTCTACTTAAGAACATCACTTGCATAGTTCTGAGTCGGCTCGAGCTAGTCATCGCTCGACTCGATTCGACTCAGTAAATTAATAAGTTAAAGAGATATGCTCCAGTGTTCCCAGAGCACAAATGATTTATGGGGGTCCCACTTAAGTTCGGGGCACTTGGACAATCCAATCCATTGACCTAGACTGTTAATATTTAGGCCTAACACTCATTTCATGGTCTGCCATCAAGCTGATCTGACAATCTTAACCATCTGATTAGTTTAATCTGGATGGTCAGGATCATTTACACAAAAGTAGCTCCATTTAACTTGATACATGTATTTGTTAGGGCCATGATAGATTTTTTATGATTACAAAGAGTCAGTTCTTTTAGGCAATCCTAACAATTCCATTCATGACTTGGAAAAAGGATAGCTGCATAACATAATGGTAAATTAGGGTTGGATTGGATGACCCACGCCGTGTGATTTTTATATGTAGCCCAAGAAATGTGTTATGTACTTAATGGACGGTTCAGATCATCACCTATCCAGACTGTCCATTAGGTTGAGGATGCCTTTGCGGCAGCCTTGGAAAATCATAATGGTCGAATGACCTGAGCTGTCTGGTCAGTCACCTGTAGAAATTGATGGACAAGATTGTTCATTAAAGATAGATCAAATCAAGGATGTTTAGGATCATTTGATTGTTGTAGTTTTTTGTTTTTTGTTTTTTGCAGTGATAAAAGAAGATTAGACTCTTTTTTTTTTCATCTAATCTCCCTAAGCCCATATTATCAATCAGAAGGCAGCATCTAATGACCATCCACTGCTGAGTTTGCTTCCCTGGTTACATAGGACGACTTGAAATTGATGGAATGAATCTTGGATTTAGCGGCCACCCACTAATGCGAAATTGCCTATGAAGGCCTCACATCAGAGTTCATGTAGTTTATTTCAATTTCAAGATTGGACAACCCAAATTCCAGCCACCTCAAGATCCTGTCACATAACGCTCTTGCTTCCGCTACATCATTGGTCACCACCCTCTAATGATTATTAGAGAGAATCCCATATGAAGGTGGGTTCCACTTTACCATGAAGACTTCTTTTTTCCACGATTTGCAAAGGGGACACTCAAAATCTGAAGGGAATGATTATTTAAGAGGGAGTTGTTGTTGATGTCTTAAATCTGTAAATTAACAATAGGGTTTGTCTATGCCATTGAAGTCCTATCATTTAAAAAAAAAAAAAAAAAATTTAATTCATATTTTGTTGTTAAAATGTTTTGGTGTTTCTACTCGACGTCATCAAAGGTTTTTAATGCCATCGATAGATTGTCAATTGCATCGAAGTCCCATTGATGATCCAATTAAGTGCACATAAAATTGCAAAAGTGCGGGATTTATTTCCTATTCGGATATGTGTGTGTGTGTGTGTGTGTAATAAGGATTTGGGAAGAAGCACAAGAGTTTTAGGCTTTCTAATTATTTCATAAGGATTTCAAGGGCACAAGTTGGGCTCGTAAAGTTGGTTCTATTTTTTTTTTTTTTTCAAAAAACTGCAGCATGGGCATTTCATTAAACCAAACGGAAAATCAGGTACAATTCATGGTACACCAGGTATAAGGCTAGTAAAGTTGATTCGAGGCTTGTTTGAATCAATGACAATATCTTTTGTAATTTCTGCTTTTATAGTATATATTCGTCGCTTTGTGGCATGGTTTTTGTCCGCAATGATTTTTTCATGTAAAATTTGAATTATTTGTGTTCAGACTTAGTTGTGCGATTGGAGGTACTTTGCTTGATTCGTCTCTGTGTGCTTCTGCAGTTCCCCAATAAAAGTGTTTTCGGGTCATCGCAATGTTACCACCGATGGACTCTAAAAAGAATATTAGACGAGATCTAATGGATGAACCAAATAGATGATGTGAAGTTTCCATGCACATGGGCCACTAAATCATTTCTCATAGTTTAAAATGGTTATGGACCATTAAACCGTGTAAAATAATGAAAGTAATTAAATGTGCAGGCATAAATGTGGTTACTGGGCTTTAATTCATTAGTAGAATCCGTGAGTTCAAAACTCACTATAAATAGTCACCACCAGTTGATCCGAATTGATTTAACAGAGTTGTGAATCAAGTGGCCAAGTTTTAAAGCTATGGACACTACCGGTAGCGTGCTACTTGGTTTGTATTAATTGAAATTGAAAAAAACAATCAGTAATGAATTCTATCAACGGCGCATCCGAATTCTACGGTCATGAAAAATCATGAATCCTCAAATATTTTCTAAAAGGGTATTGTAGAATGGCTGAAATAAATTGGTTTTAATTGTAGAAAAGCCTTCATTCCTAAATTTTTAGAACCTACTAGAAATTCGAATATTGAAGTACAATATCAATGATCTTGGAAAGAGATACCTGGAGTCTTTGGAGGCCACTATGCGGTATCCAATGCCTGAAAATCGACTAGATTTGGTGGGACGATTCCAACCTGATTCCAAAAATATACTATTAGCATCAAAGAGATCGATTCTCCACTAAGGAAAAAGAGAATAGAGGCCCTAAGATTCTTCAGTAAAATTCAATCCTTTTCAACATGAAAATGCTTTTATGGGTGTGATCAATTGCACCACATATCATGAAATTTCATAATTAATTAATCTAATTTGGTCCAAATTTTCAAGATATCTTATTAAATTTAGTGTAGTCAAATACAACCTATTATTTTTAAAGAAAAAAAGAAAGAAAGATATTTAAGTAGAAAAAAGAAGACCACCTCACTCAAAAGTAAAAGAGTGAAAGAGAGATTTTTACTCTTTTTGTTTTTTTTTTTTCTTAGCTTGTTAGTACACCCACGGTCAGTTCACACTTCACTGTTAGCCACCCCCACTAGGGAATCTATACCAAGACCTCAGTGTTGAAACTAAGTATCACCACTTGAGCTATGGATCAGGGTGTACCAACCAACCATGGTGTTTATTTGAGATCCAACCTGTTCATAAGTTAACCCCGACATGGGCAAGGGAAAAACACAAATATAAGCTTAATCAAACACTTATGTGGCTCAAGAAGTTTTTAATGGTAGGTGTTTAATCCCTACTATTTTCTGTGGTGGGGGTCCACTTGAGAGATTTTTACATTTATATTGTGTACGTGCTAACCTAGGCCCTTCATATGGAAGAGCTTATATTATTTTCTAATGCACTTAACACGTGTAGGCGCTAACTTAGCTAGGCCTCCTTGTTTTCCAATGCTAGCTCTCTTAACATCACAACTTTAGGACGTGTAGATACTAACCAAGGCTTTTTATATAGAAATGGGCTCCTTGTTTTCCAATGCTCTCTTAACATCACAACTTTAGGATGTGTAGATACTAACTAGGCTTTTAATATAGAAGAGGGCTCCTTGTTTTCCAATGCTCTTAACATCACAACTTTAGGTTGTGTAGGTACTGACCTAGGCCCTTTATATAAGGGAGGGCATATTGTTTTCTAATGCTCCTAATACCCTAGCTTTTAGAAGGATGTTCCTTTATTTTATTTAAATAAATTTTTTTTTTTAAAAAAAAAAACATGACTCCAAAAGCCAATCAAGGGTCTTTACCAGTCATTTTTTAGAAGGAAGTTCCTTGCTTTTATAGTTTGGCTCAACTAATGCATGCTTATTTACTAAATAACCTAATAATTTTTTATATATATAATTTATAACCCATGTATTTTAGGCAGGCTTATCCCATTTTCTACTTCTGGTATAAAATAGTAGAATTCTACTGCCAAAATTTTAAAATTGAAAGGAACGTCAGTTAAGTTCTTCATACCATACATTTGTTTTGCAAACTGTGGCC
This sequence comes from Magnolia sinica, assembly GCF_029962835.1. Classification (NCBI taxonomy): domain Eukaryota; kingdom Viridiplantae; phylum Streptophyta; class Magnoliopsida; order Magnoliales; family Magnoliaceae; genus Magnolia; species Magnolia sinica. The sequence goes on along the minus strand of NC_080584.1, from coordinate 3,436,635 downwards.
CACCTGATCAGTGCTTCAACATGATTCTTTGGCTAGGGCATCAATACACTGGTGCCTTTATGATATGGATTAGAATTGGGACCTTATGCCATGTTGGCACATGTGTGGTGTGTGGCACGTGCATGTGGGCTTGGCAATGCTCCAAAATAGGAGTGAAATTTGTGTGCACCCAGTACAGTGTGCACTGAGAGTAGGTCTACCCATGTCTCCCACCATCCTAAGAGGAAGGACAGGAATCCGAACAACACCTTTTCAAATTGGATTTCTTAAAATCCTACTAGAATTGATGTTTGATTCCCTTCCTATTGTCTTTGATCCGTGTGGGAGATGTGTACATTGTGCACTGCCATGATGTATGTATTATATTCTATCCTTTCATTCATTTCGACAGCTTGTTTTAGGGCATGAGCCCAAACATGATGCAAATCCAAAGCTCTTGTGTTGAAAACTCTCTAAGAAGTAGAAGTTTTTATCAGCTAATATTTGTTTCTCTTCATCTAGCTCTTAAGTCACCTTATGCATGCGTTGGATGGCACATCAACATCAAGATGGATGCTGCAATGTGGTCCACATGGGCACATCAACATCGAGATGGACGCTACGATGTGGTCCACATGAGCTTTTGATCTGCCTCATGTTTGGGCTCAAGTACTAAAATGAGCTGGCAAAAAGGTTGAACGGCATGGACAAAATATATATCACGGTGGACCTTAAAAAGCATATGTGTACAAAATCCTCAGCTACATGCAGTCCACATACATGCATGCAGATCTCTCATGTGCATATGCACATCTAGACTCACACAATCCATGAATAAGCATGTATATATAGAGCTGGGCAATGAGTCGAGTCGGACCGAGTTAGGGCTCAATCGGATTTTGAAATAGGCCTAACCCAAACTCGGTCGACTTGATAGTGAGTCCAACATGCTTGACTCGATTCGAAAGAGTTGAGTTAGCCGGATCGGGTCGTCCCATGCCTGCCTCTATGTATATCTACATGCATGCATTTACTTAGGTTTAGGTACTTCACAACATGCATTTGCCATTCTTAATATACCAATTTAATATTTTAATCTTAGATAAATATAAAAGAGAGAAATAATTTAGTGGAGCACCCAAACTTTCCTTGGAGATGGCACATGTGATGCATGAAAAGTAAATAAGAGATAAAGAGAGAAAAGGGAGAGAGCCAGAGAGCACTATGCTACGCACAGAGGAGAGAAGGGAACAATGTACAAACCATCTTTACCATTCCCCTTATTGTTTTGCAATTAATTTTTAAATCCGTTTATTTTAGTTTAGAATCTTAACATGAACCAATACAGTAAATATACAAAGTCTATCGATGTCATTGAGTCATTAAGGTAGGTTTTAAAAAGCTGTATTAACACAGTCTCTCTAATTATATGCTTTGTATATATATATATATATATATATATATTCTCAGAACAGGCGCATGTAAATAAAAAATAAAAATAAAATAGAAGCGAATGCAATTTACAACGTCCTTTTTATGTTAAAATGTCAATGTTCCCCTCCTACGCAGATATATTTATATGACGTATTTATGCAAGGGTAGTAATGTAATGAGATATTCTCTTTAAACATAATCATGGTGTTAGAGATAGGGTTGCTAGTCCCATCGGGACCTTGGACAGTGCAATTGATGTAACATTAGATCTACAATCCATTTTATGGGTTGCCTGAGGATAGTAACCATCCACTTAAGAGATTGTAAAATGGATGGTCATGATTGTTTATAGAAAATGTGGATTAGTAAACAATTTCATCCCTCTATTTGTTAGGGCTTGTCATGGATCACTTATGTTTGCAAAGAATTACTTTTAACGTCAATCCTAACCATCCCATCCATGAATTTGAAAATAGATGGCTAAAAATATGATATCTAAATAACAAATGGTTTAGATCAATTGATTGCTGTGATTTTTGCATTGTGGCACATGAAATCTGTCCCCAAGCTAATGGACAGTCTGGATCAGTTGATTGAATGGTCCAAGTGCCCCTATGCAACTAGGAGCGCTATAATTTGAATTGCTGCAGTAACTCTTTTAAGATTTTTATTTTATTTTATTTATTTTTTAAAGTTATATTTATGAGAAATGCTCCTCGGATCTCATAGTCTCCTAGTTGCTGTGATGTTTTCATGGTAGCCAGTGAATTATATGTTAGACATAGTCAACGGTATAGATCAATTTATTGGACTGTCTAAGTGTCCCAATGGAACTAGGAGCACTATAACTTACAGTGCTCTAATAGCACTGGATCATTTCTCATATTTATAAGGTTATTCTGTAATAATGATGGGATATGTGGGTACATTCACTGCTGAGAGAGGCCGGTGTATTGAATCATTTCCAAAAATGCCATCCGAATATCTCGATAATATCCACACAAACTCTCTTTTTATCGCCGAGATATCGGCTGCCCGGATATCTAGCCATGCTATGTAGGGCTCCCAATGAGCGGGTCAGGCCTAAAAATCAGAAATTTGATTAGAGACGGGCTGATGGCCCGGTCCAAAACAGTTCAAAAATCGGGCCAAAACTACCTAGGCCCGGCCTGCTGACATCCTTAATGCTATATCCTTTAATCCAACGAGATAAAATCTCCTTACATTGCTAAGTGGACAGCCACCTCGCACGTGGGAATAAGAAAGATGTGTGAAAGATGGGACCCACTAATCAGACGGCCTCCATTTTGAAGATTCAAATTTTAAAATATGGGCGGATCTGAGCCTGAAGTGGTCCATATATAAGCATAGAATTTGGACGGTTGGCAATTGATCTCGTCCCTCCATTTACGTTAAATTAGTGTCAGATAAAGACCGTACCAGATTTCCTTATGGACAAGATATCTACTGGATGATAACCGCCTGATGAGCGGCTGCGATATTGCACACGTGTCAATTTGCAAGTACTCCACGCATGGACGGGCCCAGGCCATTCGCTGGGTAGGCCAAATATCAAAGGACCAGCTCTCATCCTCTCATCTATCGAGAAATCCTAGCCATTAGATATGAAGACTTTTGTAGGTTGGATATGAACCATTACTTTCTATTTTGCGTCCACTCTTGAGTAACAATCTGGATTGTCGTGATCGACGGTTGTGATCGACCTGTGGTGTGGTTATGGGGCCACCCCGGAAAGATAGGATTGGCCTGATGGACGTTCAGGGTCCCGTATGTAGTGGGTGCACCATTTTTGGTGGGGAAGATTTCTACAGGATTGATATGAAAAACCTGGATAGAGCCATCTCCACCGTACATGGCCAAGAAATACGTGATTCCGGTCCCTCTGTCTAGTGGGATCCACCATGGATGGTCCATGAATCAAAGGCCACGATTAACCATCCAATCCTCTGGTTCTATATACGTATGGCTGAGATAATCAGATCCCTTTCAGTTTTAAGTATGACCATCAATCGACAGATAAATTAGATGGAAGGTGCAGATTCATCCTTCCCCTGCTGTATATACGGATGAGAGGGTCTCATAACACTGCAGCTCTATATCATCTAAAATCTCACGAGAAAGTTTAAATTTCGTTACAACTTTTCATAGAAAAAGATGAGCGGTAGAGATTGGGGGGGAAAAAGAGAGAGAAATGATAACTTACAACGTCGTATGTTAACTTAGCATACAACGTTTGTATTCTTAATTATCTATTACTTCAGTAGAAAATCCGAGCCATTAAAAGTGCACCGTACAATTTAAATTAAATGGAGAAAAAGACCAATCAATCCTTAGATCATGTGGAACCCACACATTCATTGATTCATAACATCGGATGTTCAATGATTTAAATACCTGTGGCTATTATATCCTCGTTTTTGTCGCAGTTGATTTTTATGATGGATCCCACCATTTACACGGCTACGATTTTATGCAGGAGTGACAGGTCATCATGAATTAGAAGAGCTGTATATAACTTTAAACATACACCGTTGTACAAATCATTTCTGTAAAAAATTAAGAAGGAAGGAAAGATAGAAAAGCCATGCATGGATGAATATAAAGAAGAAATTTTTTTTTTAAAAAAAGAAAAGTAAGAAAAGAAAAGAGAAAGAATTTTCTTTGAAATGAGATTGGTGGCTTTGGAAGGCTAAAAGAGAATCCGGAAGGAGCCAAACGCTCCAGACAAACCCGCTCTCAGAAAAGAAAAGCAGTCTCCTTTAGAGGGGAAAGAAAAGGAAGCTTTTTCAAACCTGCAAGCTTGGAAAATGGGTGGCCATCGATTCTCTTTCCACCCCCATCTCCTATATTTAGAGAAACCCTCCAAACAGTCCCAAGCCCCCATTTGGGAAGAAGATCCACGCCTTCCCCAACTCAGTAGCTAGGGCTTAGGGTTTTGATTTTTTGTAGAGAGAGGCTGTAATTTTATCTTTTTTATGTATCACTTAGGGTTTTGGTGTTTGTATAGATAGAGAGATGTAGAGAGAGAGAGAGAGGGTGTAATTTTATTTTATTTTTATGTATCACTTAGGGTTTTGGTGTTTGTATAGATAGATATGTAGAGAGAGAGAAGAGGGTGTAAATTTTTATAGGGTTTTGGTATTTGTATGGATAGAAAGAGAGAGAGAGAGAGAGAGAGAGAGAGAGAGAGAGAGAGAGAGAGAGAGAGAGAGAGAGAGAGAGAGAGAGAGAGAGAGAGAGAGGTTTAACACTCTTTTCATGTGTCACTGGGGGTCTTAGTGATTGGGGATATCTTAGGTTTTTTTTTTTTTTTTTTTAAATTATTTTTGTAGTGATATAAAAGCATAGTCCATTGCTTAAGGTCTATAACTCATCCACTATCATCTCATGGTGTGGCTTCTCTCTCTCTCTCTCTCTCTCTCTCTCTCTCTCTCTCTCTCTCTCTCTCTCTCTCTCTCTCTCTCTCTCTTCTGTCGGTGTCTTTCTGCAGGGAAAGTGATGAGGTTGTCTATGGAAGGGAAGGAGATGGAAGAAGGAGATGTTAAAGGTGAAATGGGTTGTGCCTGGCTCCCTGTATGCCACACGCATAGACCCATCTGTTTATTGATCGGCTACTGTGGGTGGCGTGCGAGGAGCCAAGCATACCCTCTCTCTCTCTCTCTCTCTCTCTCTCTCTCTCTCTCTCTCTCTCTCTCTCTCAGCACACAAAATAATCCATGCATACAAGCTCTCTCTTTCTCTCACATGCACACCAACACCCACAAAGGCACACCGTTGATTAGTATGTACAATCTCTTAGCCATCCATCAATCAATCAATTCCTAGGTTTCTTCACTAGTATGCATTTTTGTGGAGTAACAAAAACAGAAGGGAAGTGGCTCTACTTTCTTTCTTTCGATCTCATCTTTCCACCATTTTTTGGTCTTTCTGATTTACTGACAATAATGATTTTATAGTATACAGTCATGAATGTTTTGAGATGACAATAGGTTTTGATTCCTTTGTCAATATTACAACTCAAGATTCAACTATGAATCTATGTTTTTGGTCACTCTGTCATTCACACTCATACAAAAGAATCAGGTTTTATATTCAAGCAGTGACTTATAGAGACATGAAGGTACGTGCCAAATACAATTATCCCTCACCACACAATCATTTCTAGACTACAAATCACAAAACCCATATTGATTTGTAAAGACGTGTACAAAGGACTCACTCTCTCTCTCTCTCTCTCTCTCTCTCTCTCTCTCTCTCTCTCTCTCGTCACACAATCATATCTAGACCAAAAATCACAAAACCCATTGTGGTTTGTTAAAGATGTGTACAAAGGTCTCTGTGTGTGTGTGTGTGTGTGTGCGCGCGCGCGCGCGCGTGTCTGTAAGACAATTATCGTGTAGTAAACAGTTCATTGCAGTTGTCTCCTTTCCATCATACAATATTTATTTGAGAAAAATCTCTAACCGTTTTCATTTGTTCAAAGGCACCTAGAAAAAAAAAGGGGGACACTAGATTTTCCTTGTATCCAAGCATCCTCATTCTTCTTGGTTTGCAACGCGAGAATCGTATGAATTTGAGATATTATGGTAAATCTCTCTCTCTCTCTCTCTCTCTCTCTCTCTCTCTCTCTCTCTCTCTCTCTCTCCCAACACACACCCACCCCTTTCATTTATGTACTCTCTCCCAAACACACACCATTACTTGCTGTATACTCTCTCTCACACACACCATTAATTCTTGCACTCTCTCTCTCTCATAACATGATTATGTTTTTACATAGTAAAATCTTCGCCCTCTTGATTGATGCAAGGATATCTATGGTACACCATCGAATATGTCTTCTTCCTTTTCTTCTCTCATACACCAAACAACCATTACTTCACGTATACTCCCTTTCTCACAATAACAAACACACCACCATTACCCACCCTTATTCATGTATAATCTCTCTCTCTCTCTCTCTCTCTCTCTCTCTCAGACACTCATGTACTCTCTTTCTCTCTCTCTGTCTGTCTCTTACATCTACTGGCGGGGAACCAGGAGAATTGTTTCAGGTTTGCAGCTTTCCCCTTTTATTTTCATATTTTTCTCGGTCCATCAACCACCGCTTGCTCCCTCTCCTTGAATGGAATTTTCAGACAACCCCCTTATCCCACCCCACCTCCCTTTGCCTCTGTCACCACTTCGGATCCATTCCCACATGCTGAGATGGTCCTGTGATTTGAGCCGTCCATTTTCTCTTTACCACCACAGATAAGCTATTCAACGCTTATCAATCTCTAATATTGATCCAACCCATTGATGCTATTGATCATCCATTCAGATAAAAACTTCTTATTGTGGCTATATAGAACCTATTACAAAACATGGACTGTTTAGATCATTAGTAAACTCAGTTTCTGGGCCCCAGTGAGATGCGATGGATGCTAGTTTGTAAGTCGCAACGGATGCAGAACCAATTCCTGCACCGATTCTTTAAGTGCTCCTAAAAGCAACCCCTCAGACACCGCCCCTTACGTACCGCCCATCCTTCTTTTTATGGGATGGGATAGCTGCCACCACGTCCTTTTCCACCATGTTATTCCCAAAATACCCTCTCTTTCTCTCTTCGCTTGTGGTCAGATCATTTTTTTTTTCTTCCTCAACATCACACTCACATCAGGGCCCACCTCATGAACGGATTTGATCTTGCTCATTGGTACTAATTTTGGTTGTGTAGGGCCCTTGGAGTAGCATCTTGGGTACTTAAGAACCTGGGATCGTTTGAGAGCTAGATAGGCATGAATGGGGCGTCGGTGGGATTGGAAAGTTTTGAAAGGAATGTAGGTTAAATAGCAATTTTCTATATATATATATATATATATATAATATGCAAGTCATCAAACACAATTTGATGATTTCAATTAACAGATTTAACTCTGATTGCAGGTTGCCTTGTGAAATGCAATTGGTGATATGAAATACATGCTCCCCAAACGATGGTGCATTTTTCATGGATCCCCCGCTGTGATTGCTCCAGGGTTAGGTTCTGTCCGGGTCTTCGATCGTATCATATCCAGGCTAATTGGGTCTGGGTCTTTGCACTTCAGATCCTTTCAAGTTTGATTAGATTTGGTTAGTCATCCGGTCCTTCGGCACACATATGCCATTCTTTAATAGGCTCTCTAGCACGTTTTGGGCTCGGGCTCAGCAAACCTTATTTCATATTTATGAGTAGTGTATGTATTTATGTTTCTGTGTGCGTATTCTTTAGTATTGCTAGAATACATCCCAGTGTATTGGGATATGATCGATTTGGACTCTAGCCTTTGAATCTAAGGTTACTTATAAGGATTTAAATAGTTTACACTATGGGTCTCAGTTTGCACGTTAAATAAAAAGCTATTTAATTAGATTATTTTAACCATGGATGATTTGGCTCTTTTGATATTTATATGGATGGTCATCATTACCTTCACATGATCAAAGGGTTGAAATGAACAATCTGGAGGTCTTTTGAAAAAATAAAATATAATCCATGAGCCCTTAACTATTGACAGATTTGTGTCACTGAAATGAATCGAAATCCAATGAATAAATTTCAAATGTATCGTTTTTTAATATGTTGGGATGTTTTCTAGTAAACCTCTATAACACACACACACACAAATAACTAGACCAAACCTAATCGGTCCAAGAGCTTAGACACAAGCTAAGTCATTATAGATCCTATTTTTAACGGAGTAAAAAATGTTGGGCTGACCTTATTGGTAAATGGGTCTAGAAAATTGGACCTGGACTTGTATAATAAGGTTAGGTCGGTCTTTTTCGGTTTTTCCTGCCTTCAAGAAGGTTCGACTCATTGGGTTCCGTTAGGTTCAACAGACTTGTTCAATCACATGACATCCGTGACCCAACCTTTGTTTGTGTAAGATACATGAGCCATGTAAATTATATACTCAATAGACTGGCATTTCAGAATGTATGCTGTTTTAGTTCAATGAATTGTGTTTTTATTAATTGATGCATGCATAGAATAATTGGAAATGGGTCTATTATATGTTATTGTGCCTATATAGAAATGACATGATTGAGATGAATTTGGCCTTATGAGATTTTTTATGTCTTTGTGTGCTTAGAAAATGAAGTAGGCCATGTTCAATGTGAAATATGTTGTGAGGCTAAGTTGTTTGGTTTTCCATACATCTAAAATGTTATCATGTCTGGTAGATAACTCAAGATAGTTTATCGATGGGCCACTATGTGCATGGTATCAAGCAAAGGACATTTTCCTACACATGTGTACACGTAGATTGCATTTAGAAATCAAATTAGATTTTATTGTATGGTATTTGATTGTACTTCTTGTTTTTGTTATGCTTATCTTTAAGACTTTAGAAAACTTAGAGTCTTAGCGGGGATTTAATTGATTAACTTGACTCACAATATGCGAGACTCTTAGGTGGATCATAGTGAGTTGAGTGCTCCATCTAGTTTACTGCAGAGACTAAGATACTTAAACAAATAATCTACAGCCATTATAGGTTTTGGCCTTCTATAAGGAATTGGCATGATATGATGGCCAGATTTACTTTTGTAAAAGTTTTACTCAATTGATTTTAAAATCATTAAATGCGTTATTTTATAAAACGAATAGTTTTTTTATAATTTTGAATTGATCTATTATGATTGTGGGATACGTTGAATGATATATGAATAATAGCATGTGGCAAGGCAATTACGTACATTCTTGTGAAGGTATATGAGGGGAAGTCCAAGTTTGATTCAACGTGCTTAAGATTTGACTAGGTTAAAGACCTTGCATACTTACACAAGTATGTTGCTGATTTTCTTTGCTAATTAACCTATGAGGATTGCCTTATGAGCATTTTATTTATAATTTTTTTATTGAGTTATTTGTTTTAAAATCATCATATGCATTGTTTTATGTTGATTTTGATTTAATCTATACTAATCAATCATAGTCATGGGATATAGTAAACCCTAGAACAGTGAATCTTAAAATGGCACATGAAAGGGTGCATGTATAATAATATGAGACAAGCCAGTTATGTATATTCATGTGTGATATATATATATATATAAAAGAAAACTCTAAAAGTAATACATAAAAGGATGTGTGTATAATAATATAGGACAAGGCGGTTATGTATATTCATGTGTGATATATACAAGAAAACAATATTTAAGCTTAGTTGGACGTCCTTAATGTTTGACTTAGTCGAAGCCTTTTGTTGTTAGGTGAGTACATTGTTGATTTTGTTTATTGATGAAGTAACCTATGAGAGTTTCCTTAGAGAAATTCCTCTATAACAAGGAAAAATAATTGACCATAGACTAACTGTTAATAAAATATGTTAGTCTAAGATGCTCCACAAAGTTCCACATCTAGGCAAGAAGAAAAAATAAAAGCGCCATGCCAATCATCTTCAAGGTATAATTTTACATTTTTATTAGATAATATATATCTCGATTTGATGTTGTTTTGCTTCCACTCATGAGTATGACCTCTTGTCTCATTGAGCACACAAGATTGGCCTGCCCAATAAAAGCTTGTTTGGATTTTATTTTATTTTTTTAAGGTGCGTTCTTCATGGTAGGGCCCACATTTTGCATGGCTCGGATGTCCTGTACATGTGACACATATGTGGGATAAAATGTGTATGCATTCCAAACACAGTGGTGATATTGACCAGACATACACTGTGTCCCACTTTGATCAGGTTATCATCTTGCTTTTGGTACCCGACGATTTCATGATTGGGTCTACCATTTGAATGGCTTGGATGTCTTGCACATGTGAGAAGATGGCCAGGAGGCCAGCCTAGCATGATAGCATGCTAGAGCTTTGCTAAACGTACCTGCATGCAATAAATGTTGGAATATTTAGTTGAATTAAATAGACTATTAAAAATCGAGAACCAAAAAAGGAAAATAAATTTTGAGAAAGAAGAACTTATTGAATGAGTCGAGGCGTGACTGAGTCACTCGGCTTGAAATCGAATTTGCTCCCCTTGGACAGCGTCCCAAGTGCAACAGGTTCCCAGAGCAATCGACCTCCAGGATACAACGACTATGACCCGGTCCCAGCGGTGCACTCACTGTACACGGGCTCGAACCACTTGCAGTTTAATCCGAAAGTGCTGAGTTGACTCAGCGATGAACTCAGTAGAAAATGCTTAAAACCGAATATCAGAGAGTGTTTTATAAGAGAAGGATTTTTCATATCTTTGAAACTGGAATCGGATGTCTTTTTATAGACTCCGAAGTGGTGCATAAGCACCCTTTTCAAAAGGTTAGGTCCGTTGGGTTTAAACCCAACCGAGGCGACCAACCGGAAGGGACGCATCTCTCTGGTTTAAAACGAAAAGGCGCAAGTGCGAGTACACTCCCGCACATACAGTCCTGCGAGTACCCATACACACACCCACGCGAGTACACACACACCGCACCCGCACCCGCGCCCACGCCCAGCCCAGCCCAGCCCGTCCCGTCGCGTCGCGTCGCGCACGCGCACGCGCACACGCACACGGACACGGACTCGGACTCGGACTCGGCTCGGCTCGGCTCGGCTCGGCACGGCACGGCACGGCTCGGCTCGGCTCGGCTCGGCGCGCGCGCGTGTGTGGTCAATGGCATAGATTAGAGCTATTGGCATAGCCCCCCCACAGGACCAAATTCACATGCCCCCTGAAAGGGGCTCAAGCCCTAGGCAAAAAGACTATCTTATAAACAAGATAGTTTACCTTTTCAAATCCGATGTGGGACAAAACCCACAACACAAAAGTACTTCAACTTTTCAAAATTGGAGGGAAATTACCGAAAATTTGAAAATTCAAATTTTAATGCTATTTTAAAATAAAATACAACAATCCCCCACATGTTTTAAAATAAAACCCTTTCGGATTAAAGCGTAATAGTTGTGCAATGGTGCCGGTGTCACCATAGACTTGAACCGACATTAGAGTAAGCAAGACAGGTCTACAGGAATCAGGTGACACCATAGTCTTGAACCTGAATCCTTTTAATGTAGATCGCAAGTACATGCCACTCACACAACTCTTCCTCTGCAAGTGATTCTGCGGTTCGGTGCGTTTCGGCCATACACCATTACCTGGATTTCATGAGTGCTCTAGAGAATTCGCCTAGATTCTCATAGGAAGCGGCCTCCACCTCCACACTCATATAGGTGAATTTCATCAAGTGTATGCAGCAACTATATACACCACCAAATATATGGCTATGGATTCATTAAGAGTTCTAACAACTCATCCTTCTGCGTTGCTGCTCGCACTGTACACCATAGAAGGGGCTCATACAACTCAGTGCAATCGTCTACCTCGTGTCTTGTTGTTTACCCATTGAACCTATCTCATGGGATCTCCACTTGTATAGGTTGGGTTATATTAGGCTCAGCCCCATTCCCTTCGATGTATCATTGACTAACCTTTTAGATAGTCCTTTAATCAGAGGATCTGCTAGATTCTTTTCTGACCTCACAAAGTCAATAGATATGACTCCATCACGCAACATATGTTTCACTATGTTGTGTCTGAGTCTAATATGTCTACTCTTTCCATTATATTTTTACTCTTTGTTTTTGCTATAGCTGCTTGACAATCACAATGAATAGATACGGCCGATACAGGCTTGAGCTACAATGGTATATCAGCTAAGAGATTTCTAAGTCACTCGACTTCTGATCTAGCCTTTTCTAAGGCAATAAACTCGGATTCCATAGTCGACCGAGCTATACATGTCTGTTTGGTAGACTTCTAAGCAATCGCTCTTTCACCCAAAGTGAAGACATGTCCACTAGTGGATTTTGTCTCATCTGAATCATTGATCCAGTTAGCATCACTATATCGTTTTAATACAGCAAAGAAACCATTATAATGTAGACAATAGGTCATACTACTTTTTAGGTATCTCAAAATCCTAGATAAGGCATTCCAATGTTATTTTCAAGGGTTATGTGTATATCTACTTAGCCTTCCTACTGCAAAAGCTATGTCTGGTCTAGTGCAGTTTGTTAGATACACGTGGCTACCAATTATTCCGGAATACTCCAATTGAGATACACTATTTTCTGTAGTATTCTTCATGAGAGTCACACTATAATCATAAGAAGTACTAAAAACAATTAAAATGGTTAAACTTTCTCAATATCTTCTCAATATAATGAGATTGAGATAATATAATAACATCATTTTTCCTGGTTACTTCAATACCCAAGATTACACTAGCCTCTCCTAAGTCTTTCATATCAAACTTAGATGACAAGAATTTCTTAGTTGTATTAACTAATTTAATATTAGTCCCAAAAATAAGCATGTCATCAACATAAATGCATATAATAACATAATCATTTAAATTTTACTATATACACATCTATCTACATCATTTATATGATAACCATTTGATTTTAAAACACCATCAAATTTTTCATGCCATTGTTTAGGAGCCTGTTTTAAACCATATAATGATTTAATTAGTCTACATACTTTATTTTCTTTTCCTGATATCTTATAACCCTCAGGTTGTTCCATATATATTTCTTCTTCTAAGTCTCCATTTAGGAAAGTTGTCTTTACGTCCATCTGGTGTACCACCAGTTTATATATGGAGGCTATCGCTATTAAGACCCTGATAGTTGTAATTCTAGTTACAGGAGAGTAAGTATCAAAGTAATCTATTCCTTCTTTTTGTTTAAAGTCTTTCGCTACCAACCTAGCCTTAAACTTATCAATAGTCCCATCTGGTTTTAGTTTCTTTCTAAACACCCATTTACAACCTATTGGTTTATTTCCAGGTGGTAGGTCTACAATTTCCCAAGTGTTATTAGATATAATAGATTCTAACTCATCATTTATTGCTTCCTTCCAAAAGGTTGCATCTGGAGAGTTAATTGCTTCTATATAGGTTGTAGGATCATCTTCTACTAAGAAAGTGAAAAAACCATCTCCTAGGTTAGTTTCTCTTCTAACCCTAGTGCTTTTTCTTGGTTGAATTTCTTCTGCTACTTTCTCGTATGCATTTTTACTAGTAGATGCAATATCTGATTCATTGACTTCTTCTATTCTTATAGATTTAGATTTCATAGGGAATACGTTCTCAAAGAACTCTGCATCCCTAGCTTCTATAATTGTATTAGGATTTAGAATATTATCCTTAGTTTTTAAAACTAAAAACCTATAGGCCGCACTATTTTGTGCGTAACCTATAAATACACAGTCGGTCGTTTTAGGACCTAATTTTCTTTTCTTAATTTCAGGTAATCCTACTTTAGCAAGACACCCCCACACTTTAATATATTTATAACTAGGAACATGATTCTTCCATAGTTCATATGGTGTTTGTTCAGAAGATTTAGAAGGAATCCTATTTAGAATATAACAAGCAGATAGAATTGCTTCTCCCCACATATTTGAGGGTAAGCCTGAACTATTTAACATAGCATTCATCATCTCTTTTAGAGTTCTATTCTTACGTTCTGCTATTCCATTCTGTTCTGGTGTATAAGGAGCTGTAGTTTCGTGAACTATTCCATTCTTTTCACATAATTCTCTAAATTGAGAAGATTCATATTCACCTCCTCTATCTGTTCTAAGTCTTTTAATTTTTATATTTAACTGATTTTCAACTTCAAGTTTGTATTTAGAAAAAGCATCTAAAGCTTCATCTTTGTTTCTTAATAGATAGACTCTAGTGAACCTAGAGTAATCATCTACAAAAGTTATGTAATATCTTTTTCCACCTCTGGACATGTGATTTCTAAAATCACCTAAGTCACTGTGTATTAACTCTAATAGAATAGATGATCTTTCTATTTGTTTAAAGGGTTTTCTAATGAATTTTGATTCGACACATGTTTCACATTTGTCAAATTCTCCATTAGATATATTAGGTAATAAACCTAATCTTTTCATTTTCTTCAAAGATGTTATATTCACATGACCTAATCTACTATGCCATAGATAACAAGGTTCAACGATATAAACAGAACTGAATGTCTTCTTATTATTATCATTGGATACATTTATAATGAATAAACCATCGCTACAGTACCCCTTACCAACAAAAGTTCCATTCTTAGTCATTACAAGCTTATCTGAATCAAAAACTAACTTAACACCAGCCTTATTGAGGAGTGAACCAGAGACCAAGTTTCTTCTAATGTCGGGCACATGTAGGACATCATTCAACATTAGAGTCTTTCCAGAAGTAAGTTTCAGAAATACTTTCCCTTTCTCTACAACTGGAGACGTTTTAACATTACCCATGAACACCTGTTCATCATCTCCTGATACTTGATAGGAGGTAAACATGCTACGATCCTTGCACACGTGCCTAATTGCACCAGTGTCTAGTACCTACTCCAAGTTGTTTACAAGGAAGACTTCTGACACCACAGCTACTATCATGTCAGACTCATTGCCTGTTTCTGTAAGATTAGCCTGCGGCTTATCTTTGTTTTTCTTAAGCCTGCAGGTTTTGACATGATGCCCAGGCTTTCCACAGTTGTAGCAGTTTCCCTTTTTCTTGAATTGATTATTTGCATTCTTCTTTTTGAGCCTGCATTCATTTGCATAATGTCCAGGTTTGCCACAGTTATGACAGTTGCCCTTTTTCTTATTATTTGCCCGACTTGATTCCACAAGATTCGCCTTTGAATCTATCTCATTTTTATTTTCTTTTTGGTCCCCGATTCTATTGGCCTCCTCTATTTGTATGTGTACGATAGTGGTTTCCAAAGAAATACCGTTCTTTTTATGTTTCATTCTATTCTTATATTCTTTCCAGGAGGGCGGTAACTTTTCTATTAGTGCTCACAAACACTTCATCCAACTTAATTCCTTCTGATAGTTCATGAACTAGACTTTGAAAATCATGAATCTGATTTGTGTTTATCTTCTGTCATTTCATAATGAAGGAAATTGGCAATTGCATGTTTCTTAGCGCTGCATCTTCTAATATGTATTTCTTTTCCAAAGCAGTCTATGCTTTGGCAAACACGTAAGAAGCATACACGTCATATAGTTCGTTGGATAAAGAGTTTGAATATAATTTTTACAATTATTTTCATCATTTTTTGATTTGCCGGATCTATAGTAAATGATTCGGATAAAATGTATGAAACTTTCGGGGTGGTCAGAGCGAACATCAGTTTGTTTCCACCGTTTAAATGATTGTCCATGAACGGTTCGATTTTGGCTAACTCGGTAGAAGCATTTATTAATGTAGCCATAGTCTATGTAATTCAACAATTTCGATTTCAAGATTGTTGGAATATTTAGTTGAATTAAATAGACTATTAAAAATCGAGAACCAAAAAAGGAAAATAAATTTTGAGAAAGAAGAACTTATTGAATGAGTCGAGGCGTGACTGAGTCACTCGGCTTGAAATCGAATTTGCTCCCCTTGGACAGCGTCCCAAGTGCAACAGGTTTCCAGAGCAATCGACCTCCAGGATACAACGACTATGACCCGGTCCCAGCGGTGCACTCACTGTACACGGGCTCGAACCACTTGCAGTTTAATCCGAAAGTGCTGAGTTGACTCAGCGATGAACTCAGCAGAAAATGCTTAAAACCGAATATCAGAGAGTGTTTTATAAGAGAAGGATTTTTCATATCTTTGAAACTGGAATCGGATGTCTTTTTATAGACTCCGAAGTGGTGCATAAGCACCCTTTTCAAAAGGTTAGGTCCGTTGGGTTTAAACCCAACCGAGGCGACCAACCGGAAGGGACGCATCTCTCTGGTTTAAAACGAAAAGGCGCAAGTGCGAGTACACTCCCGCATATACAGTCCTGCGAGTACCCATACACACACCCACGCGAGTACACACACACCGCACCCGCACCCACGCCCAGCCCAGCCCGTCCCGTCGCGTCGCGTCGCGCACGCGCACGCGCACACGGACACGGACTCGGACTCGGACTCGGCTCGGCTCGGCTCGGCTCGGCACGGCACGGCTCGGCTCGGCGCGCGCGCGCGCGTGTGGTCAATGGCATAGATTAGAGCTATTGGCATAGCCCCCCCACAGGACCAAATTCACATGCCCCCTGAAAGGGGCTCAAGCCCTAGGCAAAAAGACTATCTTATAAACAAGATAGTTTACCTTTTCAAATCCGATGTGGGACAAAACCCACAACACAAAAGTACTTCAACTTTTCAAAATTGGAGGGAAATTACCGAAAATTTGAAAATTCAAATTTTAATGCTATTTTAAAACAAAATACAACAATAAAGCTCATGTACATGCTACACATGTGCCAGCATGGCCCAATGGATACAGGATCCAGTCCCTCCATCAGAAAGGCACCCCTATTTTGATCAGCTGGTCAGTTTGTCCACAGTTTTCAAAATAAAAGTTTGGCTCTGAAAATCGTGGCTGAAGTCTTCTAACCCATCCACCTGTTTTCAATATTAGGGCCCAGATGATGAGCGGATCATATTTATCTTTAGGAAAACATATAAAAGCTCAGACCAACCTAATTGATGGATTGGGTCTTGCACCAATGTGCCAGCATGTCACGTGTAATATGCACATATAAGCTTTATTGTACATGTGTGCACTTAAAAAAAGCCCTAGAATGCTAAGGACTTATTTGGATAGTTGAATTACAACTATTCGTTAATTAAATATTACCATATTTCTTTTTTGATCAAATGAAATTTGATTATGTGAAGACTTTGTTCTACGCAAGTACATTGGTGCCCTCACCTCCATGTCTTTAGTATTGATTGCTTGGTGTAACTAAAATATGTTATTGACTCATATATAAAAATGTGTTTAGTTCGGAGTCGCTGGTAGCCAAATTAAGCTTAAATTTTACCAGCAAGAAATTGTATAATCTCTTAATAGTCAAAGAATTATGAGATTCTCCAAATATAAAAATGTCGAAATTTTGCCGAATCCCTAAAAACTACAAAATCTTGTGAAGTAGAAACCACACATTATGTAAAAAGAAAAAGGTGCCTAATTCATTAATTTTCCGTCACCGGGGTCCTTGAAAATATAAAAGTGTGTGTTTTAAAAAATTATGGAAAGAGTTGTTCACAATATAGTCTCTTGTATTAACAATTATGATCTACATTGGGACCATGATTTGAGCAGTGGTAAATGCATGCCGCGTGCATGATGTTGATGTTAAAATCTGGTCGTCCCTCGTTAGAACAGAGGATTTGGTCTAATTGTGTTAGGGTTTTTTTAGCATACATTTTTCTGTAGTCCCCTATTTATAGCCCTGGTTCGTGTTACATAGATGGAAAATTCCCTACTGGGTAGGCGCTCATTACAACTATCTTATGAGATCCTCAGCCAAAGATCTCCGAACAAACTTTACAATAAATTTGAGCGGTTGAGATCTGAGAATACAGGAGTAGGCAACCAAGCTCGACCAGCTGAAGCCGACCTTTTGGTCTATGGTCTGATGCTGTCCTAAGGTCGACCTTATAGGGTGGGGTGTTTGGTTGGTGTCAAGCCTGCTTTCGATGCGTAGGTCAAACTTATCCATATAATAGTTGGTTGCCTGTAGAAAAAAGACCTTGGCGGCAATTTTGCTCCCAGTCGTGCCCAGGTCGCCGAGTTGCCGCGGAGGTCGTCCTCAGTCATCTGACCCGGGCTGTCAACCTAGGAATGTTGTTTTACTACGCTAGTCGCCTTAAGTCAGTCCATTTTTATCCATAACACATGGTGAGTTGGCCCTTATTATATTGCCGTTCAATTGTAGTTGGTTTTGGCGTTTTAGATGTTCGGTCTATTGACTTCTTTTTCTATTCATTTATGGGTATTCCCTATGACGTGAGTTTGCTACATTTAACAAACAGTTGCATACTCTAAGGTAAGTGGCGTGCATGCATGCCCGTCAATCTAAATTGTCCAAAGTGGTCCCTTCGTGAATGGTGCAATTTCTAATAGTTGCACTATCGAATGATCTTAACCTCTGATCTCGACAATTGAATTTTGATTGAATTGGATGGTTAGGATCGTCAGGCTGTGATGCTCATGTTTGGCATACACACGTTCATGGGCTGTTACAGTTCCGTAAATGATAAGTAATGATACTGTGAGACTGAGGTTTGGTAATTCCACACGTGTATGGAGTCCTACCCATCTACACACAATCACATGTGCTAATAACATGGAGCACGTACGTAGGATCTAAACTTTCCATCTGGTTGAAGGTAATGTCTAGATCTTAGCTCTAATTTGGCATTAGATTCATTGGGACCGAGCAATAGTCTGTGATGAACGGCTAAGAAAACCTTCTTCTAAGATCTTTATAGGAATTTTTTTACTCCAAAATGCCTTTCCCTGTAGTGCTTTTCTAGAGAAGAAATTACATTGGAATAAAATGGAAATTCAAGAATTGTGGAGCCCACATGGTACCATGCATCTCACACAAATGTTATCATTAGACGAAAAAAAAATATAGTTGGTCCAATCATAATATAGCCCTCCTTTCAAAATATCCTAATTCAAGTATAGTACATTTGATGGTGTGATCATCCTAATGTTTTGTTTGTGTTATCACCATGAAGGAGTGCATATGTTGGACAGGTTGAATGTTATATACATACCACATCGGCCCCACAAATCTCGGCTTTCATTAATTTTTAAAGAAAAATAACTAATGGTATTTTAATAATTTCATCCATCGTAGAGCACCTACGAATAATTTCTATCCATCCTGGCATTATTCGGTAAAATATAGATTTATTAAGAATTTTGTGGTAAAAGTTTCATTTTTATATACATTTATTTCTAAAGGAGTGCTTGCTTTGGGTTCTACACATTTCATTCAACTAAGAGATGAAACATTTCACTCCATCCATCCATTGGTTTTCTATGGCGCGGCCCACCTAAGGTTTCAATGGACGAATTTTAATCAAGAAGATCTAAACAATGTACTTGATATGCAGATGGAAATCTTAAATCTCATACACGTGTTGTATTCTGGCTGTTCACATGTGTGCATGTGTTGATGTCCCCCTTCTATAATGTAGGGAGAGGGACATGCAATCATAGGCATGTAATGCTAGAAATTCACGTGACATTTCTTGGGATGGACTCCTGTTAGTTTACTTCCACTTAAATGGGGGCGACTCCTCAACTGTATACTTTGGCATAGTTGAACACTTAGTCCACCGTCCAAATCGCTGACCCAATAGTAGACACCAAATTGCACTTAGAAAAAAAAAAAGAAGATAGGAAACATCTTATTTCAATCTTCGAATTTGGACCACTTACTATTGTATTTTAACCATTGACTTGATAGACATCAATTGAATGGTTAGGATTGCTTGATGTGTGATCTTAAAGATGAGATCTATCTGTGAATAACGTATCTTACAAGTTGGATGGTTAGGATTGTTATAAATGAGCACCATAAGGGAGGAAGATGAATCACCACTATTTTAAAAATGGTGGCGAACTAGCATATGAGCTTGGATCTTTGTAACACGTGGTGCATGCGATGTGCATTGATGCGTACAGTGCATCTAGATGCTCGCGAAATCGGCAGCTGAGTATGCAGGAACGTACACATGATTTTTGTAAGCTTTGGAGCATGGCATATGGTACATGCACTAATGGGTCTTATGCATTCAGACATCATTTATGCGTGTGATAAATGCTCACCTCTTCGGCTAACTCGTGCCGTGGCAATCCTACAATGTAGACACTTTATTTTACCTCAGGTTGAAAAGTTTGATTTAACATAAACTGTAATTTTTTTCTCTTTAACTCTAACTGATATCTCAATTCATACTTTTAACCCTAAGTTAGATCTTAATCTATAACCTAAACTCTCATCCAGATCCTAATTCAAATCCAAGAATCATAGAAATCAATTCTAAAATGAGTTCGCATTCAAACTTTAAGAAAAACCTAACCCATAAAGTCAATTATTGAATTAATTTGCTAAGTCAACACATTCAATCAGCCCACATAACTTACTCAATCAACTCACTTTGTCAAACTAAGTTCATAACTCATTTTGACCTAAGATCATACCAAAACCTAATTCAGAGGGAATGGAAGACAACAAAGTAGTTTTGGAAGACCAAAGTTGTTCACGTGCACAGGAGTAACCTCCATCCGAAGTTGAAGTAAAAAAGGAAGGACGAGTGACACTTACGGTGCTGCTCGTCACGTGGCACTGGCCATATTTTAGTTAGTTGTCCACTCGTGCACTGTTACCCTCCCTACCTATTTCATGCATGTATAAATCAACATTGAGATCTTGCCACATACCTATCTCATCCAAACCCTTTTTAACTTTAAGCCTTGCAGGAATTATCACAAAACCGAGATGGAGGGTTATAAATACCCCCTTCCTTTCACATTTCAAGCATTCCTCAATCCCATAATTATACATAACAATTCACAAGCATTCACAATCAAGCTTCCATCCCACCAAGTAGAGTGAGAGAAGAAGTGAGCCTAGCCTAGGTCCAGCCTTAACACTAGACTTTTGAGCCTGATCAAAGTTCAATCCTAAACACTTGATATGATCTTTTCAACCTAACTATTTCAATCAAGCTTCATCTAGCCATAGCATTTGCACAATGTAACATTCATCTTATCATTCAACACATTTTGCACCAAATTGGCTTAAAGGTATGCTATGAGGCTTGCCAATTAGATTGGATCTTGTCTAATAGAAAACTTGTCAATTACTCAACGTTTTGTCATAAGTATTGCATACATTTATATACAAGAATTGAATCATAACCCTCAAGAACAGTCAGATCCTATGAAGTAGAGACATATATGAATAGAGTGGGTGCCTAAAACTTTCAATCTTTGTAACCACGGTCCCTTACTCAAAATCTCTAATCGCAGAACCAAAGAGACATCGTATGGCAATAAATCTTCGAATCATTACCCTAACTTTTCTATAAGGTCTATCCAACTATATATAAAGATAAAGAAATTAATTAGTGGCGACTTTGGTCAAATAAATCCAATCAATCACAACACAAAGCCCTTAAAAGAGGCAACCTGTGGAGAAAGCTGCTTTAAATCGATTCTGGCCTAGGATCCCAGCGTCCATAGACACATTAATATTAAATAAGATTTAGAAATTTTAGCAATGAAATGGCTAAAATTAAAATTTGGATTATGCACTGTGTAAACTCTGTTGGGCCCACCATGAATGTATGTGGTTTATCCATTTTTCTAGCTCATTTTAGGGGTTAGACTCTAAAATAGAAGCATATCCAAAGCTCAAGTACACCACACCACATAAAATAGTGGGAATAATGATTTCCATCGTTGAAAGCTTCTCACGGCACACAATAATGTTTATTTGTCATCCAACTTGTTCATAAGATCACACAGACATGGATGAAGGGAAAACACAAATATCAGCTTGATCCAAAACTTTTATGGCCCTAAGAATTTTTCAATGATAGACGTTTAATTCACACTGTTTCCTACTGTGTAGTTCGCTTGAGCTTTGATATGCTGTATTTTTTGGCTCAAGCCCCAAAATCATCTTAAAATGGATGAACAGAGTGTATAAAATACATAAATCACAATGGGCCCCATAAACTTAACTCGTACATAAGCATGCTGAGTTACTCACACAATCCACTTCTCTAAAAATGTAACTATATATGGTTGTATTTTTATTGGTATATTATTGTAATTTTAACTCAAATAAAATGGCCATTTTAAATCATGGGCTATTGTAAAATAGAAAAGAAAAGGCAGTTATGATTTTCAACCTCAAAGCAAAATAATTTATTCCTTAAAACATGTTTGATCTAAAAGAAAAACTCATGTGAAATTCGTGAGAAAAAAAATTAGAAAGATCCATTGACGATTATAAGGAATTAATTTTCCTTTGCAAATCAAATAGCCAAAAAAATGTAAGATCAAGAAAATTTATTTTCCTTTTCATAGGTTTCGTGATTTCAGACAGGCCCGAGGGCGGCTTGTTAGAATACACAAAATTCAAGAAATTTGATAGAAAAAGCAGTTATTATCTAATGAAGATTTTCTGAACTATGAATTTAATTTTAAGTTCTGGTTTGGAATATTTAAATTGAAAATCTCATTCTCCTGTTACATTATGTGATTTCTTATGCCAAAAATTCAAATTATATAAAGAGTGTTATAACAATGGTGGAATTCATCATTTTTCTTTGTTATCCAAACAACATATATCATCCAATCAAATGAAGCCCTTTTTCTTTTTCCACGGTTTGGCATAGAGTCCATGGTTTCTAAACAAAGCCTAAGAATTTTTTACTATAAAATTCTTTAGAAATTCTGATTTTAGTAAGAGATGTCTGTAGATATTGATTTTCCCAGTATTTCTTCTTTAGAGGGGTAATTATCTAAATGCACTCTTATATTTTCTTAAAATGTAATTAATAGAGAATCAATATGGGTCCAGCATGGTATGTATCTGACATCCAGTATATCCAATAGATGCACGTCCACCATTTCATACAAATAAAAAATATGTCTATGCTAATCATAAGGTGGGTCTAACCATAAATATCATATGGGCAATTCAAAAACATCTAAATTCATGTGAAGCCCACTAATGATTTTGTCAGCCAAATTTTTAGCAGATGCGATCATCATAGTGTGGTGCGTGTGTTGGGTGGGTTAGATCTTAAACACATACCTTATTGGCCTCAAAATATTTCTTAATTGATTAAATTTTAAAGAAAAATAAACGAGAGCATTTTGATAATTTCCTTTTTGAAAAGCATTTCCTCTAAATTTCAATTGATCCCAAATAATTATTTAGTAAAAATCTATATATATTATTGATTCCTTGTCATCATCTAAGCTTTACCCCAGATTACTTAGGTCCACTACATGAATCATTTTTTTTTCAATTAAACTATGGATTATCAAGTCTTTTCTTACTAGCTTCATCCATATTTTTTAGGCATTCCCTCTGGGTGTTTAAGTGCAATATCTGTTGGGGATTTGTGTTGTGGAATCATACAGATCTAGATTTAGGATAGCAATCCAAGAGCAACAAGCAATCACAAGAGAATACAAAGATTTAACATGAAAAATTCTTTCGGAAAAAAACCACGGCACAAAGTGATAGAAATCCACTATGAAATAGAAATTATAAAGAGAGAAGACTTACCCACTTCAAACAATCTCGAATCTCACCCTTGCACACCCTTTGATAACCCTAAAACCCTTTTAGAAAGCCTTAGAATACTTTAGAATAGCTCTACAGACCCCTATTTATAGTTTAGGAAACTTCACTTACGCACCTCCTTTGGAAAAGTCTGAAAACCGCCTCAAATTTACACAGTCAGCGCAGAATCTACATAACCCTTGACTAATCGAGCTAGGGCCTCGACTGGTTGAGCTAAGGCCTCGACTGGTGGGAGGACCCCTTCGACCAGTTAAGCCTGACCCTCGATTGGTCAAGTGGCCCGAATCTCCAAATACAGCGCTTGCTGGACTTCGAGTCGAGCGAGCCTTGACCAGTCGAGAGGACCCTTGACCAGTCGAGCATCCCAAAAACAGATTGAAGGCATCTGTTCTGACAATAATCTCCACCATGTCTTCAATCTTTAACCGTGTAGCTTCTTGACCTCTTCTCTTATCTCTGTATCACATCATAACTTCAATCAACGCTTCCCGTGCATACTCCGTCCTTCTTTTATGCCATCTCCAAGCCCAGAGAAGTTGTACAGAACTTGAACTTCTCTGTAAGAATGACCTTGGTGAACATGTCTGCTGGATTCATGCTGGTGTGAATCTTCTCCAGTGTTTGCCTCCTTCATCAAGCACCTGTTGGATCAAGTGGTGATGAACATCAATGTGTTTAGTATGTGAGTGATAAACAGAATTTTTAGCCAAATTGATAGCACTCTTTCTATCACAGTTAACCGGAACGGTCTTCTACTAAAGTCCCATCTGATTTATCATGCCTCTGAGTCAAACACCTTCTTTAAATGCTTCTGTCACTGTCATATATTTTGCTTCGATTGTGGAAAGAGTCACCATTAACTAAAGCTTCGACATCCAACTGATTACTCCACCCACTAGTACAAACGAATATCCTGAAGTAGACTTCCTGGAATCCACACTGTCTGCATAGTTGGAATCCACATACCCTACCAACTTTGTCCATGTCTTCTCAAAAGTTAGGACGTAATTTTTCGTACCTCAAATGTATCGAAGTAGTCATTTCGCCGTTTCCCAAAGTTTGACATGTATTTGCTCACAACACCGACTGCCTATGAAATATCTGATCTCGTACAAACCATGACATACATTAAACTGCCAATTGCATTTGAATAAGGCAGACATAACCTGCTTTTTCTCATTTGATTTAGGACATTTTTATGAGGAAAACTTGAAGTGAGCCGCGTGGGGAACGCTTACTGGCTTTGTTTGGTCCATCCCATACTTGATTAACACCTTTTAAAAGTATTCTACCTGTGATAACTAAAGTCTGTTCTTCTTCCTGTCTCTATGAATATCTATACCGAGAACCCTCTTTACAGCCCCCAGATCTTTCATCTCTAATGTCCCTGATAATTGAGTCTTCTGTACGTTGATTTCAAACATATCATGACGGGAGATCAACATATCATCAACATACAATACTAGGATGATAAATTTTTCATAACTCAGTGTCTTGTAATAGACACAATGATCGTATTCACTTCGAGTAAATTTCTGACTCAACATGAAAGAATCAAATTTCTTATACCACTGCCTAAGCGACTGTTTTAGGCCATACAATAGCCTCATTAACCTGTAAATCTTTTTTCTCTGCCCCTTTAACTTCGTAATCCTCTATTTGTCTCAAGTAGACTTGCTCTTCCAATTCCCCGTGCAGGAATGCAATCTTAACATCCATCTGTTTCAACTCGAGAATGTATTGGGCAACCAGTGCCAATACGAATCTGATAGATACATATTTAACCACTGTCGTAAATATCTCTGTGAAGTCGATTCCTTCTTTCTGAGCATAACCCTTCACTACCAACCTTGCTTTATATCATCCTGTTTCTTTTTAAATAATTACTTGCATTCGATCGCTTTTCGGCCCACAAGAAGCTCCACCAGCTCTCATGTGTGATTTTTATGCAACAAGTTCATCTTATTATCCATAGCTATCTTCCACTTTTCTACATCAGGCTCATTAAGAGCCTCCTGAATAGTAGACGGGTCTCTCTCATCCGTAATGAGGGCATATATAATATTAGAGTCGTCCCTGTATCTTACAATAACCTGCGATCACGTGGTGGACTTCTTGTCACGGGTGGCTGCTCCACCTGATCTTGCACCTCTGTCTGCGCATCTATCTCTGCCTGAGTATCATTTGCGTCAATATGGATGTCTATGATCAACCTTCTGGTTCCTCTTGCTCCTCTTGATCATTCTTGCGGAATAGAGAGCTTTCATCGAATCTGATGTCACGGCTAGTGATGACCTTGCGTGTGACCTTATCGAGTGTAACCTTTCACACCAATATCATAGCAAAAAAATATATATTTTTTGACTCTATGGTTTAGCTTATCTCTCTCAACTGACGGTATATGAGAGTAAGCCTCATAACCGAATATGCGCAAATCTGAGTAGTTCATTTTCTGACCACCCCATACTTCCTCTGGGATTTTACATTCAATTGTCATTGAAGGAAACTGGTTCATAAAATAACAAGTCGTGTTAACGGCCTTTGTCCATAGGTCCTTACCAAACACAGCATTACTTAACATCCATTTAGCCCTCTCCAGGAGAGTCCAATTCATTCGCTTAGCCACACCATTTTACTCGGGCTTGTGACGCACTGTATTGTGCCTGATGATCCCTTCATCCTTGCAATAATCATTAAACTCAGTGAAAGTAAATTCTCCACCATTGTTAGTCCTTAAAACCTTTATTTTTCGCCTTGACTGTTTTTCCATCATTGCCTTCCATTATTTAAATATGGTGAAAACTTCGAATTTACGTTTCATATAGTAAACCCAAACTTTCCTGAAGTAGTCATTAATGAATGAAACAAACCATGACAACCCTCCAACGAAAATCTCTAGCGATGGCCCCCATACGTCAGAGTGCACATAATCGAGTACTCCCTTACATACATGTTTTCCAGATTTAAAAAAGAATCTAAATTGTTTACCATATATGTAACGCCTCAACATCTAAAAAGACATGTAAAAAAAATATAATTCCAATAATAATACTCAAATCATTGCACTCATATAAGCCAGGGTAGCAAAAAGATATATATATATATATATATATATATATATATATATATATATATATATAAAAATCATGTGAACCCAAATATCCGACCCGCCTAGCTGGGGGTCTTAGTTACAAAAATTCTCATAAGTTTCTAAAATATTAAACTACTGAAATTAAAGTATCAACTACTGATTAACTCCAAAATACGCCGTTGCTTCTTGATGCGACTCGTCCTCATAATACTCCTCCTCGGGCTCCATGGTGGCATCAACAAGGCTGGCACCAACACCCTCTACATCCATCCTTGCATTCTCTTTACGGTTGGATAGTTAATGGATAAGTGGCCAGCTTAGTGTGAATTTCCCTCAAGATTACACATCGTCGCCTTAGCAAACATAGTTAAAAGGAAAACAAGCAGTAATCCAAAACAAGCAATATACAGTCTTATTAGATGTATGGATGCATGAATGCACAACGGCCTAGGGATGCACATCCAACCGAACTTGGGCTCGTCACCCATGCAATCATCGACCTGGGAATGATCATCCAGTCGGACAGGGGTCGATAGTCGATAGTCTGGGAGCTAGTGAAATGATACTTCAACAACTCTAGGGTATATGTTATAGCATACAGAATAGTCATCCGTCATCGCCAATATGCTATGAATGCATGATTAGCCAGCCGTTATTAATCCAATTACAATCAGCAAATTAAGTAACTCAATGGTCACTATGGGGGGTTTGTCACCCAGCGTAAGCCGACAACTAGAGCATAGTGTCCTATTACTACCATCTCCGGCTCATGAGGTCCTCCACTTTGGGATGTTTTAATAGGATGCCTTGATCAAAATGACACCAGTTCAAGGTTCATATTTCCCACACATTTTGTCTAATTACATCCCAAGTGTGGCTTGCATACAATCATGGAATCATCCATGTGTAGTATCAAAAAGTTATGTACAGAGGCAAATCATTTTAACATGTGACAATATATGACTTCAAATAAGGCATATAAGGAAGCATCATGAGTTAATAACCATTGAGGATATATTACCAAATCATGTGAATAGTGATATTTGTTCAAGGATTATCTAGCATGTGAGCCTATCATATAGTGAAAGCAAGTATCACAATGATGGTAATCTAGTGCAAACTAGGTTTAGCTAATTTAAAATTGTAAAGCCTAAGGGAAAAGTCATCACCTATATGGTAGGATTCACGAACTTGGTCTGAGTTTCCTTGTTGCCTAGGGTCACTCAAAGATTCTTCTAAAAATTATAGCTTGCATTTGTCAGGAATTGCTATGGCTTTGTACAAAAAGTTCAAAGGAATGTTTAGGCTTGTGTTAGGCCCACCATGTATTTATTTAGTCAGGTGGTCCAATAGGGCTTCAAGCTCATCCTTACCAGTGGTTTGGACAGGTCCTTCCATATGGACCTCACATGCATCAGGTGAGCCTCATGCATGGGATGCCCACCTACACCCTTAGCTATATTTAAGGGATTGATTTCTGGCCGAAAAGGTTATCTGGCCATATCAATAGGCCATGATTTCTACTGTTGGAGTTTCCACGGGGCCCATCACAGGGTTTTCTTTTCTATCAAGCTGCTCGTAGGGTCATCAGGACCTGTTTTAAGAGGTCAGACAGATGCCCTACTATTCCAGGACCCTGGTGCTCAAAAGGGTTTCAATAGAGGGTGTTTAACTCACCACTGTGTATGGCAGTGTGGCCTACTAGGTAGGGCGGGTCCGTCTTATTTTCTCCTCAGCCTTTAGGACAAATCCACCAGATGGTTGGATGGCTTGGATAAGAGACCACCATCAGGGTGAGGTCCACAGAGCGCCGAAGAGTGGCCAAACCGTTTCTCAGTTAGCCACCCCTACTAGGGATCGGTACCAAGACCTCCAGCGTTGAAACGAGGTATCTCCATTCAGTCTGCCAATTGAGCTATGGACCCAGGCGTTCGCGCCCAGCGTTGGAGTCCATTGATGGACGGTCAGTACACATTAAGGTGGGGCTGAAAGTAGATGGTTTGGGTGCAATCCCCAGATCAGGCCCATGGCAGGTGGACGGAGTGGATAAATAATGCATTAAGGTGGCTATGTCCAGATCTTGGACGGTCTGGATACAACATATGCACTTGGTGGGTTTCACAAGCACCGTCCAGAGGGACGGTGCAGATGTGCTTACATCAATGGCCCACCACATGTATATACTGTTTATATATATATATATATATATATATATACATATGTATATATATACATATGTATATATATACATATGTATATACATATATATGTATGTATATATATGTTACATCCACGCCATCCATCCCTGGGACGGTGGGACCCATTCTTCATGTGTGTAAATATTATATCCATATGCACCTGGTGTCATCTCACGTGGGTCCCACATGGGCCTATCATTACCTTTCTACAACACATGTAGCCGTCCAGCACTGCTTGTCCGTTTATGGACGGCCAGGATGAAACAAGGGGGAGTCCATGTGCTGTTTGAAATGGATGGACGGTTTGGATAAATCCACGTACCCCGTGCTGCACATATCAGAGATGCTTTATATATTATAATATTTTATAAATTACGTACAGGTGCATGTGTGTATATCTTAATATATATTTATTATATATTTTTTTCAAACGTTCAGGGCCTGAGGAAATGGATGGACGGTCCTGGTCGAGCTACACCATCAAAGTGGGGTCACACACGCTGTCATGTTGGGTCCATGTAGTTTGAACCTGGCACGGCCCATCAGCTTGAGACGGTGTGGCCCACCAGTCAGTGCATACTGTCAGATTTTTGGTGAGGCCCATCTGCATTTGGCAAGGCCCAGCTGAACTTTGGTGAGGCCCAAAGACTGCCCCACATTCCACTGTTAGCGTGCGCAGCCCGGCTGTTATGGAGGCCATTTCCAGCCCGATCTTCGGCTCAACACAGCCTTCTTCCAGGCAGTTTTCTTCGACCCATCTCAGTGTTCAACAAGGCACGTTGGCTGCCATTTCTTTCAGCCAAGAAAACAGCCCGAAACGAGGCGTTTCCACTCGGATTTCTGGACTGCTGTCAGTCCGCTCGTTGCAGCTCAAGCAAGGCTGTTTGTGGGCTGGTTCTGGACGGGGTTCCAGCCCCTAGCTGGGGCTATTTGCATGACGTTATTTGGCCTCAAGCAGGGCCTGAAACTCAGGCCACGTTGGGCCTTAAAACAGCGCCTGAATTCATCTTCAAAAGAGAGCCTGTCCTTGGCCATATTCACAGTCCCTGCTGCTGGTGTTTTTCAGCCAAGGTGAGGTGTAATGGAGCTTAGTGTAGGTTTTCTAGAGTTTCTTTTTAACAAAAAATGGAGGGAAGGGTTCTACCTTCCACAGTTGGGTCCGAACTTGGGCTGACTTGTACGCACCCACCGCTCCTACTCCTTCTTCTCTCTCTTCTCTCTCTTTCCACAGGAGTGGTGTGGCTGCAGACTTACACTGACTCAGCTCGGCCCGTTCTCACGGACTGAGTGGGGACAGTGCGAGCTGAGCTCACCTCCCTTCTCTGCCTCCTTCCTCTCTCAGTTTTCTCTCCTCTCTTCCTTCCTTCCTTGGGTGTGGATTCTGAGGGCACCAACGTCCCCCTTTATAGGCAAGGAGATGGAGATCCAAAGGCTGTGATTGGCTCTGCCCATCCCCAAGCGACGGCCGCCGGCGCCAGACGCCGCTTTCTAGAAATCGAAAGCTCTGTTTCCGCGTTTCATCCATGTCTGGGAGTTTATGGCTCGAGAGAGAGAGAATTCTCTTTGACTGGCGGTGCACGTCGGTGATCCTCCGGGTAAACTGACGCTGCCTTGCCCTTCACGCCCGCAATGCGTCCGTCCTCTAAAGATCCAGCTGTATGTGCCGAAAATGGACGGCTGAAAGCTATTTCCTTCGTTCCTCTGCAGGGACCTTACCCTAATATGGTTTTGTTCGGGTGGACCCTACCAACAAAATGGACGGTTTGGATCACCCGGAAAGTGTCCAGGGTGGGCCACTTTGAGGCTCAAAGGCCACGTTTTTCAAACAATGCGTTGGCGGGAACTATTTGAGAAATCTTTGTATTTTGGTTCGGTCAAACGCTCTTTGGCCAGAAATGGACGTCCAGTGCAAACCGTGCACAACAGCCCAAGGTGCACATGCACCTTATCTGGGGGTCTGACGTAATGTTCGTGATAAATCCACACCGGCCATTCATTTAGGAGTCCCGATATAGGGGCCCTGGTCCTGTTTTGGGGTGCATTGTGAGGCTCA
Source organism: Magnolia sinica (assembly GCF_029962835.1). NCBI lineage: Eukaryota > Viridiplantae > Streptophyta > Magnoliopsida > Magnoliales > Magnoliaceae > Magnolia > Magnolia sinica. The sequence continues at coordinate 3,405,709 of NC_080584.1, read as the reverse complement.
GATGGGCCATTATATACCTTTTTGGGTCGTATTTGGCCCGCATGATGCGATCTGTTGGTTAAATAGGTTCAATATTTGTTTTCAATGGTTAAATGCATGTTTGAGACACAGGGATACTTCATTGGTTGCCCTTTGACTTTTGTGGATTGACTTTTTAGAGTACCGCTAACACATATGTCTTAGAAATTGATTGAGCTTACATGATTCAATCCTGCTTACCTCTTTGATCGAAGTGGAGTGTAAGCTGAGTCTCCAAAGTTGTGGCGGATTGTCTCAATGTTGCTTGGAAAATCTTGCCATGTGCGTGTTAAGTTATTAGGTTGACGGGTCTCGAGTTTAAATAATTGTGGGTTTAAAAGGTAACACCCAAGTATCAAAGGTACGGGGTGTTACAATATACAATGTTCACATATATTTAAATCAGAATTTTTAAAAGCTGAAATCAAACATCGATCAGAAAGTACCTTCATACTCCGCTCGCTCATGTGGCCCAGACGAGCATGTCACATACGTAGAGACGTGGAGTCTGCAATAGCTGCTTCTGCTCTACCTGTTGAAGTGCTCTCAATCAACTTGTAAAGGTTTTCATACCTTTGTGCTTTCATAACCACAGTGCTCCTTTTGAAACTTTAAGGACACCATCAATACCGGTGAACTTGCACTCCTATAGCCTCGAGTGCACCCAGAGAAATCAGACTTTTCTTCATATCAGGAACATGCCTGACATTAGTCAGGGTACGCTCCATCTCATCAAACATCTTGATGCTCACCGTACCAATAGCCACAACATTATAGGCATTGTCATTGCCCATAAAAACATGCCCACCATCGTATTCCTTGTAACTGGTGAACCAACTCCAATGAGGAGTCATGTGATATGATGCCCTTGTGTCAAGTATCTACTCGTCTTTATAATTGCCGTGTATGTGACCAATCATGGAAACAGACAGAATATCACCACCACTTGTTTCTTCATTAGATATGACATCATCGGCCTCCTTGGAAGAAGCCGTTGAATTTTCTTTCTTCGCTTTAAGATTTCTACAATCCTTCTTCATGTGTCCAGACAACACACAGTTCCAACACTTTAATTTTTCATTTTCATTGCCCTTAGATTTGGATATAGGCCTTGAAAATCCTATACCTTGCTCAGAATATCTGTCTTTCATAATCAGTGCATTGGAAGATGCCCCCATGTTGCTATTTAGCTTTCTCATACCCTTTCCTTGAAGGGTTGAGATAACGGTGTCAACACTTAGGGTTTTATTTGTGGTATACATCGTATCCCTGAATGACTCATATAATGTAGGAAAAAAACTCAACAATATACATGCATATTCCTCATCTTTGACCGCTTCCTCCATATCCAGTCATTTACACATCGATTTATTAAAGTTGCTGGTGTGGGCTTCTAGATCTCCACCCTCTGCCACCTTGAAGGTATAACATTGTAGCTTCAAGCGTAGGCGATTTTCAAAGGACTTTTATGCATAGATGTTCTTTAACTTCGCCCACAAACTAGCCGCAGTTTTCTCCCTCAAAACATTATAGAGAACCTCATCCATGAGACATAAACAAATAGAGGCTAAAGCATTACTATCAAGGTTTTCCCATTCGTCATCTTTCATGGTAGATTTTCACTCCTCAAGAGCCTTAATCTCACCTTGCTTGGTTAATAGGCTAATCGTCTTAACCTTTCATAACTCAAAATTATTTTTGTCTAAGTACTTCTCAATATTAAACTTGTCGTTTCTCATTATTACTAATCTTGTAGATTTAGATCTATGCCCCAACGATTGATTTGATACCACATGTTGGGGATTTGTGCTGCGAAATCAAACAGATCTAGATCTAGGATAGCAATCCAAGAGCAACAAGCAATCACAAGAGAACACAAAGATTTAACGTGGAAAATCTTTTCGAAAAAAAAAACTACGGCACAAAGCAACAAAAATCTATTATGAAATAGAAATTACAAAGAGAGAGGACTTACCCGATTCGAACAATCTCGAATCTCACCCTTGCTACATCTTTTAATAACCCAAAAACCTTTTTAGAAAGCCTTAGAATACTTTAAAATAGCCATAGGGACCCTTATTTATAGTTTAAGAAACTCCACTTACGCACCTCTTTTGAAAAAGTCCGGAAACAGCCTCAAATTTATGCAGTCCGCGCAGAATCTGTGTAACCCTCGACTAGTAGAGCTGTAAGACCCGTATCCTAGTCCGTATTGTTCCGTCGACTGCCGCGATCCTTCCCGTCGAATTTCGACAACCTGCGACCTATCATCGACGTTTGCGCGCGATCCTAAGCCATATCCTGTAGTTGAGTCAGCTTAACCCGAGACCTGTACCATTACGATCGCACCGTCGCCGCTGTTCCAACGTCGCGTCTCGTGCACCAACCCGACGCTTAGATCATAAGATGTGGACCGTGCATTATAATGGTCGTAGACCGCATATTGCGGAACCCACCCATCCCATGTGGCACCAATCTCTACATAATCATGAGGGTGATGGATGACATCACCCTAGCTATACCCACCCTACCCTAACCTTAGCCACCCTACCCTAGCTATAGCCACCCTACTCTAGCCTTAGCCACCCTACCTTAGCTATAGCCACCCTACCCTAGCTATAGTCACCCTACCCCCTAGCCTTCTTACAAGCATTTATTGATAGCCACCCTCTCTTACAAGTAATCATGGCCTACCTAAGCTACTCTCTCTTTCTTTACAACTCTCTCTCTCTCTCATTTCTCAAACCCACATTCCCAAGCAAGGAAAATCCCACGTCCAAGCCTTCCCATGGAGAGAAAAATGTGATTTGGTGGCCCACTTCCTATCCCAAAGATCCTTCATCCAAGCCATCCACTTCTCATCTCCCTCCATCAAAGTGAAGCACAAGGAGATCGGCTTTCCAACGGACCAAGAAGATCGACGGTGGGTGCTTGTTAGGATAGATTTTTCATGTTTTTGATGATGGGCCAAGTGAGGCCTACCGATTGATGGTATGGATCTCACTTTGGACCCTAGGTGTGGCCGATGGCCCACCTTGATTATCATGATCACTCCATGATGGGGTCATTCTCCATGGACCCCCATCATGATATTTACTTTCCTTACATGAAAAGAGGTCATTTAGACCTTACATTTGGTGAAAAAAGGATCTCCACCATTGATTTTTGTTTTAGTGGGCCCACATGTATTGGGACCCACTTGATGTATGATTGAATGCTAAGAGGGCCCATAGTGTCGAGGTCCCTCCATCACACGCGTCCCACTCTATTTCTCTCTCCTCTCTTTTTATTTTAGTTTTGTGTGTGATGATGTGGCCGTATGGCCCACCCGGATGGACCCCACGATAAGGCATGCATTTTATCCAAGTGATCCATAAGTGGGGGCCCACTTTATATGTGTAGCCATGTGGTGGCCCACCTAAGCAGGGCCCACCTTAACTTTATTTGTAGGCCCAAACGAAAAAAAGGAAGAGAAAAAGAGAGTCCAGCATCTCTCGACGTGAATTGGGAAAGCACAAATATTAGCTTTTCCAAAGCTTATTGGTGGGCCACTTGTGTAAGCTCCATATTGATGTATGAGTTCAATCCATGCCATCCATACTATTTACCAACTCATTTTAGGTGTTGAGCCGAAAAATGAAGTCCATCCGATCTTCTTGCGGGTCATAGCATGTAAAACATTGGTTTTTACCGTTGAAAGTAACCCCGACAATTTTTATGCACCGAAAAACATCGGATATTGGACTCGTTGGAACGGTCTTGAGCCATAGAGAGCAATGGATGGGCTAGATTCAGTTGATGCGGGTCCCATATACGAAAAACCGCAGAAATACTCGGTTTCAAATATATATATATATATATTACATGCAGCAGACGCTGCTGCTGTCAGAGACACAGGCAGCGCCTGCTGTTGTTGGGCGAGTGGACGAGAGCAGACCCACGGCCCTAGCCGTGGGCCCCACCATGGTGTATATTTGTCATTCAATCCTTTCATTAGGCGGGCCCCTGCTTGAAGTGGGCTCCCTCCAAAAATCGGCCCGATCTGAAACTCAGGTAGCCCACATCACGGGAAACAGTGGGATTGAACGTCTGCCCTTGAAACTCATTTTCTGGGCCACAGAAGTGTTGGATCAAGATGAAATTTGTTTTCCTCTTCATTCCAGGTCCGTATGACCTTCTCAACGGATTGGATGGCTAGTAAACATAATAATGGGCCCCACGTGGGACCCATAGTGATGTATGGGTTTCATTCACACCGTCTATCCAGGGGATGGTGTGTGTGTGCGCGCGCGCGTGTGTGCGTGTGCGTGTGCATGTGTGTGCGCGCGCATGTGTGCACACGCGCGCGCGCGCGTGTGTGTGTGTATATATATATAATATTATATACAATATTGTATATGTATATATATTATATATAGTATATACATGATGGTGGGCCTTCATGTGGACCCCCACCATGATGCTTGTGTTGCATCCAAATTGTCTAACCATTTTGAAAGCTCATTTTACAGACTTGAGACTAAAAATAAGACAGATCTATATTCCAAGTGGACCCCACCTTGGTATATATATAAGGCCATAGGATTAAGCTCATCTTGACGTATTATGACCCGTTGTTGGGGCCCACTTGAGTATAGACATGGGGCCCAATTGGTGTAGCCCATCTAATGTACATAAAGCCCATGTGATTAGGCCCATTTTAATGTATTCTAAGGCACATGGGTTATAGCCCATTGCAATGAACATAAGGCCCATTGGTGAGGCCTATTAATGCGGCCCATTTGATGAATGTAAGGCCCATGTGATACGGCCCATTTGATGTATCTAAGGCCCATGGGTTGAGGCCCGATGGGTTGTCCTTAGGGTCCATTGTAATGCGTGATTTCTCTATGGTTTGTGGCAGGCTATGCCTTGGGAGCAATGTTGATTTGACTTCCACATTGCAAGTATAGTGTTGGTTAAAAGTCCGCATTATAACTCTCCCTAGGGCCCATTGATAGGTCGTACTTGTTGTGTGTAGGCCGTCTACGCTCATCTGCATTGTAAGGATAATTCACCACTTTGTAACATGATTAGTATATCTCCATGACTCATGCCCATACACATCATATGTATGCTTGATGTGAGGAATGTTTGATCATGGCATAAGTCGTTGGGCTGAGACATTTACGGGACTCCTTATGAAACGGAGTGCCCCATATGAGCGCGTGGTACGTGAGAGATTGCTACATGACTGACAGTTTGACTCATGCATTTTGCATTGTGTGTCGTGATTCACTGCACGCCCTAGCGACATCAGGACCGTGGCCTCCACAGGCACATCGTGGATGGTCGTATCGGATACCGAAAATATTGGTTCTAGTATTGTGGGCACTTAGGATGTCCTTGAGTGAAAATCCCAGAACCTTTTTGGTACGGAGATGCTCCAACATCTACACCGAGTAGATACACGAGCGTCTGAGTGCCGAATACCAGTAGGTCGCGTCTCCCATTGTGTCGTGGTCGGTTGGAAGGGGGTGTGGCCTTATCCGCCTGAGTGAGGGGGCTATAAGCTAGGCTGAGTTTGACCAGCTCGCAAATGAGTCCGCTATCGACGAGTTGGGTAGGTATTGGCAGACTACTAGTCAGGCGGACAATGTAGTCTCTTCCACTTGCTTGACTATGCAGCTAGGGAGGAGGCAGTCAGTGTAAGGTGTATTAGACCCCGGTGATATCCAGAGGGGAACCGTACTGATATGTGTACTTGATGAGTACCGGCACGCTTGCTTTGCATCTCGCATATGACATTTGGCTACATAGGCCTCGCATCACATGGCCTTAGTATGGTCGATAGCATTCATGCCTTGCATTACATAGCTTTGGTACAGCTGATAGCATTCATGGACTTACCGCATATTTCTGCATTACTCTGATATTGCACACTTGGCGCTTGCCTTGCACACACACTTACACCACCCTCTAAGCTTTTGTTAGCTTATATACGACCGTTGCGTGCAGGTGTCGTTGGACAGCAGCAGCGTTGAGGCAGGAGCGCGCATCTGATCATTTTGGAGCTTTTTGATCACCTTGTATTTTCCTTTCCCCATTGTACTTAAAAGTTTTTGATATAGTAGATATGTTGTGATGTTATTTTGTGACTTGGTTATGCTCTATTAAAAAAAAAAAAAAAAAAAAATCATACTAAAAATCCTCTTTGTAGGATCCCAGGATCGGAATCTGGCATGTAAGTGTCGGAATCCGAGAATGGGTTACTCCGAAAGTTGTCGGCGTCGGATTCGGCGATCGGAAATTTTGTGAGCTCATTTTCCGAGTTTGAGGCGTAACACGAGCCAGGGCCTTGACTGGTCGAAGGACCCATTCGACCGGTCAGGCTCGACCGGTCGAATTGCCCAGATCTCTAAATACAGCGCTCGCTGGACTTTGAGTCGACCGAGCCTCAAGCGGTCGAGAGGACCCTCGACTGGTCGAGCCAAACCCTCGACAGGTCGAGCATCCCAAAAACAGATTGAAGGCATCTGTTCTGGCAACAATATCCAAAGGTCTAGATCTTTTGTTGATGTTTGGATGGTGGCCCATCAAATGTGTGTTGGACATAATGAACACTTTGGATCAATGAATTGGACCATCTAAGTATCCAATGCAACCAGGAGCCCTATAACTCATATTGCTCAGAGATCAGTGTAGCATTTCTTATATTAATTAATCATAATAAATATTTGGACGGTCCACAAAGGTGATGTAGGTACCAACCTGTCCAAATGCAATTAAGTTGATGAGAAGGTTTCTATAGACTTTAGTCCACTGGATCATTTCTCTTTATTATATTGACAGATGCACATGCCATTGCCTATAACTTATATTGCTCAGATATCAGTGTAGCATTTCTTATATTAATTAATTATAATAAATATTTGGACGGTCCACAAAGGTGATGTAGGTACAAACCTGTCCAAATGCAATTAAGTGGATGAGAAGGTTTCCATAGACTTTAGTCCACTGGATCATTTCTCTTTATTATATTGACAGATGCACATGCCATTATATGTTTGGATGGTGCACTTCCAACCGTTGAGACACCAGATGAGACAAAATTGCATTTCACACTTAAGATTTTGGAGTCATCTTGCCATTTTGATAGTTATTAATTACAAGGTTATTAGGTTTGTCCCTAGTGATCCAGACCGTCCATCTAGTAGGACACGTGATGGATGGGCTCCAAGAGAGAAAACACCTAAAAAAAATTTAAAAATAAATAAATAAATAAATCTGCTGATTAAAAAGGTTCGCCGTCCATACAAAGATGGCTAGAAACAATGGTCTACATTTCAACGCATGTGGATGATGGGAGATCTCTGATTAATAAGATCGCTTTTATGTGGCCAATCTACGGTGAGGCCCATTTTGGAACGGTCCAGATCAATACGTGGTTTGGCACAGGTGCACAAGGGGTATGCATGGGTCAGTACCGGTCATGGAAAGTTGATGGTGTAGAAGGTATTTCCCGCCAAAATGACGGTTGTGTAGGTCATCCGTGCCATGCAAACGGTGGCCCACCATGAAGATCACCTAATACAGAAATCAGGCCATTCGGATCATCAGGTGGGCCAAACCGTTGGGGTCAAAGGACAACCGACGGTCTTACTCAGTAGACAAGGTAGCTCATGTACACGCCAGCTATTGTGCCACCATGGCACATAGGCACAAGATCCAATCCATTCATCACGGGTGTCCACTATTTTAATATCCTGACCCAAAGAATCAGATATGGAAATTAATCAAGTTGGCCACAATTCACAAAATAATAAATGGCTGAAAAAGCTCGTTTGGTGTTTTCTCAGCAGCCCAGGTGTTCCTAACACCAAGGTCCACCTGATGAGTTGGACAACCTCATTTAGGCCGGGAGCATCCATACGGTCACGCCCACCCAACGGACGGCTTGGATATTGCAACAGCCAGCCACGTTGGTACATGTGGTGACGCGCAGATGGGACGCCTTGTACACGCACGTGGGCTTAGCAAGCCTCTAAGCCCACACGCGTGTACAAATCGGATAATGCATACGCCACCACTTATGCGTGTGTAACACACGTGCAATATCCAAGCCATCCAAAGGAAGGATATCTTTATGTATATTCCCTATTCCAAGAGTCAGGTAAATCCGACAGTCAGGTGGGCCATAATTATCTTCCCAAACGTATGGTTGTAAAAAATCAGCCTAAGTTTCTTAATCCGTCCATTCATTTCTAACATAATGGCACACCTACTGCATGGACCACCTTCATCTTTCTGCAGAAGCACCTGAACGGTGAGATCCACATGATGGATGGCTTGGATATTTCGACTAAACGGTGGGATCCATGTGGTTCTTTCTACCAAAACCATATCACATGCTTCTGACTCTTACGAGACTCAGCGACTCGGACCGAGTCATCTCCGAACCAGGGCTGAACTAACCTGACTGACCCGAGTCAGGTTAATGGTAACGAACGGGTCAGGTGCTACCTAGTCCGAGTCAACTCGAACGAATCGCTCAGAGCTCATCCAAGTCTTAAAACCATGATCCAATCCGTTCATTTCATTTAAACCCATAAGTGGGTCCCACCATCAAAGTGAAATATTACACCATAATCAAAACTTTATATTTCTTCCATAAAATCTCCTAATTGTTCCAAAGCAACCACAAGAAAGAATTCATCTTAGATGTAAGAAGTTTTCTCAACTCAGTGAGTGTGACTCACCAAGGGGTTAGGATCAAAAGGAAATTGACAGTTGGATCTTGCAAGTTGGCCAGGGTTGAGATAGGTCCAGCCCACTTCACCCCCGACTCAGGTGAGTCATGTCTCGACTCAAGACCAGATGAGTTGGTCCGAGTCACCAAGTCCTTTCATGTTGCGCTCGAGCCCACCTTTCCATTTTTAGAACATGGTTGGACCGAGCCGGTACTTCGCAGATCGGTCTCAGGTCCTTTGGATCGCCTGTTGGACATGGACACCCTTTGATCTGGCCCAGTTCCAACCTTGAGAGATTTACAATTCAGGGATAAGCAATGATAAAGTGTGACCCATTTGATGGACGGCTTGGATCTTGTGCATGTGCACAGAACTTACGTACGCTTGCATGCAGATGGGCAGATCTCTACAAGCGTGTGGGCTTAGAAAACTTCCACTGGTATTTATATGATGTTTGGCTGAGCAGAACGGCAGGTATGGCCCACTTCTCTGCAATCCATACCGTTCATCAGGTGATTCCATCATCAATATTCCAAAGTCTAAAAACAACCCTCATCACATGATATGATACGTGGCCCACGTCTTTGCTCGATATGCATGGGCTTTCAATTCTGACAAGTTAGGCCCATGATTCAGAAATCCAGACCATTGATTTCGCAATTCCACTCCCCGATCGGAAGATCCCGGCGACGGATATTATGACCCATTTAGTTGAATGTGGACCATTGTTGCATCTCTTCTTGACCGTCTATATGTAGGCCAGATATCAAAAGAGCTTAGAAGTGTATTATTGAAGTCAAAACTCAACTCGGACCGAACGAGTTATTTGAGCCATCCAGTCTTAAAACCTTGGTCTAGCCCTCCCATGGTTAAAAGACTCAGCGACTCAGACTGACTCGTCCGACCCTGAATTAAGTCGGGGCTGAACAAGCCCGACTCGGCAAGTCAAGGGTAGAGCTGGGAATCAAGTCGAGCCAGACCGAGTTAGGGCTAACCCGAATTCAACCCGACTCGATACCAAGTCCAGCATGCCTGACCCGATCCGAGTCCGGCTCTGGCCTGACCCGATCCGAGTCTAGCTCTGGCCTGGACTAATCCGGACCGAGTCTAACACGGTCATAAGTACCAAGTCAGTTCAAGTCGGCACCGAGTCGGATAGGGTGGAGGAGGCATCCACGAGCTAAAATCACAACTTAAAACCTAGATTCACTTGCCAAAATTGCAACCTCCGGGAACTCAAAACCAAGTTCTTTTCTTTTCTTTCTTTTAATATACATGTACGAGTCGAGTTTCGAATCGAGTCGAGTCAATATCGAGATCGATTTCGGGTCGAGTCAAGCTATTGGGTAACTCAAACTCGACTCGGTTTGAGTTCAGATTGGGCAAAGTTAACTCGATTCGGATCGACTCACCCACTCGATTCGGATCAACTCATCCACTCAGCTCGGATCGAGTCGGATCCGAATGAGTTGGACGAGTCAAGTTTGCCGAGTCGAGTCGTCTGTGCCCAGCTCTAGTCAGGGGTGACTCATGGCATGAAACCAGATCGGGTGCAAGTGCAACTGAACCTGAGTCAACTCAGACTATTTGCACAGAACTCGTCCAAGTCTTAAAAACATGAGCCCTCCATAGAAAGATCAGCTAGAAAGACATTACAGCAACACATAGGCTTAAAAATCAAAGGCCCACCATGATCAATCATCATTCTATAATCATCAAAGTTATGGTAACTAATAAATTAAAAAACAAAAAATAACAAATTTTACACGAAATTTACACAAAATCACAAGCCCCATAAAACCCAAAATTTAATTTCCCGGGCTGGACCGCCGTCTGCGTTCACTGCCGTTTTATTAATGGTAGTGACCCATCTCTCTACATGTGGCATCCACTTGATGGCTGGGATCGTTCGTTTATACCAGCTATGCAATTTAGACGGTCTGGATTGACATGTGCATGGTGGATGAAGTGCTGCCATTTTTCTAACGTAGACGGCGTCCAGCCCTTGTAGCACTGCCTCAGCTGCTCCGATCGCTTATCCCGGTCATGGTTGTGAACGTGGTGTTGGTGACATTTCCCGACGACATCGGTGTATCCTCCACCTGTGACGGAGTGCCAGAGGCAAACGTGTTCCTGGTGTTGGTCTGCGTTTTTGGGACCCTCACTTTCAAGTCCATGAAGTCAGAAATGAGGCCTGGCTTTGTGATCTTATCATCATTGATCGACTTCTCACCCGTCAGCATCTTGACGACTGACGACATGGAGGGGCGGAGCTTTGGACTGTCCTGTGTGCATAAGAGGCCTATCTTCAAGATCCTGCAGGCCTCCTCAACATCGTAATCGCCATTCAGTGATGGGTCCACCAGCATCACCAGCTCACGGCGCTCGAACAGTTCCCATGTCTGCAATAGGAGAACCCCAGGCATCATATCAAATTCGGTGGCTTGTCTAGGATTCTGCAACTCGCAATCAAGAGAATCATATTAAGATTCGTTCTGACAGTCGGTAATGAGATCTGTTCTATCTCTATCACTCTAATCAGTTACTTGAATCAATGCACCATGGAAACCAAAATTGTGATATCTTCACAGAAGAAAAGTCGTTCTCATGGGCATGTTTGGGTGCTTGATCAAAGTGAATTGCAATTTGTTTGTTTCGTTTTAGAGGTGCAACTTCTACATTCATAATTACAAGAAAAAACCCATTATGTTCATTTTAAGTAGCGTGCCCAGTTCAAAAATTAGCCAAAATCCAATCACCAGGTGGGCCACACCATAGAGAACAATGTACAACCCCCCAAATGACCTCCAAATTCAAGTGGTGGAGCACATGTGGTACATGTACGAAATCCAACCAGTCTGAAAGGAGCACCACACCACGATGAAGGTACGGCCCCAATCATCGGCAAATCTAACCGTCAAACAGCCCTCAGCACTTGAATTTGTTGGGTTTTGTGTTTTTCATTTTTCCCAATGGCATGGCCCACTTGATGTTTGATCAGCCTAATTTTTTGGGCAACCGACCACCGTCGTCGGGCACACCTTTTGGCTTGTTTGGATGTCATCAACATGCAACATGGGGCCCACGATAGCCCAGTAACAACATTACTCATGGTGGTACTGGAGCCACTAGAGCACTCCCCTCTGAAAGGAAAACGGCGATAATCAGAAGAACTCATCCACCAGAAACGATCATGATTCACACAACCAAAATCTCTTTCTTCCTTCCTTTTCACATCTATTTAAAACCTTAGCAGACAACCCCAAAGAGGCAACCATCTCTTCGGCCCAAAGGACCACTTTCTCAGCGGTTCAGATTTATCATTGATATGTCCTGTCGAGCAAACAGAGACTGAATAAGCAATCCTGGCATGGGTCTGTAGGATCTGGGACAGTCATCAGGTGGGGCCACCATTATCATGCTTGAATATAGGCCATTGATCTCTCATATTCCCCACATATAGATAGCCTTGCCTAGGAGAGTTAAAGGTGGCCCTCACATTGTGAATGGTTGGGATTTCTCAAACATTTGCCACTTTGGCACATGTGGTACAAATCAGCATTTCAATCTCACATGTGAATCAGGCCTAGCACTTCTCAAAGGTTCAATATGAGAAAGACACCAGAGCATGAACAGGATAACCTATGCGGTTGCCTACAGTTAAAAACTGTCCTCAAAAGCATCAACTGAAAAGATCGAAGCAGCTGTGGAAGTTACAAATCACTAACCATATTGAGAAGGTCTTGTTCCTCGACAGGCAACAGTGGGTCAGTATTGCATCTTCCACAGACTATTTCCAAAAGGAGAACACCGAAGCTGTAGATATCGGCTTTCCGTGTCAGCTGCCCACGTATAGCATACTCGGGTGCCAAGTAACCTCTTCAAGAACATAAACAGATACATGTTAGAATTGGAAATGGTGAATTTGGGTGTTTAGATACATTGATACTCCAGAAATGAATTCGATAGAGATAAGGAGAGAGAGAGTTTCCATTTCCAAGGTTTTACTTAAAAACGCTGATATCAATTTCCATTTTCAAGTTTTTACTTAAATGTGGATTTCAATGGTTACAAGAGACAGCTCTCTCCCTTTCAACCATTGACCTTTAAATATTTCCATGGACAACTGAACTCCAAACCAAACAATGAAATTACTGTTGGACATCGATTCCCTGGCCTGTTTGGATAAAGAGAATCCAACATGGACATCGATTCCTTGGCCTGTTTGGATAGAGAGAATCCAACATGGACATCGATTCCCGGGCCTGTTTGGATAGAGAGAATACAAAACATTCGATGTTTTGAATTCTCTCTATACAAACAAACCAGGGAATCGAACAACAAAATCTATTGGCGTGGAGTGCTACATCTCAATCATTAGACTCTGGGTTCTACTATGTCCGAGAAGGATTACATCATGGTTTTTATACTTGGAGACTTGAACCAACTCATTCAGTCTCAAGTCGAGTCATGACTCACAAGAGTCAGGGGGTGTATTGGCCTGACTCACCCAACTCAGGGGTGACTTGGGGGGTGGCTCGTGGTACAAAACCGTATCTGGTAGTGCCGAATCTGAGTCAACTCATCCGAATCGAACCTGACTTGGATGAGTCTTAATACCATGGATTGTATGATCCTGGTGGACCTGAAAGTATCCTGGGAACATGCTAAAAAATCTCTGAGATTGGAAAATCCTAGCCATCCAATATGCGGTACCCAGATAGGTATTGATATGGACATGTATACAAGAATGGGGCACATATGCACATGTTATGACAATAATAAGAAAACCATCACAATGAAGAAATAGCAACCCTAATACAATACGACTTGGTAAAAATATTTCCTACAACCGGCACCAATATCAATCTTTGGCTTTTCTTCAATTGAATGTGGATTGTTAGTGTACTTTTTTCCTAAACCATCTACACACGGACCACTCGTCAACGGGTTAGGATTGTATAATCCAGGAGTGGAAAACTTTGCAACTCTGACAAAGTGTGATGGATGATACACAGGTACTTTTTTTTTTTACTTAACAATTGCATATGTGGCATGCAAGTGATTCAGATTAAACTGTCCAAATTATGGGTCCCAGATGTACTATGAATCATGAATCACACCTTTGATTATCTGAGTATCATATTAGTGGACATTTATTGGACGGTTAAAAATGAAACATCCAATGATCTGCTTTCAGCAAAAAAGTGTCCACAAATCAGAGGTTATAATTGCTCCACCTATCTGATTTTGCAACAGTAACTGAGAGACAATCGGTTCCCCAATTTAGTCAATTTAGTTGAGTTAAGGTATGCACTGTATAGAATTTCTGAGTTCCTGCATATCAGGCGCCACACATTGCTAGAGTATCAAATAAATCTCCTTTTGGGGAAACCAACAGTCTGGATCGATGAACTATGGGCCCCAGTTGTACAAAGTGAAAACTTGAGTGTACTCTGCTCATCTGCAGGTTGCGATCATAAAATTCCCATGTATAGTGATTTATGATGTCATAGTTATCATACTGTGAAAAGCATGCTTGCTTGGAAATTGCAGAATTAGAACAGTCCGAGTAGCAGAAAACAGAGTGTAGAACTTACATTGTTCCTGCCACACGGGTACTGACATGGGTCATGTTTGGTGGGAGAAGCTTTGCCAGTCCAAAATCTGAAATCTTAGGAGTTAGGTCCTTATCGAGAAGGATGTTGCTTGCTTTGATATCTCGATGTATGATGTGCGGCTCGACTTCCTCGTGAAGGAAAGCAAGCCCACGTGCGACTCCAATGCAGATCTTAGATCGCGTTTTCCAGTCAAAATTGATGTTGTTATGCACCCTATCTGAAAATAAGCCATACCCAACAAAGATTAAAATGGAAACTCCAAGAAAGAAACCAATTTTCTGTATAGATTGTGGAGGCAAATGCATGGTTTTAAGACTCGTCCAAGTCAGTTGTGACTCGAATGAGTCTACTCGGATTCGGCACTACCAAATCACCCCAACTCGGGCGAGTCGGGCCGATACACGCCCAAATTCGGTGACTCGCGGCACAACTTGAGATCAAACGAGTTGATCCAGGTCTCTGATGCTAAAAACCATGGTCAGATCCAACGTGTATGGCACGCACAATTTAGAAAATGTTGTCAACCTATAACTCAAAATACTGGTGATAGATCCAAACCAACAAACTGATACACCGCCTCATGGTTGGGCTAGTGATCACTGCAATTTGCAATGATGTTTTTCTCCACCATCAATCTAAACCTTTCCAAATTGCTGCGGGATTGGATAGTTGTGAACTTCCAATCAGCAAGACCTTTGGGCTACGGCTCATCCAAGCAGCCATCCATTAAATGGACTGCCCAGATCACACAGGTGAACTTTCAAGAGAGTTGCAGCTCAAACATGACAACATGACACCTGTGGTCGAGATCCAACCAACTCAGTAGGCAGGCCCCATATAAATGCCCTGGCCCACAAATTATCCAGCCACCTCATCAAAGGACCATGTGCCTACAGAGGAATAGACTGCTAACAGATATAGACCAATAGTCTGCATGCACTTCACATGTGTGGCTCATCAGATGAGTGGACTGGCCTGATTTTCTGGCCCAGTGCATTAGCATATTGGAGCATGATGAGTGACCACGCTAGTGTATGTGGACTCCAAGCAAGGTATTCCGCATCGCTTACGGTGGCCGTAACAGTCACCACCATTACCAATACAGGAATCGGTTGTAACGGCCGATATGGGGCATAACGATCGTTACGACCCCCATAACGGTTGAAAATTTTCTTTTGCTCAAAAAATTCTATAAAAAAATATATTTAGAAAATCCATAATAATGTAAAGATTCCAAACATGTATTCATTTTTTGTTTTGAACAAGTTTATGGTAGTGCAACAGTCCACTCTTTAGTGAGAGTATTGTATCGGGTTGTTTAGTAAATTTGTGAACATGATTATATGTCTCTAATGTTTACACATCACAATCAAGCATTAGAACTAGATATCATTAAAAAGGCATAAATAGTACTTTTTCAATTTTTTGAAAGAAAAAAATAAAAAAAACCCGGAGCTTCTATTCGCTCAAATTACTTTAATATATAGTTTTAATATGAAAAACTATAGTAAGGGTGGTCGAGATCTATTGTAAAATGATTTAGGAGAGTTTTTGGAATGAGAAAAGTGAAAAAATGAGGAGAAAAATGAATTTAAATAGAAAAAAAAAAAAGTTGTGGTTTTTCGACTATTATGGGGGTAACAGTTGTTATGCCCCCTAATGGCCTTTACGGCCACTGTAACAGCCTATACGGTCCCAAAAAACCAACCGTCCCATTTCACTCCTGTATTGCGTAACGGTCATGGCCGTTACCCGTACATATCGGCCTTTACGGGCGTATCATAATGGATACGGAACACCATGACTCCAAGTCCATATCTAAGCACACTAATGCAATTTTGCGTCATGTTTTGTTTACTAAATGGTACTTGGTACGCTAGGTCCCACAAAGATGAAGATTGCCACAAACAAGAAGGAACAACTCTAATTACAAAACTAAGAAATTACCAAGCAGGTAGTTATTTGATACTCTGGCAAAGTATGGTGCTTGATACACAGGGAAAAAGAAAATGTACACGTGGCATGCATTACACAAATTCAACCGACTAAATTGTGAAATCCAATGTTTCCAAGTCAGAGTCCCAAACTTAGACTGGTTGAATGATTCTGACATTCGATTCATAGACACTTGCTTGTTGAAATAGGACAACTGAATATTTCCATTTCCAACCGCTAAATGTCCAACAATCCAGTAGTCAGATAAACAAGTGCAATTTTTGGTTCATGATACATCTAAATCGGGACCCACGATTTGAAGTTTGATTTGGATTAGTCATATGCCACATATGCAATTTCTAAGTAATTTCAAAGCGCTTTGTGTATCATCCATCACACTCTGCCAGAGTATCAAAAGTTTTTCTCTTACCAAGAAGGGTTTGTGCAAGGCTACTATTCTCAAGATAGCCATAGACCAAAATTCTATGATTTTCCTCCACGCAGCAACCATGCAACTTAACGAGGTTTTCGTGCTCTATATCAGCTATCACATTTATCTCAGAAAAAAACTCCCGCACTCCTTGTCTCGACTCAGCCGAAAGCACCTTTACAGCAGCAACTTTGCCTCCTTTAAGCTTCGCCTGCCCATCCGCAAATATTTAAAAGAGATAGTCAATCTTTGCATGAATCAACCATTGCGCGCTGAAAGGATGGGAGTGTGGGGCTCTTGGTTTGGTAATCCAAACCATTGACTTGATGGCCTTCATGATGGATGGACCTTCCCCAAGAACAACATTTCAAGTCTTGGTATGCAAGGTCATAGGCCAAAACTGTTTATTTTAAATATGAGGTCTCAAGTCCAACTGGTTGGGCCACAAGTTATGGCCCACCCAGAGGATAACATCCAACCTTTAAGTGAATGCACACCCAACCGTCCCAATAGGTTGGGCCCCAACATGAGGATTGCCTAGTACAAAAATCAGCCCCATATAATCATCAGGTGGGCCGTACCATAGAAAACAATATATAGCCATTGATAAATAGCAAAACACTAGTGCTCTACCCAATGAGCAGATGTGGATGACTTTTGCACAAGGCAATCCTCATGGTGGGGCCAACCTATTGGACAGATTGGATGTCACAAACACATGGAAGATCGAGGATCAGATCATTCCTCTAATAGTGGGGTCCACAAAGACCTATTGTTAAAAATGCAATTTAGTAATTTACCTTATAGACAGAACCAAAACCGCCCTCCCCAATTTTATTAGCAAGACTAAAGTCTTCAGTAGCATTTCTCAACTCCTTGTATGAGTAGATATTAACATTTTGGATGTTCGAAAACTCTGGAGGCAAATCAAATTCAATCCAGTCAGTGGTTTAAAAATATGCATGCACTAAAGATGAAAAATGGATGAAGTAAAAATGCACGAGAAAATCATCTATTTTGATCAAGTTATCGGATCCTCAACTCAAGGTTCCACACTGCATAATTGGATTGTGGGGCCCATGGTTCAGAAATCCAGACTGATGGTCTTTGCTTACAACCAAGGATTAGGGCTGCAACTTTGGTTCGGGTCAACCCAAACTTGACTGATCTAACCTGAGTTTGGTCAGGTTGGTTTGGGTTGTCAAGTCCTCACGTTAGGTTCAGGTTGGAAAATGCCTACCGTTTGAATTCGAGTTGGGTTTGGGTTGAGCAAATTCAGGTCAGGTTGGGAATAATCACATGTATTTGGGGTGGGTTGGATCAGGTTAGGTATAAAAGACTTTGGGTTGGGTTTAGGATGGGCACCTCGGATTGGAATTTGGGTCGTGTCAGGTTGCGGGTTAGATCTTCTTGGGGTTGGGTTGGGCTCAGGTTGACCCTCAACCCAACCCAACCGACCTCAGTTGCACCCCTACCATGGATGGAGGTTTGAAAATTGGTTCTGGCGTACCATATCAATTACCACCAAAACTGGGTTGTCTCACTCCAAATCACCCCATGTTGGGCCATTTTGGGCCTACATGGGGCTGATACAGCTGTATCATCTTTGGACAAAACCAGTTCGTATCAGGCAACATGTACTGGTTTCGGACGATACTTTAAACCTTGCAATGGATGGACCATGACCCCAAGTTAAGATGATCCTAAAATTACCGGCTATGATCTTTCAATCAGGGAAATTTTGGGCACATGGTCCATCCATGGTGAGACACAACAGAGCAGTGTTCTGGATCACTGAACAATGAGCCCCACTTTTCAGAACCGAAAACTTGAGTATGCTGTGCAAAGCCTTAGATTGAAGATCCAACAGTTCCATAAAACAGCCAAACATCAATGAGGATGAATCACATAAGCGCAATGCAACAAATCTCATAAGCTGCACTCAGGACACGTGGCACAGCGTCCCATGATCCAAACAATTCATCACGTAAGGTCTTTCAGTGGTCAATCTGCTATGCTTGCATTCATATATGTGTGTTCATTTTCAGGTCATCTTAACCGTCTTCTGGTGACTGAGAAATGGACGATAGGAAAAGATTCGGCTATGGCTACGGGCCATGTTGAACTCAAAAAGGTCCACCAAAAATAGGGCCGATGCAAAGGCGCAAACACGCCCTGGCACAAAAATAGGGCCCGTCCTCTAATCAGGTGGACCACATGGATGCTAACTATAGAGCCCTGGGCCTTGTTTTTTTCCTAATACATCTATGGATACCTAGCTAGTGTTCCCCAAGATTTTGGGCCAGGGAATGTTTGCAGCGTACCCCACTTGATGAATGGCCTGGATCTCACAAATGTGTTCCGCACTGGCAGATCACTTCAGTCTGCCTTTGCAGGAATCGCCTTGGCCTTTCTCTTCTGGCAGATAGTTTACCTTCACCGACTTCGACAGTCGTTGCTGGTGGCTCTCTCCTGAATAGGCAATTGAAACAACTCATTACTAATGACGTGCCCACCTTTCTACTTCGTGCAATGCATAGAAATTTGAAGCCACCTGCCACAAAATGAGAAATGTGATTGAGATATGCATGTTACCATACATCACCATAACCTGGACTCAGATAATGCTTCTTGAGCTTGATGACATGGAAGAAGATGTTGGAGATTTTTTGTGGGGTGCGAGTTTCCAAGAACTTTGAATTTTTAATCCAAAAGGATTTTTTTTTTTTTAACCAAAAGAAATCAACATTTTTGGTTTATCAATATTGTCAGCTATGGTGACATTAAGATAGGTTTCATTTTGTCTCTCATCCAAAACAAAATGGACTCCAATCAGAATAGCACCCAATCAAACAGACATATTACTAACTTCCCTGAATGTGGATTCCTCAGACAGAAGGAATTAATTTCTTGAGATGAAGTTAGTCCTGTAACAAAAGCGATTTTCAAATATCATGATTTAATGTTCTCTAGTTACGGACCGCATTTTCTCTGCCAGTATGCTTGCGTGTATACATGTGCCCATTTTCTGGGTGAGGGGCCCACCAACATGTAATTTTGAGCATAGAAATATGTTTCACTTGTATTATTCATAAAGAAGGAAATCCTACCAAAAAAAAAAGTGGAAAAGCAGGACTATGATTCAATAGAGGCATCCATAATACAATACATCACCTTTTCAACGGGCATACTAGTGTTAAGCATGCATGTACATATGTATGTATGTTTATTTTGGTGGTCCCTCGAGACACCATACCCTTTTGTAAAAACTCTTGCAATAAAATATGTTAGGGAGTCATTTGCTACTTAACGTTTTCCCCCAACTCTCTTGATGCAGGAGAATTAGCCGCCTGCTCTAAAAGCACGAACTGATAGAGCATGGTGAATCAATCCCTTTATCTCATAGCCTAAGCCCCACATCACATGGGTTAGGACCTCGGCCGAACCTCCCTCATGGGCCCCACTTCACACGAGCCACCCGCCTCACACAGGCCGCTCACCCCGAGTGTGCCCCTGCATCCCACAAGCCACCCCACTTGAGCCCAGTGTGAAAATGCCCCTGAATTATCTCTTCTCCCTTCTACATGGTATCAGAGGCAGGTTTCAGAATTCCAAGCTCTCTTCTTCTTCCCCTTCTTGCCATCTTTCTTTTCTTTCTCCTTTCCTTTCTCTCTCTAATAATTTGTCACACTTGTACGGACACAACATTGATAAGAAAAACTGTTTTTCTCCCACAGTAAAATCTATTCCAGAATAGCTTCCTTCAAAACTGCTTCTACTTGCTCAGTGAATGTCTTGGTACAAGATATGATTTCTTGGAGCTGGGGTTCATTTGTCTATAAGTAGGTGTAGAACTGAACGAGAAATTTCTTTACCTGTTTATTTCTAACAGATCAAGGTACCCCTTCGCTATTCTATAAATAATATCAATCCAGTCCAGACCGGTTGGCCAGTTGGCCCACATAGTTATGACTATTGGCACTGTTAGTGAATCATTAGTATGTTTATCTCCTTTTCCTCAATAAATAAATAAATAAAAATCATAGTTATTGATAAAGAAATAGTGTGCATGGTTCTCGGTCTATCGATAGTGGTACAATTTACAAACTACAATAGGAGTGGTCTTATGATACAACATGTTGACAGGAAAGTAGAAATTTAATGAAAGCTTTGGTGACGTAAACCATCACCCTGCCAAAAGAACAATGTACAAATCAAATGATAGGGCTGCAACTTGACTTCAGGCCCAACTGGAATTCAGGTCAAGTTAGGGTTGGAAAACATCAACCCGACTTGGTTTCAAGTTGAGGAAATTCTGGTTGGGTTAGGTCAGTTGGGGAATGATCACTTGTATTTGGGTTGGGTTGAGTTGGGTTAGTTTGGGGTTGAGTATAGAACAATTGCGGTTGGGTTCGGTTGTGCACATCGGATTGGAATTCAGGTTGGGTTGGGTTACAGGTTAGGTCCTCTTGAGGTCAGGTTGGAATCGGATTGACCCTCAACCCAACCCAACCTGCTTGAGTTGCACCCCTACCAATGCATAAAACCATGTTCACCAAAATTATATATTTCTCCATGAATCATGAACTGATTCATGAAAAACCACTACCACAATAGAAGGAATTTCACCATTGAGGCGGCTTCCCTCTCAAGTTCACCAGGCAAGTAGTAAACTGAAACAAATGATCCTTATTACAGAAAATGATCTAAAATCCCTACACGAACTATGAACTCACTCAACAGAACCCATTAGAAAAACACTGCAAATTGAGGCAATCTCCCCCATAATTTCGCTACGTGCATTCCGAATTGAAGCCTAAAACTATGAACTGATTCAAAAAAAAAAAAACCATTTCTTTCTCAATTTCAGTAAGGATGCTGCACATAAGACCAAACATCATGATTGCTGAACCCCACTGACCCCCAAACCCACCCCCATTAACACCGAACTGATTCAAGATAGTAAACATCACGAAGGACGCTACTAGCATAAATCAACTTGTCTGAGTCAATTTGTCACCAGAAAATATTTATAACCATTGGTCGTAATATCACTCAGCACAGTATGACTTAAAACATAAAACCATGGTTTCCAAAACCCACCCCTCCAATACTGTCATTTGATTATTTCCAACCACCCATTAGAAAGTAATGAAAATTAAGGCAAAATCTCTCTTGATTTTGCATCCCAAGCAAAAATCTAAAAGCACAGCTACTTAAATCACCACCAAAAAATTAATTGACTTGAGAAATCGAAAATATACAGAATTAGGTAATTTCCCTTGAAAAAAAAAAAAAAACATATCAACTGATACAATCAGCAAACCACCAGTCTGTTTTTCCTCAAGTTTAAGGAGTGGAATTATGCAAAATCTGCCAAAGAATGGTGGATCATACACATGCACCTGTTGCACACATGGTGTACATGAGCGTCAGTCCAGACCATCCAAATCATGGGCTGCATCATAGATGGGACATTACCAAAAAATTATGGCAGAAGGATGATCATGATCGTCCAATCCAATCCACCGATATCAAACAGACAATTGAAAAGCAAAACAGCCAACGAATCAATTTCAATGGTAAAAATCGAACAGCTAGGAATGTCCAATCAGCGTGATTTTTATACTATGCCCCATCCATAAAGTGGCACATGCTTTGGACGATCTGGATTGAAGTAACCCTAGAGTTGTAAAAGAAATCCTGATAATTCGGCTCAAAAAAAAAAAAAAAGAAGAAGAAGAAGAAGAAACAACAACAACACTGAAAGTCCTTTAAAAGAAAAACAAAAATAATTTGAAGAAACTAGAATTTCCATAAAACCTCAGAACCTGATGCAGGAATCAGTCTTTAAAACCAATACTTCAAAATGCATAGCAATATATACATTAAAAAAATAATAATAATAACGCATGGAATTAAATGAAAACAACAAGTTCTCAAAAAACCAGAAAGTAAATCACCTGAAAATCGATGTAGAGTGGAGATCGGATTGGAGAAGGAGGGGTGCGCAGGATAACACAACCGCAGGTGCCCACGATAAGGATTCCACCCTAGAAAATAATCACGCTATTTACAACAAAGAACATGAAATTCAATGGAGAATCTCATTTTCTAAGAAACCCAATGACTGAAATTACCTGGAAATTGGTATGGAATGGAGATCGAGAGGGGTGCGCAGGTTAACACAACGACAGGTGCGAACGATAACGATTCCTCACTATAAAACAAAAAAAAAAAATCACACCATTTAAAACAAAGAACATGACATTCAATGGAGAATCGCATTTTCTTAAAAACCCAGAAACTGAAATTACCTGGAAATTCGTGTGGAATTGAGATCGAGGGGTGTGCGCACGTTATCGGAGCTCCAGGTGCGCAGGATAAGAGACCAATCGCTTCCGACCCGGAGTATTTAAGCAGCCTCCTACGAGTCCAAGGTGAAGGATACGGCGGTTTGAAGGCGCGTACGAGTCAACGGTCCGAACTCGGACCGATTCAAAGAATCTCGTTTTCTCGTGAGTTTTTAGGCCGAGACGAAAATATTTATCGCGATATTTTGAGACCTGACTTCCCTATAACCCTAAGTTCTATGGGGCCCACCTTGATGATTTTATTATATATCCACTCCGTACATACGTTTCTAATCATTTTAGGATATTTTACCAAAAATAAGCTAGATAAATAATTCATGTGGGCCACACCACTAGGGACGGAAATTACGACCATTGAAACCATACCGGGGCCCACCATGATTTTTATGCTCCATCCAACCTGTTCGTAAGGTTTTTGCCGCTGGGATGGAGGGAAAAAACTATATCATCCTAATTTAGAACTTCTGGTGGGCCCCAAAAATGTTTCAATGGTTGACGTTCAATCCACACTGTTTATTGTGGTGTGGTCCAATTGAATTTTAATTTACATTAATTTTAACAATTCATGTAAAAATGATCTGTTGAAACCGATGGACGGAGTTGATCTAACATATAAGTCACTGTGGGGCCCATAGAGCTTGGGGTCCGGGTTACACGCATCCGATATTTTGAGGGCGTGGAAAGAGAAACTTTGATAGTCTGGCATAGCGACGGATGATACGCAGGCGCTTAGAAATTACAAAGAAAGTGCAAATTTTGCATTTACTTAAGTCAGATTAAACTGTCCAAATTATGAGTCTTCGCTTTTGATGTACAATGGAACTAAATATTAAGATTACATGATTATCTGAGTGGACGATTAAAAATGAAAAATAAAAATAAAAAAATCCAATGGTTCTATTTCAACTAACACGTGTCCAATAATCAGCGGTTACGATTGTTTAATCCATTGAGGAATGTGGCTTATCAAGAGTGGGCCCCACAATTTAGCCGGTTTGATCTGATCGTATGCCACGTTTACAACCTCTGAGTTCCTGAGTATCACGCGCCATACGCTGCCGGAGTATGAAATAATTGGCACGTGTGAAAAATGAGAGACGTTTACCAGGAAGGAGGGTGGTGATCGCGTCCGTATGGTGGGCCCCACTAAAAAGCGAAAAAAAATTTAAAAAAAGAAGCCGGGGGTGGAAACGCGTGCATGTTGGGCGCGGATTAGGTGGGGTTGCCAACACGGGGAACGGATTGGCTACTCCCCCTGCCACCAGCCAATGGCTGATGGTCGGTGCTCTGTGAGCCCCACCATGATGTATATGTTTCATCCATGACGTCCATCTATTTTTATTGATCATTTTATGATATGATACCAAAAATGAGATATATCCCAATCTCAAGTGGACCACATTACAAGAAACAGTGTTGAATGAACGTAGACCATTAAAAACTTTTTGGGGGCCATAAAAGTTTTGGATCAAGATGATATTTGTTTTTACCCTTCATCTGGGTCTTTATGACCTAACCAACAGATTGGATGTCAAATAAACAGTACAGTGGGTCTTAGGAGGATTTTAATGGTGGATATTCAATCACTATTGTTTTCATGTGGTGTGGTCCACATGAGATTTATATCCCTTTAAATTTTGGTATAGAGCACTAAAATTATCTTTAAAAATTGGTGAACAGAATGGATGAAACACATACATCATTTTGGGGCCCACAGAGAACCGAACACCAGCCACGGGGCTGGTGGCAGGGGGACTAGCCAATCCGTTTCCGCCGACACCACCCCCGGGGTAGGGATGTGATGTATTGTTCGCTGTGGGCCCCTCCTTGATCTATGTGTTCTATATCCACACCGTCCATCCTTTTTCTAGTTAATTTTAGGGATGAACCCAAAAATGAAGTAGATCGGAAGATCAAGTGAGCCACACTACAGGAAACAGTCGGAACAATTATACCTATCGTTGAAACCTTCCTAGGGCCCACCGTAATGTTTATTTTCCATCCAACCCGTTGATAAGGTCTAGACATCCTGGATTAAGGGAAAACACAAATATCAGATTCATCCAAACCCTTCTGGCCCCAGGAATTTTTAAATGGTGATCGTTCAATCACCACTGTTTCATGTGGTGTGGTTTACTTGAGCCTCATATATACTAGATTTTTTACTTTGTTTCCAAAAAATGATATATAAAAACTGATGTACGGATTGGATATAGAAAATATCCATCAATCTGGGCCCCACAGCGCCCAATACATCACAACACTACCGCTGGGGATGGTGTTGGCAACACCCACCTGATGCGCGCGACCTTGCATGTTAAAGCGCCGCCCTGGCAAAGGCTACTCGCTCTGGATTACCCTACTCTCAGCCACACGTGCGAGGGATCCGGACCGTGGAAGTAGGGTAGGCCACACCGGGTGTTGCGTGTACGTGCGCGAGTACATATCAAGTGAGAGCATATGTGGGGCGAGTACATATCATAGTGCAACTGGGCCCTATCTGATGAACGGACAGACCTGATTCTGAGCAGGGGATTACATCATGGTGGGACTCTTTCCGATGAGCCGCTCAGATCTTGCAGATGGGCGTTTAAATAACCACTGTTTCCTGTGCTGTGGCCCACTTAGGAGCTGGGACGTCCTAAAACAATACAGGGAAACTAATGGATGGACTGGATGCCATACAGGGACATCGCAGTGGGCCCCACAGCACTTATTTATTTCAAGCGTGCGAAGCTCCCTTATTCTGTTCGATCTCTATTCCTTTTTCCACATTGGCTGCACGTACCATACCTCCTGATTAATCTTTTGGAAATTTTAAACACAAAATTCCTCAGGAGTTGATATTTTACGAAATAACGCTTCAGCGATAAATAAACGGATAACTATAAGAAGGTACTTTTTGAGTAAGAAAATTACAAAAAAAAGTGCTCAAGAACTGTTTGTTTCTCAAATTAGTGAAAGGTGAGACGCATGGGCCCTCATGGTATGTGTATTACATCCAATCCATCTAACATATGCACCCAACCGCGGTGACCGCAGGAACTAAAATATAGGCCAATCGAATCATTAGATGGGCTGCACTTGAATTAGTGATGTATGTTATTTTTATAGATTGCCCACCTTGTGATCTGATATCCAATATTTTTGGTTGGCCTAATAATCATGTTGGTCTGCATCTGTTAGATGAATGGATTGGATGCTGCATATAAGTAAGCCCAATAATTATGGATTCTCCACTTTATAAAGAAAATAAAAATAAAATAAAAAATCAATGGCAGGAATATAATTTCTCATTTGAAAATAGAGTTGTACATGAGCAGAGTTAGCTCGGTAACTCGCTCGACTCGGCTCAAAAAAGCTCGATTTGACTCGGATCAAAACTCTGTTTGAATCAAGTCGAGCTATTTTTTGGGAGCTCGGAATATTTCGAGTCGAGTCCAGGCTGAACCTAGCTCGACTCAGCTCAGATCGAGTTTCAAGTGAATATATAAGAGTTTTTAAAAAAAACCCTCATTCACCCGACCCTAGTCATTTCGTCCAACCCAACAACCCTAACCCATTTCTCCCTCCCTTTCGCCCAAATCATCCGACCCTAACCCATTTCTTCCTATCTTTCGTCCAAATCAGTTGTCCATTCGCCCAATACTCTCGCCATTCTCCATCGCCCAGTGACATTCCTTCTTCCAACGTCTGTCTAGATCTCATCTTCCAAACTGAGTCATCTCTTCCACTCTCTCTATTTTTTTCGACGAGTAGTGTAACACCCCGGGTTTTCAGGGACCGTGTAGGAACTCGGCTCCCGAATTCTCAGGTGCCACGGGTGCCCTAATGGGCTTCAAATTTTAATTACATTTGGATGATCTCATAAACAATGGAGAGTTTAGCAAGGCATGAAACATAAGTAAGTCATAAAGCAATATCAAGTGTCACTAAATATAAAAATATCCAAACCACAAATCTCAAATCATCTAAATAGGGAACTAGTCTCACCCATACATGACCCAAAGTGACTAGAGCCCTGGCCCATACCCCGTGGTAGCCCGAACTCAGACTAAAAGGATCCGTCGAAATTCTGGAAGCAGGGAAGCTCCTCTTCCTTATCCATGCTCACCCCACTCGGCTCGTCGAGCTCCGCCTCACCTGCATCTGCTAAAGGGTCTAGTTGGTGTTTTAAAACACCGTCCCAGAGTGGGAGTAAGTAGCTAACTCAGTGGGTGTCATTAGCCATAAGTTACATTAAATAACAATTTCATGATGAATTTAATGAAAAACATAAATTCATAAATCACTAACTAGTCTTTATTAATGCGTATGCATGAGTTATGTATGATGCATGACCTCACCCGCAACACTCCCTCAAGCGACTTCGTCTCACGGTCGCGCATGACCAACACTCCCTCATGCGACCTCAACTGTCGAGTCACCAAATATTAACTAATGCGATACATGAATAATGTTAACCGAGTATTTAGTTAATTCCGTTCATCTAATAGGTTGGGGAAACGGGTACACCCTAACGATATCAATGCCCTCATCCATTTGCGAGGTCCGGACCCCTCAACGCGCGAGGCCATGACCCCGCGATCCTTGATCCCATCGGGGTCCTCACTCCCGATTGCAAGCACGTGAGGAGTGCTGAAAAGCAGGATCGCTCGCGGTCATTACGGGGAGGCTCGTCACCCCAGCGTAGACCGATAGCTAGGACACAGTATCCCATTCTACCATGTCTGGCTCACGAGACTGTGGATCAGTTTTCAGCTGTTGTCAGTAGCCGAAGAGTGTTCCAGGTTCCAAACATGTGTGAGCAAACATGGTTAACAAGCATATTTGGTCAGTCGGTGGACTAAACTGCCCAAGTTCAGGTGAACACGTAACGCACGATATTAAGTGCAAGCAACCCATGTAGTCCCACTACTGTCGCCCATTCGTGTCCGCCCAAATTAGTCAGTCTGGTCACAGGGCGATCCAACCAACGAATCCACCCTCACATTTCTCAGTTCCTGACCAACACAGGGAATGGGTTGTATTCAATATCACTTCAATAATTAAGAGTTCATCTTATAGCACAAGTGAAATCATGCGCACAATACATCGAGCATGACGTTTCAAGTTGTTAATATAAATACAACTACTCTTAATAGCATGAGTTAGACGTGTGTGCGTGTGGTGCTGGATTACCAAAGAGACCAAGGACAACACACCACTCATAGTACAAGAATACAACAAAAAATAGTACAATCATACATGTTATAGGGAAAATCATGTAAGAATCAAATATGAGATGATCATGCAACACCAATTTCATGCTAAAATATGTTGAAAACCAAACAAATAACAATTTATCATTGTATGGATGTTGGTGGACCTAATATGTAGGTTTCTAGCTAAATTTTTCTCAAATCACTCATGCACATCACTCTAGCATTCAAAATCATTAAATTTATTTTAAAATTGGTACTTGGCTACTTAGGGATAATGGTCCGCACCTTGTGACGAACCGCTCGATTCACGGTGCCTGTAGGGTTAGGGTGTTAGGAAATCATCTTTGAAAAACCTAAATAAGCATACAAGCTTGTAAGAATTGAAAGGAATTAAACACAAGACCTAAACCTACAAACATAATTCAATACTTACCTTCAATTATCGCTGAATCGACACCAATGAAGAATAATGTTGCTATAGAGGAAATGAGAGGCTGAAGGTGCACAAACCCTCATACTTCCAAGTTTTCCCTCTCTCTTTCTCCTCTTTTCTCCTCTTTCTCTTCTCCTTTTTTCTCTTGTTGAAATTCGTATGGGAGGAAAGGGTGCCCAAATGAAGCACTTATATAGTGCCAGATTTGGTGTAAATAGCCCCAAGGGCTAGGTTTTTACTATACTAGCCATATGAGAGGATCTTTCTAACCACTAGGGCCCACTCTGGGGCATACATATTAATATACACCGTAGGATGGTTAGCCTTAATGATGATCTACGTATGGACATGATCGGCCCGCCATTTGGATACGCCGATCAACAGATGTGATTAGAAGTCTGTTTAACGGTCACCGATGATCGATCGAGGCTACGGCTATACGGATATGAGTAGGGAAATATCCTTACTCTACATGTGAAGTTTGGTCGTAAATCGACGGTCCGAAATTCTCAACTGCGCGTAAGAGTGAACGACCCAATTCACTTAAATTTTAGCTTATTCCTTTAAGGTATTTGCACTTCTCATGCACTTGTTCTTCGGCTTAAGTTGATCGGTTCTGGACACTAGCCAGGTCTGACTCCCGCAATGGACATCGAGCCCAGTAAGACGGACATTATTCTATAATTTGGAACTAGTTGCCTACTAATGAGTGGTCTAGAACTTGTTCGAAAAATCGGGGCATTTCTGAAATGAATTAGGTATTGATATTTCTCGTGGGCAATGATCAAGGTTTGGATTAACTATGTTCACAGTGTGGCCTATTTATAACTAGTGAAAGTGAAGATTTTGTCATGATTACCCTAAACCGTCAGTTTTAGGCTAAAAGAGTAACGAGGTTGATTTGGTCTATTAGTCAAGATCCAAGCCTTACCTGATTCGGCTTCGGTTAAATCTTTAATTTAGTTATGATTGTCTTGATTGATTAACGATGGGTCGATTAGATTTGGGCCCTTTGTGAGTAAATCATGGGGCTAAACTTGATATTCAAGTGATCGGGCGGATTCGTTGGCTTCTTACGATTGATTAATCGGACTTGTGCAATTCTTTACTAGTATCACCCGTGTATAAACCAACATTGAGTGCTAATGGTTAGTAAATGATAATATAAGTTAATTACATTAAAAAAATTCAATGGGCCGTGTAGGAACTCGGCTCCCGAATTCCCAGGTGTTACGGGTGCCTTAATGGGCTTCAAATTTTAATTACATTTGGATGATCTCATAAATAATGGAGAGTTTAGCAAGCCATGAAGCATAAGTAAGTCATAAAGCAGTATCAAGTGCCATTAAATATAAAAATATTCAAATCATAAATCTCAAATCATCTAAATAGGGAACTAGTCTCACCCATACATGTCCCAAAGTGACTAGAGCCCTAGGCCATACCCCGCGGTAGCCCGAACTCAGACTAAAAGGATCATCCGAAAGTCTAGAAGCAGGGAAGCTCCTTTTCCTTATCCATGTTCACTCCGCTCGGCTCGTCGAGCTCCACCTCGCATGCATCTAGTAAAGGGTCTGGTTGGTGTTTTAAAACACCGTCCCAGAGTGGGAGTGAGTAGTTAACTCAGTGGGTGCCATTAGCCATAAGTTACATCAAATAACAATTTCATGATGAATTTAATGAAAAGCATAAATTCATAAATCACTAACTAGTCTTTGTTAATGCGTATGCATGAATTATGTATGATGCATGACCTCACCCACAACACTCCCTCGAGCGACTTCATCTCACGGTCGTGCATGACCAACACTCCTTCATTGCGACCTCAACTGCTGAGTCGTCAAATCCGAGCTAATGCGATACATAAATAATGTTAACTGAGTATATAGTTAATTCCATTCATTCAACAGGTTGGGAAAACTGGTACACCCCAACGATATCAATGCCCTCGTCCATTTGCGAGGCCCAAACCCCTCAATGCGCGAGGCCATGACCCCGCGATCCTTGATCCCATCGGGGTCCCCACCCCCGATTGCAAGAACGTGGGAAGCGCTGGAAAGCGGGATCACTCGCGGTCACTACGGGGAGGCTCGTCACCCTAGCGTAAACCGACAGCTCGAATATAGTGTCTCATTCCACCATGCCCAGCTCACGAGACTGTGGATCAGTTTTCGGCTATTGTCAGTGGGCGTTAGTAGGCGAGGGGTGTTCCACGTTCCAAACAAGCATGAGCAAACATGGTTAACAAGCATAGTTGGTCAGTCGGTGGACTAGACTACCCAAGTTCAAGCGAGCACGTAACGCAAGACGTCAGGTGCAAGCAACCCATGTAGTCCCACTACTGTCGCCCATTCATGTCCGCCCAAATCAGTCAGTCTGCTCACAGGGCGGTCCAACTAACGGATCCACCCTCACAATTCTCAGTTCCTGACCAACCCAAAGAATAGGTTGTATTCAATATCACTTTAATAATTAAGAGTTCATTTTCTAGCACAAGTGAAATCATGCGCACAATACATCGAGCATGAAGTTTCAGGTTGTTAATATAAATACAACTACTCTTAATAGCATGAGTTACATGTGTGTGCGTGTGGTGCTAGATTACCGTAGAGACCAAGGACAACACACCACTCATAGTACAAGAATACAACAAAAAATAGTACAATCATACATGTTATAGGGAAAATCCTATAAGAATCAAATATAAGATGATCATGCAACACCAATTTCATACTCAAACATGTTGAAAACCAAACAAATAGCAATTTATCATTGTATGGATGTTGGTGGACCTAATATGTAGGTTTCTAGCTAAGTTTTTCCCAGATCACTCATGCACATCACTCTAGCATTCAAAATCATTAAATTTATCTTAAAATAGGTACTTGGCCACCTAGGGATAATGGTCTGCACCTTGTGACGAACCGCTCGATTCACGGCGCCCGTAGGGTTAGGGTGTTAAGAAATCATCGTCGAAATACCTAAATAAGCATACAAGCTTATAAGAATTGAAAGGAATTAAACACAAGACCTAAACCTACAAACATAACTCAATACTTACCTTCAATTATCGCTGAATCGACACCAATGAAGAATAATGTTGCTATAGAGGAGATGGGAGGCTGAAGGTGCATAAACCCTCATGCTTCCAAGTTTTCCCTCTCTCTTTCTCCTCTTTTCTCCTCTTTCTCTTCTCCTTTTTTCTCTTGTTGAAATTCGTATGGGAGGAAAGGGTGCCCAAATGAAGCCCTTATATAGTGCCAGATTTGGTGTAAATAGCCCCAAGGGCTAGGTTTTTACTATACTAGCCATATGAGAGGGTCTTTCTAACCTCTAGGGCCCACTATGAGGCTTACATATTGATATACACCGTAGGATAGCTAGCCCTAATGATGATCTACGTATGGACATGATCGGCCCGCCATTTGGATGCGCCGATCGACAGATGTGATTAGAAGTCTGTTCAACGATCACCGATGTTCGATCGGGGCCGCAACTATATGGATATGAGTAGGGAAATATCCTTACTTTACGTGTGAAGTTTGGTCGTAAACCGACGGTCCGAAATTCTCAACTTCACGTAAGAGTGAACGACCCAATTCACTTAAGTTTCGGCTTATTCCTTTAGGATATTTATACTTCTCATGTACTCGTTCATCGGCTCAAGTTAAGCGGTTCTGGACACTACCCAAGTCCGACTCCCGCGATTAATTTCGAGCCCAGTAAGACGGATATTATTCTATAGTTTTGGAACTAGTGGCCCACTAACAAGCGGTTTAGAGCTTGTTCAGAAAATCGGAGCATTTCTGGAATGAATTAAGTATTGATATTTCTTATGGGTAATTATTAGGGTTTAGATTAACTATGTTCATAGTGTGGCTTATTTATAACTAGTGAAAGTGGAGATTTTGTCATGATTACTCTAAACCATCGGTTTTAGGATAAAAGAGTGACGGGGTTGATGTGGTCTATTAGTCAAGATCCGGGCCTTACCTGACTCAGCTTCAGTTAGATCTTTAATTTAGTTATAATTATCTTAATTAGTTAGCAATGGGTCGATTAGATTTAAGCCCTATGTGAGTAAATTATGGGGCTAAACTTG
The DNA here is from genome assembly GCF_029962835.1 of Magnolia sinica. Taxonomy (NCBI): domain Eukaryota; kingdom Viridiplantae; phylum Streptophyta; class Magnoliopsida; order Magnoliales; family Magnoliaceae; genus Magnolia; species Magnolia sinica. The sequence goes on along the minus strand of NC_080584.1, from coordinate 3,372,863 downwards.
ATGTTCAAGTGATCGAGCGGATTCGTTGGCTTCCTACGGTTGATTAATTAGACTTGTGTGATTCTTTACTGGTACCACCCATGTATAAACTAACATTGAGTGTTAATGGTTAGTAAGTGATAATATAAGTTAATTACATATAAAAAAAATTTAAGGATTTTCGAAAATCCAAAACAGTGAAAATACAAGACGTTACAACTAGCATCCGTCCGAGTAGTGGAACACATCCGACCAGCGACCACTGGCCGAACAAACCCATTCGATCAGCTCGACTCGAAAACTCAGCTCGAACTCAACTCGAAAACTCAGCTCCAACTTGGCTCGAAAACTCAGCTCGAACTCGGCTCGAACTCAGTTCGGACTAGACCGAGCTACTGGCCGAGCCGAGCACGAGCTGTTGTTCCAAGCTCGAAGGCCGACCCGAGCCAAGCACAAGCTAAGACTCAAGTTGTCTGAGTCGAGCACGAGCTAGGCAAAGCTCGGCTTGGCTCAACTCGTGTACACCTTTATTTGAAACTCACAAAAGGAGAAACTAGCTATTTGATAAAATCTAAACAATAAAAGCCTTTAAAAAAACCTTTATTCTTTATTTAGTGGATATTATGATATTATTATTATAAGTAGTGGACAATTAATTGGTGTGACCCACTTTTTGTAATTAAGAGACCACTATAACACTATGGAAGGAGGGGGATCAAGTGGCCAACCTCTAAAGTCCAAGAATATAGATTTTAAGGAAAAAGTACTATGAGGTCGACCTCATGGGAAGCTTCATATAAGGTTAAGCTCTATGGGCCCGTTAGGATTTCTCTTGGACATCCACCCCATCAATCAGATGCACCCTTCTATGGTGTACCACGGGCCTAAAAATCAGTCCATTCAATGACTTACGTGGGCCACTCCGAGACAACAATTGAGAGTAGATGCCCACCCATTGAAATCTTCATAATCATTTATAAGGCTCACTAAGTGTGGTTCCGACATCTGACCCATCTATTGTGTTTGTCCCACTTGAATGTGGGGTCGCACTAAGTTTCAATAATATTAAAAACTTAGGTGGGCGTCTTCAAGTTGAATTAGATTTTTTAGAGACAATTTCACATAGTTTAAGATGATATGTGTCTCACTTGAGTTTTGGATACAGCTGACTTTTCATATATCCCACAACCTAGAGGGGACCGGCAATTGCACCGGGTGGATGTTTAATATAGATTACAATGGTGCTTGCAGAGCTCGACCCCATGAGAGGCTCCCGTGAAGACTGATAATATCATTTCCCTAGATAATGATAGATAGAACTGCCATTCATTTAATGGACAATAGGCCCCAAAACCATAGTCGATTTCGACTTCCTAACCTTCTTCTTAGATAAACATCGATGCAACCCAAATCCTATGTGAGATTTCCGTCCATCACAAGTAAAAACATATCTTTTATCAAGATGCTTTCTTATTTAAAATAGTTCTTAGTTTCATTACAACTTTTTAAAATAATAGTTTCAATGATAAAATAATTAAATATTACAACTAACCGAAATGAATTTTCTATTGATATCATTACATAAAACCTTAGTAAAGCGTGTTAAAATCTCCCACTTGGCTATGATGGTGGAATACTTAACATGTTCAAATGAGCTAATACCAAAAATTATTGTTTTTCTCATGTTCGCCGCCGGCCATTATCGGAAATTGGTTTTCGACTCATGATGGTCGTTGAAAAGTTTACTCTTTTTCTTCATCAAAATACTCACACAAACATATTTTATTATTACGAGTTTTTACTCTATTGTGATTAATTCCATGTTGACGACCAACCACATGGACAACTCCCATTAATCACATGGTTTTCACGTGTAAACGCAGCTGCCTAACATTTGCTTGGCAATTTCTTAGCGGTGGCTTCCACTACTTCCAAATAATAATTAAAGACAAGTAGCTCTTGATGAATTAATTGGGAAAGGTACTAATGAGGTTGAACGTATGATACGCTTTCCATGAGGTTGAGCTATGTAGGCGGACATCAACCCCATCAATCAAATACATCCTTCATGGCTATAAATTTTTTGGGTCCTTGTTCTTGCTCGGGTGGTCGACTCTTAGGAGTTTCAACACCTGGTCAAAGGGTTAGCTTACCCATAGGTGGTGAAATCCCACTACTGCTTGAGGGTGTGGGCGGTGTGTGTATGTATATTATTAAAAATAAAATAAAATAATAATAAATAATAATAAAAAATACATTCTTCCATGATGGCCCACAGGCTTAAAAAAGCAAGTCAATCCATGACTCAAGTAAGCCACACTACAGACAATAGTCAAGAATGGATGCTTGCTTATTGAAACATCCATGATCATTAATATATTGCTTATTGGAACCTTCATGATCGTTTATAGTTTATTAATTTATGGATCAGATATTTAGTCTATCCATTGCATGTATCGCACTTATACGAGGGTTCACACCAAATTTCAACCGTATTCAAAACTCAAGTGGGCCCCACCAAGTTCTTTCGGATGTTTTAAGCATGATTTCACATGATTTCAAATGGTGTGACCCCACTTGAGTCCCAAATAAGGCTAATTTTTAGAATATCCGATAACCTAGAATGGACCCACTAAATTTACATTGTGGATGTCCAATACATATCACAGTAAGGTCCACAAAGCTCAACCTCATAGTATCATTTCTCTACTTAATTTTGTATCAACCATATCTTGAATATAATAATATTTAATGTCAATAGATTTTCGTCTTAAAATATTGGACTACTTTTATAGAAAGATAGTGGCTCAATTATCATCAAGCTAGCCTAGACTAGGTCATAATCCTACGTAAGAAAAAAGTAAAATAATCAATGGTTTAAAATAATAACAATCAAAGGCTTTGTTTGGCCGACACCTAAACTTGTATTTATCTCATTTTAGTTAACAATAATTATATCCGATAGCTCTTGGATTCACATACTTAACTATTGTTACATAAATATACAGGATAGTGGAGATCAAATCACTACTATAAAATTACTTTTAACAAAAATGAGATGAATTGCATTTTAGGTATTTGCCAAGCATGGTTTACAATTTTCCTTTTGTATTGGGTATATTTTTCAGTCGACGATGAGCCTATTACATGAACGGTTTGGATCATTGAACCAGGAGTTTGGATTCAATGATAACAAGTGTCTTTGAACTACACATGTACATTGAATGAGAGCCTCTTGGGATGTGTTTAAAGCATCCATTCTTTTTAAAGACGGTGGCCCACTTGATAATTCTACTTGGCAGGCATGCCAACCCATTCATCACTGTCCTAGATTTCAAGGCCGGGTCGTGCCCTGGGGTTGGAATCACAGCCGTTCGTTCTAAATCATTGATTTAATTTGCTGACTTCGGCTAGCATATCCGATGGTTGTTTTTACCTGAGGAAATTGTACAACACGTTCAATGGGGTGGTTTGGGTGGATCCCTAACTGTGGGGCCCACTGTGATGTATGTGTCATAAATCCCTACTGTCCATCCATTTTGACAGCTCATTTTATGATATGAGCCCAAAATGAAGCAGATCAAAATCTTAGGTGGACCATACCACAAGAAACAGTTATGATTGAATCCTCACCATTAAAAACTTCATGGGGCCATCTGAATGTTTATTTTCCATCCAACCTGTTGATATGGTCACAAAAACTTGGATGAAGAGACCACACAAATATCAGCTTAATATAAAACTTTTGTGGCCCACAAGAAGTTTTTAATGGTCAATTAGCACTGTTTCCTGTATTATGGTCCACTGAGATTTGGATCTTCTTCATTTTTTGAAATCGTGATCTAAAATGAGTTTTTAAAACGGATGGACGGCATGGATACAAGACACATGCATCACTGTGGGCCCCACGGTCAGGGACCCACCCACCTCTGTCACCTTCATGCATTTTGAATTGTATGAGTGTGGCTCATCTCATGGTTTAGTAATTTTTAAAATATTGAAATGATGGGACCCACATGGATGGCCCATTCATTGAAAATCTCCAAGATCAGAAAGATCCTAGCCATCGAATAAGTAGCCGGTTATTGGTGCAATGAAAATCGTTACTGCTTTTTCTTTCTTAACCGTTCATTTGTTTGGCCACCATTGAAAATTTTTAGGATTTTTCCAATACAAGAGATTTTTTGGTGCACCAACTGTTCACATCGGGCCTTAATATCAACGGTTCATATCATTTAATTAAAAATGGGCCTCGCTTGCACAAACGGGAGGACGCAACTTGCATGTAACCCAAACCTCTGTGGAGCCACCAGGATGTTTGTGTTATATCTGCTCCATCCACCCGTTTCGTTAACTAATTCTAGGGCATGACCCCAAATGCGAGAGAGATCCAAAACTCAAGTGGGCCACACAAGTGAGATTGAATTCCCACCGTTGAAACTTTAGTAGGGCCATAGAGATTTTATATTAGGGTTATATTTTGTGTTTTCCAATCATCCAGGTGTGAGTCACCTTATGAACCGTTTGGATGGCATCTAAACATCACGTGGAAGGATTCGAACATTTCATGTAGTGTGGCTTAAGAGTTTTGGATCTCACTTGCGTTTGGGCTCATGTCTTAAAATGAGATGAAAAAACAAATGTCCAAAGTAGATATATATAACACAAACACCATGGTGAACCCTACAGAGATTTGGGTTGGCATCTGATTGCAGTCCCAAATTAGGTATGACACTATCTCAGCTGTGTGCATTCAATTCTCATTATTTAGCTGACTTGGGTTTTGGATCTGCCTCATTTTCTAATTCATGTCCAAGCATGAGTTAAAAAAATAGACGCACATTGTAGATTTTTCACTAACATAATTCTCATCTAGCTTTTTACTACACAAGCTTTTTAGGGTAACATTGTAAACTTTTTCATAGAAGCTCTGTGGCCTCACAATAAAGTGTATGTTTTATCTATGCTGTCCATCTATTTTACCAACTCATTTTAAGGCATGAGCCCAAAAATGAGTCAATTCCAAATCTCAAGTGGACTACACAAGAAACAATGGCGATTAGTGGTGACTGAATGCCCATCATTAAAACTTCTAGGGCCCGCTATAATATTTATTTGCTATCAAATCCCTTAATTAGGTCACACAAATTTAAATGAAGGGAAAACATACATCAGCTCAATCAACTTTTGTAGCCCTAAGAAAGATTTCAATAGTTGGCTGTCATCACTATTTCCTATGGTGTAGTCAACTTAAGATTCGGATCTGCTTCATTTTTTGACTGATGTTGTGAAGTTAGTGTGGATGGATGGATGAAGGGGCCACAGAGTTTTGACAGTAGCATTAAACGATGGGGTAAGATGTGATTGAAAAGCATGTATGAAAGCTATTTTACCCGTATATAGGGGTGTACACAAACTGAGCTAGCTCAGTTAGCTCACTCAACTCGACTTGAAAAGCCTTGATTCGGCTTGGTTCAAAACTGTGTTCGAGTTGAGTCAAGCTGATTTTTTGAACTTGAAAATGAGTTCGAGCAGGCCCCAGCTCGACTCGACTCAGATTGAACCCAACTCGAATCGAACTAGTTCGGTGACTCGGTTACTTTGATATTGATGTTGCTCACCAAGTGTTTGATGAAATGACTCACAGAAGTGTAGCTGGTGGCAAGAAAGGTATGTATATGAAACAAACACCCTTTTTTTTCTTGATTTTTATGTTGCTTATAAGGTGTTTGATAAAATATTTGTAAAACCATTGCTACTATCTCAAATACATTGAGATTTTGAAAGTACAATCCATGTATTTATGAAAATATCTCAATTACGAACTCGGCTCGATCTTAGCTTAAACTCGGCCCAAGCTGCTAACCAAACCAAGCCAAGTTGGCCAGTCAAGCTCAAGGACCGAGCTGAGCCGAGTTCAAGCTGAGGCCAGCTAGTGGTCGAGCCAAGTCGAGCTTAGGCGAGCTCGACTCAATTCGGCTTGATGTACACCCCCTATCCGTATAAGCTTGACTTATCCTTCATTCCGGACAGCAGCCTGTAACCAAATTAAATATGAACGATAAATAGCTAAAAAATATCAACTACCCTGCCTTTCTTATTGAGAATGATATCAAGTCCACTTAATTGAACCTCAAGGTGTACGGTCCACCTTGTGGACAGCATCTAGCATATTAAGTTCATGTGAAATCTAATTTTTCCAATAGGTTGGTCCCACCATTTGAACCACCTGTCACAAAAAATAAAATATAAACCCACTCAGCAAGTGGGCCACGCCATAGGAAACAATGTCTACCCATTGATATATAGTAAAATGCAAGTGTACTGGTCCACTCAATGAACGGTATGGCTAATTTTGGAAAAGTCATCCTCGTAATAAGACTGACCTACTGGACGGGTTGGATGACATACAAACATGGAAGTTAGTAGTAACTAGCCAGGAGGACGTTAACTTACAATCCAGCCGGTTGGACCTGAGACCATGCGTTGGATTAGTTGAAGAACTGTACGTAGATGAATTACATCATTTTCTGGGATCCGCGTAACAGAACTTGGAAAATTAGGTCCGTCGAGGGACTTTTGCTACAATACATCCCCACCTATTGCAATAAAATGCCTAGGGACTTTGGCCTTCTCATCCTGATCCTTTTCAATGATCAAACCCGTTCATATGATGGGCCACATTGTAGATGAGGATAGTGAAAAACTATACCTTTTGTAATGAAAATTTCAACCCTTACGCTGTTGAAGGATTAAATAGACCGTTGATATTTAAATTAAAAGAATTAGATGATAATAGGGTTGAAATATTTTCAATTTAAGAGATTTATTTTTGTATCAACCATGCAATGTGAGGCCCATCATATAAGCAGTTTGGATCATGAAAATATGACCTCAAATCAAAAGGCTAAAGGCCCAATGTATCTTATAATTAACAATGCAAGGGTATGTATTCTAGCAAATATCTTTTTGACTGAGTATAAGCTTATTACTAGTGTAATTAAGGTTTGAAATTTTCTTCTTGGACATGACTTCAATGAACCCAGTGCACACAGAGAGTTGGTGCGCACGTATCCTTGCAGCAGTTGAATAAAATGACAATAAGATACATTGGGACTCTAGCCATTAGAATTGGGCTTTTTATTTTCCAATGATCTAAACCGTTTATTTGATGGGCCTGTCCTTGGATGGGGGATTCCCAAAGAAACTTAAATTGAGTAGTTCAGCCCTCAGATTATACAAGATTATGGTGACCGTTCATGTTCAAAGCAAAAGAGCTAAGTTACCCTAGGGTTGAAATAATCGAATTGAGAGCTTTAAATTATTAACATTTCCACCATAAAAAGCGAGCCTCATCATATGAACGGTTTGGATCATTCAAATGTGACTCAAAATTAAAAGTCAAAACTCTCTATGTATTGTGTTGCAATATGTAGGAACGTATTGGAGGCAGCAAACCTCATTTTTCCAAACCCATTTTAAATCGTAGCGGATTGCATTGACCGACACAGAGATATTCCTGTGGAGGGGTTGTGTGGGGCCCACATATGCCCTTGACAAATCCATTCCGTCCATCTGTTTTGAAATATCACAAAAGGACATAATTCTAAAAATCAGGCAGACACAAAACTCATGTGGGCCATACCACACGAAACAACGGGGATTGAACACCTGAGTGTGACAGAAATTTTGTATTAGGATGACATTTGCTCATGTAGTTTATCTGAGTGGTAATAACCCTCTGAATGATTTGGATGGCATATAAACATCATGGTCAGCTCTAGGAAGGTTTCAATAGTGGACTCTTCGAATCCTACCTTTTCATTAGTGTGGCCCACCTGAGTTTTGAATATTCTTTATTTTTAGAATCCTATCCTATTATAGTCTTTCAAAATAGATGGACCAAGTAGAATCTCTTTGGCCCACACAATCTCTAGTATAGTTATCTCTCTGTTCCCATGGTCACAAGCAATCCACTTTCATTTTAAGTGTGATAAAGTCCCACCATCATAAATGATTTATGTGCAAAGTCCACACATTTTTTTTAGAAGACTCTCTCTCTCTCTATCCATCTATCTCTATCTAATGAGGATCACACACCAAGAAAATTAGGTTGATCAAATCATCAAGTGGGCCATAGATGTGCTTTAGACGTTTTTTAGATGGCTTTTGTCAATTTGTTTTCATGCCTACTTTCAATGTATTTGGTCAGTTGTCCATTGTTTTCTATGGTATAGTTCAGCTGATGATTAGATTAGCTTGATTTTTCCACTAGGTGATTTTGATGATGGGGAGAACATACACCATGCATGGTTAAAAGGCTCGATAAATCAAATTAATTCATTCGGTTTTGAGACGAGTCGATCCAGATGGCTCAAGTCAAGCTCAGACGAGTTCGGTTGAATCACCTCCAGTCTCTCAATTTAGGCAACTATGGGGCTCATCGGGATGTCTTTGTCATCCACACCACTCATTTATAGCGTCCATGTTAGGATGTGAGCTAAAAAAATCAGGCACATTCAATAATCACATGAGCTAGCATGCCACATGAGTCCTATGTGCATTTCAGAAGGAGAAAATTTTGCATATGTGGTGAATAAGTAATTTAAATTAAACTGTCCAAATTGTGGGGTCCTGATTTACATCGTGATTTAAAATTAGAGAACTTGATTCAATTGCATATTCATTTAGACGGGCCAACTGACCTGACTCACCTTGATAGTTAATAACTAAATTTAAAATAGTAAGGACTGCATAAAGTATTTAAATTAGTTAATAAAATAAGAAAATAAACAAGCAATTGTTGCATGGGAGTGGATTAGGTGCACCCAGCCTTACACAAGATGGTGTGCCCCTTATAGTGGGGCCCACCATGATGTATGTATTCTATATCCATATTATTTATTTGTTTTTCTAGATCATTTTAGGGCATGAGACTGAAAATTAAGTAGATCCAAGTCTCAGAAGAACCATACTATAGGAAACGGTGGTGATTGAACATAGCACCATTAAAAACTTCCTAGGGCCCACCCATAATGTTTATTTTCATCCAACATGTTGATAAAGTCTTAATAACTTGGATGAATATCAGCATAATCTAAAACTTTTGTGGCCCGTAAGAATTTAATAATAGTCCATCACCACTTTTTCCTATGGTATGATTCACATGAGATTTGGATCTAGTTCAATTTTTTTTAGATCATGCCCTAAAGTTATATGGAAAAATGAATGGACAATATAGATATGAAATACTTATATCATAGTGGGCCCTACTGTATGCAACTGGGCCACACCTAATCCACTACCTTGTTGTATAGCCTATTGGATGAGAGCTTTAACTCTTTGGAGATTATTGCGTTGTTTGATATTGTCCATGTTTTTTTTTCCCTCACCTTTGGTCGTGTAGATGTTTAAGAATGCAAGCGGATCGGCCTAGGTTAGAGGGAGTCTTGTTGAATCAACTGAGTTAGTGAGTCGACTCAATGAGTTTCACTCTAACCACGCTGAGTCACTTTCAGATTTAAGTTTCATGGATATCATCGACATAATCCTAAATATCCGTATGCTTCATATTGTGAAAAATTATGGTCATCATCGAATTGCTCCTGCGTTCTTCCTACCGAACGGCATGACTTCATAGCATCCCCCATTGCGTTTGAGATCCTCCAAGGGTGGGAGGGCCCTCATCGATGTTGATTGAGAAAGAAATCTTAGAGTGAAAACCTATATCTAGAAGTGAGAACTCCTTGACGCGGATTATCCATCTCTAGACTCGGCTGGAAATCAGACCTATTCAAATTGACTTGGCAGACTTTAGAGTTGAGTCAGCCAGTTTTAGAAGTATGGTTTAGATATATCATGAAATGAACATTGAGTCAAGTAACACCTTAGTTGGATAGTTAAAATTTTGAAAAGGTCCTATGATTTTATTTCAAGATATAAATATTAAATATTAGGATTGTTCAACCAATTTGATTTTGGGACTGCAATGACTTCATGCCATTGGTTCCATAAGTCAGCCCATGCTTATCAAGCGTCATTCTCAACCAGAGTATCCTACCGCTTGGAGCGGGTTTGGTGTTGCCCGAGTAACACCTTAATGGGTATTACCCCTATTGTGGGGTTCACCTTGATGATTTGTCGTAAATCCACACTGTTCATCCGTTTTTCCAGTATTTTTTAGGACATGGTCCCAAAAATTAAGTAGATCTAAGTTTTAGATAGAGTACACCACAGGAAACAGTGGTGATTGAACGGTCACCATCAAAAGCTTCCTAAGGCCCACTGTAATGTTTATTTATCATCTAACCCATTAATTAGGTTAACCAATTACCTGATGGAGATGGAGGGATAATATAAATATTTGCTTAATATAAAACTTTTGTGACCCACAAAAAAATTTTAATAGTCGTTCACCACTATTTCTAGTGATATGGTCCAACTGAGATTTGGATATGCTATTTTCTTTTTTTAATATTACGTCTTAAAATGGGCTATAAAAAATGATGGACCGCATAGATATACAATACGTTCATCAAAGTGGGCCCCACATGGTAAGGGTAACACCTAATCTCCTCTCTCAACAACTGACACCACCGAACCTTTGTGGTGTGTTGATGCGCCATGATTTATGGGTTATATCCACACCGTCCATCCATTCTAAGGCCCACCTTGATGCTTATTTGCCATCCAATTGGTAAGGTTACCCAGACCTGGATGAAGGGAAAACATAAATATCAACTTGATTCAAAACTTATGTGGCCCCTCAAGAACTTCTCAATGGTAGGCATTTAATTCCCACTGCTTGGTGTGGTGTGGTCCAATTGAGGTTTGGACCTATGTCATTTTTGTTTTCATGCCCTAAAATGATATTGCAAGATAGATGGACGGTGTAGATATAACACTCACATTATAGTGGAGCCCACATAAATTTGCCACATCAACACACTACCGGCCTGGCACACACCACCCAATCTGCTTCCCAAGTAACTCCCTTTTAGGAGGGGAGCCAATTAAGTACGGATATTGATGCATGTATGCTGTATTCACGTAGTTTATGTGTTTTTTCATCTCATTTTAGAAAATGCTTCCAAAAAAATAAATACAAATTTCAGGTAGAATAAATTATAAAAAAATAATAATAACAGTGACTGACCATAACAATTTATAATGAACTACGAAAATTTTGGATCAAATTGATATTTATTTTTTAATTCACTCTGGTATATGACCTTATCAATGGGTTGGCATAATTATATAATATCAATGGGTTTGAGTTATTCAATCATCACTGCTTCCTATAGTATAATCTACCTGTGATCTGGATTGGCCTCATTTTTTGGCTCGTGCTCTAAAATGATCTGCCAAAATGGGTGAATTGATGGTGTGGATATACAAAACACATCATTAAGGTGGGCCCTATATTAGGTGTAACACCACTATGGTGTTACCTGGGTAACACATAATCCGTTGCCTCATGGAAGATGCTATAAAGTCAGGAAATGGATTGTGTGGACATCAATCATGCAATAATTGCATGGATAAAAAAATAAGGTAGATTTAAAGCTCAAGTGAACCGCATCATAAAAAAGCAATGTGGACAATGACATCCATGATTGAAATTTTATTGGGGGTCACAGAGATTTTGGATCAAGCTGATATTTTTGTTTTACCATTGTCCAGGTCGGCGTGACCTCATGGACAGGTTAGATGGCAAGTAAACATTATGGTGGGCCCTAGGAAGGTTTCAACATAGCATCATTGTTTTCACTGTTTTTCACCTTAGGGTCTGTTTTAAGCTTTGAATCTTTCTCATTTTGAGGCACATGTCAGGAAATAATCTTACATGAATATCACGTCTATATAACACATACATCATATCGGGGCCCACGCAACCTGATAACAGCAACACACCACTGAGGTGGGTGGTGTGTGGCACACGACGCAGTCCACTTTCCGCCACAGCATTAACAAATATTTGAAAGAGAAAAATCTAAAGGAGAGTTTTGAAAAGGCCCATTAACATGAGCTAGTTCTGGGCATGCCTTGACTTGAAAGCAAGACTTTAATAAGATGAGCTTCTAGAAAAATGAAAAAGGATAAAAAAAAAGTCTTACCAATCTAAAAATGGCAAATAACATTTTGACCAAAATGCTCTTAGGTTTTTTTTGTTTTTTTTTATTTTGAAAAAATAAAATAAAATAATTAACTATTAAATAGAGAATTTACATTCCACTACTTTTTCAAAAAGGGCTTTCAATAAGCTCCTTCTTGTTAGATTTCTTAACCATAAGCTCCTTCTTATTAGATTTCTTAACCACCGTTCGATTCATATGCAAGCAAATGGGTTGGCAGATCAGGTGGGCCCCACCCTAATGTTTGCATGAAATCCACCCTAATCACTAGGTTTTTCACTCCCAGTTAGGCCCAGGGTCCAAAACTCAGCTCTATTTGTGATTCAGGTGGACCACACAAACTATTTCCTTTAGTGTTACACACTTGAATTGAGTATGGGCCAGATTTTTGAGCCCTAGGCCTAAATTTTGGTGTGGCATTTAATGGTTAGAGTGGATTTCATATAATCATCACAGTAAGCCCTGTAAAATCAAGAGTAGACATCTCTCCCAACTAGTTCGTTCGATATGGCCCCCTTAAATAATGCATCAGCCTGATTTTTTGAGCCTACGCCTAACATAGAATTACACATCTAATAATCAGAGTGGATCTCACATACAAATCAAGGTGGCCCATAAAAAATCAAGGGTGGGTGGCTCATTATTTTTTCATAAATAGGTGGAAATATCTATTTTGTTGGTAACAGTACATGAGGAGGTACCAGCAACATCGATTTTTACAGGCCCACCTTGATGCCTTGATGTGCATGTGAAATCCACTCCGACCACTAGATGCATAATCCCACATTAGGCACATTTGTAAAAAATTCAGATTGTCTTGTGAATCATGTGGACCACACCAAATGAAATAGTTGGGTTGGGAGAGACATTCATCATTAAATAATTTTTAGAGGGTCCATTGTAATGATTATATGAAATCCACTCCAACCATTAATTGAGGAAAAAAAATTAGGCCCATATATGATTCAAGTGAGCGACACCAAACGAAACGGCTTAGATAGTGAGTTTTGGGCCATACACCGTTTCCAATCGGGACGCGGATTTCCTGCGAAAGCCTTTCGCAGGAAGTTCCTGCGCAAGTATATTGGGTGGGGCCCACTACAAAGTATGATAGAAATTCATTCCGTCCATCGGTTTTGAGAGCTCATTTTAAGATGTGGGACCAAAAATTAGGTGGATACAAAACTCAAATGGGTCACACCAGAGGGAAAATTGGGAAAAGAAATTCCTACCGTTGAAACCTTTCTGGACTCCATCTTAATGTTTATACGCTATCCAAACCGTTTATAATGTCATTCCGAATGTGATGAAGTGAAAACACCAAAAATATAGCTTGATATAGAACTTTTATGGCCAAAATAATGATTCAACGGTTCTCACTGAATACCCAATGTTTCCTCTCGTGTGGCCCATATGAGTGTTATATAAATCTATTTTTGGGCATCACGACCTAAAATGATCTCTCAAAACGAATGGACGGGGTGGATTTTACACAAACATCTCGGTGGGTCCCACGCAGCATCCTTGCGCAGGAACTTCGTGCGAAGGCCTTTCGCAGGAAACCCGCGTCCTTCCAATCGTATGATCATCTTAATCAAGGATGGAATTGAGTTTTGGAACTTGGATGTAACAAGGGCTAACGAACCTGATGGTTGCATAATTATCACAGTGGGCCCCACCAGAGCCGCTGACCCTTTACATGTCACAGGCAATTTTTGGTATTGATAAATGAACAATGTTTAAAACCTTGACTTGGACCATTATTTCAAAACTCAGTGTGTCAACTTGAGACTCTTGCTGGAGTAGACATGAAATGACAATGAGCCAACCGTATCCTTACCAACATGATGTATGTGTTAGATCCACACCGTCCATTCATTTTTCTGAATCAATTTAGGGCACAATCCAAAAACTAGAAAGATCCAAAGCTTAAGTGGACCACACCACATAAAGCCCAACATCATGATTATTTGCATGTAATCTGTTCATGAGGTCACATGGAATGGAAAGAAGGGAAAACACAAATATCAGATTGATCCGAGCCTTCTATTGCCTCAATAAGTTTTCAACAGGCGTACAATTACCACAGTTTTTAATGGTGTGGTCCACTTGAAACATGTTTATGGGCATGTGCTCTAAATTAAGCTGGAAAATTGATGGACAGGATGGATCTAACACATACATCATGGTGGGGCCAATGGAAATTCAACCAAGTCAAAACTTCCGGCGCATTCCATTTCGAGAGAGAGGAGAATTGGAAGTTTTGCTGCGTGGAATTTCGGTGGGCCCAACATGATGTATGTGTTACATCTACCCCATCCATCCAGCATGAGATCCAAAGCGAAGGTGAACTTGGCTACTTCTATCTCTCTCTCACTCTCGTCCGTCTCTCGTATTTTACCTATTTGTCTCCTTTCTTTAGTTTTCTTCTCTCGCCTTAATTTTCTCTCCAACAGTGTAACATGTGTTCATTTCTCCATTTATAAGAGAGGGGATCATGATCTTAGTAAGGGGAACGGATTGGCTCCTCCCCCTGCCACCTGCAAATGCCTGGTGGTCGGTGCTATGTGGACCCCACCATGATGTATGTATTTCATCCATGCCGTCCATCTATTTTTCTAGATCATTTTATGGTATGAGACCAAAAATGAGGTATATGCCAATTTAAAATGGACCACATTATAGGAAACAGTGTTGTATAAATGTCGACCATTAAAAACCTTTTGGGGGTCATAAAAGTTTTGGATCAAGATGATATTTGTTTTTTCCCTTCATCTGGATCTTTATGACCTAATCAACAGATTGGATGTCAAATAAACAGCACAGTGGGCCTTAGGGGGATTTTAACGGTGGATATCCAATCACTATTGTTTTCCTGTGGTGTGATCCACCTGAGATTTGTACCCCTCTCATTTTTGGGATCAAGCCCTAAAATGATATGTAAAAACGGATGAACGGAATGGATGAAACACATACATCATAGTGGGGCCCACATAGCACCGAGCTGGTGGCAGTGGGAGTAGCCACTAGCCAATCCGTTTCCCTTAGTAAGGTGAAAAGTAGGCCAGATGCCCATCTATTTCTCCCTTTCCTCCTCTCCCTGCTGTACTCAGGGGGTTCGTTTCTTCCTTAAGAGACTTGTTTCCTGGCCTAATTCAGGTCCACAAAATTCAAGATTGCCTGATCAAGACAATTAGGTATCTTTGGGATTAGCTTTTATTGATTCTTGGAGTGTTCAAGTGTAGTTTTATTAGGGTAATGTATGGGTGCAATTTTATTTTTTGCCCTGATTTGGGTTTCCAAGGTTGGAGATCTTTGGCAAAACAGATGAACTGCGTGGATATAAAACACATACATTACTGTGGGCCCCACAGACACGGATCCACGTCCAAACATACTTTGACTCGCATCATTCCCATGGGTGGGCCCCACCACGATGTTTATGTAAAATTCACCTCAACCACCAGATGTGTCACGTCATGTTAAGCCAAGAGCCCAAAAAATCACAACCATCCGTTATTTAGGTGGACCATATTATCGGAAACAGTGTACAGGACAACTATCTACCTCCAAACTATTTCCCTTTGTATGGCCCACTGAATACAGGTGGGAAGCAATGTACAGAACAACGGTTCACATCCAAACTGTTTCCCCTTGGCACGGTCCACCTAGAAAACAGATGGGCTGATCTTTCTTCCACAAGCCTAAATTTTGGTTTGTCATCCGATAGTTGGAGTAGATTTCACATAATCATCACAATGGGCTTCAGAGAAATCAAGGGTGGATCTCTTTCCCAATTATTTTCTTTGGTATGGCCCATTTAAATCACAAGTCAGCCAGAGTTATTGGGTATGGGCCTAATCTGCGATCACACAACTAATGGTTATAGTGGATTTCACAAACACATGGTGGGGCCCCCACCAAAAGTCAAGTTTTTAATGGAAGGAGCATTCAATCACCACTGTTTTCAATAGTATAGTCCACCTGAGATTTGGATCCGCTTCATTATTTGGCTCATACCATAAAATGATCTGCAAAACAGATTGATGGTGTGGATATAGAAGAACATACATTAAGGTGGGCCCCATGGCAATGGCCGTACCTTCTTGGGTGAGGCCGGAGAAGACCCTGTCCTTACATGCCGCCCTCAAGAAGGGAACGTCTAACAGACATTGATTGGGTACTGCACCCACCCATACCAGGCAGGGAAAGGTGGCAACGTGGCGGGTGATGGGTCCTGGTGCTCAACTGTTCAATTTTCAAACGTGCTTCCTCTGTCTCACAAAAACCTGCTGCTCAATCAAATCCTACCATATTTGCCACTTGTCTCTGTTATGTCCGAGTGGTGGTACCTGATTTGAGTCCCCATCTAACCACCATAATTTTATTATAAAATGGCATGCCTTGAACTTCCAAGTACTCTGGCATTGACTGTGTAATCTTGCCTATCAATTCCAAGGCCCTTCTCACCACTTCTATCTGGTCTTTTCAAGCCCTTCAACCCTATTCAATGTTTCACTCCTTAAGACGAGTCAAGCCCTGAGAAATATATTACTTGCCTGAACTTTGGGTTTTAAAAGGGAAACGTTGGAAGGAGTTTCCCATTATTTGGGTCCTTCAGATGTCTCCGTCTTCAACTCCACATAGCCCAAACCCATTCTCTCTTCTCTGCATGTAGCCCAAACACATTCTCTTCTATCTGCATGCAACCTGCATCCACCCTCTCTCTAAAGCCTGCACCCTCTATTCGAAAACTCTCCAATCTCTTCCTTCCGCCACCTGCAACATTGCACCCTCTATGCGGAAACTCTCTCCAATCTCTTCTTCCTCCTCCTGCAACACGGCACCTACTGTTCCCGTCACAACACAACTGGAAATATGGCGACATGTTCACTGCTGAAATTAGCTTCCAATATCTAATTTTTTGTTTCCTTATCAGTCTGTCTACATGGATTTGGCAAATGACAAACAGATGACTTGCATTGCATGGATGTGGCCAACGCAAACAGAAAAATTTTGGGCGACACCTTTTCCACCTCAGATGCAAATCAGGACCCTTCGCATTTCCAAATGCAACAAAGATCAACATGACCGTACTGCTCATCTACAGCTCAGACACCCTCGAAAGGGGCATTTGTGGCAGAAATGCTGTTTCAGCCAAAACCTGGTTTGTTTGTGCATTTGGATAAACTTCCACAAAACGTCTTCTGATCCCACAATCGATGAAATAAGCACTAAATGACCCACTCGCCAAAAAAGCGTGTCAACCAACAAAATTACAGGAAACCACCTTTCGCAGGCAACCCCTTGTTGTGGGAGTTGCATCCAAACAGGCCCTAATCATGTCCTCACAAAACCCAAGTAATAGATATTTCAAATTTCAGATTTCAAACCTCCAATTTTGGTAGAAAACTACTAAAATGCCACAAAAGCATTCAAAGACAGCCCACATCGTGATAATTGCCACTACCTAGCACAGAGAAATCCCTAGAAACAAATGGCCATCCGCAGCTAACCTTTCAATCGGAGTATTCAGCAGACTTCAAACGAAATGCCTTCCACAAGATGATGGTGACCATAGACTTCACCAACCTGCTCAAAAACAAATCTGCTTGGCGGGCCACAGTTCCTAGTGGATTGCGATACCCAACACCTAATCTTTTATGGCCATGATAGAGATTCTGAACATCTCCCCAATACTTTCTAGCACCCAACCTAAGCAAACCACAGTTTTCCACGACCAAGACTATACAAGTGAGGCCCATATTTATGTGATCCAGAACGTTCATTCAGTAGACCCCAACATCGAACTGCCATCCTCCAAAGATATCTATCAGACAGGTAAAAACACTCCGAAGAAGAAGAATACTAAAAATATATGGAGAGAGAAGCCGATTATACAAGGAAAATTCCAGAAAAAGAAGAAAATAAAGGAGCTGCTGCCAGAAACAAAAAATTACAAAGAAAGCCCCAAAGGCATATAAAGTGGACAGAACAACAGGGACTTATTCTTTTTTCTTTTCCTACTACTACATATACGACTAGCTCAGTACAACACCAGAGATCGTTATATACCTTGCTCTGTATTCAGTCCTATCTACCGCTTACCTTGGTCGAAATAGAAAATCAGAGATGAACTTCCTCAGCAAACTTTACATAGCAGAATGTGATTGTTGGTCTCTTGGTGCTCTTCCTCTAAAAGACGAGCACACCAAGCAACCTACATCCAGAAGGAAATGCATTTAAGAAAGTGGACCAGCTGATCAGAACCATGCACCATGCAGGTACCAACATGGATATGCAGAATGTGATTGTTGGTCTCTTGGTGCTCTTCCTCTAAAAGACGAGCAAACCCAGCAGCCTATATCCAAAAGGAAATGAATTGAAAAAAGTGGACCAGCTGATCAGAACCATACACCACATGGGTCCCAACATCGATATACAATGGATGGCAGTGCCTCTCCCTGCAAATGATCCTAAACATTCAAAATAATAGGGTTGTGAAACCAACTGCAATTCATGATATGAACTGTCCGCTGAGGTCAGGATTCTTTGTAGGGGGAGGTATTCCGCCAGCATCCTATCCATGAGGCCTGCCTTGAAGCAGTTTCAGTCGTCTATACGTGTGCCCAAGACAGGACAGAATTCAGTCAGTGCTCAGGCAGTGCAGGTTTTCCTATGCTTAACAGATATTCAAAGATCCAACAGTAACAGAAATGCATCTAGTTTAATCCTTCTCAACAAAATCAACAGGAGTATCAGAAATTCCAGGAAAATTTTGATGATGATGATGTGAAAAGAAAATTACACAAGTAACATCAGCAGGCTTGTGTCGTGGGTATGCATGTCTGTACCACGTCTGTACATGAGAATGTCTTATATATAAATAGATGGATGGATGGATAGACGGAATGGTTTGATAAAAGCCCATGAAGTAGAACATCTGTATAGATCAATTTGCACGCATGTTATGAAGGCATCAATGTGAAAATGGATGGATGGAGAAAGAGTGTATCCATTCCTACACAACATGTACCTGGGTATTAGGTAACAAGATGACAGGCACCAAGGCATGCACACACACGTGTGTATAAGCCCCACATGCATGTGTATGAATGCAACTCAAAACAGATGTAGAAGTAATAGCTACCACCCATCCAAAACCACCAAAGGATAAACCACCAGAATTCAATTCAACAATGCCATGCTTTGCATATTCATAAATGAAACGAATCCATGAGCTGAAGTGCAAAATGAGCTTACCTTGAACAAAGTCAAAATGATTTCCTCCCAGGCCGCCGATCATCAGCAGCACCATCATTGTCAGAGCCATCAAAACGACGAAAACGGCTCGAACGATTCGAACCGGAGTCACCAAAGCCACCTGAACGGCCTGAACCAGAATCTCCAAAGCCACTAGACCTCCCTGAACTGTAGTCCCCAAAACCGCTGGAACGCTTCGAACCAGATCCACCAAAACCACCAGAACTGCCTGAACCAAAGTCACCAAAACCACCAGAGCGGCTGGATCCAGAACCTCCAAAGCCACCAGAACGGCCTTGTCCGAAATCCCCAAACCCACCAGATCGACCCGAACCTGATCCACCAAAGGAACCAAAACGACCCGACCCAGATTCACCATATCCACCCATACGACCTGATGAACCACCACCAAAGCCGCCAGAGCGGCCAAATCCAGAACGACCAAAACCTGACTCACTCATACGCCCACCTCCATAGGAACCAAATCGGCCGCCACCCATGTCTCCGAACATGTCTTGACCTTCCACAGTAATCCTAGGGAGCTGAAGGTTTAAGAGGATAATTACGTCAGACGATCCACAAATCTATGAAAAAAAATGCTTACAGAATTTACCAAGTTGATTAAAAAATAAAATTTAAAAAATCTTAAGTACTTATAATCAACGACCAGACCTATTAACTTTCAGCATGGGAAAAGAAAGAGTTAAAGATCATGCATCTACCATTTGCAGGCTATCATCCCATACCATGAATCTAGAGTAAAACTAGGCTTTTAATAACATGCATTCTCAGTTTCATTGAACCAACGAGAGGAATGCTTTTAAGCATCCACAAATAATATGTATTCCTGCAAGTTATTACGAAAACAGCACAGGCTGAAAGCCTGACCAAAATTGCATTTATTTTTTGTTTTATTTTTTTGTCAGAAAGTTTGAGGATTCTAAATGAAGAAAATGCCTTACCCAGGAAGATGGATCCATGGGCCAGTCTGGCACATTAGATAGTCCTAGTGCTAGGGCTGCAAATGGGCCAGTCTGGCCCCTTGGATAGGGCTGTCAACAGGTAAGACAGATCCATCGATACCCAAGGTACTGGACCTATTTAAATGGGTATGGGTCCAAGTTTCAGAACTGTATTTTAAAAATCGGGTAGGGTCCAAGACCTCCGGATCCACCATCTTGGACCCAGTTAAAAGTCAGGTTATGGTCAGATAACTGGTTAACTTTAATAGTAACATTATATTATATTAATATAATGTGTATCTATTATTTACATTAATATGTATATGCACTATTTATCCTGGCAATTGAATGAGGTTTGCTAAGCCCACACACGTGTATAATAGAGCCCACCTACATGACACCCACATGTCATGTGGCAAGTGAGATCCATTAGATGGGTCCAACCGTTTAGATGCCCTTATCCAACCAGGTTTTCAGGCTCATCGAGCCTGAGGACCAGGCCTGGACCTAACATTCCATTTATTAATCGAGCTGGGCTGTGTTGTGTCTACATTCAGAAGCTTTAAAATTTACAAGCTCATTTTCGTAATGTTCTTCTCTTTTCTTTTTCTTTTTCTTTTGAGAGAGAGAGAAAGAGATGAATGAAATTTTATTAATGATTGGACTGGTACATATTGCATATGGCATCCAATAATTTGTAAATGTGTATCCCTATTGATTAATGGACTGGCCACGTTTTTGGGCCACATGCCACAGTACACACATGCCTGGATCTTCTATATAGTCGGTGAACGGCCTAGGCATAATCATATCGAGCCAGACTCGGGATGATTATCAAACCCTTAATTCATTATCCTATTACCCATATCTAACACCCTGATTTGGATCCTCACAATGCCCATATTGGCATATCCCCACGCTCAATCCCTCCATGCTCAACTTCCGCATCCAGTATCCAGATAATATAGCAACAAACAAACAACATTTTTTATTTTTTGGTTTATCAAAGATACACAGTAAAAAATAAGGAAAAAAATTGCTTCATGCACAGCTTGTGAACAGACTCCCATCAAGAAAGTGGTATATCACAACAAAAGTTTCTAAAAAGATAGATTCATTGAGAAAAAACAGCCAAAAGTTCCAAACAACTAACTGTAGTCATGGACAAATAAAATTCCATTAGCTAATATTAAAATAACATACAATCCATATAAACCAAATATTTGATAAGAAAAAAGGTCAGCTTTTAGCGCAGTAATAAAGGCCATCATTCTGTTAAGCTGTGTTGGCTGATCTATTGATCTAATAATAGGTTTGGCAAGAATAGTTGATCAGCATATCACAAAATGACATTGGAAGCAAGGGTATACCTCTTTAAACTTGCACCCAACATCACGCTCAATGACCCTGACAGCTCTGGTTTGTTGTTCTGTATAAATGAGAATTGCACTTCCTTTCTTACCAGCGCGTCCTGTTCGCCCAGATCTATGAACAAAGAGCTCAGAAGTGCTCGGAAGCTCGTAATGTATCACCTGAACATAGAATGAGGTGCGAATCAGAACTAAACAGCATACTGGCAGTATATCGGCACCAATACAAAAGCAAAGATACGTTAATAAAGGAAAGACATCATTCTGTGGCATTAACCATTTCTGCACCAAGGTGATGAACAGACCTCAAATTTTGCTCAAAAATCGAAGAAAAAATTAAAAGTCATATACCAACGACATAAAGAGAATCCAGACATCAAAACATGCATCCAAGATCAAAAACTAAAATGGAAAAAAAAATAATAATAATAAAATAAAAAATCATACAACCACTGAAGAGTCAATTAAAAAGGTGAAATGCCCCTCTATAAATAGGCCGGGCAGTGGGCCAGGCCTGGGGGGCTGGTTCAGGCCCAGATCTGAACTGATCGGGCCAGGCCAATTCAAAGTATTGATTTTTCCTGGCCCAAGCCCAACCCATTGCCAGCACTAATCATAGACAATGCCATCTCTGAGAAAGCAAAATAACAAACTGCTTATACGAGCTTACCAAAATTTAAAAACACAAAACAAAAGGTAAAAATATAAGTTATATAACTGCCTATGCAAGTGACCAAGAAGCTTGTAAAGTAAGAATTCCTCAAGCATTCAACCATATTCCTATGAGATGAGATATGAAAAGTGTATGCTACAAAAGAGAAACGAGCTACAAGCTGATTTAGTATCTAATTCTCCCTGGAAAAGGAACTTATACATGTATTAAACACTCCACCAGCTACTGATGGATAGTAAAAGCTAAGCATTTGGAAAGTGTAAGTTTTCAAATTCTCAACCCCTTTTCCAAACAAAGTGGAAAGCATAGCCAACTGTGTTATTAGGACATGGCACCAGTAGAACATGACTGACATCATATGAGGTTTTAACACTAAGAATTGCAGCATAAGAGTATGTGCATCAATGTTGAAGTACCGAAGGAAGAAGTAAGACTTGGTATGACAGTGGCAATCTCCGTCTATATTTGAGCCATTTGCAAGGGTCAATATTCTAGATCAAGCATCTTTATGACATCGCCCATGAGTTGTATGATGGGGTCAATAGATTCTCTCTTTATTCATTTTTTTGAGATACATCTGTTGATAGCTGCAGAACAATGACCTTTTCACACTAAAAGAAGCTATTTGTGCTGACCAGGTTGTAGAAAACTTCATGGATATACACAAAGCAAATTTAGGCCTTCCCCTTTGGTTTTTTTTCCCAGGGTCGTTTCCTTCCTCTTACTTAGGCCTTCCCCTTTGTACGGGAAACCCACTAAGCATCTTTAGGACACGGTCTTGGAAAGAATGGAGAGAAAGCTGAAGCAGGTTAGCATTAATCAAGTCGGCCCTTTCCAATCTCCCCCGTGTATGATATGTCTCTGTTTCACTACCCTAAATCAGTTATCCTCTGTACTGAGAAATTGCATAGAGACTTTCTACCGCAGGGTGGGGCCTCTAAGGGCAAGTTCCATCTGTTAGAGTAGGGGGAGGTCCGTAAGCCGACTAGGGAAGCAGAAGTGGGCATTAGCAGACTTGAGGAGATTAATTTGGCCCTCTTAGGGAAATGAGTTTGGAGGTTTGGATCCGAAGAGGAGAACCTTTGGAGAGCCGTTATCATGGGCAAGTATGGCATCTCAAGGAAGGGTTGGTAGACTAGGCAGTCCTCACTTTATTGTGCTTCCTACTGTTGGAAGTCTATTGCCAATTTGGCACCTTGGATCCTTAAGGGGATTGGGTTTTCCATTGGAGACGGGAAAAGAGTTAGCTTCTAGGATGATTTTTGGCGCAGGGATTCTTCCCTTCGATTGGATTTCCCCAATATTGCCAGCCTTTGACCTGTTAAGGATATTTCTGTGGCACGGTGTTTTTCAGATGGATTTTGGCTTCCCCTTTGCTAGCGGCATCTTTGGGATGATGAAGTGTTGGATTTTCTTTTCTTTTCTTTTCTTTTTCTTTTATTTTTCTTTTATTTTTTTTTGGAAAGATGATGAAGTGTTGGAATTATCGCACATTCTGTCACAATTAGAAGGTTATTGCCCGTCTATGGGATCTAAGAGGACTCTCTTTTGGCATCGTGACCGATTTGGGAACTTTTCAGTGTGTTCCCTTCTAAGATTGTTCTCCACCCACGCCTTCTCAGTCCAAGCGCCACATTGGGGCAGTATGGCATTACGGCGACCCATCTAAGGTGTCTCGCTTGCATGGCTATCTGGCCGCAGCAAGGTGCTAACCATAGACAACATTCGAATTGAGGCATGGTGTTGACGAATGGTTGTCTCTTGTGCAAAGTGGAAGGAATCGGTGGTGCTTTGCCTGTTCACATGAGAGCTGTGATCAGGCATCCTCTCAAATCTTCAAGATTTCTTGGGTGATGCCCAATTCCATGGAGGTTCGCTTCCTCTCATGGCACAAAGGTGGTCCTCAATGCAAGACAAGTCTAAGTGGAGGCTGGCGCTGCTTGCGGCACTCTAGTCCATATGGGGGGGAAAGAATAGCCGATGCTTCTATAATTGCAGCTCATAGTTGAGCAATGTTGTCAAAAGCGATCGTATAATCACATAATGCCATCCATATGGCATATGTGATGGTCACATATGCCATATGGATAGTATGTGATCGCATATTGCATAAAGCAGTTGCATAATGGTATATGTGATCTCATACTTACCTTTTTTCAATTTTTTTTCATTTTTAAAAAAAAAAATTCAAAAAAAAAAATGTTGTGTGGTCGCTTATGCAATTGTGCGATCGCATAAGCGATCAGGCATAAGCAATCACACAGGATTGCTTATACCAATTGATAACATTGTTGTCGAGCCAGGTGGTTTCAAAGGTGCTCTTGCTGGTTAGGGAGTGGGAGCCTCGAGGTCGCTGGGTGCTTAACTTGGCCAGTTGTTGTATTGTTTTTTTGAAAGATCACTGAAATTTCATTCAAAAAAGGGGAAAGAGAAAACAAAAGGGGGAAAGGGGAGAAGAAGAAGAAAGGACAAAATAAAACAACAGCAAAAGAAAGATAGAAAAATGGTCCGCTGAGAAGGCGGACCTTACAACGCCGAAAGAAAGAAAAAATCAGATTCCTTGAATCTGTCGTCAGCCGCTGCCCACTGAAGGAGCAAACGTTTGGCATTTGATCTGACCTTGTCCACTGGGTTTGAGATGTTGTCAAAGCATCTGCTGTTTCTCTCTGTCCACACGGCCCACCAAATAGCCAAAATCGACATTCTCCACAACCGCTTCAACACCTTGCCCAGACTGACACCATACCACACGTAAAGAAGAACATCAACTGAACCCGGATTGCACCAACTTATCCTAAAGCATTGCAGAAAATCAGACCAAATAGAAGTAATGAACGGCCAGTTGTTGTATTGTTTTTGGCCTTTGTGAGACAAATTGATTTTTCTGGAACGGGTATTTCACAGAAACTCCTTAACAGAAAAGAGGGGAAACCCATGCAATTTTTTGGAGATTCAAGAAGATTACAAAGATCTGAATGAAGGAAAATTCTCCAATCACAATTCAGAGTAATAAGGAACCTAAGAATGGCACGCCGTATGGAGTATGACAGTATGTTTTCTTGCCCTAAAGAGAGAATGCATAATTGCAAACACTTGAACCTGAAATTCAAATTTCTTTGACTTTTGTGGGGATAACCATCCAAAGCGTCTGAAGATATGAATTTAATTTTTTTTTAAAATAAATAAATAAATAAAATAGGAACCATTACCAAGACCAATCACAATCTCATATGAATCCGTAAATCACCCAAAAGAACATTCCATAGTCTGTTTAGGTTCAGAATATGCATCCCATCTTGAGCCAAGTAGCTTGAAGCAAGTAAACAAGCAACTGGAATGAAGTAATTTTCACCCCAGTAGCTGGTCTCATAGTGAAATTAGTCAAAATATAGACATGAACAGATAGATTACGTTGCAGGGGTAAGATTACATTGCAGGGGTACGACGCTTGCAACGCACGAGGAGAGAGTAGCGGAGAGAGAACAATGGAAAGGGTGCAGCTACATGCATGCGGGCCACATGCAAACAGAGAGAGAGAGAGAGAGAGAAGGGTTTCGACACTGGGCAACCCATGCCCACTTTTTCTGGTGCTGTGACCAACTTGAGCTTTATATCAATCTCATTTTGGGGATGACACCCTAACAGGAACTGGCACAACTGATGCATGGTGTGGATGCTACAGATTTATCATGGTGAACCCCATAGAGCCTTTGTCGAGCAGGCTCCCAAAAGCTACGTCTTCCATGTGGGATACAAGCAAAGAAGAGAGGCAGCTGCAGGCCATTCTCAGGAATGAATTCAAGGGGGGGGCGGCCTCAAGTTGAAGGGCTACAGGAATGAAAAAATAAAGAGGGAAGGTTTCTTACCTCTCAATGACTAATTGTAGGGACAAAAATGTCCAACATGTACTCTCATAATATATATAGTATAGATAGGTCCAAAGTGAGAAGAATGAGAAGAAATATCAAGTGCCTGTGATCAAACAACTTTCTTGTTATTCATTAATCTTGATGCTTTTTTCTCTCTCTTTTTTTTGGGGGGAAGGATATTAATTAGCCTAATGTTGGAGGACCTTTTTCCCATTTTCTATGATCCTCATCAAATAGGCATCGTATTTAATAATAGAAATAACACTACGAATATTTCCTCAACATTACCGCTTCAGGCCTACAATTCATGAAACTGCATTGTTCCATCCTGCAATAGATTAATCATGTACCAACCCATAGGTAACTCTCAAAACATTTAAGAAGCAAAAAGGCATATATCAGATAAAACAAGAAAGAATATCTTAAGGAAAAGAAAACGTATCAGATAAATAAATTTTTAAAAAAACATATTCTTACTGTCAATACGTACAATCTTAAGAATTCAATTCAAGCGTATAAGTTGAAGATGGCAATCAAACATTAGATGCAGAAAACACATGACGTGTCATATCAACTACAAAAAGGAGCACAGATATAGCATAATGATTCTTCTCAATCACCAACTGAACGTTGTTGTCCACCAAATTTTCTGAAAACATAAGTAGAATAAACAAATTCCTCACCAAGTCAACATTTGGTATATCCAGCCCACGGGCAGCAACATCTGTAGCAACTAATATATTGAAACGCCCATCTCGAAAGCCCAAAAGAGTCCTTTCCCTCTGATTCTGTGAGATGTCCCCATGTAAAGCTTCACAACTGTAACTGCGTCCCATAGAATATGCCAAGCGATCCGCATCACGTTTTGTTTGAGTGAAAACAATGCATTTCCCGCCTTTGGCATGTTCCTAACAAGTACATGCATGATGAACCAGAGCAGGAGAACAAAACAGGTCACAAAAGTAGTATAGCTAATTTAGTAGTTCTAACATTTGTGAAAGAATTATAAAGATGGATGCCAACCATCAAGCCATAAAATAATCACCGCATGAAACTGGAAAATGTTAAGAAAGAAGAATTTTAGATGCATACTGTTATTAGAGGCCCAATAATTGATGCCTTCCCATACATGTCTGATGCTACAGAGTACAAAGTGATTCCTTCTGGCAACTTCTGATCAGAATCACCAACCTATATTGCAGATTAACAGTGGGTAAGTTGACAAACATGCTGTACAATTCATGACAGTCATAAGAGTTTTCAGAACCAACAAAGGGTAAAAACTAACATTAAAGAAATCATATAACATCTAAGGAGACAGAGAGGGAGAGGGAGGTCAATGGCTTCAACAGATTGCAGAAGATTGGTGCTGCGTGTTCAACTTGCAACTTTCAAGATACCCCCAGAAAATACAATTACAATGCATGAAATGGATAAAAATTGCATGATAAGTTCAAACCAAAATATGGGATCACTGTACCATATGTAAAGCAAACAATCCAGTTCTTATCAATGAATGGCAGATCAGAAACACCAACACCATGCTCATGTTTCCATGATAGCATTTTTGTGTTTTCTACATTTTCGTATTTGAGGAATGGGAGATATAAGATACTCCATTCCTACCCTTGTTCATGTTATTCAACAAGAACTAGACAGAACGTCAAAAAATAGCAGGGGCATTCACCATTCCAGGTAATAATACTGCTTACCCTAGATACCTAGTGTCAAAATATCCTAAAGTGTCCAGCATGACAAACTCCAAAAATCTAGGTACAGGACACTTCCATGTACAAATAAAATAATTTTTAAACAAACAAATTGATAAATAGAATGTCAGGACATAGCAGTAGTATTAACTATGTCAGGTAATACTATTTTTATTTCTTATGGCTTACCCCAATGCAAACTACCATTTCCAAAAATAGAAACTTCATGTTTGCAAAGATTTTAATCATTTCAGAGACATCAGCATCATATGGGTGGTTCCTTAATCTTGCCAAGTCTAATAAAAATTTACCAAATGATAGAATGTTGCATCCCATTCATAGAATTCAATTGCAATCCAAATAACCTAAGGGCTCGTTTGGGAGCTCGTAAATGGAGATAAATGAGAAATGGAATTGGAAGTAAATGAATTGGGAGTAAATGGCTTACTCAATTGTGTTTGGATGGGAGTAAACAGGAGGAATTGGAATTCATTGTAATTTTTCAATATATTCATAGGAAAATATGTGATATCCCAAATCAGCGTTAATATCCCAAATTAGTGTACATATGTGATATTTACCAGAATGATTGTAATAAGCCCATTGAAATATATACTTTAGCTAAAAATGAGGAAATTTCAATCCTCAGGTGGGCCACAAACAAGCAACTTGCCAACGTTTTTTAACCGTCCATTTAGATGGCCAACCTTTGGACGGCTTAGAACATTCTATTACAGTAATTTAGTAATGCAGCCAATAATTGTATGGCGGGCATGTGCATAGTGACACCTTTGTTTACTCCAGTGACTATCCAAGGGAGCTCAAAAAGGCATTTCACCCCATTTACTTCCAAATCCTCTCTTTCATTCACAAGCCCATGTACTCCCATTTCATTTCATTTCCATGCATTTACACCCATCCAAACACTCCTCAAATGCCATTTATCCCCATTTACTACCAATTCCCCCCATTTACTTACATCCAAATGGCCCCTAAGCCATTTTATTTTGAGGACAGAAATGTAATGAGATTTATCTTGTGTTTGGAAAACAAAGGGGGAATATGAAATGAACTGCACGCTCACAAGATCAATAGTTAATGGATCTTTGAGGTACTTATGTGTTAGCTTTCTTATCCAGCTTGGCATTGTGGCTGAGAACAACATGCTCTGACGCTTCTGAGGTAACTTGTCCAAAATTATCTCGACATCTTCATCAAATCCGACAGCAAGCATCTGATCAGCCTCATCTAGAACGACAAATTGCACCTCTGACAAATTTAGAGCACCTCTCTTGAGCAGGTCAATAATGCGACCAGGCGTGCCAACAACTACATCAACACCATAATCAAGGGTGTTCATCTGAGATGATATGGGCACACCCCCATAAACGCATATTGTATCTAAGATTGAGGCAGATTCTCTGAATTCCTTCTCAACTTGCCGAGCAAGCTCTCTGGTGGGTGCCAATACCAATGCTAAAGGATTTCTTCCACGCCTGAAGATTTGAACAGAAAATTTAAAACTTGGTTTAAAATATGTTCTTCATCAATCACTAGACACCTGTATTACATACCAACATCAACAGTTAAAAACTTGTAAGCTGCATAATCAAAGTTTAGCCATAAACAAACCCATGCTTAGCATTGAACTGAATTATTCTGTCAATGATGGGGATTCCAAAAGCGAGAGTTTTCCCCGTTCCTGTTCTGGCCCGACCAATCATGTCACGCCCCTGCATTGCTGGTTCCAGCACCGCTCTCTACAATGTATAACAGGAACATTGTTTAGTACAATGGCCACAACTGATGGAAAAGATTCTGACTACTCAGCGATTAGGAAGTGGTTATTTTTTATTGGTAAAATTGTTATTCTGAAGCAACAAGATTGTGTATCTCAGGCAATAGCATCAAATGAAGATATTGAGGGATTTGAAACAGGGATTTACCCCCCCTCCCCCCCAAAAAAAGCAATCGGAAAATCCTTGTAATTTGTTTAGGGGCTCTTAGGGGTGAGGGATTTGGGGCAAGGACTTGTGAAATCCATGTTTCAAATCTCCCTTCTTTGTTTCTTGCCAGAGGTTTTCCAAATCCATGGATTTCCCAAATGTACACCTCCATAAATCCACGGATTTTGAACAAATCCAAATCCCCTCCACCGCAAAAACAAAAAACAAAAAAATGCAAATCCACAAAATTAGAGACTTTCTTAAAAGCAATAATAGAAATTATTGTGAGCTGCTTACAGGAGAGAATCTGTGACTCGATCATCTCCTTTTATCGTGAGCTGCTTACGGAAGAGATGGGGCCGGCCCACATTGGACAATCTTCAATTCAGTAATTCAGTCATTTACTGGAGGAAGACGCCGCTTTCCCTGAGAAACCATTTCGGGAAGAAGAGGTGAAAATGGCATCAGACTCAATGTGTGGAGATACGGTGCCGGGACCCAATAGCTTCCCGATGGCGTTCTTCCAAAAGTTTTGGAATATGGTGAAAAAAGAAGTGATGGACTTTGTGTTGGAATTCCATTTCTAAAGAGCCGGGGGCTTCCTTCGTAGTGTTGATTCCGAAAGTCGAAGGGGCAGAAAGATTGTACGACTTCCACCCGATCAGCCTCATTAGAGGGCCTTACAAGATCTTGCCTAAGCTTCTTGCCACCAGGTTCAAGGGGGTCCTCTTGAAGGTGATATCAAGAAATTAGGGTGCGTTTGTGGCACAAAGGCACAAATTGGACAACGCTTTAATTGCTCATGAATGCATTGACACTAAATACAAGATAAAAAAAAACAGTGGACTGGTATGTAAGCCTGACATTCACAAGGCCTATAATCATGTTAATTGGGGATTCCTAAATTATGTGCAAGAGAGGTTGGGCTGTGGCTGGAAGTGGAGGGAGTGGATTGGAACATATGTTAGGTCCGCTTCCTTTTCGGTGCTTGTTAACGGATCGCTGAAAGGATACTTCAGCACGCCTCGAGGTCTAAGACTGGGTGGCCCAATTTCCCCCCACTTATTCGTCGTAATTGGTGAAGCCCTTAGCATGATGTTGCAAAAATGGGAAGAAAACGGCTTGTTTTGCATATTCAAGGGGTCTTGCCAGGATGATCGCATTAGCCATCTTCAGTATGCCGACGACACATTACTGTCTTGCAAAGTGAAGGAAGAATTGGTGCACAATCTCCGTAAGATCCTAGTTTGCTTCGAGGCAGCTTCGGGGTGGAAGATTAACGTGGCCAAATCTGAAATGCTGGGAGTGCATGTCGAGAGTGGAGATCTTAATCACTTTGCAGGTATTTTGGGTTGCAAACCGGGAGCCTTTCCGTCTTCCTATATCGGCTTTCATCTATGTATTGGGAAGTCACCGAAGCACTTGTGGGATAGAGTGATTGAAAGAATTGAAAGGAAGTTGACCTCATGGAAATGCAAAACCATTTCTTTGGGAGGCCGGCTTCTTCTTCTCAAAACCGCATTATCTAACATGCCGGTGTACTTCACGTCTATGTTTAAATGTCCCAAATCAGTTTTGCATCATCTTGAGAAGCTTAGAAGAGATTTTTCTAAAAAGGCAATAATGAGGGGAGGAAATTCCATTTACTTAGGTGGGATGAGGTGTGCAGGCCGACTAAGGAGGGAGGAGTTGATCTCGGGCCATTGGCAGATATAATATTGTGTTGCTTGGAAAATGGATATGGAGATTTGGGCTAGAGGAGAGCAGCAAATGGAGAGAGTTAGTTGCTTCTAAATATGGCTACCAAGACAGGATGGTTTGTGAAAGCTTCTTCAATATATAAAGCGTCTGGGGCTTGGAAAGCTATAGCAAACACGGAACACTTGGTGCGCATAGGCATTGCCTTCGCTTTGGGAAACAGAAAGCGCATCAGATTCTGGGTTGACAAGTGGTGTGGTGATAGGGCATTGCAGGATATTTTCCCCACTTTAGCTCGCATGGCTCTTGATCGCTTTATCGTAGTGGCGAATTGCTTTTCCTCAAAAGGTGGCTCAAATAGTTGGGCCCCCCATGCCATAGGAATATGACAGATGAGGAAATTGCAGATTTTGTCAGCCTGATGGATCTTTTGCATAACCTGCCCTGATGCTCATTCTGAGGATCGGGTCATCTGGAAGTCTAACAAATATGGGCAGTTTTCTGTCAAGTCGCTTTGCAACATGCTTTCCAACTTGACCCAGAGATTGTCCATAGCTCATCCTTTCCATCACTGGTTCTATGGTGTCCCTCCTAGGGTCATAGTATTCACTTGGCTTGTGGGCAAGAAAAGAATTCTTACTATCGACAACCTTTAGAGAATGGCTCTTGTTCTCCCTAATGTTTGCTTGTTGTGCAGGGAAAATGACGAAACAATAGATCATCTATTTATTCATTGTTCCTTCGTTGTTAAGGTGTGGCATTATTTCCTATCAACCTCCAATGTGGCTTGGGTAATGCCAAAGACGGTGGAAGATTTGCTTTGGGCTTGGCACGTGGGAGGAATAGGGAATGATAGCAAAGTTGCATAGAGGCTTACCATCCTAGCGGTTTTCTAGGCTATCTGAGGAGTGAGAAATGGGAGATGCTTTCACAATGTGTGTGAATCTTGGAAATATCATCTTTAGGGTGAAGGGTATGGTGTGGGAGTAGGCTTTGTATGTAACAGGGGCACCGTCAGGCCCTTCTTCCTAGTTCTTTTTTCTTTTTTCTATGTGCTTTGGTATTGTTCTGTCTCGCTGCTCGCGAGCGTTAATAAAATTTCATTACTTTTCAAAAAATAAAAAAGTTATTCCATTGCAATAAATGCTCCCAAATCCATTTGTAGCTTAATTCCCAAACAGCAGACTTTGGGATTTATCAAATCCAAATCCAATGCAAATCCATGAATTTGACATGTTCATGGATCAACCAAAATCATATGCTCGTTTATCTAATCCCAAACAAATTGGTGGTTACAAAAAGCATGATTTTCATTTAGTTCCCACGAAGCTGTTAACCCAAAAGTGTTTTTTTTTTTTTAAGAATGTGAAAATGATATTATGAGAAAGGGACAGGCAGACCTGGAGAGGTCAAGGTGCTTCTTTGCACTACTCTCTTTCAGATCAAACAAAGCAAAGGGAGGTTGTCTGACAGCACTGAGATGGTCTTGTAAGGGCCCACACAAGGGGTTGCTCTCAACTGGTAGATAGGGAAAAACAAGGTATTTACAATCAAGGTGGTCAATAATGGCAATAGTGGCCACAAGGGCCAAAAAAAAAAAAAACACAATATTGGGCAGCAACAGGCCATTATGGCCCCTTTTTAATGGTGTTATGGCCCCATAACACATAACAGTGCCCACTCTAAGTCTGATACCGCTAAATAACTATTTTTGCATACTTGCTTATAGTAGATCACTTAAGAAGCAAATAGATGACATAGATGACATCCTCAGGCTCAAAGGCATCCCAACAACCGATGGGACTACAAAATGGCATGAAGAACTCCTCTGTTGCCACTTAAGATGCCTCTATGACGCTAATCCTTACCAAGGGAGGAAGATCAAAATTACACTTCCATATACTGGCAGGTGGGCATTACCACCTAAAGATGTATTCTTGCTTCCTAAGGGACAAGGGTGACCATCAACAATTGCTGCCCAATCTCTAAACATCTCTGAAGTTGAGATACCCCAGAATTCCTTACTGAAAAGAGCCCATTTGGTGAGACTACCACTGATTCTTAGAATGACCCCCCCAACCACCCACCCCTCAAAAAAATCATCAAGAATCTGGTTATTTCTCTCTTTCCAGATTTTACGACAGAGCACAAGGAAGCATGCGCAACAAGATCCTCTTTGTTTGGAAGTCCCTGATCCCAACTTTTAAACACTTCGTGCAATTTATTTTGGAAACCCACTGAATGTGAATATCAACATCATCATCTAAAGCTTATCCCAATTAATTGGTTTAGCTACACAAATCCTATTCCGCCGCTCCACTCTATCACGGACCACTGAATACGAAAACAAAATAGGAAAACACTACAAACAGAATTTTTAGCAATCAGAAAAATAATGGTCACCAATTATGTTAATTCTCCCATAAACTATGATGTTTATAGCAAACGAACAGCTATATGCTAAGTTCCTTATAGCCCATAACATGTCACAATCAGACTGTTATCCAACACTTTCAAAGAGCTATTGTACTCATGTCAGTATGAAAACTTCATTTTGAGTGCAAACATGAATCCACGAAGAACACATGCCTGCTGTACCTATGTAGCTTGGCATCTGAAAAACCCTGCTTTTCTGGCTCACAACTCAGTCTGCTAACTAAAACAATGTGAAGACAACACTAAAGCCTATCCAATGCGAAGATTCATCCCTTTGAAAGGCTTTTGAGAAGCTTGCAACAGATCCAGATTGATCACAGGAAAATGGAAGGATTTGCAAGCACTCATCAGACTGGAAATTCTCATTGAAGCACACATTCCAGATTCTTTCGCTTGTCGAGGGTGTTACTGTGCCATGTCCAGTGTGTGGAGTGCCACTGTTCCTCCTGGGGCGCAATCCTTCTCATGGTTATTATGAAAATATGATTCTCACTCTGGATAATTTAAAGAAGCGCCAGGTGGCATTCCCAAGTTGATGCTACATGTGTCTTATGGAGGAACAAAGCACGGATCACTTTCTACACAATTGCAGTGTAGTTAGGGAGATTTGTGGCCACGTCTTCATCTTATTTGAGATTTAAGGGCTCCCTTCCTCAAGTTATTAGTGGAGAGTGTCCACGGACGTTTACTATGAGAGGAATCATGTGGAGGATGCTGCCCTATGGTATCATGTGGGGCTTGTGGTTAGAGAGAAACAAAAGAATTTATAAAACAGGCAAGTGTCAATGCATTCTCTACAAAGAAACATTGCATTATTAGTGATTGGTTGAGCTCTCCAAAGACTGGAATTTAGGGGATGTGCTTCTGGGAAATTTTTGAGGAGCTGGAGTGGTCTTCCAAGATTGTGATGCTTAATCAGGGCTTGCTGTCATCTAGGAATCCTTCTTGCTTTTATTCATCTGTTTCATGTGTTGGAATGGCCAATGCTCAGCCACAAGACACCATACATGTACGCCAATCCAGAACTGCCCAACTTGTGCACCATAAAGTGGTCAGAACATAGCCCAAAATCACAGCCCAAGCAGTTGGCCAAAACGTGAATGGAACATGGCCCAAATCAGACTAATCGTATGATTATAACCATCCATCCAGACTGTCCCAAGTTTGTGTCCGCAAAGTGGATGTTTCCCACATTGACTGTACGATCATAACTGTCAATCTAGACAGTCTAAAGTGTTGGGCACACAGTTGATCACACTGATCATATGTTTACAACGATTTATTCAAACAATCTCAAGTTTTGAGTCCTGCAACAAACTGAACACAGCAGAAAAATAGATGAATTGGATGACCACAACCACCACTCCAGACTGTCTTAGTCATGGTTCATGCAGTTGATGTTGCATGAACCAAAGAGCTACACTGATTGAAGGATCATAACCATTGCTCGAGGAGTGGACCACGCAATTGAACACAACATGACCGGAAACTGAGACTGACAGAATGATCACAACTGTCCAATCACTGGCCCAGATGCAAATGGAAGTTACAACTAAAAAAACGATTTGGCACTCAAATGCAACTGTCAAATAATTCAGTCACCACCCACAACTATCAAAAACAATAAATTTTAAAAATAACGATGACAACAAGAAACCAAAAGAAAATCACCTGAATTGGGAAGAGCTTTGTAATCCCTTTCTTCGCCAACGCCGAGACAATCTCTTCAGCAATCCCGAGCTTGGCAATCTCAAGCCCCTCGTCTACATCTCCTGCAACCTTCCTCCCTTTCTCCTCATCCAAGAACTCATCGACCGCGTATTCCGCCCGAGCAACATCGGAAGCCTTGAAACCCAGCGCCCCGGCAGAGAAATGGAAATCTCTGCTGCGGGAACCGAAACCTAGCTTCTCGGAAGCCGCAAAGCCCGAAAGAGATCGAATATTTTCACCAGAAATGACGTTCACCGCCGCTTGAGAGGGAGAAAAATGAGTCGATTCGACTGAAATGAGCGCCGTGAGGGGATACCTCCATGGCATGGAAGCCATTGATGCGGATCTCCGGAAGAGGAGATTCATCTTGCTAGGGTTTTCGCTCTGAGTAAACCCAAGAAGAAATTAGGGTTTTCTGTCACAGAGAGGAGTGAGAGAGAGAGAGACTCTGCAGGGGGAGAGGGTTTTGGACAGAAGATAATAACGGTGTGGAAGCAGAAATGTTCAGATACACCGTTTGTATGAGAACTTCAACATACACCAGTTTTATTTTCTGCTAATGTATCGCTTCAATGGAATATCTGAGCCGTCAAAATTGTGGGCCATACAACGAAGATCATCCTGTACCACTAAAATGGAACCATTCATTCACGAGAAGGCCTCATGTCCAACCGGTTGGACTATAAGTTACAGTCCACCCAGTGGATAACTTTTAGCCTTTCATTTATGTTTGACATCCAGCCCGTCCAATAAGCGGGCCCTATACTGATAATTACCTAGGGAAGAAATAATCCATATCCGCTCGTTCAGTAGACCATATTTGTATTTTTACTATTTATCAACAGGTACATTTTTTAACAATGTGGTCCATCTGATATGTATATACGGCTGATTTTTTTCTATTATTGATCCTCATCATGGGACCCACCTATTGGAAGGGTTTGATTTTAAATTCGTTAATTAGATTAGAAGTTGTCAGCTGCATGAACGGTACCTTGGGGTCCAACCAGTTGGACCTGAGACCTCCTAATCATTCGTTTATTAGGTGGACCCAAGCGTATATCGATTTGGACCATCCGTGTACCTTGATTTCAACTGTGATGCTGCCTGATGAATGGACGGTCCTGGTTTTTCGCCCCTGGTGATCTTTACGATACGGCCCACCATTTCCACGTCTGGGATGTAACTAACGGTTGACAGTTTGGGGGAATGGAAGTGTTGTATGTTAGAGTTCCCATACAACATCGCATCTGAACATTTCTCGGGCGAATATACTGAGAGCGGATTGCATGTGCCCCCGGCACAGAGATACACCTGTGGCCGGAGCTGTGTGGGGTCCATAGAGATGTCCATATGTTTTTAAAGCCTAAAATCGGATAGGATTCTAAAAATCAAGAAGATCCAAAAGTCAGGTGGGCCATACCAACAGTTGGTATTGAACGCCTGGGCTGACAGAAGTTTTATATTAGGATGATATTTGAAACTACGGTTTATCTGAGTGGTAATAAGCATATGAACTGTTTGGATGGCATATAAACAACATGGTCAGTTCCAGGAAGGATTCAACAGTGGACGTTACTATTCACACTGTTTCGTTTATGCTGGCCCACCTGAGTTTTTGATCGATCTAATTTTTAGAATCCTAACCTACCGTTGTATTTAAAAACATATGGAGGGAGTGGATTTTTTCACATACACCTCTTTGGGCCCCACACATCCCTAGCACAGGTATACGTCTCTACCCTGGTCATAGGCAATCTGCTCTCGAATATGCTCCTTATAAGAGATAAAGCGATTCACGTGGGTAGAAATTGAAGATGTAAATCTCTACGCATGTGGCACAAACACACGTAGGATCCTGGCTACATACTAAGTGGAGCTTTATGCGAAACATGCGTTGTCCCAAAATTTAGGCTAATATTACTTAGGGTTGGACAGAAGTATGAAATAAATATATGTTGCAACTGGTTTTTTTTATTACCGTCCATTTTCCTAGTGTGATTATGCTCACCTGATTAGTAGATTTGTCTAATTCTTTTGTCAGATCATATCAATGGCAGTTATTAACTAATCAACGGTTCAAATTTCTCGATATTATGCCAATTTGGCAATATTTGCACCGTTATTCATCCAACCTGTCCAGGTGCAATGCACTGAGAGATCTCATAAATTACAGGGGCTCGAATTGCATAGTGTAGCACACACCACCGATATGTGTTGACATGGAAAAGCTATATGTGTTATATCAACGTCGTCCATTTACTTTCTGATCATTTTAGAGCATAAATCCAAAGATGAGGTAGATACAAATCTCAAGTGAACCACGCCACAATCATGGAGATATAACTCCTAGCATTGACAGCTTCTTCAACCTGTTCAAGTTTTGGATCAAGCTGATATTTACCATTAGGTTTCAAAGTAGTAGGTGTCATTGTAGTGTGGTCCACTTGAACTTTGGATTTGCCTCATTTTAGGCTCTCTTTTTTTTCTTTTTTATTTTTTTAAGGCACACACATCCAATAAACTCACGTCGTAGTGGGATTTCACCACCTATAGGTACTTGAACCCTTGACCAGGCATTGAAACTCGTAAGAGTCTACCACCAGTGCAAGAGTAAGGAGCCTCATTTTAGGCTTATACCCTAAAATGAACAAGCCAAATAAATAAGTACTATGGATATACCACATACTCTATAATAAGGCCCACAAAACTTTGCTATGTCAACACATCATTGAAGTCAATGGCATGTGCTGCACTATACAATCTAAGTCCCATGGGTGCTCATTTGTTGCTTAATCATCTTAAGCGCTACTTAACTATCTTAAGTGGGCCAATGGTTGAAGTATTAGGATCTTCTAATCTTGATAACATTTTGCAAAATGGTGAATCTCATTTTGTATTTTATGAGTTTCATATACAAAAATCAATGATTTTTATTCAAAGTTGACCATTGACTAATGCACACCAGTGTCAGTTTATCTTAACCACATGATTATATGTTAAAAGTACATTGCAATAATCTTTTCACAGTTAACTTATTTATTTTATTAGGAATAACAATAATATATAAAAGGTGATGTGTAGAGAATCTAATGTGTATGCATGTTAATAAATTAATAAATATCTTCATATAAAAAAATATTCTAATTTACACTAATATCTCCATCAAACTCAAGGTTCTACGAAATGAACAATTAAAGTTTGAAAAGTATACTAAATATTTAGTTAAAAAATCAAATGAATGGTTTAATAGTAAATAAATACCCCACAATTGTAGTGAGGCTTATTTGATGACTATATTGGTTGCACACACATAATACGGAAAATTGGAAGAGCATATATACATGAAGCACCCAAAAGGCTATGAAGTACAATGAGTGGAGAACAAGCTTTGCAGGTTAAATAGGTTGTTGTATGGCATAAAATAGTCACCTAGACAATGATATAAAAAGTTTGATTCTTTCATACTGAGTTATAAATTTACTATGAGTGAATACGATCCCCGTGTTTATTATCATATATTGAATGATGACAAATTCATCATCAAGGTATTGTATGATGATAACATATTGATCATTAGTCATAGCATGTCTGAAATGAATGTATTGAAAACTTGATTATCAGAGACATTCGATATAAAAGATCCGAATGCTACAAAGAGAGTTCTCGGTATAAATATTCATATAAACGAGAAGATGAGCAGGCTTTGGTTATCACAGGCATAATACCTTAAAAAGTATTGATCAAGTATAGGATAGACAAAGGTAAAGCCGGTAACGTTCCCTACACGGCTCACTTTAAGCTTTCCTCATAACAATGTCCAAAAACAGATAATGAAAATCATAATATGTTTCGTATGCCTTATTCAAATGCAGTTAGCAATTTAATGTATGTCATGATCTGTACTAAACTAGATATTTCATAGGCAGTTGGTGTTATAAGCAGAGACATGTCTAACCCCGGAAAGTAACACTGAGAAACGGCGAAATAACTACTTCGATATATTCGAGGTACAAAATATTATATCTTAACTTTTAAAAAGACAATAGCTAAGTTAGTTGGGTATGTAGATTCAGATTACGCGGACAGTGTGGAACTTCAGGTTGCTCATTTATGTTAGCGGGTGAAGTAATCGGTTGAATGTCTAAGCTTCAATATGTGGTGCTCTTTCCACAATTGAAATGGAGAATATGGCAGTAACGGAGGCATTCAAGGAAGGAATTTGGTTGAGAGGCATGATAAATCAGTTGGAGCTTCAGCAGAAGGCCATGCCGGTTAATTGTGACAACGAAAGTGTTATTAATTTGGCTAAAAATTCGGTTTGTTACTCACATACTAAACATATTGATGTTCGTTGCCATTTTTATTCGATGGGTGCTTAAGGAAGGAGGCATAATTCTAGATAAGATTCATATTAGCGTGAATCTAGTAGATATGCTCACCAAAGTGGTTTTTGTAGAAAAATTCAAGTTATATGCGACTTCTCTGGGTTTGACGAAGGCATAAAAGGAGGATGAAGTTTTATACGAGAAGCTATGATTGAACTATGATGCAGGGCAGAGATGACAGAATGGGTCAAGAAGCTACATGATTGAAGATTGAATACATGGTGAGAATTGTTATTTTTTGTCTTAAATCAATTCAGAAACAAGTTCTGTCAATACCATCGACAGACCATTTGATGCCATCGAATAACTGCTTGATCCCATCGAGAATTTTAGTATTTTTTCAAGTTGATTGTTAGACTAATTAGGTACTTGCTCGATGCCATCGAGACCCATCGAAGTGCAATTGAGGAAATATGATTTTTCATATTTTTATCTTTGGACTGTTTTGGTATTTTTTTAATGTCATCAAAGTGGCATTAATGTCATCAACGGTATGTCGATGTCCCATTGGAAGTGTCATTGAGCGTATTGCAAAATTACGCAAAATTGTGAATATGCAATATTTGTTTTCGATTTCGATTGTGATTATTCTTAAAGCTATATATAGGAGTGTAATCGGGATCGGGGTGTATCCAAGAACTTTTTAATTTGTTCCTGAGGTTTCAAGAGTGTAGCTTGGGTTGATTCGAGGTTGTTTGGATCGAGTATTCTCCAAACTCTTCTAATTTCTACTTTTATAGTGATTATATGTCGTTTTGTGCTGTGGTTTTTTTCTTGCAAAGGTTTTTCCACATTATATGTTTGTGCCGGGGGAACATGCAATATACTCTCGAATATGCTTCTTAGAAAAGATAAAGCGATTCGCGGCAATAGAACTTGAAGATGTAAATTTCCGCACATGTGGCACGAACACGTGTAGGATCCTGACTATGTACTAGGTGGGGCTCTATGCGAAGCATGTGTTGTTACAAAATTCAAGCTGGTAATAATTAGGGTTGGACAGAAGCGTGAAATAAATATAGGCTGTAGGTTATTTTCTTTATAACTGTCCATTTTCCTAGTATGGTTATGCTCACCTGATTAGTAAATTTGTCTAATTCTTTTGTCAAACCATATTCATGGTTGTTCCTAACTAACCAATGGTTCAAATTTCTCAAGATTATGCCAAATTGGCATTTGCACGGCTATTCATCCAACCTATCCAGGTACAATGCACCGAGAGATCTCATAAATTACATGGGAGTCGAATTGCATAGTGGAGCACACACCACCAATATGTGTTGACATGGAAAAGCCATATGTGTTATATCCACGTTGTCCATTCACTTTCTGATTTTAGAGCATAAATCTAAAGATGAGGCAGATCCAAACCTCAAGTGAACCACACCACAAAAATCATGGAGATTTAACTCGTAGCATTGACAACTTCTTCAACCCACCCAAGTTTTAGATCAAGTTGATATTTATATTTTTATTTCATCATGATTTTTTGTGACCTTAAGAACAAATTAGATAGTAAATAAATATTACGATAGACCATAATAAGGTTTCAAAAGTAGGTATCATTGTACTGTGGTACACTTGAACTTTAAATCTGCCTCATTTTAGGTTTTTTTTTTTCTAAACACGGGTACACCCCATAGACTCACGTCGTAGTGAGATTTCACCACCTATGGGTACTCGAACCCTTGACCAGGTGTTGAAACTCATAAGAGTCTACCACCAGAGCAAGAGTAAGTACCCTCCTCATTTTAGGCTTATACCCTGAATTGAACAAGCAAAATAGGTAGGCACCGTGGATATACCACATACTTTATAGTTGGGCCCACAAAACTTTGCTATGTCAACACATCATTGAAGTCAATGGTGTGTGATGCACTATACAATCTAAGTCCTATGAGTGCTCATTTGCTACTTAATCATCTTAAGCGCTACTTAACCATCTTAAGTGGGCCAATGGTTGAAGAGTTAAGATTTTCTAATATTGATAACATTTTGTGAAATTGTAAATCTCATCTTACATTTTATGAGTTTCATGTGCAAAAATCAATGATTTTTATTCAAAGTTGACCGTTGACTAATGCATACCGGTGCTAGTTTGTCTTAATCACATGATTATATATTAAAAGTAAATTGCAATAATCTTTTCACGGCTAACTTATTCATTTTATTATGAATAACAATAATATATAAAAGGTGATGTGTAAGGAATCTAATATATATACATGTTAATAAAATAATAAATATATTTGTATAAAAAAATATTATAATTTACTCTAATATCTCCATCAAACTT
Source organism: Magnolia sinica (assembly GCF_029962835.1). Lineage (NCBI taxonomy): Eukaryota > Viridiplantae > Streptophyta > Magnoliopsida > Magnoliales > Magnoliaceae > Magnolia > Magnolia sinica. The sequence continues at coordinate 3,330,430 of NC_080584.1, read as the reverse complement.
AAGGTTCTATGAAACAAATAATTTAAGTTTGAAAAGTATAGTAAATATTTATTAAAAAATCAAATGAATGTTTCAATAATAAATGAACACCCCCACAATCCCGGTAAAGCTCATTTGATGACTGTATTGGTTGCATACACATAATACGAATAATTGGAAGAGTATATATACATGAAGCAACCAAAAGGTTATGAAGTCCAAGAGGCAGAGAACAAACTTTGCAGGTTAAATATGTCGTTGTACGGCCTAAAATAGTTGCCTAAACAATGATATAAAAAGTTTGATTCTTTCATGTTGAGTCAAAAAATTACTATGAGTAGATACAGTAACTGTATTTATTATAGTACATTGAGTGATGACAAATTCATAATCATAGTATTGTATGATAATGACATATTGATCGTTGGTCATAGCATGTCTGAGATAAATGTACTGAAGACTCGGTTATCAGGGACATTTGAGATAAAAGATGTGAAGGCTACAAAGAGAGTTCTCAGCATAAATATTCATAGAGACGAGAAGATAAGCAGACTTTGGTTATCACAGACATATATAATACCTTAGGAAAATATTGATTAAGGCAAAGCCGGCTAGTGTTCCCTACGTTGCTCACGCCAAGCTTTCCTCATAACAATGTCCTAAAACAGATGATGAAAAACATGATATGTCTCATGTGCCTTATTCGAATGCGGTTAACAATTTAATGTATATCATGGTTTGTACTAGACTGGATATTTCATAAGTAGTTAGTGTTGTGAGCAGAGACATATCTAACTCCAAAAAGCAACATTGGGAAGCGATGAAATGACTACTTTAATACATTTAAGGTACAAAAGACTATGTCTTAACTTTTAAACAGAATAGGGCTAAGTTGTTAGGTATGTGGATTTAGATTACGCGGGCGGTATGGATTCTAAAAAGTTGACTTTAGGTTATTCATCTGTGCTAGCGGGTGGAGCAATCAATTGGATGTCTAAGGTTTAATATATGGTGACTCTTTCCACAATCGAAATAAAGAATATGGTAGTAACAGAAACATTCAAGAAAGATGTTTGGTTGAGAGGCATGATAAATCAGTTAGGGCTTCAGTAAGAGACCATGCCGGTTAATTGTGACAACGAAAGTGCTATCAATTTGGTTAAAAAATCGGTTTATCACTCACATACTAAACATATTGACGTTCGTCACAATTTTTATTCGACAGGTGCTTAAGGAATGAGTCGTGACTCTAGATAAGATTCACACCAGCGCGAATCTAATAGACATGCTCACCAAGGTGATTCTTGCAGAGAAATTCAAGTTATGTGTGACTTCTTTGGATTTGGCGAAGACATAAAAGGAGGACAAAGTTTTGCACGAGAAGCTATGATTGAACTCTAATGTAGGGCAGAGATGAGAGAAGAGGTTAAGAAGCTATAAGATTTAATATTAAAGACATGGCAGAGGTTTGTATATTTTTATGTCTTAAATCAGTTCATAAACAGGGTTTGTTAATACCATTGATAGACCATTCGATGTCATCGAGCATTGCTCGATGCCATCGAATAGTTGTTCGATTCCATTGAGAATTTTAGTATTTTTTTTTTCAAATTGATTGTTGGACTAATTAGGTACTCGTTCGATGCCATCGAGACCCATCGAAGTGCAATCGAGGAAATTTGTTTTTTCATGTTTTTGTCTCTAGAATGTTTTGATATTTTTTTAATGTCATCGACGGTATGTCGATGTACCATCGGAAGTGTCATCGAGCGTATTGTAGAGTTACGTAAAGTTGCGAATATACAAGATTTGTTTCCGATTTCAATTGTGATTATTACTAAAGCTATGTATAGGGGTGTAATCAGGATCGGGGTGTATCTAAGAGCTTTTTAATTTGTTCCTAAGGTTTTAAGGGTGTAGCTTGGGTTAATTCAAGGCTGTTCGGATTGACTATTCTCTAGAATCTTCAAATTTCTGCTTTTATAGTGATTATATGTCGTTTTGTATCGTGAGTTTTTTACAAGGGTTTTTCCATATTAAAATTCATTGTACCTAATTAGTGCGATTGAATTACTTCATTTTATTCATCTCTACGTGCTTCCGCGGTCCCATAATAATAATAAGTTCCTATATGATTTTTAGTAAAATTGGATAGTATTAATCACAAGTAAAATAGACAATTATTCCTTTAAAACCTTTAAGAGAATCTTACTAATAGAATACATAAGAATACTAAAACATATTATTTGTTGCCTTTCATAAGCAAAAAAGTGTAATAATAATGAGATATGATATAATGAGACCTAATTCCATAATTTATTAGCGTGTTTGGAACATAATAATATAACCCACCAATAAAATTTCAAAAAAATGAATAAATAAAAGGAGTTGCCACTAACAAAATGTCTCAAATATATAGAAGGTTAAAATCCATTTGACCACATAACTCAATGATTAAGATAAATAGTTTTATTCAAATAATTCCACCCATTTAACCTTCCAAATACTGATAAAAGGCCCTGGTTATGAAAAAGGAAAGTGTAAAGTATATTTTCTGCTTACACTTCTACATAATTTGTAGTCAGTGAGATTTATATTTTTGAGATTACAATTCCCACAAAAGAACACAATTTATTTAAAAGCACCAATGTATGATGCGATAATACATGTGAACGTGCTGCACTTGTTCAAGATCAAGGCCACCTACAAATGGGAGACAATCACATTCGTTCTACGAATTGTAATTGCTGTACTTTTTAGTCATGTAGGTCCCACAGCGATGTACATGCCATCAAACCGTCCATCAAATGATCTCAACTATGCATAGGTCTGATTCCCAAGCCTAATCATAACTAGGGTGGGCACATCATAGGAAACTACATGAGATGTTAGTTTCACACCATTTAAGATGGACGTGAATTGCTTGTGTCCCCAGCCACGTAAAGTTTATGTGGTCATCGGCTATGAGAAGCCGATTGCATGCTGAGTAAACTCTGTGGGTCCCACCGTCATTCATGCGTTGTATCAACTCTGTTCATCCGTTTTATCATATAATTTCAGGGCTTTAAATAATAATAAAAAAATCATATCCAAAGCTCCAATGGACCACACCACTTGAAACAGCATGAATTGAAGTCTACCATTGAAAAGTTCTTGGAGGCCCACATAAGTTTTAGATCAAGGTGATATTTTTGTTTTCCCTTCATCCATGTTTTTGTGATCTTATGAACAGTTTGGATGACAAATAAACATCACTAGGGCATTAGAAAGGTTTCAACGGTGGAAATCAATACTTCCACTGTTTCCTTTGGTATGGTCTAGTTGAGATTTTGATATACTTTAATTTTGGGCTCAACCCTTAAAATGATTTGCAAAAATGGATGGACGGCGTGGATAAACTGTAACACCCCTTTTTTATAATGGTGGGTTCCACCATATCCTTTGGTGTAGCCTACTTGAACCTTGGATCAACCTCATTATTGGGATAATGCCCTAACTTGATCTGGAAAAATAAATGGACAGAGTGGATTTTTCATAAACATCATGAGTGGGCCCGACTGTGTTTTTTTATTTTTAAATACAATAAAAAAATAAAACAAAAGTGACGTGCTTGTGCGCGTCACAAACCAATCCCACTTTCCAATTTTTTCTCTCATCTCATTCTTCTCCGTAATACAACTGTAAACCCAAACCTATCTTTGACCATCAACCCACCATTAGCTCCGGCATCAGATTTCAACTGAAAATAATGCCGACTCTTCTTCACACTTGACGAGAGATGTGTGACATTTGCAAGCTTCCAACCACAATACCCACCAACCAAGTTCATTGAAGCTTCAAAATCTACATTCCTTTAACCTCGTGGAAATCATCTGAGCCATCTAGAACAAAGGGCACATTGAGATCTATCTTATACAAGAATCCTCCATTGAAGACCGCGACATCTCCTTTGTCAAGTAGTCACCGCATGATCTACATGAAGCACTATTTCATATTCAAATCAGAAGTCATCTGGGCCGAAATGGACCGCATTTGTATCGATCTTAGATCTTCTCGCCTAATCCAGCCATATATGGGATATGTCACACTAAATTAGGTAGGTGATTTTCCTTATTGAAAACACTACATTATTATATACTTTCATTTTATTAATTATTTATTTCATATTGTTAATTAAAGACATTTAATTTTGGTTTTACATGATGTAGAATGCATATATTTGATTTCTAATATGTGGAAGAAATTCATTTGATTATTGTTAAATGCTTTTAATTATATTATGGGTGTTCTGCCCTGAAAGGACCATTATGTTATTTTGATACGGGTGCTCTGTCCAGGGTCATTCCCGAAAGGATCAGCACTGTATGGGTGCTTTGCCCAGGGTCATACTCAAAAGGATCGGCACGGGTGCTCTGCCCTGAGCAATTCTCTAAAACGATCAGCACACACGGGTGCTCTGCCCAGGGTCATACCCGAAAGGATCGGCGCGGGTGCTCTGCCCTGGGCAATTCCCTAAAACGATCAACACACGCGGGTGCTCTGCCTTGGGTATTTACCCTAAAAGTTTATTCACTAGGTGCTCTGCTGATGGTCATTCCCTAAAAGGATCAACACCGGTGCTCTGTCGAGGGTTATTCCCTAAAAGGATCAATACACATGGGTGCTCTGCCCTGGATTGACTCAAAAAGGATTTTAGATGACTTGTTATTGTTGTCATGTAAAATGTTGATTCAAAACTCGCAATTAATCCTATTTATTTTATTGCGTTGTATTTGTGTTAAAGTAAAATTTTCAATTTTGGGAATGATGTGACCCTACGAGCCGTCGCGCTCACACCTTTATAGATTATTTTGTAGGGTCTGTGTATGAAGAATCAATTGAACAAGATTGAAGACTCTTTTTTTTTGTTTATTTGGGAATTTCTTAAAATTCAATATATGTTGTTATTATTTATTTTTGAATGTCAATGTAATTGAAGATTCAAGGATTGATTAGTGGATAATATTTAATAACAATGATTAGTATCCTTTTAGTTGCACTGATTGTCTTGAAAATGCATGAAAATAATGTAAGTTATATCGCATATTTTATTTAAACTTGACTCACAGTCCTGAAATTCGGGTTCAGGCCTGGCCAACTCGGGTTCCGAATTTCGGGCGTGACATAAACCGCATGAATTTACAGTAGGCCTAACAAAGTTTACTCAGTATGATGAGAGCGTACCAATCAGATTTCTCAACTATGTAATGTGGGGCTAAAGATATGCCCATGAGAAATCCAGTCCGCACGTCAGTTGCTCATGCTCACAAAGGAGAGGAATAAAAAAAAATTCAAGCAAACCCGAAATTAACATGGGCCACAGATGGAGCCCATCATAAAATATCAATTGAAAATGCTAACTGGAAATACTCTGATGCTCTAAGTCATTGTAAAGTTATAGTGCTCCTAGCTTTAATGGGACATTTAGATAGTCCAATCCATTCGTCTAGACCATTCATCAACCCCAACACACGTTTCATGGTAACGTGACAAATATAAACACGGACTGTCAAAATCATCTGTACAAAAAATAATTCCAATCAACAGTCTAATCCATCTGATGTGCAAGGACCATCAAGGATGGGTTATGTTTTTTTAAAAAAAAAACGAGTATTGTCAAGCAATCGTAGCCATCCGATCCATGACTTGGGAAAAGGTACGGCTATATAAAATAAGGCCCAATCAAGCATGCATTAGCTCATTCCATGGTCCCTAACTAATAGTTGGACGGTCCAATAGTTCAATCTGAACTGTCTATTAAGTTTAGAATGTATTTTATGGGCAGCCCATCTGATGTGCATTTTAGATCATCCATGGATGTACACTGATGCGATGGTGAACTCCCAGCACATGACCCAGACCAGCTTCACTTCATATCTATTTACACAGCACATGCATCTTCCATGTAGAACATTGGTTTAAAATTTTAAAAATCTATTTCTTTGAGCATGTGGGGCCCACAGGATAAATGAATGGATTAGGAAGTGGGAATCAGGGATTTGATTAATTTTTGGGGTGTACCTGATTGGGACTGGGCCCAGCTAACTTTTTTGGGCTTGGGCCGTACATATTTGGGCCTATTGCATAATAGTGGGCCCCACCTAACTCACCCTCTAATCCTAGCCAAAGATTGTTCTAACCATCTTTTGTTCATTGATTCAGTGGTCTGGCTTGTCTATGAGTCATCAGTCTGATTTTTGACCCAGCTGATCTTCATGACCTGGCCCAACTTTTGGACGGCTCAGATGTTTTACACAAGTGACACATCCGCGGTAAGATAGGTTGGGTATGACATGGATTGCATTTGATCTACTTTCTAGTAAGTGAACAGAGCAAACTAAAATACACTTGGATCATCTTAGATTTAAAGGCCAGCTTTGATCAATGGCATTGGATCAACATGGGACGTTCATATTAGAAACCCAACATAAGGCAAGTGGGCCAGTGGGCCCAGGCCTTCCATTACTGGGTCCCATCTAGCTGGCCCAAGTTTGAAAAATCACACCCAAATAAATGGAAAATAGCAACAATTTTCATGGGTATTCTTTAGTAATCATGAATAATTATCATATTAAGAACTGACCGCCTGCATCAAGCTCGGCTCGGTGCAGCTTAGACACTAGGCCTAGATTTCAAACCTGGGCCCAGTTCTCGGGCTGATTTTAGGGACCAAGCTCTGGCCTACAGGGCTGGGCAACCCAACTTATCACCACCCCTCGTAATGGGTCAGGTGAACCACATGGCCTGATGAGCCCAACCCAGTTTTGGATTGGGCTTTTGAACCTATTGACTTAGCCCATGGGCTGGGCTTGGTGCATTCATGACCCTATCAGATTTTGGTCTGGGCTTGCACTCAAGTCACTTTAATCTGGTCTAGCTCAATGACCTGACTTCATATGTGTCTTGTAACCTAAAAAATATGCCATTCTAATCATTGGTAAACCCATGAATCTTGGATGTTGACAATTGACTTCCTCGTGCATGTGTGGCCCACTTGATCAACGGATAGATTAGGAACATTCAAGTAGGAAAAAAGGATTTTATCAATTTTCAGGCCCGTTATGATTTCTGGCCCAGCCAAACTTTTCATGCTTGGGCTTGGCCTGGCCTTGGAACCTAAGTGTTCGGTCGGTCTAACCCAACTCAAGCCCATAGCCATACCTAATCTTGAGTAGAGTTATACATGAGTTGAGTTAGCTTCGTCAGCTTCCTCGTCTTTACTTGGAAAAGCTCGACTCACCTCGGCTCGAAACTACATTCAAACTGAGTCGAGCTGGTTTTTAGAGTTCGGAAAATTTCAAGACGAGTTTGAGTTTGCTCGAGCTCAAACGCCAACTCGAATGAACTCGGATCAAATCAGCTTGGTGACTTGGTCATTTTGATTTTGATATTGCTCACCAAGTATTTGATGAAATACCTTAATGAAGTTTTGTTCTTTGGACTGCCCCTCATATCAGGGTATTATCAAAATGAGTATTTAAGAAAAGATTAAAGAGATAAATCCTTACACGCAAAAAAGCTTTGCATTATAGGATTGCCCTTGATTTTGACATTGCTTATTGAGTGTTTGATAAAATGCATGCAGGGCTCTCTTACTGATTTGCATTAAAGGCATAGAAAATTGAATATGCAATTTATGTATTCAAAAAAATGTCACACAGCCTCAAACTTGTCTTGAGCTGGCCTAAGCTGCTGATGGAACCGATCTGAACTGTCTTGTTAGGCTTGAGGACCAAGTTGAGCCAAGTTCAAATTGGGATTTGCTGCTGGTTGAGCCGAGCCAAGCCGTGCCAATCTCGACTCGATTCAACTAATATACAACTCTTATCTTGAATGGAGTTGCAACCTGGCCCAACTCGGCCGAGTCACCCCTATTTTCAATTTGAGTCAGACAACTGAGTCAACTCGGACTATATGCATCTGACTCGTAAAAATGAATCATCAATCAATGCACACCATCCTTTAAAGGGTAAACATAGAAATATAAATTCAGAAGGCATTGAAAAATGAGTAGTACCATACAACCGGTTGTAGGTGATAATTCTCTAACCGTCAGTGCACCCATATTTAAAGATGGTTGGCTTTGGCTATAGCCAAGCAGCATTTCAAATTTCAAAATTTCAAAAGTCCATTTTAAAATGAGTGTTAAGATTCCCGCCCGCCATCTAGAAACATAGATTTTAAAATTTCTCGGGGATAAAAGTGGAGATTGAACGCCTGCCATTGAAATTTTTTTTTTTTTGCTTCATCCCGTTCTGTGTGACCTTATCAATGGATTGGATGTAAAATAAACATGATGGTGGGCCGTAGGAAGGTTTCAACGGTGGATGTCAGTATCCTCTGTGGTGTGGTCCACATGAGCTTTGGATCTTCCTCATTTTTTGTCTTATGCTCTAAAATGAGCAGGAAAAACAGATGGACGGAATAGATAAAACACTGCATCACGGTGGGTGCTGCAGATTGATTCAGGCAATCCACGTCCGATCTTAAGGTGTGCCCTCGGATTGCGTCCTACTCCCTTCCGTCTATAGCCACGAACGGGCAGTTCTGTAGGTGGGCCCACCGTGATGTATCTGTTTATCCATGCCGTCCATCCCTTCTCTCATATTATTTTAAGGTATGAACACAAAAAACAAGGAAAATCCAACGCTCAAGTGGACCACACGACAGATGAATCTTGCATTTAATGTAACCCAATTTTATTATTTAGGTCCACTCGAGCTATGGATCTGCCTCATTTCTATACACATACCTTAAAATGAACTGAGAGAAGGGATGGACGGTGTGGATACATCACGGTCGACCCACCCAAAGAACTGCTCGTTCATTGCCAGAGACTGACAGGGTAAGACGCAATCCACGCCCTTGTTTGGGGCCCGAGTCACATAGGTGGGTCCCACCATTGGAACAGCAGAAGATGGTGCTCAAAACCTTCAAATTCACGTGTTGTGACTCACCTGACCTTTCGACTGGTCTGATTTTTTTGGGCATCCGTTCATTCAGGTGGTCCACACTTTTTTTTTTTTTTTCCTACATATATTTTTGGTAATGTGCTTTTGTAATAGAGGGATGAGAGAGATGGCTACTCCTTGAAGCTTCCTTCATGGACCACCAAAAAAAAGTAAATCAATGGACCACACCATCTTAAAATCAAAGATCTTACACTTTAATTCAAATGAAAACAACCACAAAAGGACAAAATCAAAGATGAAGTATTGGTGGGCCACCACCCCATGCGCGTGCATCTATGGTACATGCTGTGTACATTTATACAGAGGTGTGCTGATATGACACCAGCACCACCGATGTGGGGCCCACTTCAACTGGATCTACCCCATCCATCGTGTTATTCTCCTTATTTTCACCGTAAAACAAAAATTCAAGCTGACCTAAAACTTAGGTGGGCCGCAGGGAATGATGTAAAATCATGATTAAGAGTTCTAAATTCCAGTGGTGTGGCCCACCTGGGATTTTTACTGGCGTATTTTTTTTGTTGGTGTGTCCATTTATCCTAGTGGGTAGCGATGTATGGATTAGATTGCATAGACACAACACGTTGGCCCGAGTAACAGTGAGATGGCTTTTTTAGGTTGGGCGTTCGGTCCTAACCGTTCCTTGTGGCGTTGCCCACCTGAGTTTCTGTTGGGACTTTTTGTTTGCCCCCTGACATCAAAGGATGCATCTAATGGACGGGTTGGATCTGATGCACGGTTGATGTGGCTCCTTATAAGCTGGTTGTGGTATACAACTCATCTGCACCATTCAAAGTATGGGCCTCATGGCCCAAAAATCACATTAACTAGACCATCCATTGAATCAGGATAGTCGATGGTTTATAATCATTCATTTGATGACCATTGGATGGTTTGGATTGTTCGATGGATGGGGCTTTTGGACTGTTCTCATCTATGGCGTGACACAAAATGGACGGTCGAGATTGACTTGCATGCTAAAACATGATGATGGTGCCGGATCTTAATCCAAAAATCTTTTAGGGTGTTTGTGTAATTTGTGTTATTTGTCTTAGCTTTTAAATTACACAACCGCCAAAATCATTGCTAATAAAGAGAGAATTTAAAAGAATTCAAATGGAGAGATATAAAGATGAAAGCAAAACATTGGATGACACTTCAAAAAGGAAGATGGAAGATTTAAAGAAAAGAAAGCCCGAAAGGGTTAAAGTACGGTCAAAAGGTGTCCACATCATCATCTGGTCACTTCAACTTGTTGGGTCCATTTGGAGGAAAGGGCGCCAGAACTTTTCATAAATTAAGCTAGGTGGGGCCCAGCAATATGTATATGTGACATCCATTCCATTCATCATTTTCGCTAGATTATGCAAGAGTATGAGACTAAAAATGAAGTAAATTGAAAACTTAAATAAGCCACACCACAAGAAAGAGTGGAGATTGGTAATGGCCGCCATTAAATTCTTCTTACAGTCCGGCAAAATGTATATATGCCATCCAAACCATGGTCATATCTTTTTCCTAACTATCTTTTTGTGGGCCACTTAGTGAAGAATTGAGATTGTTTAACTTGGAAGACCTTCAAAAATTGGGGCCCATTAATTCATATATTTATCTTATCAACATGTAAGTTAATTCATGATTCACCTAAAAATTTAATGTATAGTTAATATAATATATATATATATATATATATATATATATATATATATATATATATATATATATATATATATAAAAGAAATCTACAACAAAATCATTGCACTACATGATAACAATCATGTGGTACTACAAATGGATGTGAATTGCTTGTTATGGGACCCAACATGATGTATGTGTTATATTCACCTTGTTCAGCTATTTCGCTGGCTCATTTTAGGACATGAACCCAAATATGATCCAAATCCAAAGCTCAAGTGGATCACACTTTGGAAAATAATAGGGAGTGATCAGTCAAAGGCCTAGAATTTTTTTGGATTAAGCTGATTTTTCCCCGCTTCATCCAAGTGGGAGTCACCTAATGAATGGGTTGGATTGCACATGAACATTGTAGAGGGCGCTAGTAACATTTCAATAAACTGCACCATTTCCCCCCACTATTGCTTGTGATATGGTCCTGGTTGTGATATAGTCCACTTGAGATTTGGATTTGCCTCATGTATGGCTCTTGTACCGAAATGATCGGACAAAATAAATAAATGGTATAGATATAACACATTCATTATGATGGGTTTCATGAAACTTAATGGGTGTTTAATTTTTCAATTCCTTAGTAAATATCAATAAATAGCTTATTATTTATATTTATTTCCATTGGATAATTAAAGAGTATTTTTACCTTGAAATTCGGTTGTAAAAGGTTGATTTAAATTTGTGAATTCTATTGTGATGTATGTGACATATCCACATTATATATCCATTTCACCTAAACATTTTAGGGCATGAGCTAAAAAATGAGATGGATCCAAAGCTCAGATGGCCCATATGATAATAAATCGCAGTCGTAAGAGGTTTTTAACAGGGTAGACGTTCAATTCACTGTTTCATGTGATATGGTCCACTTTGGCTTTGGATCTACCTCAATTTTGGATTCATGCCCTAAAATCATCCCATGAAATGGATGGATGGCATGTATGATCCACATATATTACGGTGGGCTTTACCTGAAATTCACACCCTCTTCAATTTTAATGTAAAAAAAGCAAGTCATCATTGCCAATATATATATATATATATATATATATATATATATATATATATTACATTGATAATTAATTATTAATCATTTACATGCATTTACCTGAGAATCTTCGTAGAGCATAACATTGTAGGTAAATAATATATGAAGAATAAAGTAACTATTGTCTAATAAATTTACTTTCATTTATATCCCAAATAAAACTTATAATGTGGAAACATATTTAATTTCCCACCTTAAAGATAAAAATAATTATTCTATGATAATTAAAAGAGTTTTAATTTAATTCCACGACTCAAATTTCTTATATCAAAGCATGCCAATCTATTTCTATGACATAAATATCTATCATTAGACAGAAAAAACCATCTAAACTATTAATTAGCCAAGTACATAAATGAACATGGCCACCACTAAAATCTTCAAAGTTAGGTTAGAAGATCTAAAACTTTTGATTAATGAACCAGAAAACAATGGTTGAGGATTAATGCTCCATATTCAAAGAAAAAGAGTTACATGGTTAATGGCCTGTTTGGCCGGACCGATCCCACGGTATTAGGAGGGGTGCGATCGCGATATCCCGAGATATGCATGACGAACCAACAGACCCGTGAACTTGTCCGGGAATATAAGCAATCCCATGGATCTTAAAACAATCCACTGACATCACCATCATTACCTTAAAATTGATCCCATCCCTTGGTTGGACGGATTGAAAGGTAAAATCCCGTGATATGCTGGGCGTGCCAAACAGACCCAATGAACTTGTCCTGGGATATGGCAATCCTATGGATTTTAAACCAATCCACTGACACCACCATCATTACCTTAAAATCCATCCCATCCCTCCTAATCCCATGGGATTCACTTGGCCAAACAGGCCCTAAAATACTAAAGTATTCCTATGCAAGAGTGTTATTATTGTTTATTTCCTATCCACATCCTCATCAATCATGTGAATGTCCGGTGTGGATGACGAAAATAGCTCTAGATCCATGAATATGGTCATAGAATGTCTTCAACGGGCAATAACACTTGAAGAACCTAAGCTATATGGGGCCCACCATGCAGTGTATGTAAATACACTCCACCCAGCACTTAAGAACCCTTCATTAGAAATTTAATTACAAAATATTATACTAGGATTCTCAAGGACTCCTCCGGTACTGGAAAAGCTTTATTGGTCCCACCTATTTATATATCCACGCGGTTCATCCCCGCCCATTTTCAGTTGGAAGTGTAGAAGTCAGGCAAATCTGACATGGCTTTATATACATGTTCATGGCAAATAGACATTGCAGTGGGCCCTAAGGAAGGTTTCAACGGAGGGCAACCATTGAAAATTCTTTGGGAGGAACGAAAGGTTTGGATCGAGTTGATATTTTTGTTTTCCCTTCGTCTAGGTTGACGTGGCTTTATAAACAATTCATGTGAAATAAACATTGTAGTGGGCCCAAAGGAAGAGGTTTCAACGGTTCAGTTTGGTCAACAACTAGTTCGATATAAGTTCAAGCCTATACAACATTTTCTCTAACACATTAAGTGTATTTTCAATTCTATAATGTATTTCATTGTACATTTGATGAGTAGCATTAAAATCAACATACGAGGGTAGTCTTAATATATATATATATATAATGGTTTGTTTTGTATCCATTTCTTACTGGCCACTGGTGAATCCCGTGGAAGATGTATGCACCCAAAAACAACGTTTTGTTTAGTCATTTCATCAAACACTTGGCAAGCAACATCAATTTCAAAATAACTTAGTCACAGGGCCCATTCAATTTGAGTTGATTCCAGTCGACGTTCAATCTAAGTGGAGTTGAGATCACGAAAGCTCAAACTTGACTCAAAATTTTTTCTAGCTCCAAAAATCCACCCTACTGCAGTGTGAATTTAATTTCAAGCCGAAGTGAGTCAAGCAAGCTAATTGAGCTAACTCAACTCATGTATTAGTCTAGGTATGGTTTACCTGAGTTTTGGATCAACTTCATTCTATAGCTATACCCTAAAATGAGTTGGCAAAATGTATAGGTGCACAGATAAAACACATATATCATGGTGGGGCCAACCGTGGGCCACTATTGAATCCCAGCTCCAAAATATTAGCATTATAGAAAACTTTGATTGCCCACACCAATTGGGAACAAGTTCACGTTGTGTGGCCCACCTGAGTTTTGGATCATGCTAATATTTGTATGGTCACTTCATCACGGTGAGTTACCTATGTTAGCGGCTTTGATGAAAGATACACACTAGGGTGGGCCCACACACAAACCTATGGCTGAGATCACATCCACATCCCCCCTAGAATTAAGGATACAACCTGATGGATGGACTAGATGCTACATATATAACATGGCCAGCCCAGAGTAATTAGGCGTTTAAGGCAGATAAATCTGGTCCGTACAAACATCATCCAACCTTAAATTGGAAGCGATATAACTTCACATCTGGTGATTCATGCCTGAAGTTGTGTCCCAACTCCATATAAAAATGTATTAATACTCAACATTTTTTACGTGTCCAACTTCATATAAAAAAGTATTAATATTCCACATTTTTTACTCCTTTTCTTACAAGAGTGGCCCACTTCCCCGTGATCCAAACCGTTGATATGAAGGACCTTACTCCGGATAGTCCATTGGCCAATCATCCCCCATAAAATGGTCTTCTATCTTCTATCTGTAGAATGTGGAATGTTTCCATATTTCGTTTCCTACAAGGGTCAGGATCTCTCCATCCAGAGAATTTTTTTAAATTTATTGTCCATTTATAGTGGGGCCCATAAATTCATCGGTTCGGATCACTGACCCATGTTCTTCACTTCCACAAGATGGAGCATGAACAGACAAACATTCGTCCAGAGCATTGTATAATTCCACCTATTTAGTTCTTTTAAGTAAAAGTACGACGGTCCACTTATGAAGCTTCTCAACCACTCCTTGCTTTTATTTATATATATCTTTGCTAAGCCCACGCACGTGTAAACCTCAGCTCACGCACACGCCAGCAAATAAACTATCGTAGCACACGATTGCAACATCCAAGCCATCCATTGGAAGGGAACCATTATATAGATTCATTGTACCAGGAACCAGATCGGTCCACTATACAGGTGGGCCACAATTAATTGAAAAAAATACAATTGTGAAAAAAATCAACTGAAGTTTTATAAAACGTCCATTTATTTCTGACATCGTGGCCCACCAAATGAGTGGATCACCTTTTTATATTTATATAAGAATATATACGGTGAGATCTACATGATGAATGGACTGGATTTATTTTATCTATATGCCATGCTGTCATACATGGTGGCTTATGCACTAAATGAGTTGTACACGCGTGTCGGCTTAACAAAGCTCTTTTTTATGGGTACATTCATATTGTATTAATTATAAATAAATAAAAGGCATTTAAATGAATTTATTATAATTATTATAATATTAATCAATTAAAAGGTGTAGCTAAAGAGTGTCAGCTACTCCTTATGGATGCCTTTAAGTGGGGCTACACTCCCAAAAGGTTCATCTACAGTGGGCCCCACTCCACCAATCACAAAAGATCAGGACATTGATACTGCTCTGTCAGATTGTGACCATCCATATGCATGCTTTACGGAATCGGTACACGTGTCATTAGATGGAGCACTTATAGTGCTCCTCGTTGCATCTATCACTTAGACAGTCTAATCGTCAGATCTGAACCGTCTATTAAGTCCAAAGCACGTTTTAATGGTTAGTAATAAAAAATACACTGATCAGATGATCAAATCCATCCCTGACTGGTAGTTATTTTTGTAGCTCTCCTTCTTCCGATCCATGGATCAGATGGTTAGGATTGTATAAAAAAAAGTGATTCTTTAGAATCATAAGCAATCTATGATGGGCCCTAACAAATAGATTGATCAAATTGTTGATTGGACCTATTCTTGTGTAGATGATCTTGACCGTCCATATTAAAGCCCAACAATCTGATGGTTATGATTGTCGCGTTGGTATGATATTTTCATGGTAGCCCTTGAAATATATGGTGGACGCAATGGACAGTCTAGATCAATCGACTGGAGCATTTCTCTGTTAAAAAAATCTCTCTTTTTTAAATTTTAAATATCTAAATGCACACCCACTACTGAAATCCGGACGTACGCACGTGCCAAAACACGTGTGAGATCAAAGCATATTTAAATCTGCTGCCTCAAAAATCAGACAGTTTCCCTCCTCTGGTGGGGACACAACGTACAAACTGACATCTAAAACAACTTTTTCTGACCGTCCATATGTTGTGGCCCACCTGAGAAGTGAAAAGTCCTTTATTTTACGCCAGAATATCTAAACAGTAAGAACGTATCATGCAAAAGCATTCCATATCGGCTCGTGTGCTGTGTGTGGATAGGCAGGTTTCTTACAAACATGGGTGGAATCAAAATCTGACAATTTCACTTCTTGGGTGGGCCATAATGTCCACATGAACTACTAAAATAGCTTTTTCTAGCCGTCCGTTTGTCTTGTATGTAATCCTTATGGCAATTTTAGTGGTATTATTAAATCCAATGGACAAATGTCCGTCTATCCAAGGGCTGTGATTCAATGATGGGCCAGCAAAATAGGCAATATATGTGTTTGAGATTAGAACAGACAGCACACGTGTTAGAGATTTGGGTCATTTATTAAGTAGTTAATAAAAGGTAATAATTTATTGCGTGAGCCAGGCATGTACATTAAATTAAAATAGCTTGACTTATATATATATATATATAGCGTTAATTTTTAGTGGCCCCAACGAGAAGTTATGGGGCCCACTATGATGTCCGTGTGATATCCTTTTCAATCATTGATTATATGCTTAAGTTAGGACATGAGCACAAAAATAAAAGTAGATCCAAAACTCTGGTGGGTCATGCCAGGAGATAGAGGGGGACATAACAACCACCATTGAAACCTTAACTCAGAGCTTTATAGAAGCTTGGGTCAACATAATATCTGTATTTACAATTCATCCTCATGGGAATAACCTTATTAAGGGTTTATATGGCATTTAAACGTTATAATGAACCCTTAGATGGCTTGGACAATGGGCATTTCCATCTTTAATGTTTCATGTCAGGGGAGTCACTTGAGTTTCAAATTTACTTTTTTTTTTGAGATTTATATCCTAACATGAGTTGACGCAACTAATGTCACACAAATATTATAGTAGCCCCCACGTATCTTCCAATAATAAGAAACTCATTAAATTATAACTCTAGGACCTTTTTAAAGAGCAAAGTTATCCTTTCCTTGTGAAAGTTAACCTTGTGTTGAAACTCTTGAAAGCCTGCCATTGAGGCACGAGAATAAGTGTATAAAAATTAAAACATAAACCTACTACGAGATAATCTCATTAATTGAAATTCTCATATAAAAGCTTGTTAAACTTCAAAATTGTCCACATCATGACCATGAGCACCTTAAGCAAACGTTATCCTTAATAGCTGTATGTTACAAAGATGTCACTGGTGATAAGATGAGAAACCTAAGGTTCCAATTGGGTGGTCCAATTCTGGTGGACCCCACACCCACCATGTAGGATTTGCCATATGCTAAAATGGTACTTTCCTCCAAATAAATGCAATTTATAGTATTTCATGTTTTTATATGGAACTTTAGTAATTTTACTTATTGGGAGGAAAACACCATTTTAGGACAAAATTGAAAGCGAAAGCTATGGGACCTGCCAAAATCAAAATTAGACTCAAGCTTACCAACCATTCACTTTAAATTGGTTTGTTGGAAATGGAGAAAAGTATTAGAAAGTGACTGAAAGTGGCTCTTCTGCGTGAATGCAACTGTAATTACCCACCATTGGTCTAAGAAAAGGAATTTGTCCTACCTTTCGAAGTCTTTCAAGCCTTAGTCAATTGACATTTCCACATCAACAAAGGAGTGATAACAAGCCCAACCACATTACCATATTCACATATCTATCAATCTCATTTATAAATTTCAATTATAATTATCTTAATAAAAGCTCACCCAGTTCTAGCTCCATGAGCGGCAAGCAAAAGAGAGAAACACAAAGGTGGGCCCTACTTTCATCAACACCTTTGATAAGAAAAGGATTTTATCCAATTTTCGAAGTCTTTCAAGAACTTGTTTTAGTCAATTGACATTTTCACATCATCAAGGGTGTAACAAGCTCAACTACATTAGCATAATCACATATTTCACAATCTCATTTACAAATTTCAAGTATAATTATCTTAATAAGAACTCGCTCAGCTCTTGCTCTACGAGCGGCGAGCAAAAGAGAGAGAGGTGGGCCCATTCCCATTAACATGGCGACAAGGTCGATGATGAAGTTCTCGGGGTCGCTCCTTGTTTGATCATGACCGTTGGAAGACCACTCGATCTCCTCCGTCTATCTTCCTTGATCAGCTCCTTTGCAGCCCACTCGAGCTTATCCATGTTCGTTTTCTCCACAATCTTCTTCCCGCGAAACAGGATCGACTCGACATTCCTCTGCATTAGCATCTCGTCCGCCATCGACAAAATCCTCCTCATCTCACCGGAATCCAAGCTCTTCGATGCCCCCGGTGATCTCATGGCATTGAAACTGTTTGCCTGTAATTTTCATGCAAAATATTATTTAGAATCTTAATTTATATATATATATATAAAATTTTAAATCTCAAGTAGACCACACCATAGGAAGCAGTGATGATTGAAAGTTCTCTTAGAAACTCTGTGGGGGGTTACAAAAGTTTTGGATAAAGCTGGTATTTGTGTTTTCCCTTAGTTGCGTGACCTTATAAATTAGTTGGATGGCTAATAAAAATTACAATGAGCCTTAAGAAGGTTTCAAGGCATCATTATCCCCATTGTTTCCAGTGGTCGGATTTGCTTTATTTTGGAGCTCATGCCCTAAAATGATCTGGGAAACCAGATGGACGGTGTGATACACAACAGATACATCACGGTGGGCCCCACAGCGCCCAACACCACCCAGCTAGTGTTAGTGTCACCACCCAATCAGCTTCTAACTCAACCCCATCTTTTACATGATGAAAAACTAACCTAAAGTTTATACACTTGTGAAATGACTAAAATATCCTTAAATTGTTTCAAGGTAAATATACCTGAATACGAATGTAATTGCTCGACCGCAGATCTCCAAATGCCATGGACACTGCTTGATCAACCTGTTAGAAAACAAATTAAAAATTAAAATCTCAGCCCTTGATCGACTGCCCAATATGCAGTTTGGACCGTTGGATCACCCAAGGTACATGAGCCCACTCAACGATCAGAAACCTACGTTTAGTGGGCCCCACAAGGATGGCCCAGATTGCAAAAACCCGGCTGTGAGTAAAACCAGTGGGGCATACATCACAAATTACATTTTTCTTTGGCCCCAGAACGAACGGTTTAGATCACCAACGTGGCCCACCACTATCTAGAAATTCCAGGTCTAACCCCGAGGGCATTTTGGTCATCTTAAAAATCAAATTCGGAAATGCCATCATACCATGTCCGAGACGCCTTCTCCGGCGATCCTGACAAACTGCTCCCTCCCGGGCGTCATACTCCGGCGACCGTACAACCCGGAATCTGACTCTCCGTTCCCCAATGACACCACTATCAGATCCTCCACTCCACGACAGAACGGGAACTCCTGCTTGTTGTTCAGCACGTGCGTGATCGCTGCAGCCGTCGGATTGCTCATCGCCACCCCTCCATCAACGGCCACGATCTTCGTCCTCCCATCCAGGCTCCTCATCTCCACCGCGGCCCCGGCCACTGACGTGGCGCGGCACACCTCCTTCATCTTGAAATCGTAACCGTCTGTTTCCAGCGCGTCCGCGCGCGAGAACAGGAACGGCGCCCCCGTCAATACATCGTAGCAGGGTATAAGCACTGGCTTCAACGTATCTTTAAGCGTATACTCCGAAAACGTCTTCCGGTATATGCGCTCAGATCTCGAACCGCCAGGGCGGAAAATCCGCCTTAGTAGTCCCGGCTTCGCCGGAGATCGGTTCTCGGCCAGGAACCTCAGGGCTCCGTCGGCGGTGAAGAGAGGCCGGCCAGACTTGGATCGCGTGAGTAGGAGAGCGGCGAGGATCCCGCCGGCACCGGCGCCGGCGACGACGTCGAAGAAGTCGGCGATCCGGGCGTCGGGGTCGCCGGATATCTTGCGGAGGGAGGATTCGAGAAGGGAGAGGGATTTCGCGGCGAGGATTCCGTCGGTGGAGCCGCCGGCGTCGATGGAGAGAATGCGGACCTTGCCGCCTCCGGTGACGGCGCCAGCGGCAGTGTTGCCATGTTTTGGAATTCCGGAGGCTGGAGAAGGGGATTTTCCGGCGTGGAAGAGATGGGGATCCGAGGGAAAGAGGAATTTCTCTTCGAGAATGGAGAAGATCTCGTACGTGAGCTTGTCTAGGTCGAGGCTCGGCTCGAGCGGAACTGCGGCTACGGCTGCCATCGATGAGAGAGAGAGGACTTTGGCGCGGAGCCTTCTAAGCCGTTTAGCTAAGCTGTTTTGGAGAGAGAGAGAGATGCTCAGAGAGTAGGAGGTTAGATGCTCGTTTGCATTTTATAGCGGGAAATCACGGAGGTGCGCACGTTAGAGCAGACCCGTGGCTTTGAGAATGAGAGGGAGATAGTTAGATAGGTCGTGGGGCGAGGAATCGGCGGCTTGTCGTTATTCGAAAGGGGAGCAATGGGTCGGGTCCTTCCGCGGGTCAATCCGCCCGACGTGCTTTCAAATCGGGTTCGGGCCAAGACATGTCGGGCTTGGAAAGAGGGGAAAAAAGTAGCCAGTTTTCAAATTAATGGATTAGGCTTGGTTTTAGCCCTGTTGGCCCACCGCGCCCATGTATTGAATTAATGGGTTCGGCCAAATGGCTGGACCAAACCAGACCCATGACCTGAAATTAAAGCTCCCAATAATCACGTGTGATTGTTTTATTCAGGTTTGCAGATGACATGAAGCAAGAATGTAACTCCTGTAAGAATTTAATATGAATTTATTGTAGTTAAATAGCTCTTATCTTAAACCACCGTGATATAATTATAAGTCACAATAAACTTGGATCAACCTTAAGTATTATAAATTCAAATATGATATCACCATCATTCATGCGTTTTGTATAAGCATGTTCAATAAAGATAGAACAATCACAATAACTATAATAATTAAAAATTAAGCAAGCAAATACAAAACACAATGATAAATGTAACGTTATAAATTTTCACTGTTTTAGATTTTCAAAAATTCTTAAAATTTTTTATTAATTAACTTATAATATCACTTAATGACCATTAGCACTCAATGTTAATTTATATAGGGGTGGTACCAGTAAAGAACTGCACAAGTCCAATTAATCAACCGTAGGAAGCCAATGAATCCACCAGATCACTTGAACATCAGGTGTAACCCCATGATTTTCTCACATAGGACCCAAATCTAACCGACACATCGCTAAATAATCAAGACAATCATGACTAAATTAAAGATTTAGCTGAGGCTAAGTCAGATAAAGCCCGAATTTTGACTAATAGACCAAATCAACCCCGTTACTCTTTTACCTTAAGACAGACGGTTTTAGAGTAATCATGACCAAATCTTCACTTTCACTAATTATAAATAAGCTACACTATGAACATAGTTAATCCAAACCCTAATCATTGCCCACGAGAAATATCAATACCATATTCATTTAAGAAATGCCCCGATTTCCCGAACCAGCTCTAGACCGCTCGTTGGTAGGCCACTAGTTCCAAAATTATAAAATAATGTCCGTCTTATTGAGCTTGACGTCCATCGGGGGAGTCGGACCTGGGTATTGTCCAGAACTGCTTAACTTGAGCCAAAGGACAAGTGCATGAGAAGTGCAAATACCCTAAAGGAAGAAGCTGAAACTTAAGTGAATTGGGTCATCTACTTTTATGCAAAGTTGAGGATTTCGGACCGTCGGTTTACTACCAAACTTCTCGCGTGGAGTAAAGATATTTTCTTACTCATATCCGTATAGTCGCGGCCCTGATCGACTATCGGTGACCGTTGAACATACTTCTAATCATATCTGTCGATCGGCGCATCCAAATGGCGGGCCGAATATGTCCACACGTAGATCGTCATTAGGGCTAATTATCCCGTGGTGTATATCAATATGTACACCGCGTAGTGGGCCCTAACTCTTAGAAAGACCCTCCCAGAGGGCTAGTATAGTAAAAATCTAGCCCTTGGGGTCATTTACACCAAACCTGACATTATAAAAGGGCCCCATTTGAGCACCCCCTCTCCCCATACGAATTTGCCCTAGAAGAAAGAAAGGGAGAAAGAAAGAAAGAGGAAGAGAGAGAGGAAGAGAAGAAGAGAGAGTAGGGTGGGGGAGGCTTTAGTGCTCCCCTTCATCGGTCTCCTCCAATCAAGCCTTAGCGTCGATCATTTTCCTCCGCCAAATCTGTTTCATTCGTGATTGGAAGATAAGAAACAAAACCTACTTCTCAACCTAGGTTTTTCTAAAATAAATTGAATGAATCTTACCTAATTGCTTATAAATTGGTATATGAATCATTTTCTCTAATTTTCTAACCCAAGGAGCAACATGAGTTGAGCGAAACGTTATAAGGTGCAGACTATTATTCTTAGGTGGCCTAGCACCAATTTTAGTATGAGTTTAATGATTTTGATTGTTTGGATGATGTATTTGAAGGACCTAGATAAAACCTAAGCAAGACCTTACATTTTAAATCCTCTCAACAAACATGGATTGATTATGGCATGTTTGTTGATCCCCAACTTGATTGGGCATAAATTTGGTGAATGCATGTTCATTGTTGCTTGATTCTCGTATGATCATCCCTTCTAGCTTGTATGTTACATTAATCCTTGTTGCATATTTGTGCTTGCATAAGTCCTCAATGTATGTTATGCTAGCATTAATCCTTGTTGCATGTTTTTGCTATGAATGATTTATAACTCTTGATCTCCTCGCTAACCCACATAACATACATGCACGTTTACCTCGTAGTATGGTTAGTATTTGCATGTATAGAAAAATCTGAATTTTCATGTTTTGAAGTATAAATGCATGACATCACTTGTGTTAGACATTAAATTCTGAATCGTTGAAGTGTCATTGATTACCCTCAAACCCCTAGGTTAGTCAGGAAACTGAGGTGAGAGAAGGTGGTCTTGTTGGTAGGACTTTCCTGAGGTTAGACCGGCGGATTTGGGCGGATGCGAATGGGCGACAGTAGTCGGACTACATGGGTCGCTTATACTCGATGTCGTTTGTCACGTACTCGCCTGGACTCGCACAGTCTAGTTCACGTATTGACTAACCATGTTTGTTAACTATGTCTGCTCACGCCTGAATGGAACCTGAAGCACCGTTCGCCCATTGAAGCCTATTGATGACCATTGGAAACTGATCTACCATCTCAAGAGCCGGGCATGGTGGAATAGGATACTGTGTTCCAGCTTTCGGCCTACGCTGGGGTGACGAGCCTCCCCGTAGTGACCGCGAGCGATCCCAATTCTCAACGCTCCCCATGTGCTCGAAATCGGGGATGGGAAACCCGATGGGATCAACGATCGCGGGGTTCTGGCCTCACACGTTGGGGAGCCTTGGCCTCGCAACCACTTTGAGGCATTGATATCACGGGGTGTACTAGTTTTCACAATCTATTGTTTGAATGGACTTAATTAAAAGCCCAGTTAACACGATCATGACCGCATTACACTAGTTATGTTGGTGACTCGGCAGTTGAGGTCGCAATGAGGGCGGTTGGTCATACGCGATCGTTAGATGGAGTCGCTCGAGGGAGTGTTGTTGCGAGGGCATGCTTCATATCATAATACATGCACATGCATTAACAAGATTAGTTAGAATTCTATGAATGTATTGTCTTTCATTAAATTCATAATATAATTGATATTTGTGTAACTTAAGACTAATAGCACCCACTGAGTTGATCACTCACTCCCACTCTGGGATGGTGTTTTAAAACACCAACCAGACTCTTCAATAGCTGCAGATAGCGATGAGTTCGAGGAGTCGAGTGGCGCTGACATTGACGAGGAGGACGAGTTGTCCTACTTCCAGCTGATGGGTAGTTCGCTCTAGATTAACAGCCTATTTTGGATCGCTAAGTGGTGGACTCAGTGCAATATTCTTTTGGACTTATCATTCTTCTGTATTTTTGTTGGGCGGGACCTTATACGACCTATTCATATTTTTGGACATATATAAATATATTTTGCGACTTCTATTTCAATAGACTAGTTGTGTTTGTGATTCATGTTTCAAGTAATCCCATATTGCGCATTAAGCTTAATTAAATGCGAAACAGTAAAAGTAATTATAAGTAATACCCGAGAACTTGGGAGCCGAGTATATGCAAGACATCCAATTTTCAGGGCGTTACAAAAAACTTTTACAAAAAAAATAATAATACAAAGCGATAGAAATCTTCACTATAATCGAAAGCTTTAAAATTTACCCAACTTTATTTAATTATAGAAACATCTAGTCTTCCCTTGCGATGCGCATGATAAGAATGCTCCAATCTTTCAAAAAATTTATTTCACCTTTTAAAACTCTTGCTCTTAGAGAGAAAATTCTTATAATATCAAGCTTTAATTGTAATTAAACTTAAATACTTCAATTTGCATAAAATCACGTAACTAAACTAGAGTCCGTTGATCGAATGAATAGAACATACTCTGTTCTTAAGAAAACCGGTCGGTTAAATTAACAAAGCTCCAAGAAGCATAATACAATGCATATGCGCGCTTGCACATATGTGTGTCTATATATATATATATATATATATATATATATATATATATATATATATATATAACGTCTCAAGCCTTATCTTCTAAAATAAGTGGGCAAGACAGATGGACGGCGTGTATAAGTAGGCCCTACGGTCAGGGAATGTAGGTCACTGGTTCCTAGGGTCGATGTTTTTTACGCTGTCAAATCTCCTTGTGACCATTGCAGGGTTAAAATTGGCAAATGCAATTATATAAGTGGATAGTTATCTGCATGAATAAGGCATGAAGCGGTTATTAGAAACTTAAAACGGTATATGAAAAGTTAATAAACGGTTCATTTTGAACGTATAGTGTGGCCCACCTGATATGTGGTACTTCTTAATTTTTGGACTAACGGCTGTCCGTGGTGGTCCCCGCCTGATGAGTGGCCCGGATCTCGCGTAGGAGTGCCACGTTAGTAACTGTGTTTGGAATAGCCTCCTCAAGCCCTTGGATTCCGAGGGACATTGAAGGAATGATTGGCGGCAAGCGTGCGAGTGAAGAAGGCCATTAATCAGTTGGGCCCACCGCGAATAACCCAAGTATGAAGATGGTCCACTCATCAGGTATGGATGGCGTGTACGTTGGATGGAGATCGTTGACCATCTTTTCTCTAACCATCGAGAGCGTGAGTCTTTTTTTATGTGGGCATGTTTAACACGTGTACCGAATTGGGGAACGCGGTTTCGGGGGATCCGACAACCACCGAAGTCCGTGGATCCGTTACTGTGGGGCCCACCATGATGTAGTTGATATATCCATGCCGTCCATCCATTTTTCCAGCTCATTCTAGGGAAGAATCCTGAAAATGAAATAGATCTAAATGGAAAGTGGACCACACCACAGGAAACAATGGGGCCGTTAAAAACTTCCTAGGGCCCACCATAATGTTGTTTGCCAGCCAACGTGTTGATTAGGTCACGTACATGTGGATGAAGGGAAAACAGAAATATTACTTTGATCCAAAACTTTTGTGGGCCCATAAGTTTTTAATGGTGGGTGTTCAATCACCACTGCTTCCAGATGTGTGGCCCACCTGATATTTGGATCTTCTTCATTTTTGGGATTATGCTCTAAAATGAGCCACCAAAATGAATGAACGGTGTGGATATAGGCAGATACATCATGCATGGATGGCCCAGAGTCACGGATCCATCGAAGCTGCGCCCATCCTATTCCTAATCCATATTCGTTCCCATGCCTGTACAGTGTATCAGCCGTTGACCATGGCTTGATGGTCCAGCTCATAAGAACGGACACGGATTCCCATCAGGGATATCCTGGAGACTAAGCTCTGTGGGGCCCACTGTGATGTATGTGTTTTATCCAAGCCGTCCATCCGTTTTGGCAGATGATTTTAGGGTATAAACCTAAAACTAAGCACATCCGAAGCTCAAGAGGAACCACCACAAGAAACAATGGATTGAACGCTTACCGTTGAAAACTTCACTGGGCCACAGAAGTTCCGAAGAAAGCTGATTTTTGTGTTTTCCCTTCATCCACGTCTGTGTGACGTTATCAACAGGTTGGATGGCAAGGAAAAATCATGCTGGGCCCTAGAAAGTTTTCAACGGTGGAAGTCACTATCGCCACTGTTTACTGTGGTGTGGTCCACTTGAGTTCTGGATCGTTGGGTTCATGCCTAAAATGAGCTGGAGAAAAGATGGACGGTGTGGATATAACATATACATCAAGATGACCGGCTCTCCAGACAATCTGCGTCCCATGAAGATTACGTGCAACGCCTGATCCACTCATGTAGGTGCGGCCCTGACTGTGGGGCCCACCTAGATGTATGTGTTGTATATCTACGCCGTTCATACGTTTCGCCAGACATGGCCCAAAAGAGGAGGCAGATAAAACTCTCAAGTGGACCACACCACAAGAAACGGTGGTCATCGCAGGTGGGCCATTGCTGCATTTTTCTTAACTGTACATTTCAATGGCCATTTATTGGAGATTTAGGATATCCCAGTATATGAAATTTGGGGCATTTTCCATCCATACTGGGCCCCTTAAGATCATTGGTGAAGATTACAGGATCATGCGTCCCGGTTTACAAACTCAAGGGAGTGGAGTGCGATTCACTATTTTCATCAAGCCACATGTGCCAATGTGGAACATGTGTGAGACATCCTACCCATCCATTAGGTTGTGTCTACTGTAAACATTCACTCTCTCGAAAAAGGTCCCCTCCAGACTCTACTGATGAACTTTTCCGTACAAATATCTTGAATTTGAACTATTGGATGTTTTTGGCCGTCCATTCTTCTCAAACATGTATGGCCCACCAGATGAACTAAATGGACTAATCCCCGACACACACCATGTTCCGGCTTCAGAAGGGAATATCTAGTGAGTGCTCGTGACCATTCACACGTATGTCGCATTAGCACACGTGCCGCGAATAAAACACTCGATCTCAAGCGAGCGAGTTTCATTAGCAAGAGGCGGCAGAAGCTTCCAAAAAATCGGCTGCACGTCGAATTTTCCCGAGGAATTGCCGATCTGGATGCCGCCGTAAACTATCCGAACCCTGCACGACACTTCGTTCCGGATCACCGACGTGCCGTACCAGAGCCACAGTCATACGGATATCCAATCCAACGGCTATGATTCAATCTCCCAGTCGATCTCGAAGATCTGTCGCTAAAACTAGCGACACTGCCAGTTTTAGAGGTAGGTGCCATGGAATCCTCACCGTATTTAGCGGTGACATTTCCGCACGCCTTCCTGTCGGTTCAGAACTAGATAATCTATTTTTCTTCTTTTGTTTGGCAGCTGTACACGTGGCAATAGTCTAGAGTGATCAGAGCCGTTGATATGGTGGGCCAATCTAATCAGACCATAACGAAAAAAATCAAAGAGTAACAAACCATCTTAATCGTGGTTTACATTGATTGAACTAAATTCGCCACAATCGAACGGCTAGGATTATCCCATATTTCATATTCATTTAGTGGCCCACCGAGTCATTTGAGCAAAGGGGAATGGTTTAGATCGTCAGTTGGTGAAATTCAAAGCAGTTAGACGTGGGATTATCCGATCACTGCATCTAGCTATAGGTTGTTCTTGTGGTGGCCCACCAAATCAACAACCATAATCAACGGTTCGCCATCCACAGGAGAAATTCACAACAATCAGACGTCTAGGATTAACCACTGACTAAGTTCACAACAGTCGGATGCTAGGATTATCCCATCAGACGTCTAGGGTTGTTCGATCAAACCGTTTTAGGGCCTCTGGTCTGTTCATATGGTGGTCCACCTTATCAACCGTCCAGATCGCCCGATACTAGTGCCCCGTGTGCAGTATAGATCAGCAAGATTGGATAGCAACGGTTCTGGTGTTTATCTTGGCAAAAGGAACGATTGGGTACACCTCGACGGACAGTTAAGCTACTGCCCACCTTGCACGTATGGCCAATGAATCATGTGTACCCAATATCCGAGCCTTGGAAATGATGGGGTCCATCAAGAAGAACAAGGAAGTAAAAATCATATTGATCTATTCATCATACAGACTGAATAGTATAAAACAACATACAGCCGCTGGATCGACTCATATAAAAAATGGCCCATCTGACAGTTGGATTATATTTTTTTCTTTTCAAAAATGATCCTTAGAATGTTTAAAGAATTTTAGACGGCTTTGATTTCATATTCACACGATATGGTGGCCGCACATGCAAGATGGACCGTAGATTCATGGTCCGTTAAGGTGCACACGACCATTCTATCAGACATCTTAATACTATGTTAATGAAGTGTTTAACCTTTGATTATTAGATTCCATTAAAATAATACAATTTTTAATTAGAGAAATACTCCAATGCTCTCGCAGCACTGCAAGTTATAGTACTCCTTGTTGTATTGGGACACTTAGACAATCAAATAAATTGATCCAAACCGTTCTTTACATCCAACGTATATTTCATGGCTCACCATGAAAACATCACACAAATCCGACAAATATTAACCATTTGAGCAATGAAGTTTAATATAAGTGGTCGATATTGTTTACAAAATAGGTCCAATTAACAATCTGTTCCATCTATCTTTTAATACCCTTCGTGGACTGCTTATGATGTTCATAAACATTCCATCCATGGCTTGGGAAATAGACGGATAGATAAAATAATTCCAAATCAAGGATGTATTAGGTCATCTTATTGGAGAATTTTTTTCATATTACTCTACAAAATGTGATCTGGAGTGAATAGACGGTTCAGATCGACCGATTGGAATGTCCAAGTGAACAGATGCAAAATAGGAGCACTGTATCTTACAGTGCTCCTAGAGCACTGTTGAATTTCTCTCTAAATTATATTCTGTCCTGTCCTTGCTCCTGTCTGAAGGTGGGGACACATTGCAACAATCCAGCCTGTAATCCAAACCATTCACAGCCCGAAAATTTGTCTGGTCGATGGATCTTATGCGTCCAATCAAAGGCACGAAAATGGATGGTTAAGAAAACAATTGACCGCAGCAAACTAGTAAAAAAAATAAAAACTCACTGATTGTATGGCCAGGATCATCTCATTATACTGATTTGGTACGCTAAACTAATTGGCCCGGATGAATGGTCCAGATCTGATCAGTCTAAAATGTATCCCTATTAATGGAGCACACTTGTATCAGATCTGCACCATTCATCTGGTGGCCCTGTAATGGACAGCCGCATACCTAAACAACCCCAGCCAAAAGACCCATTTAATATGGATTATTTACAGACCGTTCTTAAAAGTCTATTTTTAATCTTAGAAGTCTACTGTTCGTTGAATCCATTATGTGGGGCCCACTAAATGAACGGTCGGATCTAGACACGTGTGAACCCGTACCTACCACCTGGAGAAAAAAGGAGTGTCGAACACGTAATCCTCACTACCCGACATCCTCATACTATCTTAATCATATGCTTTGGCCTTTAATCATCAAATTATATTAACATAATTATTATTTATGAATTAGTTATGTGATACTCTGGCAGAGTGTGATGCTCCATACACATGCACACAGAAAACCGTACAAATTATAAAAACTACATGAAAATAAACCGTCCAAATCGTGGGAACCACTGTAGATGGGACACAGACAACGTCAAATTGATTAGAAGATCATGACCGTTGATTGATGAACATTGGTTTGTTGGATTTGAGAAGTTAATTTCTTTTCATTTTAAGGGTCCAATGAGATTGATATTTGGATCATGGCCCATCTATTTTTCAGGGCTTAAATTGTAATATATGCACTCCATGTGTACCATTTTCTAGTGCATGTGTATAGATGATGGTACTCTGCCAGAGTATCAAAGCTTTTTCAATATCCAATTGCCGTGTTGGGTCGCTTGTCTGACGGATAAAACAAAATATTTTAAATTAGAGGCACGGAATTTTCGTGCTCCCCATCGTGTATCGTACACGTGGCAGGCGGAATGATGATCTGAATCATGCATTCTGTGGGGTCCATCATATATCGTGCACGAACAGGAAAATATTCTGATTGATCGATCACAACCGTCTAACAATCGGCCTTTTTCTTATTTTTATTTCGTAGCGTCCATTTGTGTACCACTGAGGGAAGGGTTAGAATTTCTCCAAACAGTGTAATTTTTAGGTGGGGTTCCATTCGGTCTTCGAATTATCAAATGAACGGTTTTGATCTATTCCATTCATGCCACATGTACAGAAATGACGTGGAGCATGGTGAGCACATGATCTGCATTGGAAATTAAATTATTTTAATTAATCGATAAATACTTTTCTGAGGACGCGGATTTCCTGCGAAAGCCTTTCGCAGGAAGTTCCTGCGCAAGGATGCTGGGTGGGGCGCACCGACATGTTTTTGATAAATCCAATCCGTCCATCCGTTTTTCGAGATCATTTAAGGACCTGAGATAAAAAAATTAGATGTATATAGAACTAAAATGGGACACACAAGGGGAAACAGTGATCATTCAGTGAGCACCGTTGAAGCATTCGTATGCCCAAAAAATTATTGTATCAGTCTATATTTTTGGTTTTTTCACTTAATCCCATTGACAATGACCTTATAAACGGTTTAGATAACATATAAACATCAAGGTGGAGACTGGGAAGATTTCAACGGTAGAAATTTCTTTCCCTAATTTTCCCTCTCGTGTGATCCACTTGAGTTTTTTATCAGCTCATCTTTTGTCACACCCCCTAAAATAAGATCTCAAAACGGATGGACGGAATGGATTTTTCACATACATTGTACTGGGCCCCACCCAGCATCCTTGCGCAGGAATTTCCTGCGAAAGGCTTTCGCAGGAAATCCGCGTCCCTTTTCGGATGCCAACCACTTTATTCCTTCCTTTATTATTATTATTATTTTTTTCAAATATATATCTGTATTCTCATGTATTTCTTAATAACGTAGCCCTAAAGTATTTGTCCTTTGTGGGGCCCACCTTCTTCTTTTTCTTCTTCCTTTCGTTGAATGGTCCATATACAACTTAAATGCAGACGTGGGCCCTACCACTGCACCGAGTGGTCTCTACCGTATTGCCATACTTACAAATTTATGAGAATACAGGCGACCTTGACCGTTTGATATGAAAGCCCACAGATGGATGTTCATGAAAATTTTAAACTGAAGAGTTTAGCCAGAAATTTCATTGTAATTAGATGGTTATGATTTTCCAATTAAAGTGATTTTTGGACCATTAGCAATTTTAAAAAAAATTATAAGCTATGGGCCATATGAGGTGGGTCCCACCGTGCAATCATTTTAAACCAATAACTATACTTAAAGCTTAAACAAAACAAATCAAATTAAATATATTTCCAAGCATATATGAATTAATACAAACTTGAAACGTATCTTTTAAGGAGAATAGAAATGATTTATGCTTGCTTTCTCTCTCTCTCTTTCTAATTAACTATCCAAGGTTTTTATTTTACATTATGCAAAGCTTTTAATGAGATAAAGAATTATATAGAGGTTTTAAGATTTTTTTTTTTAATTTTTATTTTTAACTCATAAACTTTTGCCACCGAACTTTTTTCTTCGTATAAGAATTTTTTAAAAATAACTTATAGGTAACTTAAATAACAGTATACTTGTGTAACCACATAGAAACTTTGACTAAATCAAACATGTTTAAATTTGGATGTTTCCGGTCTCAGTCGTGGGCTCGCAAGAGTTTCATCACTGGTCACGAGCTTAATTACCCCTTGTGGTGTGAGTGCACAAGTGTATGGCATGTGTGGATGTGTGTGTAAAAAAAAGTTTGGATGCCTACGCTATATAGTACACAAATGTTGTTGCATTCTACTATATAAAATACCAGCTTAAAGCTTACTATCTTAGGCTCATTATAGCCCATGACTATGATTGGTGATGTTGATCATTCATTCTAATTCCTAACATAAGATTACACTTATAAAAGTCACAAATCATTTATTAAGAATTCTAATTCTTGAGAACATAATCATCTACCAAACTAATCATAATTCATATAAAACACTCACATATTGGTGAATAAAACAAATTAATTAAATTCTCAATAAGATGACTTAGGTCCTCTCAAGTCTAAGGATAAACTTAAAAAATAAATAATTAAATTCAATTTAACTTTCAAAAATTCAATCAATGTATGCACATGCACACAACTATACATATGAGGATAACATCGTATGGCAGATATTCACCATTCGTGGCTCATGAATCAAGCTATCATGACTTATCCACTAGCCTTGATAGCATTTTAGGTCTATACATAATCATATTCATTCCATGTATAAAAAATAATAAAGAGTAATAAAAATAATGTTAATATAGATTCATTAAACTTAAAAGGAAAAAAAAAAAAAAACAAACATTCCAACATACATACAAAAGAAATTTGGGCCCCACCAAATGGCAATTTTAGATGGGTGTGTCTACATGTAGAGGATGATGCTTGGGGCTCACCAAGTTGTTAATCTAGACCTGTGTCTAAGTGCACCTCTCTCTTAATGCTCCCTTCTTTTGATATACACCATTTATTTCTTTTTTATTAGAGTAGTACACTTCCCTTCCTTCCTACAACCAAAATAGCTATGGAGAAGTGTTAATGTATCTAGTTGGTATGACATCCACACCATCCAAAAAATTGGCCCCACCAAAAAGAACACCTGATGAAAATTTCAGGCCCGTTGACTAATCATGTGAGCCACACCATTGGAAACCATCATAACAACTGATTTGATCTAAAGTACATGTGTGGCCCACTTCTTTAGTAGATTGGATAGATTTTGCAGAGGATGATATTTGTGTGGGGCCAATCTTTTGGACCAGTTGGATGTCATTCATACATGACACGTGGCCAGTTATGCTGCCTCATCTCCTTACATTTACTCATGCTTTGTAGATGACGATACCATCTAACTAACTAGCTAATAAATTTCAAGGAGTCAAGTGCTTACAACATCCAACCCGTCATGTGAGCCACACACCATAGAAAACAATGAACAACTGCCAATCTAGTACAAAACACGTGTGGACCACCAGACGAGTGGATTGCTCTGATTTTTGCACCATGTGACTTACATGGTGGGGCCAATATATTGGACAGCTTGGATGTCATATATACATGTTTTCCAAGAAATTAGCACTCTCACCTCTCGCAGGGTGAGCCCTTATGAGTACCATAGCTTATGGCTAGAGCAATGGGAAGAGGCCATTAGAGACAACAGTAAGGATATCGAGCGCTCCGCCCACATGGCAGGCCGTAGGAGCCAGCACCACAGATAGAGATGCTTCGAGAGGTGATTTAAGGCTCGAGTAGCCAGGCAAGACAAGCAAAGGATTGAGAATTCCCTCATTGATAATAACTTCTGGTGAGGTACAATAAAGTAAAGTTGTTTAAATCTTCCTAGCCTTCAGGTGTTAGGTAAGTGGTACCTTTCTGAATGTGTTAGCTATTTTTAAGAGGGAGTTGCATAATCATCTTTAGATAATCAAGTGGAAGATGATAGAAGGATGTAAATGTAGATGCAGATGTAGAGGTAGTTGGAGCGAAGGTATCAGTACTAACACCCCATTAATGCAATACCTAGACCTTAACACTATTATTCAACCAGTTGTATTTGAGACCTACAGTATAACTCCCAATAGCCTTGTTTATAGCTTGAAGTTAGCGTTTGGATGAACTAATATATTGAATTGCAATAATAATAAGTCTCCTAGAGTGGAAATAACCAAATTGGTATTGGGTTATTAGTGTTCAAGCTGTGGGTGCGTTTGGATGCACTACTAAGATAGCT
The DNA here is from genome assembly GCF_029962835.1 of Magnolia sinica. Taxonomy (NCBI): domain Eukaryota; kingdom Viridiplantae; phylum Streptophyta; class Magnoliopsida; order Magnoliales; family Magnoliaceae; genus Magnolia; species Magnolia sinica. Next base: position 3,296,661 of record NC_080584.1, on the reverse strand, counting down.
TGCATTAATTACCTTACTTACCATTCCCATTATGCGCGCGTTTGGATGCACTAACAAATTGAATTGCGATAATTAGTTGTTGAGGCGGAAATAATCATATTATAATTTACTTGCATGGCTTTCATAAGATGCTCTTGGATGAATCATTGAATTGACTTACAATCCATAAAATAATTAATTGTACTTATCATGGGCCTGTTTGGATGTTAGGTATTCATTAACGACAATGGTGGCTGTAACAACCAGTACCATTATATACGGTTACGATACATGCCAAAACAGATAGAATATTTTTTTCATTTTAAAAAGAAAAAAGAAAAATCAATATAAACCCTATAATAACGGAATGGGGATTGTTATGGCCGTTACAACCTTGTAACCTTGTAACACTTGGCTGCTCCATTGGATATCAATCATGATATGATAATTATCCAAACTAGTAAAATGAGGGTCTCATTAGGATGGGTGATACCCAAAACAATCTTCAAGATAGGAGGACCTTATCAATGGTATAAATACAACAGTAGAGGAGATGGTCAAAAGAGCTAATTGATCAAAGGGTTGAAATGATTCAACCATCAACAATGTGGCCCATCACACAAACAGCTGGGATCATTGAAACATGACCCCAAATCCGACAGTTAAAGTTCCAATGGTCGGTTTGAATCAAATAGATATGAATCATAAGAACCATATTGATTTCATTAGCCAAGGCCTTGTTTAGATGCACAATTGAATTGGACTGCCATTTGAGTTGCTATAAGCCTAAATGTCCAGTGATTTGGTTAAAATAACTCCTTGTTTAGACTGAATAACTGTCCCAAATTGTGATTATCTTCACTTTAATTTTGGTATCCAAACATGGTACGTAATATCAAGAAACAATTAAAAAAAAAAAATCCTAATCTATATCTCTTTCAATCTATAGTTATATACTATATATAACACGCAGCAGCACTTTTGTCTTTTGGACATTTTTGTTGCCTTTTTGTGGTTTAAAAAATAATTAAAAAATGAAAATTCAAATTTTCAAAATTTTGGGATTTTCCCGCCAAAATACCTTTTTGAATTTTTAAATTAAAAAGTGCGGTGTGTGTGCTTTGTCCCACATCGGAAATACAGAGAAAAGTTTTGTGGTTTATATGAAATGTTGAGAAGGGTATTCTTACTTGGAGCTTTTTTGGAAGAGACGAAACCTGGTTGCGTATTCCAGTGCGAAACACTGGAACACACGCACGCACGCAGGCTCGGGCATGGGCACGGGCACGGGCGAGGGAGTGGGCGTGGGCAGTGAGGCAGTGTGGCTGTAGTGGCGCTAGATAGCGCACTTTGCACTTCGCTCGTGTCGCAGAGTGGTCGCTCCCTCGCGACCTTACGCGAACTCGGTGCAACCTCGGTGCGATTGCGGTGCGATGGGTCTGGTCAGAGCCTTAGGGCGGTGTGGATCTGAAATGTTGGAAATGAGCCTGAGTTTTATAGGTGACTGAGAACGGTCGGATCTTAAATCCGAAACGTCCAGCCGTTTCTTAAACGGATAGCTACCTTAAAAGCCACAACGGTCTGAAAACAGACGGGCCAGGATGATCCAACGGTCAGATCTACAGATCTAATGACCAGAAACGTCTAAGATTAATGGACAACGGCCAGAAACATTTTTCAAACGTTCTGGACCATTGAATACCACACAGCAACGGGTCTAAACCTGAGGCCTATATAAACTGGACCATTCCAGTCCGATTTGATCATCTCAACACACCATCTCCCCATCAAATCAGATACAGTCCATAGCTTCAAATTAGAATACTGTTGTCATCTCCATAGTCTAAGTCTGCCAGAATAAATTGACTGCATTAAAATTATTCCATAGTGGACCTATCGTGATTGCTGCACGCTGGATCCAGATAAGGCTTATCTTATCCTGGAAGCAATTCGCCTGTAACCCATCAGCAGTTGATAAGGGGGCGAATCACGCTTTAAGGACAACGTATTTTATACGTGATTCAGCCTAGTGATAATTTTATTTTATTATTTATTTTTCGGTGTATCCAAAACTAGTTTCTCTAACAATTTTTGCATCCGCGAATGGTTTTGGAGGATGAAAAGCTTTAAATATTCAAAAGACATTGGAAGTTATTTAAAATGCACTTAAAATGTTTTGGAAATTGAAAATTGTAATTATTGTCGGTTGTTCGGTTCGAATTTCACCAGCAAAAACCAGGCAACCACTTGACTTTACTAACATCTTTATAATTCTTTGATGCATTGCTGGAACTCTATGCAAGGGAGTGTAATACTAGGGAGACCATGCAACAAGATTGTGTGGGGTCCACTATGATAATTGTGTAAAATTTATACCGTAACCATGTTGTGTAGGTTAGCAAGGTGGCGGTTTGAAATTCGGCCACGCGATGTACTTGTGAAGATGTGGGTGTGCCAGAACCGAGTGGATCCAATTCAAACCAAAGTCACTGACCTTTGACGTCGAGATAAAGTGGCACTTGGTCAAGAACATAACATGTTCTCTATTGAGTTAATTGTAGAGTGTGATATTAAGTGATTTGCGAAAGTTAAAAATATTCCCCCAATGAATCCTTTTTTACCTTGAAAATTTAAGGACTTTCAAATGTATAGCAACTGTGTAATTGAATAGAAATAAGTTGAAAAATAGACGCAAAAAAGACGAGAACTTACCACTAAAGTCAGAATCACTAACCTAATCGATAGCAGCAAAGTGTTTTGTGGAATAGTGTGTTGATGAACGAGAATCAATTAACACCAAAAATTACAAGCTATTGTCAACCTATCATACAAGTAGGGGTGGTCAATTAATTTTTAGAACTAAAGTCTTCTTTTAGGTCGAACATGCAGGCTTAGACGAAAGGGGATTATAGCTATGACTAAGTTACTGAACTATTCCTAAAAGTTAAAGATAAAAACAATTAAGTACTTGTGATTTGATTGAGTTGTTGTTATTGTGAGATTCATTCTCTTTATGTCTTCTTCTATTATTTATAGTGTTTTTTTTTGTAGTGACGAAGATAATTATTACCTACGTGGCAATCTCTAATATTGCCAACCGTAAAATAACAGTTATCCCCTTTTCGCCATGTTTGTCATTTACTAAATGCCTTCTTATCTCAAAATCACATGCCGGCACATCCCTTTGAAGATTTGCTCAGTATTAAATTGTCATCTGTGTATCTCATCCTTAACACAAAGATATCATCTGTGTCATATGGCCTCATCCACACCATTATTTGTATGTGTATGCAAGCCTGCGGGCCACCTTGCTGTATATATCCTAAACATCAATTAGTTGGGCCCCAACATAAGACACCTTTATATTAAAAATAAAAATAAAAATTAAATTAAATTAAAAAAAAACCAAAAAACAGGCCAATTCAATCATCACATGAGCTACGATGCTAGAGACCGTAGCTCAACTGATCATGGGATGGGTCCTGAATTTTCATCCAGTGATGTACCGAACGGTTTAGATTTCTTTTATCTCACGTAACATTTGTGTTTTCAATTCATCCTAAATGAAAATGACCTTCTAAATGATTTGGATGTAATAAAAACATCAAGATATTTTCAATCTCATGTCCTAGGGTAAACTCGCAAAATAAATGAACAAGATGGATTTCTCGAAAACATCCTGGTAAGCCCCATGTAGGGTTATAGGCAATCTAGCATAGGAAAATTCTCACCTGCAAGCTGGGTCTTCTAAATAGTTTGGATGTAATATATGTCATCAGGCTTATGTCCTAAAATAAGCTAGCAAAATGAATGAATAGGATGGATTTCTCAAAAACATCATGGTGGGCCTCATGTAGGATTATATGCAATCTACCCTTAGGAAAATTTCTCACCTGCAAGCTGGGGTGTGGGGCCCACCATTTTCTAGGCATAGCATCCAATCAGTTAATTAACATGGTTGCCTGTAATGAAAATGAAATGACCCAGGTATCAAGACGACTCTAACCACGTGAAATTTCAAGATTTTTGAGTGGTTGTCCATTATTTTTGGGTGATTTTTTGGGCTAATATTTTTATGATGGGAAAATCCTGTTGGATGGATTGGATGGTATGCATACACCAAGGTGGGCCCCATAGGCAACTAGTTGCATGTGAGATCAAAATGATGATAGTGGCAAGATATAGAGAATGGATGGTTTAGATTCAGTGATCAGACTCCTAATCTCGATCAGAGTTTGGACTACAAACTGATGATCTTCCGAATATTGGGAGGTTGCCACGTCACTTTCTCTCAACCACTTTTTGTACCGAGGCCCACAAATGCTGTCAGCCATGCAACGTACCAAACAGTGTGCGTAACTACTTGCAAGACAGACCGTACATTTTTTATGCCCCACACGTGGCACCTCCAGATCCCTAACATTCTCTAAGGAGAAACATATTTATTTGGTTATTTAATTATTTTGTCTTTTTATTACAAATGTGGGTCCCAACTCCCTGTTTTTACAGGACAGGGATTGTGTAGTGTCACTGTTTGGATTCTCTGTGGGGCCTACTGCGACGTATATGTTTAATCCACACCATACATCCATTTCTCCAGTTCATTTTAGTAACTGAAGACAAAATTGAAGTATATACAAAGCTCAAGTGGACCACACCACAGGAAACAGTGGTAATTGAACAGTTAGCATTGAAAACTTCTTGTGGGTCACAGAAGTTTTACATCAAGATGATATTTGTGTTTTCCCTTCATCCAGGTCTTTTCGATCCTTTTAACAGGTTGGATGACAAATAAACATCATTTAGGGCCCCAAGAAAGTTTCAATGGTGGATGTCATTATGCCCACTTTTTCCTGTGGTGTGATCCACTTGATATTTGTATATTCTTAATTTTTGGTCTAATTCACTAAAATGATCTTTAAAAACGTATGGACGGTTTAGATAAAACATATAAATCACAGTGAACCCTATGGAGAATCCACAGGACAATATAGCATGGTGAGCTCTTCCCTGCATCCGCATCCGTTTTTACACGAGGTCCATCTTCGAACAACGACGGTTATAGTGACACCGCAACAAAAAAAAAAAATATTCCGTGGGACCCACCTTGATGTCTGTGTGTCATCCACTCCGTACATATGTGGTGCCAGCTCATGGTAGGTCGTAAACCCTAAAATCAGCCAGATTTAAAATTCAAATGGGCCACACCACAGGAAACAGTGGAGATAATGACATCCACCGTTGAAAACTTAGTTGGTCGTTTTCCATCTGTGGCCCACCTCAGTTTTGGACAGATAGAGGTTTGCTACTTGCTAGCCCCACTTACACGTTTACACGCATCACACGTGCCATATTGCTAGTGGGGTTGAACATCTGAACGGTGCATAAGATGGCCATGCACGAATGAGGTGGGTCCACACGTAAGAGTTGAATGTACATCAAAACCGTTCTTTCCGTTGTTCAGATATGGCCCACGTGATGAAGGGTCCTGATTTTTATTTGTGGTCATCTCAACGGTGGGACCATCTGCATAACTCAGATTTTCCATATACTTTCCCCAGGTGGGCCACATTGAATAAAATAAACTGATACTTAAAAGAATTTTCTTGGCCGTCCACCATTTTGTATCTACGGCCCACCGGTGTGTGCACTGGGAATTGCAAATCAGGTGGGCCACAGAATACAAAACGACCCAGGTGGGCCAAAATACAAATCTCATCAGCGTAGTTAGCTTGATGGCATTAATTCAAAAGGATGGTGTACCGTTTTCCATACACCCTAATCCACCAAATACCGTATATATAATGTAGAGAAACATCCCATCAAATACACACACCAACCCAAAAAGACACAGTGCGTAGAGTTCTTAAGTTGTGGTGTCTATTATGCCATAGCGTATATACGTAGTTATGCATGCCCATGTGGACCATATAAGGTGTGGGTCCCTTTTTTTTAAGAAGGATAGGCAGAAATCGACAAGAATAGAATGATCTTAACCGTCTGATTTTCATCAATGGATTTGGATAGCTGATTAAATAATTTTAACAGTGTCTGATGACTGGAAATTGGGTGGATATGATCCATTAAATCATTCTATTTTTGTGGTGATCATCTTTAGAGAATGTACCCTACTATTTGGATGGTTCGGATTGATGTGTACTGAGGTAGCTATGTCGTGGACGAGGCACGAGAACTTAAGAATGGTGGTGAACAATCAGTTTTACTTGTCGGTAGATAAAAAACAGGAAAAGGACGTGAGCGTGTTTTCGTAGCTGGGGTTCACATCACATCAATCGTTTTAATGCTCTGGCAGAGTGTGACGTTCGATACACAGGCACCTAGAAACTGTACACGTGGCAGGCAATTCAAACTAAACCGTGTAAATTTCGAAACCACTGTTGCCAAACTCGTATTTTTGGACACATTTTTTTAAAAAAATAGGACCGTTGGATTTTGTTTTTTTCATTTTTAACCGTCCAATGAGTGTCCACGATTAGTTAGATAATCAAATAAGCATGATATTTGGTTCTTGATAGATGTAGGTCGGGCCATGCTTTCTACAGTTCAATTTGAATTACTTGTGTGGCACATATACGTGATTTGTAGGTGCCTGCGTATCATCCATCACACTCTGCCAGTGTATCAAAGCCTTTCTCCAAAGACAAAGGACGATTCCTATGTCTTTTGGGCCCATCATATTGTGTATGATCAATCTACTCCGTCCATCAAATTCTTTACTCGATGATACTCCATGGACCCAAAATTGATTCAGATCATAGCTAAGGTGTACCACCACAGAGAACAATTTAAGTGCAATTTTAATTTGTTCCCGTTGATTTGGTCCACCTGAGTTCTTTGTACCGTTTATCTTTTATATGTACGGTGGAAATGATTCTTGTCACCTGATGGACGGAGTAGATTTTACATATAAGACATGGTGGTCCCTAAGATGGTTGTGTGTGTACGGAAATATTTACATGTGGAGAGAGAGAGAGAGAGGAAGAGAGATGATTGTGCGCATGCGCGCATGCAACAACCGTAGGTAGCACTTTCTTATCTTTTTTTAAGTACACTACGAGGGACCATAAAAACACGTGTCCAATGCATTGGCATGCTTGTGGATCAATCCAGACCGTACGAATCATAGAGCCCCATCTTTAAGGAAGATAAGAACCATTACATTTCATCCATGGAATCTAAACCGTTGAAATTTTTCATGAGAATCACGCGGAAAATGCATCTATCACGGTTGGTTCATGCCAGAAGAGCAAAAATAAAGTGTGAAACTTGTTGCAACACCTTCAATACGCCATCTTGGCAATCAACGGTTCGGATTTTACACCTACATCAAGTGGATACTATGCCTCTACTCCATCATCTAATCAGATCCATCCGTTCAAAACAAAGATCGGCAGAGATAAACGGTTGATGATTGAGGCTAATACGTATGGAGAGGATTGCAAAACACACATAAGCGTAAACCGCATCTCCCCAATCAGTTATGAGCCATCCATGATTCTGGGCCCTCCATCTAGCTTTCTGACAATATGAAACACATGATATAATCCTGTTGACAGTCCATCATACCTACTCCTAAGATTTGACGGTCCATGAATAAGATCTCGCTCTAGATGGTTCCTGACCGTCCGATCTTAGCATTTTTTTTTTCCAGCCAAATCCATTAATCAAATGACCAATATCTCACATCAAGACCATTCAATCGCTCCCAATTTTTTTACGATCCACCGATCGCCCACTCGATTCAATTTGTTTGGGCCATGCGACATCCATGGTGGGCCACCATTTGGAGGGTTGCCATAGTTTACATGCATGCCACATTTATCATGCATACATGCTAAAAAACCAAATTCTAATAATGACATCCAAACAATCCAAAAGTATAGCTTACATAACCAAAATTGAGTACACATGAATAATGGATGTATGGTTTCATCTATATCACATCATTGATGATTTATTTCATCTTATTTAGACAAGTTTTGTTTCCACAAGGGCATTAAATGAGTGTTCAGGCGTGGGATCTATAATAAAAACTAAAATGTTACGGTATAAAATAATCATTTTCCATGTTCATAGTCAATTTAGATTTTTTTTTTTTTTTTTTTTTTAAGATTACAGGATTATATTAGATAAAGAAGGATTACAAAAGCAGGGAGAGTCAGATCGCTGAGATAACGGGGAGATTACTCGCCTAAAAAAGAAAAATTACACCCCCTCGAGGGAAACGTCATTAGAGTCTTGTTATACCATCAGATAAATCACCCCGTTAAGAAGTGTCTCCGCCAAGTTAGAGGTATCCCTAGCACACCTCTCATTCCTTTCTTCCCATATGGACCACCAGATACCTAAAAGTGCCATTCTCTAAATCTCGTCTATTGTTGTCTACTTTAACACCTTGCCACGCATTGAGCGGCCGATGAGTAGACCTTGGAAATGACCAATACAGTCAATTTAGATCTTTTGCTTACCAAAAATAGAAAACATTGTCTGTTACAATCTGATTGAGCCACATCATCACACACTGCATTTAATGCAACGGTGCTAACAACGCACCCTCCATTTATGCCTAACTTGAGCAGCTATCACATAAATTTGGCTTTGATCTTATTCTTGCAACTATTTTGCAATAATCAAACTACCATTTTCCATTGCTCTCAACCATGTTTTTCATGACCGCACAAAGCATATTAAAATTACCATCATTTCATATGCTAGCAGGAGAGTAATAAAATATTGTAACTCTGTACGTTTCCAACTAACAGCCAGCTAGCTGATTTGTTCACTGGAGTCTCTTAATTGTCCTTGCATGACTCTCCTTTTTTAAGGTAATCATTTTTTACAATCACATGAATTTTATATTTTTAAGTTAGACATAACTGATATTTATACTCCAACTTGAAGGAAAGTGTTAACTATAAAGTATGAAATACACGCAAAATAATTTTTAATTTAATTATTTATGTGTTCATCGTATCCAAGGCCCTGTAACAAATATAGCTAGTATTTTTAAAAACTACTAGGTATTATTTTAGAAAATTCATGAAGCAATATTAGGAGCTCTTAGCTATTTTTAAATTTTCATAATTTTATCAGAAATTATTGTGATTTTACAAAAAAAAAAAAAAAAAAACATTTAAAGTTGAAATTAATTCATTTTCACTTATATTTTAAATTTTAAAATTAATTATTAACTCATACTAAATATTTTATTATTTTATTTTCAGCAAGATTTTCTGGAGATAAACATTGAGATATAAAAATCTTCAAAGAAATTGTTGAGAATAAGATTTGTCATTATGATCTGAATGAATGTTGATTCATGGAAAACAAAGGACTATTTCTTGGAAACCTTATTTCTAAGAAATTTTTTTTATTGTTTTTTAATAAGATTTTCCTTCTAAAAAAATAAGTTCTATTTTCAAATTTATTATTTAATAAGATTTAAAAAAAAATTGGGAAAAGTTTTACATAGTTAACATGTGCCAAGTTAGCATACGTGAATACATGAAAATGGATGGTAGCACATTTGGCTTACATAACACATGTGGATACTTGAAGCTGAATTGTGGCACATATGGTATATAAGAAGTGCTTGAAGCAATATAGTGGCACACATGGCACAGACGTGCATTGAAATATTTGAGTGGCGCAAGGCACACATCGGCACATTCGACGCATGCGCACTTGAAGCTAGATGCCAGCACTTGTGCACATTGGTGCCACCGGTACTTGCATATTTGCCAATGTGCACAGGTGCCATCATCTAGCTTTAGTATCCACATGTCAATCATGAAATGATCTGAAACACATGAAATAATCATGTTGATAGTCCATACAACGTACTCTTAAGATTTGACGGTCCATGATTAAGATCTCGCTCTAGATGGCTCCTGACCGTCCGATCTTAGTATTTTTTTCACCCAAATTCATTAATCAAATGACCAATATCTCACATCAAGACCATTCAATCGTTCCCAAATTTTTTACGATCCACCGATCGCCCACTCGATTCAATTTGTTTGGGCCATGCGATATCCATGGTGGGCCACCATTTGGAGGGCTGCCATAGTTTACATGCGTGTCACATTTATAATGCATACATGCTAGAAAACCAAATTATAATAGTGACATCTAAACAATCCAAAACTAGAGCTTACGATAACCAAAATTTAGTACACATAAATAATTGACGTATGGTTTCATCTATATCACATCCTCGATGATGTATTTCATCTTATTTAGACGAGGATTGCTTCCACAGAAGCATTACATGTGAGTGTTCATGCTAGTTCATGCGTGGGACTCACAGTAAAAAGTAAAATATTTCAGCATAAAATAATTATTTTTTCATATTCACCGTGAATATCCGGATCATTTGTTTGCCACAGATAAAAAACTCCTTATTGAACCACTTTATCATTTACTGCATTTAATACAGCAAAGTTGATAACATCAATAATAACATAGGCCAACCACAATGCAGGAAAATAATAGTTTTCTATTTGTGGTCAGCAAATGATCTAAATTTATTCACAGTAGATCCCACGCTTGTACAAGCACACATAAAGCTTTTTCATTAATGTCGGATTGGGTGCATCTACCACATTATTGTATGCAATCTGCATCAATCTTATTTAGTACTTGAAGGCTGCTCCATGACTACTACCTCCTTCTATGGCAAATAGACAACTATAAATGTAGGCATTATTCCGGTATCATATTAATTGTTGCTGCATTATAGGTTACTATACATTTGTAAGAGAATCTTGTAACTTAGATCTTATTCTTTCAACTATTTTGCAATAATCAAGCTACCATTATCCATTATTGTTTTTCGTGACCGCACAAAGCATATCAAAATTACTATCATTTGATGTACTAGAAGGAGAATATATATATATTGATCGTATGTTTGATTACTTGAGTCTCTCAATTGTGCCCGCATGACTCCTCTTTTTAAGGTAATAATTTTTACAATCACATGAATTTTATATTTTAAAATTGGACATGATTGATATTTATACTCCAACTTGAAGGAAAGTGTTAAATTAAATATAAAGTATAAAATACACACATAATAATATTTGAATTTATTTATATCTTCATGCATATCCTAGGCACCGTAGCAAATATCACTGGTATTTTTAAACTCATGAAGCAATATCAAGAGCTCTTAACTATTTTTAAAATTTCATAATTATATCATGAAATTATTGTGATTTTACAAAAAAATAAAAATAAACATTAGAAGATGAGATTAATTCATTTTCACTCATATTTTAAAATTTCAAATTAATTATTAATTTATACTAAATATTTTATTATTTTATTTTCAACAAGATTTTCTTGATAATATCACAAGAAAAACATCAAGATTTAAAAATCTATGGAGAAATTGTCGAGAATGAGATTTGTCACTATAATCTTAAGGCATGTTTGGATTCATGGAAAGCAAATGACACTATTTATTGGGAAAACTTATTTCTAGGAAATTATAAGAAAAGCGAGATTGTTTTTCTTGATTGTTTCTCAACAAAATTTTCTTAAAAATTAGGCTTTATTTTTAAATTTGTTATTTGACAAGACATTTTCTTAGGAAAAGTTTTATGTAATTGTTAATATGCGCCAAAAGAAGAAGAAGAAGAAGAAGAATAGCACGTGAATGCTTGGAGATGGATGATAGTACATTTGGCCTATACCACACGTGGACACTTGAAGTTGAATTGTAACACATATGTACATATGAGGTGCTTGAAGCAATGCAGTGGCATAGACATGCATTGACATATTTGAGTTGCACAAGTGACCCAAGGCATGCATTGGCACATTCGACACATGTGCACTTGAAGCTAGATGCCAGCACTTGTACACATCAGTATCATTGGCACATGTGCATATTTGCCAATATGCACAAGTGTCGTCGTCTCACTTCACTGTCCACATGTCAAATGTGCCAATGCATGTCTTGTGCCACATACGCCACACATGCAACAATTTAGCTTCCCCATATGTCACATGTGCTTTCATTCATCTCTAAGCATACCACAAGTGCCAATCTACCACATGCTACGACGGACTTAAAAAATTTTCAAGAAATTTATAGATTCTAAATTTCTACAAAATTCTTATTGCGAACAAATAAGGAAAATAATATTTTCTTTTACATAGTTTTTTAAAAGCAAGATTTTCTAAGAAACAATGTTTCCTTTCTCATACTTTTCAAGGAGCCAAATAGAAAGAAACCAATTTTCTTTTCACTAAGAGAAAATGCCTTAAGGACGGAAGTATGAAAATAAATTTATATATTTTTCAACAAAGAAAGTATAAAAGGGTTGCCCCCCACGCAAACCTATAAATGGCATCCCATCCCCATTGAATCCTGTGGTGTGGCCCACTTCAGTTGTGGATCTCGCTGATCTTTTTTCCTCGGGGCCCAGATTCGAGGATAGAACCTGCTGGAGTGGATGTCTAATCAACAACAAGATGGGCCCACAGAAATTTGGTGCTTTAAGAGCTGCATAAAATAGGGATTGTAGAGGATGGGGGTCCTGAAAAGCCATCAATTGAATGGCTAGGATCCTTCAATTGATGTGAATTTCAAGCATGACATGACACATCCCACATGATTTGAACAGTCCAAACTGTAATTAAACCATCACCGTTCAAATTAAATAAATAATATCCAGGAGAGCAGCAAATGAGGGGCCAGCATTTTGAAAATGGTAGTAAAATATCACCCTATCTCCCCATACATCGTATATCCGAAAACTAAAGAATTTCAGGGACATCCAAACCATCGGCTCTGGCAGTGGAGCATGCCTCCCTGTGTACACTCTCATTCTCTTCTCACGATGTCTGACCATCCCAACCATTCAACTGGGCCTTTATAAATCTAGACCATTGTTGTAATAGTCCATTCTCAACCGTATTGGATCATCATCTGGTAGGGGAGTAATTGCAGCACGGCCCATCCCATGACTCATCCCACCAGACCAATGGTTTAGATTACTGTAATGTGGGCCCTACCTTATTTATTAAATAAATAAATATAAAAATTAGAAAAATAAAAATAAAAATAAAAATAAAAAAGAAGAAGAAGAAGAAGAAGAGCTGTTTCTTGAAAACTTCAAATTTCTTCTGTCTTGCTCCCAAAACTAGGAAATAGATGAACAAATCAAAGAGAGTCATTCAGACTCTTACTATTTGGAATTACAGCCGCAACCCACAACCTCATTAGGCTTTTTTTTTTTCTTTTCTTTTTTTGTTCTCATCTGTTAAAAAGATGGATGCAAAGACTATCTTTTGAAAAAAGGAAAAAAAAAAATACAAAAGACTTGCATGTTAAACCTGTTTCATGGGTTGAATAGCTTCCGGAAAGGCCCATCCTTGCGATCTTTTGCAGCCTCCGTTAGAGCGAGGAACCTCTTGAATCCAGTCGTGGCAGCACCACGGCCAAGAGCGGCTGCCCGAGTGAGCACATCCTCTCTCGATATCGCTCCAGTGGTATTTGGGGTGGACGTAATGGGAGCAGTTATGACCATTGGCGCCGATGGCACGACGACTGATGGGACCGTTGATGGGTGCTTGATTCCTGACCCGTGCTTGTTGAAATCATCCAGTATAGTTTGCTGGTCTGCTTTCTTCAAGCCCTGCATTCCACGTGGTTTACATTTTAAAAAATTTAAAAATTAAAAGAAGTTTTTGACCTTGGCCTTGGCTTTCAAACTATGATGAGAAAAAAGTCTCAGGGGAAGTGTGTGCTTTTTATCACTATCACTAAAGGGGTGGGCTGGCTGGGCTGCCTTTTCAATCAATCTCCGGCCCCATCTCAATGTGTCTCTGCCATGGACATTGCTGTACATAGTTCTAAAACTCACAGAGTCAACTCGAAACTCGGCCAGGTCAACTCAACTCAGCAAGATCTCAATGCACTATAGAATTCGCTGGCTGTTTGTGGAACGAATGTGAGAATTCACCAGTTTTAAGGCCGTGTTTGGATGCACTAAAGAATTGAATCACAATAATTTGTTCATAAAGTGGAAATGACCAAATTTTAGTTTCCTAATTTCATTTTCATATTAAAGGACCAGATTCCAAATTGCAATTGCGTTACTTTCAGGTTGGACCTGAAAAGAATGTAACAGCAATTTGAGGGCTCTTTCCTCATTATGATAAGGTGACCACAACTCCACCGTTTCCTCTATAATGAATGAACTGTTGTGATTCGATTCATCCAATAACATTTCATGGAAACGGGAAGCTTCTTGTCACACTGTTTTGACTATTTATTGGATAAAATAGAGAACTACATGTCATTTCTGAAATCAGTGAGCATTTCCACCATTTCTTAAATGGCGGCATCTTGTCCTTCATACACATGTCATACATTCATGTCAGTTCATTATAGATGACAGCACAAATCATGGACTCATTGTGGATGAAGCATAACCCAAAAATGAAATGATCTTTAACCATCTGATATCAACAACTGAATTTGGACTCAGCCATTTTCTTTCTACTCTCCAATTGATAGCCCACTAATTAGACGGTTAGAATCTAATGATCAGCTTGATTTTCAGGATATGCTTTTTCTGCTATGGACCCATGATTTGGATGCTCTGGATTGATATGCATGCATGCCACAGTACAGTGAATCCATCAGGTTGGTCCAACCTCATACATGTTTTCCCAAAAATAAAATCTGGTCCAATCAGCATCAAAAACAGGTGGATGGGTTAGAAAACTTCAGCCAAGTTTTCTCAGAGCCATGCATTTGTTTTGCAAACTGTGGCCACTAGATGAGTGGATCAATCTGATTCTTGGGTTAGGGCATCAATAAAGTGGTGCCGTTTTGATAGATGGATAGGATCTCGAACCTATTGTGCCATGCCGCATGTGGCATGTACATGAGCTTTATTGCATGTGCGTGCGGGCTCAGTAAAGCTCTCAGTAACAAATTCATGATAAATCTTTAGCTGCCTAAGACAACTTTTCAATCGTAACATGAAGATGGGGGGGGGGGGGGGGACAGAGATGAAAACAGAACCTTTAGCTCAAGTATCCGCTGGAATTCCGAAGGTGTCCCCTCAGGAAGCAGTGCTCGGTACGTATCACCCACAGAATCGATGGGTGACAAAATAACCTGCCAAACAGGGGCAGCATTTCATTTATAAGATCAAATAACTGTCGCAGTAAGAATCACCTCGACATCAATCACTCACCTTTAAAAGAGCTTCAGCCTTGCTCATTTCACGGCTGACAAATTTTGAGTAGCCGGCAGCACCCGATGCCTGTTGGAACAGGAGAGCTTTAGTACCAAGGCAAGAAATGCCAACTATTGGAAAATGGATGTTTGAAAACAATCCAAAGGCAAGGAAGCTACAAAGGTCACTTGAAAGGAAATTATGCACACAGAAGCACCCATTTATTCATACATAACTGTACATGACATATATGCACATGCATGTATGCTTTGTTGTCCAAACACTGGTGTAGATGCATGTATACAAGTTTGCAAGCATAGATGCATGATGCACTTGCATGGGATAGCCTGTCATTTCTTTTTTATAAATAGAAATATATATATATATAACATAGAAACTTGCAGTATGGGACACATTACAAAGTAGGTCACAATATGCTGCCTGGTATGGATTGTGTTTATTATAGAAAGCTTCAACATGGGGACAGTCTGTGTGTTGGTTCAGCACATTGTAGTTGAGCAAGGACAAATAAATTCATTCACCTTCTTCACTGGTTCTGGTATTATTTCTAGTTCTATAATCTATATACCACATATTTCTAATGCATTTATCTCAGGTACCTTAATTTTTGTATATGAATGAGATGCCAATATTCACTGACGATGGGGCCTTAGATGGGAATGATTGGAAAAATAAGATTCATATAGCCAGATCCAAATAGCTAGGACAAGGCAAGATAATGGTGATACATCAACATCACAATGGCTGCTTCTAATAAATTCTGATAGCTTCTCGGCAGTTGCTTGTGGCCCTTGTTTAGTTTCAAGAAGCAAGCAGCAGCGGAATTGGGTGTGGGAGCGAGTAATCTTCTATGTCAATATTTAAATAGTATAAATATGCTTGGGATTCAAGAGTGGGAGCACAAGTTGGAAGCAGGAGTGACATCTGTGTAGAAGGTTCTGCCAACTAAATTGTGGCCTCTCTGTTTGTTTATTGCAGTGCCATCATCAAGAGGATAGCTAGTTATTGAATATGCATCTGTTCGTGAGTATAACTACATGTATGTTTTGCCATGTCAGCTAAATGCAATTGACACCAAACATGCCACATGCAAGTAATAAGGAACATGCAGTAATAGATCTGCCTGAGGCAATAATGATAGATCCCATGTTACCATTGTACAGCATACTCATTTTAAATTGAAGTAGAATGGCAAACATGTCACTGGATGAGGATGATCATTGATATCATTGCATGTTTCGCAACTAAAGAACATACCTGTCTTCCAAGTGCAGGAATGTCCAACAGAATTGTCTTTACAGCTTGAGTGTCCAGCAGCATCTAAATCAAGTGAGAATCAAATCGCCCCAAAATTAGATAAGCCAGTGGCTTGATGAGGGTCTTATTTCTTCGACACAGGCCCATTCTATGTCAATTGCCTGTAGCCATGTGTTTGGTTTACTGATTTCTGAAACACTTGGCATAAAACCATTGAAGCTAGTAAATACCTGTTGTGCACCTGTTTCTGATATTTGTTTGCATTTGTAAATGTTGAGGTAGAAGCGAGGGCCAAGAGAAGCTGCTAGCTGCATAAAATTATTCAAATTTTAGGTAATTTTATCTCAAACAAGAGTTCACATAAAGATTACAAAGTTAATATACTAACTGTAAATTATATTTCTTTGGCATGGAGCATGACAATCATATTCTGGTCCACACAGCTACTCATATTTGCCATATGGGAGATTCTACAAGTAATCACAATGGTGACATCCAAATTTTACAGATTTGGAACACTGTTTTGGGGCATGTTTCGATCCACTTCCAAATGGGATTGATTTGGCACTTCAACATAAAACATCACTATGTGCTTGGGACTTGGGAGTTAGGGTAGCTCGGGAAACAAAAGTCGAAATCAAATTAAGCGGTCTGCTTTTTCCACAAGAAATCGGTGACTATATCTCAATGTTGATTTGAAGGGAGCACATCCCATCCACCAAAAACAGAAGCACCCAAAACATATAGTTGACATTAAGTTATACAAGCACATCATGCTAACAATGAAGTGTGAACTGGCAGTGGGTGTACTAACAAGCTAACCAAAAAAAAAAAAAAAAAGCACATCAAGCTAGATTGCTTGCACCAATAGGTAATAAATAGGATGAGGGAAAGTTGACTTAGATGGTTTGATCATGTGCAACAGAGACCGAGAACTGCACCGGTTAGGAGTGAGTTGGTACAAGTTGAAGGCTCTAAAAGGGCAAGGGGAGGGCCCAAATGGACGTGGATGGAGGTGGTAAAAAAAGACTTGATGACCTATGGTCTACTTGAAGGTTTGGCCCTTCATAGGGTGGAATGGCTCAACAGGATTCATGTGGCCAACCCCAATTAATTGGGATAAGGCTTAGATGTTGATGATGATGTTCCAAGTTACTAACTATAAAAGGAGATAGTGTGTTTGTTAATTGTTTGGGCAGTCAAGGAACAACACATTCGTAGAATAAGTAGCTAAAATGAGGATGTTGAGATGAGTGAGAGGCAAAATAACAAAGGATAAAATTAGAAATGAACATTCAAGGGAACTACGGAGAGGCCCCGATAGGTAGTAAGATGAGGGGAAGTAGACTTCGATGGCTTGGCCATGTACAAAAGAGGCCAAGAACTGCAGTTAGTAGTGAGTTGGTTCAAGTTGAAGGCTAGATAAGGGGAAGGCCCGAAAGGACTTGGTAGCGGTACTATGAAAAGAACCATAGTTCAAGTGAGGATATGACCCTTAATAAATAGAAATGGCAGAAAAGGTAGTATGAAAAGAACCATAGTTCAAGCCTGTGTGAGGAGGATATGACCCTTAATAAATTGAAATGGCAGAAAAGGTAGCATCAAAAGAACCATAGTTCAAGAGTGTGTGCGCGCGCACGTGTAACTTCTTATCATGTTAGAGTATCTATAATTTGAGAATTTTATTTCATTAAGTACCAATTAAGATGGACCAGAGGGGTCTCTACTCATGGCTCAGTGGTAGACAGTGTTTCTGGAGTCACGGGTTCGAGAACCCATGTGTTGTGTGTGTGGGTGTAAGAGTGTGTGTGTGTGTTCACCTTTCAAAAAAAAAAAAAAAAAACAACTAAGATGGACCAGAGAAATATTAATCTTTCAATTTAGCACTTGAACTTTAGACTGATATCTAAAAGGCACATCTTAAAATATTCTAGGAGCTTTTGGTTCTCCTTTGACCAAATAAAAATTTCCAACTAAATTGCAGAAAATATCAATGCATAATTTTAACCATAGCAGCCCAAAAGTCTGGTGGACACTTTCTAGGTGAATGATTGGGCAATTTAACTCATGAAAGCGACAGTTGAATAGTTAGGTATGTTCTACAATGTTGATATGTTTCAGTATTGGCCAGTGGCTGAAAAGACCGTAGCATAGAGTATCAGCAAAAACATACTCTTATAATTTTGGCAACATAGAAGATAAAAAGAACGTATTGGCTAATATTGTCAGATACATTTTGGTATTAGCAGTTATCTGATGTGCTGCATGAATACTATTTTAACACAACTATGGATAAGTACATTATTCATAGAATCAAGTGAAAACATAGATTTGGGCATCCATGATTTCACCATAATGCAACAGTAGTTGTGAGTCTTGTGACAACCTCCACCAGGTATGATAGAATGTGGCACTCAACTATTTGCTAGATAAATACCTTGTCAAGAAAAAACTGGAAGTAGATGGGAGATAGCAGACTTCCAAGAACAGGAATACTACTGGAAAGAATTGAATTTATACCATTGACGTACCTGTAAGATAGCCATAGAATTCATTACACAATCATGTTGTCATACATACTTCTAAGTAAGAAATGACAGTTTAATGCACTTGCTAAATGAAATGAGGAAATATATCACCATCAATTGAGCATTAAATGTCTAGCAAAATGTGCATGTGGGGGCCACCTTTTGGTTATTCAAAGCATTTGTGTTGTGGGCCCATGGTGGATGAGAGATACCCAAAAAATCCCCAATCAGATGATCCTAACTGTCAGATTGAGTCCTGTTAAATGCAGATCATTGATCGTAGTTGTCCATTTTCATCTGATGACTAGGATCACCTAATAGAGGAGATAGAAGCTCATTTGTTGTAGTTGCCCATTTTCATCTGACCATTAAGATCATCTGATAGGGGAGATAGAAGCATGGCAACTCTAATGATGCAGAGCACCGCATCAACAACTTATACTACTGAAAGATAGCATCCATATGTACCACCGCTGGTTCAAACAAAAAGAACGACATTTCTTTCATTTGATCCTCAAATGATGCATCAAACAAAATAGGAGAATGGAACCGCACTCTGATTGGTCACCAACACTTTCAAGAGTACCCCATGGAACACGTGTCATTGCAGCCATTTCAGCATCAAATTTAGTTTCTAGACCGTGCACTAATGTAATCAATGCTTTTGTGATCACCACTGAGAACTCGTCCTGCACAATTACATAGAAATTTCATGCACATGAATTGAAGAACTTTTGCAGACCAACCTGAGGTGGCAATCCTCCCATTATGAGATGGTTAATTACCTGCACTTCTGACATATCAACCTTCTCCGCAAACTGAGAATCAATCATTTTTGAAACATTTTCAGCCAACTCACCAGCCTGTTAGGAGAAAGAGAGAAAAAAAAAGTTAGTAGACCAAATAACAACCAGTAACAGGAATTTAATTCCTATGCAACCATCGAAGTAGTTATTACCTTGGCTATATGGTTACATCTAATTTATCAATGAAATTTAGGTCTCCGTTATTTAAGAGACTATAAATGCTGCTTTCAAACACTATAATTTGCTGAGGAAAAGAAACTCAAGGACTCAATTGGATTCACTGTAAACATATTCGGGGGCATAGCATTCTCCAGATGCATGATCTTCCATTTGGAACTACCAATCAGGCAGCCAAACTGGTTCCAAGCAGTGCTACTGAAGGCACACGTTGCAGAAAGGGGTTCCTTTAATTGACAGATTTTGACTGTTTAAAGTTCTCTCTCTCTCTCTTTTCCTCGATTTTCAAGAAATCCAGTCAGGAAGCAAATCTTACCAGTTTTCTAGTCCAAATTGGATGGCCATGATTCTGATGAGATGACCCATCTGATTTTTGCAAACCAAAGATGCTTCCTAATATATTTGCATAAAAAGTATTAGGGAAGAAACCAACCGTTTTATGGCAATATTCTGCAGTATTCACGATATAGCAAATCACCCTCTCATCCTTGTCAGAAGTCTGCCAGGTGTCGTCAGATACATACAAAAGAAAAGAATTATGAAATCAGTGTGCCTGTAGAAAGAAATGTCCAGCATCAAACACATGCAAAAGAAAGTGTGTTTCTAAAGACCTTGATCTGTCCATCCGTGCCAGTGGCAGCTGCAACAAACCCCGCTCCACCCTTTGGTAATCTAGCAAATAATTTTGACGCGTATGATTTGAGAATTCTTTGAAATACCTAAATCACCGAGACAATATAAGAAGTCATGTTCTGTATTGACTGTAAAGCACAAACAGAGCAACTGGAACACTTAATATTGACATTAAGGGGAAGGGGATCAATTTCCTCGTATATTAAGACTGAATCTAACAATTAACAAACACCACCAATATAATGCAAAAGTTACTGAAAATAATCTATTCAATGCTATAAACCATGCAAAAATTTGGAACAAACAATGCAACTAGAACCTAAAATACTTCCTCATCACGTTGAAGCACAAAGAGGTAGGTTGATCAGATGAAGGATGTTTCTTTTATTTTCAACAGTTAGGAAGTCCATAATTTCTATCAAAGCATAAAACAAAATGTGTGCATTCAATTAAACTCTTCCTTGATCCCCACTGATAACATGAAGGTGTTTTCTGAGATAACTTGTACAGGAATTTCATGGCACTTTGAGAGATGAGTTTTTCTGGCATTGGACGTGTCAGGGCTGTGGGATCATACCACCCAGCTATTTTAGGCTTAACAATGATAAGTGTTCTCTTGATCTGATGCTAGTGATGGGGTAGGATCGGCCAATGCAAAAAATGTTGGCTCTCCATGAAGGATTGTGCAGATGTTGGCGTTGGTTTCCATGTCTTTATTTATTGAAGGAGACCCACGGACCATCATCAAGTGGGCTCTTCTAGGGAGCTGAGTCGTGAAGATTAACTCCATCTATTTCAAAGATCCAGCATGTTTGCAGAAATAAATATATTTTATTTTTTGATATTCAGAAGGATGGTAACAAGGCAGCGCTTGCTTTAGCAAAAGGAGTGATGAAAGGGTCACTTGTTCATGCCTCGGTGTCACCCCCAAGTCTTTCTGTTCTGCATATTTTTATTATTCCTTATAAATTGGTGGTTATTTTAAAAGAAAAGATTATCCGATCTTCACGTAATTCGCTCGAAACCATTTCCACCCTTGCATTTTGGTTCTACGGGGCACCCCCCAAGGTTTCCTCCTTCACATGGCTAGCGGGAAGGAAGCAGATTGTGACTATAGACAATCTTCAAAAGAGAGGTATGATTCTACCGAACATCTGTCTTCTATGTATGAGCAGAGCGGAATCAGTAGATCATCTGCTAATGCATTGCCCTTACACTCTTTGGATCCATATTTTCAATCTTTTCGAGGTGAATTGGATAATGCCAGTCCCGCAACTGCTTTGGACCTGGCATGCCGTTCTCTTCATGAGAGATAGGTTAGCTGAATGGCGGTTACTCCATATGCTTGGCCTTTGGAACTTATGGGCTGAACGCAATGCTCAGTGTTTCGACAACAAGTTTAAAATTTCAGATCAATCATGAGGAGAGTGAAAAGGGACAGTTGAATGGGCTACTGGGTGCCTTCATGTAGATTTGAATGTAGTATGTTCCCTTTTGGAAATGTAATCCTTTTGTTTGGATGTATTTCTTGTCTTGACTTTTTGTCAAGCTGTTTTTAATAAATTATTCATAATCCCTCAAAAAAATTAAAAGAAAAGATGGGTTTTTTTATGCCTAACTATTTTTTCAAGGATCAAAAGCGATACATACATGCATGCATAGCTACTTTTTCTAGCACCAATGGAATTTCTATAGTATAAGGCAATTCCTTTAAAAAAGCAGACTAATTTTTTATTTTTTTTTCATTTAATAGACATATAAAGGCCATCTACACTAACATATGAAAGGAAACATTCCAGGAGGTAGTTATATACTCAGACAACATCCATCCAAGTTCAACAAGAAATTCACCCTTTTTTTCACAATAAGGTGATGACTGATGAGCTACAGTTCAGCACGGACTGAGAATTATTATCGGTGATCCAGTTTACTACTGATCTACACTAGATTTCTTCAAAGTTATGAGGCAGCGTTATTACAAGAACCATATACCCTTACAAATTTAAGTGGTATCGTCTCAAAGAAAAAGTGTTTCCAATCAAGAATGTACCTTGAACAAGTTAAATAAAGTCTGATTCTTCGTCAAAGCGCTGCATCTCTTTAAGCTTCTCCTGATTATCAAAAATAACTGCATAGGACAGGATGAATAACTGAATCCATGAATCTACTACAAAAAGAATGGTTAAATACTCAAACTTAGAGGATGCTAACATGAACAGCCAAAGTTGAGAAGTAAAATAAAAAAGTTATACCAAAAAGGTCAACTATTAATCTGATTTCCCGCCTGCATGAATCTAACCTCACCTGCATGCTACTTGACAAAATATTGTTCTGACTTCCCTCCTCAGGATCCCAGGTTTCCTCCTATCATTAGAAATTTTATGGCATGAAGTATTATTTTGGCAAGAATGAAAAGAACAAACGTAAATTTCATGAAACATGTCACCCACAAAGATACCTGAAGAAGTTTATCCAAGCTCTCCATCAGAGTTTTTTCCTCCAGTTCTACATATACTGTCAAGTGTGATTCAAAACAAGATGAAATGATTCCACGAAAGTTGAACTGCCATGGTAGAAACATTCATCATGAGCTTTTATTTCTTGACCAAGACCTACAGTGAATAATAAGAAAACAAATTCACGTGATGCCAACATTTACAAGAATCAAAATGCTTACCCCAGCTCCAGGCACAGACAGATCTTTTTGGTTGTCCTTTTCCTATGATCACGAGATGAAAAGGAAGATTTAGATGAAAGAATGCAACAATAACCTTATCAAATATCTGATGCATTTAGTAGTGCATACTGATTCAGTCCCACTCCCATGGTGCACTGCAAGCTTCTTTTCATACTTCTTTCGAATATCTGAGACAGATTGGCTGTTACCCTCCCCTTTATCCACCTCTTCCATACTGCTCCCACCTTCTCTATTTCGAGAGCCAACCATCCCTCCACTAAACTTCTCAGCCAATTCCTCCTCAAATTCAAGAGTCCTCTGTAATGCCTGGAAATGTTGACCAAACATAGGAAACATCAAAGCTCCTTGAATTCTTCAAAACAAATTAACAAGGATTCCTCGACCTCCACATGACTGTCAAATTTTGAACAAATGATAGTACTTTTTTAAAACTTACAATCATTATTGAGATTTTTTAAAAATGGAGATCCATGGTCAACCTAAGGGCAGATAAGGCCAATACAAAGTGAAGGTCTAGAACTCCCTTGCTTTGCAAGACTGTTCACCATATCATTAGCCTCACAAGGGATATGTACTTTTATGTGGACATTGATACAGTCTCTGGAGACTCGACACCACTCACAGCAGCAAAAACAAAAACGAAAAATTTTTGACATGTTGGGAGAGGAGTTAGCAAATATCTTTTTCACAATATAGAAGAGATAAGCCACAATCAATCCCCAATTGCACAAAGCAAGCCATAGTGAAATCGCCTAGATTTTATAGGCTGGTAACAAAACGCTCGAACGATAAGAATGAAAGGGAATGGACTGGGAGAACCCCTAAGCATAACACAATGTTTCACTCTGCATATCATGAAGTAGTAGTACTACAGCTGCAGTGCAACTAGGTTTCCTTTCTGGGTCTTTAGTGCTAGTTTCTTTTCTTTTCTTGTTGGAGTTGATTTATTGGTCTTTGATCTTCAGAAAAGCTGTGTTGTACTGACTGGATGATAGATGTTTCCGTGGGGCAAAGATAATTATGTTCTTAAATCAACTCAAAAAGATTCTTATTATTAATTGTTTCCAGAGTGTACACGATGCTGTTTGGAAGCACCAAATGGACTTAACTAAC
Organism: Magnolia sinica; assembly: GCF_029962835.1. Classification (NCBI taxonomy): domain Eukaryota; kingdom Viridiplantae; phylum Streptophyta; class Magnoliopsida; order Magnoliales; family Magnoliaceae; genus Magnolia; species Magnolia sinica. Next base: position 3,272,225 of record NC_080584.1, on the reverse strand, counting down.
AGTTAGTGAAGTAACTCCATTCCATAAGATTTATCCTTAATGCAAAATCTGAGCGAAGATTCAATAGCTTCATAGTTCTTTTCACAATGACCTGCATTTGTAAAGAATAATTTCTTTCTTCTACTCAACCTACAGAACAACTTTGGGTTAAAATCATTTTGGAGGAAAAAAAAAACCGAACATCATGTTTGCGTTTATCAGGCATATAAAACAGTGGATAGTGTAATAAAAGAGAGTAAATTAGATTTATATTTTTTAACACCAGTAAAAGCAAGCTTTTATGATAACTGAATCAACTAATACAAAAGTACAAAAAATTACCGTCAATAATGTTCCAACATCTGGCTTTTCCTTGAGATTATCAAGGATCTCCACAAGTTGTGTCCTGAAAATATAGGAATTACCAACTTACAGTCTTGTTGTGGCTGGCAAAGAACAAAACCTGAAAAAACTACATCTTCAAACAATCCGTCTTGCAAGGAAATTTTCAAAACTCCTAAAGCTCCATAGTTTTGGCACAATAAAATAAAATAAAATCAACCACCTAAAATTTAAAAAAAATTGGTGAACTTTAAAATGGAAAAGCCATCATAAAGGTTAGAATGTCTCATTTTTTCCCTCTCTCCCTCCATGACCCATTGACAGCAGAAATCAGGCTGGTCCACTCATCGATGGGCCACAACCACAAGTGTATTCGGATCAGGTGGGTAGCTTTCGGTTGTCCAAGTTTTCTATGGTGTGGTTACATGGTGTAAGCCACACCCATACATGTACTTTGGATCAGATTGGCAGTCATCGGCTATCCATTGTGTTTTACAATCGGCTACATGATGAGTGTGTCGGCATGCTTTTTGTATAAGGTGTTTAATACAGGGGCATTTTCACACCGGGCTCGAGTGGGGTGGCCTGTGGAATGCAGGGGCACACACGGGGTGGGCAGCCCGTGTCAGGCGGGTGGCTCGTGTGAGGCGGAACCCACGTGATGTGGGGCCCACGAGGGGGGTTCGGCTGAGGTCTTAACCCATGCGATGTAGGGCCTGGGCTATGAAATAAAGGGATTAATTCACCATGCTCTATCAATTCGAGCTTTTAGAGCAACTGGTTAATTGTCCTGCATCAAAGTAATATCAGAGCGGGAGGTCTTGTGTTCAAGACTCCTCACCAGGGTGATTAATGCAGGGGCATTTTCACACTGGGCTCAAGTGAGGTGGCCTATGGGATGCAGGGGCACACTCGGGGTGGGCAGCCCGTGTGAGGCAGAACCCATGTGATGCGGGGCCCACAAGGGGGTTCGGTCGAGGTCCTAACCCATGCGATGTGGGGCCTGGGCTATGAGATAAAGGGATTAATTTGCCACGCTCTATCAGTTCGAGCTTTTAGAGCAAGTGGTTAATTGTCATGCATCAATGTTCTTCATGGTGGGGCCAACCTTTGGATGGGTTGGATATTGTACACGCTTGACACACATAATCAAAGTAGTTCCTCTTGGGACTTCTATATACATGATCATTTGGGATGAATACTTCGTTCAATTTACATCACTGTCAGGAGCAACAAGTGAACACAAGTAAAATACATTTTTCTATCAAGAAAGAGTTGCTAAATATTGTGAATGGCCAGAAGCCAATAGAATATTTGAAGTGATATGATTGAATTATGACTTTAAAATTAAGAGCCCTAGCAGCAAGGGATTTGGTTGTCTAGCTAGTGCCCCTCCACTTTTGCCCCCCTTGATCTTGTGTGTGTGTATATTTGTCTCTTTCCTTTTCCAGTTTGTTTTGTTGTTTGTTTGAAGTGAATGACCAGAGGTTCTCTCATTTGTTTTGCCTGGGCTTGGGCTTCCCAGTGGCTTTTTTTTTTTTTGCTTCTGCTCATTCTTGCTTTAATAAATTCAAGGCCATCTTTACAAAAAGAAAAAGAAAAAATTATACAAATGTGAAGTTAAAGATAGCAAACCTTGTCAGCTTGCAAAACTGGATACAGAGCAAATAGGCAACATGCCATGCCGGTGGAAAGATTTTCCATATTTCCTCGTTAGTTCGCAGCCGTCGCTTGATCCATGCATACCTCCGTTCAGTTTTGTCCAATTTTGCCAGCTCTGATGAAAGGCCAAAAAGTGAGACACTTCAAAACTAACAGCAGTAATAAATTTGAGTAAGAACAGAAACTTGACGACTCAGGGCAGTTATTCCTTAAAACAAGTAAGAAAACACTAAAAGCAGCAAACAGAAACCTGCCCCTTCAAAAATTTGTCGATACGAAGTAAGTTCCTTGCTGCAAAAGTTTTTTACTAACTCTTCCCTCACAGATGGCTCCAAAGCATCAACAACCAAGCAAGCATCCGATAAGTGCTGCAGTAAATTGGCTTCTTCTGTCTCTTTCCCTGTACCTAAGCTGCAAAGATGAATAACGTTAAAAGTTACAAAATAAAGAAAAGACATTTGCATCGATCATTCTGAAATAAGCCTACATAAAAGAGAGACAGAAACAGACATTTGTTTACATTGTCAGCATAATATTTGTGCAATGAAGTTCCTGGATAACATTTACAGTAGCAAGTCCTCAAAATGGGCAGTGACCTACAGTTGAGTGTATAAAAAACATACCTCGCGAAGTCAGAGAATACGTGAGACTTGAGTATTTGTTTGATGTTCTTGAACTTCTCTCTCAGCTCAGTTATCTTTGGGACATCCCTGTAGGCTTCAAAGTGGCCACATAACTGGTTTACCGCCTGGAATGCAATTGGAATCCTGTATCAATAACCATGCTAACTACGTATGATACGTTTTACTTATGAATAATAAGAATCAACTTTCAAAAGCCAAACAATAAGAACCAACCTGGTGCATATAACACATCCAAAACAGAAGTCCAGGCAATCAACACCGGTTAAATGGTTGAGGTCACAAGTTGCCTTTGCAACCAGCTACTCTACGAACCCTACCGTTCTGTACATAGAAGGACATTTACTACCATTCACTTAGAAGGGCAGTTGGGTGCAGAATACATGGAGATCTATGAAATTATTAGCTATAGAAGCAAATGATTCTGCTGTCTAAGACTAGTATTACCACTTAACAATGATAGAATTTCATCATGGACAACCCCACCTTGGGGTAGTCTTTTTCTGGGTCGAGTGTTTTATTTCATCTTTTTTACCCTTAGAGGTTTTGTTTTGTCTTCTACCATCCATAAATATCATATATCTCCATATCACCCAAATATATCAAACTTCGTTCGTATCATTGCAAGTTTGCAACAGAGTACAGACACCACTATTCGCCAAAGGATCGGCCTCCCAATTTAAATGAGAGAACTTGAAGTTTGAAGATTGAGCAATGAATTTGAAAAGCACATGAAATATAAAGTTTGCATTCTAGGGAGAACCAGGCTCATACTCTGCAACACATGGTCCGCATCTGACGGGCCCCCTTAAACCTAGTGGATGAGACGGTTGTCCATATAATTAAATGACTTAACAAGTGAGTTAGCCAGAAGTTTAACAACTTAATGAAATTTAATTGAAGATATCATGTCATGCCCGATAGCATTAGAGAAATAGCATGCTGGTTATCATGATAATGAATAATAATCTTTGCTAGAAAAAAGGGGTGATATTACAGATATGCATTCAAAATAAAACAAAAATGGATCATCAGAGATGGAGCAAGATGAGATGCCAAATAAGAATAAACCAGGAAAAAAGATACTGTGAATCAAACAAAAGGCATCTTGGCCACTTTTTAATCTTCAAGGCAGAGGATATTGATAAATATATGTAGAAAACATAATCATAGAAGTTACACGGTTTGGATCAACTATTCATTATTACGATACCTCCAACTGTGCAGCTGCCTCCTTATACTGGCGTTTTGAAGCCATTACTTGAAGTTGCTCAACAGCCGAGACTGCAAATTTAGAAAGAAGAAAACAGAGAGGACATTGAAGTAAGAATAGAGGGGACACAATCTGATTAGGTACTCTTTTCTTTTTCTTTTTCTTTTTGAGAATTAACGATTTTATTAAGGAACGGGCCAAAGGCCCAAAAAGAATACAAACACAGCTACAAATCAAGCAAAGAACGAAGCACACAGGCTTCGGTGGGAGAAGCAATTGAAGCCCACTCAGCAACTAGGGATTTTGCCTTCTGAGTAATCCAAATGACTGACTCTGCCTTGTTCTCTAAACAGCGCTGATTACGCTCTGTCCAAATAGTCCAAGGAACAGCCGTGACCGCAAGCTGCCAAACCAATTTCCCCTCTTTCCAAATATCACAATTCAGGTTGCACAATGACCAATATAGAGCATGAGCTAACAAAAGGCTTACCGAGCATGGTAAGACGATGAAGAGCAGTAATTGTAGTTGTTATGTGCTTCTTCGCAAAGTCCAGCTTTTTTATGTCACGACAGATTTCCTGGACCATCGTTTCGCTTTGCTCAGCCTTGGTTTTTATTTCTCGTATCTTGTACATAAGTTCCTGTGTACCAAGAGAAAAGAAAATCCTAATAAGAGTAAGAAAACATTCAATGCACCATCAAGATATTTTGGACACATGTTAAAAGGTCAGTTGATGAATTAACCAATGCTAGAAAAGGAACAGTTATCATCTATAGAGGTGGGCATGGGACGACTCGATCCGGCTAACTCGACTCATCCAACTCATTCAGATCCAACTCGATTCGGCTAACTCAACTCGTCTGACTTGTTCAAATCCGACTCGACCCGAACCGAATGGGTGAGTCAGTCCAAACTGAGTAGGCTTCACCCAATTCGAACTCAAACCGAGTCGAGTTCGAGTTACCTAGTAACTCGAAACTCGATCCGGTTAGACTCGACTCAATCCGAAACCCGACTCGACTTGGGTTTGGGTATATATTTCTATCATCTCTAACCCTACCCACTGCACCCTACCCCAACCCGATCCCAAACTCTCTCTCTCTATCCCTCCCTCATCCTCCTCATCTTCCGAGCCCGGCAACCACCCACCACCATCACCCACCTCCTCCTCCTCCTCCTCTCCACTCTCTCAGTCTCTCCCTCCCTCATCTTTCAAACCGACTCAATGCCAACTTAACCCAATTCGGTACTTCTAACTGGATCGGACTCAGTCCAGATCAGTCCATGCCAGACCGAACTCGAATCGAGTCAGGCATGTTGGACACGGTATCGGGTCAGATCGAGTTCGGGTCAGGCCTATTTCAAAACCGGATCGAGTCGAGTCAACCCTAACTCAGTCTGACTCGACTCGATGCCCAGCTCTAATCATCTATGTATATTGTCACGTATATTGGCGTTAGGCACAAGGACCAAGGAAACCCTGACTTGTTGATGCATCCATCTAGTTATATGATAATGTCAAAAAATATATAGTTGCTTATGTTGGATTTGAAAGTTGAAAACAACATAGACTGTAAAAAAACAGAATTCAAAAAAGAAAATTAAGGAAGAAGTAAGAAGAAATCATCGAATTTGAGTTGAGGCATGATTTGGAATCACTCGACTTGAAGCTGAATTTGCCCTCCTTGGACACAGTAAGAGTCTTGGACAATCAACCTCTAGGATACAATTATAGCCTAGTCACAATGGTGTACTCAATGTACACCAGCTTGAATCAATTGTAGTCTTAACCCAAACCAAAAGTAGGCTTAAACCAAACTTGAAAAAATAAACCAAAGAGTTTCAATGCTTAATGATGTGAAAAATGGATAGGAAGAAGCCTTTAAATAGACTTTGAGTGGAGGCCCTTAAGGGTGTAAAGACACTCTTTTAAAAGGGTTAGGACAATTGGATTTAAACACAACTGGTGCGACCCTTGGGCTTGCCGACAATTGGGCCCAAACTAATACAGTTTTTTTTCTGAAAGAAAGGGAAAGGATGCAACTCTTCGGACCAGTACGAGTATACTCGCAGCGAATAGGCGCATCCACGCGCACGCACACCACCCACACCCGTGCTCACGCAAGCCCACAAGCACACCTGGCTCAACGCGCACATTACAAAGAAATTATCTATTACCAACACCCACATATCCCTTGAAGGCCAAGCCTTCTACAACAACTCTCACTTACAAACACTCTAGAAATCCCAAGGATTTCCAACATGGGAATAAAGGTAATACACAACAAAGAGACAAAAGGGTTGTTGAAATTTTTGGAGGAAAGTAGTATAGGAAAAAATATATATTTAAAATTACAACAATCCCCCACATGTTTCAAATTTTAAGACATTCCATGTTAAGGTGGAAGAGTTATGCACTGATATCGATGTCTATCAAACTTTAATCGACACTTGAGTAAGCAAGACAAGTTTACGGAAGTCGGGTGACAATCAGCCTTTAACATCTCCTTTAGTGTAAATTGGCTATATATGTCACTCACACAACTTTCTGCTAGAAGTGGTTCTGATGTTCGGTGCCTCTTGGGCAATGCACCAATACCTAGATTTCATGAGTACTCTAGAGAATTAACATATATTTTCATAGGAAGCGGCCCCTCCTCCACACTCATATAGGTGAATTCTATTAAGTGTATGTAGCAATTGGAGAAACCACTAATATATGACATATAGATGTATTATAAGTTCAAAAACTCACATTTATTCATTATTACTTGCACTGCCTACACCATGAAGCGGCATAATCATTGCAGTGCTAAAACATCTCCTAGTGTCTTGATGTTTACCCATTGAAAACCTATCTCATGGGATATACTGATTGGGTTGCCAACACTGGTAGATCAGGCTCAGCTCCATTCTCTTCAATGTATCAATGACCGACTTTTTAGAGAGTCCTTTGGCCAGAGGATCTACCAGATTCTTTTCTGACCACACAAAATCAAAAGCTATTACTCCATCATTCAATGATGTCTAACTATGTTGTGACGAGGCTTATATGTCTACTTTTACCATTGTAGATCTTACTTTTGGCCTTAATTATACGCCTATAACTGCTTGACAATCATAATGTAGAGATATAGTTGAAATAGGTTTTGACCAAGGAGGTATATCAACTAATAGGTTTCTAAGCCGCTTAGCTTTTAATCCTAGTTTCTCTAAGGCAATGAACTTAGCAGAGCAAGCGATACAGATCTACTTGGAAGACTTCCAAGAGACAACTCCTCTACCTAAAGTAAGCATATCCACTAATCTTACTTTCTATAAAGCAATGAACTCGAATTCCATAGTGGACTGAGTGATATAAATCTGATTGGAAGACTTCCAAGAGACAACTCCTCCACCTAAAGTAAACATATCCACTAATGCACTTAGTTTCACTGAAATCAGTAATCCAGTTAACATCTCTATATCATTCTAATATAACATGAAAACCACTATAACGAATACCATATGCCTTTTAAATATTTCAAAATTTTAGACAAAGCATTCCAATGTTCATATCCAAAACTATGTATATCTACTTAGCCTCCCTAATGCAAAAGGTATGTCAGGTCTAGTACAATTAATAAGATACATAAGACTACCAATTACTTTAGAATATTTGAATTGTGATATAGCTCTGTCTTTATTCTTTTTAAGATGCACCATATAATCATAAGGTGATGCAGGACAATTAACCACTTGCTCTAAAAGCTCGAATTGTTAGAGTATGGTGAATTAATTCATTTATCTCGTAGCCCAGACCACACATCTCATGGGTTAGAACCTCGGCCAAACCCCCTTCGTGGGCCCCAAATCACATGGGCCGCTCACCCCGAGTGTATCCCCGCATCCCACGAGCTACCCCACTCGAGCCTGGTGTGAAATGCGCATTAATCACCCCCGGTGAGGAGTCTCGAACACGAGACCTCCTCCGTGGGCCCCAAATCACATGGGTCACACACCCCGAGTGTGCCCCTGCATCCCACAGGCGACCCCACTCAAGCCTAGTGTGAAAATGCCCCTGCATTAATCACCCCTGGTGAGGAGTCTCGAACACGAGACCTCCTACTCTGATACCAATTTGATGCAGGACAATTAACCACTTGCACTAAAAGCTCAAACTGTTAGAGTATGGCGAATTAATCTCTTTATCTCACAGCCTAGGCCCCACCTCTCATGGGTTAGGACCTCAGCCGAACCCCCTTCGTGGGCCCCAAATCACATGGGCCTGTTGAAGTGATAAAGTCCCTTGATATACATTGATACACCACACTCTGACAGCTTAAGCTTTTGAAGTGAATGGTTGTTTGACACGGTATCAAAGCGGAAGGTCCTATGTTCGAATCTCGAGAGCAGCAAATATGCCTCGCTAATATATTATTCTCCCACGGGGGGACAGGAAAATCAGGTCCGGCCCAGGGACCGGGAAATTAAGCCCAGCCTATTTATGATGTGATTGTCCCTCCACCTTCGTCAATATGTTCCTGTGCAGACTTCCCACCTCGCACGTGCGGGGGGGTGTTGAAGTGATAAAGTCCCTTGATATACATTGATACACCACACTCTAACAGCTTAAGCTTTTGGAGTGAATGGTTGTTTGACAGGGCCGCCCATCCCGAGTGTGTCCCCGCATCCCACGGGCTACCCCACTTGAGCCCGATGTGAAATGCGCATTAATCACCCCTAGTGAGGAGTCTCGAACACGAGACCTCCCCCGTGGGCCCCAAATTGCATGGTTCACCCACCCCAAGTGTGCCCTTACATCCCACAGGCAACCCCACTCAAGCCCAGTGCGAAAATGCCCCTGCATTATAAGGAGTGTTAATAGGTAAAAAGTCAAAGTCGTTAAATCTTTTTAACATCTTTTCAACGTAATGAGATTGAGGTAAGATGAAACTACCATTCCTCCTGATCACCTTGACTCCTGATATAATATTAGCTTCTTCCAAATCTTTCATATCAAATTTTGATGACAAGAATTTCATAATTGAATCAACTAATTTAATATTAATTCCAAAGAAAAGCATGTCATCTACATAAAGACGGATAATAACATCTTCATTTTCTGATAATTTACTGTATACAAATCTATCTTCATCATTTATTTGATATCCATTTAATTTCATAACATTATTGAATTTTTCATGCCATCGTTTAGGGGCTTGTTTCAAACCATATAATAATAAACTTTAGTTTATTTACCTAAAAATTTGTAAACCTCGGGTTGTTGCATATATATTTTTTCTTTTAATTCTCTATTTAGGAATGTTATTTTAACATCCATTTGGTGTACTACTAATTTGAATATAGATGTTATTGCTATTAGGACCCTAACTGTTATGATTCTAGTTATAGGAAAATATGTGTCGAAGTAATCAATCCCTTCTTTTGTTTAAAGCATTTAACAACTAACCTAGCATTAAACTTATCAATGGTTCAATTTGATTTTTGTTTTTCTCTTAAACACCCAATTACAATCTATTAGTTTATTTCTAGGCAGTAGGTTTACAATTTTCCAAATATTATCAGATACTATAGATTCCAATTCATCATTAATGGCTTATTTCCAAAACGTTGCATCTGGTGAATTAATTACTTCTGAGTATGTTAGTGGATCATCTTCTATTAAGAAAGGAGAAACAATATCTAAGATTAGTTTCTTTCCTAACTCTTTTACTTGTCCTCATTTTTATCTTCTACACGTCTACTAGTTGATATAAATTCTATTTGACTTATTTCTTTTATTTCTACGAGCTAAAAATTCATAAGAAATATATTTTTGAAGAAATTTGCATCTCTTGCTTCAATTATAGTACTTGGATCTAGAATATTATTCTTAGATTTTAAAACTAGGAATTTGTGTTGCACTATGTTTTGCATATCCTATAAACACATAGTCAGTTATTATGAGTCTATGACCTAATTCCTCTTCTTAATGTCCGGTAACCCTACCTTAACAAGACACGCAAGACACCCCCACACTTTTAGATATTTATAACTAGGAGTGTGATTTTTTCAAAGTTCATAGGTTGTTTTCCCAATTGTTGCCCCGATTTTCCCCAGTGATAACAATTTCCCTTTTTCTTGAATTGTTTTCTTTTCTTTTTTAACCTACAGTCATTAATATGATGTCCTCATTTTCTACAATGATAGCAATTCCCCTTCTTTTTATTTGTCTGACTTGATTCCACTAGGTTTGCCTTTAAGGCCATCTCAATTGCATTTTCTTTTGTCTATGTTTCTATTAGCCTCCTCAGTTCTAATGTGTACAATTATATTCTCCATGTACATGCCATTTTTCTCATGTTTCATTTTTTTTCTTATATTCTTTCCAGAAATGTGATAATTTGTCTATAAGAGCTCTTGCTAGAAAAAACCTCATCCAGTTTCATTCCTTCAATATAGAGTTCATGTGATAATCATGAATCTAGTTAGTGACAAGTTTATCATTTGTCATCACATAGTGAAAGAAATTAACGATGACATATTTCTTAGCCCCTGCATCTTCTAATATATATTTATTCCTTAAAAGCAACCTAGATGTCTTTCGCAGATGCATAAGAAACATAAACATCGTATAATTCATTAGAGGCAGCATTCCGAATATAATTTTTACAATTATTGGCATCTCTAATGTGAGTTTCATTTGTTAGATCAAACTGAGACGATTCAAACAAAACGTAGAAAACCTTTAGAGTTTCCAGTGAAAAGCTCAAATTTCTTTTCCACCGTTTAAAAATTTCCATAGAGAGGTTCAATTTTGGACAAGTCAGTCATAGCACTAACTGTGATAGGGGCCATAATTTAATTGTTTTTCAAATTCAACTTCAAGATTGCTTCAATTTTAATTTTTTCCCTATTTTGGGTATTTCAAAATTTCCCATTGATGAGGACATTGTGCGCCCGCCGCCTACACGCACACGCACGCCACCCCCCCTATGCACGTACGTACGCAGAAGGAGGGCCCCACCATCGATCTGGTTGGATGACGACGTCCAGGGAGGGCCTCCTAGCTAGAAGACGAAGTTTTGGTTCAAAAGGGTGAGCCTGATAGCCAAGAAAAACCCATCATGAGACCTCATGATTGTGGCTCACTCGTCAGATTGATGTCGTATTTTAGGTTTTGCTTATTGTTATTATTTAGAACATCGTGAACACTTTGGATTTCTTTGTTTGGTTTTTATTTTAGTTTACTTTACCGCCAAGTAATATGTTGCGCACATGGTGCGAGTTTTGGGGTATAGGATTTTCCCTATAAATAGGCACCCCTTGTAGTTCTTTTCATTCAATCAAGCTTAATAAAAAAATTTCTACTTTATTTTTCTGCTCTCTTCGTGAGTTGTGGAAGAATTCAAAAGTGGGTGTGAAGCCCTCCCTTTTTGAAGGGCTAACTACGTGGTGTGAAGCCACATCTATCCCCATCCGTCGCTACCCTCTCCCATCCATATACCTCATCTTTTATCATCATTATTGCTTTGAAATTCCCAGCCTTTGCAGCTATTCATCCCCCTACAGCCAGTTTCCATAATCTGGACCTATAGGAGGGTTGAAACTTCGGTGGAGCACTACGCCTCGACCTTACATCGGATCGTCGTCAAATTTGGAGGGATTGGAGGTCTCCTCAGGCTGACCAAGGTCTAGGTGTCACTTTGAGGAGGTGGGCTTCCATCACACGTGCGGCTAGCCCACCCGCGCACGTGCATCAGCTCCGGGTCACCATCTGCACGCAGGAGCTTTCTCCGGGTCAGGTTTTCCTCTTTTCATTCCTATTTCCTAAACCCTAGCCTTAGTTTACATTAGCCCTAATTTATTTGCCTTTTTTTTTCACCCTAGGGTTCTTTGAATTGAAATTGGGGAATCCCTTGGATTAGAGACTGATTCTTATGCATGTGTGGTTGATTTTTATTTCCCTTTGACATCGTTTGGCTTATAATTTTTATTGGTCCAGCCCCAGCCTGTGTCGGCCTAGACCCGCATAGATTCCCCTTTCATTGAATGTTTGGACTATCATGTGGAATGTGGAATTTGTATAATTGTTTCTGAATTGGTATGATCTAAGCTTGAATTCTTGCACATCATACTTGAATTTCATGTCCTGCATTAAATTTGGTATCAAAGCCTAGGGTTCTTGTAGGGGAATTCACCACATGTTTAGGATTTAGTTTGTTTGAGTCCTTCATGCATCCAGTCCATCATATATAGTTGTTAGAAAACCGTAGCCCCTAATATATATATAGCTAAATTTTCGTAACGGTGTGTAGTGTCCTTCATATAGTCTCGTAGGGTCATTTAGTTTTTAGACACATATAGTTGCCGTTGCAGGTCCTTCAGTTGAGCAAGTCAGTGTATGCCCACACGTACGAATCGTGGTTTTGGTTTGCACCCCACACTAAACATGGAGCAACTGCAAGAAACAGTGGCCAAGTTAGCCCAACAGGTTGAGTCCGAATAAGCAATTGGAACAATGCATAGATAAACGTCTTGAATAAATAGAAGCCTCCTTCAGGGCAAACCCCACCATTGGGGAGGATGCCCAATCTCAGGCAGTTGGTCAAGAGGTTAGACCAAGGAATGGAGGCAGCCAAGAAACTGGTCATGGGCGCGTACCTGTGCACCCACCTCGTGAGGGACATCATGATCAATATGACCCAGATACACAACTCCTCAAGGGAGTTAGGGTAGATGCCCCTACATTTGATGGTCACTTGGACCCTAAAGCTTTTCTAAATTGGCTGGCGGATATGGACCACTATTTTGAGTGGTATGATATGTCGGATGCTCGACGAGCCAGATTCGCCAAGATGAAGCTTGTGGGTCAAGCAAAGAGGTTTTGGGCGACGGTTGAGCGAAAGAAAGAAAGAGCGTGGGAACTCCCAATAATTCATTGGGTAGAGATGAAAGAAACACTTAAAGAAAAGTATCTCCCTTTCTCTTATCACTTAAGATTGATTAAGGAGTGGCAGTCTCTTCAACAGGGTTCCATGAGTGTTGTGGACTATATTGAGAAGTTTCAAAAATACTCAACCCGCTATGAGGTTGATGAGGACCCAGTACTTACCCTTGCTCGTTTCAAAATGGGCCTCCATCCTGACATCAAGAGAGAATTGCTCGCTGAAGAGATAGACACTATTGAACAATTGTACCAAGTAGTGTTGGATGTCGAGCAATACCTTAAAGCATCTGTGGAAAGACGGTTTGACTTTCGCGAATCCGGTGCTAAGGCCATCCCCTTTGGGGCTAGACCTAACACAGGATTCCAAAACAAACCTTCTCCTAATGTTCAGCCCAGACCCAAGGATGATAAGGGTAAAGAGATTGTCAGGTCTAGTTCGCGTGGAAGCGGGGCCACTAGGTGTTTTAGGCGTCAGGGGTTTGGTCATTTTACTCACCAGTGCGGCACGAGAGAGGACACCAAAGTACTCCTTATTGATGGGCAAGTAGAAGTAGTGCCTTCAGAGAGTGATGGTGAGGAGGAATATGAGTCAGTCGAAACCCCTAGTGATGAGGAAGAGAGAACGCAAGAGTCTGCAACCCTCGTAATTATGTGTTGCGCTTTGGCTCAAGCCAAGAGCACCGATGACTGGTGCCGCAACACGAACTTCTACACTTATGCAAAATGTGGGGAAAAGAGCTGTAAGATGATCATGGATAGTGGTAGTTGTACCAACGTGGCATCGACTAGCACTATGAGTCGTTTGGGTTTGAAGCTGGAAGCCCATCCTCAACCCTACAGAGTCTGTTGGGTTGATGAAACATCCATTCCAGTCTCGCACCGTTGTCTTGTCCCTATTCAGTTTGGATCATATAAAGACACAATTTGGTGTGATGTTGTTCCTATAAATGTGGGCCATATCATTTTGGGTAGGCCGTGGCTCTATGACAAGAATGTCACCATATTTGGTCGTTCAAATGTGTGTACGTTCTGGTTTGAGGGCAAGAAATTCAAGCTAAATCCTTTGCCACCCAAGAATACTACTGGAAAAGAGTCCACCACATAAAGTGGTGCGAGGGGCCTAAAAGAAGTAAAGTCGAAGTCCAAGTCCAAACCGCTTCATATTTTGAATGCCAAAGACTTTGAGCGAGAAACAGAAGCGGACTCGACGATATACGCCCTTGTGGTTAGAGAGAGTGTAACCAGAGACTAGCGTAGAGTTACCCACTGAGGTCATTCAGGTAGTACATGAGTTTCGTGATGTCTTTCCTTATGATCTACCGAATAAGCTTCCCCCTATGAGGGATATAAAGCATGCCATTGATTTAATCCCTAGGGCGACTCTACCAAACCTCCCGCATTACAGAATGAACCCAAAGGAGCACGCTGAGTTGAAGAGGATGAACTCCTAGAGAAGGGTTTTATTCGAGAGAGCATGAGTCCGTGTGCCGTGCCCACCCTTCTTACACCTAAGAAGGATGGTACATGGAGGATGTGTGTTGATAGTAGGGTCATCAACAAAATCACAGTCAAGTATCGGTTTCCCATACCGCGTCTTGATGACATGCTAGATATGATGGCCAATGCTACTATCTTCTCAAAAATTGACCTCAAAAGTGGGTATCAGCAAATCCATATACGCCCTGGTGATGAGTGAAAGACGGCCTTCAAGACGAAGGATGGGCTATATGAGTGGCTAGTTATGCCTTTTGGGTTAACTAATACCCCAAGCACTTTTATGCGTGTGATGACCCAAGTGTTGAGACCCTTCATGGGGAAGTTCCAGGTCATATACTTTAATGATATCTTGATTTATAGCATAACCAAGGAGCAACACCTCAACTATTTGAGGCAGGTTTGTGGGATCCTTAGGGCCGAGAAGTTGTACGCCAACCTAAAAAAGTGCGCGTTCTTGTCTAATAGTGTGATCTTCTTAGGTTTTATTGTGTCAGTTGATGGCGTATCAGCGGATCCCGAGAAGGTCAAGGCCATCGTTAATTGGCCTAAACCCCGCAATATTCATGAGGTGCGCAGCTTTCATGGCTTAGCCACCTTTTATAGGTGGTTCATTCGAGGCTTTGGTTCCATTGTGGCTCCCATCAGGAACTGCATAAAAAAGGAAGAGTTTCAATGGACAAAGACCGCCTCAAAGGCCTTCAAGGAGATAAAGGTCAAGATGACCAAAGCTCCAGTCACGCGACTTCCAGATTTTTCAAAAGCTTTTGAAGTCGCATGTGACGCGTCAAGAGTCAGCATAGGAGGAGTACTTAGTCAGGAAGGGCACCCTGTCGCTTTTTTTAGTGAGAAACTGAATGAGGCGAAACAAAGATATTCCACCTAAAACAAGGAATTCTACATGGTAGTGCAATCACTACGCCATTGGCGTCATTACCTATTACCATAAGAATTCGTCTTGTTCTCGGATCACGAGGCCTTGAGATACTTGAACTCTCAGAAGAAATTCAGCCCAGGCATGCCAAGTGGGTTCAATTCCTTCAAGAGTACACTTTCGTGCTTAAGCACAAGGCCGGTGTCGAGAATAAGCCTGCCGACGCGTTGAGTCGTTAAGTCACACTACTCATGTAAGACCCGTGTCCTAGTCCGTACCGTTCCATCAGCTTCCGCGGTCCTTCCGGTCAAATTTCGGCAACCTTCGCACCGTATCCGACGTTTGCGCGCGATCCTAAGCCAGGTCCCGCACACCGACGTCGGCTCGATCCGAAACTTGTATCATAGCGACCGCGTCGTCGCCGCGGTTCCAACGCCGTGACTTGCGCACCGAACCGATACCCAGGCTAGAAGATGTCGATCTGCGTTTATTCCGAAGAAACACCGCGCGTTGCGGATTTCGAGGGAATCTCTACAATTAGTCTCATCAATCAACCATAAATGCATCCCATACCTCAAGTACTACAACCCATTCCCTCCTTTTTCAAAAGTCCACCCTCTTTCCACCTCACCACTCCTCTTTTTCCAAATTTCAACCTCAACCATACCACTTTTACAAATTTTCAACCCAACTCATCACCCATCACACCTCACCCATCCATATCATCTCTCTCTCTCTCTCATTTCTTAAATCTCCCAAGCAACCCAAGCCTCACATGTCCAAGCTTCCCTCTCCCTCCCAAGTTTGGTCCACCTTCTCATCTCTCATCTACACCCTCTCATCTCTCATCCATACCATTAATCTCTCATCATCCACCGTCCAAGGCAAAGGCAAGGAGCATTTGAAGCCAAGGGAGCAAGGAGGAGGCTTAAAGGTTGAGTGATCCACCATTGAAATCTTGATCTTTAGGGCCCACTTGTTGTGGGACCCATTTTGATGTATGTGTTGTATCAATTGAGGGCCCATAGTGGAGGGGTCCCTCCTCTCTATCTCACCGTATATTTCTCTCTCTTTCGTTGTGATGGTGTGGATCCCACCAATATGTGTTACATCTACCCCGTCCATCTACATCAGACGATGTGGCCCACTCTATTACTGGTGATGATCCACACCATCCACTGTTTGGATGGGCCCAATGCATCTTTTTATATATGTATATATATATATATATATGTGTGTGTGTGTGTGTTATATTTTATATAATATATATATATATAATATATAATATAATATGTATTTTTATATATATATAATATAAGATATATATTATATGTATATGCATATATATTGGTGGGCCACGTCCACGTGGGACCCACCACAATGATGTGATTATGTAAGTCGTCCAGCGTCCCTGGACGCTGGACGTTGGCAACGGTGAAGTGTTAACTGGCATGGGTGTGTACTTTAAAAAAAAAAGAGAAAGAAGTGGTGGGCCTCTCATGCAAGCCCCACCCTGATGTATAAGTCAAATCCAAGCCGTCCATCCTCTTCCTCAGATCATTTTAGGCGTTGAGCCGAAAAATGATCTCAATCTGAGCTTATGGTGGGCCATAGCATAGCGAACAAGTTTCCTACCATTGAAATACATCCCGATGCTGCTGTACATCAGAAAACTATTCAATATTGGTCTCGATAGATTTGTATCGAGCCACAGGGGCCAATGAATGGTGTGGATCTTGCTGATGTGGGCCCCGCCTGTGGAAAACCACAGAAAAATGATATTTTCAAAGAAAAACAATAGCAGCAACTGCTGCCACCACTGACAGCAGGCGCAGGCAGCGCCTGCGCTGGACCGCCTGACGGACGGACGGGCTGGGGCTCACGGCCCCAGCTGTGGGCCCCACTTTGATGCGTTTGGACCATCAGAACCGTGCATTTGATGGGTCCCCACGGACCAACCGTCCATCCCAAAAATCTGCCTTATACGGAACTCATGTGGGCCATACCATTTAAAATCATGTGAAGACATGCCAAAACATATAAAATTACTTGGTGGGGCCTACCTGAGTTTTGGATGTTGCTGAAATTCGGTCTGGACCGTCAGTCAGGTGGGACACATATAATGGGTGGGCTGGATTTGTGAACCACATTTCGGTGGGCCCCACGTCCACCCCCATCCAGGTGGCCTTATAAACAGGTTGGACGTTAAATAAACATTACAGTGGGCTCCCTGCCCACGTGACCTGCTCAACAGGTTAGATGATAAATAAACATTTCGGTGGGCCCTCCCTTCCTGCGTGGACCTGTGAACAGGTTGGGCGCAAATAAACATTTCAGTGGGCCCCTGGTCCACACGACCTATCAACAGGTTGTATGGAAAATAAACATTACAGTGGGCCCATTTTGGACGGAAAATAAATATTACAGTGGGCCCTATCCAGGCCCACGTGACTTTATGAATAGATTGGATGATAAATAAATATTACAGTGGGCCTTACCCTGGTCCACATGACCTTATGAACAGTTGGTTGGAAAATAAACATTATGTTGGGCCCCAGGTTGCTTGGAAAATAAACACTACTGTGGGCCCCGGTCTGACTGACCTTATCAATGGGTTGGATGGGAAATAAACATTATGTAGGCCCCACATGGGACCCACTTATGTATGTATTGTAAACCACACCCTCCATTAGTGTGGGCTCCATCATGATGCCTGTGTTTCATCCAACTGTCCAACCGTTTTGGAGATAAATTAAGGCCCATTGTGGAGGCCCATCTTCATGTATTGGTGGTCCTTGTTGAGGCCCACCTTGATTTGTATTAGGGCCCATATGATGAGGCCCACTGTGATGTATGCAAGGCCCATGTGACTAAGCCCATGTTGATGCAATTGTGGCCCGTCATTGAGGCCCACCTTGATATGTATATACGAGACCCATGTATGGGGCCCATTTGATGTACTGGAGGCCCATAGGTCAAGGCCCAATACGTCATACATAAGGCCCACTGATAGGCCCATGCTTGTAGTGTAATTCCACCATGGTATATATGTTGATTTTGTAACGGGCCACGCCTTGGGAGCAATGCTGGTTTGACGTCCACATTGAATGGGTAATGTTGGTTAAATGTCCGCATTATAACTCTCCCTAAGGCCCACTGATAGGCCCATACTTGTGGTAAGTAGGCCATCTAGGCCCATCTCCGTTATGCACAGAGCTCATCTCTTTATATATGTTTAGTATAGATCCATGATTCATGATCATTCGCATCATATGTATGCCTGATGTGAGGAGTGACCGATCATAGCATATGCCTTCGGGCGGACTGTTTATGGGCTCCCTGATAGGCGAAGTTGCCTCATATAAGTGCATGGTACACGCAGGACTGCTTGCATGACTGATAGTGTGATTCATGCACTTGCATTTGTGTGATTGTAGTTACTGTATGCCCTAGCCACATCAGGGCCATAGCCTCCACAGACACATCGTGGATGGCAGGATTGGATACCGGAAATATTTGGTTCTAGCATACGGGCGTCATAGATGTCCCTGGGTGAAAATCCCTAAACCCGATGGTACCAGAGGATGACTCCAACGTCGAGACCGAGTGGATATATGAGCGCATGAGGGCCGAATACCAGGAGGCCGCGTCTCCCACTGTGTCGTGGTCTGTTGGAAAGGAGTGTGGCCTTACTCGCCCGAGGGTAAGGGCAATACTAGGCTGAGTTTGACCAGCTCGCGAATAGGTCCGCTATCGACGTGCCGGATAGGTATTGGCAGACTATTGGCCAGGCGGATAATGAGGTTTCTTACGCTCAATTGGACTGTGCGGCTAGGAGAGCGACAGTGCCATTTGGAGTGTATTGAACCCCGGTGATTATCCAGAATGAGAACTGTACTGATATATGATGAAGTTTGGCATGCTTGAGTTGCATCTCGTATCGCATGGCTGTGTTATGGCCGATAGCATTCATATCTTGCACTGCATAGCCTTGGTATGGCTGATTGCATTCATGTGCTCATCACCATGATTCCACATTACTCTGACCTTGCATTTTGAGCACGCTTATATTGCGCACATACTTACACCACCCTCTAAGCTTTCTATAAGCTTATGCACGATTGATGCGTGCAGGTGACGCTAGGACGCAGTCGCAGCCTTAGTTTCGCTGTAGTTGGACCGTGCAGACGAGCTTTGGAGTTTCTATCTTTTGCACTATCTTATATTTTTCCCCTTTCAGACGCATTGTACTCAAAAGTTTTTTTATCATAGTGGATTTTGTGGTGGTGTTCTTGTGGTTATTGTTTGTGGGTTATGCTCATTATGAATCAGACTGATGATTATAAATCCTCCTTGTAGTATCCCAGGATCGGAACTTGGTGAATGGGTGCCGGGAGCCGAGAATGGGGTTCTACGGAGGCTGTCGGCGCTGGATTCGGCGGTCGGGAATTTTGTGAGCCCGGTTTCCGAGTTCAGGGCGTGACAACTCAACTCCATAAGCATTGAAGTTACGGGCCTTGAGCGCATCAAAGAAGAGTATTCTACATGTCCAGATTTCGGAGTTGTGTATGAGTCGTTGTTGGAGAGTCCGTCAGGAGCTAACAGTGAATATTTGATTTTGGACGGATATTTGTTTAGGAGTGACCGCTTGTGCATACCACACACCTCCCTCCGTGATTTCTTATCTGGAAGTTACATTCAGGGGGGGTCGCAGGTCATTTTGTTCGTGACAAGACCATTGCCCTAGTGGATGATAAGTTTTATTGGCCAAGCCTCAAGCGAGATGTGGCCAAAATTATAGGGCAATGTCGTACTTGTCAACTGGCAAAGCAAAGGAAACAGAATACAGGATTATACACACCTTTGCCAGTCTCATTCATCCCTTGGCAAGACATCAGTATGGACTTCGTGCTTGGACTTCCCAAGACTATTCAGAAACACGATTCCATATTTGTTGTCGTAAACCGTTTCTCTAAAATGGCCCACTTCATTCCTTATTCTAAGACCTCCGATGCATCTCATGTTGCCAAGCTGTTCTTTAATGAGGTCATCAAACTGCATGGGTTACCAAAAACCATAGTGTCTGACCGTGACATGCGCTTTATGAGTTACTTTTGGAAGACACTATAGCACATGATAAACACTAGGCTCCAATTTTCTACTGTCTACCACCCTCAGACCGATGGCCAGACTGAGGTGGTTAATAGGAGCCTAGGGAGTATACTTTGATGTTTAGTGAGGGAGCATACCAGGACATGGGACACCGTACTATCCATGGCCAAGTTTGCATACAATAGTTCTGTCAATAGGTCCACAGGTCTAAGTCCTTTTGAAGTCATTACTAGTTACAAGCCTAGGAAGCCTATTGATTATCCCCATGTCAGTCCCATATGCCATCAGAGTCTGCAAAGTCTTTTGCGCATCACATATATTCATTGCATCAAGAAATCAGGCGAAAGATCACTACTAGTAATGAACATAATAAATTTTTTGTAGACCAACATAGACGTTTCAAAGAGTTCAATATTGGGGACTCTGTGATGGTCCGCATCAAGCCTGAGCGGTACCCTCCAGGGGCCGTTCGTAAGTTACACGCGTGTAGCGCTGGGCCCTTTAAAATTATAAAGAAAAATGGTCTCAATGCGTATGAGGTAGATCTTCCACCTTCCATGGGAATTAGTTCCACATTCAATGTGAAGGATCTAGTTGCTTTTCAGAGACTCACTGATACTTCGTCCGGCCCTTTGCCCACCCATCCTGATTCCCCGGATTTACTCCTTGATCCATGGCCTCTTCCCGAGCTTTCATCCCAGCCTCTGCCTCCCATACCTAGCCTTCAAACACCCAGAAAGGAACTAGAGGATATCCTGGACCATGAGACAGTTTTCACGTCAGATGGTGGGTTTCAGAAGTACCTAGTTAAATGGAAGTCAAGCCCAGCTTCAGATAGCATATGGCTCACTATGGAGGAGCTTCAGAGACTTAATCCTCACATCCTGGAGCAGTTCAAGAGTTTTATTTCGCCAATAGCGAAATCTTCGCAGCTGGAGAGAGTTGATGAGGACATCGTGCTCACGCCGCCTACACGCGCACGCACGCCACCCCCCTACGCACGTACGTACGCAGAAGAAGGGCCCCACCATTGATCTGGTTCGATGACGACGTACAGGGAGGGCCTCCTAGCTAGAAGACAAAGTTTTGGTTCAAAAGGGTAAGCCCGATAGTCAAGAAAAGCCCATCATGGAACCTCATGATCGTGGCCCACTCGTCGGATTGATGTCATATTTTAGGTTTTGCTTATTGTTATTATTTAGAACATCGTGAACGCTTTGGATTTCTTTGTTTGGTTTTTATTTTAGTTTACTTCACCGCCAAGTAATAGGTTGCACACATGATGCGAGTTTTGGGGTATAGGATTTTCCCTATAAATAGGCACCCCTTGTAGTTCTTTTCATTCAATCAAGCTTAATTAAAAAATTCCTACTTTATTTTTCTGCTCTCTTCGTGAGTTGTGAAAGATTTCAAAAGTGGGTACGAAGCCCTCCCTTTTCGAAAGGCTAACTACGTGGTGTGAAGCCACATCTATCCCCATCCGTCCCTACCCTCTCTCATCCATATACCTCATCTTTTATCATCATTATTGCTTTGAAATTTTCAGCCTTTGCAGCTATTCATCCCCCTACAGCCGGTTTCCATAATCTGGACTTGTAAGAGGGTTGAAACTTCGGCGAAGCACTACAACTCGACTTTACGTCGGATCGTCGTCAAACTTGGAGGGATTAAAGGTCTCCCCCGGCCGACCAAGGCCTAGGTGTCACTTTGGGGAGGCAGGCTTCCATCACACGTGCGGCCAGCCCACCCGCACACGTGCGTCAACTCCGGGTCACCATCTGCACGTAGGAGCTTTCTCCGGGTCAGGTTTTCCTTTGATTTTCCTCTTTTCATTCTTATTTCCTAAACTCTAGCCTTAGTTTGCATTAGCCCTAATTTATTTGCCTTTTTTTTCACCTTAGGGTTCCTTGAATTGAAATTGGGGAATCCCTTGAATTAGAGACTGATTCTTATGCATGTGTGGTTGATTTCTATTTCCCTTTGACATCATTTGGCTTATAATTTTTATTGGTCCAGCCCTAGCCTGTGTCGGCCTGGACCCGCATAGATTCCCCTTTCATTGAATGTTTGGACTATCATGTGGGATGTGGAATTTGTGTAATTGTTTCTGAATTGGTATGATCTAAGCCTGAATTCTTGCACATCATACTTGAATTTCATGTCCTGCATCACCCATCATATCACTTCCCTCTAAATTTTTCAACAACCCTTTTGTCCATTTGTTATGCATTGCTTTTGGTCCCACATCGGAAATCCTTAAGATTTCTAAAGTGTTATAAGTGGGAGGTGTTGTAGAAGACTTGGGCCTTCAAGGGACATAGGAGTGTGGGTGTTGGACCATTTCTTTGCAACATGTGCCAAGCCAAACCAACTACGAGTATATAAGCTCAAGTCTGAAGGATTACATCCCTTCTAAAAAAGAAGAACAAGAACAAGAAGAAGAAGAAAAACTATATGAGTTCGGGCCCAATGGTTAGCAAGCCCGAGGGTCACACCAGTTGGGTTTAAACCCAACAATCTTAACATTTTGAAAGGGTGTCTTTACACTCGTAAGGGCATCCACTCGAAGTGTATTTAAAGACTTCTTCCCATCCGTTTTTCGCATCATTAAGCATCAAAACTCTTTCTTTCTCAACTCTTTGGTTTAGTCTTTTCAAGCCCGGTTCAAGCCTATTTCTGATTCAGGTTAAGGCTGCAATTGTTCGAGCCTACGTACATTGAGCGCACCATTATGACCAGGCTATAGCCATTTTATCCTAGAGGCTGATTGTCCAAAACTCATGTTGCACTTGGGATGTGGTCCAAGGAGGGTGTTTTTAACTTCGAGTGATTCCAAATCAAGCCTTAACTCAAACTCATAAGTTCTTCTTACTTTTTCTTTCCTTGGTTCTTTTTCGAATTCTGTTTTTTTATAGTCTATAATAGAATTATTTTGAAGTTATATATGTTATTATTTTGATAGCATGTCATGCGTGTCCAATGCATGCATCCGACATAGCAATAACAGAAACTATTTGGAGTGTCCTTGTTACATGGAACTATAAAATCATGTCTTTTGAACTGGACAGGTTTCAACTCCACTCCAATATGATGTGTATCAATAAAAATGCTACAAATAAAGTTTGTACTCTGAAATAATGTTAGAAATGACAAACCTGTACAGCGTGTGTTGCTGCAGCAAGATCTTCCTTGGCTTTGGTTCCTGAATTACTCTGTACATCAAGTTATTCATTGTCAACGGAACTTGCATGGGCAAAGTAATCAACATTGACACATGCTCGCACACACACATTAAGCTTCAAGGACTGCAACATTTGCAAAAGAAATGCATGTGAACAACTGTACCATGCCTATGAAATTTGATAACGAGAACATTCACTTTCCAATGATTCCAGAGCAGAACACAGAGTGGTATAAACTACAAACAATTGGAAGAACGATATAAGGAGACCAGATACCTGTTGGCGAACAGCTGCCAATATTCCTGCATCCACACGACGAATCTCACTGTGTATCTTTTGCATAAGTGGCTCCACACCAGATAATGATGCCTCTGTACATTAATTATGTTCCACAATACCAACTTAGCGAAAATGAAATTTGTTGTCTGAGAAACATGACTTGAACTTTGATTCAAATAGGGATGTCAACAGGCAGGGCTAGGGCTAGGCCAAGCTCTGTCCAAGCCTCACCCGCATTGTTCAATATAGATATGAGCACAGTCCAGGCCTTTGATGAACCAAAATAGTCCAGCCTGAGCCTAAGGGTTGGTCCAGTTGGATATATATATATAAAGAGAGAGAGAGAGAGAGAGAGAGAGAGAGAGAGAGAGAGAGATGGGGGCCATGGGTTGGAGCGGTAATACGAGCAAATGAGGATTTTTACATATTGTGTATATGACAAGATTGCCCTTGCAAACCCTTATGGACCAAGCTAGACCAGACAAAGTCAGGGCTGACAAGCTGTTGCACACAGTCCAAACCCCACCCGATTGAGAAATGGGCCTGAATTTTAAGCCTGAACCGAGTCCTCATGCCTGATACTCCAGTCCAAGCCCGGCCCATTTACAGCCCTAGATTCAAATAGAAAGCACTCGAGAAGGCAAATAAGATTGATTAGTACATGAACAACATCATAAGTGCAATGAAGCTCAGCCAGACAAGCAAAGGTTTCAATAAGAAGCATATGTTGATTCTTGGTCCACAAATAATTTTTTCTCTCACTAATCATGATGATGTTTAACCTCCTAAACACAGATGCATACAACCTAATGCATCGTCCTGCATAAAACCATAACTACATTCAAACAAGTAGACGTGCATGCACATACACAAGTAACAAGTGTAATGAATACAACATGCACTCCTAAATGAATTAATGCATGTGCAGTCATGCATGTTACATACTGAGGCAGAGACACATAAAACAGGAATGATAGGCCGCCAAATGACTAGGATAGAGGTAATAAAGAATTATTCATTAAAAAAAAAAAAAAGGAGGCAAAGGACTGTAACAAAAGAGTCTCTTGAGAATTGGTTTCCACATTAGCCTTTATCAACACATGAAAAAGGAAAATAAAAGGAGGAATCATCTAAGCACGGAGTCATTTTTCAGGTGTCGCTATATGGATATTATTCCCAACAAACATGTACACCCTAGCCACTTCTAATACACTTGATTATTCCAAATTGAATATGTGCTTCTTTCAATATGGAGATTTTTCCTATTTTATTAGATTTTCCAAAATTTCATCCGCAAGCATGAATAATCACCAACACTGAACTTCTCCCAAATTTGCCATCGATTCATAATAGTGAGTGTGTGTGTGTGTGTGTGTGTGTGTGAGTCAGAACATTCATAATAGTGATTGTTCAATCCATCGATCTCTACCTGAATGATCCTTAATCTAAATTTATCAATGATTTCCCAAAAAAAAAAAATAATAATAATTCTAGGCTATGTTTGAATGCAAAATGGAATCGAGTGTTTGACTTTTCAGTCTATTTCTAAGGAGAAAAACTTAACTGTGGTCATCTTTCCTAGTACATAGTGAGGAAGTAGCACTCAATATGCAGTTAGTTCACTGCAAGTCCAACTATGAAGTAATGTAATGGCCATCTGGAGCCCCACGATGGACACTTACGATGATGATCACTATTTGTCATTTCCTCTTGATCAAACTGAATTATTACAATTCAACGCAATAGTGCAACCAAACACGACCTCAAAAACAAACCCAGTTGAGTCTATAGCACAAATTTATAACAGTAACCAGTTTAAGGCTTTTTAGCTCAATTTACAGAGGGAAAGGGAGAGAGATCCATGTCTAAATAAATGATTCCTAATTTATCAATTATTTTAAATAATTTAAAATTTTAAAAAAAAAAAAATCCAAGCTATGTTTGAATGCAAGATGGAATTGAGTTGTGACTTTTCATTTTATTTTGGAGGAGAAACCCAACTTGTAGTGATGCTTCCTAGTACACACGGCAAGGAAGCAGCCCTCGATATGCAGTTAGTTCCCTGCGAGATCAACTACAAAGTAATATAAAGGCCATCTGGAGCAAATAAGCCAGTAGATCACAATCCTACCATTTCCTCTCTCATCATCATTGTCTAAGCCCTTTCCCAACTAATTGGGGTCAGATACACAAATCCTATTCCACCATTCCATTCTATCACAGGTCATATTGTCAGGATTCATGATAAAAGTTGTAGCAAAAATTTCAACTTGGCTGCAAACATGACACGACACTCCTTTATTCACGGTTGGGAGAGCACAAAACCCTCATATGCATTGTTGACCATTTCCTATCTATCAAGCTCAATTATTGCAATTCAACTCAATAGCACATCCCAACACAGTCTAAAAGAACAGGGGAAAAGAAAAAAGAAAAAAGGATCAAATACATAGCAAAAATTCATAACATTAACCAATTTTAGCTCAAAACTACACAGGAGAGAGAGAGAGAGAGATGAAACCTGTCGGGAACATCTGGTTGATGTATTCCAAAGCACTGGACTTATCCATAGCATTTAAACCCGAAAATTTACTTTCAATTCCAAAATCTATCAAAAACAAAAACCCAAAATGAGAAGCAAGGTCGAGAATCAAGAAATTCAATAATTCGCAATTTAATTACACTGAACCTGACTATTCCAATCTGCCACAGAGTACAGCGGACTCCGCCCGACCACCAAGCCAACCTACACGTAACATTCAGATATGCCAATCAGTACTGTCCAAATCATGGGCCTCATCATGAATAACAAACATTTCAGCCCAGTACAATCATCAAATGACCGATCACTGTCCGTCAATCAAACACTTGAAGGGGATCTAAAAGCTCAACTGGCAAATTGACCGGTCAGGACCGTCCAACCAGCATGATCTTCAGGTGCAAAATTCAGACGGTTAGGATGGGTGTGCATGCCCGCCAGATCTGGAAATTAGTTCATTAACGGAGCCAACCATTTTATAAATTTTTTTTTTTTAAATGCATATTATATCTCTAAAGTTTTACTTCAAAAGCATTTCTAAACCGATTTTATAGAAATTCTAACTACTCCAGAAAATCAAATACATAGAGTCAGATCTCAGTATATAGAGAATGGAAGTACAGAAAGATAGGGAGAGACTGCTGAGTAGTGGAAGTGAGAGATTACAGTTGAAAGATCAAATAAGGAAATGGATCGAGATTTCTCCGTTTCATAAACCCTAGAAATCTCAAGTAGAAGATGAGAGAGAGACAGAGAGAGAGAGAGAGAGATTTGAATGGGAAGAGATTGAGAATTCGAGATTTCTATGAATTCGTTGACTGAAAGATCAGGAAATAGATACACACACACACACACACGAAAAGGGATAGAAAACTAAATAAAATTTTACCTTTTTTGTTCATCAAAATCAGGAATTTTTTTTTAAAGTTGGGAATGGAATCGGATCTTTCGAGCGAGCGAGATTGAAAGGTAAGAGCGTTCGGCGGAATTTTTCTAAGATCGATCTCTCTCTCTCTCTCTCTCGTTCTCGGGTGCTTAGATGTACGGGGCCGAGGACGCGACTTGCCTGTGGACGCGGATTGTGGAGGGAGAAGCTCACCGAGCTAGCACGGCTTAGCGTATTGAGTAAACTCTGTGAGGTTCGCCAGGATTTATGTATTTAATCCCCTGTCCATCCATTTTAGCTTATATTTTTAGTGCTTGAAATAAAATTTGATTCGTTTCCAGGCTTGAATTGACCGCACGACAGGAAACAGTGTGAATTGAGCGTATACCGTTGAAAAATTCTTGAGGGCCACGGAAGTTTTTTATCATACTTATATTTGTGTTTTCCTTTCACACATGTACGTGAGATCTTATGAACAGGTTGGATGGCAAGTAAACATCACTTTAGGGCCAGAAAGGTTTCAACTCTGAAAATCATTATTACCACTGTTTCCTCCGCTATGATACACTTGAGGTTTATATATTCTTAAATTTTGAGTTCAACCCGTTAAATGAGATAAAAAAATGGATGGAAGGCGTGGATAAAACACATACATTAACGGTGGGCCCAACTAAGTTTACTCAGTGAGAAACCAGCTGATGAGTAACTAAGCAGGCAATCGATTCCCACCGAGCTATAGTGTGTCTGTGGGGCCCACTGTGATGAATGTGTTTTATTCACGCCTTCTATCCATTTTTTATAGCTCATTTTAGGGAGATGATGACATCCACCGTTGAAACCTTTTCAGGCCTGTGATATTTATTTGTAATCTCACATGTTCATAGGGTCATGGAGGCCTCGATGAAGGAAAAACACGAATATCAAATTACAGAGACATGGACTAGGGGAAAACACAAATATCATATTATCATATTGAAACGAAACTTCTGTAGCAATTTTCAACGGTAAGTATTCAATTTCCATTATTTCACTTAGTGTGATCCACTTGAGCTTTAGATATGCTTCAGACTAAGAGATGAGCTGGCAAAACAGATGAACGGTGTAGATAAAACACATACGTCACCATAGGCTGCACATAGTCTCGTTAAGTGGTGGGGCGGTCACCGTGCAATCCACCTCCAAACGCAAGGTAAAGCCAAAATGGCGCGAGCCATAAACAGGAGATGGAGATGGAGATGACCATAGTTGAAACCTCGTGGCTTACCCATGTTTAGATTCCATCCAAGCTGGCACCAAGATGAAAGAAAAATAGGATATAATCTTAGGATATAAACGTAATTCAAAACTTGTATAGCGTCGGTGAGATTTGAATTATCGGAGATATGTGTTGAAAATAGTAGATAGAAATTCAAAAATATAAATTAAATAAATAGAAAATATAGAATTAAGTAAGACTAAGTTGTTGATTTGAGTTTAGATGAGCTACTTAGCTTGAAATTGAATTTAATATGAACAATAAGCCATTGCCCTTACAATATAATGACTATAACTCAGTCCGAACGTTGCACTCATTGTACATAAGATCAAGCTAACATGCATGACTCAAACTGAAGCAGGTTAACTTGGCGATGAACACGATTTGCAAAGAACCCATCATTAATTGTGAAGAAGTAAAGAGAAAGATTTTTTCCGAATAAATAAACCAGATTAGAGTATCTCTAGCTGCGTTCACCTGAAGAGACGCATCTCTAGTTTGAAAAATCATGCAAAGACATGTACATGAACCCAAGCCTGACCCAGTGCACATGCATGTCACACGCCCATGGTTGGCATAGCTCGGCAAAGATATGTGGTCAAAGGCATAGGTTAGGGCTAACGGCATAGCCCCTCTCCTGCCCAACCAACCTTACTCACCTTTGATGTGAGCTTAGGCCTACCGGCTCAACTCGTGGTTGGGCATGGGTGTACCATGCTTGACCAAAATTTGGGTTGGGCTCGAGCTTAGGTCATTTTAGCCCAACCTAATTTCATGCGTACATGTTATATCCTACTAATATGTCATCCATGTGCCTGGTTAGGTCATCAATTCATCTGGAATATAAATTGTTGGTTTCATTATTCAAAAGTATTCATTTCTTTTATGCACACAGATGCCTTGTTGGGTGAACTAATAAATTGTATGTTTGACACCATAAAGTAAAAGAGGGATTCAAAGGCCATCAAAAAGAGATTTGAAATCCAAGGTGAAAGCTTTAATTACATCTAAAATCATTCCAATAGCTTCATGTGTAACATATGTGTAACTGGACTATCAATCTACTAGGGCACGTGGCCTACTGATGATATCCCAAAACAATTAGATTATCAATTGCATCATTGTAATTATTTTAATATGACGATATGCACTGTCCAAACATTGTCCACAAAAATCAATGGTTTAAAATCCTTGGTTAGTCACTCATACATGACCTTACGGCCCATTTAAGACTCGGAATTTCATCATTTTTAGCCAAAGTATATATTTCAACGGGCTTATTATAACCATTGTGTCAAACATTACATACATACACTAATTAGAGATATTAAAATTGATTTAGTAATTAAATTCAAACCCTTGTAGGTATACTATACATAGTTATTTAAAAAAAAAAATTTCGAGAATTTTAAATTCAAGGTGCCAAGCATAATAGGAGGATTTCAAATCCAAAGGATTCCTAATCCATGCTCCCAATCAGGCCCTGATAACATTTAAGTGGGAAGTGGAGATTTTATTATTTTTTGGGTCAGATTAGTTTAAGTCAAATCCAATCTCAATGAATATTCTTGGTCCCGAGCTTATGCTTGTTGTGCTGGGCACATGCTAGGCTTGGGCCTCAGGTCTCAAGCGTCAATCATCTCAAACTCAACCTATCGGCACCCCCCAGCTTAAATGTTGGCCCATGAGACAAGGTGCATTATTCAAGTGTAGTCCAAAGTTTGGTTGAACTCCTTGAGCTAGGCAGCTTGCCACTTGCTAATCTTGAATTTAACTCTAAACCTAAATTCAATGTAACCTTGACTTAATTCAATCATGTTTTAAGCATTGATAGGATGTTTCAATTGAAGTCAATCAATTTAATTTTTCAAAAATCCTAATTATGCATAAGGTAAATGATTATTTTACAAGATCTGCCAATCTAAATAGTTGAGCCACCTTGCTTTTTTATTTATATATTTACTTTCATATGGCTAATATAGGCCATGCTTTGTGTTACTTCAACACTCACGTGTCATTTTTGTATAAAATCCAGGCCACGTGAAAAGGCCAGCTACATCATGAGGACTAGGATGAATAATGGATGGTCCATTCATCCAACATCCACTATTGAAACTAAGGTACAACTAATAACCTGACTGGTTTTATGTGTGTGGCCCGCTTATTGAGTGGATGGGTATGGTTTGCTATTTTTTCACGACTCTGGATGTTTTGCCGTGCACGAAAATAGATGGGTCCCCTTGTCAAGCACGCAACACCTGTCCATTGAGTGTGGATGCGTGGCCCATGTATGAACACTCAGTGACCCAGTCGCTAAGTTGTGGGCCACATGATAGGCTTGCATAGAGCCTTTTGGATAGGAGTAAATGGAGGTGGGGGAGATTATCAGTAAATAGATGTATATGGTATTCGGGGTTTGTTTGGACGAAAGTAAATACATGCAAAAAAGGTGAAATGAAATGGGATTAAATGAACATGTAAATGAAATCCTCTGTACTTGAAATAAATTAGGATGAAATGTCATTTTGAGCTCCATTTGAGAGTGGCAGGAGTAAATAAAGGTGGTGCTATGCACAAGTACGTCATACACATGGCATGCTATTGATACTCCGAAACAATTTAATTATCAACTATATCACTAAAATTACACCAATAAAGATCCAAGCCTTCCAAAGGTTTGCCATTTAATTTGATGGTTAGAAAGCGCTTGCAAGTTGCTTGTATATGATCCCTACGTTTGTGGCTCACTTGAGGGTCAAAAAACTCTTTTCTGACTAAAGCATATATTTCACTGGCTTACAATAATTATTTTGTTAAATATCACATGTGTGAACTAAATTAAGATATTGAAACCAATTTGGCATATCACATATGTAGACTAAAGTAAGATATTTAAACCAGTTTGGTACATGACAAGTTCATGTGAATATATTGAAATTTTTTTATGCATTGCCGTTCCTCTCTTTCACTCCCATTTGAAAAGAAATTTGGACTTCAAAAATACTTCATTTAATCTCATCTAATTATATCCGATGAAGTCATGTACATCGAACTCATTTTACTTTAATTTCATTTCCCATTTACTTTCATTTATAAGCTCCTAAACTAGCTCAAGGAATAACTCATTTTGCATCTAGCTTCTTACCTCAGCATGATATAGCTTTGATCATGGTGGGTCCAATGTAATGTATTTGTCTTATATCTATGCTGTCCATCTGTTTCAAAAACTAATTGCAAGCCATGATCCAAAAGAATGAAGTAGATATAAATTTCATGTGGACCATGAGATAGGAAACAGTGATAACCGCTCGTTAAAATCTTATTGTAGGACAAAAGTTTTGGATCAGGCTAATATTTGTGTACGTTTATCCAAGATTTTGCAACCTTTTTAATATGATGGATGATGAATAAACATTTTGATGGTCCACACGAAGGTTTTCTAAAGGCAGGGATTTAATCACTACCATTTCTTATGGCATGGTCTACCTAAAATCTGTATCTGCTGTTTATTTTTAGGATGATGCCTAAAATAAGCTTTCAAAATAGATGGTGGATGGTACCTCATACATGAATGAAGGTCAAATATAAATATCTATGTTTATTTACCATCGAGCTTGTTGATAAAGCAACACATACCTGAATGAAGCATTATATATATATATATATATATATATATATATATATATATATATGTATATATATATATCTGTATATATATATATATATAGATGAAGGGAAAACACAAATAGCCCTCAATTGGCCAAAAAAATTTCAATGGTAAGCATCCAATCCTCACTGTTTTATTTTTATTTTTTTTATAACATAGCAACAAACCCCCGGTGCTCTATAGGCCCTACCATGATGTATGTGTTTCATCCCTGTCGTCCATATATTTTTCCAGATAATTTTATGGTATGAGACCAAAAATAAGATATATACCAATCTCAAATGGACCACACTACAGTAAACAATGTTGAATGAACATCAACCATTAAAAACCTTTTGGGGGTCATAAAAGTTTTCAATAAAGATGATATTTGTTTTTTTTCCTTAATCTGAGACTGTATAATCTAATCAACAGATTGGATGTCAAATAAACAGTACAAGAGCCTTAGGATGATTTTAATGGTGGATATCCAATCACTATTGTTTTCCTGAGGTGTGGTCCAAATGAGATTTATATACCTCTAATTTTTAGGATCAAGCCCTAAAATGATCCGTAAAAATGGATGAAACACATACATCATGGTGGGGCCCTATGAGAATTTAGAAGTCCATCGGCCACCAGGCTAGTGGCAGGGGGAGTAGCCAATCCGTTTTTGGCAAGTTGACGAGAATTTCGTGTGGCAACCCTAGAGGGGGAAGCGGATTGGTTGGTGTACCACACATCAGCTACCATATAGCTGGTGTATTGATGTCAGCAAGTTCTATGAGTCTTATCATGAGGTATGTGTTATATCCAAACCGTCCATCCATTTGGAGAGCTTGTCCTAAGGTTGGAGCCTAAAAATAAGAAAGATCTAAAGATCAATTAGACCACACTATAAAAGGTAGTGGGGGATTGAACGTTTACCATTGAAACCCTTTCGGGGTCAAGAAGTTTCGGATCAATATGAAATTTGTTTTTCCTCTTCATCCATGTATTTGTAACCTTATTAACAAATTGGATGGAAAATAAACATTATGGTGGACCTTAAAAATTTTAAATGGTGAAAATTATTATCCTCATTGCTATTTTTTGTGTGGTCCACTTGATATCTGGATATGATTCATTTATTGTCTAATGCTCTAAAATGATCTCGAAAAATGGATGAACGGTGTTGATATAATAAATACATCATTTTGGGTCACGTGACTTTGAACTCCTTTGAACCGTTGGTACAAGTATATAGCTGGTGGGTGGTACACGAGCCAATCATGGGAAGCTAAGTGGGGCCTACCGGTCAATCCACACTATCCATCCGTTTTACCTGCTAATCTCAGAATACTAGACTAAAAATAGGCACATCCAAGACTCGATTAGGTCATACAAGAAAATAATGGAGATTGAGCGACCACCACCGTTGAAACATTCATACGCCCATGAAAGTTTAGTATCAGGACTTTTTTTTTTTTTGGTCTTTCTCAGCTAATCCTAGTAGAACTGACCTTAAAAATGGTTTGGATGGCATTTAAATTTCAAGGTGGACCTCAGAAAATTTCAACGGTAGGAATTTCCCTTCACACTTTTTCCTCTGTTTTGAGTTTTGGATCTGCCTCATTTTGAATCTCTTTTCCTAAAATGAGCAGGCAAAACAGATGAACGGAGTTGATTAATCACAAACATCACGGCCCCACTTAGCTTCCCAACGCAGGAACTTTCTGCAAAACCCCATCTGTACTGTTTCCTGTGATGCGTGGCCCAATCGAGTCCTGGATACCCTCCGGAAACGGATTGGCTACTCCCCCTGCCAGCAGCCAGTGGCTGATGGTCGGTGCACTATGGGCCTCACCATGATGTATGTGTTTCATCCATGCCGTCCATCTATTTTTCTAGATCATTTTATATTGTAAAGAAAAAATTGAGTTATATCCAAATCTCAGGGGGACCACATTATAGGAAACAGTGTTGAATAGACGTCGACCATTAAAAACTTTTTAGGGGCCATAAAATTTTGGATCAAGCCGATCTTTGTTTTTTCCCTTCATCTGGGCCTGTATGACCTAATCAACAGATTGTATTTAAAATAAACAGTACAGTGGACCTTAGGAAGATTTTAATGGTGGATATCCAATCACTATTGTTTTCCTGTGGTGTGGTCAACCTGAGATTTATACCCCTCTCATTTTTGCGATCCAGATCTAAAATGATCTGTAAAAATGGATTAACGGAATGGATGAAACATATACATCATTTTGGAGCCCACAGATCACCGACCATCAGCTGGCTCACACACGAGCGCATGCCGTCGCACGTGCCACGGTCATATGGCAAGGTCACGTGCCAGAATTAGGGCGCGCGTTTTCACTCTCTTCTCTTTCCCTTCTCCTATAAAACATCCTCTGCAGCAAAAACCCTTCTTCTCTTCCCTGCCCAACTCCTGAAACTCAGAAAAACTCTCCTTCCTTTTGTTTACAATTCGATAATCTCTCTCTCTCTCTCTCTCTCAAGCACAACGTCCTCACTTCCAGAGACTCTCCAACCAAAATGGCAATCTCTCTCTCTCTCTCTCTACTGATTTTTTCCTCTCATTTCTTGAATTTTGTTTTATTTATATTTGATGGGTTAGACTTCAATGTTAGTTTTGCACCGCTTTAAAAAGGGTGGTGGCCCATACTGATTCACAGCTATCCAGAACATCCAAATTCTGGGTCCCACTGTAGATGGAGCATCCATCTACAATCACACTAATCAAGCAATCCTAACCATCCATTTAATGTCTATCAAATGGATGGTCAGAAGCAAAGTAGTGGGCGAGCGATTTTTTTGGTTATACTTCATCCACAGTTGGGTCAGTGGTTTGTACGGTCTGGATTGTCTTACGACTGTGCAGTTTTTAAATGGTGCAAAACTGACATGGGAATCTATACCACATTTTTTTCTTTAGATAGACAGATAGATAGTTACGTATGTACATACAGACATCTATACACACACACATATACAGACACACACACATATCTATATGTATGTGTGTTTATGTATGTATGTATACACTTATGTGTGTTTTGTTACCAATCCTAACCATCCATTTCATGGCTATCAAATGGATGGTTAGAAGCAAAATAGTGGGTGGCCCAAATTTTTTGGTTGTAATCCATCAACAACTGGGTCAGTGGTTTGTACGGTCCAGGTTGTCTTACAAACTTTGCAATTTTTAAATAGTGCAAAACTAACATGAGAATCTATACCACATATTTTTCTTTAGATAGACAGATAAGTACACACACACACACATATATATAAATTACATATACATCTATATGTATACATATTCATGTCCATGTGTTGTAAGAAATCGTAACCATGCATTTCATGGCTATCAAATGGATTGTTAGAAGTAAAATAATGGGCTGTTGAAATTTTTTGCTTATACTCCATCCACCGCTGGTTCTGAGATTTGTATGCTCCAGATTGTATTACAACTATGCCATTTTTAAATGGTGCAAAACTAACATGGGAGTCTGGCCCACATTTTTTCTTTAGATGGGTAGATAGGTAGATAAGTAAATATACACATACACATATAATACATATGTGATTCTATATGTATACGTAAATGTGCATGTGTTGTAAACAATCTTAAGCATCCATTTTACATCTATCACATGAATGGTTAGAAGTTAAAAAGTGGGTTGTCCAAATTGTTTGGTTATGCTTCGTACACAGCTGGGTCAGCAATTCAGATGGTCCTGATTGTCTTACAAACATGGCATTTTTAAATGGTGCAAAACTGACATGGATTCTAGCCTATGTTTATTCTTAATTTTCATTATACGTGTATTTTTATTTATATATTTTTTGTAGACGACGGAAGCCATCAATCCGAAAGCATATCCGTTGGCCGATGCTCAGCTGACCATAACAATTCTTGATCTCATCCAACAAGCTGCCAATTATAAACAGCTCAAGAAGGGTGCTAATGAAGGTAACGAAAATGCCCAACTCTGTTCTCATTTTCTTTATCTATTTATTTTAGATAGATAATCGACAGGCATGTGGCATGAAGGTTGATGATTGGGACTGTTCATTGTGTTTGTAGTATTGTGGGCCTTCCATGATGGAAGGATTTCATTGGGCCAGATGATCTTAACCACCCAATTGTGTCTTGTGAATGGGCAGTGTAAATAGCTGTTGGCAATGTTTGGTGATGAATGATAAAGTGTTATTTGGTTGGATGTGTTCGATCCTCATTTTTGTGTGGTTTGAGAACTGTCGTCCACACTTGGTGGGGTGTGTCCTATGAACAGTCCAGATCACGGATTGTTGTATCATGTGTTGAATTTGAGTTCAGCACACTAGAGTAGAATCCACTGGTTCTTACTGTTAGCTCCTGCAAAAAATCAGACGAGTGGTGCCATCCATGATCCAGACAATTGGTTAGATGGTCCCACTATGAGTTGACCACAGTTGAACATATAACGCTAATTGAATGATCTCGACTCTCTGATGACTCAAATCTGTGGCCTATAAAAGACAATGGTACAAAAGGAAATTGGCAATGCTCGGCACCGAATGAGGAAACACTCATCAATAAGATGAATAGAATTGTCCAGTATGTGCTATTTGCTGATACTGGTCTGTCTGTCGTGGACCCACCTGACAGACAGGCCATGACCATGGATAACTGCCTCATATGTCCATTTTGAGCACAGTGCACACCAGATAAGGAGTGCTTAATGCAAACCCTGAAAGGGGAAGCAAATAGATCAATAAGAGAAGAAAGAGATTGTGGAAAAGACCTACCAAATGCTAGAGATCACGAATGCAAGACTGTGAGCAAGCTCAACAGTCATCTAGTCTTGAACAGTTGAACTAGAGAGAATATCATCCAACTTGTCTTATTCCATAAGCCGTAGACCTTGTTTATAATCAGTCCTCGCAATATGCAGTAAAAGCTATGGAATCTAAAAATAGAATTCCTAGTTGACAAATTTTAAGAAAATAGGAAACTACCTAAATAAGAAAGCAATGTAATTAAAAAAGTGCCTAAATAAGAAAAATTCTTAAATAAGAAAAATCTAAAATTATTCCTTGCTTAGGATAAAAATATGAAAGAAAAAGGAAATTTCCTAATCTAGAGATTTGAAAGAAAAAGAAAGTAGTGATGGATTAAAAAGGAAAAGCGGTTATTTTCTTGTATACACATGCGGAGCGTGAACATGTGAGATGCGAGCCTTTTTTTCAAATCTTGATCAATCAGCTTTTGTGGCCATTTGGTTGCATCAGTGCTCCACTTGGAATTCCCTTCTTCATTTAACAGCTATTTTGTATTTTATATACAGCGACGAAGACCCTGAATAGGGGTATTTCGGAGTTTGTGGTGATGGCAGCAGACACAGAGCCACTTGAAATCCTTCTCCATCTGCCCTTACTTGCAGAGGACAAGGTACCATTTTTAGCAGATCCAATCTCAATTTATTTATTTCTGTGTAATTGCATTTCAATTTATGATGTGAATCTATTTTTTTGCTTTTGATTTGTGAACGTTTGAATTTTTTCTGCTATAGATGAAGCAGAACTGAAAAGAAAGAAATGTGAGAACCCCTAATTTAGCATTAGAGCTTTGCTAAGCGCACACATGTGTGCACATAGCGCGGAACATAGTTGTAACCAGCATGTGAGCCCCAAAGAGGTGGATGGGTTAGATTACTTCAGCCAAGTTCCTCAGAACTGCATATTTGTTCTGCAAACTGCGGCCCACATGAGCAGAGGATCAACCTTTTTTTTTTTTAACACACGCACCCTCACACCCACACACACCGCAATGGGCACTCGAACCCATGACCAGAGGATCAACCTGATTTATGGGCTAGGGCATCAATATATTGGTGCTGTGCTGATAGATGGATTGGATTTTGGACCTACCTTTTCATGCTGGCACATGTGCGGCGTGTATGTGAGCTTTATTGCACACATGTGCGGGCTTAGCAAGGCTCTTATTGTTATTACTAATTATTATTATTATTATCTGCTAACCTAGCTTGGTTTTAACCAAACAATGGCATTTTTTCACTGTAATGTTCACACATATACAATGGATGGAAAATGGCGATTTTCCCTAAAAAGCACAAATTGATATGAGTTCCTAGATATAGATAGTATATCAACTGCTGTCTCTTGAGTAATGATAGGAGTGCTACAGATATTCGGGGCACATGCACAAAGGAGGCAGGCATACATGTGAGAGGTCCAGGCTGCTCATCAGGTGGAGAGCACTATGAACATACCTTGACAAAAGATCAGGCTGGTACACCCTTTAGATGAGTCACACGTGTACATTGAATATGGAGTGTGTGGTCTTCTATTTTCTAAATCCTAGTCTCCTATATTCGTGGCATACTTGATGGGTGGTGTTGAAGTGATAAAAGTCCCTTGATATACATTGATACACCACACTCTGACAGCTTGAGCTTTTGGAGTGAATGGTTGTTTGACATGGTATCAAAGCGGAAGATCCTATGTTCGAATCTCGAGAGCAGCAAAAATATGCCTCTCTAAAATATTATTCTCCCACGGGGGACCAGGAAAATCAGGTCCGACTCCGGGACCGGGAAATCAAGCCCGGCCTATTTATGGTGTGAGTGTCCCTCCACCCTCGTCAGTATGTTCCCATGCGGAGTTCCCACCCCGCACGTGCAGGGGGGTGTTGAAGTGATAAAAGTCCCTTGATATACATTGATACACCACTCTCTGACAGCTTGAGCTTTTGGAGTGAATGGTTGTTTGACAGGTGGAACACCATGATTTTTTATTTTATTTTTTATTTGGCTTGGGCATTGTCATGCCAGTCTCCATATGATGAGTGGGTCCACTTAGTGCATGTGTATGTGATTTGGAGCACATGTGCTATAAATCGCTCTAGTATTTCCCGTAGTACCATCTAGATTTTAAGCATTGTATTGGGGCACCTTTGTCTTTACACATTTGAATCAGAAGATTCTCATGCGCACTATCCAATCCTTCTGCAAGTCTTGATTGCAATGGAGGACGACCGAGATATTGTGGTTATATGGATGAACAATGTCTATTGGACTTCAGAATGCGGATTCTAGACATGGGGTCTTAGAATGATGAGTGTAAGTGCATG
Source organism: Magnolia sinica (assembly GCF_029962835.1). Taxonomy (NCBI): domain Eukaryota; kingdom Viridiplantae; phylum Streptophyta; class Magnoliopsida; order Magnoliales; family Magnoliaceae; genus Magnolia; species Magnolia sinica. The sequence goes on along the minus strand of NC_080584.1, from coordinate 3,233,044 downwards.
GTATCAAACTGACTAATCTTGTTGTTGGAATGTAATTTCTCAAGAGACTTGAGGAATGTTATGCACACAAAAACGAATGCACCCTTTTAGCACTCACATCTAACATGCAGCAATGTGGCAAATATGAGCAATCCTGGCCTTGCATCTATAGATGCGTTGTCTTGAAAACATGTAGCCCATAGGATGATCGTATCAACCTGAATTGTCTCGAATGTCATTTCCTTTTGTACGCATGTAGCCCATAGGATGATCAGATCAACCTGAATTGTCTAGACAAGGCATCTATATTGTGTGACTGCCATTGCCTGATGAGTGGCTTGTTTCTTGCACACGGGTGCCAAGTCGGCAAGTGTGAGAAGTGGATGCCAAAACAATGCAATTGCTCGCTCTTAGTGTTCGTCATTTTCGTTGATGTATTTGGGAAATTCCCATGGAATTTTTTAAGAGAGATTTTCCCTTGGAAAATAAAGGAGTGCGAAAATAAATAAGTCAACGAATAGAGAGAAATAAAAAAATATTAAATTAAAAAGTGAAAAAACATCACGATAATATCGTGCCCTTAATACCTTGACGTGATTGTGATGACGACGACGATTGCGATAATGTTGTGATGGTTATGGCATTAGTGAAGAATTGAATATAACTAGAATAACAACATCTAAGATTTGAGCTCCACTGTCAGCCTGGAGTCTTGTGGGTGCTTGATAGTGGTCCGATCAATATGCGTGCCCACATAAATGGCTACTTTGTGCCGTAGATCAACAAGCAATGCAATCAAACCATCTGTTCACAAGTACACACGGTTTATTATTTAGTTGTTAGAACTAGAGTTATCCATTGACTTCTTGGGCATGTTTCCCTTCTATATTTTGCTATTCTTCCTCTTTTTTGGGCACAAAACTGACCCCGTTGGAAAGCCCATTGAGTTAGCTTTCAAGTGAGGCCAATATGATTGATTGTGACATGAATTGAGTAATTGCGGATTTCAGAATGACTGTAATTTTGTCATGATATTTATGGAAATTTAGTCATTTTAATTTTATAAAATATTAGGCTAGGATTAGATGTGGGCTTCTTTTACTTTGGGTAAAAAATATAATACAGTAGATACTCTTTCATGAATGATTTGATGAATAAATTATTTGATTCCTTGTGAAACCAAATTTGCAGAATGTGAGAGAGGAAGAATAGGGACCCTAATTATGTTGGATGCATTAAGAGTGATGAGCAGAGGGTACTAGTTAAGGACAATGAGATTGATGAGATGTGGAGAAGCTATTTTTAGAACTTGTTAAATGATAATTACTTCGAGAGCACAGGGATAGGAGGAACCATAAACTCAAATGAGGATGGAGCCATAGATGCTTTTATAAGATGAGGATATTTGAAGTTAAAGAAGATTTGAGAAATATGAAAACATGGAAAGCCCTTGACCAAATGGTATGCCCATTGAGGTTTGGAAGTGTATGGGAGATATTGGGTTATTTTGGTTGACAAAGTTGTTCAACAGGATTATTAGATCAAAGAGACTGTCGAGCAATGAAGCTAAAATAGGTGCCTATTTATAAGAATAAATGAGACGTACAAAGCTACACTATCAGATGTTTAAAACTTATGAGCCATACCATGAAACTTTGGAAAAGAGTGATTGAGCAAAGACTAAGATATGAGACGAACGCATAAAAAAATCAGTTTGGTTCCATGCTAGGGAGGTCTACCACTGAAGCTATTTTCCTATTTAGACAATTGATAGAGAAATGTAGGAAGAAGGAGAAAGGATATTCACATGGTCTTTATTGACTTGGAGAAAGCCTATAATAGGCCTGGGAAAAAGCTACTTGAATTAGTGCTCTTTATTCTTTCTATTAATTAAGTTAATGCAAATTTATATTTACAGTTAGAGATTTATCCCTTATTTAGTTATAATATAGCACTAACCATGTGTGGTCTATAACAATAGCATTCATCATTTCATATATAAATTGCAATATGAGTTCATATATAAAGCCATATGGTATGCATAGTGTATGCATTGAAACCAATAAAACATGTAAATAAAATCTCAAAAAGTAATGTATGCATTGAAACCAATAAAACATGTAAATAAAATCTCAAAAAGTAAACTAAGTGCTCAAAACAAAAATCACTACAATTCTAAGGAACTAAAACTATCCAGTGAATTCTGAAGACGTCCATGATCACGGCGGGCCATGATCAAGTCACATTCAACGGTCTGATCGTGAAGTCCTCGTGATCCAATGGTATGTAAACATCCTCGAAGCAACCCACATGCTATGTGGGTTCTTCAGCTCCTCATCAGGACTCTAACAATTTCTCGCCTAGCCACAAGGACATTGGGGCTCGGACCCTCTGATATGCGTAATGCCATCTGTAATGTGATGTCCCCATCATGGGAGCTAGTTCCTTTACCTAAGGGCCTGTTTGGTTTTCCAATTACCCCGGTAGTTGGGTGTAAAGAGGGCATTAATTACGTTTTGCATGTATTAGCAATGATTGGGTAAATTCCAGTTGACTGCTCTCCCACGATTGTTTTCCTGCAATTTGTTTGTGTAATAGACAGTAATTCCTTATTCTTGTGTTTGGGCGTGCAGTGTACCAGTCATGGTAAAGAGATTTTAATGTTATGGTGTCCAACACCATAACTCAACAAGGACTGCATATCTGCGTTTGATTTCTTCAGTAGTAGTCGTAACTAGAGAACCTTTTTTGGTTGTTCCCCTCTGTACACCGGTGGACTGCGGTCATTGACTTGTGGGACCAACTATCTATGATATCATCCAGACCTGTGGGACCCACTATCTATGACGTCATCCACTACAAAAACCGGATGGTGCGGTCTGTCCACGTGGGGCCCATCTGGATGTATGTTTTTTTTTTTTTTTTTGGTATCAAATCCGTCCATTGAAATGTACATAATAATTTAGGAAATTATCCAAAAACTTAATCACATTCCATGAGCATTAGGAAGACCATTCCCCACGAGATGGTCTGTCTGTATCAGTGTATCAAATAGCGTTCGTAGCGTAGCGGTAGCGTACGCTACGTAGCGTAGCGTAGCGATTTCGCTACGTAGCGCTGAAAATAGCGTTTTTCCCCTGTAGCGTGCGCTACAGGGCTCGTAGCGTACGCTACAGATATGTAGCGTGTAGCGCAGGTAGCGTACGCTACCTGTTTAGTTTTTTTTTTTTTGCTTTTTCAGTGCAGGAAACAGTGGTGAACTCACACCACAAGCTACAGTTAAGTTTAAAAAAAAAACAAAAAACCTAATTCTAAAGGGTTTCCGATCCCAAACCGCAGCAGCCGACGCAGCTACTCTCCCTTCCGATCCATTTGGAGACCCAAAATCATCTCAGAGAGGCCATTCGACGCTGCTGCTCTCCCTTCCGATCCATTTGGAAACCCAAAATCGTCTCAGAGAGGCCATCCGACGCTGCTGCTCTCCCTTCCGATCCATTTGAAGATCTAAAATCGTCTCAGAGAGGCCATCCGACGTTGCTACTCTCCCTTCCGATCCATTTGGAGACCTAAAATCGTCTCAGAGAGGCCATCTGACACTGCTGCTTTCCTTTCTGATCCATTTGGAGACCCAAAATCATCTCAGAGAGGCCATCCGACGCTGCTGACGCTGCTTCTCTCCCCACCCTTCAGTGCTTTGGTCAAAGGTTAGCTGCCAGGCGCAAACCGACCTCATCTCGAGACAAAAACAGGTACGCTCCTTCCTTTTTTTTGAATTTTTTTGATGTACATTGAAAATAACTTGGTATTTTCAATTTTTTCCTCATTTTTTTCCCTTTTAAAATACTAGTTACCGTCGGTTTATTGTTCTTTATACCTTTTTTTTTTTTTTTTTTCCTGTGGTATGGCCCACGTGGGCCCCACTGAGGTGCGTGAAGGGGTGGGATGTGCATTATTTTCTATGGTGTGGCCCACGTGGGGCCCACTGAGGTGCGTGAAGGGGTGGATTTGCACTATTTTCTATGGTGGGCCCACTGTGGTGTCCGTATGAGTGTAAGTGGTGTGTGTATGTTTATTTTTGTGACTTACTGATTTATCTGTGATGTTTTTTTTTTTTTTTGGTCAAGTAGTGAACTAAAGAGAGAAGAATGCTTTTTTTTTTTTTAATACTATTTAATATTTATCATATATATATATAAAATATAATATATATATATATATATATATTTTAAATTAAAAAATAGAAGTATCGTGTAGCTTACCCTACACGCTACGCTTTTTCGCTACACGCTACGGAGGGTTGAACGCTACGCAACACGCTACCGCTATTTAAAACACTGGTCTGTATTGCAAGTCGTTTTACAGTGGGAGTGTATGCCAATGCCAGAAGGGAAGCATCTTGGCTTTCCGTGAGGTTTATTTTCTATACAATCTGTTGAAAACCTCACCGTCTTCAAAGATGAAGGAAAGAAACCAATATCAGCTTCTAACAAATCTCTTCTGACCCATTATTGGTCAATCACCACAACTTCCTACTATATGATTCACCTGATAATATAAAGTACCTCATATCTGGGATACTGATTTGGAAAAATGTTTGAACGGCGTGGATGCAGAATCAATGTAGAAAGGTTGGCCCCAACAGCTTGGGTGAGTTCGAGATCTCACCTAATAGGACTCCAAAACATACTTGATTAAACATCTAATATCATAAACCTACTTAAAACACAACTGCAGCTAAGCGCAAAAAGCCACGTTAGCCACAAATTCAATGTCCAAAAATGGAGAAGACACTATCCTCCCTACAAACATACGCATTTTTAAACATCTAGTTCATGTCCAAAACAGTACTATTTAAACAGATAAAAAGATCCCAACCGAAAAAAAAAATTGAAACTACAAAGTCCATATCAATCCGTCTAGTGGATTAGCGCCAATACATGACCTGAACGGTGATAATGAAAACCAGGCAACCAACGATTATCCTAAACAATGCCGCAAGTGCATCTGGTGTATCTTTCACAACTTCTTGATGTTTCGGTGCATAATCGATGCATGGACTGAAACAGGATGGTGCTGGCGCAGTCGCTGGAGGGATCATGTAATTGGTAGCGGAACCCAGTCCACTGTTCGACATAGGATTATCCTGTTCCTCCTCGTTTGACCGTACTGGTACACTTGTACGCTCCAAAGACTCACAATAAGCTGACCATTGATAGAACGCCTCCGACGCAGATTTGTAACCCCGGAAACGGGCCATTGAGTAGCCCTCAACATGCTCCCGACACTCTTCCCATGAATAAAACACCCTAGGTCACCGTCCATTGAAAACAACATAAATCTTTTTACCCATCTACACATGTAACGAAATCATGCATACATCATCAAACAAATGGTTTTACTCATGGAACATATTAATATGAATAATCGAAATTTCCTTCCAACTATAGAAGAAATCAACATTGTGTAATTAGCACATCATACCTGAAGGACGGAATCACATATTGAAGTACCTGTTAAGTTATCCTATACGTTGTGTACATATAACCATCATAGTCGACATCAAACATGCAAAATGCTGAAGAGAATTATAAGCAGATAATGCAGGTTGAAATACATCGAATGATGAAGCATTAATTGATCATAAGCATCCAAAAAAACGATGTAAGATATCATCCAAAATTACCCACATATCAAGAGGTAGTAAACTATACTAGCATCAGAAAAACGAAAAGTATTGTCCAAAAATTCAAATGGCTGACCAGCCATATTAAACTTAAACCCAACAAAGTAGGGGAGGGTACTGTGATCAGTCAGAAGACTGATCTGGTGCAAGCAGCATCAGCACAAAGTCCATCCTCCTGTGCTCAGGAAGAGAAAAGAATGAGGCAAATTGTTGTTCATCTGCTGATAGGATCTTTACTGCGCGTAGGATCTCGTGACTTGTGAGACCTTCAATTTGCTCCAGCGCAGGTACAATCTGCTCCATACGTATGATGTCCTTCCCTTTCTGTATGGTAATAGCTAGTTGACTTGACAGCTTCTGCAATGTCACTCATTCCTTTGCCAATCACGTCGCAAGGACGTTCCATTCTGGCTCTCTTCTTAGAACCGTTTGTGCTGCCTATGTTCACGGAGTTGTTGCCATTGAGATTCGGACTACGGTTTGTAACATGAGTATCGTCATGACTTCGAAATGACCACTGGATGTGATGTCCATCGTCTCCCATATCGTCACTCGATAAAACGAGTGTATCGTCATTAAGATCAATCGACGTTGTCGGTGTAATATCGGGATCACGAGACTTTCTCGAACGCATACTACTATGCATATTTTCTGTCGAAGCACGCAATTCAGTAGCTCGGTCATTTCCAAATAAGTACGTGAGGTCATCATACCATTGCACCGCTTTTCCCCGAATATGTTGCGCATAGGGATGTGGCTATTGACAATAACGAATAGAAAATATTAATCAGTAAACAACATTCGAGCAAATTTAGATAATATTAATTAAATCATCAATAATTAATCTCACCCGTATGTGATCCTCCCAGACGTCATTTGGTGCGGTTACTGGATTCTTGTCATCATCGCATCTAAACCTACTAGCGTTCAGGGTGTCCCGAACTTCAAAATACCTCTTCAATGTCCGTAGGCGATTATCAACATGCTTCTCCTGAACTGATATCCCCAGTGCACTCCTGATAGTTTCACTTACTTGTGTCCGTAGGGACGCGGATTAGCTATGATGGGTTGAGCAGCGAGACTTGCCACTGAAGTGACGTCGAGCGGTTATGTGGCCACACCATAGTTTATGCTTCGTATCCACACCGTCCAACCATTCGAGGATATCATTTTAGTTTATGAGATAAAGAATGAGTCAGATCCAAATCTCTAATAGACCACACCGCATGAAAACAATAATGATTGGATATCCACCATTAAAATCCTACTAAGGCCCACTGTACAGTTTATTGGACATCCAATCCGTATGATTAGGTCATACAGACCTAGATGAGGGGAAAAATCAAATATTAGCTTGATCCAATACTTTTATGGGCCCAAAAAGTTTTTAATGGTCTACGTTCATTCAACACATACATCATTTTTGGTCTCATACCCTAAAATGGTCTAGAAAAATAGATGGATGGTGAGGATACAACACATACATCATGGTGGGGCCTACAGAACTTGGTGACGTCAACTTGGTAGCGAGTCTCCCTACTAAACCTATCAACAGCTAATTTGTGTCCCGGATGGGGATTTCCTTCATGCACTGGGATGCTACGTGGGGCCCATCATAATGTTTTTTAAAAATCCACCCCGTCCATCCGTTTTTTTAGATCATTTAAGGACATCAGACAAAAAATCATATGGATCCAAAACTCAGGGTAGCCGCATGAGAGAAAATAGTGGAGATTTAGTGACCGTCGTTTAAACATAATTGACCACTCATTTGGGCCCACCTTGAATGCATGTGGTATATCCACGCCGACCATCCGTTTTTCCATCTAATTTAAGGGGTTGAGCCCAAAATTGATTCATATCCAAAGATTTAAGTAGATTTTATTGTAAACAGTGGGGATAATGATTTCCACCGTTGAAACCTTTCTAGGCCCCACAGTGATGTTTATTTTTCATCCAACCTGTTCATAAGATCATACAGACATGGATGAAGGGAAAACACAAATATAAGCTTGATCCAAAACTTCCGTGGCCCTCCAAGTATTTTTCAATGGTAGACATTCAATTCAACTGTTTCTTGTGGTGTGGTCCATTTGAACATTGGATATGCCTCATTTTTTTCCTCAAGGCCTACAATTATCTATTAAAATGTATGGACGGAGTGGATAAAATAAATAAATCACGGTGGACCTCACCGAGTTTACTCAGGTTCCAACCCACATGACTTATGTACGCAATCCACTAGCTCAAACGGATTCGTACGACTAGCCAATGGCTAGTGGTCGGTGCTCTGTGGACCTCAAACATGATATATGTGTATCATCCATGCCATCTAATTCATTTTACAGATAATTTTATGGTAAGATCCCAAAACTGAAGTGGATCAAAATCTCAAGTGGACCACACAACGTTGATTGAACTCTCACCATTAAAAACTTCCTGGAGCTACAACAGTTTTGGATCAAGCTGATATTTGTTTTTTGCCTTCATCCAGGTCTGTATGACCTAATCTACATGTCGTGTGACCTAATCCACAGGTTAGATGTCAAATAAACGTTACAGTGGGCCTAAGAGGTTTTTAATGATAGACGTTCAATCATTACTGTTTTCCCATGGTGTGGTCCACTTGAGATTCTAATCAATCTCATCTATAAGAATAAAGATTAAAACGACGTATAAAAATGAATGGACGGTGTTGATAAAACACAGATCATGGTGGGCCCACATAACACTTACAACCAACACCTGTCAGCTTCACTAGCGAAACCGCATCACGTGCTTTACGCTAGTCACGGATTCACGCTACATATCTTCCTTTCTTTTTTTTTTTTTAAAAAAAAACAAAACCTAAAATCTCGTCAAAGAGAAAATGTGGCCGAAGAAAGGGGGTTTTTGGAAGTGGATTGTTGCCGAAGAAAGGAGGATTTTCTTACCTGTAAATCCGGTGCTGTCGATCGACGTTCTTTCGAGCCTCGTCTTCCGATCAACAAGTAAGAGATCTTCCTCGTTCCAATATTTTTTCCGATTTTTTGAGTTTTCTTACCTATTTATTGGATTTTTGGTCGGCGATAATCCAAGATTTTTGCCGATATCTCCGATATTTCACTGATATCGCCGAAATTTTGCCGATAATCCGAAGAGAAACGAAAAAATGGGGTTTCGGTGTCGCTGGGCCAGCAACACCGATATTATCGGCGATAATATCGACATTTCGTCGACAACTCAAACACTGCCTACTACAAAATGACAAATTACAATTCAAATGTCGAATCGATACAACTCATAGGATGAGATTCATTCCACATTATAGTAGCAATATTGTCTCGATATGTCGCCCATTCGTCCTTCCCACGTTGTATCACATTAATATGAAGTGGTGATAGATCTATACTCTCCGTTACATCTGTAGATGCGAGTTCATCTTCCACCAAACCATCTCCTCCAGATAAACAGATAAAGTTGTGTAAGACACAACATGCGATGACTATCTTTACCTGTGTTAGAAGGTTGTATGGTGGAGCTGATTTGAGGATTGGAAAGCGAGCTTTCAATCCTCCAAAGATTCTCTCTATAACGTTTCGTAACTAAGCATGCCGATAGTTGAATAGTTCTTTCTTGTTGGAAGGATTTCAGCCTGTGCGGTATTCATTGAGGTGGTACCATACACCGCAGTAAGAAGCCATAAATCCAGGAGAATGAGCGTAACCAGCATCAACTACGTAATACTTTCTTACAATTCATTACGAGGAATTATCAATCTAATTTCGTGACAAATCATATTATGAATTGGCTGTCAAACAGATATACACGAAGTACCCTCGGGGATAGTAAAACGATCTGTAGAATGTGTAAAAGTACTGTGTAAGACACGTGCGTCAGAGGCTGATCCCTCCCATCCTGCGAGCACATACGAACTTCATGTTAAATGTACATGCACCCATTACGTTTTGAGAGAGTACCATTTTCCTATTACGATATATTGCACTTTCCATTGCCGGTACATAGACGGGTACATGAGTCCCATCAATTGCACCAATGCAGTCCTAATTTCACTTCGAATTATCGGGAAAAAATATAGTATAAACATATGACATGAGTGGACGATGCATAATGTGTATACAATGGAACATACCTGAAAGTACGAGCTCCAATTGGGATTGGCTAGGATCTCGACTGGTGTCTCTGCATCTGGGAGTTTCACGAACTCTGGGTATAATTTGACAATAACATCCACCGCTTTACTAAAATATCGGCTCACTGTTTCTCCAGATCTTATAAACTGATGCCCGATGACACGGTTTCTAACATTATGCTCTACCGTGTGAAGGAACATGACAAGTTGTTCCTCCATAGATACATGTTTCCCGTCTGGAAGGAGATTTCTATCCCTGAGAAACGAGCATAGGTTGAAGAATGTGGCCTTGTTCATTCTTAGTTGTGCTACACACTCATTGTCACCCGCTCTAATTATCCCATTTATTAGCTTCCTTCTTTCAATGTTCCTGAATCTTGTGGGTGATTTAAATAATATATGGTTACAATATTCCCCGATTGCAATTGTTGTAGTTGCTGCAAAAGAAGCCATCTCCTCTTCCGTCCATCCTTGTCCCTCCATGTTTTGTTGTTTTCTTGTATAATACACGTTCGTGAAACTGATTCAGACATCAATATTCAGCATCGGCTCCATATATCTAGATTTATAATTTCAAATGTTCTTCAAAATATACGAACTGGTATAAATTCTAAAAAATAGAAATCCTATATCTACTAATGGGTCTCTCTCAAGTATTTCTTTTTTCAAACAGAACAACTTACAAAGTTGATCAACACAGTAGATAAGAATGTCGTATAAGTTCTTAATCAAGATATTGATTTTAAATTCGTAATCCATCAAACACCACAATTGGTATATAGGTTTTCCTAAAACATGCATTATTTGACACAGTAGATAGGCTTATGTGGAAGAGAAGCATAGCAGGATTACAGTCTCTAATTCATATGACCGCAAATAAATATCACCCTTTATAAAACAACAAGCCTGATAAGGAACAATTCTTCTTAAAAGGATTTTAATGGTGGATTTTTGTATCAGTTGAGTTAGAAATTTTACCTCTCAATTTTATTAGACATTCAACAGTGATTAAAGAATTCAACTACAATTTCGTCAGGGTATAGCCAGACGGTTCAAGAACAATTCTACTTAAAAGGATTTTAATGGTGGATAGGCTTATGTGGCAGAGACATAGCATGATTACAGTCTCTAATTCAAATGACCGCAAATAAATATCACCCTTTATAAAACAGGAAGCCTGATAATCTTACTCACGGCCCAGTCATAAGGTGGACCATCTTGATGGATAGATAGCTCATTCATGCCAATAGATAAACAGTTTCTATAGATCATGCAAATTCTGGAATCTAATAACTCTTTAACAGACATAAGCATTTGAGTCTGCAGAACAAGGTGAAATATCATTTGCAGGATAAGGGGTTCTGCAATTAAATTATCAAGTTTAGGTTAGTGGGAAGCTGTTGGGGTGAATGCAACTGTTGGGCCGTGCCTTGCACCACATGTCTAAGCAGACGCTGACCTTTTGTCATCAGGTGGTACCCTCCAAAAAAGGAACAGGGTTCCACCATCGGTGCTGCTGACCCAGATGATAGGTACATTCAACCTTTGTCCAACGATCCCATAAGCCTATTGGATTGGCAAATAAACAAAGAAAAGAGACGTGCACAACCGGGATTTGGATATTCACGGATTGAGAACAATCCGAATCCATCTGATGAACCTGGATAATTACCAGAACCTGATATGAAACTCAAAGATGAAGAAGAAGAAGAAGAACGAGGGGCTTTATCGGCTGTTTAATTGCTTAACAGGCATAAGCATTTGAGCAGATTATTCCTACTGTAATTCGTCACTTACAGGTTACTGGGAAGCTCTGGGTGTGAATGGAACTCAGGTGGGCCGTGCCTTGCATACACAGGTCTGATCCACTCGTGTCTTTGGTCATTAGGTGGGCCAAAAAGCAAACAGAGCAATGTTCCACCATCAGTGTTGCGGACCCAATGCCACCATCCATACTCATAGTTAAACAAATGATAGCTACATTCACATCCGACCAAGGGTCCCATAGGCCTATTGGACTGGTCCACTCGTGTCTTTGGTTATCAGGTGGGCCAAAAAGCAAACAGAGCAATGTTCCACCATCAGTGCTGCGGACCCAATGCCACCATCCATCCTCATAGTTTAACAAATGATAGCTACATTCACATTTGACCAAGGATCCCATAGGCCTATTGGAGTGGCAAATACGCAAGGAAAAGAGGCATGCACAACCACGATTTGGATATTCAAGGATTGAGAACAATCCGAACCCATCTGATGAAACTGGATATTTCAACAGATAGTCAACGAAGTAGAGGAAGCAGAACAAGAGGCCTCTCTGCCTCTCAGAACGTCATCGGAGGACCCAAATGTCTCTCACAAAATCAATGTCATCAGGTGGGCCACATGTGCCCGACCATATATCTGTTGATCGATTCTTCAATGTCCGCAAATGCCATTTATTCACTGTATACTGACATAGAAGAAAGGCAGATTGCTTACCTGTTCTGGAGTTGCCGTAGCTAATGGGTAGACGTCACTCACACACGGTAGAGAATACCGCTGTAGGAGAGAGGAAACATTTCCGTAAAAATGGTAAAGACCTCAAAGAAATGGAATACCCGATACACATACCGAAGAAAGGAAGATTTGTTACCTTTTCTGGAGATGCTGTAGTTTATGGGGAAGATGTCACTCCTAGACGGCAGAGAGAATTGCTGATGGAGAGAGGAAACATGCAAGGCATGTTAATGCATGTAAATAATAATGAAGACTGAAGAGGATGAATCGAAACGCGATAAAGAACATGAAGAACCCTGTATAAGCACCTGCTATCGTTTGGAGATGCTGCGGAATCTGCCGATGAGCACGTGGTAGACAGGCTCCAAACCCCTAACCTGTTGAGAATGGGATCAGGGAAGAAAGATGAGAAGAAACAAAAAAATCAAGAGAAGTTAGAAGAGAAAAATCATCTCTGAAAGGAACTCCAACCTCGTCGTCTTCCTCAGACGAAAAAATGCCTACCACCACTGGTTCGGTGCCTTGGTGAGGATGACGCAAATGAAGGAAATTTGGTTTTTAAAATCTTCTACTTGCTGGTGTGCTTCACCTACTGTGCTCCTGCGGACTATGCAACGTCCTGTGTCAGGGAGACAGGCCTTGATATCCCATCTCTGAACGACTGGAGAGAGCTGTTATTTTGGGCGGCTCTTTTACGCTGAATTACCGCCAATTCGGACGCTACAGTATTGCGTCCGAATCCTGCTATATTCAAACAGATGTCAGCAGTCATCATTACATCTTTACGCTCGAATGACAGTAACTCCGGAAACCAAACAGGCCCTAAGGGGCCATTTGGATGGGAGTAAATGGAGGTAAATGGGTGGAATTGGGAGTAAAAGGAGGTAAATGGTATTTGGGGTGTGTTTGGATGGAAGTAAATGCATGTAAATGAAATGAAATGGGAGTAAATGTGCACGTAAATGAAATCCTCTCTACGAGAGAGGATTTGGAAGTACATGGGGTGAAATGCCTTTTTGAACTCCCCTGGGGAGTCGCACATGTAAACAAAGGTGCCGCTATGCACATGTTCGCCATACACGTGTCACACTAATGATGCTCCAAAACAAAGCAAATATTGACTACATCACTAAAATCACACCAAAAGAATGATCCAAACCGTCCAAGGATGACCATCTAAATGGTTGGTTAAAAAATGTTGGCAAGTTTGTGGCCTACTTGACACTTTAAATTTTCTAATTTTTGGCTAAAGTATATATTTCAATGGGCTTATTACAATCCTTTTATTAAATATTGCATATGTACACTAAGTTGGGATATCACATATATTCCTGTGAATATATGGAAAAATTCAAACGCATTCTAATTCCTCCCATTTACTCCCATCCCAATAGAATATTTTGATTTCAAATGCATTTCATGTCCCATACAAACACCAACTTTGTAAGCCATTTACTCCCAATTCATTTACCTCTAAATCCATTTCCCATTTACTTCCATTTACAAGCACTCAATCGAGCCCTAAGGGTAAGCAAATAGTTGGATGCCGATGGGTTTATACTATTAAGTTCCTTTCAGATGGATCAATTGACCGATATAAAGATGGATTAGTCGCCAAGGGCTACACTCAAACTTATGGTGTAGACTATTTCGAGACCTCCTCTGGTCAAGCTTAATTCAATTCGTGTGATCATCTCATTAGCTGCAAATCTATCTTAGTTGTTATTTTAGCTAGATGTGAAGAACACATTTCTTGATGGTGACCTTGCTGAGGAAATGTATATGGACTAGCCACCAGGATTCTCCCCAACTAGTGGCTCACATTAGGTTTGTTGCCTCAAGAACGCTATCTATGGTCTTAAGCAATTACCTTGGGCTTGGTTTGACACGTTGAACTAAGCACCATTAGATTTCAGCTTTGTTCGCAGCCATTCGTATCACTCTCTCTTCATTTGTCACCATATCGCGGGGATTATGATTTTACCGGTTTATGTAGATGATATCGTCTTAGCTAGTGATGATGCCGAGGGCATTAGTGCTCTCAAACACGATTTGCTATTAAAGTTTTGGGTACACTTCGCTATTTCTTGGTATTGAAGTGGCTAGATCCAACTCTAAAATTGTTTTATTGTAGCGAAAATATGCTCTCGATCTCTTGTTTGAGACTGGCATGCTTGGGTGTCGACCTGTTGCCACTCCTATGGATGTTACTTAGAAACTTAGTCTTGATGATGGTGAACTCTTATCTTCCGAACTCATCCTTGCCTGATTGGCTAGAAGCTTCAACTCCATCCTCTACGTTGGAGATTCTAGATATGTGCATGATGGGGAACCCTTATATGATCTTGGCATGTATCGTTGCCTAGTTGGACGCCTCATTTATTTGACTATTACACGGCCTGATCTTTCGTTTGCGGTGGGCATCGTCAATCGGTTTTTACATACACCTCATATGGCTCACCTTTTTTTATGTGTATCGGATCCTTCATTATCTTAAATTGGCTCTTGGTTGAGACTTATGATTTCAGCGACATGGTCATCGTCATCTCTCTAGTTATTATGATGCTGACCATGCTGGTAGCCTTCATGATCACTGATCTACATTTGGCTTGCACCTTTGTGGGTGACAATCTTGTTACCTGGAAGAGTTAAAAGTAGTCTGTGGTTGCTCGGTCCACTACAGAAGTTGAATATAGATCAATGGCCCATGTGATGTGTGAATTTATGTGGCTTCGTACCTTGTTACAAGAGCTTAGTTATCCTTCTTCTGGTCCGATTCCTTTGTACTGTGACAATCAAGCTACTATTCATATTTCCAGCAATCCAGTGTTTCATGAGCACACCAAACATATTGAGATCGATTGCCACTTCATCCGTGAAAAGGTGGTTGCTGAAGAAACTGCAACTCCATTTATTCGTTCTGGGGAGCAGCTAGTTGATCTGTTCACTAAACCCCTTGCTCGAGATCCCTTGCATCATCTAGTGGACAAGTTGGGCATGATTGATATGCTCCAACTTGAGGGGGAGTATTGAGATATATATGTAACTGTGAACTCTGTGTTTGTTTCTGTGAGTGCATTTGTGTATATGTTTTGTATGCTCTTCTGGAGCATCACATGTACATACGTATAACAGTTGTTTACATGAATATACACAACCCATTGCCCTAACCACCATCATTCTCCTCTTTTCTCTCATTCTACACCTTCACTTCCATTCTTCCTACTGATTTCTTCTCAAACCCAACTCAACTAACATTGACACTTTGTCTGGATGGAAATGCCTGTAATATCTAGAAAAAGACTACTTAAATTATCCAATTGATAATTAGTTTTGTGGCTTAGGGATATTATTTAGTAAATGATAGTGAAAAATTAGAGAATTGCGAGTCAGTTTTTTATGGGCAATTAAAGAGACATTTATTCCAATGGCGAAACAGATAAATTACATCCAAAGTGAAGAAACCCAACCAAAAGCAAGGCAAAATCCAAAAGGAGTAAGGCTAAAAAATAAAAAGAGAGACAATGAAAGGCAGTGGGAGGCTGCATACTCCTAACACAAACAGGACAGTAAGGCTACCGTCGTCTGATCAATAAACCAGCCCTACTGGCCCCTTCCTTAGCCAAGCAATCAGCTTTAGAATTAGCCTCTAGGAACCTGGACAAAGGAATCTTGTGCCCTGTCGAGCTATACATTTGTTGAGGCTTCACCAATCAACCTTTCTTGAATGAGGTTATGCTCGATTTCTCATATTTGAGCATTCTCAGTGTGGTTTTAAGACTTGGTAGCATCCGATCTGGTTTGAGAGTCACCCTCAACCCAGCTGATTTCTGCTGTTCAGCCCTGAGGCAAGTCCTATCTTGACTCAGGACCAAACGGGTCGGTCCAAGTTGCTGAGTCACTGTCAAGAAACATTTCTAGGTATTGGTATCCATTACTATATTGTCCCTGAAAGTCCAAATACTGGCATGTATGATAATATATAATTAGTTTGAAACTATCTTCTCCTTTTGTTTTTGTTGTCGTCGTTGTTCTTGTCGTATTTGTCTATGATTCGTGAGAGCAAAACAACTGATGTATTTGACTTTCGCAGAATGTGCCATATGTCTTTGTTCCTTCAAAGCAAGCCCTCGGGCGGGCATGTGGGGTCACAAGGCCTGTGATCGCTTGTTCCGTTACGAGCAATGAAGGCAGCCAGTTGAAATCCCAAATACAGCAACTCAAGGTACCAGCCTCTCCAATCTCATCTGTTATTATGCGTATTTGCTTCTGGAAAAAATCCGATGCTATCTCTTATAGTTATATCCAAGTTCTGGAGCACTCTATCGCTGTCCATGTTGTGCACATATATGAATCCAGACTGCTCATGTGGGGTGGGCTACATGCCACGATCTCATTGGTTGATGTTCGTAACTGCTGATTGGATGATTTGAAGTGGATGGCTAAAAAAATGCATTGTCGACAGATGGCATTCAATGGATAAAATTCCTCTAATCAGAAACCTGGACCATTCAAGCATTTTCATTTTGGGTTTGGTCCATCAACAGTAGGGCCTGACAAATCAGCAGTCAGGATCTCCTACGGACCTGATGTTTTTGGGTTAGGGTCCATCAACTCTCCTTTACATGGGCATGGGAGTTATTATACGCTCTGTCCTATTTGATCAAATAGCTGTCTGCCACCATCCAAATGGGCCTTTAGATATGAGAGTTTGTTTTACACTGTCAGCATATGATGCTTGATATGCAGGCACTTGGAAATTGTACATGTGGCATACACATGTACATGTGCCAGCATCGCACAGGTGCAAGATCCAATCCATCCCTCGTGGGCCTCACTTCACATGGGCTGTCCACCCCGTGTGTGCCCCTGCATCCCAAAGGCCACCCCACTCGAGCCTAGTGTGAAAACGCCCCTGGTGAGGAGTGTTCGCGCACTGATACCACTTTAATGCCGGACAATTAACCACTTGCTCTAAAAGCTTAGAACTTGGCGAATCAATCCCTTTATCTCATAGCTCAGGCCCCATATCTCATGGGTTAGGACCTCGGCCAAACCCCCTCATGGGCCTCACTTCACATGGGTTCCGCTTCACACGAGCCTCCGCCTCACACGAGCCACTTGCCTCGTATGGGCTGCCCCACCCCGAGTGTGCCCTTGCATCCCATAGGCCACCCCACTCGAACTTGGTGTGAAAATGGCCCCGTGGTAAAACCATAGCCCACCTAGCAAGTATATCAACCTGATTCTTGGTCTAGTGCATCAATTTTGATGTATGGATTGGATCTCAAACCTATTGTGCCGGCATGGCATTTGTGGTGTGTACACGAGTTCTATTGCATATGCGAGTGGGCCTAGAGAGCCTCCTTAGTGCGTGCATATCATCCATTCACTCTGCCAGAGTACCAAAGTCATGGATTGCTGACTTGTCCGTCTCGACTCGGTACCACAAATCAATCCCACTGACTTGGGTGAGTTGCCAAGTCAAAAAACCATGATCAAAGCCTTTCTCTAGATATAAACCTTTTGCACCAAATCCTTTCTCTATGCTTTCAATACCCATCCTTTTCACATTTGACGGTGTACTCAATCTCACTGACTTGGGTGAGTTGCCAAGTCAAAACACCATGATCAAAGCCTTTCTCTAGATATAAACCTTTTGTACCAAATCCTTTCTCTATGCTTTCAATACCCATCTTTTCACATTTGACGGTGTCCCAACTCTCTTTTTTGATGAAATGCAGGACGCCATCGAGAAGCTCCTGATCTAGGCATCGAAACCCCTTTCGGCGTGATGGGCACTCTCTAGAGGCTTGGACTGATGAAGTTGTTGTGACACTTTGGAAGTGAGTCTTTTTCTTTGTTTTTCTCTTTTCTTAGGCTTTTCTTTTCTCCTTTTTATTTCCGGCAAAGCGTTCTAATGCTATCGTAGGCAGCCCTATTTAGATATGCATTTGAGGTTGGATTGATAAAACTACCATATTTTGTAGCGTATTGCATGCTTATTTATGCATAACTCATGGATGCTATATGGGGATTACAGAAGTGAGAGATATGTTCTACAAATAGAAACATAATTACGGCTTTGGAAGTAGGAAACATGTCTATTTTAGTTATCCAAGCGGAATTCCTTGAGAGGTGTTTGGTAATGCAGAAACTCTTGAAATGAAAAAAGATATTTGTGGAAGAGTCCGGATTCTCTATGGACTCATGGCGTGTGGTAACGGTGGCAACTGTTATACATCATGGGGTTGTAAAGGCCGTAACCCCCCTTGTAACGGCCCCATAATGAGTCCATGATGGGGCCAATACAAGTTCTTTGGGTTTTTTATTTTTTATTTATTTTCAATAAAAAAGAGACCGTAATGTCCGTTACAACCCGTATCATAAAGGTAACGGTAGTGGCTGTTATGGCCACCACTACAACCGTTACGGAATACATTGGCCTGCTTTAATGCCCCCCACCATTAAAAACTTCTGTGGGCCCACCTTAAGCAGATCTGCCATCCAACCCATTGATAATGTCAACCAGATCTGGATGAAAGGAAAAATACAAATATCGGCTTGATCCAAGAACTTGTGGCCTACAAAAAGTTTTTAATAGAAATTCACCACCTTTTCTAGTGGTGTGGTCCATCAGAGATTTAGATCTGCTTAATTTTTGGGATAACGACCTAAAATGAGCTGAACAAATGGATGGATGGTGGACATACAAAACATTCATCCAGATGGGCCCCACACAGTAAGGTTAACACCCATTAAGGTGTATAACCGCATGGATAAGCTCACTCCTATCTGTCAATTTGGGATTTTATTTTAGTCTCTTTAAATTCATCTAGAGAGTGATGGTCATAGCGTGCATTATGGCATAGATTCTACAACATGGACGGTTTTGATCATCAATCCAATCAGTTTTGTGGGCCCTTGTGGCTGCAACAAGGCAATACGAGCGCATGATGCTGATTTCTGTGGGCCTTTGCTGATTGCTGGTTTTGATCATCAATCCACTCCGTCCATTTTGCAAGCCAGCTCATTTCAGAGCATGAGTCAAAAATGAGGCAGATCCAAAGCAAGTGGACCACACCACAGGAAAATGGAGGGGATCAAATGCCTACCGTTGAAAACTTATTGGGGCCCACAAGTTTTGGATCAAGTTGATATTTGTGTTTTCCCTATACCTGGGTTTGTGTGACCTCGTGAACAGGTTCGATGGTAAATAAACATTATGGTGGGCCCTACGAAGGTTTCAGCAGTGGGCCTTTTTATCCCCACTATTTCCTGTGGTGTGGTCCACTTGAGCTTCAGATCTGCCTCATTATTTTAGGGATCTTGCCCTGAAATGATAGGGCAAAACAGATGGATCAGATGGATAAAACACATACATCATGGTGGGCATGATCGGGCAAAATGGATGGATGGTATGGATAAAACACATACATCATGGTGGGCATGATCGGGCAAAATGGATGGATGGTATGGATAAAACACATACATCATGGTGGGCATGATCGGGCAAAATTGATGGATGGTATGGATAAAACACATATGCCATGGTATGGATAAAACACATACATCATGGTGGGCATGATCGGGCAAAATTGATGGATGGTATGGATAAAACACATACATCATGGTATGGATAAAACACATACAACATAGCATCTTCAATTAGCTGGTGGGCCACTGTATCTGCATGATCTAAGCGACTCATTTTTAGTTTCATTCCATAAAATTATCTATAAAAAATAGATGGACGGCGTGGATGAAACACATACATCATTATGGGGCCCATAGAGCACCGACCATCAGCCATTAGCTAGTCACTAGTTCCGCTTCGGAATGAAACACAATATTTAATTTGGAGCCAGAAGAAGGGAGGAACATAGGAATACCAGCAGCAGCTGTAACTAAAAAAAAAAAAAAAACAACCATGCTACAGCTACAACAACAATGATAGTGGGACGTGCAAAACAGTACGGGCAAACAAATCATATGGCATGGATAGTCATTTTAAGGGCATGAGCAATGTAGACGAGTGCAATAGTCATTTTGAGGGCATGAGCAATGTAGACGAGTGCAACAACTAGCGACATCAGCTTCTTGGCCACGCTCACCACTGCAGGAGCTCGCGGAAGTAGCAATGAGAGGAAAAGCAGTCCCATCC
This sequence comes from Magnolia sinica, assembly GCF_029962835.1. NCBI lineage: Eukaryota > Viridiplantae > Streptophyta > Magnoliopsida > Magnoliales > Magnoliaceae > Magnolia > Magnolia sinica. The sequence continues at coordinate 3,212,587 of NC_080584.1, read as the reverse complement.
CCATTCCAAAAATTGCAAAATTTACAACAGCATAGGCCTTCAAAAGAAAATCGTAATATGCATCTAGAGAAAGCCCGATGGCGTGATCCCCGATAATCTCAGCAGCCGACACTGTAACCGAAGGAATCGCCACCTTGAAAATGTCCTTCTGGTCTAGCTTCATGTCGTCTTTGATTTCTCCCACCGATGGCTTGCTCAGCACCATCGACACTGACGCATCTACTTGATTAACAAATAGAAGAAAAACCCGTCCTGTATTTGAAACAAAGAGTTTGCCTCACGCAATTTGTGTCCGAAGTGGAAATTTATTTGACCACCTACCATAATGATGTTGACAAGGCCCACCATAATGATGAATTGGATATTTTTATGCAGGGTTTAAAGTGTCCAGATTGGGTTTTCCTCTACTACTTCCCTTCATGAATTGGGTATTTTTGGAAGGGTTTAAAGTATCGAAAAACAAGCTTTTCTTGTATAGGGTTTAAAGTGTCAATATTGGAATTTTCTCTACAAGCCCCTCTCACACGAGCTGGGCATTTTAGCAAAAGTTTTAAGTGTCAAAAACAAGCATTCTTTATGTAGGGTTTAAAGCGTCAAAATTAGTTTTCCTCTGCAACCTCTCCTCTTATGAAATGGGTGTTATTGCAAGGGTTTAACAAAACAAGCATTTTTTTTTTTTTTTAAATATTTTTTGTAGGGTTTAAATTGTCAAGACTGGATACTTTTCTGTATTGTCTAAAGTATCAAGCTTGCATACTTTTATCTAGGGTTTAAAGTGTCAAGATTGGATTTTTTTTATCCCCCCACAAAACCACCCCCAATATGAATCGGGTATTTTCACAAGGGCTTAAAGTGCCAAAAACAAACATATTATTTTCTGCAGGGTTTAAAGTGTCAAGACTAGATATTGTGTAGGGTTTAAAGTGTCAAAATTGATTTTTTTCTTGACAAACCCCCCTCCCACATGAATTGGGTATTTTTGCAAGAGTATGAGCCGTAAAAAATATGAATGTTTTGTGTAGGGTTTAAAGTGTCAAGACTGGATATTGTGTAGGGTTTAAAGTGTCAAGATCGGATATTGTATAGGGTTTAAAGTGTCAAAATTGGATTTTTCTTGACAAACCCCATCCCACATGAATTGGGTATTTTTGCAAGGGTATGAACTGTCAAAAATAGGAATGTTTTGTGTAGGGTTTAAAGTGTCGAGATTGGATTTTGTGGAGGGGTGGTTGTACGGTACCATATCTTAAATGAGGTGGAGTTAGTGGTAGTGTGTAGAGCCGGCAGTTGGACGAGAGGGAACACTAAAAGACATACGTGCATCAATTGCAGCCATTGGATTTTTGTAACCCTTTCCACAGAACATTGTAAAAAAAGGGGGTCAGTGGCTGTGAATAGAAGCCCCACTAACATTTGAGACTAACATGAATACTTGGGAACAAGTCCAATAAAAAATCAAACTGCTTCTTGTACTTATTATATCCACACCGTATATTTCTTGTACTTTTCTTAAATCATTTTAAGGTATGAGCACAAAAATGAGACAATCCAACGGTCAAGTGGACCACATTACATATAACTCTAGCATTTAATGCTCTTTGTATCTAATGCAATCAAGCTTATGATTTGGTGTGGTCAACTTGAGTGATGGATCTACTTCATTTTTGTGCACTTACCTTAAAATGATTTGAGAAAAGAAATGAATGGTGTGGATAAATAGATACATGACAGTGGGCCTGCCCATATAACTGCCCTTTGCTTGCTAGAGACGGGAGGCAGGAGGCAATCCACGTACATAAAAACGTGAGCAGCAACAGGCGCAATATTGAATGTGGACATTTCCAATATAATCAATTTGCTAAACGCATGTTGATTTAAATCATAAAGCGTGTGGAATTTGCATTCCCAATTCAAGATAAGGAGCTTTACGCATGTCCCAGATTCGGTACTAACTCCACTATGACCTAGGGCTCACCGTTATGTATACATTTTATCCATGCATTTATCTATTTTGATAGATTATTTTAAAGTATAGTTCCAAAATAAAAGCAGTTCAAAGGCTCAAGTGGACCACACCACAGAAACCAGCCATAACTTCCTATGGCCGACCATGATGTTTATTTACTATCAAACCTGTAGTCTACTTAATCCTTTAGCTGGTCTCTTTTTAGTCTCCTGCAGTGAAATGATTTGTCGAAATGGATAAACGGCAGGGTAAAACATATATAATATGGTGGACCTACAAAGCTCCTTACAGGACCTTGCGTCTCTATCCAAGTGCTATTGGGGTAGTCCCAATCCGCCCCTCTTTACATCTGGGCAACATGCAGGAGCTGTCATCTAATATGCATGGGCCCAACCCAACGTTTGTGATCTTGACCACTGTTTTGGCAGACGCACCCATTATGTGACACGCCGGAGTCAACATAACTTTTCCATTCTTATCATCATCTGGTTTTCCACTTGTACAATGGAGGGCCATGATTGATTGATTGATCAAGAACATTTATTTGGTGGTCCATTCGGGTGGACCGTGGCACAAAAATCTCTCATATCGGAAGATCTACAAATCCAATTCCAACCATGTTGCTATTCTTCATTTATTAGCCATCTATTTGCAGGCCACCAATCAATGGCTTAGGATTGCTCCATGGAGGAGATGTCATCTCAGAGCCGTATAGTTACTCTTGGAACCGTTCATCCTGAGCCCCTGTTTTGGATGGCTCACATTTGGATGGTCAGCCATGATGGGTCCCACCGGAATATCAGCAAGGCTGAGAACGTACGGTGGTGGGAAGCGCAACTTAGGTAATCCCTCAACTAGTTTAACTGATCACATTCCCGGTTCCATTTTTGAAGGATGCTTGTTTTTTTACGTGTTTTTTTTTTTTTTTTTTTTTTCCCTGAACGTGCAAAAACATATGTTACAAAAGTAGATTTTTTCAGCTAGAAAAAGAGAGTTTTAGACAAAAAATGCTTCTGATTTTCAGGTAAAAACAACTGAAAAAGTATGGGTATTTTTATCTTTATTAGTTGTCCATACGAATATAGGTTTAGATTAATAAGTAGGTTTTGTTAGGGTCGAAAGGAAAGTTGATGGAAGATCGCATCTATAGTAAAAAATTACCCTGAATCCGGAATTGGGAACTGAACGCCGGTTGAAACGCAGGAACTCAGAATTTGTAAAATTGCATTACACGAACTCAAAATAAACCATCACTACAAGAAATATGGTTTTAACCTACGAAACTTTTACCTACGAAATTAATTTTCGTAGGTAAAGATGACTTTTACCAACGAAAATCATTTTCGTAGGTACAAGTTATATTTACCTACGAAAATTTTCGTAGATAAAGGGTCTTTTTAATCCGCAGTTTACTTTTATCTACGAAATCTAATTTCGTAGGTAAAAGCCATCTTTACCTACGCAATTTTTCATAGGTAAAGGGTGTTTTGAATTTTTCAAAAAAATAAAAAATCGAAAAGATTATTTTTACCGACGAAATATAATTTCGTAGGTAGAAGAGGTAAAGGGTGTTTTGAATTTTTCAAAAAAATAAAAAATCGAAAAGATTATTTTTACCGACGAAATATAATTTCGTAGGTAAAAGATATCTTCACCTACTAAACGAATAGTGGGCAAAAGACATCTTTACCTACGAAAATATTCATAGGTAAAAGGTCTATATTTCGTCGGTAAAAGATATCTTCACCTACTAAACGAATAGTGGGCAAAAGACATCTTTACCTACGAAAATATTCATAGGTAAAAGGTCTTTTGAAATTTGAAAATTTGAAAACCTTACTTTTACCTGCGAAATGTAAGATTGTAGGTAAAAGCTATCTTTACCTACGAAATGTTCGTAGCTAAAGGGTGTTTTGAATTTTTGAAAAGAATTTATTACCAAAAAGTCATCTTTACCTACGAAAATTTTGGTAGGTAAAGGGTGTTTTGCAAATTTTAAATTATGAAAAATCGAAAACCTTACTTTTACCTACGAAATTTAGGTTTGTAGGTAAAAGCCCTATTTACCTATGAAAATTGTCGTAGCTAAAGGGTGTTCTCAATTTTTTTTAAAATCGAATAGCCTACTTTTACCTACCAAAGCCATATTTACCTACGAAAAAATCCGTAGCTAAAGTGTGTTCTGAATTTCAAGTTTACTTATACCTATGATACTACATTTCATAGGTAAAATCCATCTTTACCTACAAATATTTTATGTCGTAGGAAAAATCCATCTTTACCTACGAATTCGTAGGTAAAGGGTGTTTTGAAATTTTTGATTATACCCAAAAGTCTACTTTTAGCAATGAAATTGGATTTCGTAGGCAAAAGTCATAGGGTGTTTTGAAATTTTCAAAATACAAAAATCAAAAACCTTACTTTTACCTACAAAATAAAAGCCCTCTTTTCCTACGAAACTTATCATAGCTAAAGGGTGTTCTGAACATATTTACCTACGAAACTATTCGTAGTTAAAGGGTGATTTGAATCGAAAATAGTCATAGGTAAAGGGTATTTTGAAATTGTAAATTCTAAATTTTTATATACCTACGAAAATATTCGTAGGTAAAGGGTGTTTAGAAAAGTCATCTTTACCTATGAAAAGTTTCATAGGTAAAGGGTGTTTTGAATTTTTCAAAATATAGGTAAAGGGTGTTTTGAATGTTTCAAAATACAACAATTGAAATCTTTAGTTTTACCTAGTCATCTTTACCTACGAAAATTTTCGTAGGTACAGTGTGTTTTGAATTTTTCAAAATACAAAAAATCATCAGTAAAAGTGTTTTTCCTAATGTAAAAATGTATATATTTTTGTAGTAATGTTAAAATGTATTAATTTTTAAAAATTTTTGTCAGTAAAAATGTGTGTGTGTGTATATATATATATATGTTTAGTTTTTATATCATATGAATGGAAATTGTAGAGTTTTGCTAAGCGCACACGCGTGTGCAATTAAACTCGTGTACGTGCCACACATATGCCAGCATGACACATACATGCTAGATCTCATCCATCCATCAGGTTGGTCCTACTTTGTATATGTTTTTTTCTTCAAAATAAAATCTGGTCTAATGAGTATGTGGGCCTCAATTTGGAAACAGTGAATGGGTTAGAAAACTTCAACCAGGTTTTTCAGAGCCATACTTTTTTTAAAAATTGTGGCCCACATAACACCTGGACCAAACGGATTTTTGAATTAAGTTATTATTATTGTGTTTCTGTTCTGATGGATGGACTGGATCTTAGATCTATTGTGCCATGCTGGCAAATATATGGCATGTACTCGAGCTGTATTGCACATGCGTGTGGGCTTAGCAAAGCTCATAATACAATATTGATATTTCAACATTTTAAAAAGAGAACTAATCACCTATATCCAACGGTACCATGGCTCGCGTTACCGTGTCATTTATGGAGGACATCAGTACCATGAAAGAGGTAGGCCCCTCAATGAAGATTGTCCTTCTCGAAAAACAAGCTGATCGTCCATTCATTCTCCTTACGCGTGACAATGATGTACGACTATCCAGACCATCCAAATTGTGAGATTAAGCAAATCTCTAGAACCACAAGGTCAAGTAATCTTGACCATCCAATTAATGGCCATCAAATAGATTATTAAAAGAAAGCAGCGAGTGGTCCAAATTCAAAGTAAAAAATCAGGTGCATGGTTAATAATCTTCTCTTTGTCATTTTTCAATTATACTCCATCCACACTTGGTTTAGCGATTTGGACGGTTGTGATTACTGTAAAACCATGCCACCTGTACAGCTAAAGAATTACCTCCAATTTTTAAACGTTGCCCACTCTAGAGTCACTATGGTTATACATCGAGCCTAGCAAATGGATCATATAGATATACAATATATAAATCAAAGTGGGCCCACAACTACCCCATCAGTCAAATGCACCATTCCATGGTGGGCCTAGGGCTTAAAAATCAAGTCAATTCGTGACTTTTTTGGGCCACACCACATACAAAAGTTGAGAGGGATTATCCTCCATTAAAATATTCATAATCATTTGTTAGGCCCACCGAGATGTGGTTCACAAATCTAGCTCATCCATTATGTGCGTCCCACTTGGATGAGGAGTCAGACCAAGTTTCATATGCATGAAAATTTCAAGTGAGCCCAACCAAGTGCTTTTATATGTTTTAGGCATTTATTCACGTGAATTTAGAAGGTATGGCCCACCTAAGATCCGTATACGGCTGATTTTTGGGATATCCCATAATTTAAAGGGGGCCCATCAAATGCACGGTGTTGATGTTTGACACATGTCATGGTGGAGCCCACACAACTTGGCCTTTGTGTTTAATCTATGCTGTCCCCGTGAGGTCAAGCTGTGTGGGCCCCACCATAACATGTGTCAAACATCAACACCATGCATTTGATGGGTCCCCTTTAAATTATGCGATATGCCAAAAATCATCTGTATACGAAACTCCGTTGGGCCATACCATCTAAAATCATGTGAAGACATGCCTAAAACATATAAAAGCACTTGGTGGGCCCCACCTAAAATTTGGATGCGTCTGAAACTTGGTATGACCCCTCATCCAAGAGGCACACACATAATGGATGGGCTGGATTTGTGGGCCACATCTCGGTGGGCCCAAAAAATAATTATGAATGTTTTAATGGAGGGTAACCCCTCTCAACTTTTGTATGTGGTGTGGCTCACAAAAGTAATAGATTGATTTGATTTTTAATACCTTGGCCCACCATGGGATGGTGCATCTGACTGATGGGGTAGATGTTTGACACGCATCATGGTGGGGCCCAAAGAGCCATACCAGACCAGGGACTAAATTTGGGCGCGCGCTTAAAAACAAAGCCGCGCCCAAAAAAAAACCCCCAAATCCCATCTCTCTCTCTCTCTCTCTCTCTCTCTCCCTGTTCCCTAACCCAGATCTGGTCTGTCTTCTCCTCTTCGGTGAAAAGAGGCCGCGCCGACGGCCGAATGGCAGAAACGATCCCAGCCGTTGGATGATACTCTCCCTGCCTATAACAAGGATCCAGTTCCCTTCAGAGTTTTCACACAAAAAGGGGTGAGAAATGAAGAAGAAAAGGGAGAAGGAGTAGAGCCAAGCCCGGCTAGGTAATCAGTCCACAACTCAGCCTTTCTCTTCTTTCCTTCTTATCTGTTTCTCCTTCTTCCATATGTGTAGCTATAAGGCCCTGATATAAGCCAAGTTTGGGGCCACGATCCGTCCATGGCGGAGCTTGAATAGGGCCTGAATACGGTCCCTGTTTTGAGGATAAACGTGACCTGATTACGGGCCCTGTTTGAGGCCGAACATGGCCTGAGTTCAGGCGCTAGTTGGGGCCGAACAATGGCATGAAATTGGCCCCAGCTGAGGGCTAAAACTTAGTCCAGAAACAGTTCATAATCGGGCTCTATTTGAGCTGCAACAAATCCCAGAAATCGGACTGATATCAGTCCGGAAATCCGGGTAAAAATGTCCCTGTTTCGGGCCGTTTCTTGGCAGGAAAAACGGCAGCCACCGTGCCTCTATTTAAACTCTGATGAGGGTTGAACATGGGCCCCACTTGTACAAGTTGAAAACCCAAACATGCCATAGAAAGCCTCAGGCCAAGCATTATATATACCTCAGTTTATAAACAAAAAGCCAAAAATAAGCAAACTTAATTACACCTTGTTAATACAACAAATCCATCTTTGAGTGCCTATAGATATACAACATCCTTAAAAACATAATGCAGCAGAACTCGAAGTCGACAACAACACTACATTCTTTTTTACTTATGCATTAATACGTGATTTTGGATTTCTACTCTTACACTATTAGTAGAAAATCCAAAAACAGTTAAATGATATTCATGTGGATTTGAAAGAACTCTTTTGTTTTTTCCTAATACAACACAAAACATCCCCATTTGTTAACTTAGGAAAGCTATCCTTAATTTGTTCTTCTTTTTTTGTTTTTTTACAAATTTTAATTTATTTATTTTTCATATTTTTTGATTTTTTTTTTTTTATTTTCAAAAAAAAAAAAAAAACAAACAAAACAAAAATATGTTGTCACATATGCAATTGCACATGATCAAATATGCAATTCAATAAAGTTGCTTGTCACAAATAAAAAAATTCTTATTTATTGCAATGTGATTGAACCACATTATCACAGACTACATTTAATGTAGCAATGTTGCCAATGTCGACGATGAAGAATTCAAAGAGCTTCATAGATTTGGAGTAGTTATCCTAAGGAAGACAGTGATCAACCTCATCATGTCTTTCCCTGAGTTAAATTTCAAGAAATAGATTCGGAGTAGATATTTTCTTTTAAGAATTGAATGGCCGTTTTATTTATAGTTTCACTATAGTTGATGGAACCATTGAAACCCTTCCATACTTTCAGAAGCTCTTGAAAATCTTAGATATTCATAATCTTGTTATTCCTTTTCTTTTGTAATTCAATATAGCAGTGTTGTTCGCCTTTTTGTACTTCCCAAGGTTCTGTCTCAGCTTTTGAAAGACTGTTGCTAGTTAATAAATAATTTATTTACTATACATGCATGCGATTCCCTTTTTATCTGATGCTCAATAATTTATCTGAAAACCAACAGTAATTTAATAAAAAGACATGACTTTTGGAAAGGGGGAAAAAAAAAGAAAAAAAAAAATCTTGGTTGTCTTCGAGTCAACCAGCACACATTCATCTACCAAGCTTCATTCATTCTAGACTAAATTCAAATGAAGGAGAAACAATGGTATTAAATAAACTATATGGTTAATGCAGAGATCAGTCTTGTATTTGCCTTTTGAAATAGAAATATGATTGCTAGGAGTAGGAAAGAGAATTTGGTTTTAAAGATGTATTTGGGAGGCAGACAGTCATGTGAACAGACTTGCGGCAGGTGACTGGATTGGAGCTAGTCATCTCCGATGCAATGCCTCTGTTGTATCTGAGCCCTTGTCAGCCCTCTCTGTATTTATGTTTCTCTTTCTTTAAAATAAAATCATCACTGATGTTTGGGAGAATGTCCTTTCATCTGCTATTGGAATGCAGGTTGTATAGGCACCTCCCCATTGTAACTTTCTCTGTTTGAGGTCCCACCTCCTCATTGTAAGTACTAGCAAATTTCTAGATGTAGCAAGTCTTATAGTTCCCCTGAAAACCAAACTTTTGCAGGTTCATCTTTTAGATGTTTTTAAAGAAGTGCCATCTTTGCCTTGAATTTGTTCACTGTTTGTCAACTTTGGGCTGCACTGAGTTTGTTTTCTTCCAAGTTCTTCCAGGCAGTCTCATCTGTCATTATGCATTTTCTAGTGAAACTTTTATGTAATTGTGTTAAAATGCAAACCTTTCTACAATTACGGCCATGCTTTGAGAATCTCACCTAAATCTCTCTTTTCTCTATTGAATTACTTACTTGTTTGTAGGTCCTTATGGTTCATGAAGACATCTCCCATGTATAGCTTGAATTGATTCCCATGATTCAGGAAATACTTACTCAATGGATTATTCTCCACTTGGTGGGAACAACACCATCTGAGTCACCACTTTTGGAGGATTTTAGCTCCGCCTTTCGTCATTGCGCATTGGTAACTGCATGTTATGCTTCTTGTACAGCTGGAGCATTTTTCTCTTAGTTCTCAGTTTCCTTATTGCTCCATAACTTAAATCACCTAATAGACAATTTGAAATTACTAGAGCCTGTTGGCTGAGACAATTTCTATGCAAGTACCTATTAGCCTTGTTATTTTTTTAGGTTCTTTTTTCAAGTTTGCTTGTTGCATTAATAAAATTTTGATTTGTGGTGTAAATGGACTTTCTTGGATGTTGGGTTTTGCTTTATCAGTTATTTGCTTGAGGAGGAAGATCTCTTTTTCCTTATGAGGTACCATAAGAAACTTCTTTTGCCTTTATACAAAGCACAAAATGTATCCTTCTTGTTGCTGCAGTGGGGGTCAAATTGGGTTGGGTCTGGAACCTTTATTGCAGTACATATGGACAAAACTAGACAAAACTCGGGTTCAACTTCCGAATTTGAAGTGTTGTGGCATATTTCTGCATATGGTATTGTTCAAAAGTTAAGAGAACTTTTAATCATCACATGTGGCATATTTCTGCATATGGTATTGTCAGATTTCTTAACTCAGCTCCTTGTTGAATCTCACAAATTTCTGTTACTACGAAGAATACTATACTCAGAAAGTTGTGCTAGTGTTTTTTTTCTGGTTGTATTTATTAAATAGGTATGAGATGAGTTGCACTAGTAGGAGCCTCACCTACTTTGAATTGGGTGTGTATGGATGCTATCGAATTTGGTTGCAATTAAAAGTATACTAAAGTGGAAATAAGCAAAAGTACCTGGCAATCATATTCAAGGACTTGGCTTCCAGTTGCAACTATGCCACTTTCAAGTCAGATTGGAAAGGAATATGGTTCCAGTTTGAGGCTTACTTCTTCATTACAATCATTAGGGAACACCATTAGCTTAATTGTACATACAAACATGGGTTTTTTTTTTTTTCCTTCTTAAATCTTATTTTCATAAATGTTGTACTTCAATTTTTAAAGACAGTTGGAAACATATTCTCATGTGTCTCTAGTGTTTGTGGTTGATAGAAATTAAATGTAAAAGTTGATTTTTATTTTTCATTATTTGTTTTCCTTTAAGATTTACGTGTCCTTGGAGGGTGTGGAGCAAGAGAAGGTGGAAACTGTTTTCAAGCCTCTGTTGATATTAAATTCCATGACGTTCAAGGGAAGAATTACCGTTGTGCCATACTGAAGTTGAACAAGGAGATTGTGCCTGAGCAATGTAAGGTGGTTGTTAAGCCCAACCGAGTCATTGTCACACTGTCTAAAACTTCAAAAGGGAATTGGCTTGATTTGCACTTCAAAGAAGATAAGGTGAATGCCAATTTTTCATTTCCTCTTTCATTTCCTGTGTCTTTGGATGATGAAAGAACATATGCATGGCATGGTAAAAAAAGGCATTGTTATTATTATATGGCAATCCACATTACTGCTATCCAAGGAGTCAGCCTGTCTTTGGATGATGAAAACCGAAATTGATATTGTTTTGTGAATTATAGTTGAATGTATATGTCCACATGGGTACTTGGGTACCTTGGAGATTATCATCTTTGAACAGCTCTATACATTCCAACTTGTGTGGTTTTGTCTCGAAAATGGTTATAAGGTTTGTTTTATTATTTTGTAGTTTTATTATTTTGCAGTTGAAGCCAAATATGGATACATAAAAGGATCCAATGGCTGGAATTATGGATTTGATGAAGGTAAGTCCTGTATCCATTCTTTTCTTGGGAAATGTCCTATGCCTCGGCCTGAACTAGCAGTTTTTTTTTTGAGCCAACATTCTGTGCATATGAGTCCTAGCTTTTGTTGTGCCCCATTGTTGATTGGGTAAATGCTGTGGAAACCACCTCAGGGAGAAGATCCTCGCCATCTATAATTGCTTTCCTACAAATGGATGATTAAAAATCGAAAAGCAGTTATGCTAGCATGAAATGAACTGTCTGGATCACTGAAAAGCAGGCCTCAAGTGTCCGGCATGCTGACACAACTGAAAATTGCCCTTTTTTTCTATAGGCTGAGCATCATACATTACCTCCTTTTGTCAACCACCATGGATATCAAGGGGTTGCACATTCTGGATTAAGCTGAGAAAATGACCTGTTGCAGAACATGTATGAGGACGGAGATGATGACATGAAGTGGACGATTGCAAAAGCATGGACAGATGCAAGATCTGGGAAAACAGCTAACCCATTGCAGGGATACCGGTGAAATTCCCTCAGCCTGATGATCAAATGGTAGAAATAGGAGGTTTACCGGTAATGCATCTAGGAGTTTGATTATACTGAATGAGTGGTACACTTGTGAAAGTTACTCTAATGGTGTCCTCAGATGTTGCTGCTGAAATTTAGCTACCAGATGAATTGCTTTCATTTTAAAAAAAACACCCATTTGAGCGACTAACTCAGATGTTGCTGCTGAAATTTAGCTACCAGATGAATTACTTTCATTTGAGAAAAAACTCCCATTTGAGCAACTAACTCATGAGTGGGCTTCATTTAATAAAATAAAATAAAATAAAAAGCTATTCACAAGGTAGTGCATCTGCTGTAGTCCAAAATCCATGTTGGTTAATTCTCTTCAACTATCAATTATTTATTTATTTATTGTACACATTTGGCCTTGCTGATGATAGTACCAGCCTGATTTGTAGGTAATGACAGTGGTCCCCACCTGATGAGTGGCATGGATCTTGTTTGGATGTGTTACGTTTCCATCTCTAATTAGGGTAGCCTCTGCATTGCTTGTCAACCAAATAATCCCGATGCCTCTACTTAGGTGAGCCTTTGATATTGTGGACCCATTAGTGTGGAACGGTCAGCTTTCCTTAGTGGGAGCAACTGGTCGCAGAATCACTCGAACTTGTATCTATTAAAATCATAAAACGAAATTCGATATGTTTAAGAGCCTGTTTGCACCCAACTGGTGTTGAACTGCAGATCAATTGAATAGGATTAGAATTAGCTCCATCCAATCGTTTCAAGTGGGGAGATGAAAGAAAATTGGTAGGAGAACTGCTGGATTCTGCCAGCTTCCAGCTTCCATCCCTGAAAGTATTTGAGATGTGTGCACCGTCTCATATTTGAATCCCCTTTCCTGTGACAAATCTGAAAAACTTGGATTTTTTTTATTTTTTATTTTATTTTTTATTTTATTTTTAATCCCATATTCTGTCATTCCTAACACACCTTCGGAATTTTAAATTTGGAGAAAATGAGGAGGTATGGCCAGAATTACCCCCTCAGTTCATGGAGATTGCCAGAGTGGATTAAAGGTAAAAGATGTCTTTTCTTTTGGTGTTAAACCAAAAAATGGTAACACCTATTTGAGATTGGACTATTGGCAGCAACGAAAGCCTGCTAAACAATGTAAGAAAAACAAGGAAAGAAACTAACTGTTAATAAAAACCCACTTAACTTCCACTAACGAGCTCAACAATGTATATCCATCCCAAGAAAATACAAGCAGGACTACATCTCCAACTCATCTATGAAAGGCTGAAAACCAATCACCACCGTTAAGGGCCTGCAGTTCTATAGATAGCAACTCATTTATTCCTGCAACAACCTGCTACAGCCTAGAGCTAGGCAAAGGTGAAATTCTCTCAGTCTTCTTTTTCTTTTCTTCTTTTTTATTTTTTTGATGTATTCTATTTGTATCACTTGTATTCTTACATAATCGTTTGCGATGTGTATTTTCAGGTAGTGGAGTAAGATATGTGGGTCCACTAAATTCGCTTAACAATTGGATGAATGTAGTAAGTAGTAACTATGAGTTGGTTCGATCATGTTGCTCCATGGATGGTGATCTTTGACGCAACATTTAGGTCTCAGGTGTGATCCCAATTTACCTACCCACAGAAAAAAGGGGGAAGAAACTACTATTTGGTGGAATATACAATATATTGGAGTTTTCTCCTATGCTTTATTGGCATGGAGGGAGGGGCTGGAGCTGGCTTGACTTCGTGATATTAAGAAATAATTTGAGTATTAAAAAATTATGAGTCTTAATGCTTTCTAAATTTCCAACTAAGTCTTAAAAATTGATATAGCAGAAAATATTAATCCAAACATGAAAACATGATACAACAGTTTCATGTTTTTATGTTTTATTTGGAGAATTCATCACTGTTGCTATGTGCAACATTTTACTTTTCTGTCTGAGTTACAGTTCATTTACAGCAACATGGAGCACCTATGAAGTCTCCTGGTTCTCGGCTTCAACTCTAAGATGGTATGTCCTAAGGTCATAGGATCTAGCTGCCTATTGTGTTTTCTAAGATGTTTATGTTTTGCTTATAATTTCAATTGATGCTTCTGTTGATGATTGGAGCATTGTGATGCTTTTATGTGATTAGATTCCATTCACTAAGTTTTCATGTTCAACTTGAATATAAAGAAATTGTTGCTTATTTTATATTTGCACTCAACGACACATACGTAAGAGCTGTTGTTGAACATGGATGCTTTACTCTAGGAAAGCATTGATAGGTTGTCCCAACGACATATCCAGAATCCTCTGTTTCTCTTTGTTTTCTTCAGTTCTGCTCTTAAAAAAGAAAAAAAAAAGAAGAAAAGATGGTGTTGTCGTCCCAACCAGCATTAGATCAAATTAGTTTTGTAGAAAACTAGAATGCCTCAGGTCAAGGATGGATGTAGTTTGTGTTTGTTTGGAAAAATGTGAATGTGAATATAATGAAATATATTGTAACAGGTGTATAACAGGAAATTTTGCCTGAATTTGAGGGGGAAAAAAGAGACTTTTACCATGCAAATTTTCGTAGGTAAAAGGTTGAGTAAATAGCTATTAGCTACGAAAACTATCGTAGGTAAAAGTCTTATTTAGCTACGGAAATGCTTGCAGAGAAAGTCTGAACACACTTTTTACCTACGAAAAAGTTCATAGGTAAAAGTCTTACCATTGTCAACAAATCTTTGGCAACGGTGATTTACCGACGAACTATTTCGTAGGTAAACCTCTTTGCCTACGAAATAATATCATTTACCTACGAAATATTTCGTAGGTAAAAGTCTTATTAACGTTTTTACTTTCGTAGGTAAACGTCTTACCATTGCGAACGATGACATTTTTCGTCGGTAAAAACCTTTAGCCACAGTGTTTTACCAACGGAATTATCAACGAAATTTTTCGTAGGTAAAGCTCTTTGCCTACAAAGTAATATCATTTACTTACGAAATATTTCGTAGGTAGAAGTCTTATTAACGTTTATAATTTCGTAGGTAAATGTCTCACCATTGCCAACGATGAGATTTTTCATCGGTAAAAACCTTTAGCCACAGTGTTTTACCAACGGAATTATCGACGACATTTTTCGTAGGTAAAGCTCTTTGCCTACGAAATAATATCATTTACCTACGAAATATTTCGTAGGTAAAAGTCTTATTAACGTTTTTAATTTTGTAGGTAAATGTCTCACCATTGCCAACGATGAGATTTTTCGTCGGTGAAAACCTTTAGCCAACGGTCTTTTACCAACGAAATTATCGACGAAATTTATCGTAGGTAAAGCTCTTTGCCTACGAAATAATATCATTTACCTACGAAATTTTTCGTAGGTAAAAGTGAAATTTCTTGTAGTGCATCCAGATCGATGGAATTGCCACTGCAGACATCTGGTAGACCAAAATGTAAAGTCTGATACGTGTGGCTGAATTAGGACATTTGTACATATTATGTTCACTTGGGCGTGCACTGTATTTGAAATTTATGTAATACATTACTATAAGGTTACTAGTTGTAATTTGGGTTTATATATTTAGAAATTAGAGATTTATCATTGATTTATGTAATATCAGGCATTTGAAATACATTACTATGCATTGATAATTTGGATACAGTCATAAATCAACATCTGTTTGGGGCATGAGAGGGCCATAACATTCAACAGTTACATATTACCTTGTCCTGTTTTTCTCTTGCTCTAAACTGTAGTAGTGGAGGAGGTTTTTTTTTTTGTTAATTTTATTATTATTATTATTATTATTTTTACACACACACCCCACACACTCACGCTAGTGGAATTTCACCACCTATGGGTACTCGAACCCTTGACCGGGTGTTGAAACTCCCGAGAGTCTACCACCCGAGCAAGCGTAAGGACCCAAAAAGGTTAAGCTTGATATGTTCTTTTGTCTGTTGAAATACATTTCTAATGTTTATGGGTTTTCATTTGTGAATTTTGAATGGGCTATAACATTCAACAGTAAATTTTTTTTTTTACCCATAGCTGTGATAGAATTACTTTTGAACAAAAATTAAGTTGCAACCGAACACACCCTAATCTAGTTACGAAGCAGTTTGATTTTTTGTTGGACTTGAATTTTACCACGTGTAATGGTGAAGACTGAAGAGCTATTACAGTTGAGATTTGTCAAGTTGGAAATATGGCATTTATAGAAGGAGATGCCATAGAAGGCTTCCAGAAGCCAAGGAATGGTGGAGATTTTATCACCTCAAATGGTCACAAGTGAACCCAAGAAAGAATCTTTTTGCACCTCAAATGGTTACACGTGAAGCCAAGAAAGAATCTTTTTCAACCTCAAATGGTCACAACACCGAAGCAAAAAGATTTTACCACAATACCGAAGCAAAAAGATTCTATTTCTTCTAATAATCTCTAATTTGTATTTGAAAGAACGAGTTTGCCTCAAATGGTCACAGGAAAACCTTTCTGCAGAAGCCTTCCATGGCATAGAATCTTTTTGCTTCGGTATTGTGGTAAAATCTCTCCCATTCCTTGGCTTCTAGAAGCCTTCTATAGCATCTTTTTGCACTAATTTAAACCGTTGATATGCTAGGCCAGTGGGCCAATGCTATCATGGGTGTGTGTTAGTGGCCTGCAGATGGATGGTCAAGGAAGATGTTGAGCAAAGATAGAGCAGCGATCCATATTTGTTGGGAGCGGATTAGGTGTTACATGGTTAACACGTGTTACCTTAATTACCGTGGCCCTACATTACGTTCACTGCGCACTCCGCGTCCTCGGATAAAGCACATACTTTATTGTTAGGAATGGATTGCTTGGGAGTGCTAACATTCCATTGCTAACATAAAGTATGTGCTTTGAGAATCCATTGCTAACATTCCATTGCTAACAATAAAGTATGTGCTTTGAGAATCCATTGCTAACAGTAAAGTATGTGCGTTATCCGAGGACGTGGATTGCGCGGTGAACGTAACACTCTCGAGCAACGTAGTGTAAGGAATCAGTGGGGCTTACCTGTGATGTTCTTGTTTTATCCACACCGTCCATCCATTTTTCCAAACCATTCACTAGCATGATCTAAAAATGTAAGCATTATAAGGCTCTATTTGACCACACCACAAGAAAGAGTGGATATTGAACGTTTGCCGTTAAAAACATCTTGGAACCACAAGATTATATCTGTATTTTCCTTTCATCGAGGTCTTTGTAACCTTACGAACAGGTCAGATGGCATATAAATATTACCGTGGGCTCTAAGAAGGTTTCAACGGTAGATGTCATTATCTCTATAGTTCTTGTAGTGGTGTGGTCTACTTTAGCTTTCGATATGCTTTAATTATTTGATTATGCCTTAAACTGAAGTGTAAAAACGGATGGACGGCACGGATAAAGCATATACGTAACGGTGGACCGTGCAGAGTCCTGCAATGGTGGAGGTTGCTTGCGAAAAGCTCACCCCGCGAATAACGAACATCAATGGATTGTTTGCATGACGTGGCACGTGTGCTTGGGTTTGAAAAGTCAGGGCTCCGACGTTTTTTATTTCCTTCGTTACTTGCCTCTTTCTGTATAAAAGACCACATCTCATTTAATTTGGAGAACAAAAATCTTCATCCCTATCTATCCATTTATACCCTTAACAAAAAAAAAATGGCGGAGATGATGGTGGGCGATTGTGTCATCAACGTCCCAGGCAAGCAAGTAGATGTGTCAGTGTCGATGGTGCTGAGCAAGCCATCGGTGGGAGAAATCAAAGACGACATGAAGCTAGACCAGAAGGACATTTTCAAGGTGGCGATTCCCTCGGTTACAGTGTCGGCTGCTGAGATTATCGGGGATCACGCCATCGGGCTTTCTCTAGATGCATATCACGATTTTCTTTTGAAGGCCTATGCTGTTGTGAATTTTGCAATTTTTGGAATGGGGATGGGACTGCTTTTCCTCTCATTGCTACTTCCGCGAGCTCCTGCAGTGGGGAGCGTGGCCAAGAAGCTGATGTCAGTAGTTGTTGCACTGGTCTACATTGCTCATGGGCTTAAAATGACTATCCATGCCATATGATTTGTTTGGCCGTACTGTTTTGCACGTCCCACTATCATTGTTGTTGTAGCTGCAGTTGATATAGCTGTAGCTGTAGCATAGTCATTTCGTGTTTGGTTCGTGTCTGCCATCCTTAGTGTATCCTAGGTTTTCTTTTAAGTACTGTTATTGTGTTTGAGAGTTTGTTTTGCTGTTTGGGATGTGGAGACTCTTTGTTGCTGATGGTACTGCCTCCAATATGGTAATATGAATTTGTTGGTGTTATTCTCTCTGAGATGGTGCTGTCTGATGTTATTTTGTGTGACTTGTGCTGTTTTGGTACTTAAATCTGCAGGTAAATGTTATATTTTTCCTTTTTTTTTTTCTTCCTTTTGAGAGGAACTGGTTAGTAGTGTTGACATGTGTCTCGGGGGAAGGGGCTGTTGCTCCCTCTTCAAATCCTCTGATGCTGCCTGATCAACAAAAGACTCAAATCCCCCTAATGATTGGAACAATCTTGGAGTGGAATATTTGGCCTTCCAATGGCGAGAACTGCCTTCGCATTTCTCTTGTTTGCCTTGCATTTCTAAGGTTTTGAATTTTTTACCAGCCGGAAACCTCCATGTTGCGTGTATAATCTGCACTCTATCCGAACCAGTTTCAGTTTGATCACATGGTGTCGAGTTGTGTCGGCTCCACCCTGATGTGTGTGTTAACCCCACACCGTCCAGTTTGATCACATGGTGTCGAGTTGTGTGGGCTCCATCCTGATATATATAGCTGCAGTTGATATAGCCTGATCATGACCTGAAATGAGCTGTCAAAGTGGATGGACGGCATAGATGTAAGGAACATACGTCATGGTGGGCCCCAGAGTTAGGGATCCACCTACCTCGTTGGACACCGATGTCGCGACCTGCTTTTGGTGGGGTCACTAGCGATGAGGGGCCAGGGAAAGCTTAAGGTGAGCCCCACCTGATGAATGGACAATATCTTGAGCATTTGTTTCAGGTTTTTACAGGCTTTAGAGTCACCTAACACGGTGCAGCGTGACCATAGGGCTCACCTTGACATATGTGTTATATATCCATATAATTTGAATTAATTGAATGACATGCATGAAGTTCTAACTAATTTTCAAGAGCCATGTTTTAAATCCGTCAATAACAGCGTATATCGATACTATTAAGAATATGTCAATGCCATTCAAAAGTGTTCGAACCTATCAATTTTTTTAAAAAAAATTCATATTGATTAATGGAATGTTTTAGTGTTGTTAGCCAATGACATCAAAGTAAGTACAGAATTTGTTTCCTCAACGTGTTGTTAATGCCATTGAAAATGTGCTAAAAATGTGCAAGTACAGAATTTGTTTCCTATTCTAGCTGTAATATTATTTATATCGTTGAAAGATGGTTGGCACGGGCCCGTGCCAACATGGTTTAAGTCCTGTTTCGACTGTCCTGGGACAAGATCTGGCTCGACACTCTGAGTCAGTGCTAGTTGGGTCAATTCAGCCCGCTGAGCCAGGGCTTGATTAAGGGCCAAATATATTGAGTGGCTCAGCTGGCTCACTGGCCCACCGTGATGTTTGTGAGAAATCCACTCCGGACATGAGCCTAAAAATGAGGCAGATCCAAAACTCAAGTGGGCCACTCCACATGAAACAGAAACATTCGTGTGGGCCACAGAGGTTTCGGATCAGGCTAATATTTACATGTTTTCAGTTAATCTCAGTGGCAATGACGTTATGAACGGTTTGGATGACATATAAACATTACTGTGGGCCCTGAGATGGTTTCGATTGTAGGCATTTGGCTCCCCACCTATTCCTGTTGTGTGGCCCACTTTACTTTTGGGTCTCCCTAATTTTCCGCCAAACGGATTGGCCCTGCCACCGGCCAATGGCTGGTAGTCGGTGCTCTGTGGGCCCCTCCATGATTTATGTGTTTCATCCATGCCGTCCATCTATTTTTAGATTATTTTATAGCATAAAACCAAAAATGAGATATTTTTCAATCTCAAGTGGACCACATTACAGGAAATAGTGTTGAATGAGCGTTGACCATTAAAAACCGTTTGGGGCCCATAAAAGTTTTGGATCAAGCTGATATTTATTTTTCCCCTTCATCTGGTCCTGTATGACCTAATCAACAGATTGGATGTCAAATAAACAGTACAGTGGGCCTTTGGAGGATTTTAATGGTGGATATCCAATCACTATTGTTTCCGTGTGGTGTGGTCCACTGAGATTTATATCCCTCTAATTTTTGGGATCAGGCCCTAAAATGATCTTTAAAAATGGATGAACAGAATGGATGAAACACATACATCATGGTGGGGCCCACAGAGCACCGACCACCAGCCACCGGGCTGGTGGCGGGGGAGTAGCCAATCCGTTTCCCATTTTCCGGCTCATGTCTTAACATCACTGTGGGTCCCACCTATCGCAGGCAATATGCGTCCAGAGAATCAAGTTCTACATTTAACGTACAGTTATTGTACATGTCGTGGGAACCGTCCAATTGATGGCCCATCAGCATCAAGACATAAAACAAACATTTGGGATCATCCTAACCGTCCAATTGATGGTAAAAAGGTGGATGTACCAAAAAGAAAAAGATTTTAGCGGTCCAGATTCTATTATGGAAATTAGATGGCCGACTAATCAGCATGATACACTGGTTACCATGATTTGACGGCCTAGATTGGCATCCGTAAATGCTATCTGTGCGATAAGACGAGCCAACACAACGGGTTATGTTGTAACAAAATAACATTGTATTCTAGCCGCTCTTATAAGTGGCCACCATCCGAACGGAGACCTGTCACGTGTCAGTCACATGCGATTAAAAGAACGGCTTTGGAGAGGAGCCATGCCTGAGAAGAGCAGTTGATACACAGGATGCAGGTGTGTCTCCTTTTCCTTTCCCAGTTCGCCTATTTTTCTTTTGGGAAAATTGCAAAATACCCCTTTCGGTGTGGCCCACCTTAGTCAATTTTTCAAGATTTTCTGGCCTGTGGCGGATTGGATGGTGATGATCACCACCATGGACGCGGATTTCCTGCGAAAGCCTTTCGCAGGAAGTTCTTGTGCAAGGACGCTGGGTGGGGCCCACTGCAATGTATGTGATAAATCCATTCCGTCCATAGGTTTTGAGAGCTCATTTTAGTACATGTGGCCAAAAATTAGATGAACAAAACACTTAAATGGGTCACACGAGAGGGAAAATTGGGGAAAGAAATTCATACCGTTGAAACCTTCCTGGGCTCCACCTTGATGTTTGCAACCTCATTAGAGGATGTAACCCAAAAATAAAGCATATCCAAAGATCAAGTGGACCACACCACAGGAAACAGTGGAGACAATGACATCCACCGTTGAAACCATCTTAGGGCCCACCGTGATGCTTATTAGCCATCCAACATGTTGATAAGGTCACATAGACCTGGATGAAGGGAAAACACAAATATCAGCTTCATCCAAAACTTCTGTGGACCCAACAAGTTTTCAGACCCAGTCCTGGCTCATCCCGTTCGTTAATTTGGCCCCATCCAAGACTCAGCTGGGCCGCATCACATGGATAGGAATACCCGTTGAGACTCAAATATTGCATAATTTTTTTCATTTATATCTTAGTTTTATGAACATAAATTATCTTAATATTTTATTTTACTCATGTATGTGTTGCAAGGTGAATTTAAGAGTTTGGATTGAAAAATGGTGCTAAAAAGTAAGAATTTGATGCTCAAAAATCACCAAGGCAAGGGATGGATCTTAGGAAACCAAGATTAAAGAATTCACATGCCAAAGATCTAAGAAAACCAAGTGAGGAATGAAAAGAATCGAAGATTTGAAGTGAAGAATCCTGAAATCGTCCTGAAAAGTGTATTGTAAAGCTCTGAAGTGTATTTTGAAAAACTACGGAGCAGGAAGTCTATTTTAAAGGAACTATACAGCGAGAAGTCTATTTTGAAAAAATACGTATATATGAGGCATTTTCTAGGATTTTCAACTTTGTACGAAAATTGGAGTTCCCTACTTATAAATAGGGCCTCCTAGGGCATTCTAAAACATCATTAGAAGCATTCAAGAGCAATATTTAGGATTTTTAAAGAGTTTTTAGTTTTATTAAAGCTTTATAAGTTGCTTTTTTTTTTTTTAGATCTTTTCTATTTGTATTTTTTTCTTCTTTTTTCTTGTTGCTTTTTATTTCTGCAATTTAATTATGTTTTTCTAAGTTCCTTCTAGCCCAAGCTAAAAGGAAAGCACATGGGTTTAATAATTTTTTAAGATTATGATGATTGATTGTTTTAATGATGAGAAGAATGGTGTATGCATGTTATCTATTATTTAGGTTTTTTTTATCCTCCTGTGAGATCCATATGTTTCCATCATATGAGATCTACATTGATGGATAGGCTTACCCTAGATCAATCAGATTTCCTAGATAGGAGATGTTCTCAACCTGTTATATTTCTTTGATATTCATTATCTTATAGATATTGAATACTTAAAATCACTGGCGCTTGAGAATATATGTCAGTGGTGCAAATTCATCATTTTCTAATCTTTTATATCATTTATTAAAATATTTAAACTGTTTTATTTTTCGATTAGGCTGACCATAGTGCTCAGATCCTAGTTGTGTTATCCAAGTCATCATGATTTTGGAACATTAACCTATGTGTGGAACTTTGAAGCTTGGGTGTTATTTTATTCAGTTGAATTACATCCATTCAAAAATCCCAAAATCAAATCATCAGATTAATTTTTATTACTTAGTTTGTTTTGCATTTGATTATTTTTTTCTTCTCACAATTCATCTCCCTGTGGGATCGACCCTGTATTCACGGGATACTACTTACGAACCTCTGCACTTGGAGGCAAGCAATCAATACCCACCTTTAAAAATGTTCCATTTGTATGTGGGGCCCACCATCTTTTGTAAGAATGTACATCCAAAAGATCAGGCCATTCCAAAACTCCGGTGGGCCCCACCACAAAACGCAAGTTCAGGAGTGGCCCACCTGAGTTTTGAATCAAGCAGATATTTACGCTTTCATTACATCATTGTTTGTGTTACCTTATGAAATAGGTTTGCTAACAAATAAAAATCAATGTGGGCCTTGGGAAGGTTTCAACGGTGGACATTGTAATCCCCACTGTTTCCTGTGGTGTGGTCCAATTGAAATTTGGGTATGCTTCAATTTTAGGCTCATACCCTAAAATGATCTGAAAAAATGGATGGACGGTGTGGATAAGACATATACATCCTTACCCCAAAGAGTCTACTCAGTTAAGGCCCACTCACTACGCAATCGGCGTCCCTCCCCCTATAAAAAAAAGATTCTCCTGCTAATCTGATATCACAAACTCTATTCTCTCCTCCTATCATCCTATCAATGGCTGAGATTATGGTGGGCCACTCTGTCATCAACGTCCCAGACGATCAAGTACATTGGTGGGAGAAATCAAAGACATGAAGCTAGACCATAAGGACATTTTCAAGTTGGTGGTCCCTTCGGTTGTGGTCTCTGCAGTTGGGATTGTTGGGACTTCCCATTCGGGCTTTCTCAGGACCCATATCAGGAATTTCTCTTGAAAGCCTATGGCGGTTGTGATTTTCTCAATTTTCGTAGTGGGGATAGGCTTGCTTTGTTGGGTTTTTTCAAAATTAGAAGAAAAGGGTTGTATGCTTTAAAAGTGTTTTCGGGGTGCATTTTTTCAATCTTGCAGGCTGAACCAACATTTCTCCAGTCTTAGAGAAGAGGCTTATTCTATCTTGGAGGTGGATTTGTTGTAACCCTATTGCAAATTGATTTAATCACTAATAAGGTGTGAATATCGTCTTAAATATAGTGACATGCGTCATAAAGCACTTTAAGCCTATCTTTAAGTGATTGATCTTCTATTTTCCACCTTTAATCATAACATGCTTTTGCCCTCAAGAAGCTGGTGTGGGTAGCTGTTGCACTTATCTACGTTGCACATGGCTTTAAAATAATTGTCCATGCCATATATTGATTTGGTTGGGCGTGTTTTGCACGTCCCACCATCGTGGTTTTTGTAGCTGCAGTTGATATAGCTGTGGACTGGCTGTTTTCATTGTTGTTGCTCCTGCTGCTATAGCTCTACCTTCCTCCCCTTGTCTGAGTCGAAAATAAAAATTGTTTACAACTAGAGCCCTTGGTTATGGTGTGGATTATGGGCGGCCCTTGACATGAGGAACCACTGGGACCTAGCTAGGACGGATGGTGCTTTCAGGGGCTCTGTGGGGCCCACCTTGATGTATATGTTTTATCCATGTTGCCAATCCATTCTGACAGATCATTTTAGGGCATGTAACCAACAAGGAGGCAAATCGAAAGCTCAAGTGGGCCACATCATAGGAAGCAGTGGGGGTTGAATTCCTACAGTTGAAAACTTCTTAAGACCCATGCGTGATGTTTATTTGCCATCCAATTTGTTCATAATGTCACACGGACCTGTATGAAAGGAAAAATAAATAAATATTAGCTTGATCCATGACTTTTGTGCCTCCTAAGAAGTTTTCAAAGGCAAGTTTTTAATACCCACAACTTCCTGTGGTATGGTCCACTTTTGAGTCTTTAATTTACCTTCTTTTTTGGGCTCATGCCATAAAATGATCTTTCAAAATGGATGGACGGTCGATGTAATAGAAATCTATAAAATTTTGTTTAGTATACTGTTGATGGTTTGGATTTATTTGGAGCTAGGCATTGAGTAGAGTTGGATTGAGTTAAGGCTAACCCGACCCAACTCGCTTTTGAAATAGACTTGACTTGAACTTGACCCAACTCGTTACCGAGTCCAGCATGCCTGATGTGGTTCGAGTTTGGGTCTAGCCTGGGCTAACTCGGTCCGAGTCTGACTCAATCATAAGACCGATTTGGGTTGAATGTGGCAGATAGATTAGATTAGATTCAAATGTGTGTGTCAAACATCTATCCCATCAGTCAGATGCACCATTCTATAGTGGGCCACAGGCTTAAAAATCAACTCAATCCATAACTTGGATGGACCACACCACATACAACAAATGAGAGGGGTTACCTTCCCATTGAAATATTCATAATCATTTATTGGGCCCACCAAGATATGGTTCACAGATCAAGTCCATCCATTGTGTGTGTCTCACTTGGATGAGGGGTCTGACCAAGTTTCAGCCGTATCCAAAACTCAGGTGGACCCCGGCAAATGCTTTTTTATATTTTAGGCATGTCTTCACATGGTATTAGATGGTATGACCCTAATTGAGTTCCGTACTAGTTGACCTTATAGTAACATTTTCCTATATACACCCGAATCTAAGTTGAGTCAGTGCCAAGTCAGATTTCAGGTCAAGTTGGGTTGAGTTACTAGATGACCTGGACTTTTACTTGGTTTGAGTTTGGATTCGGTGAAGTCTAGTCGGTTCCGAACGACTCATCCACTCTATAAGGGTCGAGTCGACTCTGAACAAACAAGTGGAGTCAACCAGGCTTGAAATTAAGAGCCTGGGATTTGGGTTTCAAGTATCTCATATGGATACTCCAATTTTGAGGTGTGACACAGCACCACTGACCTTAGTGGTATGTTGATATGGTAAAGTTATGCAAACCATAGGAAGCAGTGAGGATTGAATTCCTACCATTGAAAACTTCTTAGGACCTATGCGTTATGTTTATTTGCCATCCAATTTGTTCATAAGGTCACATGGACATGTATGAAAGGAAAAATGAATGAATATCAGCTTGATTCATAACTTCAGTGCCCCCGAAGAAGTTTTCAACAGCAAACTTTTAATACCCACGACTTCCTGTGGTATGGTCCGCTTTTGAGCCTTTAATTTGCCTTTTTTTTTTAGGCTCATGCCATAAAATGATCTTTTAAAATGGATGGACGGTTGATGCAATAGAAATCTATAAAATTTTGTTTAGTAAATTGTTGATGGTTTGGATTTATTTGGAGCTGGGCATCGACTAGAGTTGGATTGAGTTAAGGCTAACCCGACCCGACTCGCTTTTAAAATAGACTTGATCCGAACTCGACCCAACTTGGTACCAAGTCTAGCATGCCTAATGCGATTCAAGTTCGGGTCTAGCCTGGGCTAACTCGGTCCAAGTCTGACTTGATCATGAGACCGAGTTGGGTCAAGTGCGGTGGATAGATTAGATTAGATTCAAGTGTGTGTGTGTGTGTATGTATGGGCCCCACCGTGATGTGTGTCAAACATCTATTCCATCAGTCTGATGCACCATTCTATGGTGGGCCACAGGCTTAAAAATCAACTCAATCTATGACTTGAATGGACCACACCACATACAACAGATGAGAGGGGTTATCCTCCCATTGAAACATTCATAATCATTTATTGGGCATGGTTCACAGATCAAGTCCATCCATAGTGTGTGTCTCACTTGGATGAGGGGTCCGACCAAGTTTCAGTCGTATCCAAAACTCAGGTGGACCCCGGCAATTGCTTTTATATATTTGAGGCATCTCTTCACATGGTTTTAGATGGTATGACCCAAATTGAGTTCCATATATGGCTGATTTTTGGGATATCCCATGGGGGATCCATTAAATGCACACTGATTGATGTTCCACACACAGTGGGGCCACACAGCTATGTGCCAAGTCAGATTACGGGTCAAGTTGGGTTGAGTTACTAGATGACTTGGACTTTTACTTGTTTTGAGTTCAGATTCGGTGAAGTCTAGTTGGTTCTGAACGACTCACCCAACTCTATTTGGGTTGAGTCGACTCTGAACAAGTGGAGTCACCCGGGCTTGATATTAGGAGCCTGGGATTTGGGTTTCAAGTATCTTATATGATACTCCAAATCTCCAATCTTGAGGTGCGACACAGCACCACTGACTCAGGGGTGTGTTGATATGGTAAAGTCATGTGGACCCCACCATGATATATATGTTATATCCGCACTATCCATCAATTTTGTGACATCATTTTAGGGCGTGATCTAAAACATGAAGCAAATCCAAAGCTCAAGCGAACCGCGCCACATAAAGTAGTGGGTATTGAATTCCTACCATGAAAAGCTTCTTGGTGGCCACAAAAGTATTTGCCTTTTCCCTTCATCCAGGTCTGTGTAACCTTACCAGCAGATTGGATGTCAAATAGACATCATGGTGGCCTTAGGAAGGGTTTCAATGTGAGCATCATTATCCCCACTGCTTATGTGGTGTGGTCCACTTGAGGTTTGGATCTACCTTTTTTTGGCCCACGCATAATGTCAAAAAAATGGATGGCCGATGTAGATATAACACATACATCATGATAGGCCCACAAAACTTTGCCACGTAGATGCACCATGGATGTTGGTGGTGTGGGCATGCCATGCAATCCGCTTCCAGTGCATCACCACGCCACCACATCCACCACGGACACAGACCGTGTATTGACTAACTCAGTAGGTACGCTATATCATGTTGAATAAACCCTGTGGGGCTCATTGTGATGAATGCATCGTTATCTATACCGTCCAAATGTTTTTCCCGCTCATTGGGGTATGAGCCCAAAATGAAGCAGATCCACCGAAGGAACAATGATCATTCAACGCACACAGATAAAAACATTATAGGGTCCACATTAATGTATTTTGCCATCTAACCTGTTTATAATGCCACAAAGATATGAATAAAGGGAAAACACAAATATCAGATTCATTCAAAAAAAAATTGGCCCACAAAAAGTTTCTAGTGGACAATCACCACTGTTTCCTATAGTGTGGCTCATTTGTGGTTTGGATTTGCTTCATTTTTTGGTACTTATCTAAAATGAGTGGGTAAAACAAATGTACGGCGTGAATATACAACATATACATAGAGATGAGACTTATGGAAAAAACTTAGACAGAATCTACGCCTGACTTTTTCGGCTTTTTTTGGTGTAGACCTACCGACCTAGCAGAGGCATAATAAAATGTGCGTCTTCAATCCTCTTTCTTCTTCTTCTTCTTCTTCTTCTTCTTCATTTTTTAATTTTTTTTTATTTTTAGTTCCTTATCTTACTTTTCGTAATTTAGTACCACTTTTATATGGTTGTGACTCCTTGTATCATATGATGCACATAAAAATAGCCACTCAAACTGAGGGTCCCATTATGGATGATTCATACTTCTGAAACACATTGATCAAACAATTCAAACCATGTGAGTGATTCTACTTCAAATGTAAACAAATTAAATGGTCAATATTATCTTCCAACTGTAATTGTTCACTTTTACTTTTTACACAGTTTTGTTCTGTTGTTGGGACGGTTCAGATTGATATAAAACTATGCCATCTTTATGATTTAATATTCAACGTCACCTTTTAAATTGTGCAAAACTAATACAATAAGCCTGCCTCAACAACTATTAGCTTATTCTCCCGTATCACTTCTTATATTTGACTTCCATATCACTTCTTATATAGTTTAGCACCATATTGTGTGGTGACTCCTTAGATAAGATGAGGCATACATGAAAAAAGATATCAATACCTTTCAAATTAGGAATCCCGTTGTTACTGTTCATACCTTTAGGGCCCCTTGGATGGGTGGATTGGAAGGGATTGAATGGTATTAGGGTGGATGGCATGGATTTCAAGGCAATGATGGTGTTGTCATTGGATTATCTTAAGATCCATGGGATTGCTATATCCATGGGATTGCTATAGGGAGTCTGTTTGACACGCCCAGCCAATCCTGGGATTAAACCTTCCCATCCCATCCAATCCCTGGAACCAAACACGTCCCAGGCAAATTTGAACGGACTGGGGTGGATTGGATGGGATTTAAAGGTAATGACACGTCCAGGCAAATTTGAACCGATGAGGGTAGATTGGATGGGATTTAAAGTTAATGATGGTGTTTTTAGTAGATTGTCTTAAGATGCATGGAATTGCTATATCCCAGCATCAAATCACTCAATCTGTTTGGCACGCCCGGCTAATCCCCGGATTTAACTTCCAATCCCTTCCAATACCATCCAGTCCCTTCCCATCCGCCCGGCCTAACAGGCCCTTAAATTAACACTGATTGAATAATCCAAATCATGTGAGTGATCCTACTTGGAATGAAAAAAAGGGCCAATTTTATCTTCCAAGTGTAATTTTTTGGTTTTACCTTATTTATAATTTTCTTCCAATGTTTAGACGGATTGGATTGACATAAACCTATGCAATTTTTATGATTTAATACTCAACATCACTTTTTAAATTGTGTAAAACTAATATAATAAGCATGCCACAGTACCTGATAGCAGGCTTCTTAACTGAGATGAGGCATATACATAAACATATACATAAACATGAATCCATACCATTCAAACTTAGGGTCCTGTTATGGACGGTTCATCCCTCTAAAATTACACCGATCAAATAATCCATGTGAGTGATCCTAATTAGAATGTAAGAAAATCAAATGATTAATCTTATCTTTCAATTATAATTGTTTGGTTGTACTTTATCCCCAGTTTTGTTCTAATGTTTAGATGGATTGGATTAACGTAAAACTATGCCATCTTTATGATTTAATACTTAACATCACCTTTTAAATTGTGCAAAACTAATATAATAAGCACACGTCAACTACCATTGACTTGATGTGACTTCTTAAAGCCAGCTATGTGCCATGTCATATTACTTATTGTAATTTAACACCATACTGAAGATGGTGGTGACTCCTTAGATGAGATGATGCACATACATAAACATGTATCCATATCGTTCAAATCGAGGGTCCCATTGTGGATGATTCATACGTCTAAAATCAGACTGATCAAATAATTCAAACCATGTGAGTGGTCCTAATTTGAATGCAAAAATAAAAAATAAGCAATCAATGTAATCTACCAAGTGTAATTGTTTGGTTTTACTTTATCTACAATTTTGTTCTAAGGTTTGGACTATTTGGATTGATGCAAAACTATAAAGATTTAATATTCAACACAACCTTTTAAATTATGCAAAACTACTATAATAAGCATGACTGAAGGTATCGCTTCTTAAAGTTGAGCACCATTTCATATCACCTCTGGTGGTTTGGCATCATATTAAACATGGTGGTGGTTCCTTCCTTCAATTTGAGGGTCCCGTTGTGATGATTCATACCTTTAAAATCACATCAATGGAATAATTCAAACCATGTGAATAGTCCTAATTCAAATGCAAAAAAATAAAAAATAAATAAATAAACAGTCAATATTATGATCCAAGTGTAATTGTTTGATTTTATTTCATCCATAGTTTTGTTACGATGTTTGGACGGTTTGGATTGATGTAAAACTATGCCATTTTTATGATTTAATATTTAACATTACCTTTTAAATTGAGCAAAACTGATCTAATAAGTGTTCCTTAACGCTTAATAATGTATCACTTCTTAAAGTTAAGCGCTATTTCATATCACTTCTCATAGTTTAGCACCATATTGAATATAGTTGTGACTCCTTGACTATGATGAGGCACATTCATAAACATGTATCCATGCCCTTCAAACTAACGGACCTGTTGTGGATGGTTCATGTATCTAAAATCACGATGATCAAATAATCTAAACCATGTGAGTGGTTCTAATTCGAATTTTATAAAAAATAAATGGTGTACGTTATCTTCCAAGTGTAATTGTTTGGTTTCACTTTATCTACAGTTTTGTTCTAATGTTTTAATGGTTTGGATTAATGTAACACTATGCCTTCTTTATAATTTAATACTCAACATTACCTTTTAAATTATGCAAAACGACTATAATAAGCATTCCTCATTGCCTATTAACTTGTCTCGTGGTATGCCTTCTGAAAGTTGACAGCCATTTCATATAGTTTTTCATAGTTTAGTACAATATTGAACATGGTGGTGACTCCTTAGCTAAGATGAGGCATATATATAAAAATGTATCCATACCTTTCAAATTGAGGATACCATTGTGGATGGCTCTCCAAATTCACGCTGATCAAATAATTCAAACCATGTGAGCGTTCTTATTTCCAATGTTAGAAATTGAACTGTCTATATTATTTTCCAAGTTTAATTGTTCATTTTTCCTTTATTCACAGTTTTGTTATGATGTTCTGATATTTGAACCGTTTGGATTGATGTAAAACTATGAAATCTTTAGGATTTAATAATCAAGATCCAATTTTAAATTGTGCAAAACTAATATAACAAGCATGCCTCGGCGTCTATTAACATGTCTTCTTTTAGAAGTTTTTTAAAGATGAGCGCTTTTCATTTCACTTCTCATAGTTTAGCACCATATTTAATTTTGTGGTGACTCCTTAGCTAAGATGTAGCAAATACCCTTCAAACTGAGAGTCCCATTGTGGGTGGTTCATACATCTAAAATCACACTGATCAAATAATCCGAACCACCTCAACGGTCCTAATTTGAATGTAAAATAAAAATAAAAGGTCAAGGTTTTCTTCCATGTAATTGTTCACTTTTACTGTATCCACGGTTTTGTTATAATGTTTGGACGGTTTGGATTGATGTAAAATTATGCCATCTTTATGATTTAATACTCAATATCACCTTTTAAATTATACAAAACTAATATAATAAGTATCCCTCAGCGGCAAATGTTACGTTCCATTTCTAAGTTCTAATCACTTCTCTTAGTTTAGCACTATTGAATATGGTAGTGATTCTTTAGCTTAGATGAGGCATATATATGAACATGTATCTATACCATTCAAACTAAGGGTCCCTTTGTGGATGGTTTATACCTCTAAAATCACATAGATCAAATAATCCAAATGATGTCAGTGGTCCTAATTCAAATTTAAATAAATCAAACGATTAAAGTATATTCCAAGTGCAATTGTTAGGTTTCACTTAGTCTAAAGCTTGCATCAGATTTTTGGACGTTTAGAATTGCTATAAAAGTATGCCATCTTTATGATTTAATAGACAAGATGACTCTTTAAATGGTGCAAAACTAACACAATGAGTTCCTAACAGGACGGACGGAGGGAAGGGGAGAGGGGGACAAAGGAAGCGGATTGCGTACTGAGTAAACCCCGTGGGGCCTACTGTCATTCGTGCATTTCATCCGTTCCGTCCAACCAATTTAGCAGATAATTTTAGGGGTTCAGCCCAAAAATGAAGGATATCAAAAACTCAAACGGAACACACCACATGAAACAGTGTGAATTGAACATCTACCGTTGAAAAGTTCCCGGGGCCACAGAAGTTTTAGATCAAGCTTATATTTATTTTTTCCCTTCATCCATGTCTGTATGATCTTATGAAATGGTTGGATGACAAATAAACACCACTTTGGACCTTAGGAATGTTTCAATAGTGGAAATCAATACTTCCACCGTCTCCTATGGTACGGTCCACTTGAGCTTTTGATATATTTAAATTTCGGTCTCAACCCCTGAAATGATATGGAAAAACTGGCGGTCGGCATCAACGTTTTTTCTTCTATTTTGTCAACACTCGCGTTTATACACAATACGCGTCGTTTATACACAATACGCGTTTATACACAATACGCGTCGTTTATACACAATACGAGTCCTTTATACACAATACGCGTCGTTTGTACAGAATACGCGTTTATACACAATACGCGTCGTTTATACACAATATGCGTCGTTTGTACACAATACGCGTTTATGCACAATACGCGTCGTTTGTACAGAATACGCGTCGTTTGTACAGAATACGCGTCGTTTATACACAATACGCGTCGTTTATACACAATACGAGTCCTTTATACACAATACGAGTCCTTTATACACAATACGCGTCGTTTGTACAGAATACGCGTCGTTTATACACAATACGAGTCGTTTATACAGAATACGCGTCGTTTATACACAATACGAGTCCTTTATACACAATACGCGTCGTTTGTACAGAATACGCGTCGTTTATACACAATACGCGTTTTCTTCTATTTTGTCAACACCCGCGTTGTTTGTTTTTCTTTCGTTACCTCCCTCATAAAAGACAGATGACATCTCATTAATTTGTAGAACAAAAACTTTCATCCCTATCTATCCATTTATCCCCTTAACAAAAAAAATGGCGGAGATGATGGTGGGCGATTGTGTCATCAACGTCCCAGGCAATCAAGTAGATGAGTCAGTCTCGATGGTGCTGACCAAGCCATCAGTGGGAGAAATCAAAGACACGAAGCTAGACCAGAAGGACATTTTCAAGGTGGCGATTCCTTCGGTTACAGTCTCCACGGCTGAGATTATCGGGGATCACGCCGTCGGGCTTTCTCTAGACCCATATCACGATTTTCTTTTGAAGGCCTATGCTGTTGTGAATTTTGCAATTTTTGGAATGGGGATGGGACTGCTTTTCCTATCATTGCTACTTCCGCGAGCTGCTGTAGTGGTGAGCGTGGCCAAGAAGCTAATGTCGGTAGTTGTTGCACTGGTCTACATTGCTCATGCCCTTAAAATGACTATCCATGCCATATGATTTGTTTGGCCGTACTGTTTTGCACGTCCCACTATCATTGTTGTTGTAGCTGTAGCTGTAGCATAGTCATTTCGTGTTTGGTTTGTGTCTGCCATCCTTAGTGTGTCCTAGGTTTTCTTTAGGTACTGTTATTGTGTTTGAGAGTTTGTTTTGCTGTTTGGGATGTGGAGACTCTTTGTTGCTGATGGTACGTACTGCCTCCAATATGGTAATATGAATTTGTTGGTGTTATTCTCTCTGAGATGGTGCTGTCTGATGTTATTTTCTGTGACTTGTGCTGTTTTGATACTTAAATCTGCAGGTAAATGTTATCCTTTACCATTTTTTTTCTTCCTTTTGAGAGGAACTGGTTTTTAGTAGTGTTGACATGTGTCTCGGGAGAAGGGGCTGTTGCTCCCACTTCAAATCCTCTGGTGCTGCCTGATCAACAAAAGACTCAAATCCCCCTAATGATTGCAACAACCTTGGAGTGGAATATTTGGCCTTCGAATGGCGAGAACTGCCTTTGCATTTCTCTTGTTTGCCTTGCATTTCTAAGGTTTTGAACTTTTTACCAGCCGGGAAGCTCCATGTTGCGTGTATAATCTGCACTCTATATATCCGAACCAGTTTCAGTTTGATCACATGGTGTCGAGTTGTGTCGGCTCCACCCTGATGTGTGTATTAACCCCATTCCATCCAGTTTGATCACATGGTGTCGAGTTGTGTGGGCTCCATCCTGATATAGCTGCAGCTGATATAGCCTGATCATGACCTGAAATGAGCTGTCAAAACGGATGGACGGCATAGATGTAAGGAACACACGTCATGGTGGGCCCCAGAGTTAGGGATCCACCTACCTCGTTGGACACCGAAGTCGCGACCTGCTTTTGGTGGGGTCACTAGCGATAAGAGGGGCCAGGGAAAGCTTAAGGTGAGCCCCACCTAATGAATGGACAATATCTTGAGCATTTGTTTCAGGTTTTTACAGGCGTTAGAGTCACCCAACACGGTGCAGCGTGACCATAGGGCCCACCTTGACATATGTGTTGTATATCCATATGATTTGAATTAATTGAATGACATGCATGAAGTTCTAACTAATTTTCAAGAGCCATGTCTTAAATCCGTCAATAACAGGGTAAATCGATACTGTTAAGAATATGTCAATGCCATCCACAAGTGTTCGAACCTACTGAAAAAAATTTTAAAATTCATATTGATTAATTGAATGTTTTAGTGTTGTTAGCCAATGACATCAAAGTAAGTTTGATGTCGTTGACAAATCCTCAATGTGTTGTCAATGCCATTGAAAATGTACTAAAAAATGCGCAAGTACAGAGTTTATGTCCTATTCTGGTTGTAATATTATTTATATCATTGAAAGATGGTTGGCACGCCCCGTGCCAACATGGTTTAAGTCCTGTTTCGACTGTCCTGGGACAAGATCTGGCTCGACACTCTTGAGTCAGTGCTAGTTGGGTCAATTCAGCACCAACTCAAGCGAGCCAGGGCTTGATTAAAGGCCAAATATATTGAGTGGCTCAGCTGGCTCACTGGCCCACCACATAACTACTGATCCCTGTCTCTGCATTCATTGGCTAGAGTTAGATGTGCTGCTATTGTTGGGAAAATTTCCAAAGTAATAATTTTGGATACCGAAAATTAAAATAAAAATTGATCAAAAATCAGGCTGAAGCATGTATTAAATACACTGTCCATGGAGCTTTAATTGCCGCCTCTCCTCATAAGTAGAGATCGCTGACCGGATGCTTGCGAACTGCTTATAGGATACGACAAAGCCTTGCTTGGTCCTGTGTGCAACAATTATGAAGGGGACCATCTTAAGAACTCGATTAACGCAATCACTATTTCTGATAGACTCGGGGAATTTTTGGACTCAATAATTCAATGAGTTCGAGAACATAGTATTTTTATAAGCTCAACTTAAAAAGAAAATAGAGATGCGTTATTATTTTTCTTATAGAAGAGATCACTGTTTCTAGATTTTTTGATGCTTTGGACATGGAGGGGTCCGATTTTTATAAATGAGGAAATGGACCGTTGCACATGAGGCCATCAAAGATCAGAATGTTGTAAAAACTTTTCTGATAGTTTGGCTCATATTTAATACAAACATTTCAAATCGTTGGATTCTTAATCTAACTGTTGTATTAAAGATCCAACTATTTGGATCACTGAATGCCTGACAATTTTTAGATTGTTGGAATGCGTACATGCAAAGTGCAAAATGTGTCACTAGCGCCTCTATAACTACTCAACCACTTAGCCCATGCTCGCGCATGCGCCATCGCAAGCATGAGCGCATGTGTTTTGCATTGGAATATGCAACCCAAGCTCTCTCTCTCTCTCTCTCTCTCTCTCTCTCTCTCTTCTCCAAGTAAGCTATTTGCAAAATAATATAGAATCCTAAAAAAGTTCCCAACTCTAAGCGATGTGGGATGGAGAAATCCAGTTTTTCAAACTTTTTCAAAAGGATTTTGCAGGGAAAACATTTATTTTGAATTTAAAATTCAAAATTAGGTGTGCATTTATTTAATTTAATCACTTTATGAGATGAATTCTCAACAATCTCCAACTTGGTTAAATTAAATAATAGAAAATTTAGCCAAAGATTAGACATAGTTCTTATGCATAAAGAAATATATTTTCAATTTGAATCTTCCCTGAGTGTAAGTATTTAAAAGTTCTATGGAATTCTTTGGTAGCCATAACCTTGGACCAATTATTTATTAATGACAGAACCAAAGATACTACATACATAATCATACATGCGTTATATGAGTTCCTTTATATTACTTTATTAGTACATTTAATGGTCATGTACTTATCATGTTTCATGAACGATTTTGAAATAAACTGTAACTTTCGTGAGAGGCGGCACCACCTCTATCTTTACATAGGTGAAATCTTTGTGTTGCTATTATTATTAAAACACTTATCCTTTAGATTGGATTTCATTGAGATTTTTAAAACTCAGTTCTTTATCTGTAACGACCGGCACTATTCATCCTGGATGAAGTCATCTTATTATTTTTAGTGCTGAAACTTTCTACTTATCAGTGACTTTTTCTTACGCATTGTATCCGGACTTAGAAATTTTCTAATGTTGGGCTGAATTTCTATCACTAATGAAATTTTTAGTGAAGAGTTTTAACCCCTGTTGGAATTTGGTCTGCGGAATCACACAGATATGGATCTAGGATAGCAATCCAAGAGCACCAAGTAATTACAAAAGAACAAAAAGATTTAACGTGGAAACCCTTTCGGGAAAAAACCACGACGCAAAGCGACAGATTTTCACTATGAAAATAGAAACTACAAAAAGAAAAAGACTTACCCGCTTCAAATAAGCTTGAATCTCACCCTTACTACATCCTTTAATAACCCTAGAACCCTTTTAGAAACCATTGAAATACCTTTAGGAAGCCTTAGAATGTCATAGAATGGCCCTAGGGGCTCCTATTTATAGATGGGGAACTCTTACTTACACATACCCCTAAAAATCGCCTCAAATTTACACAATCCGCGTACAAACTGCGCACCGTCTGCATAACCCTCAACTAGTTGAAAGAGGGCTTCGACCAGTTGAAGGGACCTTCGACTTGTCGAGCCAGTCCCTCGACTGGTCGGGCACCTCGGAACTCCAAGATTGGAGACATCTGTTTAACAACAATCTCCACCATGTCTTCAATCTTCAAACGCATATCTTTTTGTCCTCTTCTCTTATCTCTGCATCGCATTATACCCTCAATCAACACTTCTCTTACACACTCCGTTCTTTTTTTACACATCGTCAAACTCAGAGAAGTTGCACATAACTTGAACTTCTCTGTAGGAACAACTTTAGTGAGCATGTCTGCTAAATTCACGCTGGTGTGAATCTTCTCCAGTGTTACCCCTCCTTTCTCAAGCACCTGTCGGATAAAATGGTGACAAACATCAATGTGTTTAGTACGTGAGTGATAAACAGAATTTTTAGCCAAATTGATAATGCTCTCGCTATCACAATTAATCGGCACGGCCTCCCGCTGAAGTCTTAACTGATTTATCATTCCTCTTAACCAAATACCTTCCTTAAACGCTTTCGTCACTGCCTATATTCTGCTTTAGTAATAGAAAGAGCCACCACAGACTAAAGCTTTGACATCCATCTAATTGCTTCACCTGCTAGTACAAACAAGTATTCTGAATTAGACTTTCTGGAATCCACACTACCTGGGTAGTCTGAATCCACATACCCTACCAACTTTGTCCTTGTCTTCTCAACAATTAAGACATAGTCTTTTATACCTCAAATGTATCGAAGTAGTCATTTCACTGCTTCTTAATGTTACTTGTCGGGATTTGACATATATCTGCTCACAACACCGACTGCCTGTAAAATATTTGGTCTCATACAGATCATGGCATATATTAAACTGCCAACCGCATTCGAATAAGGCACATGAGACACAACATGCTTGTCCTCATTTAATTTAGGACATTGTTCTGAGGAAAACTTGAAGTGAGTTGCGTGGGGAACGCTCACTGGCTTTGCCTGGTCCATTCAATACTTGATCAACACTTTTTTAAGGTATTCTGTCTGTGATAACCAAAGTCTGCTCCTCTTCCTCTCTCTATAAATATCTATGCCGATAATCCTCTTTGCAGCCCTCAGATCTTTCATCTCGAATGTTTCTGATAACTGAGTCTTTAGTACGCTGATTTTAGATATATCATGACCGGCGATCAACATATCATCAACATACAATACTAGGATGATGAATTTGTCATCACTCAGCGTCTTGTAATAGGCAGTGATCGTATTCACTTCAAGTAAATTTCTAACTCACCATGAAAGAATTAAATTTTTTATACCACTGTCTAGGTGACTGTTTCAGGCCATACAACGACGTCATTAACATGCAAACTTTTTTCTCTGTTCCTTTAATTTCGTAGCTCTCTGGTTGCTTAATGTAAATCTTCTCTTCCAACTCCCCGTATAGGAATGCAGTCTTGACATCCATTTATTTTATCTCGAAATCGTATTGGGC
Organism: Magnolia sinica; assembly: GCF_029962835.1. NCBI lineage: Eukaryota > Viridiplantae > Streptophyta > Magnoliopsida > Magnoliales > Magnoliaceae > Magnolia > Magnolia sinica. Next base: position 3,174,266 of record NC_080584.1, on the reverse strand, counting down.
AACCAGCGTCAACACGAATCTGATAAACACTTGCTTAACCACTAGCGCGAATATATCTATGAAGTTGATTCCTTCTCTCTGAGTATAACCTTTCGCTACCAATTTAGCTTTGTATTTATCCTGTTTTCTTTTAAATAACTACTTGCATCCGATCGCTTTTCGACCTACTGAAAACTCCACCAGCTCCCATGTGTGATTTTTGTGCAACGAGTCAATTTCATCGTCCATGGCCACCTTCCACTTTTCTACATCAGGCTCACTGAGAGCCTTCTGAATAGTAGATGGGTCTCTCTCATTTGTAACGAGGGCACAAGCAATATTAGAGTCATCCCTTTATCTTGTCGGTAACCTGCGACTTTGTGTGCTTCCGTAGTCCCCCAACAGCCTAGACCCACCAACAACATCATTTTTATTTTACAAAACCTATCTCGGGCGTGGGCCAAGCCCTGTACAGCCGGGCCAAATTTGGACTTAGGATGAACAATGTGAGCCTTACTTGGACAGAGCTTGGCCCAGCTCATTAACACCCCTAGCTCTACTTGGGAGTCAAAAAGCAAGCTTTTTGTTTGGCAGTTTCATTTGATGCGCTGGCAAAGTGTCATGGTTGATAAGTAGGCACTATTGAAATGTTAGATGTTAATTCAAATTAACTATTCCAACTTTAGGACCCATTGTCGATATCCATCAACCCAATATCAGAATTTTTGAACAATATCAACCTTTGAGTCGGGAACATTTGTTTGCTGAATGAGGACCATTGGCTAATTTTCATCTCAACCACCCAATAAATGTCCATCAATATACTTTGTTTCTTGACTGTTGCCTACAATACTTTAAATTATATATCGTCCATCTAAAGTGATCCTTAAATTATATTTTATTTTTTTGGCTTAATTTAAGCTTTCTATATTCCATGTATGCAATTTCTCAGTGCCTGTGTATCAACTATCGCACTTTCCCAGTGTATCAAAATTTTCACTTTGGATTGGGATCATGATAGTTCATCACCATTTTCAAAATGGTGGTGACTCATCCTTCGCATGCGGTAGTCATGTACGATTAATCAGACCATTCAAATTGTGGATCACATCCGGATGGGTCTTATCTCGAAAATAACACTGATCAAACAATCTTAACCATCCAATTGAAAGCTGTTAAATGAATGGTCATAAATAAACACTACGCCAAATTGGCCAATTTGCGACGTACTTTTGCGACGGACTTCGTCCGTCGTTAAAATCTCTTGGTTTAACGACGGATTTCATCCGTCGCTAACAGAAAAAGTCCGTCGCTAACCCCTTGTTTGTCGAAAATCCGTAGTTTGAACGTCGCTAAATTTAGCGACGGACCAAAATCCGTCGCTAAAATCTGATTTACGACGTATTTACGACGGATTTTGGTCCGTCGTTAATAGGCGACGGTCGAAATCCGTCGCAAAATTCGCCTTTATGACCGCCCTAAATTCCCGCCCAAAACACCAAATGGCGCGCTTTTCAGTTGCTTTTGCGACGGATCATGGTCCGTCGTAAAAGGGCTTTTGCCTTAACATTAATATTTTTCATTTTTTTAAGAATATGGAAAATTAAGTTTTTTTATAGTCTAATAATTGTTTTTAAATAGAATTTCGGTGGTTTAATTGTACATATTTGTATCTAAGATTATTTTTTAACAATTGATTGAATGCAAAAAAAAAATTTATTCTATTTTTATATCAATTGAGTGGAATTTTTATTTTTATTTTTTAATTTAAAATTAATATTTAAATGGTTTGTAATATAACATGAAAAAGAATATTGAGAAGTCAAAAAAATTTAATAATGTTTGAGAAAAAGAATAGATTTTGAAAAAATAAAAATCGTAATTTAATAAAAATCTATTTTGTGGGAACAAAAAAGAATTTTGAATAAAATTGATAAATTTGAAAAAAAAAAAAAAGCATTTGATTTTGAGAAAAAAATAATATCCTAAAAAAGAAAATTAAAAATATTTTTAAAAATGTGAAAATTTTCACAATGTTGAAAAATGAAAATATTTTAAAAAAGAAAATGAGAGTTTGAAATTTGAAAATTAAATTTAAATATGAAATTTTATTTTATTTTCAGTCAAAATAAAATTTGAGTGAAAAATAAAATAAAATGATATTAAAAAATCGATACTTTATCAAAAAACAAACATTTTGAAACAAAAAATAAATAAGTTGAATAATTTTGTGATTTTGAAAATTAATTAAAAATGTTCAACATTCGAAATTAAAAGAAAAAGTTATTTATAAAAGCACTAAGATTTTGAAAAAATATATATATTTTTTAAAAAATTGAAAAGTTGAAAACAACATGATGCTTTTGAAGAAAAAAAAATCGGCATTTTGGAATTTTTGGGAAAAAATAAAAATTATTTTGAAAATAAAAATTCAAAATTTGTATTTTTATTTATTTTTTGAAATATTTTATAATAAAAATGATATTTTGTTAAAAGTTTTCAAAGAAAAATTAAGAGTAAAAAAATATACATTTTGAAAAAAAAAATGTTATTTTTAAATGGAAATTGAAATTTATTTGTGAAAAAAAAATTAATAAATTATTAGGCACATCCACTAATTGAACATTTAACTGTTTTCAGATAATCGAATTAGTCGAGCTTGAAGAGTAAATAACTTCATATGTTTAAATCAAATTTCACTTAAATTGTTGATTAATCTTGTATGCCCATTGTCTTTCTCACATGTAGTTAGCCTGATTGGGGTGAGTAACTAGTTAAATTGAGGGTATTAATTAGTAAAATAGAGTGAATGGGCTAGACGTAAAATGGGCTAAATATTGTTGTCAAAATTGTGACCCAACTTATTAACCCTGCGAGAACCTAAGAATTGATGTTAATAAGTTTTGTGGGCCCCATCATGATGTGTGTCGAACATCAACGCCATGCATTTAATGTGTCTCCTTTAGGTTATGAGATATCTCAAAAATCATCCGTAAACGAAACTCAAGTGGGCCATACCATCTAAAACCATGTCAAGACACCTTAAAAAATATAAAAGCACTTAGTGGGGCGCACATGAGTTTTGGATGAGGCTAAAACTTGGTCTGACCCCTTATCCAAGTGGGACACACATAATGAGTGGGTTGGATATGTGAATCACATTTAGGCAGGCCCAATATATGATATATGATTATGAATGTTTTAAGGAAACCCCTCTCCACTATATTATGTGGTGTAGCCCACCTAAGTCATGGATTGACTTTATTTTTAAGCTCTTGGCCCACCCAAGTCATGGATTGACTTTCTCCATATCGTTCAACGCCTTTATCGGATCATTTTAAGATATTAACTAAAAAATAGGGCGGGTCCAAGGCTTAATTGGACTACAAAGTGGGGATTGAACGTCCGCCATTAAAAATAACATTCATAGAAGTTTTGGATCAAGCTGATGTTTGTGTTTTCTTTTCATTTATATCTTTTTGATATTCTGAATATATATATTGTTTTTATATTATATGAGTGATTTTTTTTTTTGTTTTTTATAATTAAAAAGTAATATATTTAAATGATTTGTAATATCACATGAAAAAGAATATTGAGAAGTTGAAAATTTTTAACAACGTTTGAGAAAAATTTTGAAAACAAAATGATGCTTTTGATGAAAAAAATCAGCATTTTGAAATTATTGAGAAAATTTTATTGAAAATTCGGGATCAACCCACCTCGTTCATCCATTTTTCGAGATCATTTTAGAAATTTTTCAAAAAATAATCATATCGAAAGATTAAATGGACCACATTACAAATAAGGGCAACAGATTGGCTACTCCCCCTGACACCATCCAATGATTGGTGGTTAGTGCTCTGCGGGCCCCACCATGATGTATGTGTTTAATCTATGCCATCCATCGATTTTTAAAGATCATTTTATGGCATGAGACAAAAAATGAGGCATATCCTAATATGAAATAGACCACATTATAGGAAACAGTGTTGAATGAGCGTCAATCGTTTAAAACATTTTGGAGGCCATAAAAGTTTTGGATCGAGATGATTTTTGTTTTTCCCTTCATCTAGGCCCGTATGACCTAATAAACAGACTGGATGTCAAATAAACAATACAATTGACCTTACAACGATTTTAAAAATGGATAACCAATCACTATTGCTTTCATGTGGTGTAGTCCACCAGATCTTTGAATATGTTTCATTTTTGGGCTCATATCCAACAATGAGTTGGCAAAATAAATGGATCATATGGATATACAATATATAAATCAAAGTGGGCCCACATCTACCCCATCAATCAGATGCACCATTCCTTGGTGGGCCTAAGGCTTAAAAATCAAGTCAATCCGTACTTTTTTAGGCCACACCACATACAAAAGTTGAGAGGGGTTACCCTCCATTAAAATATTCATAATCATTTGTTAGGCCCACCGAGATGGGGTTCACAAATCTAGCCCATCCATCATGTGTGTCCCACTTGGATGAGGAGTCAGACCAAGTTTCATATGCATAAAAATTTCAGGTGGGCCCCACCAAGTGCTTTTATATGTTTTAGGCATTTCTTCACATGATTTTAGATGGTATGGCCCACCCAAGTTCCGTATACGGCTGACTTTTGGGATATCCCATAATTTAAAGGGGCCCCATCAAGTGCACGGTGTTGATGTTTGACACATGTCATGGTGGGGCCCACACAGCTTGACCTTTGTGTTTAATCCATGTCATCCCCATGAGGTCAAGCTGTGTGGGCCCCACCATGACATGTGCCAAACATCAACACCATGCATTTAATGGGTCCCCTTTAAATTATGGGATATCCCAAAAATCAACTGTATACGGAACTCCGGTGGGCCATACCATCTAAAATCATGTGAAGACATGCTTAAAACATATAAAAGCACTTGGTGGGCCCCCCTGAAATTTGGATGCATCTGAAACTTAGTATGACCCCTCATCCAAGTGGCACACACATAATGGATGGGCTGGATTTGTGGACCACATCTCGGTGGGCCTAAAAAATAATTATGAATGTTTTAATGGAGGGTAACCCCTCTCAACTTTTGTATGTGGTGTGGCTCATACGAGTCATTGATTGATTTTATTTTAAATCCCTGGGCCCACCATGGGATGGTGCATCTGACTGATGGGGTAGATTTTGACACGCACCATGTTGGGGCCCACGGAGCCATACCAGACGCCGGCCTAAATTTGGGCGCGCGCTCAAAAACAGAGCCGCGCCCAAAAAAAACCCCAAATCCCAAATCTGCTCTCTCTCTCTCTCTCTCTCTCTCTCTCTCATTACATCTACCTACAACAAGAACGATGATTCTCGAGCCTTTCATCCAATCAATCTTTCAACGATCAGAGTTTGCAAGCTTGGAGCGGTTGGCGCTATGATCTGGTCCTTATTTTGAGGGATTTTTCAGTTTTTGTGGTTTTTCTTAGGGTCAGAACTGGTTTTGGAGCTGGATTTAAGGTTTTTGTTGTGAACAGTATAGAGAGGGTTTTAGGGACCTGGAGATCTAATTCTCGTCTGGTTGATTTGATTTTGGTAGGAATCGTCGTGGAGATTCTGGCGTCAGTGAGCGGTTAGGATTATGCAGCAACAAGGAGGATCGGTTTAGGTATTTTTGTAATTTATTGGGAATTTTTTTGTTGTAGCTAGTGCACCCTTTCATTTACTTCTCTACGTATTTCATATTTCTCCATAGGGGGGTTGATTGTTGGAGTTAGAACCCCTTCAGTTTGAGAACACTCATCATTTGTTTCTTTGAGTTTTTAGGACATTGCCAGCAAGCGCCCGGAAAGATTTTTTGGTGGTTGTACTTTCAAATGCACCGTAACTTTCCTGGTCCATGTAATTTTCAAGAAGAAAATTGGGTGCATGCACCTGGTAGGGTCTTTTCTTCAGTAACTTCTTTAACCATACTACTAATGATGGGAAGATTCATACACTTGGTTTTGTTGTTTCTTGTTGAGCAGCATTGAAAAAATCAGAGGAAATACATGCATAAATATATCAGAGTTTTTTTCTCTGTTTTTTTTGGCAATATGAAACGTTGGTTTTGGTTGTTTTTCAAAGCAATGGTACACACCAGTTGTTTGATCGAGTGCTTCATAGAGTTTTGGAAGTTGGTTTTTGTCCTGATGTCGGGATTTGATAGTTTGTTCATTGAAATTGAAAGATACATACAGGTTCTGGATGTAAATCTATATGAAGCACCATTCAGTCAGCTGTTGCTGCACTGATCTTAGATAGAAATCTTGATTCTTGGAAATTAGGTTGGAACATTTAGCCTCTCCATTATATATTGTCTACATTCCCTCATTGCTTCCTTTCCTCTGTTTTCTCAATAAAATTTCATTAAATTTTCATTGAAAGACAACCATTTTTAGGTTGTGTATGGTGCAACTCATTGTATCTATAGAAGAATCGTATATATTAACAATATTTAAAAAATATATAGTTCATTTGGATTGTGCCCAAGAGAATCAAGTTGGAAGTGTGTTGTTCAGTCAAATGGGAAATGTCAAAAACTAATAATTTTTAGTAGTGTTTGTAATGAGGAAGAAGCCCTTCAACTCTAATTGAAGTGGAAGTATGGAGTGACCCTTCTGGACAGATTGGATACCTTTTATACATAATGGTGGTATCCACATGTGAGCAAAAACTGAACGCCTCAAGATGAGGGTATTGTTGTGTTATTTTTCTGTGAAAGAAATATCACATCCTGTGACGTAAGGGACCAATGCAATGGGTAGTTCTTTGTTATTTCACGTTACTGGGAAACATTAATAACTTTCATCTTCTCCACTTGAAACAATGGTTGTAATTCAATTCACTTGTGCTTCTAAAAACCGCCTAATTAATGGTTTTGGAATTTGTTTTTGGGCATCTGAGTTTCTTCCATGAAAGTGTTGCTTCTACAAATCTAATCACTCAAAGAATGTTGCACACTCCAGTTTTACTCATGATACGAGTTTTACACAATTATCTCCAAGAAAACGAGGTTGTTTTGTTCCCTGATGTACTGATTTCACCTTCCTTGGATGATGATAAGTTTTCTATATGCATCAGCATCAGCATAACAATAATATATGTTTCAACACTATCACATAGTCATATATAGCACCATGTCGGATTTTCCAACAGTGACAGGTTTAATTGTCTGGTACAGTTACATGTTTTTGTGCCTATGTTACTTTGAAGATGACTCCTTTCTAGTATTATCTTAAATGAACCCATTCTTTTTCATCACGAGTATATATAAATACTTCTAACGTTGATGACTATCTTGTGGAATCAATAATTAGACTAGCCACAGACTCCAATGCAGGAGAAGTTTATTACAAGTACTCAATTAGAACCAAGCATCATTTCATCCAATCCCCAATAAGAATTTCTGATTTTTCTTGGAAAATGTATTTTAACTTTAACAGTTGCCAGCTTATGTTGGAAAATGTTCTGTTTGAATTTTGAAATTTGATTTGGATACTACAATGGATGGCTCCATCTTACATGTGATTATATGGTAGGATGTTATTTTTCCACCTTATACACCGTTTCTAAGTCATTCTCTATATATCGGTATTTTGATTAAATAAATGAAGTTTGAAATTGTGTTGATTGGTGGCTCTCTCTATAATAATCTTATATTTTAGAATGGTATTTGGTGCTCTGCTGATATCTGTCGAAGAAGACAGATTTTACAATTTCTCATTCGGTAGAACTGATTGTTTGAATATCTTGTTTCCATACCAAGATTTCTCATTTTTCTGTTTCCCATTGTTTTTTGTGATTTTCACTTTGTACCTTCTTTGAATTCTTTTATAATAGTTAGAATGTTGGCAAATGGTTCTTTGTGGCATTGGCAATGGAATTCAGCTTAGTTCTAGATATAAGGCATTATATTGAATGGACAGTTAAATCTTGGTGTAAATATTTTTATAAGTTGATTTGTTCTTTCCTTTTTTTTTTCTTAGTGGCATTGGCAATGGAATTCTACAGCATGGGATTTTGAACAACAGAAGGCATAAGGCAGGTCTTGACTAAGGTGAGTACTGCGGTTTTATCCTTGACAAGTTTTTTCTCAACACCACTTGACAGTTTCATCCTCTTGAGTACTTGTCATTGCCTCTAGTGACTATTGTAGAAGTAAAGAAAAGGTGTTCACCTAAAAAAAAAAATGGTTCTTATTAACCAATTTTATAAGACAAATATTGACTTGGCTAAGTTTTCATGGCCCGGTGGATTGGCCAAGTCAATGCAAAACTTGGCCGATTTTTTGTATAGGACTGATGCATAGTATGAATCAGCGGAGTGGTTGCAGGTTTACATATTTGGGGCTAGTGCTTTTTCAGGATGAGGAGTGGCTCGAGCTGTTAGTGAGGTTGTAGTTGACAATCCGGTCAAGTGAGATCTTACACATTTCATTCCATGTTAGCATTATGTTGCTGGTTGTATTTTATATTTGAATGTTGTTTATTTATTTATCTCTCTCTCTCTCTCTCATATATATATATATATATATATATATATAGAAGTTGATAAAATAGACAAGACAGATTGTTATATGGGTGTCCCTTAACATATGGTGGAAGTGTCTTCTTACAGAGAAATTAGTGTTGAGGACCACCATCTATGTGATCTAAGATTCCCAACCAAAGGGAATTACATGAACATCTCTCTGATTGATTGTTGGGGTCACAACATGACAACCTCTCATGCATTTGGAGGTAAGATCATGTCCATAACATCTCGCTCTGATTTCAACTGTGGCCTATTTGCTGAGAACAGGAATGCTTTTTTTTGGGGGTGATGAAACTATGAGTGGGGTTTTGAGCTCGATTCCTAGACATGCAAGGTTTCAGATGATTTCAGCTAGTGAGTTTCTGTTCCTGCCCCTTTTTGTTTTTAATTTACAGGATGTTTCATCATTTCTTGAATTGCATTCTTTTCTTCTTCTTTTTTTTCTTGGAATGTTTTGAATTTCTTGAAAGTTGAAAATATTTGTTTCATCATTTCTTGTTTTTATTGTCTAAAACTAGGAGTGTCTTCCATAACAGCATGTCTAAAAGTTCAATGATGTATGTTCCAGATGGAGATGCTGGACTTGCTTCATATTCGAATTAGCTAGTATCCAGTTTCAAATATTCTCTTATTTACATAATCTCTCTTTTTTCAAATAATAAAATTTTAGAATAACACCCCAAGGTATTAGATAATGCCTCGTTGAATAGAGTGCCATGAGGTTTCAGTGGGTCATAGGGTTCAGGAATGTAGACTGTTGATATGATCGGACAACACTCTAGATGGCCTTGTGCCAAAATCTCATGTATCCAAAACTCTAAATAATTGTGTCTTCAGCCTTTTTTTTTTTTTTTTAAGATGTGGTTGTATATTCCTTAAAGTTGCTGCAATTTTCCAGTTGTATTGAAGCTATGATAGGTGGATCCTTGTAGAAACAGGAGTGCAAGATACTTGAACAAGGAAAATGATAAGGGATCCACCTTTCCTTTTCCCAACATTTGAAATCCATACTTGCTTGGGGTATTTTTGCACCTTTTAATACAAGTTGGTTTTACAAACTCACGCATCTGATGGACAGGTTGGATTTCCTGCATACATCATGTGGGCCTCATATCTCCCTGGTACTACCATAACTTTACCGTTGTACCGGTGTCACTGGAGCGCACTTCTGTTTTTAACAATGCATGGTTCCGATCGTGTGGCTCACCATGCCGATCTAGCATGGTGGGGCCTATCTATAATGTGGAGCTGTTTGTGGGCTTAGCAGAAGTATGTGTCCAATCTAGCATGGTGGGTCTAAAATAGTAACCTGTTGATTTACAGGAATCGTCAGGATCCGTTGGAAACATGTTCTCCTATCTACAGCAAAAGTAATATTAATGATGGGAAGGCAGCCAATGCAAGGTTGTTGAGGAGGCAATCAATGACCGGTGGATTGGACAGCTCTCGAAGATCTTCCCTATGGGGGAAGTCAACTGATTCCTGTGAGTTATATAAATTCCTATAACAAATTAAAACTGCTGATAGCCATGTTTTTCTTAGTTTCCAGTCATGCTTTCATCTTATTTTGCTAATTCCCACATGTACCAATGATTCCCACACATCAAGAACATCCAGGCTGCCATCAGATGGACAAATGAGCGGCTACAATCTCATCATCTGCTGCACATCCACACGTGCCTGCATTGGCCATGTATGGAATTAGCAAAACAAGTCTGTCATATACGACGTTTGCTGTTATCCCAGGCTGGTAACTCAGCCCACAAACTCGACATAGGATGATTTTTAGGGCACCTCCTGTCCATTGTTGGATCCCCATTTGAACGAGTTGGATCCTCCTCCCAACCCATTTGAACAAGTTAGATCCTACACCCCTCCACAGGATAGGCATTGTGTGTGTGTGTGACGATCAATCACACTAACATTCTATGCATGCACAAGGAAAATGATAAGGGATCCACCTTTCCTTTTCCCAACATTTGAAATCCATGCTTGGGGTATTTTTGCACCTTTTAATACAAGTTGGTTTTACAAACTCAAGTACTTCCATTTACACTTGTCCTTTTGGTGATGCTGTTAATAAAGATAAATTATTGCAAATGGTGAGATTTGGTGCTGAGATGGTTTTCAGTTTAAGGATAGCACTATGAGAAAATACATGTTGATTTCCCTAATTTTGATATTTGAAGATGGGCACTATGAGTTGCTGCTAATGTATTTAATTCTTTCACAAGTTTTGTTTACTGTTTTGTGTGTCTATCATCTGTTTGCTTTATTTTCTTTTACAGGGTTTAGAAATCATATCACGACCTTATAATTGGTGGTAAAGAGTCTTCAATATATAAGGACTCTTCACATGGTAAGATGGCCAAGATTCTTCAATTGATAATCTCTCCATCTCACGTAATCTAGCACAATTGTGATCTAAAATTTAAAATGGCAAAAGATATTGTATATAGTTGTAAGGATTGTAATCATTCTCTTTATATAGATTAAGAAAATCTCTCTAAAAAGTACCTCTTAGAGAGTTATGAAAGTTGTTTGGTTGGGTCCTATTTTCTCTATATATCCATGTTAGTATGACCTTATGAACAAATTATATGACAAATAAACATCATGTGGGCCTCAGAAAGGTTTTGGCTTTCAACTGTTGAAGTCTGTTAGAACCATTATTTCATTTGGTGTGATCCACTTGAGCTTTAGATCTCTCTCTCTCTCTCTCTCTCTCTCTCTCTCTCTCTCTCTCTCTCTATTTTCTTATGCACTGAAATGAGCTGGCAGTACAAAATGGATGGCATGGATATGACATATTCATCACTGTGGGCTCTACAATTTTTATCAGTATAGAAATCCATGAATTCTCTATTTTAGAGGGAAGGATTCACATAGTTTTGGAGGCCAAAATTCTTACATCAAGCAAACAATGGTAAGAAACAAAGACGGTCCATTTATAAGTATATGCAGTGTAATTGAAAAAAATAAACAGCTCTTTAAGTACCTTATTTCAAATTCATTCAAATATGTTACTAACAAAATTTGCCATTGAAAAAAATAATAATAATAAAATCAGATATTCAAATGCATTCCAACACAAATTAGAGGTTCACTAGATTTCAAACTGATTTCCACTCGAATTAATTCAAACCTCTAAATGAATGATGAACATTTGCCTGTGTCCATTAAATTAGAGGTTTGAAGGTTCAATAGCATTGTAGTTTCTTATTTCCTTTTTCTTTTTCGGGGCAGTACTAAGATTTACAAGGCACATCAACCAAGGATTCAAAACCTATGTCATGTCTACATATTCCAATAGGTTTTTGTTTTTCTTCTTTTCCTTTTCCTTGCACATACCTCACATGTACCCATACACTCAAACCACAGTAGTGTGTACCCTGCACTCACACGAGTGTGAGATTTCACCACAATGGGTACTCGTGTTGAAACTCCGGTGAGTGAGTCTACCACTAAGGCATGAGTAAGAACATTATGTTAAAGAGGTTTAGAAATAAATTGATATTTTTGTTTTATTTCATCTAGGTCCACATGACCTTATAAGTTGGATGGCAAACAAACGTTACGATGGGCCTTACAAAAGTTTCAATGGTGATATTTTTGTTTTTCTTTCATTTACAAAAACCTTGTAAAGAGGTTGGATGGCAAATAAACATCGATGGGCCTTAGGAAAGTTTCAACAATGTACCTGCTTGGGCCTTGAACTTGCCCCTTTTGAGCTTATATCTTAACATGATATGGAAAAATGGATGGACAGTGTGGATAAGCCTATACACGATGATGGTCCCTTCAAAGCTCTGGCTTGTGCCGCGCTTAGGACAAGCAAGGGCAATACCCAAGCACCCAAATTCTAATATTTTGTTTTGTTAATTGGTTTCAGTTGATTAAACTATTCACTTTTCATGGATTTGAGCTGGTTATTTGTAGTACATGAAGGGTTGACTAAACTAAGCTTTTCTTGGATTGAATCTGGTTGTTTGTAATATATGCAGGAAGGGCTCAAAAGAAGGTTGAACAAGAGAAGTTAAGTAGCCAATTCAAGGTAAGGCATAGCCATCAGTTGAAGTTCCGGGTAATTTCTTTTGTATGGGTCCTAGTTTAGGGGGAAAAGTGTTTAGTTAGGAGGGAAAGTCAATTTTTGGAGTGGGCCACTTGGGTCGTTTCCTCTTTTATTGAATTGAGTTATTACCAATTTTGTGAATAGGATTCTTATCAAACAATAGTGTGAATTATTTTTGGAATGACTATCAAGTGCAAGATTAAAAAAATAAAAATAATAATTTATTGATAATTTTTTTTATTTACAGATATTTTAGCGATGGACCAAATCCGTCGCTAATTTCTGAACATTTAAAATCAACGACGGATTCGAGGTCCGTCGCTTACTCATATTAGCGACGGATATTATCCGTCGCTAATTTCCGACCGTAGACAATCAACGACGGATTTAGGGTCCGTCGCTTACTGATATTAGCGACGGACCTTATCCGTCGCTAATGCTTTTAGTGACGACTAATTTTTTGAATATTATCGACGGATTTTTTTATTTTTTACGACGGATTTTATTCGTCGCTATGGTACGACGGACCTTGTCCGTTGCAGATTAGACGACGGATTTTATCCGTCGAGGGAAGTAAACAGCGACGGACAACGCGACGGACGAAGTCCGTCGTTTATTTGGTTTTACGACGGATTTGGTCCGTCGCAAAACAGCGATTTTGGCGTAGTGAAAACAGTGTGTGGTCCAAATCCAGCGGCAAAATAAGGCGGTTATTATCATCTGATCAGTCTGTGCTCCATCTATAATTGGATTAGATATTTGGACGGTCTGGACCGTCAAATAACCATGCTGTGTGTTCGGCAGATGAGTCACCACCATAAACTGTGGCAGGTACATTGCACGTAATACACCAAGTTCGCTCAGGCCGTGACTGTGGACCACCTTATATAATGTCCTAAAATGAGTTTACAAAACGGATGGACGGCATGGATATAAGGAAAATACATCAAGGTGGGCCCCATGGTCAGGATCCCACCCACCTTGGTGGAGCCGGGGATCCACACAAGCCGAGCCGGAGCAATCCACCCATCCATCCATCTTGCTAGCTCATGTTTTCAGGACATGAACAAGAAATGAGACGGATCCAAAACTCCAAGTGGGCCGCATGATAGAAAAAATTGCACCGTTGAAACCACCTCAGGTCCACCCCAATATTCATAAGGTCATTTCCTACTGGGATGATCCGAAAACACAAATATATTAGCCTTTCAAAGCTTACTTAGCCTCACAGATATTTCAACGGTGGACATTCAATCTTCAATGTTTCTTCTTAACGTGCGGCCCGCTTGACTTTTGGGCCTGTCATATTTTTGGGCTCGGCAAACCCGAAGGATGGGATGCATTTCTCACAAATATCTTGGTGGGTACCACCAAGATTCTGAGCACATGTAGCACACAGAGATAATCAAGGAAATTACTCCAATCCTGCAGTCAAGCTCAAACACAAAAAACCAAGTTCTATGTTATAAAAAAAAAAAAAAATTGTGGGAAAAAACAATGGCACAATGCAATGGTAGTACATTGTCAAAGAAAAAAATTACAAAAGATATAAGTCCAACTACTGTTGGTTGTCCGTGTTCAGCCTGGGTCAATTAGACTAGTTTAGGGCAGCCGACTCAATTATGATTGCCCTCGTAAATTTATGGTTTGTCAACCAACCGAATTAATCAAATAGCCACAATTAATTAATATACTAATAAATTAATTATCGCAGTTATAGGAAAGTGTACAAACAACAAATCAGGAAACTTCTACTTTATTTGGGCATTTTATCGAACATGCATATGAATAATAGGAAGCATGAGAAACAAATCTACAAATTTCAACTTATTTTAGCATCCAATCGAACATATAGGCTTCATTACACAATGATAGCAATTTATAGAAAGTAAATGGGTCATAGGAGTACGCACATGTTAAATGCATTCATCCATTCATAGCAGAAATCATTAATCATAATATGGAGTTCGATAAACAACAACCTATGGGTAATGGTCCGCACCTTGGAGTGGTATGTCGACCTTCAGACCTGCTCTCAGGGCTAAGGTCCCGTGGATCGGCTTACCGGTGCCCTGCACTACTACGTTTATCTTGTAAGGGTACATGCAACCGGCCCTTAAGGCCCCAATCTTTAAAAAATGCTTGTTAGTTACCTTTGATTGTCGTTGGGGCAATTCCGGTTGTACGGCATGGTCGTAGATACGTCACGGGCCAGCGAGGATGGGGCGAATGCTCCAATCTACCCCCTCCTACACCTTCTCCCCTTCTCCTTCCCTGTCTCCATTCTTTTTACAAGTGAAAATTCATATGAGAGTGAGAGAGTAAGAAATGTGGGCTATTTATAGTGCCAGAATATGCATGAATAGAGGATGGGGCGAATGCTCCAATCTACCCCCTCCTACACCTTCTCCCTTTCTCCTTCCCTCTTTCCACTCTTTTTACAAGTGAAAATTCATATAAGAGTAAGAGAGTGAGAAATGTGGGCTATTTATAGTGTCAAAATATGCACGAATAGCCCCGGTGCCCTTTTTTTCATTAAACTTGCCCTGGGGGAGGATATTTTCGATTAACAGGGTCTCAACGGAGGCCCACAGGCTCATTCGCACCAGAGGGTAGGCGTCCCACCATGAGATCTATGTTACTTTACAATTTGGTGGCAATAGGACACTTCGATAAACTATGGGAACCCCACTTACGATAGACGGTCGTTGGTGATCGATCGGGACCGCGACTATACAGATATGAGAGAGGGAATATCCTTGACTCGCACCTCGAGTTTGGTTGCGACCTAACGGTTGGAAAGTCACAATTTCGTGAAAGAACGAGAGGTCTATTTCACTTAAGTTTCAGGTTTCAACCTAAGGTATTCACGTATTTCAAACACTTGACCTCTAGCTTAAGTTGCGCAGTTATGGGCACTCTCTTGATTCGCTACCCATGATGGATGTCAAGCCCATTAAGACGAATATCTTTCTATAGCATCGGGTTTAGTGACCCACTAATGAACGGTGTAAAATTTATTCAAATAATTAGGGCATTTCTAAAATAAATTGAGTAGGGAGATTTCTTAAACACAATTATTAGGGTCTGGATTAGCTAAGTTCATAGTGTGGCCTATTCGCAATTAGCAAAAATAGTGATTTTGTCATGATCACTCTAAATCGTTGGTTCGTAGGCTAAATGAGTAGCTGTGTTTATATGGTTTATTAATTAAGATTTGATCCCTTGTTGTCTTGGCTTTAGGTAGGTCTTTGTTTAGTTACGGTTGTCCTGATTAGCCAGTGATAGGTCGGCTAGATTTGGGCCCTAGATGAACAATTCACGAGACTAGACTGGAGGTTTAAGTAATCAGGCGGATTCGTTGGCTTCCTACAGTTGATTAACCAAATTTGTGCGGTTCTTACTGGTATCACCCACGTATAGAATCACGTCGAGCGTTAATGGTCATTAAGTGACAACCTAAGCTAGTTATATCAAAAAATTTTAAGGATTTTTGAAAATTCAAAATAGCGAAAATCCAGAACATTATAGTTACCGATTCAAACGAGCATCAAATTCACTTCACAAGCCCTAACTATGTCCTTCAAACCCTTATGAACGAATTAGAAAACCCTAGAACTCCTCATTTATTCCCTATTCTCATTTACACCCTATATATAAAATATCATAACTGGAATAGGAAACAAATCCCACACTTATACAACTTCGCACGCGCGTTTGATGGGACCTTTGATGGCACCAACCATTCATTGAAGACCTCAATGGCATCGAATACCTTCGATGACATCAAGTAGCAACATCAAAACATTCCAACAACCAACATGAATTTTTCATATTTTTCCGACGGCATCAAGCACCCGTCGATAGCATCGACATCTGCTCGATGGCATTAAGAGGTCTATCAACGGCATCCACAGACCCTATTGCTTACAGATTTAAAATATCAATAATAGTGTCACGCCCCGAATGTTGGGTACCCAAATAAAGTAATTCGAGACCTGTCCATGAGTTTTATTAAATTTACAATTAATACATTTCACATAATTTCATTCATTTCGAATATACATCTAGAGCCAACTAAAAGCAAAATCAGATATTAAATTATTCTCATTAAGGAAATTTTCACTACTCAAACATCAAACTTTACTAATTCTCTTTATTAAATTGAAATTCAAAATTTTAAACTAAATTAATAAACAAAATGAAACAAACTCAAACTAAGCCTAATTAACAATAGAAAACTAAAAGTAGCATCCAACTTGTTTGCAATACTCTAAATCTGCACCTACAAAAATGTCTAAGGGAGTGTGAGCACGGCGACTCGTGGATTCAAATCCAATTAACTTATGAATACTAAATCATATAGTTAATAATAAAATGAAGTAATAAGAAAGCAAAGAGACTCACGGATTTTTATACAAGAGATACAATGCATGTAATATTTTTTAAGAATCAACTTAAATCAATCAACGCTTTTCATATTCACACATCCATACATACTAACAGGAAAACGAAAATGACCAAGGCAGCACACCAAGGGCATCCAAGGCAGTGCACCACCCAAGACCATTTTAAGAGCCCAAACAGATTCATTAAGGATATCTTATGGCAGTGCACCGACCAAGACTATTTTAGGGAATCCGAGCATTACATTCATGAGATCCCAGGGCAGTGCACCGACTACGACCGTTTTAGGGACTCTGCAAAACATTCATATCAACGGGAACCAATGATAGTGCACTGACGAAGATAATTTTAGAACCCCGGGATAGCGCACCTTTTAGGGGATCCATGACAGTGCACCAACTAAGATCTTTTTAGGAACCCAATATCACATACTTAATCATAATCTTAAATTTAAATAAAATGCATGTATACTCGTGTAATGAATACAATCTCTCATCATACAATTAATTATGCTACACAAACATCAAATTCCAAACATGTGAATCAAAGTACGACATGTACGTTTAAGTAAAACAATTCAAAATTAAACAAAAACTATAAAAACATTAAAAACTCATATTATTGAGGAGTTTAGATGCAAACATACATGCTAATCACATATACCTTAATTTAGGTTTCTTGCCTTGTAGACTTAAAACATAACAAATCAGTAAAAGTGATGAGGGGTCATTAGAGATGAGGGGCCAGTACAACCTCACTGTGAGCCCCACCTGATGAATGGACAAAATCTTCAGCCTACATTTCAAGTTTTCAAAGTTCCCCTTTCTCATGGGATACTCTGGCAGCTTGTGTCAATCAATAGACATGCAACCAAAATTGTACACGTGGGATACTTGTGAACCAACTATCGCCAAGTTCCAATCCCAACATCAGATTGGTTGAACAATCCCAAGCACTATTTTTTTTCTGGGACACTTGTTTGTTGAAATAGGACCAACAGATCTTTTCATTTTTAATTGTCCATCAAACGTCCACAGGTTGATCGAGGAGGCTCGGTCTAGGAAGAGCGGGGACGATTTCTCATGCATTGTTGTCAGATTCGATCGATCCTATGGTTAGGATTCTACAGCCTTGCAGTGTACGGCCCATATTTGGAATTAGGCCATTTTAGTCGAACCTGGGCCAACCAGCTTCGTGTGTACATTTTATTTCTAAATGTCCATCTCTTCCAGCAAGTGTGGTCCACCTAATCAACGGATGGATTAGGGAAGGTTTGGCCCTTCTACGCTCGACCTTATTGGCTCAGGCCTTATAGCCAGGTTCAGCCAAAAGCTGGCCCATGCCAACATGGTTTAAGACCTGCATGTTTGGACTGTCCTGGGTAGAGCTGTACAAGAGTTGAGTTAGCTCGGTCAGCTCGCACGACTTGAATCAGTAAAGCTCCACTCGCTCCGGCTTTATATTGGATTTGGTCCGAGTCGAGCTGGTTTTTGGAGCTCGAAAATATTTTGAGTCAAGTTCGATCTTGCCCGAGCTTGACTGGACTCGGATCGAACCTCAACTCGAATTGACTTGGATCGAATCAGCTAGGTGACTCAGTTATTTTGATATTGATGCTGCTCGCTGAGTGTTTGATGAAATGACTCAACGAAGTATGGCAAGGAATGGATACAAAACAAATCACTACAGTTTTTTATTATTATTATTATTTACATTATAAGACTACTCTTTTATCTTGATTTTGATGCTGCTCGCCAAGAGTTTTGATAAAATACAAGTGTTGTTATTATTTTGCATTTGTGATAAATTGAAGATGCAGTGTTTGAGAAAATGTCCCAGAGGCTCAAACTTCGCTCGAACTGGCCAGAGCTGCTGACCAAACCGAGCCGGCCAGTCAAGCTCGAAGACCGAGCCGAGCTAAGGTTAGCTACCGGCAGAGTCGAGCCAAGCTGTGCCGAGCTCGACTCAGTTAGACTCGTGTACGGCTCTAGAGTCCTGGGACAAGATATCACAGTTCAACGGATGTGGATTTGGTACTGCCCCCCCAAGGACCTGGCTACAGACAGACGGTCCCGGCAGGTGCTCTGTGGGTCCCACCTTGATGTATGTGTTTTATCCCGGCCGTGCATTGATTTCAACAGGTCATTTTATACGAGACCAGCTACTGAGGTGAAAATTACTTCATTCCAGTTGCTTGTTTACTTGCTTCATGCTACTCGGCTCAAGATGGGATTCATGTTCTGAGCTTAAACAGACAATGGAATGTTCTTTTGGGCGATCTGCATATTCATATGAGATTGTGATTAGTCATGGCATTGGGCATCACCCCAAGAAATCTTGAAGAAGGAGAGCATGCCCAATCAGAGCCCACCAGATTCACGGTTTGGATTCCCACATACCCATCACCAGTGGGCCCCACCTAGGTGGAACGTTTTGATAATCACCATACTTTCAAACGAAGGAGCAATAGTCCAAATCCAATAGGAACGCCAGACTGGATGAAGTGTAGGCCCCCACACTAATCAACGGTGGGCATTCCCTCAAATATGTTCCTTGGGCTGTGGCCCATCTGAGTTTTGGACTCTGGGGATCTTCTGAGGTGACACATCTTATGGACAAGTGGGGTCCACCGTGATTTACGTATTTTATCCACTCCGTACATCCATTTTACCAGATAATTTTAGGGCTGGAGCCCAAAAATGAACCACATCCAAAGCTCGAGTGGACCACACCACAGAAAACAGTGTGAATTCAACGCCCGCTGTTGACAAATTCTTGGGGGCCACACAAGTTTTTGAACAAGCTGATATCTGTGTTTTCCTTTCATCCATGTCTGCTGTGAGATCTTACGGACAGGTTCGATGACAAATAAACATCACTGTCAACCCTAGCAAGGTTTCAATGGTGGAAATCATTATTTCCACTGTTTCCAGTGGTGTGGTCCACTTTAGCTTTGGATATGCTTCAACTTTTGGGCTCAACCCCCTACATGAGCTGGAAAAACAGATGGACGGTGTGGATAAACCACATACATTCACTGTGGGCCCAACAGAGTTTACGCAATAGGATAAAAGCACACTGAGTAACTCAGTACCCAATCCGATTTGCGTAAATCCATCACTGGCCCCCACATCTCTCACATGGTTGGAGAGCATAATTAGAAAGAATATATATATATACACACCTTGAGGTCGAGCTGTGTGGGCCGCACCATGATGCATGTCGAACATCAACACCATGCATTTGATGGGTTCCCTTTAAATTAGGTGGGCCATCCCGAACATCAGCCATATATGGAACTCAGGTGGGCCATACCATCTAAAATAATGTAAAGACATCCCTAAAACATGTAAAAGCACTTGGTAGGGCTCAACTGAAATTTGGATGCATCTGAAACTTTGACTACCCCTCATCCTAGTGAGACAACACAATGGATGGGATGGATTTGTGAACCACATCTCGGTGGGCCCAATAAATGATTATGAATGTTTGAATGGAAGGATAACCCCTCTCAACTGTTATATGTGGTGTAGCCCACCCAAGTCATGGATTGAATTGATTTTTAAGCACATAGGTCACCATGGAATAGTGCATCTGACTGATGGTGTTGATGTTTGACCCACATCATGGTGGGGCCTACACAGCTCGACCTCATAGGGAGTTCCCATGAGCTCGACCGTATAGAACCTTTTCCCGTATATATATATATATATATATGGCCATATCAATCCAACGAGAAAGAAAACGCAAGCAATGCACGTATCAATCAACTGAAGAAAAATGCTCTGAATCAGTAAAAAATTGCAGGTAATGGCATCTCCGTTAGACCATAGATGGGAATGCAATACACTTTTTTTAAAAAAAATAAATGGGAAGGCAGATTCGGTACTGCTGAGTAAACTCTGTGGGGCCCACCGTGGTCTATGTTTCTTATCCACCGCACCCATCTGTTTTACCAGCTCATTCTAGGGCATGAACCCAAAATTGAAGCATATCCAAAGCTTAAGTGGACCACACCACATGAAACAGTGAATATAGAGCCTACCGCTGAAAACTTCTGCCACATGAGTTTTTGATCAAGATGATATTTGTTTTTTTCCCTTCATCATCCATGTCGTGTGACCCTATTAATAGGTTGGATGACAAATAAACATCAATGTGGCCCTAGGAAGGTTTCAACAATAGACATCAATATCCCCAAAGTTTCCAATGGTGTGGTTCACTTGACCTTTAGATAAGCTTCAATTCTGGCCTCAGGCCCTAAAGTGATCTGGAAAAACAGATGGACGGCATGGATAAGACACATACATCCACGGCGGGCCCCACAGAGCTTACTCAGTACACAATCTGCTTCCAATATCAAGCAGATATGGGGCCCACGCGATGCATTAATGACATCCAACCCATCCATCGAATGTGTCAGCATATGTTACCTCCAGGGCGCAAGAGTCAGGCTGATCCATGAATCTTGTGGGCCACACCACAAGGATGAAGTTGAGAGGGACGCCCGCCCTTGATTAACATGGGGGGCCACCATCTTGTCGATTCAAACCCTTCATCTGGCATGGATGAAGAATCAGACCAAAAATCAGTCAGGTTTTCAACTAAGCTGGGCCCTGGTGCAAATCAAGGGTGGGAGAACCCTCCCAAATTGCTCCCTGCTCTGTGGCCAACTTGAATTTTGGATCGATCTGATTTTGAGAACCTGCAGGTAATATGAGGTCAAGCATCAGATGTAAGTATTGGATGTGCTGCATTAAGATGTGAAATGAAGAAATATAGAAATTGACTGTGATTCTTCAAAGTTTCTGTTGATTGCATATTCAACAGGTGGGGGAAAACATTATTAACCAATGAGAATTTCCCAGTGAAGTACAAATAAATTTTCCCTTTGGCCAAAAAAAAAAAAAAAACACCAATCCATAGGGTCAGTTTTGACAACAATCTTACTTGTAAACAGAAGCTTAACATGCAACAATGAAAAAGAAAATGGAATCTGTGGTAGATATGAATTGATGCGGGCCCACAGCCCATCTAGGCCCACTTAAGGGCCCATCAATGATGGAGGGCCACAGCCCACTGAAAGGCCCAACATGTGCTGCTTTTTGGACTATTTATTTATATATCTGGGGCTAAATCAAGGACTGTAATTTACTTTTTTTCTAGGAGTTTTGGAGAGCTGATTTAAAGATGTGATTTATGTGATTTAAGATATGAAAGAGATGCATTTGATATGATTGAAGATATGGGGGGCTGATTTAGAGATATAATTATTTTCTATGTTTGCTTTTTATCTAAGCTTTTTACCATATTAAGAAAGATTAGATTGGTTTGAAATAAATTGTTGTTGATTTTGAAATCAATCTCTTACTTAGAGGGAATTTCAATTAAAGATTTATTTGGGATCTATAAGATGGGGTCTGGGATAGAGTTTGTGTGCATGTGCACCTTCTAGGACGTGGAGGCTACTTATATGGAGGCTGAGGGGCTGATGAGGAACATGTCTTTCGGCCAGACGTGACCGCATGGGGTGCTACTCAGTGCTGGAGGATCTTTGGCAATGTTGGCTTGTGTGAGCAGATAGAGGAGTATTCTTGAGCTGGGTCATAAGGAAGGTGGAATCCATAAACTCTTGTCAAATATCTATGCTGAAGCGGGTGGATGGGAAGATGCATTGCGAGCGCAGAGAGTGATGATGGATAGACAGAGCCGCAGCTGGATCGAATGAACAGCATTGTTCAAGAGTTCCTTGTTGAGGGGATCTTATCATCCGCAATTGGAGGAGATGTATGAAGCCTTGGACAATTTGAAAATAAGGCATAACCTGGCACATCACAGCTGAATGGAGAGGAACCACAGAAGTGAGATAGGATTTGAACAGATGAGCGACACAAATGTGCCAATGTAGTACACATGCTTACAATCCAGCCCGCTCATCAGACAGTCCCATGCCCCCGGCCATGCCTTTCGAAGGCTTGATCCTTCCAATGGCTACTTGGGTTATGAAGCAGTGTCTGTCGCTTGCAACTAATACAGTTCTATCAGCATCTCTTTGATCACCATTAGGTGAATCAACAGGTATGCATGGGTGGGCCAATATGAAGCTAGTCTAATCTTGGCCCAGTGATAAAGAGGAGTTTTGTGATACTTTAGCAGAGTATGATGGATGATATGTGTTGCACATATATAACCCAGATTAGGGTGCCTATATCATACAACCCCACCAATATAGACCTAAATAAGATTAATTTGATTATCCTAACATCTGATTTATGGAAATATGTTTATAGAATTTGAACCATCGATTTTTTTTTCTTCATTTTGATCGTCCATCAGATGTCCACTAATCGACCAGTTAAGGCATCATTTCAGTATAATTGCTGTTTTATAAACCATCTAAAGAGTTAGGCTTTTCCAATCTGGCAGATGTACATCGTCCATCCACAGCATGACCAATCAGATCAACAGTTTGGATCAGCAAAACATGCATATAATATTGTGCGTCAGTAAAATTTACATTTGCCGATGAGGACCCTATGGTTAGTCAAGTTTAAGACTGGATGAAAGGGAAATGAAACTCACCTTAAAGGTCACAGTGAAAGGGCCACCACAGATTCAACAGCAGCAGCCACGAAGGCCTTTGAAGGTGGTTCTGTAGGGCAGCTCCATATATCCAACAAATGAGTAAGACATGATTCAAGGTGAATGTTAACCTTGAAGCAAATTACAGCATCCATCCCGATTGCGAACTCAACTCATCTCTGCTTCCAAGAGATTCTCCTAAGCGTTCTGCTTCCTGAAACAAAATTATTTACGGACAGTAGATTGGCAAACACCAGAATATGGACCTTCTGTCTCAGTCTAATGCCTGTGTTGCGCACCTGATAAGTGGATCAAGTCCCCAGTTATCTGATATATGCTTGCAGAGTCCGACGGCCGTGTAAACGTACATGGATTGATGGATGGATGATCCCGTCCGCCAGATTTGTGGCCAAAAAAACAGACAGATAAAAGAGGTCAAGGGCGGATTTGGTTGCACCAGATAGCATGATAATTCACACCCAATTAGACTGATTAATCACTGAGATATCATCATATTTGGCGCAACCAACGCACCAGAAAGACTGATCAGTGGGGCCAACAATCTGGCTGGGGTTTGGCTTGATGTATATGGATGCCACTTGAACACCGGCCATGTTCATGCATACAAATCTGCGTTAAATGCTTCGAGCAAACAAATTGGAAGGGGAAAAAAAAAAAAAAAGCTTTAAAAAAAAGGATCAAAGATGATCTTGTTTTGATAACTCTAAAGATCAGATCAGTGTATGATACAAAAGAAAATATTGCATATCTACGTCTCGGATTCAAATTGCCAATTCTAGACAGGCATTCTCCCATGCCGTCATACAAAACTGCCCATAGATGGGCAAAGAATTTGAGAAGCCGATGCCACCCAAAGTTGAATTCTACCTCAGAAGAACAATATCCCACTGCGCAATGGCCCACCAAGTAAATAACTCTCCATCAGGATATCTGGAGACTTTTATTCAGAGAGATCCGACCGCTACAGGCACCAAAGACCAAGCTGCATGGGCAGGTGGGATCCTCAGTTCAGTAATCAGAATATTGGTCTTTCGCGTCCAACCGTGGGCAGACCATATCTCCTCAACGTAATGATCCTAACCTCTCAATTTGTGGCCTAAAAAAAAGGGACCACTATGAAGAAAACACAGCAAAGGCCCTCATTCAACCGAAAACAGTCCCAAGATTAGTGGCTGGGATCTTCTGATCTCGGAGATTTTTTCAACGTGGTCCATCAACAGTGGGATGCAATAGACCAATGGTCTGGATTACCAAACCATGGTCCTCAGTTACCCATGTACATTGTGCAAGGCTTGGTTTGATGATCCTATCATTCTTCTCCTTAAATACAAATTGGTGCAGCTGATCAGACCACTGCAGCCCCCAATCATAGATCACAACCCAATCGAGAAAACCAAGCATGCCGTTTTCAGCTGTGCTCGCAATTCCTTCAGTAAATCCTCTTTGAAGTGACCAGTGCGTATCCAGATCCACCAGCCTGGGACAGTGGCCTGGGACTATATGTTATTGGTCCAAAAATAAGGGCCCACAATGACAGTCCCCTGCATTGTATAAGCCCATTGGGCCTAAACATCTCCAAGCCAAACATCAGTCTGCCCACTTGCCAACCAGAAGAAATAGAAGATGTCACATGGCATGCTCTTTTCTACCGTTCATCGTTTACACCGAGAAGCACTTGGGAGATATTTGGCTTGTATCCCAACATGCTCAGCTGCTCCCGCAAGCTACTTAGCATTGAACAAATCTCCTCCCATTGGGGATGGGATGTGCTGTTTTCAGAAAACTCATGAACAACACCATGTAACTCGATCGCGCTCAAACCCAACTTCGTTGTAAGCCTCGTAGCCTTCAGCAAGGCCCTCACCTTCTCGACCGCAACCCAATCACCTAAGGTGGCATATATATCACACAACTGAACGAAAAAGCCAACATTATCATGTTTCAGATGGATCGGGCTCAAGAGTCTCCCCAGCTGCATTCCCAATCTCAAATTCCCATGAAGCCGGCAAGCGCCTAACAATGCCCCCCATACAGCTCCATTAGGCTGTGGTTGCATTTTGCTAACTATGTAAAGAGCTTTCCCCAGAAGCCCGCGACGTCCAAGAAGCTCCACCATATGACGGTAGTGTTCTAAATTGGGTTTAACATTGCATTTCCGCTCCATGTATTCAAGATATTTGTACCCTTCATCAACCGAGCCAGAAAAATTACATGCCATCAAGATGCCAATGAAGGTGATCTCGTCGGGTTCAATCCCCGACCTTTGCATCTCCAAGAACAAACCAATGGCGTTATTGGAATGCCCATTCAAGGCAAATCCAATGATCATGGCAGTCCACGACAAGAGGTTCTTCTCTGGCATCATCACAAACACTTCCCGAGCTTCCTCGATACACCCACACTTTGCATACATGTCAAGAAGAGCCGTCCCTAACAAAACATCCAACTCAATTTCATGTGTGTTTATGTACTCGTTAATCTCACGGCCTATGCCAAGAGCACCTACGTTTCCACAGGCTGATAGAACATGTGCCAACGTCTCTTTGGAAGGTTCCGCGCCTAAGTCTTGCATCTCCCTGAAGAGATTCAATGCCTCTCTAGCATACTTACTATTAGCGTAGCCGGCTATCATGGTATTCAAAGTAAACAAGTCTCTCTCGGGCATTCTCTCAAAAACTCCTTCAGCGACACTGATGCTGATCAATCTTGTAGAGAACTCGATCAATGCGTTTCCCAGCTCCAATGTGAGCTCCAGTTTGTTCTTCTCAACCAAGTGGAGGATCCATTTACCCAGACCAAAATCCTTCATCCGAGTGCAAATAGACAATAGGATCGCCAACGTCGTCTGATTCGGCTTAATGTCCACATATTCCATCTCGAGGAAAAGACTCACGGCATCTTCTAATCTCTCCAACCTCGAATAACCAGCAACCATGGCATTCCAAGTCAGCACATTCCTTGTGAACATCCCATTAAACAATTCACGAGCAAAGTCGATCTGCCCGCATCGGGCATACATGTCGACCAAGGCAGTCCCAACGACAACATCACATTTCACCATACCATCGTCCAGTTTCTCATGAATCAATCTACCAGCATCCAAGTTTCCTGAGCCCATACAGGCAGTCAGCACACTCACAATTGTCAATCGGTTGGGCTTGACACCCGCCACTTCCATCTCTCTAAAAACAGAAATCGCCTCATCCCACCGACAGTTGAGATTCAACCCTGAAATCAGTGAATTCCATGACACTAAATCCGGGTCTGCCAGACCATCAAACACTTGACGTGCAGGGCCAACAGCCCCACAATCAGCATACATTGTTATTAAGCAGTTGTTCGTAAATGGATCTGATTCAAACCCTAGTTTAACAACAGTTCCATGGATTTCCTCCCCTTTTGAAACAGAATTCAAAGAACCGCACGATTTAAGAACTGGGGGGAAAAGATAGTTATCAGGAATCAAACCTTCCCTAAAAATCCGATTGTAAAAATCACAGACTTCCGTTGGAAAGCCCTTATCAGCATATCCCCTAATCATAGTAGTGTACAAGAACAGTGATGGCTCATCCATCTTTTCAAAAATAGCCCGAGCATAATCCAGGCTTCCAAGCTCTGAATTCGCACAGAAAATCAAAACCCGGCTTACCAAAATTGGATTCTCATTGAGCCCGTTTCTAACCATAAACCCATGAATCCCCTTCAATTCCCTCATTCCTGAACACTTCTCCAGTGGTGCAATCACATGTTTCATTCTCCTCCTCTCTGATTCAGCGTGAACAGCTCTCTTCAACCACAAAACCTCCTCCTCCTCCTCCGAACAACCCACAACCAAATTTCTCTGAGGCATTTCCTCGGACGCTTCCCTCCCAACTCCAATTTCTGCATTTTCCACAAAACTCAACTCAGAAACCCCACCCAACGCCTCCCCATCAACTCCCTTCTCCCCATTTCCCACTGAATCCCAATGCAGCATTGCATTGGACACCTTCCCTGCAGACCCAATTTCACCATTTCTCAGACTCATCACCGGAAATGCCTTCCCCGCAGCTTGGATTCCCCCATTTCCCACCGAACCCCTCCCACTCATTTCATCAAACACCTTCCACGCATCATCAATCTCACCATTTTCAGCATAGAAATCGATCAAACCCCTCTGCACGTAGAAATCGGACACCACCTTGAGCTTCACAGCAGTGCCATGAGCCTCCCTTGCCTTCTCCTTCGCCGCGAGGGGGCCCAGCGCCTTGAACACGATCGGGAACGTGAACTTGTCGGGGACCGGGCCGGCCCGGACCATGTCATTGTACAGGAGGACCGCCTGCTCGGGTGCCACGTCGGACAGCCCGCGGGCCATGGAGTTGCAGAGGAAGGGATCGGCGCGGCGGGGGAGGTGGGGGAAGAGGAGGGATGCGTAGGTTATTAGCATATTGGAGGAGGCGCAGAATAGCACGAGGGGGCGGAGAGGGAGGTGGCGGCGAATGAGGAGGGCGTGAAGCTGGCTAACGTGCGTGGGGGAGGCACAGGATTTGAGGAGATGGAGGATCTTCTCGTGGGTGATGGGTTTTGGTGGGGGTTTCGGGGGTTTGGGGCGTTTTCGGGGTGCGTAGGATAAGGCAATGGCGACTCTCGACATGGAGTGAACAAAGGAGAGAGAGGGGTGTATGCCGGGGGGTGGAGTGCGCCTAGGGGCAGGGTACACGAGGGTTTTGGAAGGGGGAGTAGTTTTGCCATGCGCAGGGTGCCCAGAGCACCCATGGCCTCTTTTCCCATTGGTTAGTCATACACTGCGCAGTACCGGTACCACCAGGAAGATGTGGGACCCACATGGTGTGTGGATCAAATCCAACGCGTCCATCATATGCTTCCCCTCAGGTTACATCTGAATCCTAAAAAACCTCTAGATCCAAAACTCTGGTGGACCACACCACGGTAAACAGTGACGATTGAAAACTCATCGTTGAAAACTTCGTAAGTATACAACAGTTTTGTATACAGAAGTTTTGGATCAAGCTTATATTTCTGTTCTCCCATCATACAAGTTTATATACAGGTTTATATGGCTTCATGAACAGGTTATATGATAAATAAATATGACGGCAAGTCTTAAGAAGTTTTCAATGCTAGGATTTCAATCCTAACTATTCCTTGGGATGTGGTCCACCTGAAGTATCACTCTGCCTTCCCTTTGGCTCATGCCATAAAATGATATGTCAAGATGAATGGATGGCGTGGCTAAAACACATATATCATAGTGTATCTTATAGATCCCTTGACTGGACTGTTCATGTTTTACCAGGTCCGTTGTAGGTAGTACCCAATCAGCACCTTAATTTGGTGGCCTCACATGCTTGAATGTAAGACACTTCACCCAACGCCAATAAGCTAATTGAATTTGAATCAATAGATGGTCAACTAAAACCCTACCAGTAGAGGCCTAAACTTTATAAACCTTGAACGCAGCCTGGTCAATTTAGTTGGTCTAATCGATAAACCCTATAACACCAAAACCTAGTAGCTTTGAGCTAACTCGCTTAGTCAACTCATACAACTAGTATACTCAGTTCAAATAACTTAGTCAACTCACCTAGTTAAACCCAGGATAGATAAATACGTCAAATGCAATAGTATATGATCGAGATTTGAGAAAATCAATCGCCTATTCAATCACCCGCAATAGGATTGCTCATCTAAAGATGGGTTGTACTTTGTCTTCTATACGAAACGATTTTTTGTTTAAATACAAAGCATGTCAAACACAAAAGAAATACTCACAATCGGTTGCAAAGAGTAATATGAAAGTATAATTGATTGTATTGGAACCAAGAATAGTCCAATGTAGAAGTATACACTTGGATTATAGCTAAGGATTACAACTAAAGGTTACCACTATTGAGTTACCTACTTGTAGGATGGAGCTAACTGTGATAAAGAAAGATATTTTAATTGGTTTGTTGGATTGGTGTGAGGCAGATTGCTTTGTTAAACTTATTACTATTTATAGATCTCCTTTACAACTTCTCTTCATGTGTTTTTTATTAGTTTAACAGATATGGTGGCTAAATCGTTACTACATTAGTCTTCTAGATCTTTCTATCTTTTTTATGTCCTTCTAAATGTTATTTTTTCGCTTGACCGCTTTTTGTGTCTTGAGCTTTTCGATCATGCCTCATCATCATATGATGTGTATTATTCAGCTCAACAATAGTTGTGCTTCCATAAAGAGTGCTTCAAATATTTATGAAGATCCTTCACAAATTATTTCATCCCGTATAATAATACATGTCCATTTCTAGCTGGCTACTTTGTGAACTGTTGTGAATAAGGTATAATAGATTATCTGGATTTTTTATTCCTTCATATATTATCACACGTTGCATCTGTTGGCCAATTAAATGTCATGCACATACCATGTGGGCTCTACCAGTCTAGAACACTCGTTATCATTACCAACATCATCATATAAACTTTATCTCAATTAATCACGCTCGGTTACATGATTCACGTTCTGTCATTCTTTTTCGAAGAATCAGAATTATATTGGCCGCTACTAAGAAATTTTACAAAAAAGTCTTCTTAATTTAATACCACGTGCTTAGTTAAGGTAGACAAGTTCAGCGATCGAGTTTTTAAAAAACACTTAAAACAAGGGCCAACCCAACTCATGAGCTGACCCAATTAAACTCCACCGTAAGAGTATAGATGGCGAACGGAAAATGTTCACATACAACCTTCTATCTGAAATTCTACATACAAACTCTGTTCACGCCGAACATCAAAGTCATGTGAAAATGTGTGGCACGTGATAACGATCACCTGGTAGTGGCCCGCACACATATAAACGTCGAGTGACACCGTACATTTTGAAAAGATAGCTTTGTATATGCGGATTCTCGACTCATCTATCCAAGTCCCTTTTGAACTTGGTCTTGTTTCATTACAAGTGTCAATGAGTTGGGTTAGAGACGGCTTCTACTATTTAACATAGGTCCGAGCTTTAGAGACCATTATGGCTAAAGTAGCATAGTTCGAGCTTAGCTCCAAGGGTTGGTCCAGTTGGAGTGTGGAGGGTGCGGGATTAAGAGTAGCATGGGTAAATTTTATATATATATATATATATATATATATCAAAATTGCCCTTGCAAACTTAACAAGTCAAGTCGAGTCATTTTACACGGTACAAACCCAACTTGATTGAGCGATGGGCTTGAATTTTAAACTCAAGTAAAGCCATTAGGATTCGTACTCCTAACTCAAACCCAGTATCACGCCTCAAAATTCGAATATAGATTGCGCACCCTCATACCTAAGTTTCGAGTCTAACTTCATTCAATTAAACAATTATTCAGAGGCAAAAGTAATATTCATTTTTTTTTTCTTACATTCAAATTAGGTTCATTCACCATCATTCACACAAATATATTTAAACACCAACATCTGTCCATTATCGACATCCATATACACTCAATTAACATAAATTAAGCGCCATTCATTAAT
Organism: Magnolia sinica; assembly: GCF_029962835.1. Taxonomy (NCBI): domain Eukaryota; kingdom Viridiplantae; phylum Streptophyta; class Magnoliopsida; order Magnoliales; family Magnoliaceae; genus Magnolia; species Magnolia sinica. The sequence continues at coordinate 3,143,170 of NC_080584.1, read as the reverse complement.
CAATACAACTTACCATTAAATACTTAATACAGACTTATAACAAATTAATTAAACAAAACAAATCAAATGCTTAAAATCATACAATGAATATTATCATTCATTATATATGAATCATATTATTATAACAAGTAAAATTCTAATTAGATAACTAGCAACGATTCAAATGTAGTCAATTTCTCTAATGGTAGATACGATCATGTCTCGCATACGTCGTACACCAGTTCAGTCACGACTTATTGCTCCTGTGCCAATTCATCAACTAATTGTTCATCTATACGGTTTTTTCATTTTTAAAAATGTAAGTTAGACAGTCTTAGTAAGAAAACTCATCATTGTTCATACTTATTGAAATTAAAATATAATAGGAACAGAGTATATACAATGATATGGACGCAAAGGATTTATGAATGCATCAGATGTGATTATCGTACATCCGCTTTGGTTGGAGATCGTCAACCCGCATTCACCCATTAAGCAGGCTTCTGCCTTTCAGTAGACTTGAGCATAACCCGCATATGGTAATGCTCCACCATGATCGACATTCCTTCAAAAGAAGGTTCATATGATCGATTATGCATTATGCAAATACAATGAATGATGGATGATGTATGAATGCATCATTTTCATAACTGCCATTGATACTTGTATTGATAAGTGAATTCAATGTATAGTTATTATAATTCATGTAATCTCACACATATTAGTATGTGATTTACCGTTGTATACACAAACAGTAGTTAAAATCAACAACATCATAACAAAACACTCCAATCAATATATCAACTAATCAAATCATCACAAACAAATTATTTTAACTCCAATGAATCATGAGACATGTTAGGTTACTCGCCCGAGTCTAGTAGTGTAGAATTCACAAGGTAATCAAGCTGATTTGAATTTAAAAATCATATTAATTAGATCTACGACATTATTATTTATGTAGTTATATTACACGGTGGAACCCACCTTTATTATATATCTTAGGTGGCCAGACCCCGAATGATCAAATAATTGAAATTCCGTATATAATCCGTTAATTAAATTTAATTATCAAAATTTAGATTTTATTTTTAAGATTTAGAAATTGAATGTCAAATGAATGATCGAGACGGCCCACCGGATGATTAGATCATCCAGATTCTTTAGGTCTTGTCATATTTTGCATATACACATTAGAGGAATGATGTGGATCTAATTATGTATACACCGTTGGCCAATATCGACCTTCCACGCCAAGTGATACAAATGCTCATGCAAAAATACGAGCTTTCCTTATTAAACACATTTAGATTAACTAGTGTGGCCCATTCGGTGGTTAGATTGATATGGAAGTTAGGGCCCTTGTATACTTTGGCCATAGGGATCGCATGATCCATACAGATCTAATCTAATTCAACTAAATGCACACCAATCATTATCTGCGACAAGAAACTTTGCATAGGATTTTAGACTTCCATCGTATTTATATCGTATCTACCCATACATCAATGCAATGAACGTGTGGTCGATCCAAACCGTTCATTTCATATATCGAGTCAAATTACATTAAATGCACAAAAAATAATGAAAGAATGGATAATAAATTTATTGGATCTAAGCTCTCCAAAATCCTCCCTCTCTTCCTGTCATAGTTGTCGTAGGTATCTTTTTATTAACATCTAAGTTAGAGTTTCTCTTACGACACACTCTTTAAAATAAAAGGCTCAAACGAGGGATTGAGAGATACGAGGAAGGTTATAGGTATACAAGGGATAATGATCGATGATAGAGATAAGATAGAAATAAGATATATATAAAATAAGTTAATATATAAATAAGATAGTGGATAAAAATCTCAAATTTAAATTTTCAGCAGCGTTACAAATCCATCATAAGGTAGGCTAGGCCTAAAAGCCAAACGGTTAGCTTGACCCATTGACACCCATAAGTCTACTCCATTCTATTAGCATGAGTCACATCCTTATAATATGTTCGGCTTGGCTCAACTTGAATGAGTTACCCCACGACTTGGTTGAGTCACAATTCGACTAAAGGATTAAATGAGTAACTCCTAGTTGCCTAGTTAAAAATAATTTGTGTATCCTAGCATCAGTTGTCATGCCATGAGTCACACCCTATCAAAAACCCTCACCGTAAAAGGTGGCAATGGGCCAGCTTGGCTCCACCCGATACTTTGGGTTTGTTTGGGTACCACCAAATAAGTTACTTTTTAACTTATGTTAAGTTATTTAATTAATTTTTTTAATACTCAAGTGTTTTATTTTTTATTTTTTATTTTTTTAATACACGCACCACCACACACACTCATGCCGTAGTGGGATTTCACCACCTATGCGTACTCAAACCGTTCACCATGTGTTGAAACTCTTGAAAGTACCACCAGAGCAAGAGCAAGGACCCCTTTTTAATACTCAAGTTACTTTGGTAAACATTTTATAAAAATAACTCATGTGCTTAAAGCTAATTTTCCTCATAAAATATTTTTTTAGTGTTTTAACTTTTCACCTCTCTCACTCTCAATCCATGTCAAGGGAGACTCCATATGATGGATTGCTCACATTGAAGGTGGCCCCCACACATAATGGCTCTCACATGATGAATCGCCCATATTAATGAGGTCCACATAATGGATGGTCTAAATCAAAGGTGGACACTTGTGATAAATAGCCTGCATCTAAAATAGGAGGGCATGATGGATGACCCACTTTAAATGTGGGGCCCACACAATGTACAGTCCACCTCAAAGGTGAGCTTCCCATGGTGGATAATGGACATTGAAGCTGGCCTCACATGATGGATGACCCACATTGAGATGGCCTCACATGATGGACGGTTCACATTAAAAGTCAACTCCTAACGATGAATGACCCACATGAAAGGCAAGCCTTGCATGCTAGTCAACCCACACTCCCACATCAAAGGTGAGCTTCACATGATGGGCAATTAATAATGGTGGGTCCCATATGATGGATGATCCACATGAGAGGTCGGCCTTATGATGAGTGGCCCATATCCAAGGTGGGCCTCGCACAATGGACAACCCGCATCAGAGGTGGGGCCCATATAATGGGTGATCCACATCAAAGGTGGGCTTCACATGATGGGCAATGAATATTAAAGGTGGCCCCACATGATGGATAATAACATTGATGGCGGGACCCAAACATTGGTGAGCCCTATATAATGAAATGATGCACATTAAAAGTTAGCGCCTAATAATGAATGACCAACATCCAAGGTGGGCCCCGCATAATGGATAACCCATATCAAAGGTAGTGCTCAGAAGATAAACAATCTACACCAAAGATTAGCCCCACATGATGGACGATGAATGTAAAGGCAACCAAACATACTCAAAGGATAAATACTTATAATATTAGAAGCCTAGTATGCTTTCTCACCTTTTGAACGATAAGTATATTTCCCTAATAAGCTTTTAGAAACTACTTAGTGCCATAAGTAACTTATGGTTGGAACACCCCATTGTGGGCCTAGCATAATAGACTTGGGCCCACATAAGATATATATATTTTTACGGTCGAGCAAGAACGAAGAAAGAATGTTTTTAATCCATCAATAGATGAGGTGGGCCACACATGCAGAAAGAAACAACCATTTAGAAAATGAAACCCGGCAGTCCACGTGTGGGATGAATGTCTCGCCTAACCGTTGGTTGCGATAGAACAAGTGCTCATCAAGTCGGGCTAAAATGACCAAACCAGACCTGGTCATGACCGGCGACTTATCTGGTTGACTCAAAACATTTTTGAGACTCGATACCATTCAGCACAACGAGTCACCCTCGACTCACTTGAGACCAAACAAGTGAGTCAGAGTCACGAAGTCCTTTAATCATGAGCCGGACGCGGTTTGGCTGATGTCGTGCAACTGGCCGGTGGCCAGTGGTCGGTGCTCTGTGGGCCCCACTATGAAGTATATGTTTTATCTATGCCGTTCATCCATTTTTAAAGATTATTTTATTTCTTGATACAAAAAATGAGAGGGATATAAATCTCATGTGGACCACAGAACAGGAAAACAGTAGTGATTGGATATCCACTATTAAAATCCTCCTAAGGCCCACTGTACTGTTTATTTGACATCCAATCTGTTGATTAGGTCATAAAGACTTAGATTAAGGGAAAAAATATAGATCAGCTTGATCCAAAACCTTTATGGGCCCCAAGAAGTTTTTAATGGTGGACACTCAATCAAAACTGTTTCCTGTAATGTGGTCCACTTGAGATTGGCACATATCTTATTTTTGGGCTCATACCATAAAATGATCTATAAAAATAGATGGACGGCATGGATGAAAAATTACATCATGGTGGGGCCCACATAACACCGACCACAACCAATCCGCTCTCTCACTAGCCCGGCGCATAAGATGATCTAGCCGTACATGTCAGGCCCAAGCCCGGCCCACAGGCAAGGCGGATAGATCCAAGCCGGTCGAAAGCCGGATCGGGCCCACCGGCCGCTTCTTCTTCTAAGGCGCAAATCCCGAGCTGTTTCCAAAGGCGGAACAATACGCACCCCGCGCTCTGTAAACCTCGCCGACCCTCGCCTCTTCCTTGCGCCGGCGAGCGTCGCAGCGATCGAAATCCCACTCAACAGTAAGGAAGAAATCTTCTCTCTTTCTTTCTCTCTCTCGGGTTTTCATTTTCTCGCTCGATATCTCCTCAAATTCTCGTTTTCTTCATCTTCTCATCTTCTGTCCATCTCTCTCTGGAAACCCTCCTTTTTTCTATCAGATCGTGAATTAGGGTTTCAAACGAATTAGAATTTCAAAAAGATGCGAATTTCCGCATTGTATTAATCTCAGATCATCAATTAGGGTTTTCATTTTTCTTTCTGTGAATTTCAACTACTTAGAACTAGAAAAGTTGCGAATTTCTGGTCCACCATACACATCGCTGGCATTCACGTCAATCCAGACCGTCCGAGTGGTGGGCCTCTCTTTGGATGGAGCTTAGCCGGAAAAACAGTGCCGACCGGATCATGCCATTCGTCTGATTTTGGCTGTTGAATTTGGACCGCTGGTCACTTTTCTTTTAAAGAATGTGATGGATACCAATTGCAGACGATTAGAAATATCTGATTGGCGCGACTTCTGCATAATGCTCCATCCACAACGGGCCGTACTATCTAGAAGGTCTGGATCGGTTTCTGCATGGCTCGCATTGTGGATGGAGCATATATCACTGAATCTGGACCATCCAATTTAACAATCCCAGCCATCTGATTTTGCCCATTGACTTTGGACCTCTGCATGAATTTGATTTTGTCGGCCATATTACACAGCACTGACCCAATTTGGATGGTCTGCGGATGCATGCCATGTTTACTGTGGCAAACATACAACATAGCCAGCCACTTTTTTGTCATGTGAATTTCCTTCCATTTATTTTTCAATCCAATACCTTCTTTTGCTACAAAAACCCACAATCGCAGGCGGTCCGAACAAACCAAACTATCCAAATATCGTTTTTCCCCAAGCAATGCCAGAGGGAAATAATTCTTGTGTTTTCGTTATCAACATGTTCATAATAGGAAGAACTAGGATCGAAACTTAGTTTCAGTTTAGTGTATCAGTCACCACTTAAACTCGAGTCATATGGTTTCCATATCGCCCTTTATCGGCCGGAAAACTTGGGTCATATGGCTTCTGCATCGTCCTGCATCGGTCCTTTTTTCAGCGGATACAGGGTGATTTAGCTGTACTGTTTATGGATGCAGCTGCCATGTATTGGGCAGTAGTACCATTTTTGGATGATGCTTTAAACTTTGGAGGAGAGTTCTTGTGTGTGCATTCATGTGGGTTTTGTGTAAAATGATTTGTGTTCATGCAGGTTATATAAGGTTATTCTGTTGGGGAGAGTGGTAGAAATGGGTTTGAAGCTGCAAGCTTTAAAGAATCTCGATGCATTTCCACGTGCAGAAGAGCATTTGTTGCAGAAGACACAGTCAGGAGCAGTTGGTGCGTAACGTTTTCCTTTGTTCATTATACACAGGCTTTGAAATTTAATAATGTAGAAAATATAGGTTGAGTGGAAGGAAGTCCTTTGCACATTTGTGAGTATGGATCTGATTCGGCTAAGATCTGCATTTAAACTAGCACTGTCAATGGGCTGGGCAGGGGCCGCACAACATTAAAATTTTTTGAATAGGGCTGACTTAATAGGACCCGCCCAGACGGTTCAAAATCTGGGCCAAAGCCAACCCCAGGCTTAGCCATTGACATTCCTAATTTAAATGAAATTCTGGATCATTTGGAAACCCTAAAATCTCAATTTCGGCTCTCACCTTCTTATTTCAAGTGATGAGTAGTCATGTCTCTATTACAATAACAGCTTTACAAATTTGAAGAGTGCCCTGTATAGCTTATAAGTGTTGACATAAGAGGGAACTTACAATATTCAGCCAAGTTGAGAGGTTTTCTTGCTCAGCCAGTTACTCATCTTTTGGTGATCCAGACTGTTCATTTGATGGGCTCAATGGGCTATGCTCCTTAAACCTTCCTTGTCACTCCATTTTGTCTGATGGGTTGCTCTTTTTCTTGGTACCTGCGGCCCATGTCTAAGGGCAAAGTAGGGGTTATAATTTCTGATGGCACATTTATATGCCTAACCACATGCATGTTTGCAACTGGAACACAAGTCTTTTGTTTGCATTTCAAATTTCAATAGATACTACCATTTCTCAAGTAGTTTCAATTTATTTGCATTTGATGCCCAAAAGCATTAATTGATGCTCCTGCAAAGTGAAAACTATTCACATACAATGGTAACAATACCCAGCACATGCGTTGTTCTATACATGCCAAACTCAATTCTTCTTAAATTACTTAAAAGCATGAAATGTTTAATATGATGTCTGATCATTTTAGCAGTATGGCTTGAGCTAATTCCTTTCTCCCCTTTTCTCTCCTTTTGTTTTGCTACCATTGTAGTCTCTGTCATCGGTCTAGTCATAATGGCCACATTGTTCCTACATGAGCTGAAGTATTTTCTTACAATCGACACTGTACATCAGGTCAGTATCTAACTTAATCATCTTCCTTCACACTTTGAAATTCGCTATGCTCCCTCTCCATTAATCTGTGTTAAAATTCTCTTTACAGTTTCTTTCGGCACACCCCCCACCCCCACAAACGTGCCTCTCTCTCTCTCTCTCTCACACACACACACACACACACACACACACACACACACAGACTGAATGGACTTACATGGTATTGACTAGGAAGCAAGTCTGCTCATTTGAGTTCTCTGACTATGGCTTGCTTATGTTATGGACAGATGTCAGTAGATCTGAAGCGGGGAGAAACACTTCCAATTCATATAAATATGACATTTCCTTCTCTTCCCTGTGATGGTTAGCTCTTCTTCTTCTTCTTCTTCTTTTTTTTTTTGGGAAAGGCGTGACGGTTAGATTTTTATGATGTCGACTGGTTTAATTGAACTTTGGACAGTGATTTCTCTAAGATACTCTACCATTTATGTAACTGTCCGACCTTTCATCGTATGAAATTAAATTTCAGATATATCTGCATGCATGTTTTGCAGTTGTAAGTGTGGATGCCATTGATATGTCAGGCAAACATGAGGTGGACCTGGATACCAACATTTGGAAAGTAAGAACAATTACTTATTCCTTGTTTTAGAGCTCAGTTTTCATTGATTTTAGAAATAAACATATTCTTCCATTTTATGTTCTTCCAGTCTTGTGGAATTAAGATATTTGTTTTCTCCATTTGGAATATTAAATTGGTATCGAATTTGGGTTTTTGAGATTTTTTGCATGCAAACTTTTGTATTTGTGAATGATGAAAAGTGGCGTTGGGTACTATAGCCAAAGTTACTTCTAGTAAGCTTGGCCAGCCTGTTTTTCAACTTTAATTTGAGCTGTAAAATTGTGAGCTTGCTAGCATGAAATTAGACATTGGGTTAAGCAATGCTGTTCCAAACTTTTGGAATGTTCAGAAGATTAAAAATATGAATTATGATAAGAATGAAAAAAATTGCAAATATATCAATAACCAGACCAAAAGAGAAAAGGGATATAAAATTGATAAGATAATATTTCTTTCCCAAGTGCAAAAAAAGTGCTCTCTGATATGGTGATGATCCATTTGCTTATATACAAGAGTTTGCCACGTTATAGATCCATGGTGTCTGGTGATTGTTTGTTCTCTCTACGACATACTAATGACATAAATTTGATTATAGCTGTTGTCTGTAACCCTTCACTTGTTTTCTGCTGGTTCCATCCTTTTATCTTTTTCAATAAGATTCTGCATGTATTCCCTTTTTACATGGAGTTAGAAATGTTTGGACTGAGACTTATTGTGGTTATCATTGTATTTCTCTCTCTCTTTCTGTCTTTTTTCGGTGGTTAAGTTTGGTCAAACCACGGACCTGAACATTGCTGTACGCCTGTACCTGGGTTATTACCACCATTATATGATGGTGAACCCTGGATATCATGATATTTCTCTGTGATCGTCAATTATCTTTGCCAGCTACAGGATGAACAAGCTTTCAAGCAACTTAAAAGAAACTAAATTGTCATAGAAGTTGAATTATTCAGGTATACCTGTATGAGTTTGAGAAGAAATAGATGTGGGAGTTTGGATTCTACCTGTGTTTGCAAATAGAATCCTGTTGGAATGGCAGTCCTTAGATTGTGTTATGTTTCTCTACAAAATTTAGAAACAAATCACTGAAAAAATAGGGCTTCTCAGTTTATATAATTAGCAAGTTGCTTTTATGCTCTATATCTGCTGTTATCAATAGTCTTCAAGAAGGGGAAACAATCTGCCATTAATTACCAACAATTGGTTCACAGATTTGCAGCAGAGATTATAATAAAATGAGCTTAAGATAATGAAACACTGCACGTATTTTTTCCCCTCTTTTGACCGGAACTGCATGCCTACATTTGTTGTGCTATTCTCATGGCCACACATCTAGGAAACATCTTTTGAACTGTATGCACCACAGCCTTCTTTTCTTCATTCTGTTAATTGCCTGTGATCTTCAGCACAGCTTCACTTGAACATTCTTCTCGATCTGCTTGCCTGTGATTGTCATTGCAGTTTGCTTCTAAGTTGTATTCCTTGTGCTAATTTCCTGTGATCTTCACTGCAGTTTCATTCATGTATTCATATTTAATCTCATAATTGCCTGTGGTATTCACATCAGTTTCACTTGAGTACTCTTAATTCTTATCCATTAAAAATAAAATAAAATCTTACTCTTGTTCTTATTATATTTTCCACTTGGTTTAGTACTCATTTGTATGAACCTGAGATGGTATCAAGTGTCACTGATAATCATTTAAACTTCAATCTTTGGGCAATCTGCTAATTGCCTGTGATCTCATCTGCAGCTTCGCTTGAATAAAGATGGCTACATCATTGGCACTGAATACATATCTGATCTTGTTGAAAAGGAGCACACCCACAAGGATGGTAATGTTCTTTCCATGTTTGACTTTAATCATCCGGTTATAAATGTTTAGTGTAGGATTCTAGCTCATCTTATGCTGGTGATTGAGTTTCTCACCTTGTAAACTACAAGCTCTAGCACACATTAATTACGATGCCTCTGCCAGAGGTATCTCTTTGCATGAAATATTGTACGAAGAAACATGTGCAAGAGGATATTAAAGAGACTGTTCTCCAGCAATTTATGAGGAACATTTTATGTTCAGTTGAGCCATTTGTTCATGCCAATAAACTGTTCATGTGGAATGCATGATCCATTGTTGTCATGTGCAATCACATATGCGGATATGTGATCGCATATGGCATTCTTTTCAGAAGGATCACATATGCCATCAATCCAGGATAGTATGCGATTGCATACTTTTTTTGGGATAAGTATGCGATCGCATGTTGTTTTGTTAAATTTTATGTAAATATAATATAAATAATTAAATATATAACTTAATTTATAGATGGTCTAATATTTCAAACACTCAAACTATTATGAAATAAGTAAAAAAAAACCTAATCCAATCACTTGTATTAATTAGGATTAGTTTTTTCAATTTTTTAAGGGTTTTTTTTTTTTTTTTTTACATTTTTTAATTTTTCAAAAGAAGAAGAGCAACATGCTATCACATATGCGAGTATGCAATCTCATATATGAACCGCATTTGCTGGTCGCATATGCAAGTATGTGATCGCATATATGAACAGCATTTGCTGGTCGCATATGCGTTTTGACAACAATGGATGCACCTTCTTGTGACCCAAATGTTCATAGGGCACATCATGAATGGGAAATGCCCCTGAAAACTCTCCGATCAGATGATCATAGCTGTCTGATACTTTCCCCATTGTCTATGGAAAAAATTCTCCATTTGCAACCCATCAATCTGCTGGCTTGGATCATCTGACAGCGAGGTGGTGGGGCATGGTACAACAAGTGATGAGAATCTGAGGCCTACTATGAATGTCTCAGATTTCCAAAGGTGAGCACCACCTGCTACCAATATGGCCTGTATCACCCCATTCACCAATGATACAGCCTGTATTGCTCCTTTATTGGGCTGTTTCAAGTCGATCTGGGTCGATACAGCTGTATCATTCTTGGACGATAGTAGGAACGTACCGGTTTCAGATGATACTTTGACCTTGTTTTCTACTGATTTTTCCTTGTTTCTTAAAAAAAGAAGAAGATATTTCTGTTATATTTCTGCCCTTGGTTAGTGTTTTGTTTTTCAGAGTCTTTTCTTTAAATATGTTATCACAAGTAATTTGATCAGGCGAAGGTAAAGATCACCATGAAGATTCCACCCATAAAATCCTTGGACATGGTTTTAATGAAGAAACTGAAAAAGTGATCAAGAATGTGAAGCAAGCCTTGGCAAATGGCGAAGGATGCCGGGTAGGTCGTAACCGGCTGTTTTATTTGCTTCTTTGCTGTCAATTGGATTTCTCAGACTACGACATGTCTGCTCTAAGTGCATTATTTTTTCTGTACAGGTTTATGGGGTTTTAGATGTGCAAAGGGTTGCTGGAAACTTCCATATTTCAGTTCATGGTTTAAACATCTATGTTGCACAACAGGTAAGCTTTTTCTGAAACCTTTGCTCTCTGCAGGAATATTCTTTCATGCAATTTCTAGAAATGATATGAAGCAGATTAAGCTGATAGCCTCTGATCTGGTGGGGTAATTTGTAATTTCTGGAAGAATGCGAAGGGGAAAACTCTATTCCATGGATTTCCTTGAAATACTCACTATGGATTGGTTCATTTGAGTGTCTACTCAAATGATCGATGTACCATGGACACCTCATTATTCGAAAATTGTGCTCGGACATATTGGACACAAGTGCAAACATGCAAATTCATACAAAGTCGCGCCAATAAATGGCTTGTTCCACATATGCAACAGAAGCCACCTTGTGTATGTGTTGGTATGCTAAAGTCACCACCTTCCTGAGTCTATTGTATGGAAGTGGAGAGCTAAAGAAAGCAAGCTCTTGGATCTCTAAGAGATGGCTAGACTAAATTAAAAAAAGAAAAAGAAATGAAAAAGACGGCTGGACTATGCCTGGTTTGAGTCCCAAAGGAGCTTCTTGATTGAATAAGAACAAACTTCTGTTGCTTTGCAACCTTACATGCACGCTCCCCATGCTTCTTTTGTAAAGATGAGCTGCTGACATTTATCTTTTCATGGTTCCCTGCTTGTCTTTAGTAATACTACAATATCTCAATACCTTTCCAGGTATCTAGATACATATTCATGTATGATGACCTTGATTCCTATCATCATCATCATCATAGCCATTGTTTTAAATATCGACGATATCAGCCGATATATCCCACAATATATCTTGTATCCCACTTGTTGGATACAAAACACACTAGTAGTGCCGATATATCTCACATGTTCGAGCCGGTGAGCATTTTCAATTTCTGATCCCTTTTTTGTTTGTTTGTTGAAATTATGTTAAATCAGTGTCAAATGGTTACAAATCCATTGGTTCTTTATGTTTTGCATGAAAAATCATGGAGTTGGAGTTTTGATCTCGATATCCATTGGTTCTTTATTTTCTCCATTTTTTTTTCCAAAAGTTTCCATCAACCAGCTGTCAATTGACACTAATTTTGAATTATTTAGGACTATTTGATGAAATGATCATCACATACACTCTAATTTCAAAATTTGAGTGTAGGTGGTTCGATTTGGGAAAAATTGGGGAAAATTCGAAATTTCCCCAATGTCTCTCAAATTGTTTGCAATGTTGCATTCCAAACATGAAATCAAGCATGTATAAGGGCTGATCTATTGATTTGTTAAATCCTTGCCAATTTTTGAAAAATAAAAATAATTTTTAATTAAAAATTAATAAAAATTATTAAAATATTAATTTTTTCTTCAAAATTCCCTTCAACCAGCTGTCAATTGAGACTAATTTTGAAGTATTTAGGAGTGGTTGATGAAATGATCATCACATATACTCTAAATATTATGTATTCAATTTGAATATAGTTGCATTAGTTTAGTTAGACAACACATAGCTTAGGACCCTATACAAAGGAAACCTATTATTTGCACTTATTTTTCGAGATGTTATGATTTAAAAGTGTGTGTTGAGGCCTTTTTTAACAATCCGTAAAGTGTCATTGAAAAATTAAACCATTTCCCCAACGTTTCCCAAAAAGGGTGACACATTACTCGATACAAACAATAAATCCCGCGCGATAAATAAGACCTATCTGTATCCCAAGGATGTGATACTTAATGCGATACCGATATTTCGAACACTGATCATAGCCTTGTCCTAGCTATTGGGGCGAGTTTTCACGATTTGCTTGGAAAAATTATGCAGAAAATTGAAGAACATGTATTTAATTTAATGAATCTGAAAATACTTACCATTACCAATCTAGAACTTCAATATTCATCTCCTGCTTGTTAGATGAGCTGGTGGAGACAGTGTGGTGTGATCCAGGGTTCAATCTCTAATAGTGTACCTTTCCAAAAAACTTCAATATTCTCCACTAGGAGTACTCATATATGGTATGTCAATGTCATCATGTTGACACTGACTAAGCTCCAACAACACTATTACATGCCTTGTTTTTGTTAATTTTAATTCGATAGTTGCCTTCGTACTGATATAGTTGATTAAGTACGTCTCTTTTCTTCTTCTACATTATTACAATACTCAAATTAGATTTTGTTCTTGTCTTTTTGGGCCTCTTTTGTTTTTATTCCTTTCAACAATAACTTTATTGTTGGGATAAGGCTTAGAGGATGATGAATAAAATCTTTATTGTTTTCCCAATTTATTTATTAATTATTATTATTATTATTTTTTTGTCATAGTGTGTTTTTTGTTTTTTGTTTTTGTTTTTGATGCATGATTCCTATAAACGTAAATCTAACCAGAGTGCAGCATACCAATTGAGCATGTTGTGCTGCATTCAAATTGGACAAGTGGCAAAGGTGGTCTAATATCTAGACTGCTGATTGGGTGGTCCCAGTGTGGATGGAGCACTTCTTGTATAGTGCACATACTAATATCTAGACGGCTGATTGCATGATCCTACCCATACTATTTGTGGGCCTTTTCCTGTTCAAAGCTCAGATCATTGCCAATATTCTTTTATATTTTCCATTCTTATGTCCCTGACTGGACGGTTAAGATCATCTGATCATTGAGATCTTTTTACTACGAACCATCTCATCAGCAGCAAAGGTGGTAAAGGCCGTTAGGGTAAATCAAACCGGAGTGCAGCGTGCCAATTGAGTATGGTATGATGCATTCAAATTGGACAAGCAGCAATGGAGGTCTAGCATCTGGACTTCTGATTGGGTGTTCCTGCTGTGGATGGAGCACTTTTTGTGAAGTGCCGGATGTTGTGATCCTACCTATCTTGTCTTTGGACCTTTTGCCTCTTCAATGGTCTGATCATTGCCAATATTCTTTTATATTGTCCATTTATATGTTACCGGTCGGACAGTTTAAAGATCATCTGATCAGTGAGACCTTTCTATTATGAACCATCTTGTCACCGGCAAAGGCGGTTAGAGCAAATGTAACCGGAATGCAGCATACCAATTGAGTGTGGTGCCTGCATTCAAACAAGACAAGTTGCAAAGGCAGTCTAATGTCCGGACTACTGATTGGGTGGTCCGGCTGTGGATTGCATGATCCTATCTGTCCTACCGGTGAACCTTTTCCTGTTCAATGCTTTGATCATTGCCAATATTCTTTTTTATTGTCCATTTGAATGTCACTGATTGGACAGTTAAGATAATCTGATCAGTGAGATCTTGCTACTATGAACCATCTGCGGTGAGACCAAATCTGAACTCTTTGTCAGTTGCCACGTGACCAAGTTGATGCAATGCACTGCATAAGAAATTGGTGGGCTGCACTTGGGTAAGATTATAAACACAAGAAAAGGTCTAGTTTCTTCCCCAATGCTTGCGCTGCTGCTTGTCTCTTAGTTTCCTTTAGTAAATATGGTTATCTTCCGGAAAAAAAAAAAAAAAAAAAAAACATGGTAGAGTCTGGTGACACGTTTCCAAAAAAACAAAAAAAGAAAGTAGTCTAGAAACACTGATCTGGTGGGTGAGCATCTGTAGTTCTCTTTTCTTTTTGAAGTGTGCAGTTACCTACTCATTTTATCCTCTTGTGCAGATCTTTGAGGGATCAATTCATGTGAATGTGAGTCACGTGATTCATGATTTATCGTTTGGCCCAAAGTACCCTGGAATTCATAATCCACTTGATGACACTGTACGAATTCTGCACGATACAAGTGGAACATTTAAATACTATATCAAGGTGAGTGGCACGTTTTATTTTTATTTTTATTTTTGGCCTCCTGTAGATGCAATAAGACATTCTCTGCAGTTTTTGTTTACTGTTCGCCATAATGTAAATGAATACTTTAATTTCACAATAAATGACCCATGCTCATAATTGCTTTTTCAAAAAACGAGAGAGATGAACAAGGTGTTCCACTCGAAACCATGAAGAGATCCCTCGACTATAATTTATATAGAGTTTTTTGAATTACAACTACAATACAATTTACTAACTGTACACAGCTAACAGAGGAGACCCATTCATGTTTTACAAACTCAATATGTCATGGACAGCTTGTGCAGTTCTAGTAACCGCAAGAAGCGTGACCTAGGCAAGCCACATGCAACTCCATAAAGCATAACAAACTCATCCTCAATCCTCAATCCTCAATCCTCATCCTTTGTGGTTGCAGTTCGAGATCCATTCTCATCACTCCTTACTATAGGAAAGCTTGAGATTGGCATGGACCACAGTTAGAATGTTTGAGAACCATCCTTATCACTCTTCCTCAACCTGGACGGTGGATGAGAGGACACTCCTAGCTTAGACCGAGGAGCAAAAAAAGAACCATAGAGTAATGGTTTGGTGAAGATGTCGCCCGGCTGGTCTGATGAAGAGATAATGAGTAACCAAAGTGCCTACTGCAACTTTTTCACGGATGAAATGATAATCTCAGTGTGTTTGGTTCGTGCATGAAAAACAGGATTACAAACATATATAAAGCACTAAGTTTGTCACAAAGAAGAGTAGGCGGAGCAAATAGAGAAATGCAATGTCTCGAAGTAAGAAAGTGATCTAGTTCAACAACTCAGCATTTGTAGCTGCTATAGAATGATATTTCAACTTTTGCACTGTTGCAGGCCACAACAGACTGTTTCTTTGCAGACTAAGAAATACAATTGGAGGCCAGAAAAACACGGCAACCCGAAGTGGAGCGTCTAGTAGTTGGGCAGTCAATCCAATGAACATCAGAAAACCCATAGGGATTTAATGTACCATGAGTAAGAAAGTGAACGCCAAAATCTATTGTACCCTTAGGCCTTAACACACCTCAAAATACACTCAATAGTAATTGGCAATTATAGGAGACTCTGTGGCTTGACAAACCTTATTAACTACAATTCGAGGTCAGGTGAAGTCAAAAGTACTGTAGTGCACCAACAATACTGCGATAGGTTGAGGCATCAACTAAATGATCAGTAGAAGGCGAGGTAGAATCTTTCATAGCAATTGGAGTACTAATAGCTGAGCACTCCACCATAGTTGCATGATCTAAGATATCTGTTTCATATTACTCTTGAGAAAGAAAGAGACCACCATAGAAATAATGCAAATTGCCCAAATCTTTTAATAACACTTCATTACTTCCAGTAATGAAAATGTTGTTCACATGAACAAGTAAAATTATGAAATCAGCCTCACCATGTAAGACAAATGTAGAGGAATCAACCCCACTGCAGTAGAATACAAGATTTAACAATACATAGAGAAACGATCAAACCTAGCCAGTAGAGTGCTTTTTTCAACAGATACACATGATTTAGATAGTCTGGGTGAGCAAAATCAGGTGTGATGCAGGACATGAATTTAAATATGATATGCAAGATTTCAGGCTTAGATCATACCAGTTCAGAAACAATCATACAAATTCCACATCCCACATGAAAATCCAAACAGTCAATTAAAGGGGAATCTATGCAGGTCCAGGCCTACACACGTTAGGCTGGATCAATGAAGATTATGAACCAAACAATACTCAAAGGGAAATAGAAATCAATCACACATGCATAAGAATCAGTCCCTAATCCGAGGGATTAAGAAATTCCAATTCGGGGAACCCTAGAGTAAGAAAATTGGCAAAATAACTTAGGGAAAACGTAATCTAGGGCTAGGATTTACGAAAAACAGCTATGAGAGGATAAAAGATGATAAAAACCTGAGCCAAAAGACAATCCCGCGTGTGGACAGCGGGCCTGGGGCGCTCGCACGTGCGCAGGTACCCGGCCGCACGTGCGAGGGGGCGTCGACTGCGGAAAAGCTCGCCTTGGCCCTGGTCGGCTAGGGTTGTGCTCCAAAACCCCGAAGTTTCGGGTCGATCCGAGCTACGGCTTATGCGTGGTGTTCCGCCGAAGTTTCAGCCCGCCTGCGGGCCGAAATCTGGAAACATGCTATAATGGAGAAAACTGATGCAACAAAGGACGAATTCGAAGCACGGATGGTGGTGGAAGATGAAAAAAAAGGAGATGATGGAAGATGGGGGTAAATCGAAATCGATGTGGCTTCGCACCACGGTAGTTAGCCCTTTGAAAAGGGAGGGCTTCGCGCCCACTTTTGAATTCTTTCACAACTCACGAAGAGAGTAGAAAAATAAAGCAGGAATTTTTTTATTAAACTTGAATGAATCAAAAGAACTACAAGGAGTGCATATTTATAGGGAAAATCCTATACCCTCAAAACTCGCACCATGTGCGCAACCTATTATTACCTGGCGATGAAGTAAACTAAATTAAAAATCAAACAAAGAAATCTAAAGTGTTCATGATGTTCTAAATAATAATAATAAGCAAAATCTAAAATATGAAATCAATCCAACGAGTGGGCCACGATCATGAGATCCCATGATGGGCTTTTCTTGACTATTTAGCCCACTTTTCTGAACCAAAACTTGTTTTCTAGCTAGGAGGCCCTTCCTGGACGTCATCATCGAGCCAGATCGATGGTGGGGTCCTCCTTCTGCGTACGTACGTGCGTAGGGGTGGTGGTGGTGTGCGGGTGTGCGTGTGCACGATGTCCTCATCAAGGTGGTTGCTCCATACAGACAATCTCTTTCAAGTACCCATGGAGGAAGGTGTTCTCGACATCTAGTTGATGAATACTTCATTTTAAGACAACAACGAGAGAGAAATAAACGAATTGTAGCAGGCCTAATAACAAGGTTAAACCTTTCATCAAAGTCAATACTTGGTTCCTGTGTGAAACGTTTAGCCACCAACCGAGCTTTAAATCTTTTATTGGAGCCATCCAGTTTAAGGTTAGTTTTGTAGACCCAATGCAAAGCAACAACAGTCATGTTAGAAACATGACGGACAAGAATCTAGGTGCCATTTGGGCGAAGAGCCTGCATTTCTTCTTTCATGTTCGCTACCTGATGAGGACTCTTAAATACATACTTACGAGATTTTGGTTCAACAATATCTAGTATTGTAGAATGAATTAGAAGTTTAGAACAAGTTTGTTTTGACATAATGGATCTGTTCTTAGCTTTCGCTGAATAAGCACATACGTGTTGGTGTTGTCCTGAGTAGAAGTAGGGCATGGTGATGGAGGAACCATGTTGGTAATAGGGATATCCATATTGAGAGAACCTGACAACCCATTAGGGGCATAGATCTCAATGGTTGCACTTTTGATAATGGATCAAAGTCAGCTGCAATACTTGACTAATTAACACCGTCATATGCAACACAAATAATTGACCAATCAAGGGCACATGATGGCTGATCAGGCCTTGGACTTGGGTTTGTTGGGTTTAGTGTCACAACACAATGGACATGCAAGAAGCACGATAAACGATGTAGATACGTCAGGAACACCACTAATCGGGATGGCTATGCTACTAGTAGGGTGTGTTGGGACTGAAATTTTTAGCCATTCATCTAGCTTTGTAAAAGAGGTCATCTCCCACTAAACTTGTTCAGGAGCATAAAGGTTAGCAATTGTAATATAAGGCAAAAGGCTTTCATCAACTACAACATGTTGTGAAATATAAGCGTAAGGATTTTAATCTGCAGTTCTTATTTTCCTAATAGTCTGTGTAGCCTCCTCGGTGGCGCAGGCTATCTGCCCTGTATCTTTCTTTCCTTTTAATACATTATGTGACTTTTCGAAAAAAAAAAAACATGTCGTGAAATATAGACCCTGTTGGTGGGAGGATGCAGACAACGATAGCCCTTGTAAAGAGAACTGTATCCAATGAACACACGTGGATATGACTGACGTCCCAATTTATTAGATGAATGATCTGTGAGATAAGGGAAGCATCTACACCCAAAAACTCTCAATCTTGAATAATTTGGGTGTGGGTCATAAAGGCAAAAATATGGAGTCTCCATATTAAGCACTGAAGAGGGAAGTCGATTTATTTAGATAATCTACGGTGGTAAATGCATCAAGACATAATTCTTGAGGTAAATTGCATGAAGAAGCTCAGTCAATCCAGTTTCAACGATGTGCCTATGGTTTCTTTCGAGTCATGTTAGAAACATGACGGACAAGAATCTAGGTGCCATTTGGGCGAAGAGCCTGCATTTCTTCTTTCATGTTAAACAGGATTACAAACATATATAAAGCACTAAGTTTGTCACAAAGAAGAGTAGGCGGAGCAAATAGAGAAATGCAATGTCTCGAAGTAAGAAAGTGATCTAGTTCAACAACTCAGCATTTGTAGCTGCTATAGAATGATATTTCAACTTTTGCACTGTTGCAGGCCACAACAGACTGTTTCTTTGCAGACTAAGAAATACAATTGGAGGCCAGAAAAACACGGCAACCCGAAGTGGAGCGTCTAGTAGTTGGGCAGTCAATCCAATGAACATCAGAAAACCCATAGGGATTTAATGTACCATGAGTAAGAAAGTGAACGCCAAAATCTATTGTACCCTTAGGCCTTAACACACCTCAAAATACACTCAATAGTAATTGGCAATTATAGGAGACTCTGTGGCTTGACAAACCTTATTAACTACAATTCGAGGTCAGGTGAAGTCAAAAGTACTGTAGTGCACCAACAATACTGCGATAGGTTGAGGCATCAACTAAATGATCAGTAGAAGGCGAGGTAGAATCTTTCATAGCAATTGGAGTACTAATAGCTGAGCACTCCACCATAGTTGCATGATCTAAGATATCTGTTTCATATTACTCTTGAGAAAGAAAGAGACCACCATAGAAATAATGCAAATTGCCCAAATCTTTTAATAACACTTCATTACTTCCAGTAATGAAAATGTTGTTCACATGAACAAGTAAAATTATGAAATCAGCCTCACCATGTAAGACAAATGTAGAGGAATCAACCCCACTGCAGTAGAATACAAGATTTAACAATACATAGAGAAACGATCAAACCTAGCCAGTAGAGTGCTTTTTTCAACAGATACACATGATTTAGATAGTCTGGGTGAGCAAAATCAGGTGTGATGCGGGACATGAATTTAAATATGATATGCAAGATTTCAGGCTTAGATCATACCAGTTCAGAAACAATCATACAAATTCCACATCCCACATGAAAATCCAAACAGTCAATTAAAGGGGAATCTATGCAGGTCCAGGCCTACACACGTTAGGCTGGATCAATGAAGATTATGAACCAAACAATACTCAAAGGGAAATAGAAATCAATCACACATGCATAAGAATCAGTCCCTAATCCGAGGGATTAAGAAATTCCAATTCGGGGAACCCTAGAGTAAGAAAATTGGCAAAATAACTTAGGGAAAACGTAATCTAGGGCTAGGATTTACGAAAAACAGCTATGAGAGGATAAAAGATGATAAAAACCTGAGCCAAAAGACAATCCCGCGTGTGGACAGCGGGCCTGGGGGGCTCGCACGTGCGCAGGTACCCGGCCGCACGTGCGAGGGGGCGTCGACTGCGGAAAAGCTCGCCTTGGCCCTGGTCGGCCAGGGTTGTGCTCCAAAACCCCGAAGTTTCGGGTCGATCCGAGCTACGGCTTATGCGTGGTGTTCCGCCGAAGTTTCAGCCCGCCTGCGGGCCGAAATCTGGAAACATGCTATAATGGAGAAAACTGATGCAACAAAGGACGAATTCGAAGCACGGATGGTGGTGGAAGATGAAAAAAAAGGAGATGATGGAAGATGGGGGTAAATCGAAATCGATGTGGCTTCGCACCACGGTAGTTAGCCCTTTGAAAAGGGAGGGCTTCGCGCCCACTTTTGAATTCTTTCACAACTCACGAAGAGAGTAGAAAAATAAAGCAGGAATTTTTTTATTAAACTTGAATGAATCAAAAGAACTACAAGGAGTGCATATTTATAGGGAAAATCCTATACCCTCAAAACTCGCACCATGTGCGCAACCTATTATTACCTGGCGATGAAGTAAACTAAATTAAAAATCAAACAAAGAAATCTAAAGTGTTCATGATGTTCTAAATAATAATAATAAGCAAAATCTAAAATATGAAATCAATCCGACGAGTGGGCCACGATCATGAGATCCCATGATGGGCTTTTCTTGACTATTTAGCCCACTTTTCTGAACCAAAACTTGTTTTCTAGCTAGGAGGCCCTTCCTGGACGTCATCATCGAGCCAGATCGATGGTGGGGTCCTCCTTCTGCGTACGTACGTGCGTAGGGGTGGTGGTTGTGTGCGGGCGTGCGTGTGCACGATGTCCTCATCAAGAGGGAAGAGAAGCATGATCAATGTGAGTTATAGGAAGACCAACACCCTTACCAACATAAATCATATCTGTACCTTTGAATGCTTCAATATAAGTCAATCGACATGGATCATTAGTTATATGAGAAGAGGCACCATTATCAACATAAACTGCAAGATCCATTGGTTCACTTAAATTCATGGCATCAAGGGCTTGATGCACATCTTCACTCTGATAAGAGAAATCATAGCTGTACCAACACCTTAATGTAGCATGACCTGGTTGGCCACATATCTGACACTCAGTTCAAGTATTGCTTGCCTGTGCTGGACCGATAGATGTGGTTGGGAGCATAGGAGGTGCAATGGACTGCACCTGATTCAAGTTACCTGTAGAATTTTGTCGAGGCATGGGTGGTCGATAGGAATTAGGGCCAGGACCCCTAGGATTGTATGTATTAGGGTTTCCTTGAAACCCGTTGTTATTGTATTGCTGTGGTCCATTATTATTGTAAAATCCAGTTGGAGCAAATCCCAGCCTCATGAGTTGAAATTTGAGTAGAAGCCACAACCACCTCCTCTTCCTCGACCACATCCATGTTGGCCAACAAAGGCTTGCATATGATTTATTGAACCACGGCCATTCATATTACTTTCCTTCATTGCCATATTTTGAAGACACATTTCATGGCCATGCAAAGCAGTGACAAATTCAGATTAGAGAGCAAAAATGTCACGAAAGGGGTATTACTGAGAACCCAAACCAATTGATAAATAGGAGACTTTATCTTCATCTGAAACGGGCTTTCGAATTGCGGCCAAGCTATTACATAAAACTTTTTAAGTTTTAACATAATCGGTAATAAAACAAATACCTTTTCTTGTGTTTTTGAAGTTGTTGACGCAACTGTACCTTGCAGTCTTTATTTACTGTAACAAACACTTCTTTGAGTGCTTGCCAGACATGACGTGTTTTATCTCACCTAACGACCAGGGTTAGGACTTCATCATATTTCCGGTAAGCCAACTCATGAGAAGACGATCTTTATCCAAATTTGAAAATTTGGATTCATCACATCCTCACTGGTTGCATAATGGCTTTTCTAAATCTGATACCACAGTAGCTTTTCTAAATCTTGAATAAAACAAGAGAGAGAAAGGAGCGAGGCTGAGATGTACTAGGTGTTCTGCTCAAAACCATAAATAGAACCCTAGGCTATAACTTATAGAGTTTTGAATTGCAACTACAATATAGTGTACTCAACTAACTGAAGAGACTCATTCATGTTTTACAAACTGAATATGTAGTGGACGGTTTAGGAAACTGCTCATGCTGTTTTAGTAACTGCAGGAAGTGTGACTTAGGTAAGCCACATGTAACTCAATAAAGCATAACCAATGCATCCTCACCCTTTGTGGTGGTGGTTTGAGAACCATCCCCATCACTCCCTACTACTAGGAAAGCTCAAGATTAGCATGGACCATGGTTAGAAGGTTTGAGAACCATCCTCACAGGTCACAGCACAAGTTATGGGTAGAATCTATAGAATGGCCCAACTCTACTGAAGATTGTACAGATTCCAGGTCTTATTAAAATGGTTGGAGTTTGAATCTCCATGCTCTAATTTATCAAAACGAAGAGGAGGAATACCCATTTAATTATCAGTTGGCGAAGAATGAAGATTGATCTCTTTATGGCTTGCTGTGAATGAGTGTTGCTGTCTGCATCATTTTGCGAGTCTTAACCCGTTTCCTTGAACTGACCCATGAAGTTCAGAAAACTAGGAAATAACTGTATCGCCTTTTTTTTTTCCACGCACACATTCCCCAGCCTAGACACACTCACGCCATAGTGGGATTTCACCACCTATGGGTACTCCGTACTCAACCGTTGACCTGGTGTTGAAATAACTGTATCACCTTTATTTTTCCCTAAAAATTAAATTTCCCTTGGCCATTTTAGGGTGGTCAAAGCTTAATATCTACACGCCTTTCTGCCTGGCTTCATGTTATTATTTCAACAATGTTATAATGAATTTGGAAAAGATTCAGTAAGGTAATTATTTGTGATTAGGGAAAAGTTGGATTTTTAAATACAACCAGGGAAAAGGAAAAAAATAATACTGCTTTTCCCTCCTTTTCCAATTTCTTAATATCCATGAATTGGGGTAGAAAAAAATAATCTCCTACTTGTTTTTTCCTTTTTTCCAACTTACATATAGTTCACAAATTATTCAATAGTTTGCAAGTATTCAGGATTTTTATTTCGAAAAATCTTGACTTGGGGTAGAAAAAAATTCAGCTGAATTTTCTAACTGCAGTTTGGAAAAACCATTGTCTCATGTTATCATTGCTTTAAAGAGTGTGCAGGTGTCTGCACCTTGCATCTATTGATGCTATTTCTTGACACGAAGGTCTTCCTTTCTTGGTGTTATTATGCTTAGAATTGTCTTTTGCAATGTAGATTGTTCCGACCGAATACAGATTCCTCACAAAAGAAGTCTTGCCAACAAATCAGTTCTCAGTCACAGAATATTATGTCCCCATGCGTGAAACTGATCGGACGTGGCCAGGTTGGTTTGACACCTTAATCTTCTAGAATTTAATTTGTGGTTCACTATTTACACACATTTTGATTTCTGCCCGCTGTTTCCACTTTTGGCAATACAATGGGACAACTTTGTAATAGTGTATTACCAAATGTAGAAAACAAAGGGTGTATGTATCAATCAGGGTGGGTGCGGATGTCAATTCCATTGAGCTTGTTTCATTCATCTTGTGTCTGGCACTGAACGCCCAACCCCCCCATTCTTTTTTCCTGTGATGCAGCTGTATACTTTTTATACGATCTTTCCCCCATCACTGTGACAATTAAAGAAGAACGTCGCAGTTTTCTGCACTTCATCACTCGGCTTTGTGCAGTACTCGGTGGCACATTTGCCGTTACAGGTTCCTCTCTCTCTCTCTCTCTCTCTCTCTCTTTCTCTCTCTATTGTGAAGTTATTGATGTGGAATTATATAATCCTTGACTGAGGATATGTTTGGTATCATAGGCCCTTTAGTCTGTATGTGTAAGGCCCATGAGTTCGCGAACCAGACAGTTAATCTTATGGGACCCACCATCTACACGTGATGCCAGAAGTATCTGACTGAACTATCCAAGCCCTTTTATCAGTGCCCTGCAAATGGACAGAAAAAAAAAGATCCACGAGCAGTCAACATTCTATGGGAGAAAAGGCCAAAGTCTGGATGGCTAGGGGAAGATTGTTGGGGCATGGTCCATGTCCATCCACATTGGGCCCATAAGATCAACGGTCTGGATGGCGGAACCACCGGTCCCACTTGCATGAGCCAAAGGCCTGAGCTTTCTAATTCTTGGACTGAGGATCATATAATTCCTCTTTATTGATACCTTTATGTGATTGTAGAATGCTGACTTTGCTAGCCCCTCTCTGTGGACTGATTCAGAGTAGTGCCTCATGTCATTGTAATTTGTCAAGAAAGATACAGTCCTGTCAACTCATTAAGTGGGCCACCCATGCACTGAAGCAATGAATGGTCTGAAAAACTTGCCAACCATGCAATGCACGTGCATGGCCTACCTGATTAGCTGACCTGCCTGATTTTCAAGCATCTGAAACAAGAGTCCCACCTGATGCATGTCTCAGATGTGCAGCACACGTTTCTGGGACATGTATCTGCACGTAGAGGTTCTCGTAGGCTTAACAAAGCTTGGAATGATGTTTGTGATGTACACTATGCATGCCAGTATCAGCACTTGAGACTGACACACTACTTGTGGGGAGAAAAAAACCCGGTAGCAATCCACTTTGAAGTCATGGGCCCCACAGTTACTGCATTCTGTTTCAGTAAACTATCATTGGAGGATGATCAGGGAGGCCTTATGATTTTCACAAGCCACTGAGATGGCTGCTCAGTGTTGGCAATGTTAGGAGAACATTGTTCAAGTTGCCATTGACGTTTAGGTTCCTCAAACATCTTGCATTTTGGGAGACGTCCTCCTTGTGTCCTTGGATGTAGGGCCCCTAATGGGAAGTTCACTGATTCAATTGCAGCAGATGCACGTGCACGAATATGCACACATATACACATGCAAAGCTATGTTGTTTTAGTCAATGTTTTAAACCATGAACCAGACCTCAACCCTTTTCTATCGGTGGTATGATCCAAACAGGTTCAAGACCTCCGATGTGTATAGATAAACAAAATAATAATAATTATGAAATTAAGCGCATGTAGCACAGTTGTTTGTGACTTCGACCAACTCATTCAGTTCCGAGTCTAGTTGAGACATGGCCAGGCCGGGTCGGGCTGTGTTGGCCTCTACACATGGACCAGTTGGACTGGACAGCTCAAAAGGTTTCCTGCCGAAAACTGGTTTCTTGGTGAGACGGCTCAAACTCTGTGCTTGCTTCCAGTCCAACCTGGTCCAGCCCTCATCTCTGGTCCAGATTTTATAAGCGCTGGAGTTAGGACAAAACTAGGTAGTATTTTAAAAATTATACAGCTATTCAGACACTGAGAAGTGTTTATGCGCATTGTGGATGGAGCCAGATCGAAGATCAAACTGATTGAGCTATCTTAATTGTCCAGCTGGTGGGTGTAAAATGGATGGTTGGAACTAAAATAGAAAGCTATCCAATTTCTTCGGCAAAATCAGATGATTAGCATCATCTGCTCATCGTGATTTTTTGGGTTGTGCTCCATCCACAATCAATTCAGCTATCCGAATGGTCTGAATTGCCATATGACCAAGCCATGTGCGTGATCCTGATGTACCATTCTCGGATTCTAGCAAGTTCTATTGCTTATCTATTTCTGCCTTACGAAGAGCTGTGTACCCCGTTGACAGGAATGCTGGATCGCTGGATGTATAGGCTTCTTGAGACATTTACGAAGTGGACTTCTAGAAACGTACTCAGGTAGGCGAATAGGAATCGTTTGATTGAAAGCAAGGGGAGTCATGCGGATGGTTCTCTATGCCCAGCAGCTGTCGTGACTTTCCATCAGCAAGGTTGTGGCCTGATGCAATCGCAGTACAAAGGCTTGTGTTTTCTGATGTTTTTCTACTGAGAAAATTCCGTATGGCTCTTGGTTTTGTTGAGAAGTAAAACTCTGCATGCCTAAAAGAGTCATATAGATGGAATGGCATTTCCTTTTTATTATTGGGACCCAATCCAAGTAAAACCCAAAACAGCACTATGGCCCATCAAAACAGGCATTTTCATTTGTTCAATAGGACAATTGTGTAGGTGGGGCCCACCTTTTTATTTTTTTTAGTTTATTTGTTTTCTAGTGGTACCCATCTTTCTTTGGGCTTGTGTCTGCTCCTCTCAGACAATCATAGACATCCAATTGCTAGCTTTCAGGTGGACGCCATCGAATCGTCCACATTTAATAGGGGCTTGATCAGACAGTTTATCTTCATTTGATGTTTGAGATAGATGTTATACTTCATTCACAATGGGCTGTAGATGTGGGTTGTTCAACCATGCAGATTGTGCATGGATTGCTTTTTCAATACACTGTACCAAGCCCAGATGATTGCATTCAGACCCTTTTATCAGAGTAGGTTCGGTCTTGTAAACGTGTGATAGGCTGCTTGTTGTAATTTGTTTGGACCAAAGCTTCAATGTTCATGGAGAGTTGATCTGCACACTGTCTCCCATCATTAAAAGGGGATTGGCAGGAATCTCCCTAGTATTTGCCTGACCCAAAAACTTCCGTGGCCTGTGGATGTTTCAACAGTGGACGTTCAATCCCCATTGTTTCCTATCTTGTGGCCCGCTTGAGTTTTGGATCTGCCACATTTTTTCTGTTTATGTCTTAACATGAGTTGGCAAAACGGAATGACGGTGAGGATTTATCACGAACATCATGGTGGGCCCCACCTGGCTTTGGACCTGAGGAACGGGTTGTAGGCTATCCACGCCTCTCATTAATGGGCCTTTCTGATTGTGCTCTCTAATCAAATGATCCTAATCATCCGACTCCAGCCAAGATGACTCATTCGGACCATTCATCATGAATGAACTCAGCATATCAAATGTAAGGTGGGATAATGTGTCCTGATTATTGGACCGCTCTATAATTTCATGAACGGTTCAGATCTCCGACACACATTCCACGTGCATGGATATTAAACGATTAGATGATAGTATGACCATTGGATCCTCCGAATTACTAATGCAACCATCTGGTTTTAGATTTCTGTAATTTACATCAAACCATCAAGAATAGTGGACCTGATACATTTGTTCTACAACTCTAAAATCACAATATCGGCAGCTATTTAGTGGCCAAAAACCTGGGACCCATGATCAACGACCTGTCAAGAGGAACTTTTGGCGCATGCCCCCTACAAATTAGGGCCCACTGCTTCGGATGGTTTGGATTGCTATAAAAATGGAAACGGACCGGCTGGTGGTTGGTGCTCTGTGGGCCCTACCATGATGTATGTGTTTCATCCATTCCGTTTATCCATTTTTAAAGATCATTTTAGGGCTTAATACCGAAAATGAGAGGGATATAAACAGGTGGACCACACCACAGGAAAATAAAAGTGATTGAATATCCACCATTAAAATCCTCCTAAAGCCCACTGTTCTGTTTATTTGACATCCAATCTGTTGATTAGATCATACATAACCAGATGAGGGGAAAAAACAAAGATCAGTTTGATCCAAAACTTTTATGGCTCCCAAAAAGTTTTTAATGGTTGACGTTCATTCAACACTGTTTCCTGTAAGGTGGTCCACTTGAGATTGGGATATACCTCATTTTTGTCTCATACTATAAAATTATCTAGAAAAATAGATGGCCGTCGTGGATGAAACACATACATCATGGTGAAACACATACATCATGGTGCGCCTACAGAGCACCGACCACTCCGCAATTGGCTAGTGGCAGGGGGAGTAGCCAATCCGTTTCCTATAAAAATATAACATACCACGTGTACAAAGTTCACGTGCATGCATGTTTCGTCGTGATTGATCATTGGTAGAAAATCCTATTATTGCAACCCCCAAAATGGAAATAGATACGGGGAGTGGATTAGGTAAGAGACCCGGGACTCGCCCAAGACGATTCTGCCATTACTGTGAGGCTTAACTTGATGCATGTATTCTCTATCCACACCGTCCATCCTTTTTTCAAGATCATTTTAGGGTATTATTCAAAAAATGGAGTAGATATAATTATCAGGTGGACCATACCATAGGAAACAGTGGTGATTGAACTCCCTACCATTAAAAACTTATTAGGGAGCACCTTAATGTTTCAGCAGTGTTTATATGCCATGCAATGTGTATATAAGGTCACATAAGCCTAGATGAAGGGAAATAACAAATATCAGCTTGATCCAAAACTTGTGACTTATTAACAGTAGATCACCACTATTTCCTGTGGTATGGTCCACCTAATAATTGGATCTACTTCATTTTTTTGATAATACACTAAAATAATCTAGAAAACCGGATGAACGGTGTAGATATTTATAATACATACGTCAAGGTGGGCCCCACTAAGGGCCACACCATCTTGGGAGCGGATTAAATACTGATAACGCTACTGAAGTGACATAGTGAAATTGGATTGATTGAATGCCAAGAGTCCGTCACCTTATCGTTAATGTTCTTTCCGTTAGCTCTGCTTACTGAAATGACGTAGTGAAATAGGCTTGATTGAATACCAAGAGTCCGTTGCCTTATCTTTAATGCTCTTTCCGTTAGGACTCTGCCATAAGGCTCTCCGTTTGGCAGTGCACGC
The DNA here is from genome assembly GCF_029962835.1 of Magnolia sinica. Lineage (NCBI taxonomy): Eukaryota > Viridiplantae > Streptophyta > Magnoliopsida > Magnoliales > Magnoliaceae > Magnolia > Magnolia sinica. The sequence continues at coordinate 3,114,132 of NC_080584.1, read as the reverse complement.
ACTCGACCATAGAATAGTAAATGCCTTTCAAGTCATTTTTTTTCTTGCCCCCTTACTGACTACGTTCTGTGGGCCCTATCCTGATGTATGTGTTGTATCCACACCATCCATCCACTTGGAGATATCATTTTAGGAAGTGAACCAAAGAATTAAGCGGATCCAAAGTTCAAGTGGACCCCACCACGGAAAACAGTGGGACAGTGACGGCAACCGTTGAAATCTTCCAAGGCTGCCATGATGTTTATTTGAGATCTAACTTTTTTACAAGTTAAAAAGACATGGAATAAGGTAAAACATAAATATTAGCTTGGTCGAAAGCTTTTATGGTCTAGAGAGATTTTAATGATAAGCGTTCAATCCCTATTATTTTATGTGGTGGGGTGCACTTGAAATTTGGATCTTTCTCACTCTTTTGATTATGTCCTAAGATGACCTTGCGAAATGGATGGGCGGTGTGGATACAATACGTACATCATGGTGTAACGGAAAGGGCATTTAGGGTAACGTGGTCGAGTGCGTACACGGCCAAACGGAGAGAGAAGCATAACAGAGTTCTAACGGAGAGCATTAATGGTGAGGCTACCTACTTCTACTCTTGGCGTTTCAACCAATCCTATTTTACCACGTCCTAATGAAGTGTTCCACTTCCCACCGTCTTAAGGGCATAATCCGCGTTTTGTCGGATAGCATTCCAATCATGACGGATGTGGGCACATGGGATACGTTTTATTTTTTACTTTCGGTCGCATGTCCTGAAATAAAGATGGCACTCAGCGTTCTTCATCCGAAAAGAATGTCAAAAATTCCAACATGGGATTGTCGAAAATTCAAATGGGGCATTGGATTGCAAAGCACGTTAAGTAGTGTTGTCGGTGGGGTCACCCTATGTGTTGGGTGGTATATCCATGCCGTCCATCAATTTTTTAAATTCATTTTAGGACGTATTTCCAAAAATGAAGTATATCTAAATTTCAAATGGCCACATGACATGAAACAATACAGATTGAACGTTCTTAGGGTCCAAAATAATATTTATTTGCCATCCAACCTTTTTTATAAGGTCTCACGGACCTTGATGAAGGGAAAATGCTTGATCCAAAACTTTTCTAGCCCTAAGAAGTTTTTAATGGATGAAATTCATTCACCAATGTTCCCTGTGGTATGGTTTGCTTCATTTTTTGTAACATAAAAACCGATGATTGGTATGGAGATACAACACATGACTTTTGAACCTCCAGGGTGGGAACGGGCTGGAGATTTGAGCGGCCACTATGATGTATGGATCTTATCCATACCGTCCATTCATTTTTTCCTATCATTTTCAGGTATAAAAATGAGGCAGATACAAGGCTCAAGTGGACCACACCACAGGAAGCAGACGCGATAATGATTCTCACCGTTGAAACTTTTCTAGGGCCCACGGTGATGTTTCTTTTCCATAAAACCCATTCATAAAGTTACATATACCTGTACGAAGAAAAAGAAAAAAAAATACAAATATTAGATCCATCCAAAACTTCTATGGTCCCCAAGTAGTTTTCAACCATAAGAGTTTAATCCCCATTTTGTAGTCCACTTGAGCCTTGGATCTGCCTCATTTTTGGACTTGTACATTAAAATGATAGGAAAAAAAATTGGATGGATGGTGTGGATAAGACCAATACATCACAGTGTCCGCTCAAATCTCCAGCTAGGATGAGGCATCTATAAAAAGCTACGTAGAATATTCCTCCTCCCATTGCGAATGGTGCATATCTCTAAAATTACATTGATCAAATAATCCAAATCATATGACTGGTCCTAATTCTAATGTAAAAATAAATAAATAAAACAATCATCATTATCTTTCAAGTGTTAACTGTTAGATTTTTCTTGATCTAAAATTTACTAGTTTGCATCAGATGTTTGGACGTTCAGGATTGCCTCAAAAACTATGCCATTGTTATGATTTGATAATCAACATTGCTTTTTTTTTTTTTTTTTTAAACGGTGCAAAACTAATATAATAAAGTCCTTGAATCGGGAAACTGATAAATACACCCACCTTATTTCATTATAGGTACAAAAGCGTACTATTTCGGCACACAAAATGAGCATAGTTGGTAACCATATAAAAAGGAAGTTACTGATACTCTGGAAGTCTGTGATGCTTGATATTCAGGCACTCGTAAAATGTACACGTGGAATATGTTAAGTAGAAATAAACCGTCCAAATTACGTAAATTTCAGTTGATAGCTTGTAAGTTTAGAATAAAATAAAATGAAGAATTGTAAAATCTGATTTTATGGACATATTTTAATTAAATTTGGACCGTTGGGTATATTCCGTTACATCCATCCATTAGTCTTCCATCAATCTTCTTGTTAACCACGCAAATTTCGTTCATGTCCTGACAAACTGCTAGCTTGGTTTTGTTGACAAGGAAAACTCTGCATGCCTAAAAGAATCATATTGATGGAATGGCATTTCCTTTTTATTATTGGGACCCAATTAATCCAAGTAAAACCCAAAACAGCACTATGGCCCATCAAAACTAGCATTTTCATATAGGACAATTTGTAGGTGGGGCCCACCTTTTTATTTTATTTTTATTTTTTTAGTTTATTTGTTTTCTAGTGGTTCCCATCTTGGGTTGAGGCCTGTGTCTGCTCCTCTCAGACAATCATAGACATCCAATTGCTAGCTTTCAGGTGGACGCGTACATCGAATGGTCCACATTTAATAGGGGCTTGATCAGACAGTTTATCTTCATTTGATGGTTGAGATAGATGTTATACTTCATTCACAATGGGCTGTAGATGTGGTTTGTTCAACCATGAAGATTGTGCATGGATTGCTATTTCAATACACTGTACCAAGCCCAGATGATTGCATTCAGACCCTTTAATCAAAGGAGTAGGTTCGGTCTTGTAAACGTGTGATAGGCTGCTTGTTGTAATTTGTTTGGACCGCAGCTTCAATGTTCATGGAAAGTCGATTTCCACAGTCTCCCATCATTAAAAGGTTGCCTGACCGGAAAATTTCTGTGGCCCGTGAATGTTTCAACGGTGGATGTTCAATCCCCCATTGTTTTGGATCTGCCACATTTTTTCGGTTCATGTCTTAACATGAGTTGGCAAAACGGAATGACAGTGAGAATTTATCACGAACATCACGGTGGGCCCCACCTGGCTTTGGACCTGAGGAACGGGTTGTAGGCTATCCACGCCTCTCGTTAATGGGCCTTCATGATTGCGCTCTCTAATCAAATGATCCTAATCATCCGACTCGAGCCAAGATGAATCATTCGGACCATTCATTATGAATGAACTCTACACATCAAATGTAAGGTGGATAATGTACCCTGATTATGGACTGATCTATAATTTCATGTACGGTTCAGATCCCACGTGCATGGATATTAAACGATTAGATGATATTATGACCATTGGATCCTCCAAATTACTCATCCATCTGGTTTTAGATTTCTCTAATTTACATCAAACCATCAAGAATAGTGGACCTGATGTATTTGTTCTACAACCCTAAAATCACAATATTGGCCTCTATTTAGTGGCCAAGAACTTGGGACCCACGATCAACTACCTGTCAAGAGGAACTTTTGGCGCATGCCCCGTATAAATTAGGGCCCATTGCTTGGGATGGTTTGGATTGCTATAAAAATGGAAACGGATCGGCTACTCCCCCTGCCACCAGCCCGGTGGTTGGTGCTCTGTGGCCCCCACCATGATGTATGTGTTTCATCCATTCCGTTCATCCATTTTTAAAGATCATTTTAGAGTTACTACCAAAAATGAGAGAGATATAAATCTCAGGTGGACCACACCATAGGAAAACAATAGTGATTGAATATCCACCATTAAAATCCTCCTAAGGCCCACTGTTCTGTTTAGATTAGGTCATACATAAGGTCATACATAACCAGATGAAAGGAAAAAACAAAGATTAGTTCGATTCAAAACTTTTATGGCCCCAAAAACTTTTTAATAGTCAATGTTCATTCAACACTGTTTCCTGTAATGTGATCCACTTGAGATTAGGATATACTTCATTTTTAGTCTTATATCATAAAATTATCTAGAAAATCAGATGGACAGCATGGATGAAACACATACATCATGGTGGGCCTACATAGCATCGAACACCCCGTTGGCTAGTGACAACGGGAGTTGCCAATCCGTTTCCTATAAAAATATACCACGAGTACGACGTTCACGTGCATGCATATTTCTTCGTGATTGGTCATTGGTACAAAATCCTACTATTTCAGCCCCCCAAAATGGGAATAGACATGGGGAGCGGATTAGGTACGAGACCAGGGACTGGCCCAAGATGATGCCGCCCTTACCGTGGGGCTTACATTGATGTATGTATTCTCAATCCACACCGTCCATCCGTTTTTCCAGATCATTTGAGGATATTGTTGAAAAATCGGAGCACATCTAATTATCAAGTGGATCATACCATAGGAAGCAGTGGTGATTGAACTCCCTACCATTAAAAACTTGTTAGAGAGCGCCTTAATGTTTCAGCACTGTTTATATGCCATGCAATCTGTCAATAAAGTCACGTAAGCCTAGCTGAAGGGAAATAACAAATATCAGATCGATCCAAAACTTTTGTGGCTCATTAACAGTAGATCACCACTATTCCCTGTGGTATGGTCCACCTAATAATTGGATCTACTTTATTTTTTAGACAATACACTAAAATAATCTTGGAAAAACGGATGAACGGTGTAGATATAATACATACATCAAGGTAGGCCCCACCGTCTCAAGGTCATAAACCCTAATACGTCGTTTTCTCGGAGAGGGTTACGTCGTTTTCTCGGAGAGGATCCGGTGGGACCCATTATTCATATGTGGGGCCCAAGTGGGCCCATCGACCGTTGGATGGGCGGAACCCAGCCCAGATTGAACATAGGTAAATGATAGTCATGATTGGATAATCACAACTGTAAAATTTTAGGGAATGAAAAAATGAACGGTAGGATTTAAAAAGTAGTTTTACCGTCCATCAACAGTAGGCCCCTAATATCCAATGGTCCACCCTGATCAAAGGTGGCCCACATGGCAAACACATGCAAATTGCTGATTATTGGACAAGCGCTTGCGCTGTATATCGTAGGACTGGCTGAGCGTTGAGTGAGCTGGAGGGCACTGCCTGTGCGCTTCCGCCACGTGTGCATGCCGCCACGGCAAATAAACACTGCGAAAACGTTATGGTGCGCCATAAGAGATTTTGATGGTAGGGTGTTTAATCATCACTTCTCATATGTGTGTGGTTCAAATTATAATAGTATATTCTTTGATTTTAGTACCTAAAATGATCTGAAAAAACGGATGGATGGTATGGATAGAGAATAAAAGTATCAAGGTGGGCCCCACGTTAAGGGTCTTACGGTCTCGTGTGAGGCCGGGGTCTCACCTAATTCGTTTCCTATAAAAATATACCACGTGTACGAAGTTCACGTGCATGCATATTTCTTCGTGATTGGTCATTGGTACAAAATCCTACTATTTTAGCCCCCAAAATGGGAATAGACATGGGAGTGGATTAGGTACGAGACCAGGGACTAGCCCAAGATGATGCTGCGCTCACCGTGGGGGTTACATTGATGTATGTATTCTCAATCCACACTGTCCATCCGTTTTTTCAGATCATTGGAGGATATTATTGAAAAATTGGAGCACATCTAATTATCAGATGGATCATACCATAGGAAGCAGTGGTGATTGAACTCCCTACCATTAAAAACTTGTTAGAGAGCGCCTTAATGTTTTAGCATTGTTTATATGCCGTGCAATCTGTCAATAAAGTCACATAAGCCTAGCTGAAGGGTTCAAAAACTTATGTGGCTCATTAATGGTAGATCACCACTATTCCCTGTGGTATGGTCCACCTGATAATTGGACCTACTTTATTTTTTAGACAATACACTAAAATGATCTTGGAAAAACGGATAACGGTGTAGATATAATACATACATCAAGGCAGGCCCCACCGTCTTAAGGCCATAAATCATAATACGTCGTTTTCTCGGAGAGGGATCCGGTGGGACCCATTATTCATACGTGGGGCCCAAGTGGGCCCATCGACCGTTGGATGGGCGGAACCCAAACATTGCTAAAAGATAGTCATGATTGGATAATCACAACCGTAAAATTTTGGGGAATGGAAAAATGATTGGTAGGACTTAAAAAGTAGTTTTACCGTCCATCAACAGTGGGCCCCTAATATCCAATGGTCTACCTTGATCAAAGGTGGCCCACATGGCAAACACATGCAAATTGCTGGTTATTGGACAAGCGCTGTATATCGTAGGGATGGCTCGGCGTCGAGTGAGCTGGAGGGCACTGCGTGTGTGCTTCCGCCGCGTGTGCATGCCCGCCACGGCAAATAAACACTGCGGAAACATTATGGTGCTCCATAAGAAGATTTTAATGGTAGGGTGTTTAATCACCACTTCTTATTTGTGTGTGGTTCAAATTATAATTGTATATTCTTTGGTTTTAGTATGACCACCTAAAATGATCTGAAAAAACGGATGGATGGTATGGATAGAGAATAAAAGTATCAAGGTGGGCCCCACGTTAAGGGTCTTACGGTCTCGTGTGAGGCCGGGGTCTCACCTAATCCTGCTGCCGTCTGTATCTGGCTATTTACGTCATCAACGATATGCTGAATATTGTTCCATTTTTGCCTCTGAATTTTTCCTAATAGCTTCCGGACATGCACATGCTTGCTTCCCCGTCATTCAAATTTCGATACGTAGAGGTCATGTTAGGAAAATGACCCATCTTCTGTTCATATTAGGGAAATTTTCTTACGTCCTACCGTAACATTTTCGCAGTGTTTATTTGCTGTGGCGGCATACACAAGTAGCGGAAGCACACATGCAGTGCCCTCCAGCTCTCTTGACGCCCAAACAACCCTACAATATACAACGCTTATCCAATAACCAGCAATTTGCTTGTGTTTGCCATGTGCGCCACCTTTGATCAGGGTGGACCATTGGATATTAGGGGCCCACTGTTGATCACTCGTGCTGCCAATATCACCCTAATTCGAAGATCAAAGCTGTTCAGATACGGCCCTGAAAAAATGGACGGTAAAACTACTTTTCAAGTCCTACCATTCATTTTTTCATTCCCCAAAATTTTGTGGTTGTGATTATCCAATCATGACTATCTTTTAGCTATGTTCAATCTGGGCTGGGTTCCGCCCATCCAATGGTCGATGGGCCACTTGGGCCCCACATATGAATAATGGGTCCCACATATGAATATCACCCATAATACATTTTCTCAAAAAAATCGCAGCCACACATAATCCTCAATTCCACCAAATGAGCAACACGAAAAGTAAGAGAGATATAGAGAATTCGCATCATTTTCTTGGGGGAGAGATGTGGATTGTGTCATACATGAACGGGCAGGAGATTTGAGTGACCATCATAATGTATGGATCTTATCCATACTGTTCATTCATTTTTTTTTCATATCATTTTCAGGTATAAAACCAGAAAATGAGGCAGATACAAGGCTCAATTGGACCACACCATAGGAGGCAGAGGTGATAATGATTCTCACTGTTGAAACTTTTCTAGGGCCCATTGAGATGTTTCTTTTCCATGAAACCTATTCATAAAGTTACATGAACCTATATGAAGATTTTTTTTTTTTTAAAAAAAACAAATATCAGCTTCATACAAAACTCCGGTGGCCTTGAGAAGTTTTCATCCGTAAGAGTTTAATCCCCATTTTGTAGTCTACTTTAGCCTTGGATCTGCCTCATTTTTTGCCCCATGCCCTAAAATGATAAGAAAAAAAAATGAATGGACGGTGTGGATAAGACACATACACAACACCACGGTGGCCACTCTGACCGTGGTGTGGTGTATGAGTCTTATCCACACCATTCATCCATTTTTTTTTTATCATTTTCGAGCTCATTTCATGTTCATGTGATGAAAAATGTAAAAGACACTGAGTTTAGCACAATTTGAGTGGCCAGCGGGATGTATGGGTCATATCCATGCCGTTCATTCATTCATTTTATTTTATTATTATTATTATTATTTTTGTATCGTTGTAGAGTTCATTTAGTGTTCATGTGATGAAAAAAGTAAAAGACACTTAGTTTATCACAATTCTGAAAGTATTTGTAACTCATACTCTGTAAATGGGACGGTGTATCTATAAAGAGCTATGTAGACTGTTCCTCCTCCCATTGCGAGTGGTGCACATATGTAAAATTACATTGATCAAATAAACCAAATCATATGACTGGTGCTAATTCTAATGTAAAAGTAAATAAATAAAACAGTTATTATTATCTTTCAAGTGTTAATTGTTAGATTTTTCTTGATCTAAAGTTTACAAGTTTGCATTAGATGTTTGGACGTTTAGGATTGCCTCAAAAGTATGCCCTTGTTAAGATTTGATAATCTACATCACTACTTTTTTTTTTAACGGTGCAAAACTAATATAATAAAGTCCTTGGATCGGGAAACCGATGAATACACCCACCTTAATTCATTATTGGTACAAAAGCGTACTATTTTGGTACACAAAATGAGACTAGTTGGTAACCATGTAAAAAGAGAGTTATTGATACTCTGGAAGTCCGTGATGCTTGATATTCAGGCACTCATAAAATGTACACGTGGAATATGTTAAGTAGAAATAAACCATCCAAATTACGTAAATTTCAGTTGATAGCTTGTAAGTTTAGAATAAAATAAAATGAAGAATTGTAAAATATGATTTTATGGATATATTTTGATTAAATTTGGACTGTTGGCTATATTTCGTTACATCCGTCCATTAGTCTTCCATCAATCCCTACCATTAAAAACTTATTAGAGATCACTTTAATGTTTATATGCCATCAAAATCCTACTGTTTTCGCTAGTGGCAAGGGGAGTAGCCAATCCGTTTCCTATAAACATATACCACGTGTACAAAGTTCACGTGCATGCATATTTCGTCGTGATTGATCATTGGTACAAAATCCTACTATTTCAGCCCCCAGGAAAGATGATGCTGCCCTTACCGTGGGGCTTACATTGATGTATGTATTCTCAATCCACACCGTCCATCCGTTTTTCCAGATCATTTTAGGATATTATTTAAAAAATGGAGCGCATCTAATTATCGGGTGGACCGTACCATAAAAAACAGTGGTGATTGAACTCCCTACCATTAAAAACTTGTTAGAGAGCACCATAATGTTTTAGCACTGTTTATATGCCATGCAATCTATCGATAAGGTCACATAAGCCTAGCTGAAGGGAAATAACAAATATCAGCTTGATCCAAAACTTTTGTGGCTCATTAACAGTAGATCACCACTATTTCCTGTGGTATGGTCTACCTGATAATTGGATCTACTTCATTTTTTAGACAATAAACTAAAATAATCTGGAAAAACAGGTGGGCGGTTAGGATATATAATGCATGTTGTAAAATATTGATTTTAAATATATTTTAATTAAATAAAAAATTTATTATATAATATATAAAAATGATTGCAAAATGATTTTTTGAGAGTTTTGGGAATAGTTCCACATTGGAAAAAGATAAGAGAAATTTTTTGTTTAAATGAGAATGGTGGACTATTATAATATTTGCTCACTTAGTCTAAGGAGTATTAAGCTTGCCGCACGGGCTCACTGCAAGGGCGTGAGCATGTGTGGCTGTAGAGGCGTTAGTGGCGCACTTTGCACATCCGCATCGTGTCGAGGAGGGTCGCGACGCGGTGTGACGAAGAAGCTAAGACAGATGACTAGCTAGAAGATTAAGAGGACAGAATGAGGTCCCCTAGTATATATAGAGGCTGAGATATGACTATTGCAGTGGGGGAGTAACTCCTACAATTCATTGTAGACCATGTAGAAACTGCTGCATGTGGCTAGCCCAACAACTAGAAACGACTAGCCAGTGTCTCACAACAGTCAGCATGCAGCAACGGTTATGACTCATGCACAACAGCTAGAAATTGCCAATAACAGCTAGTTTCTCCAACAACTAGAAAATGGTTAAATGAGATTTATTTTTCTGGACCATAACCTCCAGCCACCAATGTCTATACAAGCAGGGCCTGGATGGGTTTTCAAACCATCTCAACTCACTTTAGCAAAACCCATACGAACCATAGCCAACCATTGCTTGAAGATCAGATCGGCAGAGTGGCCTAAGAACGATTCATCTGAACCATCGGCTGAAGAACAGACTAGTGCAATGGTCTTCACAATTCTTCTTTTTCTTTTTTGGAATTTTTTCCTTTTTTCTTTCTGTCAGATACTGTGTAACAAAGTTCCATTAGTGGGTCTTCATGTTTGCTGAACGCAGACCCATACCAGGCTCGTTGTATCCTAGAAGCAATTTGCTTATAACCTTTTTTAGCATACTCAATTTACTTGAGTAGGGGCAAATAATGCTTTAAAGACAGTATTCCAAACGTGCTTCAGTCTGTCCTTATTTCAGATCAATTTGAATTTTCCGGTTTCAATATTTTATAAAAAATCATTATTTCTGTAATTTTTCTCAACAATCTTAAAACGTTATTTAATTAATGAAAGCCGATAGTGTATCATCTATCAAGTTGATAAATCATGAAGAATTAGATGGTGCGCTACCTTTTCTTGGACAAGCTTTCATTCCTCTACAGACGTTACCCTAAATTAAATTTTGAATACATCAGGTTTAAAATGTATTCGAAATTTAAATCGGTCCACATTACGGAAGCCGATCGCATCCAACCCATGCCCGGACAGTAATCCATCCAAGTAGGGCTCTGTGGGGCCCACAGTGATGTAAAGGGTTTTTATCCATGCCGTTAATCATTTTTCTCATATCATTTTAAGGTATGATACAAAATATTAGGAAGGTACAAGTCTTAAGTGGACCACGAAGTGGGAATTGAACGTCCACCATTAAAAAGTTCTTGTGAGGTCTTATATTTGTGTTTTCACTTCATCAATGTCTACATGACCTTATTAATAAGTTGATGGTTAAAAAAAAAAAACATCATAGTGGCCCTCATAAATGTTTCAAGAAGCCTATACACGAAGGCGGATTAGATACTTACAGGTTGAGTAGGGAGTCTGCTACTGAAGTGACATCACCAAGTTCTGTGAACCCCACTATGATGTATGTATTATATCCACACCATCCATCCATTTTGAGATATCATTTTAAGTCATGAGGCAAAGAATGATGCAGATAAAAATCTGTTGTGGACCCCACTACAAAAAACAATGGGGAGAATGATTCCCACCATTGAAACTATCCTAAGGCCCACCATAATGTTTATTTGAAATCCAACTTGTTCAAAAGTTAAAAAAGAGTTAAAAAAGACATGAAATAGTAGAAAACACAAATATCAGCTTGATGTAAAACTTTTGTGGCCTTTAGAAGTTTTTAATGGTGGGTGTCACAGTCCCCACATGTTTTCTATGCTGGGGTCCGTTAGAGCTTTGGATTTAACTTATTCTTTGCGTATTGCCCTAAAATCATCTCTCCAAATGGATGGAAGGTGTGGATAGAAAACATACGTCATGGTGGGGCCCACGGAACTTGGTGACGTCACTTCAGTACCGAGTCTCGCTGCTCAACCTGTCAGTAGCTAATCCGTGCCCCTATACACGCAATCCGCGTCCTCACATTACCGGAGGGATGGAAGCTTCTCGAGAAAACGAATTGGCTTCTTCTCAAAGACATCGCAGTCACATGTAATGGAACTGGAGAGTCGACTGCGATCATACACGCGATTTTATTTTTTGAATACACCCCCCTTCTCCAACTGAGAACGGGCAGGAGATTTGAGTGGCCACCGTGATGTATGGATCTTATCCACACCGTCCATTCATTTTTTTTTTCCCTATCATTTCCAGGGATAATACCAAAAAAGGAGGCAGTTACAAGGCTCAAGTGGACCACACCACAGGAAGCAGAGGTGATAATGATTCTCACCGTTGAAACTTTTCTAAGGGCCCACCGTGATGTTTCTTTTCCATAAAACCTATTCATAAAGTTACATGGACCTATATGAAGATTAAACAAATATCAGTTCCATCCAAATCTTCCATGGCCTCAACAAGTTTTCAACGATAAGAGTTTAATCCCCATTTTGTAGTCCACTTTAGCCTTGGATCTGCCTCATTTTTTGTCTGATACCCTAAATTGATAAGAAAAAAAAAATGAATGTACGGTGTGGATAAGACCCATACATCATAGTGGCCACTGAAATCTCTAGAGATTTAAGTGGCCACTGTGATGTATGGGTCTTATCTACACCGTACATCCGTTTTTTCGTATCATTTTAGAGTTCATTTAGTGTTCATGTGATGAAAAAGTAAAAGACACTTAGTTTAGCACAATGTTGAAAATATTTTTGACTCATATTCTATAAATGGGATGAGGTATCTATAAAGAGCTATGTAGACTATTCCTCCTATTGTGAATGGTGCATATATCTAAAAAATACATTGATAAAATAATCCAAATCATATGATTGGTCCTAATTCTAATGTAAAAATAAATAAATAAAACGGTTATTATTATCTTTCAAGTATTAATTGTTAGATTTTTCTTGATCTAAAGTTTACAAGTTTGGATCAGATGTTTGGACGTTCAGGATTGCCTCAAAACTATGCCATCGTTATGATTTGATAATCAACATCACTTTAAATAAATTAAAAAAAAAGGTGCAAAACTAATATAATAAAGTTCTTGAATCGGGAAACTGATAAATACACCCACCTTATTTCATTACTGATGAGAGTAGTTAGTAACCATCTAAAAAGAGAGTTATTGATCCCCTTGAAGTCTAATATAATAAAGTCCTTATAGAAACTGATAAATACACCCACCTTATTTCATCATTGGTACAATAGTTGGCATCCATGTAAAAAGAGAGTTATTGATACTCTGGAAGTCCATGATGCTTGATATTCAGGCACTCATAAAATGTACACGTGGAATATGTTAAGCAGAAATATACCGTCCAAATTACTTAAATTTCAATTGATAGCTTGTAAGTTTAGAATAAAATAAAATGAAGAATTGTAAAATCTGATTTTATGGATATATTTTAATTAATAGATGGAGTGGATTTCTCACAAAATCACAGTGGGCCCCGCCTAGATTCCTACAGCAGGAACAGGTAGCAGGTAATCCACACCCCCTCATTCATGGGATTCCTGATTGCTCTCTCTAATCAAATGATCCCAATCATTCAATTAGAGCCAAGATGATTCGGACCATTCATCATGGATGAACTCCGACATGTCAAATGTGAGGTGGATGATTTACCATGAAAACATATTCATGCACTTCAAAAAATATAAATATCAGACAGGTTTAAGTCCATGAATGGTTTAAGCTTAGATCTTTAAAATGGCCTAAAATATACATCATGCAACAAATAATAAAAATGTACTTTTCTAAATTAACGTGTTATTCTATTCTATGAACGGATCAGATCTCTTGCACATGTGCTACGTGTAGGAATATTAAATGATGGATAGCTAGCTTAGATGATATTGTTATAGCACTGGATCCTATAACTTGTGGTTTTAGATTTTTCTAATTTACATCAAACCATCATCCAGAATGGTAGACCTGATATATTTCTTCTGCAACTCTAAAATCCCAATATTGACCACTATTTAATGGCCATACACCTGGCGCTAACGATCAACTTTCAAAGAGGAAATTTTGGTGCAGGGCCCATATACAATTAGTGTAATGACCCAAAATTTTGGTACACGTGCGTACACATACATGTATGTACAATTGCCTTCATTGGAGTATACACACATAGACCCATGCATACATCCACACACCCATGCACACATGCATCTATCGGCTCATGTAAATTATAACCGTTGATGTGTGATCGTTTTGCTTAGTGTGAACTATTAATTAATGTCATTAATGATTACATGATTTTTGTATAATATATATAAGTTTATTTATAATGTACTCTCTCAATTCATATACTTAAGACCACGTGTTTAATTATTAACTAATCCAAATCTAGCCAACATCAACTATTGACTGTGCACTGAGATTAATCTGATCTTAACCACTAGATTGTTGTTAAAAAATAAAATAAAAATCGAGAACAACCCATTTTTTTGTGGGAACCAACCCCACCGTCCGCTTGTGTGTGGCCCACCTGAGTTTCAGATCAGCCTCATTTTTTTTGCTTTATATCTTCTCTTGGCCAGGCTGAGATGATGGACGGATTAGATTTAAATTATTGTTAATGGGACCCACTATATCTTAAAAAATAAAAATAAAATAAAAAATGAAAGTTACATCTTCCGCACGACTAAACCACCTTCTCCACTTTCCTTCCGTTTTGTACGGTAATGGCCTCCGAACCTCCCACTAAATGAAACCGTTCCATGATTCTCACTCCTCTATTCCATTACGCATCCTTTTATAAAAAAAAGAGAGAGAGAAAGAATTGAAAGAATCAATCAAATAAAAAAAATTAGAGTGGGAGAGAGAGAGAGCGCTGTAAATCAAGAGAGAGAGATTAAAGCGAGGCCGGATCGTCAGACTTTAAGGTAGGTGATCTTAACCTGAAATTTACCATTTTCAATTTTATTATATCTATTTAATCCAAATTTTCGTAGAAATATTATTGTTGGTTAATTTAATTTTATTTATTTTTATGTAGGGAATCTACGCATTTAGGAATTTCTATTTTATTCTATTTTAAATATTTAATACTGAAATAATTTATACATAAATAAAATAAAATAAAATAAATTTATAGAATAAAATAAATAGTTTATTTAAGATTAATTTATTAATTCTTAAATGTTTTGTTAAGAAAAAAAAAATAATAAAAATTTTAAATTAAATTTCAAATAAATTATAATATCCTACAATATTTTACAGTACAAACAGAATATATAATTAATTATTTAAAATATTTATGATTCATTATGCAGAATTGTAAATATAAGTGATGTAAGATTTATAAGTATATATAAGCAAATATGATTATGAAAATAAAATAAAAATATATAATAATAATAACAAATTATAAATTATATAATTGTAATATGTAATCAGTATTAATATGATATATAATAGAATAAAATAAAATAAAAGGGTTTATAAGATCATTAAGGTATAGTAAAATATAAATATTATGTTTCGTAATAATATAGTAGTAATGCAATATAATTGTAGGTTACAAAAAAAAAAAAAAAAAATAATGACAAAATATATAACATAATTAAAGTAAACATGTGTAAGATAATATTATATTACATAATTAATACACATGTAGTTAATATTATTTATATGATTATATTATAAATAACAAAATAGAAAAGTTTTATTTGATAATATATAAAAGTTGTGATAAATATAATTTATTATTTAAAAAAAAATAAAAATAAAAATTATGTAAATGATGATATTAACAATTTAACATAAAAGTAATATAATAATTATATTAAATATATTAAATAAAAGTAAATTTATTAATTTAAATAGTCAATTATAAAGCCAAGTTAATCATACTGACATAATGTTGTAAAAAAATAATTTATATAATAATAATAGTATCCAAAGTCCAAATTAATATCTTCCTTAACCTTATTCAATTTAGATTTAAAAATAAATAATAATAAAATTTTGAATTTAGATTTAAATAATGAGATAAAAAAATAATAGTAATGATAATAAATTTTAAATTATCAAATAATAATTTAATTACATTATTAATGTTATATTATATAAATCAGTGTGATAATTTTTGTTCTGTAAATATTAAAATCCAAATTTTAATTCTAAAATTTAAAGAGTTAATTAAATTAAATTTAAATAAATTTAAGTTTAAGAAAATTTTTAAAATTTTGGAATTAAAACCAAATTGATTAGATTTCTATATCTTGGAATTCTAGTGATTAATGTATATTTAAAACTTTATTAAATTAAAATTTTAATAAAATATAATATTAGATTTTTAACTTAAAAAAAAATAAAAATCTTTTCCTTGTAGTTCAAAATTTTTGTTTAAATTAAAATTTAAATAATTTTTCGATTAAACCTAAATATACATTCTTAATGAATTATCAAAGAGAAATTAAAAATTTGTTATAAAATAATCAAGTTATTTCAATATGTGTGTGTGTGTGTGTGTATTTGTCAAGTTTATGTGATAAATAAAATAAAAATTTTACTTTGAGAATTTAATGAATAAAATTAATAAATATTTTTATGCTAATATTTAACATTATTTAAGTAAACAAATTAATTTAATTAAAGTTAGAATTTAAATAAAATTTCTTATACATTATTTCATTGTAATTTCTAAATTAAATAATAGTAAAAATAATATTTTATTTAAGTATTTGAATTATTAAAGTTTTAACAAAATGATATTTAGAATTATTAATTAGAAATAAAAATTTATCTTGTTGATATTTTTTATTGTTAAACAGTGATTCATCTTACATACCATATCAGCCCAACAACACGAATAGTAGAAAACCTTAATTGGAAACAGCTATGGTTAAATAGACTAACCTGAAATCCAAACCATTCATTAAATAGACCACTTAGGTGTTATTTTCTCTTGGTAGATGGTGTCCTGAAACTCAACTTCTCACGCATCCAGCGAGTGTAGACAGCAACTTAATGCTATGTGTTGCGTCAGTGGGAGAAACTCGTTGAGAGCGTAAGCGTGAGTCAGGTCTAGCATGCGACGCTAAGTAGGTCGTGGGCGTATGGTTTAGTCCAGAAATCGACGGTCCAAATATCAGGTGGGTGATTCTCCTCCATTTATGAACTTTCTGATTTTATGTATTTTAGAAAATTTATTTATTTGACATAAAGACTTTAAATTAATATTGTCAAATTCCTTTATACCTAATATCTACTTTTCTAAATTTTAGCATTTACTGAATCTGATTAACTTGTAGAGTTAGATTTTAATCTAACTTTTATTTCTAAAATTTGATGTTGAGATTTAGACCTTAAATCTGTGTTAGAGTAATTGATTTAAATTAATTGATTTAAAATAATATTAATTAATTTGATTTTAGCTTGATGTTTCAGTAAATTTTAGGAATTGAATTTTTACGGCATCGAATTTCTGCACATTTGTATAGAACTTACATTGTTGTATCGAGATTTAAATAATTAAATTATTTCACTACTGATTTTGGAATAATTCATGACATGAATTCATCTCTACTGATTACGAAATTATGGAAAAAGAAAGAAAAATGAGAAAATGATTGTGGTATTAGCAAGTAGGGCAATCGTGTCCCTTGGGTGAGAGACCCTAAAGCCAGCAAGTAGGCAATCGTGTCCCTTGGGTGAGAGACCCTAAAGCTAGCAAGTAGAGCAAGGGTGTCCTCGGGTGAAAGACCCTAACCCGTTGGATCCTTCTGAGTCTCCTTTGTGTACGGCGTATGAGTACAATTGTGTGCGCGGACATACGTCGGAGGTACAACTAGCAATAGTCTGACTAGCTAACGTATAAATGAGTCCCTCACCATGAGGTACTGGTGTATGGGCGTTAATGCAACGTGGTCATACACCTAGGTACGGTGTTGTAAGATGTGATGATTATTTAATTTTATTCTTGAATTCATGATAGTGTGGCATTCAGTACGTCTTTATGATTCTAGCATCGCATTCATGTCATATGAAATATTTAATATTTTGATTCATGTTTTGGAATTTCAGAAAGTACTTTTATTATTTATTCGTTTGATATAAATCTAGAAATTTCATATTTGGTTGGATAAGATCCCACGAGCGGTTGTGCTCATACCCAAAATAACAGTGTTTCAGGTCTTGGAGTTTAGTCGAGGTGAAGCAGAGTGAGGATCTAACCATCGGCTTAGTGGTAGCCATATCGGTATTTGTATTTTTTTAAAAAAATAATAATAATAAATTGTATAGCAGGAACTTAGAAGTAAGTTTAGGCTGTAATAGTTAAAGATTGTATTTGATGAATATTGTTTATTGTAATAAGTTTTAATTAAGTGTGGTTGTGAATGTTTAAAATTAAATCATGACCTGCGATTCGGACCTGGGTCTGGCCAACTCGGGTACCGAATTTCGGGGCGTGACAATTAGGGCCCAATATTTGGATGGTTTGGATTGATTTAAAAACATGCCACGTGCACAACATCTATGTGCATTCGTATGTTTAATCATTGATACATAATTGCACCATTTCAGCCAGAGGGGAAATGCCGGATAACACGTTAGAGGGTATTTGCCAACCTTGATGTATGTGTTGAATATCCACACCGTCCATCAGTTTTTTGAGATTATTATAAGGTATGGTCCAAAACATGAAGCATATCCAGATCTAAAATGGACCACACCACATGAAACAGTGGTGAATTAAACACCCACCGTTGAAAACTTCATAGGACCCACCATAATATTTATTTGTCATCCAACCTGTTTATAAGGTCACACAGACCAGGATGAAGGGTAAATACAAATTTCAGCTTGGTCCAAAACCTTTGTAGCCCCCACGAAATTTTTAATGCTGGGCGTTCAATCACCAACGTTTCCTATGATGTGGTTCACTTGTAATATATCTCTATTTTCCCCTAAAGTATGCCCCATGGCCACCAAACACCCAATCCGTTGGCTCGTGGCAACCAGTTCTGCAAATGCTTGCAAATTCCCTAAACGCGTTTATCTGATTTTGCAAACGCGCAAATTCCTGTTCATGTGAAAACGAAAGGTCACACCATATGTCACCACCATTTTGAGATGAGGTATATATACATACAGCTATTTGGACCGTTCATGGGTCCCATTGTGGATGGTGCATACCTCTAAATTCACACTAATCAAGAAATCCAAACCATATAAGTGGTCCTATTTTGATTGTGAAAACAATCAAAGGGTTAATATTATCTTCCAAGTGTAATTGTTCGCTATTTGGATGTTCAAGATTGCCGTCAAACCATGCCATGTTTATGATTCAATAGACATCACCTTTTAAATGGTGCAAAACTAACATATTATAAGTGTAGAGCAATGGGCTGATCTTATAAATTCCCCCACTTCCAACCCAACCTTATGCCAAAAAACCTCTCCTCCCATCAGCCTATCTATACCTATGTCCCTCTACCAAAGCCAAATGGATGAAATTAAGGTGGTCGACTGCGTCATCGATGTCCCAAACACCCGTGTAGATGGGTTGGTCTCGAACCAAGCAATGAAAGATATGAAATTCATGAAGATAGTTCAGAATGGCATGTTGAAGGTGGCGGTTCCTTCTGTTACGGTCTCTGCGGTTGGGATTGTCAATGACCTCCCCACCAAGCTTTCTCAAGATTCGTATCATGAATTTGTCTTGAAGGTTTACGTTATTGTAATTTTCATGATTTTTGTGATGGGAATGGGGCTGCTTTTTCTCTCATTGGTGCTTCCGCGAGTGCCTGCCATGGTAGTTACGGGCAAGAAGCTGGTGTGGGTAGTTGTTGCATTGATCCATGTTGCACTTGGCCTTAAAATAACCATCCATGCTATATATTGATATGGTTGAGGGCGTGGGGCATGTCGCGCTACCATTGTTGTTGTTGTTGTTGTAGCAGTTGATATAGCTGGCAGCATAGTTATTTTCCTTATTGTTGTTGATGTTATAGCCACAGTTGATATAGCCATAGCATAGTTATTTTCTTTACTGATTGGTGTTTTTCTTGTTTTTGTTGTTGTTGTTATTTTCATATATGCTTTTGTTGTTGTTGTCGTCGATGTCTTGCGTTTTGTTTTTTATACCCACTTTCCATGTTTCAAATGAATAAATGAAGTGATTGTTAAATACAGTTTTTTCGGTTCTGACTCAGATTGTTGGGTATTGTACCACATAGCACCGTTTGTGGGCCCATCCACTCATTTTGACAGATTATTGTAAGGAATGTTGCCAAAAATGTGATGGGTCTAAATCTTAAGTGGACCACACTATAGTAAATAGAGGTGATTGAACTCTCACCATAAAAAGCTATGGAAAATAAACGATTACAGTAGCCCTAGGAAGTTTTTAATGATGAGCTGTCAATTACCACTGTTTCCTTGGTGTGGTCTGCCTGAGATTTGAATCTGCTTCATCTTTGGGCTTATGCCTTAAAATGAGCCAACAAAATGGATGGATGGTGAGGATAAAACACATACATATGTTGTGTGCTACGCTATGCAATCCGAGTAAGGTTCTTACAACTAAGCCCTCGGTTCAAGGGCTTTCAACGAGTACCAGATGCACATCACCTGATCTTAATGGTCTTAAGAAACCGGGTCGGGTGGGTCCAGGTCTCACCTTTTGACCCGGCTAAAATTTTCGGATTTAGACGGATTTGGGTAGGATCCGAACTCATGCATGTGTTGTAAGGTGAATTAAGAGCTTCGATTGAAAAAATGTGCTAAAAAGCATGGATTTGATGCTCAAGAATCACCAAGGCAATGGATGGATCTTGGGAGACCAATATTGAAGAATTTACATGCCAAAGATCTAAGAAAACCAAGTGAGGAATGAAGAGAATCGCAGATTTGAAGTAAAGAAGCCTTAAATCGTCCTGAAAAAATGTATTTGAAGCTATGAAGTTTATTTTGAAAAATTGCACAGCAGAAAGTCTGTTTTAAATAAACTATACAGCGAGAAGTTTATTATGAAAAAAATACATATATTTGAGGCGGTTTTTAGGATTTTTCAACTTTGTACGAAAATTGGAGTTCTCTACTTATAAATAAAGCTTCCTAAACATCATTCAAGGCATCCCAAAACAAAATTTAGGGTTTTTAAGAGTGTTTTAATTTTATTAGAATTTTATAAGTTATTTTTTAAAGATTTTTTCTATTTGCATTTATTTCTTTCTTGTTTTTTTTTTTCTTATTTTAATTATGTTTTTCTAAGTTCCTTTTAGCCCAAGCTAGAAGGGAAGCACATGGGTTTAATAATTCTTTAAGATTATGATAATTGATTGTTTTAATAATGAGAAGAATGGTGTATGCATGTTATCTATTATTTAGGTTTTTTTTTTTATCCTCTTGTGAGATTCATATATTTCCATCATTTGAGATCTAAATTGATGGATAGGCGTACCCTAGATCAATCAGATTTCCTAGATAGTAGAGGTTCTCAACCTGTTATATTTCTTTAATATTCATTATCCTATAGATATTGAATACTTAAAATCACTGGCAATTGAGAATATATGTCAATGGTGCAAATCCATTATTTTCTAATCTTTTATATCATTTATTAAAATATTTAAAATGTTTTATTTTCCGATTAGGCTAACTATAGTGCTCAGATCCTAGTTGTGTTATCCAAGTCATCATGATTTTGGAACATTAACCTATGTGTGGAACTTTGAAGCTTGGGTGTTATTTTAATTCAATTGAATTACATTCATTCAAAAATTCCAAAATCAAATCATTAGTTTAGTTTTTATTACTTAGATTTTTTTGCATTGATTTTTTCTTTCTCACAATTCATCTTTCTATGGGGATCTACCCTGTATTCACGGAATACTACTTACGAACCTCTGCACTTTGTGGCAAACAATCAATTCCATCCTTATGGCTGATGAGGTCTTACTCGGTACCCAAGCAAGACGCTAATGAGTATTGTTGGTAGGGCTCACCGTATCTGTTGTGTTGTATATCCATGCCGTCCATCAGATTTTTTAATTCATTTTAGGGCATATTTCAAAAAATGAAGTATATCTAAATTTCAAATGGATCACACCACATGAAACAATATTGATTGAACATTTTTAAGGCCCACCATAATATTTATTTGCCATCCAACCTTTTCGGTAAGGTCACACAAATCTGGACGAAGGGCAAAATACAAATTTCAGCTTGATCCGGAACTTTTCTAGCTCCAAGAAGTTTTTTAATGGCTGAAATTAAATCACCAATGTTTCCTGCGGTATGGTTTGTTTGAGATTTGGATCTGCTTCATTTTTGTAAACATGACCTTTGTGGCAACCATTTTTTAAATGATATTAAGGCTTTTTAAATATTAAAAAACTGATGCTTGGTATGGATATTAAAAAACGGGTGGTTTTGTGGGCGGGCCCACTGTGATGTATCAGTTTATCCATGCCGTCCATCTCTCCTCTTAGATTATTTTAAGGTCGGTGCACAAAAATGAGAGAGATCCAAACGCTCAAGTGGACCACGCCAAATAATAAGCTTGGTTGTATTAAATGCATTAAATGGGACAGCCATTTCACTTATGACGTGCTCCACTTGACCGTTGGATCTGCCTCATTTTTGTGCCCATACCTTAAAATGATGGAGAGTAAGGATGGACGGCGTGGATAAACAAATACATTAAGTAGGCCTGCCCATGGAGCTGCCCGTTCGTGGCCAGAGATGGGTGGGGCAGGACCGAATCCGCTTCCCATGGGAAAGCGTACTGCCAACTCTCTAACTCAGTACGCTTAGTGCTGAGTAAACTCTGTGGGGCCCACCGTCATTTATGAATTGTATCAACTCCGTCCATCTGTTTTATCATATAATTTTATAGCTTTAATCCAAAAATAAAGCATTTCAAAACCTCAAGTGGACCACACCACCGGAAATAGTGTGAATTGAACGTCTACCGTTGAAAAGTTCTTGGGTCCATGGAAGTTTTAGATCAAGCTTATATTTGTGCTTTCCTTTCATCCACGTCTGTGTGAGATCTCATGAACAGGTTAGATGACAAATAAACATGTGGAGGCATTAGAAAGTTTTCAATGGTGGAAATCAATACTTCCACTGTTTCTTGTGGTATGGTACACGTAAGCTTTGTATATGCTTTAATTTTGGGATCAACCCCGAAAATGATTTGAAAAAAAAAGGATGGACGGCGTGGATAAACTACATGTATTCACTGTGGACCCAACATAGTTTACTCTGTACGATAATCCAATTTCCTTCCCACGAGAGCTAGCCTTTTTTCCTTTCACATGAGTATGCGTCTGCGAGAAAGATATCAACCGGATCAACGACATGAAAAAAATGAGAGGGAAATTTCGCATCATTTTCTTGGAAAGAGAACGTGATCGCGTCCTCGACGAGAATTGAAAGGATTGCGTGCTTACTTACTCAGTACGCTATTATGGTATTATCGTACTGACCGCATGTGGCACAGTAAGGTTTTTTTTTTTTTGACTCGGTGACTCACACCAACTCATTCGGTCCTGAGTCTAGTTGAGACATGGCCAGATCAGGCCGTGTTGGCCGCTATTTTCAATCCCGACTTGCATTGCCAAACCAGATTGGCTTGACTGAGTCTGAGTCAACTGGGATGAATCGCCAATCCTTGGTAGTGTTTTGTTTTTGTAAACTTGGCCTTGAGCTGGAACTTCATACAGTTCATTTTGTATTCTACCCACAAGTAGAGTTTAACCGTCCAGTCCAACTGGGTGAAATATCCAGCCCAGACACGTGGGCCAGCTAGCCTTGACTGGACAGCTTGAAAGGTTTCCTGCCGAAAACTGCTTTCTTGGTGAGACAGCTCAATCTCTGTGCCTGCTTCCAGTCCAACCTGGTCCAGCCCTCATCTCTGGTCCGGATTTTATATGCGCTGGACTTAGGACAAGACTAGGTAACTTTGTAAAAATTATACAGCTATCCGGACAAGTGTTTATGCGCATTGTGGATGGAGCCAGAAGGAAGATCAAACTGATTGAGCTATCTTAATTGTCCAGTTGGTGGCTATAAAATGGATGGTTGGAACTAAAATAGAAAGCTATCCAATTTCGTCGGCAAAATCAGATGATTACCATCTTCTGCTCATCGTGATTTTTTGGGTTGTGCTCCGTCCACAATCAATTCAGCTATCTGAATGGTCTGGATTGCCATATGACCATGCCATGTGTGTGATCCTGATGAACCATTCTGGGATTCTAGCAAGTAGTTTTATTGCTTATCTATTTCTGTCTTATGAAAAGCTGTGTCCCCCATTGACAGGAATGCTGGATCGCTGGATGTATAGGCTTCTTGAGACATTTACGAAGTGGACTTCTAGAAACGCACTCAGGTAGGCCAATAGGAATCGTTTGATTGAAAGTGAGGGGAGTCATGTGGACGGTTATCTATGCCCAGCAGCTGTCGTGACCTTCAATCAGCAAGGTTGTCGCCCGATGCGATCGCAGTACAAAGGCTTGTGTTTTCGGATGTTTTTCTACTGAGAAAATTCGGTTATGGCTCTTGGTCTTGTTGGGAAGTAAAACTCTGCCTGCCTAAGGAGTCATATAGATGGAATGGCATTTCCTTTTTATTATTGGGGCTCTGCTGTTCTAAGCACCTCCATCTCACATGGGGGTGAAATTTCGGGAATGAAATTTATTTATAAGGGGGGTAGATTGTAACGTCTTGTCCAACCGGCATAGTGTCCTAAGGCGTCCACATAGGACTTGCCGCAGGACCGTTCACTTAAGCCGCTTGTGTGTGTGATATCACCAATTAATTAACCTAGGATTAGCCCATTAGAGTAAACCAGTCTGGTCATGATTGGACCAAGAGCAGGCCGTCAAGCCAGATAGCTTGTTTACACTTAGAAACAGCCCGTAAGGGCCATACGACGACAAAGGAAGGTTAGAATAATCTAAAAATTTAGAAAACCGAAGATCTCAGTGGGCTTGTGGTCCGTCATGGACCACGGACTCAGTGGACATCCAGAAATTGATTATCCACGCCATTCCAGCGGCACTTGCCAAACACAACCCACCCACTTGTAAATAAAACTGAAATATTAGGTTTTCCAGCCGTCGGATCTCTTTTATGTTTACGGTAGAGGTCTAATGTATTTTTCTACACCCATCCACAGAATCCGGGACCCGATCATGGAACGGTGACCGTTGATCGCAAATCGGACCTGTACGATCAAACCCCACATCCGATCGTCTCCAAATTTTGCATGGCCCTTCATCGAGCTATGGAGCACATATCTTATAAGTCTCAGGGCCAAAGGGCCACCAAAACCGCCCAACAACCAGAATGGGCATCGTAGGGCCATTTAAAGATCGGAGCCGTGTGACAAAACCCCGCATCCGTTTGTCCCCAACATTTACATGGCCCCTCATCGGGCCATGAGACCCCTACACACCAAATTTGGTGGCTAAAGGGGATGTTAAGGCCACCCCAAATCCAGTAGGGAATCCTACAGGGCTGTTGTAGGCATTTGAGGAAACTTAAGGCTAAAGGGCCCAAGTCTAGGGAATAAAGCCCTAGCTCCTTATCTCATAACTCCTACCATTACTACCACCACCAAGGGAGTAAAGAGAGAGCAAGGAGAGAAGGAGAGAGTGAAGAAGAGTGTGGGTGGACCTTAGATCGAGGTGGGGCCCAAGAAACCCAATCTTGCAACTCCCTACCTCTTCTTCAAGAAAACCCTACGCCTCAACCGCAAGAATCGCTTCTGTTGGTCGTCTAGGTAAATCCTTCATCCCTTTTTCTTGAAACTTTATGTTAAGAAGGGATTGGCTTGGAGTTCTAACATACGAGTGCTTGCTTTAGAAATTCCGGTCAATCGACCCCAAAATCCACGCTCCTAGGTCGTTTTCCAAGTCTTTAAGATCCATAGGTGTAGACTATTATCCTTAGGTGGTCTGACACCAATTTTAGTATGGGTTTAATGATTTTGATTGCTTGAATGGTGTATTTAGAGGATCTAGAGAGAACTTAGGAAAAACCTTACCTTGATTCTTTCAATCGACATAGAATAGTTATGGAATGTTGTTATCTCTCACATGAATGGTATAAATTTGATGTTGCATGTGCATGTCTTGTTGATTTGTGTATGATGTTACCTTATAACATGTATGATTTATTAACCCATGTGCATTTGTTCCCATGATATGTATGTGTGTGTGTGTGTATGTGTTTGAAATGCTTAGCTTCCTCACTAATCTACACAACACACATGCACTTGATGTCACAATAATGTTAGCTTTGCTTGGTAGAAAAATTTGAGTTCTATGTTGAGAAATATAAATGTGTGATATTACATATGCTAGATGATAACCTTGAACGTTGGCATGTTACAGATTACCATCAGGACCCTTAGGTTGGTCAGGAATATGAGGTGAGTGAAGGTGGTCCTGTTGGTAGGACTATCCTGAGGCTAAACCCATGGATTTGGGCGGGTGCATGTGGGTGACAATAGTTAGAGTACATGGGATGCTCGTGCCCGATGTTGTCTGCCATGTGCTTGCCTGAACTCGTGCAGTCTGGTCTACTTACTGATCAACCTTGTCTGTTAACCCTGTTTGCTCACATACGTACGGAACCTGGAACACCCTTCAACCATTGTAGCCCATTGCTAACCATTTGAAGCCGATCCACCGAATCGTGAGCCGGGGAGGGTGAATGAGACACTGTATCCGAAGCTGTCGGCCTACGCTGGGGTGACGAGCCTCCCCGTAGTAACTGCGAGTGATTCCTTTCCTTACCACTCCCCATGTGCTTGAAGTCGGGGATGGAGAACCCGACGGAATCAAGGATCACGGTGCCCTGGCCTCGCACGTTGAGGGGCCTTGGCATCGCAACCAGTTAAGGGCATTGATACGTGGGGTGTATCAGTTTTTCCAACCTACTGGATGGATGGAATTAATTAAGAACTTGGCTAACACTCATCGCATCGCACTAACTAGGTTGGCAACTCAGGAGTCGAGGTTGCATTGAGGGAGTGTTGGTCATACGTGATCATTAAACGGAGTCGCTTAAGGGAGTATTGTGGCGTGGGCATGCATCATATCATCTATCATGCATATGCATTAACAAGATTAGCTAGGTGTTATGAATGATTGCCTTTCATTAAGTTCATAATATAATTGATGCTTGTTATAACTTAAGACTAATAGCACTCACTGAGTTGATCACTCATTCCCACTCTGGGACGGTGTTTTAAAACACCAACCAAACTCTCTCGTAGACGCAGTGATACAGAGTATGAGGAGCTTGGCAGCGTGAGCCTTGAGGAGGAGAACGAGCTGTCCTATTTCCAACTGATGGACGGTTCCACATCGGCCCAGTAGGCAGGATTTGAATCGCTAAGTAGTGGACTCAGCTCTATTCTTTTGGACATGATATTCTTTTGTGATTTTGTGGGCAATGCCTTGTGCGACCCATTTATATTCTTTTGAACCTGTATATATTGATTACTTTCATTTCAGTAGACTAGTTGTGATCATGCTCATGTTCTAAGTGATTCCATGCTGCGCATATAAGTCTAATTAAAAGCGAAATTGTAAAATCGATTAAAAGTGATACCTGGGAACTTGGGAGCCGAACATATGCACGACCCCCAATTTCCAGGGCCTTACAGGGCCCCACGTAAGGAACGGGTTGCAGGCAATCCTTATTAGAGCTGGGCATGAGTCGAGTTAGGGCTGACCCGACTCAATTCGGTTTTGAAATAGACCTGACCCGAACTTGACTTGACTTGGTACCAAGTCAAGCATGCCTAACCAGATCTGAGTCTGGGTCTAGCCTATACTAATTCGGACCGAGTCGGGTCGAGTGCAGCGGGTATCCATGGGCTGAAATCACAACTCAACCTAGGTGCACTTGTCATAATTGCACCATCTCCATCAGCTTACACAACATCTCAAATCTGTGTAATCCCAACTCGACTCAGCTCTCTCTCTCTCTCTCTCTCTCACACACACACACACACACACATATATACACGAGTTGAGTTTTGGATCAAGTTGAGTCAATACTGAGTTGGATTTCGGGTTGAGTTGAGTCGAGTTACTGGGTGACCCAAACTCGACCCGGTTTGAGTTTAGATTCGACAAAGTCTACTCAGTTCAGATCGAGTAGCGTATGAATGAATGGAGTTTGGCTAGTCGAGTTGTCCCGTCCCCAGCTCTAATCCTAATCATTTGACTCAAGCCAAGATGATTCGGACCATTCATCATGAATGAACTCTGCATGTAAAATGTAAGGTGGATGATGTACCCTGATTATTGGACCACTCTATAATTTCATGAATGGTTCAGATCTCCAACACACGTTCCACGTGCATGGATATTAAACGATTAGATGACATTATGACCATTGGATCCTCCAAATTACTCATCCAACCATCTGGTTTTAGATTTCTCTAATTTACATCAAACCGTCAAGAATAGTGGACCTGATGTATTTGTTCTACAACCCTAAAATCACAATATTGGCCTCTATTCAGTGGCCACAAACTTGGGACCCACGATCAACTACCTCTCAAGAGGAACTTTTGGCGCATGCCCCGTATAAATTAGGGCCCACTACCTGGGATGGTTTGGATTGCTATAAAAATGGAAACGGATCGGCTGCTCCCCCTGCCACCAGCCCGGTGGTTGGTGCTCTGTGGCCCCCACCATGATGTATGTGTTTCATCCATTCCGTTCATCCATTTTTTAAAGATCATTTTAGAGCCTATTCCGAAAAATGAGAGGGATATAAATCTCAGGTGGACCACATCATAGGAAAACAATAGTGATTGAATATCCACCATTAAAATCCTCCTAAGGCCCACTGTTCTGTTTATTTGACATCCAATCTGTTGATTAGGTCATACATAAGGTCATACATAACCAGAGGAAGGATAAAAACAAAGATTAGTTCGATCCAAAACTTTTATGGCCCCCAAAAACTTTTTAATGGTCGATGTTCATTCAACACTGTTTCCTATAATGTGGTCCACTTGAGATTGGGATATACCTCATTTTTGGTCTCGTACCATAAAATTATCTAGAAAAATAGATGGACAGCATGGATGAAACACATACATCATGGTGGGCCCACATAGCATCGACCTCCCACCGTTGGCTAGTGGCAAGGGGAGTAGCCAATCCGTTTCCTATAAAAATATACCACGTGTACAAAGCTCACGTGCATGCATATTTCGTCGTGATTGATCATTGGTACAAAATCCTACTATTTCAGCCCCCAAAATGGGATCAGATATGGCGAGTGGATTAGGTACGAGACCAGGGACTGGCCAAGACGATGCTGCCCTTACCGTGGGGCTTACATTGATTGATGTATTCTCAATCCACACCGTCCATACGTTTTTCCAGATCATTTTATGATATTATTGAAAGATTGGAGCACATGTCATTATCAGGTGGACCATACCATAGGAAACAGTGGTGATTGAACTCCCTACCATTAAAAATTTGTTAGAGAGCACCTTAATGTTTCAGCACTGTTTATATGCCATGCAACCTGTAGATAAGGTCACATAAGCCTAGCTGAAGGGAAATAACAAATATAAGCTTGATCCAAAACTTTTGTGGCTCATTAACGGTAGATCACCACTATTTCCTGTGGTATGGTCCACCCGATAATTTGATCTACTTTATTTTTTAGACAATACACTAAAATAATCTGGAAAAACAGATGGACGGTGTGGATATATAATACATACATAAAGGCAGGCCCCACCGTCTTAAGGTCATGAATCATAATACGTCGTTTTCTCGGAGAGGGTTCCGGTCCCATAGAGATGGTGCGCAATCGTACGTAAGCCGCGTTTTCTCGGAGAAGATTCCATTCCGCCACAGATGTGGGCCATGTGGCCCATCTAAGTTTTGAATACGTTTTATTTTTTGAATACATTTTCTCAAAATCATGGCAGCCACACATAATCCTCAATCCCACCAAATGAGCAACACGAAAGTCAGATAGAGATATAGAGAATTCGCATCATTTTCTTGGGAGAGAGACGCGGATTGCGTATACACCCCCCCCTTCTCGGGCTGGAACGGGCAGAAGATTTGAGTGACCACCATGATGTATGGATCTTATCCACACTGTTCATTCTTTTTTTTCATATCATTTTCAGCTATAAAACCAAAAAATGAGGCGGATACAAGGCTCAATTAGACCACACCACAGGAAGCAGAGGTGATAATGATTCTCACCGTTGAAACTTTTCTAGGGCCCACCGGGATGTTTCTTTTCCATAGAATCTATTCATAAAGTTACATGGACCTATACGAAGATTTTTTATTTATTTATTTTTTTTTAAACAAATATCAGCTTCATACAAAACTTCAGTGGCGCCCATGAAGTTTTCATATGTAAGAGTTTAATCCCCATTTTGTAGTCTACTTAAGCCTTAGATCTGCCTCATTTTTTGCCTGAAACCCTAAAATGAGAAGAAAAACAAAATGAATGGACGGTATGGATAAGACCCATACACCACACCACAGTGGCCACTCCGTCCATCCATTGAGTGGCCACTGTGGTGTGGTGTATGGGTCTTATCCACACCGTCCATCCATTTTTTTGTATGATTTTAGAGCTCATTTCATGTTCATGTGATGAAAAAAGTAAAAGACACTTAGTTTAGCACAATTTGAGTGGCCACCGTAATGTATGCGTCTTATCCACACCCTTCATTCATTTTTTTTTTTATAATCGTTTTAGAGTTCATTTAGTGTCTTAGTTTAGCACAATTCTGAAAATATTTGTGACTCATACTCTGTAAATGGGATGAGGTATCTATAAAGAGCTATGTAGACCATTCCTCCTCCCATTGCGAAATGGTGCACATATCTAAAATTACATTGATCAAATAAACCAAATCATATGACTGGTGCTAATTCTAATGTAAAAGTAAATAAATAAAACAGTTATTATTATCTTTCAAGTGTTAATTGTTAGATTTTTCTTGATCTAAAGTTTACAAGTTTGCATCAGATGTTTGGACGTTCAGGATTGCCTCAAGACTATGCCATTGTTAAGATTTGATAATCAACATCACTTTTCTTTTCTTTTTTAAACGGTGCAAAACTAATATAATAAAGTCCTGGAATCCGGAAGCCGATAAATACACCCACCTTATTTCATTATTGGTACAAAA
Organism: Magnolia sinica; assembly: GCF_029962835.1. Taxonomy (NCBI): domain Eukaryota; kingdom Viridiplantae; phylum Streptophyta; class Magnoliopsida; order Magnoliales; family Magnoliaceae; genus Magnolia; species Magnolia sinica. Next base: position 3,083,261 of record NC_080584.1, on the reverse strand, counting down.
GCGTACTATTTCGGCACACAAAATAAGAATAGTTGGTAACCATGTAAAAAGAGAGTTATTGATACTCTGGAAGTCCACGATGCTCGATATTCATGCACTCGAAAAATGTATACGTGGAATATGTTAAGCAGAAATAAACCGTCCAAATTACGTAAATTTCAGTTGATAGCTTGTAGGTTTAGAATAAAATAAAATGAAGAATTGTAAATTCTGATTTTATGGATATATTTTGCTAAATTTGGACCGTTGGCTATATTTCGTTCAATCCGTCCATTAGTCTTCCATCAATCCCTACCATTAAAAACTTATTAGAGATCACTTTAATGTTTCCTTAGTGTTTATATGCCATCAAATCTGTTGATAAGGTCACATAAGCCTAGATGAAGGGAAATAATAAATATCAGCTTGATCCAAAACTTTTGTGGCTCATTAATGGTCGATCACCATTATTTTTTGTGGTATAGTCCACCTGATAATTGGATCTGCTTCATTTTTTGGATGATGCCCTAAAATGATCTAGAAAAACGGATGAACAGTGTGAATACAAGACACATACATCAAGGCAGGCCCCATGGTAACGGCCACGCTGTATTGGGTGAGTCCGGGTTCTTACCTAATCCGCTCCAAGGACGTGGGGGACTCGGATTCGGTTGTGACCCCTCCAGTACCAAGGCGGGACTAATTGGCTGGTTCTCCGTGGACTCCACCACGATGAATGTGTTTTATCCAAGCTGTCCATCTAATTTTCCTTACTTATTTTAAGGAATGATCCCAAAGATGGGGCAGATCCAAATCTAAGGTGGACTACACCACAACAAATAGTGGTGATTGAATGCCTACCGTTGAAACTTAACAGGGGCCACTGTAATGTATTTGCCATCCAACGTGTTGATTAGGTCACACAAATAATATCAGTTTGATCCAAAACTTTTGTAGCCTCAAGACATTTTTAACGGTGGGTGTTCAATCACCAATCCGTGGTGTGGTCCACCTGACTTTTGGATCTACGTTATTTTTTTTTGTCTCATCCTCTAAAATGAGCTGACAAAATGGATGTACAGCCGCGCAGCTTTGGTGACCCACTGAAGTGGGGAAACGGATTGGCTACTCCCCCTGCCACGGCTGGTGGTCGGTGCTCTGCGTGCCATACTACGAAGTATGTCTTTTATCCATACTGTTCATCCATTTTTAAAGATCATTTTGGAGGTTGATCTAAAACATGAGAGGGATATAAATATCATGTGGATCACACCACATGAAAACAATAGTGATTGGATATCCACCATTAAAATCATCCTAAGGCCCACTGTACTGTTTATTTGACATCTAATATGTTGATTAGGTCATGTAGATCTAGATGAAGGGAAAAAAAATGATTAGCTTATCCTAAACTTTTATGGCCCCAAAAAGTTTTTAATGGTCGTCGTTCAATCAAGACTGTTTCGTGTAATGTGGTCCCGGTGAGATTGGGATATATCTCATTTTTGGGCTAATACCACAAAATGATGTAGAAAAATAGATGGACAGCATGGATGAAATACACATCATGGTGGGGCCCACAGGGCACCGACCGCTAGCCATTGGCTGGTGGCAGGGGGAGTAGCCAATCCGTTTTCCTGAAGCGGGTGGATCCCTGACTGTGGGGCCCACCCTTATGTATAGGCCATTACATTCTGACAGCTTTTAGGGCATGATTTTTTATTTTATCTTTTTTTTTTTTTTTTTTTTTTCTGGGTTAGCTTGTTATACCCATCTCAGTACACACACTCCATGTTAGCCACCCCCCTAGGGGTCGATACCAAGACCTCAAGTGTTGAAACGAAGCATCTCCGCTCAGCCAGTTGAGGTATGGATCTGAGTGTGGGCATGATCCTAAAAATGAAGGAGATCCAAATCTTAGGTGGACCTCACCACAGGAAACATCCATAACTGAATATTCACCATTAAAATCTTCTTGGGTGCCACCGGAATATTTATTATGTGCCATTCAACTAGTTGATAAGATCACAAAGACTTGGACGAAGGGACCACACAAATATCAGCTTATCCAAAACTTTTGTGGCCCCGAAAAGTTCTAATGGTCAATCATCAATGTTTCCTATGGTGTGATCTGCATAAGATTTCGATCTTCTTCATTTTTTGAGATCAAGCCTTAAAATGAACCGTCAAAATGGATGGACGGTGTGGATGTAAGGAACATGTATCACAGTAGGCCCCTCAGTCAGGATCCATCCACCTCGGTGGAGCCGGAAGCCATGCTAGGCATTGCCGGGTTAACACAATAGTGGGTGTTGCCCCACCAACGATGTCCATCAGTTTTCCGGCTCATCTTATGGCATGGTAAAGAAAAAAAAGAATATAAAGATCTCAAGTGGACCACACGGTAGAGATTGAATGACTATAGCGGGAGCCACTAGGTGCAGCCCTGGCCTCACCCAAGATGGTGCTCCCTTACCGTTGGGCCCACCTTGATGTATGTATTAGGATGACATTGTAGTGCTATTGAAGCATACAACTTGCAAACAGCATGTCCTTCCCATCCAACGTACCAGATTGACCCATTCCAGTTAAGGATGCTTGAAATACACCGTAAAAAACAGAATCAAAATCACGTAACAGTTTTCATTGCTTTCCCTCATTAATTATAATAAATGATAAGGGCACGTTTGGTGGAAAGAGAGTGAAATAGAGTCCAAGGGGACTAGGTGTGAAAGAGAGTGAGAGTGGCTGGACAAGCATCTACAAAATGACGAGGTCACACTCGGGTTGGGACACGGGGTTATCTTCATCTTTTGCCCATCGGCCTCATGGGAACTGTGTGGCCCCGTCGTGATGTGTGTCGAAAATCTATCCCATCCACCAGATGCACCATTCCATGGTGGGCCACGGGCTTAAAAATCAAGTCAATCCATGACTTGGTTGGGACACACCACCTACAATAGGTGAGAGGGGTTATTCTCCCATTAAAATATTAATAATCATTTATTAGGCTCACGGAGATGTGGTTCATAGTCCAGTCCATTCATTGTGTGTGTCCCACTTAGATGCAGGGTTAGACCAAGTTTCAACCGCATCCAAAACTCAGATGGGCCCCACCAAGTGATTTTATATATTTTAGGCATGTTTTTAAGTGGTTGTAGATGGTATGGCCCACATGAATTCCAAATACATGTCTGATTTTTTGGGATATCCCATAACCTAAATGGGCCCATCAAATGCACCGTGTCGATGTTCAGACCATATACGTATGTGTCAGTCACCCCACTTTCCAACCATCTCTAACCGGTTAGAGCCTGCGAGGATCCAGATCTAGTTGGAAGTGGTGGTCCTGTGGGTCCAGGGGTCGAGATGACATCATCTGCACGAGCTGGTCGACAAAAAAAGAGTCCGGATCCTAAATAACCTAGATGTGGTTGGAAGTGGGTCCCAAGGGTCGAGATGACATCATCTCCACGAGCTGGTCGACAAAAATATCGAAACCGACCACTTCCAACCATTACCGGTGGTAACCGGTTACTGCCATCAAGTCCCTATAAAAAAAAACAGGTAAGTCGTGGTTTTGGCAAACAGAAGAAATAGACTCTTACCTCTCTCTCTCTCTAAAACCCCGCGAGCCTCCTCTTCTCTCTCTCTCTCAAACAAAGACGCTGTTGTTCCTCAGCTAATATCAAAGAGCCTCTTCTCCCATCATCCTATCTATCCCCATATCCCTCCAACAAAAACAAATGGCTGAGATTACGGTGGTCGACCATGCCATCAATGTCCCAGACGATCACCCAGATGTGTCAGTCTCGATGGCGCTGACCACACCATCGGCAGGAGATATCAAAGACCAGAAGGACATGTTCAAGGTAGCGGTCTCTTCCATTACAGTCTCCACAGTTGAAATTCTCGGGGATCAGTCCGTCGGGCTTTCTCAGGACCCGTTTCACGAATTTCCCTTGAAAGCCTATGCTCTTGTGAATTTTGCAATTTTCGCATTAGGGATTGTGCTGCTTTTGCTTTCACTGCTATTTCCGCAAGTGCCACCCGCTGCGGTGGGTTTGGGAAAAAAGCTGACGAGGATAGCTGTTGCACTGATCTACATTGCACATGGCCTTAAAATGGCTATCCATGCCATATATTGATATCGTTAGACGCGTTTTGCACATCCCAATATCGATGTTGTTGTAGCTCGAGTTGATATAGATGGAGCATATTTGTTTTCGTTGCTGCTGCTGTTGTTGTTGTTTTTGGTTTCGTTGTTGGTTTTGTTGCTGTAGGGTTGTTTTCGTTGCTGCTGCTGCTGCTTTTGTTTTTGTTTTCGTTGTTGGTTTTGTTACTGTAGGGAACATCTACGTATATCTATTCGTTGTTGGTTTTGTTGCTGTAGGGAATATCTACGTATATCTATTCGTTGTTGGTTTTGCTGCTGCAGGGGAAATTATTAGACGAACGGACGAGTCCGTGCGGGGCCTTTATAATTTTCCGTGGCCGGAAACTTATTTCGCAAAATTTACTTTTTACTGTCGGCAGCTGCTATTTTTACCAAAAGACCCTTTGACTGCTAGGGTAAGCAGCTGTAGAAGGAGGAGTATTTTGGTCCTTTTGGGTTTATCCGTACAACCCTAGGTATGGTTTCTCCGTTAAGGTTTCTTTGCGGCGAATGAAATTGCTGGCCGAAACCTGAGGTCTATACGCCTCGAGAACCCGCTGCAGGGTATATCTACGAGAACGGATTGGCTACTGGCTAGTGGTCGGTGCTCTCTGGGCCTCGCTATGATGTATGTGTTTCATCCATTCCGTTCATCTATTTTTCTAGATCATTTTAAGGGATGAGCCCAAAAATGAGATATATCCTATTCTCAAGTGGTCCACATTACAGGAAACAGTGTTGATTAAACATCGACCATTAAAAACTTTTTGGGGGCAATAAAAGTTTTGGATCAATCTGATATTTGTTTATTTCCCTTCATTTGGGTATGTATGACCTAATCAACAGATTGGATGTCAAATTAAAATTACAGTGGGCCTTAGGAAGATTTTAATGGTGGATATCCAATCACTATTGTTTTCCTGTGGTGTGGTCCAACTAAGATTTATATCCCTCTCATTTTTGGGTTCAATAGCTAAAATGATCTGTAAAACTGGATGAACGGCATGGATAAAAGACATACTTCATAGTGAGGCCTGCAAAGCACCCACCACTAGCCACCGGGCTAGTGGCAGGAGAGTAGCCAATACGTTTCCCTGGCGGGTTCCCTGACCGTGGGGCCTACCGTGATTTATGTACCTCATATCAGACGCGGATTGCAGCACGCCCGTCTCTGGCCATGAACGGTCAGTTGTGGGCCGGCCCGCCGTGATGTATCTGTATATCCACACCGTCCATCCCTCCTCTCGGATCATTTTAAGCAATGTGCTCAGAGACCAGGCAGATCCAACGCTCAAGTAGGCCACACCAAATAATAAGCTTGTTAAATGCACAAAGCATTAAATGCAAGAGTAATCTTTGGTGTGATCCACTCGAGCGTTGGATCTTCCTCATTTTTGTGGAGATAGCTTAAAATGATATAAGAGGAGGGATGGACGGTGTGATATAGATACATCACTATCCGCCCGCTCACAGAACTGCCCTTTCTTGGCTAAAGACGAGCAGGGGTAGACGCAATCTGAGTACCTTATATCGGCGCCGTGCCGTCCATCCATTTTGAAAATTCATTTCAATGCGTGATCTAAAAAATGAAGTAGATCCAAATCTCAGGTGGACAGTAATAGAGGAAACAGCGGTAATCAATTATTAAAAACTTTTCATGGGCCACAAAAGTTTCGGATCGAGCTAATATTTGTTGGGTCTCTTCATCCAGGTCTTTGTGACCTTATCAACGGGTTGGATGACAAACAAACATTCCGATCGCTCTCATTAAAAACCCGATTCAATAACAAGTATTTCCTGTGGTATGGTCCACCTAAGATTTTTATCTGCTTTATTTTTGGAATCATTGGCTAAAATAATCTGTCAAAATGGATGGACGGTGTGGATGTAACACACATACATCATAGTAGGCCCCACACTTAGGTATCCACCCAAACCGCGCACGGCCATGCATATGTTTCGACGTAATCGCTCACCCTATCAAATGACGAGAGAGGAATAGGTGCAGCCCCGGCCTCACCGGACGCGGATTTCCTGGCTTCGCAGGAAGTTCCTGAGCTGAAAACTTAAGTGGGGCCCAACGTGATGTTTGTGAGTAATCCACTCCGTCCGTCCGTTTTTTGAGATCATTTTAGGATTTGGAACCAAAAATGAACGTGAGGATTGAACATCCACAGTTGAAATATTCGTGGGGCCACAAGTTTTGAATCAGGTTAATATTTTTACTTTCAGTTCATCTCAGTATAAATGATGTTATTAACGGTATGGATAGCATGTAAACGTAACCGTCGACCCCAGGGAGGTTTCAACGGTAGGAATTTCCCTGCCTACGTTTTCCTTTAGCGCGGCTCACTTGAGTCTTGGATCCTTCTCATTTTTAGTCTTGAATGTGTTCATAAAACGGATGGCCGGGGAAGATTTCTCACAGACAGTGGGCTCCACCTAGGTTTCAAGCGCAGAAACTTTGAAAGGAAATCCTCGTCCGGCCTCACCCAAGACAGTGCGGTCCAAACCTCGTGTATTTATTTTATATCCACGCAATCCATTTACCTTTCCAGATTATTTACGGCATCATCTCAGAAATGAAAGGGCTCCAAATCTCAGGTGGGAAACAGTAACGACTGACCATAAAAAGCTTCCTGTGGCCACGAAAGTTTTTGATCAAGTTGATTTTTGCTTCGTCCTCAATAGGTTGAATTGCAAATAACGACAAGGAAAAGTTGCGTTGGGCCTCAAGAAGTTTTTGATGGTCATTCGATCAATCAAAACTATTTCCTATACTATGGCCCACCTGATATTTGAATCTGCTTCATTTTCAAACTCATGCCCTAATATTATCTGAAAAACAAATAAAACGCGTCGATATAAAATACATGCATCAAGGTGGGCCCCACATAAGGTCTCCTAATCCGCTCCCTCAAATAACTCTTGAATGGTAAAAGTGATAAATTCGCACATCCTGATTGTTTATTGGTACACAAAATGGGAATAAATGTGTAGCCAAATATTAAAGAATAGTTATTTGATACTCTGGAAGACTGATGCTTGATATGCAGGCACTCGTAAACTGTACACGTGGAATGGATTAAGTGTTAATAAACCGTCCAAGTTGTGTAAATTACCTTTGACAGCATGTAGCTTCAGAATCGAAGTAAATGAAGAGTTGTAAAATCTAATTTATGGAAATATGCTAATTAAATTTGGACCGTTGCCTATTTTTCAATATATCCGTCCATTAGCTGTCCATCAATCTTCTAGTTAAACATCAGAACGGTGTAAATTTTGGTTCATGCCTATCGAATTCGGGCCCACCATTTTCACTGTTTAGGTTAAGTGTTGCCTGCATATCAACTAGCACACTGTACCAGAGTTTCATGGTTTTTCTCGTAAAACAAACAAAAACATACTCCCCTCTTAGCCGTTTTTGTGGGAGAAATTAGTACAAGTGGGCAATATTTGAGTGATCAGAACCCGGACGCAGTTTGGCTAGTGAACCCAACACCAGCCAGCTATAGCTAGCGTCAAAGCTCCCACCATGATGTATGTGTTTTATCCAGCCTATTTTGGGGCATAAACCCAAAAGTGAGGCAGATCCAAATTTTGGTGGACCACACCACAAGAAACATTGGAGATTGAATGCTTATAGTTGAAAACACTTTGAGAACCTAAGAAGTTTGGGATCAATCATTTCGTTTTATCTAAGTCTGTGTGACCTTATCAACAGGTTGGATGGCCCAACACAAGGTCATAGTTTCCAACCTAACATAAGGTAATGGGTTCGAGCACCCATTACAATGAAATCCCACTATGGTGTGAGTTCATGTATAACAGAATAGAAGTTTGATGCCAAATAAACATTACATTGAGCCCTAGGAAGATTTTAATAGGTGGGGCTTACTTTTTCCACGTCATCTTAGGCCATGGCTAAAAAATGATGCATATCTAAAACACAAGTAAACTGCACCGTTCATAAAGTCATTCTTACTAGGATGAGCTGAAAACACAAAAAATTAGCCTAACCAAAACTTGTGTCCCCACATGTTTCAATGGCAAGTGTTCAATCATGTATTTTGCAGCCCACTTGTGTCGTTTTTGAGCCCATGTCTTGAAAAACACATGAACAAGGTGGATTGCCTACAAACATCATGGTGGGCTCCACCTAGCTTCAAGTTCGAGCAAAAGGCTTTGGCATGGCATCCAAACCGGTTTTTAGAAACCGAGCTGGGTGCTCATTCAAACCCCACACACACCCATGCACTCACACAACAATAGTTTTTCACTACAATGGGTACCCCAACTCATGACCTTGTGTTGAAACTCTTATGCACCATGCATGTCTATTGCTGGCACATGTGTGTGATTTGATCCATATATGATAAGGTGGGCTCAACCAAGTAATTGCTATCATTTAACCCACAATCAACGGAAAAAACTCAATCCGATCTTTATTTATACCTTTAAATATTACATAATTCCAAAAAAAAAAAAAAAACTAGGCCTCAAGAAGGGACCAAAGTCCCACAAAAATGGGTTGAGATCCGATCCAGGTTTTAAAACATTTAAGTGGTCGTACTCAAGCTGCTATGTGATGGACTTCTTTGATTGAGCGATCCTAATTATCCAATTGGATGAATTTCAACCATTGAACGAGGATCATAACCAGGCAAGTCCATCTACTACGTGGATAATATTGATCTGCATTTGGCATACTTATGGATGGACATTGATTGTGTGCTACCCTTGACGGCAGGAAGTTCCTGCAGTTTGAAAGCTACGTGGGGCCCACCACAATGTTTGTCGAAAATTCACCGTCCATTCATTTTTCCACCTACGTGTGGTCCACTTGAGCATTGGATCTGTCTCGTTTTTTTGTTCATACCTTAAAATGATATGAGAAAATAAATGGACGGCTTAGATAAACAGATACATCACGGTGGGCCCGCCCACAGGACTGCCCGTTCGGGCGAAGATAAGGGCGGTGGCAGGAAATGAATAAAATAATAGGCGTTTGAAAAATGAATATAATAACGAGACGTTCGTGCTAAGCTATTGTTTTATTTACTAGGTAAATGAAGGACGCGGATTACCCACTATGCTGTTAAGCAGCAAGTAGCTTGACAATTGTGAGACCACTGTGATGTTTATGATTTATGCAGGATGTCTATCTCTTTTAGATATCATTTTAGGCCATGAGACTGAAAATAAGGCACATCTAAATCTCATATGGACCACACCACTGGAAAGGTGATTGAACGCTCACCATTAAAAACTTAGGGCCACAAAAGTTTGATGAAGATGATATTTGTGTTTTCCCTTCATCAAGGTCTCTGAGACCTCATCAACAAGTTGGATGCAAAAAGCGTTACAGTATGCATTTCTAGAGGTTGTTATGTCATGCTCTTTATGGGGCATGTCTTATGTAGAAGTTGTTGGCTGGGAGAAGTATTGAGTTATAGTGGGAGCTTTAGTTTGATTAAATTCAGGTACGGGTATTGGAGATTTTATTTGTTTTTACGATTTTGTTATTCAGTTTATATTACTGTTCTCCTTCTACGTGCACATTCAGTTTTAAATAAGCAGGACTTTGTTTTCCGTCTCATTAGCCAGAGACGTAAAATAGTACCACTTAAGGATAACCATACATGAGCACATTCAACGTGTAATCTTTATACTATACGTTATATCATTGATCTATATTGTTAAGGTTACTGATAATTCATTTTATCATATAATTTTAGAACTTTAAACCAAAAATTAATTATATACAAAGCTCAAGTGGACCACACCACCTGAAACAACGTGAATTGAAGTTTATCGTTGAAAAGTTCTTGGGGCACACAGAAGTTTTAGATCAAGATGATTCTTGATATATTTGTTTTCCCTTCATCCATATCTGTGTGATCTTATGATCAGTTTGGATGACAAATAAACATCATTGGGGGCCTTAGAAAGGTTTCAACAGTAGGAATCAATACTTTTGCTATTTCTTTTGGTATGGTCTACTTGAGATTTTGATATACTTCAATTTTGGGCTCAACCCCTAAAACGATCTGCAAAAACAGATGGACGGAGTGGATAAACCACATGATTTCACAGTGGGCCCAATAGAGTTTACTCACTACGATAAGAGTGTGCTGAGTAACTCAGTACGCAATCCGATTTCTACTTCAACGAATTTTTTATCATTGTATACCCCACTCTTACCCCACTGTCCTTTCTGTGCCTCTTAAACCTTAATTTTCCAAACTATTACTCTGTTGCAACAGGTGCGTTTTTGCTAGAATCGGATTGGCTACTCCCCTGCCACTAGCCAATGGCTAGTGGTCGGTGCTATATGGGACCCACCATGATGTATGTGCTTCATCCATGCCATCCATCTATTTTTATAGATCATTTTATGGTATGAGATAAAAAATGAGGTATATCCCAATCTCAATTGAACCACATTTCAGGAAACAATGTTGAATGAACGCTGACCGTTAAAAACTTTTTGCAGGTCATAAAAGTTTTGGATCAAGCTAATGTTTGTTTTTTCCCTTCATCTGGGTCTGTATGACTTAATTAACAGATTGGATGTCAAATAAACTATACAGTGGGCCTTAGGAGGATTTAAATGGTGGATATCCAATCACTATTGTTTTCCTGTGGTGTGGGCCACCTGAGATTTATATCCCTCTCATTTTTTGGATCAAGCCATAAAATGATATGTAAAAATGGATGAAACAAATATATCATGATGGGCCCATAAAACACCGAAGGAGTAGCCAATCCGCTTCCCTTTTTGACCGGTGTTTCAACATGCCACTTCCGGTTCCGACTCGAATAATGTAGTGTAGGACACAGCACCAACTGTGGGGCCCACCATGACATGTGTGTTTTATCCATCCCGCCCATTTATTTTTTTAGCTCATTTTTAGGCATGATTCAAAAAATGAGGCAAATGTAAATCTTAGGTGGACCATTCTATTGGAAACAAAGTTGATTGAACTCCTATCATTAAAATGTTCTTGGAGGTTACAAAAGTTGTGGATGAAGTTAATATTTATGTTTTCCCTTCATCCTGTGACCTAATCGGCAGGTGGGATGGAAAATAAACATTACAGTGGGCCCTAGGAAGTTTATAATGGTCAGGGTTCAATCACCACTGTTTCATGTGATGTGGTCTACCTAAGATTTAGATCTGCCTCGTTTTTCGGCACACGCCTTAAAATAAGCTGGAAAAATGGGTGGACGGTGTGTATAACGAAAAACCTGACTCTGACTTGAAACTCGATTCAATTAGACTTGACTTGAATTCAAGTATATATATAATTAAAAAAGCCCTAATTTCTAAGTATATCTTGTAGCACCCGTACTTTTGGTATACGGGTGTTACCTTTGAGGACCACAATTATAGCAATTAAGAACGACTAAACAAGACAACTTAAACTTTACATGTGTAGGTTGGGACTCTCAGTCGACAATAAAGCCGATCACCAAGAACTAAAGGAGCAAAGTCAAACCCAACACCAACCAGGTAGGTAAAACTGAGCAAACACTTAGATTAAAACAGGGAACAAATTAACTAAGTCACATTTGCACAATACATCCACTAATAACCTTGGAAGAATAAATTATGGCCAACCAGATACTTGAAACCCCTCGAACCCCTGTTCAACCGTCAAAACAAAACCTCGGACCCATTTGACGATTGGATCACGATATATGGGCAAAATAAAGCCCTGAATGGCATGATATGGCCCACCTGGGCCTCAGACGTACCCCAAACCGAGCCAGGACCTTATATCTGGTCCCCAAGACAATTGAACGGGGCAGATCAAGCACCGGATTCATGTTGGGCCCCCAAAACTAGGTGCACGTACACCCAAATGCTAGTGCACGAAGTGCACTGGATGGCCATTGCTGGACCGAACCCAAAACCATTTAAACCTGTCCACCTTTGAGCTTCAAAGTGGCCCACCCTGGCCATTTTACGAACAATCCAAACCGTCCATTCTCCTCGTAGGGTTCATCTAACCTAAATGGTACAGGGATTCGGGCTCACACTTAGGAATGTGGGATTTGGGTCCCAACCGTCCATTCCTTTCACGAACGGCTAGGATCTAAAAGAAGGACCACCTGGTGGCTTAAGATGCAAGCCACCACCCTCTTTATCCAGAGGATTGAAGCCTCAAACAAGCTAGCTGGGGAGAGTCCCCTCGTGGCCAAAAATGGCTGGAAAAGCCTTAATGTTGGGAAAAAGCATTTTTCCATTTTCGTCTTTGAAAGGACGGCAACGCCGTCAGAGGTTTCCCTCCCTTGCCTATAAATGGGCACTGCTGCCCTTCAACTCCCACACAAACCAAAAAGAAAGGGGAGAAGGAAAGGAGGAGAGGTGAAAAACAGAGCGAAAGAAAAGAGAGAGAAAACAGAGAGAAGGAGAGGGCGTTTGGTGGGCTCGGCGCACACAGCACCAACTCAGTCCGTGAGAACCGGACCGAGTCGAGTCAGTGTGGGACTGCAGTTTCACCACCTGAGTGAGAGAAAGATAAGGGAAGGAAAGAAGGAGAGTGACAGGGCGGTAGGTGTGTGCGTGCCAGCCCAAGCTCGGGTCGGACCCAACTGAGGCAGGTAAAACCTCTCCCTCCACTTTTTCTAAAACTATAAAATAAGCCCAGCCGAGGCTCCATCACGCCTTACCCACACCACAAACAGCCCTCTAAACAGAGCTCTGTTTGTGGCTGACAACACCCCACCAGCGGGACATACAGAGAGCCAAAAACGGAACTCTGTTTGGACTCTAAAGCGGGCCGAACGTGGCCTATGGACATACCTCGTTTTGAGGTCGAACGAACCTGCAAATGGCCTCAGCTAACTGCTGAAAATCAGCCAGAAATCATCCTGAAAATCGGGCAGGAAACAGGAGATATCCTGGCCGTCCCTGGGGCTGAAAGTGGGCCAGAAAACAGGCCAAATCCTGGCCGTTTCTGGGGATGAAAGCGGGACAGGAAAAGTCCCTGTTGAGCTCTGACTGGGGCTGGAATCAGCCTCACAAGCAGGCCATGCAAAGGGCTGTCTCTCAGCCTGAGAAGTGGCTGAAAGCTGGCCTCAAACAGCCCAAGCAGTGGGTTGTATACAACGTGGGGACTGGCCCTGTTTCATAGGCAGTTGTTGGGCCTCACCAAAGAGCCGGTGGGCCGCACACTGCAGCGGCAGATGGGCCACACCAAATCTCAAATGGGGGACTGCACGCTGCACCTGCAGATGGGCCGCACCCTGCAAAAAGATCTGACGGGCCGCACCACGCCAACGTGGGCCCAGCACCATTGCAGCTGGGCCGCACCTCACTCTTTTTAAAATTACGGGCCGCACCATCAGAAAATCTTGGTGGGCCACGACAAGATCAGACCGTCCATCAATGATTCCTGGCCGCCCACCAATGGACGATGTGTCCAGATCGTCCATCAGTGGACGTCCAGAATTGGACGTTTGGCAGGCACATTGAATATATATATATATATATATATATATATATATATATATATATATTGGGTGTGTCCCACGTACTGTACTGTACCCAGCACGTGGGACCACCACGGTACATGTGTTTCTTTCACACCGTCCAGCTGAGGACGGTGTGGCCCACTGAGACATGTATTACATCAACGCCGTACATCTGTTTTGCATCCGGCTGTGAGGCCCATATATGATGAATAAATTATATCTAAACCGTCCATCCAATGGACAAGCTCGTCTCAAGGCTTGAGACCAAAAATGGGACAGATCTATCAGGTGGACCACACCGCGGAAAAATTGTGGAGTGTTGAACGTCCACCATTGAAGTCCTCTTGGGAGCACCAAAAGTTCTGATCAATATGATGATTGCTATCCACCAAGACCATATGACTGGATTGGATGGAAAGTAAACGCCGTGGTGGGCCCTGTGGAGTTTCAACAGTGGAAATCATTATCACCACTGTTATTTGTGGTATGGTCCAGTTGATCTTTCAATATGATCTATTCCTTGGGAGGATGCTCTAGATAGTCTCTAAGGACAGAACGTAGTATTCAGCACGATGGGCCCACTTTGGCATGCGGTATATGCACACCGTCCACCTGAATTGATGCATGGGCCAGCCCCACTTGGGTTTAATTTGGACCCAACAACTACGGCCAAAACAGGCCCGGTTTAGCCTATAGTGATGAAGAGCTTGAGCCCAGTATAGCCACCTTGCTTGGATAAGTATATGGTGGGCCTAACTTAAGTCTAAAAGGCCTTGTTGTTATATCCCTTCGAACCCTCATATTAGTTGGACAAAACCGTAGGAGTACTTGACAAATTTAAACTATGATTTTAGGAGTTTCCTTGGATGACTTTGGGCCGCAAGAGAACTGGGACTAGGTATGTGAACATGACCCTATGACCTTACTGGTGATGATTTTCCCCTTGGGCTTTCCATTTCTAAGTTAGTTAAACATGGTTTGTACTAGATTGCTACCATTAATTTAAGGTCGTTGTACTCATTGCAAATATCAAATTTGTGATAAGATGTTCACACTGTATGATAGGCTCACATGCTAACTAACCCTTGAAAAACAACTACCATTCACATGTCTTGGTAACACATCATTGAGAATCATTATTTAAATTTCATGATGTCTCTTAGCATGTTGTATTATCACTATTCATGCACTTCAAAAAATATACATATCAGACGGATTTAAGTTCATGAATGGTCTAAGATTAGATCTTTAAAATGGCCTAAAATATACATCAACAAATAATAAAAATGTACTTTTTTTTAATTACCGTGTTATTCTATTCTATGGACGGTTCAGATCTCTTGCACATGCAATCTGTGGATAAGGTCCTATAATCCTTAATGAAGAGAAATAACAAATATCAGCTTGATCCAAAACTTTTGTAGCTTATTAATGTGGCTGATGAGGTGTTACTCACTACTCAGGCAAGACATTAATGAGTGTTGCTGGTGGGACTCACTGTATGTGTTGTGTTGTATATCCATGTCGTCCATCAGATTTTTTGATTTATTTTAGGGGATATTTCAAAAAATGAAGTATATCTAAATTTCAAATGGATCACACCACATGAAACAATATTGATTGAACGTTCTTAATGCCCACCATAATATTTATTTGCCATCCGACCTTTTTGATAAGGTCACACGGGTCTGGCGAAGGGCAAAATACAAATTTCAGCTTGATCCGAAACTTTTCTAGCTCCAAGAAGTTTTTTAATGGTTGAAATTAAATCACCGATGTTTCCTGCGGTATGGTTTGTTTGTGATTTGGTTCTGCTGCATTTTTGTAAACATGACCTTTATGGCAACCATTTTTTAAATGATATTAAGGCTTGATGTTAAAAAACTGATGCTGGGTATGGATATTGAAAACACGGGTGGTTTGCGGGCAGGCCCACTGTGATGTATCAGTTTATCCATGCCGTCCATCTCTCCTCTTGGATCATTTTAAGGATGGACACCAAATGATAAGCTTGGTTGTATTAAATGCAACAGTCATTTCATTTATGGCGTGGTCCACTTGACCGTTGGATCTGCCTCATTTTTGTGCTCATACCTTAAAATGAGCGAGAACAAAGATGGACGGCGTGGTTAAACAAATACATTCTAGTAGGCCTGCCGATGAAACTGCGCGTTCGTGGCCATAGACAGGCGGGGCAGGACCGAATCCGCTTCCCATGGGAAAGCGTGCTGCGCATTGTGTAACTCAGTGCGCTAAGCGTGCTGAGTAAACTCTGTGGGGCCCACCGTCATTAATGAATTGTATCAATTCCGTTCATCTGTTTTATCATATAATTTTATGGCTTCAATCCAAAAATGAAGCATTTCAAAAGCTCAAGTGGACCACACCACCGGAAATAATGTGAATTGAATGTCTACCGTTGAAAAGCTCTTGGGGGCTATGGAAGTTTTAGATCAAGCTTATATTTGTGCTTTCCTTTCATCCACGTCTGTGTGAGATCTTATGAACAGGTTAGATGACAAATAAATATCACTGAAGGCCTTAGAAAGTTTTCAATGGTGGAAATCAATACTTAAGCTTTGGATATACTTTAATTTTGGGCTCAACCCTAAAATGATTTGAAAAAAAGGATGGACGGCGTGGATAAACTACATGTATTCACGGTGGGCCCAACATAGTTTACTCCGTACGATAATCCGATTTCCTTCCCACGAGAGCTAGCCTTTTTTCCTTCCACATGAATATGAGTTTGCGAGGTGGGGGGGAAATTTCGCATCATTTCCTTGGAAAGAGAACGTGAACGCGTCCTCGACGAGAATTGAAAGGATTGCGTACTTAGTACGCTATTGTGGTATTATCGTACTAACCGCATGTGGCACGGTTGGTGTTTTTTTTTTTTTTTTTGACTCGGTGACTCACACCAACTCATTCGGTCCTGAGTCTAGTTGAGACATGGCCAGATCAGGCCGTGTTGACCTCTATTTTCAATACGACTTGCAGTGCCAAACCAGATTGGCTTGACTGAGTCTGAGTAAACTTGGATGAATCGTCAATCCTTGGTAGTGTTTTGTTTTTGTATAATTGGCCTTGAGTTGGAACTTCATACAGTTCATTTTGTATTCTACCCACAAGTAGAGTTGAACCGTCCAGTCCAACTAGGTGAAATATCCAGCCCAGACACGTGGGCCAGCTGGCCTGGACTGGACAGCTTGAAAGGTTTCCTGCCCAAAACTGGTTTCTTGGTGAGACGGCTCAACCTCTGTGCCTTCTTCCAGTCCAACCTGCTCCAGCCCTCATCTCTGGTCCGGATTTTATAAGTGCTGGCCTTAGGACAAGACTAGGTAGTTTTGTAAAAATTATACAGCTATCCAGACACTGAGAAGTGTTTATGCGCATTGTGGATGGAGCCAGATGGAAGATCAAACTGATTGAGCTATCTTAATTGTCCAGTTGGTGGCTATAAAATGGATGGTTGGAACTAAAATATATAGAAAGCTATCCAATTTCGTTGGCAAAATCAGATGATTACCATCGTCTGCTCATCGTGATTTTTTGGGTTGTGCTCCGTCCACAATCAATTCAGCTATCTGGATGGTCTGGATTGCCATATGACCATGCCATGTGTGTGATCCTGATGTACCATTCTGGGATTCCAGCAAGTAGTTTTATTGCTTATCTATTTCTGCCTTATGAAAAGCTGTGTCCCCCATTGACAGGAATGCTGGATCGCTGGATGTATAGGCTTCTTGAGACATTTACGAAGTGGACTTCTAGAAACCTACTCAGGTAGGCCGATAGGAATCGTTTGATTGAAAGTGAGGGGAGTCATGCGGACGGTTCTCCATGCCCAGCAGCTGTCGTGAGCTTCCATCAGCAAGGTTGTGGCCCGATGCGATTGCAGTACAAAGGCTTGTGTTTTCTGATGTTTTTCTACTGAGAAAATTCCGTTATGGCTCTTGGTCTTGTTGAGAAGTAAAACTCTGCATGCCTAAAGAGTCATATACATGGAATGGCATTTCCTTTTTATTATTGGGACCCAATCCAAAAGTAATCCAAAACAGCGCTATGGCCCATCAAAACTAGCATTTTCATTTGCTCAATGGGACACTTGTGTAGGAGGGGCCCACCTTTTTATTTTAATTTTAATTTTTTTTAGTTTATTTGTTTTCTAGTGGTTCCATCTTGGGTTGGGGCCTATGTCTGCTCCTCTCAGACAATCATAGACATCCAATTCCTAGCTTTCAGGTGGATGCGTATATCGAATGGTCCACATTTAATAGGGGCTTGATCAGACAGTTGATCTTCATTTGATGGTTGAGATGGATGTTATGCTTCATTCACAATGGGTTGTAGATGTGGGTTGTTCAGCCATGCAAAGTGTGCATGGGTTGCTATTTCAATACACTGTACCAAGCCTAGATGATTGCATTCTGGCCCTTTTATCAAAAGACTAGGTTCGGTCTTGTAAACTTGTGATCAGTGTTTTAAATATCGATGATATCAACTAATATATCCCACGATATATCTTGCATTCTAGCAGTACGATATATCTCACATGTTCGATTTGGTGAGCATTTTTGAATTTTGATTTTTTTATTTTCTGTAAATCATATTAAATTAGCGTCAAATTATTACAAATTCATGACTTTTTATGTTTTGCATGAAAAATCATAGATTGAAAGCTTCGATTTCAAGATTTGGAGGAGATGGGCCAAGTTATGAAAAATTAAAAATATAAAATATAAAATTCTCAATTTCTTGCAAATTGTTTGCAATATTTGTGTCGAAACATCAAATCCAACATGTAGCCTAATCTAGTAATTTTTCTTTTGTTTTTGAATGTATTACTTGTGTTTCACACAATCTTCTTATAGTTATAAATTATATGAATAAACATTAAATATACTTGCATCAATTCAGTTAGACAACATATAGATTAGGACTCCATATAAAGAAAACCAAAACCTATTATGTGTACTTATTTTTTTTTGTAATGTTTTGATTTATGAGTGTATTGATGTCTTTTTCAACGATTACCAAAGTTTCATTGAAAAATTTAACCAATATTCCGATGTTTCCCAATGTTTCCAACAACAACGATACATTTTATGATACAACCAATATATCTCATGCAATAACCGCTACATATCCGTATTCCAAGAATGTGATACATAACGCAATATAGATATTTTGAACATTGTGTAATAGGTTGCTTGTTGTAATTTGTTTGAACCACAGCTTCAATGTTCATGGAGAGTTGATTTCCAGTCTCCCATCATTAAAAGGGGATTGGCAGTATTTGCCTAACCCAAAAACTTATGTAGGTTCGAAGTTCAAACCCCATCGTTTCCAATCTTGTAGCTCGCTTGAGTTTTGGATTTGCCTCATTTGTCCAGCTCATGTCTTAACATGAGTTGGCAAAAAGGAATGCCGGTGAGGATTTCTCACGAACATCACGGTGGGCCCCACCTAACTTGGGACCTGAGTTGCATTGGCACTCACCTCCTGAGTCAGGCCGATACACCCACTAACTCGGGCGAGTTGCGACTTGACCCGAACGAGTCTATGCGGGTCTAGCAGTTTCAAGGTTCTGTAACACACAAGTATTTTGGGTTTTTCGTTCACACGTGTAAAATGCAGTTCACGACACAACACCACATGTGCCAGCATGGAATATGAACACCATATCAAATCCACTTGCTCGGGATGGTCCCACTATGTTGATGTCCTAGCTCAAGAATTAGATTGGTCCATTAATCAGGTGGGCCAGAAAAACATGGTCTATTTTTCTTAGCCGTCCACCTGCTTCTGATACAGTGACCGACCTGATGACCTCGCCAGACTGAATTTTGGGTGAGAACATCTATACGATCAGACCAACCTAATGACTCCAGACCCGAGGCCCTTCAATTGCTTTTCATCAACCGTTTATCCGTAGACGACTGTTGAGGGGTTAGGATTTTTCCAATCTGGAAGACTTTTAGGTTATTGTACATCCACCGCGGGTTCCATCAGATCAATGGTTTGGATCACCTCATCATGGTCCCTGTTTCCACTTATTGCTATTGGCTGTTCATCAGGACCCAATTCACATGAGATGTTTCATACTTCAGAGCTTGGCTAAGCGCACACGCGTGTGCAATAATGCTCGTGTATACGCCACACGTGCCAGCATGCCACATAGGTGCAAGATCTAATCCATCCAATCTTAGTCCGAACTTCTACATGTTTTAAGGAAAATATAAACTAGTCCAATCAGCATGGGGTCCCAATATTGGAAACTTGTGGATGGGATAGAAACTTCAGGAAGTTTCTTCAGAGCCGTACATTTGTTTTACAAACTGTAGCCCACCTAAGCAGTTGATCAACCTGATTTTGGATTAAGGTATAGAGAAGAGTATTGCCATTCTGATGGATGGATTGGATCTTGTATATTTGCTTGATCTATGTTTTTTTTTTTTGCCGGTGTGTCCCACCGTGATGTTTGTGAGAAATCCATCCGGTACATTCATTTTGCGGGTGCATTAAAAATCATGTAGGCCATACGACAAGAAAAGGTGGGGGAGTGATGCCTATTTCCAAAACTTTTCTAGCTCTATGGATGTTTCAACGGCATACATTCAATTTCCACTATTTCTTGTCTCGTGGTCCTTTTACTTTTCGTTTTGGCCTTTGTTTTTTTATTCATGACGTCCTAACATTAGCTTACAAAACGGATAAATGGAGTGGATTTCTCACAAAATCACAGTGGGCCCCACCTAGATTCCTACAGCAGGAACAGGTAGCAGGTAATCCACACCCCCTCATTCATGGGATTCCTGATTGCTCTCTCTAATCAAATGATCCCAATCATTCAATTAGAGCCAAGATGATTCGGACCATTCATCGTGGATGAACTCCGACATGTCAAATGTGAGGTGGATGATGAATACATATTCATGCACTT
Organism: Magnolia sinica; assembly: GCF_029962835.1. Classification (NCBI taxonomy): domain Eukaryota; kingdom Viridiplantae; phylum Streptophyta; class Magnoliopsida; order Magnoliales; family Magnoliaceae; genus Magnolia; species Magnolia sinica. The sequence goes on along the minus strand of NC_080584.1, from coordinate 3,062,697 downwards.
CAAAAAATATACATATCAGACAGATTTAAGTCCATGAATGGTCTAAGATTAGATCTTTAAAATGGCCTAAAATATTAAATATACATCATGCAACAAATAATAAAACTTTTGTAGCTTATTAATGGTCGATCACAACTATTTCCTGTGGTATGGTCCACATGATAATTGAATCTGCTTCAATTTTTGGATAATAAACTAAAATAATCTGGAAAAACGGATGGACAGTGTGGATATATAATACATACATCAAGGCAGGCCCCAGTGTAACGGCCACACCGTCTTTTAAGTCATAATGTGCGTTTTCTGGGAGAGGCTTCCATTCCTCTAAAGATGGTGGGCCCACAACCGGCATTGCATTACCAAGTTGTTGAAGAGGATTCCACCCTTGTGGCTGATGAGGTGTTACTCGGTACTCAGACAAGACGTTAATGAGTGTTGTTGGTGGGGCTCACCGCTGAGTAAACTCTGTGGAGCCCACCTTCATTCATGAATTATATCAATTACGTTCATTTGTTTTATCATATAAATTTATGGCTCTAATCCAAAAATGAAGTATTTCAAAAGATCAAGTGAACACACCACCGGAAATAGTGTGAATTGAACGTCTACCGTTGAAAATTTCTTGGAGGCTATGGAAGTTTTAGATCAAGCTTATATTTGTGCTTTCCTTTCATCCATGTCTGTGTGATCTTATGAACATGTTGGATGACAAATAAACATCATTGGGGGCCTTAGAAAGTTTTCAACGGTGGAAATCAATACTTCCACTGTTTCCTAGTCTACTTAAGCTTTGGATATGCTTTAATTTTGGGCTCAAACCCTAAAATGATCTGAAAAAATGGATGGACGGCATGGATAAACTATATGTATTCACCGCCGGCCCAACATAGTTTGCTTTACAATAATCCGAATCCCTTCCCACGTGATCTAGCCTTTTTTCCTTTCACATGAATACGAGTTTGGGAGAAAGACAACAACCAAATGAACAGCATGTTCACATGAATACGAGTTTGGGAGAAAGAAAACAACCAAACGAACGGCATGAAAAAAGCGAGAGAGAGAGAGAGAGAGAGAGAGAGAGAGAGAGAGAGAGATTTCGCAACATTTTCTTGAAAAGATAACGTGAACGCGGCCTTGACGAGAATTGAAAGGATTGCTTACTTACTCAGTACGCTATTATCCTACTAGTAAACTAAGTTGGGCCCACCTATTGTACATCTACTATCCACTCCGTCCATCCGTTTTTCCATCTAATTTAAGGGGTTGATCCCAAAATTGAAGCATATCCAAAGATCAAGTGGATCGGACCATAGGAAACCGTGGGTATAATGATTTCCACTGTTGAAACCTTTCTAGGCCCCTCAGTGATGCTTATTTGTCATCCAACCTGTTCATGAGATCATTAAGATATGGATGAACGGTCAACACAAATATAAGCTTGATCCAAAACTTCTATGGCCCTAAGAAATTTTTAACGGTAGATGATCAAATCAACTGTTTCCTGTGGTGTGGTCCATTTGAACATTTTATATGATTCATTTTTGGGATCAAGTGCTAAAATTATCTGGAAAAATGGATGGATGGCACAGATAAAATAAATAAATCAAGGTGTGCCTCACAGAATTTACTCAGTAGTACTTCCGAGAGAATCCTTCCCAAATTCCTGTTCATCCGTGTGACCTTATAAACAGTTAAGATACAAAATAAACATTATGATGGGCCTTAAGAAGTTTTGAACGGTGGGCATTCAATCACCATTGTTTCACGTGGCTTGGTACACGCACTTGTTTGTTGAAATAGGATTGTTAGATATCTTTCATTTACAACCGTTCAATAAATGTCCAACAATCAAATAATCAGATAATCAGATCACCCTAATTTTGTCTCATGATACATCTATACTGACAACCATATGTTCGACAGTTTAATCTATATTACTTATATGCCACGTACGAAAGCCCTAAGTAATCTCGAAGTGCTTGTGTATAACTTATCACGCTCCCCCAGAGTATCAAAACTTCTTTCCATTAATAAAACATTCTCTTTGTGGGTTCCACTGATACTGTCGTTTTCCTCTTGTTCCATCACATGTCCGGACGCGGATTGCGTCCTACCCCCGCCCGACGGTAATCCGTCCACGCAGGGCTCTTGGGCCCACTGTGATGTAAGTGTTTTATCCACGCCGTTCATCACTTTTATCATATCATTTTAAGTTATGTTATAAAAATGAAGCAGGTCCACACCTCCATTGGACCACACCAAAGGAAGCTGTAGTGATAATGACACCTACCGTTGAAACCTTTCTAAGGGTCCCATGTCGTTTTTTTACAATCCAACCTATTCATAAGGTCATGTGGACATGGATGAGTGAAAAAACAAATATCAGATAGAACAGAAACTTCTCCATCTCCCAAAAAGTTTTTAATGGTGAACGTTCAATTCCAACTTCATGGTCCACTTAAGTATTGTACCCGCCTCTTTAGTAGGATAACGAGAAAATGACCACTGTAGATAAAACCTTTTACCCAGCGGTTTTTATGAAGGAATGCAAACTTAAGTTACCAACTTAGACTAGCACGTGCGGACAGCGACTTTGAGGACGAAACTACCCCTCCTTTTCACTGCGAAGACGAGCGCTGACGCTCCTTCAACTGACAGTTGTACGAACGGCTTAAAAGAGATCAAAGTTACATGGCCCCACAGCTATGTATTTATTATATCCACAACGTTCATCCATATTTCGAGATCATTTCGGAGCATTATCCAAAAAAAGAAAATCATATCCAATGATCAACTGGGCCACACCACACAGAGCAGCGGAAAATTGATTTTCATCGTTAAAACTTTTGTAGGGCCCACCATAACATTTATTTTCCATCCAATCTATTCATAAGGCCACAAAGACCTGGATGAGGAGGAAAAACGATTTTCATAATGACCCAAAACTTGTGTGGCCCTTAAAAGGGTTTCAACGGTAGACGTTCAAGTAGAATGGTAATGGCATGTGGACAGGGATACGGATATAGCTACGGTTATAATCCGTAGCTATACCAGAAGTCGGCGATCAATTGTGGATTCCACGATTCCACCGCAAGTTGCTGTCCCTATCGGCGATTAATTGTGAACCCTGCGGTTCCACCCCCCGATCTATGGCTACGGATTATAACCGCAGCTATAACCGTAGCTATAGCCATATCCCACTGCAAGTTGCTGTCCCTATCGACGATTAATCGTGAACCTTACGTTTCCACCCCCGATCTGTGGCTACGGATTATAACCGTAGCTATAACCGTAGCTATAGCCGTCTCCCAACGCACTTTCTTTCTTCTTCTTCTTCTTCTTCTTCTTCTTTTACATGGAGAATTTTATTCTACCTACAATTTTTTCTAACACATATTTATATAAATATGTAAATATAAGCATATAAAAAAAATCTCTTTTTTTTTTTCATTTCTTTCTTTATTCATATAATAAGAATATTTTCTAAACCAAAATTAGTTACTTGACGTACCATATATAATTTTAGGGCTGAAAGTTGGGCGGGCTCAACCCGACCAACCTGTGACCAACCCGACATTGGGTTGGGCTTGGTCAAGATGTATCGAGTTTGGTCTTGGGGTTGGGCCATACAAACAACAACTCAATAAAACTTGGGTTGGGCTTGGGTTGAAGTCTCGGGAATTGCCAGGAAATGCATGGAAATGACCGTGAAATGAAGGAAAATGACCATGAAATGCATGTAAATGACCGTGAAATGAAGGGAAATGACCATGAAATGCATGGAAATGACCGTGAAATGAAATGGAATCGCTAGGATTGACCGTGAAATGCATGGAAATGACCATGAAGTGAAAGGAAATGACCGTGAAATGCATGGAAATGACTGTGAAATGAAACGGAATCGCCAGGATTGATCGTGAAATGCATGGAAATGACCGTGAAATGAAACGAAATCATCGGGATTGACCGTGAAATGAAACGGAATCGCCGGGATTGCCCGTGAAATGCATGGAAATGACCGTGAAGTGAAGGAAATTGACCGTGAAATGCATGCAAATGACCGTGAATCAAAACGGAATCACCAGGATTGACCGTGAAATGCATGGAAATGACCGTGAAGTGAAGGAAATTGACCATGAAATGCATGGAAATGACCGTGAATCAAAACGGAATCGCCAGGATTGACCGTTAAATGCATGAAAATGACCGTGAAGTGAAGCGAATTGACCGTGAGTGAGGGAAGCTAGAAATTCAGCGAGGCAACCTAAAAATTGAGTGAGGCAACCTACGAATTGAGCAAAGAACCTTATAAATTGAGCGAGGCAACCTACGAATTGAGCGAGGGAACATAGGATTTGAGCAAGGGAAACTAGAAATTCAGCAAGGCAACCTAAAAATTGAGCGAGGAAACCTAGGAATTAAGCGAGGGAAGTTAGGAATTGAGCGAGGCAACCTAAAAATTGAGCGAGGCAACCTACGAATTAAGCGAGAAAAGTTAGAAATTGAGCGAGGTAACCTACGAATTGAGCGAGGGAACATAGGATTTGAGTGAGGGAAGCTATAAATTCAGTGCGGCAACCTAAAAATTAAGCGAGGCAACCTACGAATTGAGTGAATGAAGCTAGAAATTGAGCAAGGCAACCTACGAATTGAGCGAGGGAAGTTAGAAATTCAGCGAGGAAACCTAGGATATGAGCAAGGGAACATAGGATTTGAGCAAGGGAAGCTAGAAATTCAGCGAGGGAACTTACGGATTGAGCGAGGTAACCTACGAATTGAGCGAGGGAAGTTAGGAATTGAGCGAGGGAAGTTAAAAATTGAGCGAGGGAACCTACGGATTGAGCAAGGCAACTTAAGAATTGAGCGAGGGAAGCTAGGAATTGAGCGAGGGAACCACGAATTGAGCGAGGGAAGCTAGAATTGTGCGGGGCAACCTAGAAATAAAGCAAGAGAACATAGGAATTGAGCAAGGGAACCTAGAAATTAAGCGAGGGAAGCTAGAAATTGAGCGAGGCAACATACAAATTAAGCGAGGCAACCTAGGAAATGAGCGAGGAAACCCGGTCGACTCCGCAAATGGCATTCACACCCCGAACATTTGAGATCGTTTTTTATTCCTCTAATAATTGAAACTGGAGAAACAAGTTTTTAAAATAAGGCAAAAACCAACTTTGGTGTATGTGAAATCTTTTCGTATTTCAATTTTTGACTCAAGGTCAAGGGCTATTGATAAGCATAAATGTTGGGAGTTTTGACATTTTGAATGATTTACGAGGAATTATGCTTGAAGTGGCTTGTGGCTGCTACAACTGATAAGAAAAGGATAGCTTGATCCTGGGATTTAGGAGCAAGGGTTGTTGAATGTCATCGTTGAGTTAAGAAATCCTGTAAGTAGCCCTAGTGAATGGGTTAGTAGTATGAGTTTTGTGTTTCACTTGCCTAAAACCTAAAGAAAATCAATTCTTTTTTATATTATTTACACTGCTACAAATTAGCATGTTGATTTTTTGCTTTCACATGTGTGCCTCTTCGAGATGCAACTGTGTCAGAACTAGAAGATTTAAGTTCTCATTTTATTGGTGGCTTATGCATGATGTGAGTGAGGTCAAACAAATGAGTATGGATTAAGACTTACCAAGGATTCTTTTCTTATTCCAGGCTTCTTATGCCACCTGGTACTCCTCTTTTTCTTATCTGGAAATGGAGTCAAACAAGTCAATCAAGTTCAATTAAAGTGGATCGAACAAGCCAATTGTGGCTAGCTCGGATCAGGCCGCTCCTTAATTCAGGTGGTTAGTTGAGATTCCCATGAAATTTTTAAAAATTATGTGTCTCCGTGGCTTGACAACCGCTGCGATACTAGCATAATGTTATTGTCGGGCCCACACAGGGATTTCGTCGAACATAAAACACATCGGTGGGTTTACGCATTTATATAATCATCAAATTTAACGTATGTATAGCATTTATAAAGGAATTATGAAAGAGAAAACCCGATTAATATATGGTTTGGTTTTTGGGTCGTCTGAACCTATCTAACATGTGGAGTTTATAAGGATATTTGGAGAGAGAAAACCCAACTAGCCTAGGGTTTGGGTCAAGGGTCGGATCTCACCTCTTTATCCTAGGGTTCTTTTTGCAAGGGCCTTGTGCCTAAGGAATCGCATGTCAGGACACATGCATGCGGCCATAGCTAAGAAAAATGGAAGAAAGCTCAAATTTGTTACCTTTTATCAGCCACAATTCGCATTTATGGCAGTAGGGCCGCAGTCTCCAGCGAATGACGGATGTAGGAGTGTGAGAATTCCAATTTCCTGCTCCTCAAGCACTCACACCCTTTCCCCAATCCTCTCTCTCTTTCAAACCCATCCTTCTTTATTTTCTCTCTCTCAGCTGCTGTAAATTTGCTGTGGGAGTTAGGGAGAGAGGGTTTAAAGGTTTATATATACTCTGCAGCTTAATTCAGTTGGCCCCAGGTGCCACTTATTAACTGAGATGGCCCTTTGGGCCCATATATGGTAAATCGGGCTGCCCTGATGGCCCCTGGCCCATCTGAGTTATGAAATGGGTGCCCCATGGTCAGATAAGGGACTGTCCAATATTTAAACTCAAACGGATGTGGGGATTTATCGCAAGATTTCGATTTGCAATTAATATCGTTCCTAGAGCATGTATGAGGGTTGATCTACTAATTTGTTAAGTCCTTATTAATTTTCAAGAAATAAAAATTAATTTTTAATTAAAAATTATTAAAAATTATTTTTTTCCCAAGATTTCTCTTCAACTAGCTATCAATTGAGACTAATTTTGAAGTATTTAGGAGTGTTTGATGAAATGATCATCACATACACTCTCAATGTTATGCATTCAATTTGAATATAGTTGTAGGTGTACACTTTTCCATATCAGTGAATCGGGTGTCATGATCTTATTAACTTGATAACTGGATTGCAGTGTCAAGATCTCATTAACTCAATAACTGGATTGCACAAAATTTTGATATTGAAGAATATCAATGTAAATTACTATGTAGACGGCTAGTTTACATCCTGCCTACCATAGTAACTGCCAATACCCTACCTTCCAAATCCAATAATGTATAAAGATTTTGAAAGCAAGTAAAACCCCATTTCACCATTTTAACTTAATTATTTCCCTCAAATGACCGGAAAAAGTTTAATGACATCCAAACTCAAGACTTACGTTATGTCTCTAGCAGCTGAAGGAAATCCATATTCATCAAATAGGCGCATCAGTCACCAATCTGACCATGCAGATCACCGAATACTTTAATTGGAGCCTTCAATTGCAATACCGTGGGTTCCTGCATAAATATCTGCTCTGCGGCATAACAAAGTTCACCCATTTCGTATGAGTCCATAACGAAGTTTCCATTCGTTGGAGCTTTCCAGTTGCGAGGCCTAAGCAACATAGATATAATCTGCAAAAAAGTGAATCGTAATAAACAGACTGCCCCTTGCTTAAGAGAGCCTTAAAATTAGATATATTCCTGATCATGCTTGCCTTCTTGTGCAGGTCCTGAGGAGACTTCTGTCTAGTGAATAGCTTTTTGTTAGGGTATGCCTGATTAAAAACCTAGACGGAACCATTCGTCTGCTTTCATTCTCGAACTGATCCAATGAAAGTTGCCTCACCAGCCAACCCAAGCTACCAGCAGCCTCTTTAGCAACCACCACCTGTAGCATCGTGATTGCAGCTTTGTTAACATGAAAAAGATGGAAGTAACTAAGAAACAAGCAAAATAGTGTATGATCCATGCTTCACAGACATTGTGTGAAATGCCATCCACACCACACATGGATGTGGTTGGGAGTGTTGATCTAGTGACCATTATATGGACAGGCAATAAGACAGAAATCATAGTGATTGGCAACTCTGGACAATTGTTGTAGGTTTTGCTCATTGAATGTTGCTTGTTTGAGCTAGCAATCCCCTTTTCAGGCCACTGATTGTATGGCTAACACAGTTCGATTGATTTGTTTTTCAAGATACACAACACTCACATGGTAGCTCACCAGATCAACCATCCTGATTGTTACAATAAAGATGTTTTGGTGCACATTTTCTGGAACACCATTAAATGCCCATAACAGTAGCGTAGCATTACTTGAAAAATTAACAAATAAAATGAAAATAAAGACAACATACAGCTCTGGGGTGGAGGCAGCCATCTGCCTCAAGGGTATCAGTGTCGCTGCTATCTGAGGAGGTTTCTGAGAGCTGCATCTTATCGTTTAAGCGAGTTCCAGATGCTTTCGCATCTGGAAGCTCCTCTTCTGCAGGGCCTGCAGAAGCTAACTTTCCAGCTTGCCAGACAGCACTAACTCCCTCAACTTCAGCTGCTGAAGCCTCAGCCAGTTTCTCCATAGATTTCTTATCCATGCTGATAGAGATGAAAACTGGCAATCAAATTGTGTGAGATTGATCGACCTGGATAAAGAAGCTAAAAAGGAATTGAGTGAACTATAGGAAGACAAAACCTCAAGCTAGAGGAGACACTCTCTGATCTGACAGTTGAAGTTGGTGGCACAAATGTTGACTCGGTCTTTGCATTTGACTGGTTAAGCTTGGAACTTGCCATAGTTGGAGTTCTATCGAAACTGAAGATGGGAGAATTAACTTCAGACTGAAGAGATGAATTTTCTGCGATTAGAAGATCATCAAGCAGCACATCTGCAAAAATAGCATAACAGCATTGGACAGTAACTCAAGAAGAATGGTTAATATACAAATTTTCTAGACCAATGCCATTCAAAATGAGTGGGCCAAACTGAAAATTGAGCGGGACAAACTGGAAATCGAGCGGGCCAAACTAGGAAATGAGCGGGCCAATCTAGAAATTGAGCGGGCCAAACTGGAAATTCAGCGAGTCAAACTGGAAATTAAGCGGGGCAAACTAGCCTAACTGAAAAATGAGCGGGACAAACTGGAAAATGAGTGGGACAAACTGGAAAATGAACGGGATAAACTGGAAATTGAGCTGGCCAAACAGGAAAATGAGCAGGATAAACTGGAAAATGAGTGGACCAAACTGAAAATTGAGCGGGACAAACTGGAAATTGAGCGGGCCAAACATGGAAATGAGAGGGCCAATCTAGAAATTGAGCGGGCCAAACTGGAAATTCAGCGAGCCAAACTGAAAATTAAGCGGGCCAAACTAGCCTAACTGGAAAATGAGCGGGACAAACTGGAAAATGAGTGGGCCAAACAGGAAAATGAGCGGGCCAAATTGGAAATTGAGCAGGACAAACTGGAAATTGAGCAGGGGAAACATGAAATTAGCGGGGCAAACTAGAAAATCATTATGCCCACTGTTTCCTGTGGTTTGATCCACTTGATATTTTGATATGCTTCAATTTGGGGCTCAACCCCTTAATTAGATAGAAAAACAGATCGACGGCGTTGATATACTACATGAAACGGATTGACTACTCCCCCTGCCACCGGCTAATGGCTGGTGTTCGGTGCTCTGTGGGCCCCATCATGATGTATGTGTTTCAACCATGCTGTCCGTCTTTTTTTATATATCGTTTTATGATATTATACAAAAAAATGTGGTATATCCTGATCTCAATTGGACCACATTATAGGAAACAATGTTTAATGAACATCGACCATTAAAAACCTTTTGGTGGCCATAAAAGTATTGGATCAAGCTGATCTTTGTTTTTAGCCTTCATCTGGGTCTTTATGATGTAATAAACAGATTGGATTTCAGATAAACAGTACAGCCGGCATCAGGAGGATTTAAATGATGGATATCCAATCACTATTATCTTCCTGTACTGTGGTACATCTAAGATTTATATCCCACTTATTTTTAGGATAAAGCCCTGAAATGACAATAGGGAAGGATGAAGATTTCGTACTAGGCAGTTTCAACAACATAGCCATTGGAATGTTGTCTATCTAATGAAGGACTTGGTCCCATGGCTGGCTAGTGGTAGACTCAGGACATGATTTAAGGTTCAATTTGAGGCCCACATATCCAATCAAATTCCATTGATTGGACTTGGTCCCACATATCTAGAACTAGTAACCTTATTGTTGGGTTTATGCAAAAAACCATATAGTATGGGAGGGTTTCATACAACCGTACACATATCTAAGCCCACGCAGTTGTACATAGAAGAAGCAGCTGAGTGGGTTTTTGGAATCATTAAGTTGGGACCTCTTATTAAATTTTCTTTCTTTCATGATGGATGGATTAAGTCGAGTTCGACTTGAGTCGAGGTGGGCCAAGCTTGGCTTGACTTGTCCAGTTTGTCCAGCTCAATTTCCAGTTTGTCCTGCTCAAATTCTAGTTAGGCCCGCTCAATTTCTAGTTAGGTCCGCTCAGTTTCCAGTTTGTCTCGCTCAATTTCCAGTTTGGCCTGCTCATTTTCCTGTTTGGCCTGCTCATTTTCCAGTTTGTCCCGCTCATTTCCATGTTTGCCCGCTCAATTTCCAGTTTATCCCGCTCAATTTCCAGTTTGTCCCGCTCATTTTCCAGTTTGGCCCGCTCAATTCCAATTTGTCCAGCTCAATTTTCAGTTTGTCCCGCTCGATTTCCAGGGAAAAAGTAGAGATAGATGAAGTTAATTTCACTACTCATCCATTTATTGTTTATTATTTAGGAGCAGCATAGCTGTTAACTCTCCTTTTTTGTTTATTTCTCATATATTAGATAAAACGGGCAACTGATTTCAGTCCTCAAAAAGAGGTAGAAAAAAAAAGCTCATGGTGCTGCTTCCATTGATATATCTTCATCTCCAGCACTATAAAAGCCCTCATCTGTAATCTCTATGCGTGGGCAGATGGAATAGAAGCCATGGGAAATAGAGAAAATGATGATTAATGGGATGCATTGGATCTTTGTCTTGGAAATGTTCAAGATACAGCTGCCATGCATCTCTCTCACCTCACCATATGCTCAAAGTCTCGACATGTATTGCCATTAGTCCTGAAGAAGATGCAGAAGAAACAATCTATAATAGATAGATCTCTTCATTTCTCAGAGATGACTGTTTGTCTTTAAAGGTCATTGATCAACTGCAATTGGCCTGTTTCTGACAGTTGCTCATCTTAGGACATCATGATACACCTGGTGAGTAATCAAAATCCATTGAGGAGAATGGAATCCATTTCTTTCCTCCTCATGTAGTTGCAGTGCATTCCCAAGAGATGAAGTCTTCTGATACTAAGATATTAGCCTAATAATGAATTGAAGTTACATTTATAATTCCTCTTTGCTTACCATGATGTTTCTATTGTTTACATTACCTATGTGATCCCATCTCCCTTTTAGCCTTTTGAATTAAATTGAATTTCTTTGTGATTCTATATATTGTTTGAATTCCTAGCATGGAAATAAATTCCTCCATTTTCGATTTGATTTTTTATTGGTTATTGTGGTTTAGTAGTTTTTCAGATCTTTTTGCTGCTATATCATTTCATGTTAGGGTGATCCATTTTAATTCCATGGCAGTCCATACCTGGTGGAAAGTAATTTGCAGAAAATTTGTTTGGTGATATCAAAGAGCATTCTTCCGGTTCAGAGGATCTGATTCTTAGAGGGTCTTCATTGCACAAAGTATGCGACTAATAAAAAAAAAAATCCACGTAAAGAGGGTGAAAGTAGTGAGGGAAAGGTTAAGGCAAAGAGGATTGATTCCATGTTTAAAAAAAAAAAAAAATAGGAATACAGATATAGCTTCGGTTATAATCCGTAGCCATAGATTGGCGGTGGAATTGCAAGATCTACGATTGATCCCCGAATGGGACAGCGAGTTGGGGCGGAATCGCAGGATTCGCGATTGATCGCCGAATTACTGTCTCTATGGCTATGGATTATAACCGTAGCTATAGTCGTATCCCTGTTTTGGCATGTAAAATTTTATTCTACCTACATTTTTCTCTAACACATATTTTATATAAATATGTATATATATAAGCATATAAAAAAAAATTTCTCTTTTCTTTATTTCTCATTTCTTTCTTTATTCATATAGCAAGAATAGCTTCTAAACCAAAATTAGTTACTTGACATATCATATATGATTTTAGGGTTGAAGTGAAGCAAATTGACCGTGAAATGCGTGGAAATGACCATGAATCAACACGGAATCACTGGAATGACCGTGAAATGCATGGAAATGACCATGAAGTGAAGTGAATTGACCGTGAAATGCATGAAAATGACCATGTAGTGAAGCGAATTGACCGTGAAATGCATGGAAATGTGGGTTAGCTTGCTAGTAAACACCCATGTCAGTACACACCCTCCATGTAAGCCACCCCCACTAAGGATCGATACCAGGACCTCAATTGTTGAAACGAGGTATCGCCACTCAGTCTGTCAGTTGGGCTATGGAGTTGGGTGTAAGCATCTTTTGTTTAATGTATTGTATGTGCTGGATTCAGTCTCGATATTGAGGTAAACAACCTGTACCTTATGGCAATTCTACAAGTGGACCAAAATGATAATTGAGTGGGCTAATCTGAAATTGAGCGGGACAAACTAGAATTTCAGCGGGCCAAACTGAAAATTGAGCGGGCCAAACTAGAAATTGAGCGGACCTAACTGGAAATTGAGCGGGCCAATCTGGAAATTGAGCGGACCTAACTGGAAATTGAGCGGGCCTAGCTAGAATTTCAGCAGAACAAACTGGAAAATGAGCGGGCCAAACAGGAAAATGAGATGGCCAAACTGGAAATTGACGTATATATAACATAACATTTATATAAATATGTATATATAAGCGTATGAAAATAAAATTATCGCTTTTTTTTTCATTTCTTTCTTTATTCATATAATAAGAATATCTTCTAAATCAAATTTAGTTACTTGACGTACCGTATATGATTTTAGGGCTAGAAGTTGGGCGGGCTCAACCCGGTCAACCTGTGGCCGACCCAACATTGGGTTGGGCTTGGGCAGGATGAATCGAGATTGGTCTTGGGGCTGGGCCATATGAACACCAACCTAATAAAACTTGGGTTGAGCTCGGATTGAGGTCTTGGGTTGCCTGACCCAACACGAACCCGATTAATATATAAGATATATATAAATTAATTATAATTGAGTGCAGATCATCTGTGTTGAAGGCAAAGGAAATTTCAATGCCTCCCCTCAAGCTAACAAGATATGCTAGATTTCCCTCTCCCAAATAAATTTCTTAATACAAAATACGACTTGTAATGGAGTAGTCCTATACTTTGGTTTGTTTGTTTAGAAAAATATACGGGACAAACGATGGTGAAGTGAAGGGAAATGACCGTGAAATGAAACGGAATCACTGGAATTGACCGTGAAATGCATGGAAATGACCGTGAAGTGAAGGGAAATGACCGTGAAGTGCATGGAAATGACCATGAATCAACACGGAATCCGCGTGATTGACCGTGAAATGCATGGAAATGATCGTGAATCAACACGGAATCGCCAGGAATGACCGTGAAATGCATGGAAATGACCGTGAAGTGAAGCGAATTGACCGGGAATTGAGCGGGCCGAACTGGAAATTAAGCAGGACAAACTGGAAAATGAGCGGGCCAAACTGGAAATTGAGCGGGACAAACTGGAAATTGAGCGGGCCAAACAGGAAATTGAGCGGGCCAAACTAGAAATTGAGCGAGCCAAATTGGAAATTAAGCAGGCCAAACTGGCCTAACTGGAAAATGAGCGGGACAAACGGGAAAATGAGCGGGACAAACTGGAAAATTAGCAGGGAAAACATGAAATCAGCGGGGCAAACTAAAAAATCATTATGCCCACTATTTCCTGTGGTATGATCCACTTGATATTTTGATATGCTTCAATTTGGGGCTCAACCCCTTAATTAGATAGAAAAACAGATCGACGGCGTTGATATACTACATGAAATGGATTGACTACTCCCCCTACCACCAGCTAATGGCTGGTGTTCGGTGCTCTGTGGGCCCCATCATGATGTATGTGTTTCAACCATGCTGTCCGTCTTTTTTTATATATCGTTTTATGATATTATACAAAAAAATGTGGTATATCCTGATCTCAATTGGACCACATTATAGGAAACAATGTTTAATGAACATCGACCAATAAAAACCTTTTGGTGGCCATAAAAGTATTGGATCAAGCTGATCTTTGTTTTTAGCCTTCATCTGGGTCTTTATGATGTAATAAACAGATTGGATTTCAGATAAACAGTACAATTGGCCTCAGGAGGATTTAAATGATGGATATCCAATCACTATTGTTTTCCTGTATTGTGGTACATCTAAGATTTATATCCCTCATATTTTTAGGAAAAAGCCCTGAAATGACAATAGGGAAGGATGAAGATTTCCTACTAAGCAGTTTCAGCAACATAGCCATTGGAATGTTGTCTATGTAATGAAGGACTTGGTCCCATGGCTGGCTAGCGGTAGACTCAGGACATGATTTAAGGTCTAATTTGAGGCCCACATATCCAATCAAATTCCATTGATTGGACTTGGTCCCACATATCCAGAACTGGTAGCCTTATTGTTGGGTTTATGCAAAAAACCATAGAGTATGGGAGGGTTTCATAACACCGTACACATATCCAAGCCCATGCGGTTGTACATAGAAGAAGTAGCTGAGTGGGTTTTTAGAGTCATTAAGTTGGGACCTCTTATTAAATTTTCTTTCCTTCGTGATGGATGGATTAAGTCGAGTTCGACTCGTGTCGAGGTGGGCCAAGCTCGACTTGACTCGTCCATGCTGAGTCAAGTTGAGTTCGAGTCGAGTCGAGTTGCAATACACCATTGTCGAACTCGGCTTGAACTCAACTTTACTCGCCTCGAGTTGGCTTTTCAATCCGAGCTGTCTTAAGTTTGATGTTAATTTTGTAGGAGCTGTATATTGTTGTGAATGATGTCTTTACTTCACAGTCATTACCATGCATTTTACGGTCAATTACGGCGATTTCGTATCTTTTTATGGTAATTTCCATGCATTGTTTAGGTTTGTTCATGGCTCTGGAGGTGGATGGCCCGCTCAATTTCCAGTTTGTCCCGCTCAATTTCCTGTTTGGCCCGCTCATTTTCCAGTTTGTCCTGCTTAAATTCTAGTTAGGCCCGCTCAATTTCCAGTTAGGTCCGCTCAATTTCCAGTTTGGCCCGCTCAATTTCCAGTTTAGCTGGCTGAAATTCTAGTTTGGCCCGTTCAATTTCCAGTTTGTCCCGCTCATTTCTATGTTTGCCCGCTCAATTTCCAGTTTGTCCCACTCAACTTCCAGTTTGTCCCGCTCAATTTCCAGTTTGGCTCGCTCAATTTCCAGTTTGTCCCGCTTTCATTTCAGTTTGTCCCGCTCAAATTTCAGTTTGGCCCGCTCAATTTCTAGTTTGTCCCGCCCAACTTTCAGCCATAAAATCCTATATGATACGTCAAGTAACTAATTTTGGTTTAGAAGATATTCTTGTTATATGGTTAAAGAAAGAAATGGAGAAAAAAGAGATAAAATTTTGTTTATATGCTTATATATACATATTGATTATAACTATGTGTAAGTGGAATAAAATTCTCCATGTCAAAAACATGGATTAATCGCGGATCTTGCGATTCCACCGCAAGTCGCTGTGACGATCGGAGATCAATCGCGGTATCGGCGATTCCACCCCAACTCGCTGTGAGGTTCGCTGATCTATTGAGTAGGATGTATCGAGTTTGGTCTTGGGGTTGGGCCATACAAACACCAACCCGATAAAACTTAGGTTGGGCTCGGGTTGCCTGACCCAACACGAACCCGATTAATATATAAGTTCCTTATAAATTAATTATAATTGAGTGCAAATCATGTGTTGAAGGCAAAGGAAATTCCAATGCCTCCCCTCAAGCTAACAAGATATGCCGGATTTCCCTCTCCCAAATAAATTGCTTGATATAAAATACGACTTGTAATGGAGTAGTTGTCCTATATTTTAGCTTGTTTGTTTAGAAAAAAATGCATGGAAATGATGGTGAAGTGAAGGGAATTGACCGTGAAATGAAACAGAATCACCGGAATTGAATGTGAAATGCATGGAAATGACCATGAAGTGAAGGGAATCGCCGGGATTGACCGTGAAATGCATGGAAATGACTATGAAGTGGAGCGAATTGACTGTGAAATGCGTGGAAATGACCGTGAAGTGAAGGGAGTTGACCATGAAATGCATGAAAATGACGGTGAATCAACACAAAATATCACTGGAATGACCGTGAAATGCATGACAATGATCGTGAAGTGTAAAGTAAATTGACCGGAAATTAAGAGGGACAATGAAAATTAAAGCTAGACAAACTAGAAATTCCGCAGAGCGCGACAAACTAGAAATTGAGCTGACAAATCAAAAATGAGCGAGCCAAGACGATAATTGTAGCTGGTTACAAATGCTGGAAATTGTAAGCTGCTAAGAATCGGAAAATGAGCGGGACAAACTAAAACTTGAGCGAGCCAAACTGAAAATTGAGCGGGACAAACTGGAAAATGAGCGAGCCAAACTGGAAAATGAGCGGGACAAACTAGAAATTGAGCGGGCCAAACTGAAATTTGAGTGGGACAAACTGGAAATTGAGACGGGCAAATATGGAAATGAGCGGGACAAACTAGAATTTCAGCGGGCCAAATTGAAAATTGAGCGGGCAAACATGGAAATGAGCGGGCCAAACTAAAATTTCAGCGGGCCAAACTGGAAATTGAGGGGGCAAACATGGAAATGAGCGGGACAAACTGGAAATTGAATGGGCCAAACTAGAATTTCAGCAGGCCAAACTGGAAATTGAGCGGGCCAAACTGGAAATTGAGCAGGACGAACTGGAAATTGAGTAGGACAAACTGGAAATTGAGCGGGCCAAACTAGAATTTCAGCGGGCCAAACTGGAAATTGAGCAGGACAAACTGGAAATTGAGCGGCCCTAACTGGAAATTGGGAAATTGAGTGGGACAAACTAGAAATTGAGCATCATTCAATGCATTCCTCAGAAGATTCATAAAGTATTCTTTTGGGACACCTCCATAGTTTAGTAGTGAAATTAAAGTCTTATTTAGGTACGTTTTCCTTGGCTAGTTGCTAAAAAAGGAAGACAAGTAATTTGGATCAATTCTTCACATCACATTTGTAGATAACCCATAACCGTTACATACAAGCACTAAAAGCAAACAAGGTATTCTACTATTATTCACACAATCAATTCAAAGATAGAGAACCCCAACTTCTCACCCTAATAAAATTTCAAATACTCCCAACAAGGATGGAATTTATTGCATGAAGGATTGAAATTCTTGCAACTACGAACATATGATGTATAATCTCTAAGATAAAGGTCTTTGGGAAACAACACTGCAAATTGAGCTGAGGTAAGTCTTATTTAGGACTTTCTGATTGAAAAGGAAGATCAATCAATGTATGATAATCATAATCCTTCACGGTGTGATGCTACAACCAATTCACTACATAATTAACAAAGAAGTGGTCAGATTTATCGATGAACCAATATGGTTGGTTCATAATGGAGTATCCCAATATTATTCTGATTAAATTTCAATCCCAAAAGGATGATTTAATCAAAAAGGTTGGAATGTTTGGTACACTCCAAGACAATCCAAAAAAGGCGAACAACCGAAATTGAGCAGGATATTCTTGGACATGTGAGGCATGCACTCAAGAGGATAAGCTAGGATGTTCGTTTGAGGAACATTTTCATAAAAATTGAGTAAATTTGGTAGATATACTCTGGTTGTTGGAAACTTATATTAGGTGCATCCCTAATATTATTCTCGATGTTACAGAATATTGGATATACCTAGCCCTATAAAAGTTGGTGTTGGATCCACCTTAGAAGGTCTAAATAGTTCACATTTTGGCTTCCATTGTGCATAGAACATCCCCACAATGTTATATGTTCTTCTACAAGTTTTATGGGTTTATATCAAGAGCCATTGTTATTATGTTATGTTCTGCGGCTTTTGAAACTTTTCATTGGTTCCTTACTGTAAATTTGCGATTACCGCCCATCCAGTGGCATTGCAATTGCCTGGTAATTGAAATATCCAATTCATCTAGATACCCCCAATTCAAATGATCCTAAAGTAATCTCACATAGTTTTGTTTCTTAAAATTCTAAAGACTTACCTTTATAATTGGTAATATTGGAGAAGCTACCCACACACATATTTTGAAAGTGAGCTTATTTCCCCCAGTATTCATTATGTCCAAAGTATAGTTCTAACTTTGTACTTAAAAAATCTATGACGATCGATATTTGCCATGTTTCAGGACTTGCACAATTTGTAAAGCAATTGGTGGGATTTTCAAATGCTTTTTCAGGTTTATTATACTCCAAGATAGTCTAAGATTGGAAAAGCTAGCCCTTCTCTCCTTGTTCAGGTCTGTTCATGGCTCTAGAGGTGGATGGCCCGCTCATTTTCCAGTTTGTACCACTCAATTTTCAGTTTGGCCCACTCAATTTCCAGTTTGTTCCGCTCAATTTTCAGTTTGTCCTACTCATTTTCATGTTTGCCCGCTCAATTTCCAGTTTGACCCGCTGAAATTCTAGTTTTTCCCGCTCATTTCCATGTTTGCCCGCTCAATTTCCAGTTTGGCCCGCTGAAATTCTAGTTCGTCCCGCTCATTTCCATGTTTGCTCACTCAATTTCCAATTTGTCCCGCTGAAATTCTAGTTTATCCCGCTCATTTCCATGTTTGCCCGCTCAATTTCCTGTTTGTCCCGCTCAATTTCCAGTTTATCCTGCTCAATTTCCAGTTTGGCCCGCTCAATTTCCAGTTTGTCTCGCTCATTTTCCAGTTTGGCCTGCTCAATTTCTAGTTTGTCCCGCTCAATTTTCAGTTTATCCCGCTCAATTTCCAGTTTGGCCCGCTCAAATTCTAGTTTGTCTCGCTCATTTTCCGGTTTGGCCCGCTCAATTTCCAGTTTATGTTTATCAATAGCCCTTGACCTTGAGTCAAAAATTGAAATACGAAAAGATTTCACATACACCAAAGTTGGTTTTTGCCTTATTTTAAAAACTTGTTTCTCCTTGTTTCAATTATTAGAGGAACAAAAAACGATCTCAAATGTTTGGGGTGTGAATGCCATTTGCGGGGTCGACCGGGTTTCCTCGCTCATTTCCTAGGTTGTCTTGTTTAATTTGTACGTTGCCTCGCTCAATTTCTAGCTTCCCTCGCTCACGATCAATTCGCTTCACTTCACGGTCATTTCCATGCATTTCACGGTCAATCCCGGCGATTCCGTTTTGATTACAGTCATTTCCATGCATTTCACGGTCAATTCCCTTCACTTCACGGTCATTTCCATGCATTTCACGAGCAATCCCGGCGATTCCTTTTCATTTCACGGTCATTTCCATGCATTTCACGGTCAATCCCGGCGATTCCGTTTCATTTCACGGTCATTTCCATGCATTTCACGGTCATTTCCTTTCACTTCACGGTCATTTCCATGCATTTCACGGTCAATCCCAGTGATTCCATTTCATTTCATGGTCATTTCTATGCATTTCACGGTCAATTCCCTTCACTTCACGGTCACTTCCATGCATTTCACGGGCAATCTCGACGATTCCATTTCATTTCACGGTCAATCCCGACGATTCCGTTTCATTTCACGGTCATTTCCATGCATTTCACAGTCATTTCCTTTCACTTCATGGTCATTTCCATACATTTCACGGGCAATCTCGGCGATTCCGTTTCATTTCATGGTCATTTCCATGCATTTCACGGTCAATCCCGGCGATTCCGTTTCATTTCACGGTCATTTTCATGCATTTCACAGTCATTTCCTTTCACTTCACAGTCATTTCCATGCATTTCACGGTCAATCCCGGTGATTCCATTTCATTTCACGGTCATTTCCATGCATTTCATGGTCACTTTCATACATTTCATGGTCATTTCCATGCATTTCACGGTCATTTTCCTTCATTTCACGGTCATTTCCATGCATTTCCCGGCAATTCTCGAGACCTCAACCCAAGCCCAACTCAAGTTTTATCGAGTTGTTGTTTGTATGGCCCAACCCCAAGACCAAACCCGATAAATCCTAACCAAGCCCAACCTAATGTCGGGTCGATCAAAGGTTGGTCGGGTTGAGCCCACCCAACTTTCAACCCTAAAATTATATATGGTACGTCAAGTAACTAATTTTGGTTTAGAAATATTCTTTTTATATGAATAAAGAAAGAAATGAAAAAAAAAAAAGAGAAATTTTTTTTATATGCTTATATTTACATATTTATATAAATATGTGTTAGAAAAAAATGTAGGTCGAATAAAATTCTCCATGTAAAAAAAAAAAAGAGAAAAGAAAAGAAAAGAAAAAAGAAAGTGCATAGGGATATCGTTTTAGCTACAGTTATAATCCGTAGCCATAAATCGGGGGTGGAATCGCCGATTTCGCGATTAATCGCCGATAGGGACAGCGACTTACGGTGGAATCACGAGATCCATGATTGATCGCCGAGCTACTGTTATGGCTACGGATTATAACCGTAGCTATATCCGTATCCCCGTCCATACGCCATTACCATTCTGCTTGAACGTCTGTCTACAGTTGAAACCCTTTTAGGGGCAACACAAGTTTTGGATCATTATGAAATTCGTTTTTCCTCTTCATCCAGGTCTTTGTGACCTTATGAATAGATTGGATGGAAAATAAATGTCATGGTGGGCCTACAAAGTTTCAACGATGAAAATCAATTGTTCGCTGCTCTGTGTGGTGTGGCCCAGTTGATCTTTGGATATGATTTTCTTTTTGTTGATAATGCTCCGAAATGATATCGAAATATGGATGAACGTTGTGGATATAATAAATACATAGCTGTGGGCCATGTAACTTTGATCTCTTTTAAGCCGTTCGTAGAACTCTCAGTTGGAGGAGCGTCAGCGCTCGTCTTCGCAGTTAAAAGGAGGGGTAGTTTCGTCTTCAAAGTCGCTGTCCGCACGTGCTAGTCTAAGTTGGTCACTTAAGTTTGTAGTCCTTCATAAAAACCGCTGGGTAAAAGGTTTTGCCTACAGTGGTCATTTTCTCGTAGGATAACACCGCAAAATGACCTCATGAAAAGCGAGAGGTCAGTCAATCTTATGAAAAGCTACGAAATCAATGCCGTGGAAGGCGACAACAGTTCACGTCATTTACTGGAGAGAGGATGGTCTGTACCGAATAACTATTGACCGAATCGCTATTGAAGTGGCGTGCATAACCTTTGAAAGTCGTCGTAATGTCACATCCAGCGCCCAGCTAAACACGCCCTTAGAGATTGTTTTACGGCGTTACAAAAGGAATGAGATAAATCTAAAGTTCAAGGGAACCCATCATAGATAATAGTGAAGACAATGACATCCATGATCAATCAAAACTTATCAAGGGCCATAGTAGCCACCGATGAATCTGATATTTTTGATTTCACTTCATGTATCTCTGTGCTAACTTATGATACATCACTGTGGGCCCTATTAATGTTTCAACCGTGGGTGTCATGGTTCCCACGATTTTCCATAGTGGGTCCACTTGAAATTTAGATTTATCTCATTCTCTTTGCAATGTTATAAAACGATCTCTACAAATAGTTAAACGGTATGGATACAACACATCCGTCATGGTGAGGTCCACAAAGCTTAGTGGCGTCACTTCATAGCCATTTGGCTACTCACCTTGCCAGTATCCAATCGGCGCCCAACTATTACATTTAATAACCTAATAATATTGCATAAGGACCATACGATCATACTTCAGGACCATATGCATATTGATGCAAAAGGTTAAGAGACATTTCTAATTTAGTACCATTTTGATAGTCTAGCACCATTTCGAAAATCAGTGACTCATAGTCATACTCCAGCGATGAGAAGTGGCATAAGCAAAGAGGCATGCAGACCATTCAGGTTCCCACGGTGATTGGTCCATATCTCTAAGCCTGTTTTATTTTTTTGGCTTAACTGCTGTTATCATATAAATGGGCAATAATTATTTACCTATGTAATCACGCATCTTTTTCGCATCTTTTTTTAATGTGGATCCGACAATTTACTTTTTTAACAATTAAATAAAATAATTTATAAAATCAATGTAGGGCAAATCCCGATGTATGTGACTTATCCACGCCGCTCATTTGTTATGCCAACTGAATTTAGGGCATGAAGGAAAAAATGAGGCAGATCCAAAGCTCCAGTGGACCACACCATAGGAAACAGTGAGAATCGAACGTCTATCATTAAAAACTTCCTGGGGTGACAGAAATTTTGTATCAGGATGATATTTGTGCCTACAGTAAATCTGAGTGGTAATAACCCTATGAACAGTTTTGATGACTACTAAACATCGTAGTCAGCTCCAGAAAGGTTTCAATGGTAGAGATTTCCGTTCCCACTGTTTTGTTGTAGTGGCCCACCTGAGTTTTGAATCTGCCTGAATTTAAACTATCATTGGATGATGATCAGGGAGGGCCCTATGATTTTCACATGCCACGGAGATGGCTGCTTGGTGTTGGCAATGTTAGGAGAACATTGTTCAAGTTGCCATTGACCTTTAGGTTCCTCAAACATCTTGCATTTTAGGAGACATCGTCCTTGTGTCCTTGGATGTAGGGACCCTAATGGGAAGGTCACTGATTCAACTGCAGCAGATGCACGTGAACGAATATGCACACATATACACATGCAAAGCTATGGTGTTTTAGTCAATGTTTTAAACCATGAACCAGACCTCAACCCTTTTATATCGGTGGTATGATCCAAACAGGTTCAAGACCTCCCATGTGCATAGATAAACAAAATAATAGTAATTATGCAATTAAGCGCATGTGCCACGGTTGTTTATTTCATTATTATTATTATTATTTTTATTTAATACTTGGTGACTCACACCAACTCATTCGGTCCTGAGTCTAGGTGAGACATGGCCAGGTCAGGCCGTGTTGGCCTCTATTTTCAATCCTGACTCGCAGTGCCAAACCAGATTGGCTTGACTGAGAGTCTGAGTCAACTCGGATGAGTCATCAATCCTTGGTAGTGTTTTGTTTTTGTAAAATTGACCTTTAGTTGGAATTTCATACAGTTCATTTTTTATTCTACCCGCAAGTAGAGTTGAACCGTCCAGTCCAACGGGGTGAAATAGCCAGCCCAGACACATGGACCAGTTGGACTAGACAGCTTGAAAGGTTTCCTGCCGAAAACTGGTTTCTTGGTGAGACGGCTCGAACTCTGTGCTTGCTTCCAGTCCAACCTGGTCCAGCCCTCATCTCTGGTCCGGATTTTATTAGTGCTGCAGTTAGGACAAAACTAGGTAGTTTTCAAAAAATTATATAGCTATCCAGACACTGAGAAGTGTTTATGCGCATTGTGGATGGAGCCAGATCGAAGATCAAACTGATTGAGCTATCTTAATTGTCCAGTTGGTGGCTATAAAATGGATGGTAGGAACTAAAAAAGCTATCCAATTTCATCGGCAAAATCAGACGATTACCATCGTCTGCTCATCGTGATTTTTTGGGTTGTGCTTCGTCCACAATCAATTCAGCTCTCTGAATGGTCTGAATTGCCATATGACCATGCCATGTGTGTGATCCTGATGTAACATTCTCGGATTCTAGCAAGTAGTTTTATTGCTTATCTATTTCTGCCTTATGAAGAGCTGTTCCCCCCATTGACAGGAATGCTGGATCGCTGGATGTATAGGCTTCTTGAGACATTTACAAAGTGGACTTCTAGAAACGTACTCAGGTAGGCCAATAGGAATCGTTTGATT
The DNA here is from genome assembly GCF_029962835.1 of Magnolia sinica. NCBI lineage: Eukaryota > Viridiplantae > Streptophyta > Magnoliopsida > Magnoliales > Magnoliaceae > Magnolia > Magnolia sinica. Next base: position 3,038,945 of record NC_080584.1, on the reverse strand, counting down.
GAAAGCGAAGGGAGTCATGCAGACGATTCTCTATGCCCAGCAGCTGTCGTGACCTTCCATCAGCAAGGTTGTGGCCCAATGCGATCGCAGTACAAAGGCTTGTGTTTTCAGATGTATTTCTACTGAGAAAATTCCGTATGGCCCTTGGTTTTGTTGAGAAGTAAAACTCTGCATGACTAAAGAGTCATATAGATGGAATGGCATTTCCTTTTATTATTGGGACCCAATCCAAGTAACCCAAAATGGCGCTATGGCCCATCAAAACTAGCATTTTCATTTGTTCAATACCACAATTGTGCAGGTGGTGCCCTTTATATATATATATATAAAATTTGTTTTCTAGTGGTTCCCATCTTGGGTTGGGGCCTGTGTCTGCTCCTCTCAGACAATCATAGACACCCAATTGCTAGCTTTCAGGTGGACGCATATTTCGAATGGCCCACATTTAATAGGGGCTTAATCAGACAGTTTATCTTCATTTGATGGTTGGGATAGAAGTTATACTTCATTCACAATGGGCTGTAGATGTGGGTTGTTCAACCATGAAGATTGTGCATGGATTGCTATTTCAATACACTGTACCAAGCCCAGATGATTGCATTCAGACCCTTTTATCAAAGGAGTAGATTCGGTCTTGTAACCGTGTGATAGGCTGCTTGTTGTAATTTGTTTGGACCACAGCTTCAATGTTCATGGAGAGTCGATTTCCAGAGTCTCCCATCATTAAAAGGGTATTGGCAGTATTTGCCTGACCGGAAAATTTCTGTGGCCCAAGAATGTTTCAACGGGTGGATGTTCAATCCCCATTGTTTTGGATCTGCCACATTTTTTCGGTTCATGTCTTAACATGAGTTGGCAAAACGGAATGACGGTGAGGATTTATCACGAACATCACAGTGGGCCCCACCTGGCTTTGGACCTGAGGAACGGGTTGTAGGCTATCCACGCCTCTCATTAATGAGCCTTCCTGATTGCGCTCTCTAATCAAATGATCCTAATCATCCAACTCGAGCCAAGATGACTCATTCGGACCATACATCATGAATGAACTCTACATATCAAATGAAAGGTGGGATACTGTACCCTGATTATTGGACCGCTCTATAATTTCATGAACGGTTCAGATCTCCGACACACGTTCCACGTGCATGGATATTAAACGATTAGGAGATATTATGACCATTGGATCCTCCGAATTACTCATGCAACCATCTGGTTTTAGATTTCTCTAATTTACATCAAACCATCAAGAATAGTGGACCAAATACATTTGTTCTACAATCCTAAAGTCACAATATGGGCCGCTATTTAGTGGCCACAAACCTGGGACCCACGATCAACTACCTGTCAAGAGGAACTTTTGGCGCATGCCCCAATAAATTAGTGCCCACTACTTGGATAGTTTGGATTGCTATAAAAACATGCCACGTGTACAAAGTTCATGTGCATGCATATGTTTGTCGTGATTGATCATTGGTACAAAATCCTCTTATTTCAGCCCCCAAAATGGAAGCGGATTGGCTGGTGTACCTCACACCTGATGTATTGGGGTCAACAAATTTTGTGGGTCTGATCATGAGGTATGTATTATATCCAAACCGTCCATCCATTTGGCGATCTCGTCTTAAGGCTTGAGATGAAAAATAAGACAGATATAACTATCAAGTGAATCACACTGTAAAAAGCAGTAGGGGATTGAACATCTACCGTTGAAACCCTTTTTGGGGTCACGGAAGTTTTGTATAAATATGAAATTTGTTTCTCCTCTTCATTCAGGTCTTTTTGACCTTATGAACAGATTGGATGAAAAATAAACATTATGGTGGGCCCTATGAATTGTTTAACAGTGAAAATCATTATCTCCGCTGCCATTTGTGGTGTGGTTCAGATGATTTTTGGATATTGTTCAATTTTTATATAATGCTCTAAAATGATATCTAAAAATAGACAAACAGTGTAGATAAAATAAATACATCACTGTGGGGCCATGTAACTTTGATCTCCTTTGAACCATTCGTACAACTCAAAGCTCGAGGAGCCTCAGTGCTCATCTTAGAATGACACCTACCTACAGCAGCTATATAACTAGTGTGCGGTACACTAGCCAATCCGTGGAGACTGATTGGCTACTCCCCGTGACACCAGCCACTTGGGTGGTGGTCGGAGCTCTGTGGGCCCGCCATGTTGTATTTGTTTCATTCATTTTGTTTATCAATTTTTACGGATCATTTTAGGATTGATAAAAAAAATAATAGGGGTATAAATATCAAGTGGACTACATCACAGGAAAATAATAATGATTGGATATCCACCATTAAAATCCTCCTAAGGCCCAATGTACTGTTTATTTGACATCCAATCTGTTGATTGGGTCATAAAGACCCAGATGAAGGGAAAAAAATAAATATCAGCTTGATCCAAAGATTTTATGGCCCCCAAAACGTTTTTGATGGTCAACGTTCATTCAACACTATTCCCTATAACGTGGTTCACTTTAGATTTTAATATACTCATTTTTTCTCTCATAATATAAAATGATTTATAAAAATAAATATACCGCATGGATGAAACACATACTTCATGGTGGGGCTCACAGAGCACCAACCACCTGCCCTTGGCTGGTGGGGGGGAGTAGCCAATCCGTTTCCCCAATCCGCTTCCCCCAGGATGGGATTAGATGGGAACGGATTAGTGAAGGAAACGGATTGGCTACTCCCCTGCCACCAGCCCCATAGCTGGTGGTCGGTGCTATGTGGGCCCCACCATGATGTATATGTTTCATCCATTTCAGTCATCCATTTTTAAAGATCATTTTAGGGCTAGAAACAAAAATAGAGAGGGACATAAATCTCAGGTGGACCACACCACAGGAAAACAATAGCGATTGAATATCCACCATTAAAATCATCCTAAGGCCCACTGTACTATTTATTTCACATCTAATCTGTTAATTAAGTCATACAGGTACTGATGAAGGAAAAAAACAAATATCAGCTTGATCCAAAACTTTTATGGCCCCCAAAAGGTTTTTAATGGTTGAAGCTCATTCCACACTGTTTCCTGTAATGTGGTCCAAATGAGATTAATATATACCTCAGTTTTGGTCTCATACCATAAAATGATATGCAAAAATAGATGGACGGCATGGATGAAACACATAAGTCATTTTGGGGCCCACAGAGCACCGACCACCAACCATTGGCTGGTGGGGCAGGGGGAGTGGCCAATCCACGTCCATTAGCAAGATCTGGGACTTACCCAAGACGATGCTGCCATTACCGTGGGGCTTACCTTGATGTATGTATTCTACATCTACACCGTTCATCCGTTTTTCAATATCATTTTAGGGAATTATCCAAAAAATTAAGCAAATATCATTATAAGGTGGACCATACCATCAGAAATGGTTGTGATTGAAATCCCTACCATTAAAAACTTATTAGAGATCACTTCAATGTTTCCTTAGTGTTTATATGCCATCAAATCTGTTGATAAGGTCACATGAGCCTAGATGAAGGGAAATAACAAATATCAGCTTGATCCAAAACTTTTGTGGTTCATTAATGGCCGATCACCATTATTTCATGGGGTATGGTCCACCTGATAATTGGATCTGCTTTATTTTTTGGATAATGCCCTAAAATAATCTAGAAAAACATAAAATACAGGATACATACATCAAGGCAGGCCTCATGATAAGGGCCACACCATATTGGGTGAGTCCGGTTCTTACCTGACGTGGGGACTCGGATTCGGTTGTGACCCCTCAAGTATCAAGGCAGGACTAACTGGCTGGTTCTCTGTGGACCCCACCATGATGAACGTGTTTTATCCAAGCTGTCTATCTAATTTTCCTTGCTTATTTTAAGGAATGATCCCAAAGATGGGGTAGATCCAAATCAAAGGTAGACTACACCACAACAAATAGTGGTGATTGAATGCCCACTGTTGAAACTTAACAGGGGCCACTGTAATGTATTTGCCATCCAATGTGTTGATTAGGTCACACAAATAACATCAGCTTGATCCAAAACTTTTGTAGCCTCGAGACATTTTTAACATGCGTGTTCAATCACCAATCCGTGCCTCGTTACACCTGACTTTTGGATCTACCTCATTTTTATTTTATTTTTGTCTCATCCTCTAAAACGAGCTGATAAAATGGATGTACAGCGTGGGCCTCTGGTATTAGGTGTTACCTGGCGCAGCTTTGGTGACCCATTGAAGTGAGGAAACGGATTGGCTACTCCCCTGCCACGGCTGGTGGTCGGTACTCTACGGCCCTTACTATGAAGTATGTCTTCTATCTATACTGTTCATATATTTTTACATATCATTTTAGAGGTTGATATAAAAATGTGAGGGATATAAATATCATGTGGACCACACCACAAGAAAACAATAGTGATTGAATATCTACCATTAAAATCTTCCTAAGGCCCACTGTACTGTTTATTTGACATCCAATCTTTTGATTAGGTCATACAGATCTAGATGAAGGGAAAAAAAACAATTATTAGCTTGATCCTAAACTTTTATGGCCTGAAAAAGTTTTTAATGGTCCTCATTCAATCGACATTATTTCCTGTAATGTGGTGCAGTTGAGATTGAGATATATCTAATTTTTGGGCTTATACCACAAAATGATGTAGAAAAATAGATAGATAGCATGGATGAAACACACATCATGGTGGGTCCACAGGGCACTGACCACTAGCCATTGGCTGGTGGCAGGGGGAGTAGCCAATCCATTTCCCTGAAGTCGGTGGATCCCTGACTGTGTGGCACACCCTTATGTATGTGCCCATACATTCTGACAGATCATTTTGAGGCATGATCCTAAAAATGAAGGAGATCCAAATCTTAGGTGGACCTCACCACAGGAAACAACCATAAATTTTTATTTTTTTTGCACATGCACACACACCACCACACACTCACGCCATGGTGGGATTTCACCACCTATGGGTACTGGAACCCTCAACCCACTAGGTGGGGATCAACCCTAAGAGGTATGCATGGAAGTAGGTGGAATCCTAGAATCCCGCCTGGCTTCTAGATTTGGAAAAGTGTTGGATCCTAGAATACCGTCTGTTTTCTACGTTTGAAAAAGTGCTGATTTTCAAGAGCGATGGTATCATGATATGTTGGAAATTTCTGATGAAAATCATCCATGACATGAGATGTCGTGACGCTAAATGTTAGATAGGCTGGCCGTACGTATGGATGATATTGCCCCCAAATTCTACTGAAATACAAGATATTCACTATTAAAATCTTCTTGAGTGCCTCGGAATATTTATTATGTGTCATTCAACATGTTGATAAGATCACGAAGACTTGGATGAAAGGACCACACAAATATCACCTTGATCTAAAACTTTGGTGGCCCTGAAAAGTTCTAATGGTCAATCATCAATGTTTCCTACGGTGTGATCTGCATAAGATTTGGATCTTCATTTTTTGAGATCAAGCCTTAAAATGAACTGTCAAAATGGATGGACGGTGTGGATGTAAGGAACATGTATCAAAGTAGACACTTTGGTGGTGCAGCCCTATCTCAGGAAATAGAGTGCAAGGGAACTGAGGTGTGAAAGGGGGTGAGATGGATACCTGGGTGGTGCAACAGACACCTTGCTCAGTTGCGGATTCCAAAGAACCCAGATTTCCAACAAGACTCGCAATGATCGGGGGAACGAGAAAGTAAAACCCACTCGAAATTTCTACATTGGAACCCGTTCAAAAGATCTACTTTAAATTTTAAACCCCAAGGTAATGTATATGATATATCTATTCCGTTCATCTGTTTTACCATGATATTTTAAGACATAAGCCAAAAAATGAGGATGATCAAACACTTAAATGGCCCACACCAAAAAAATCAGTTGACCTAATATGTTTTTCCCTTTTTCCTATGATCCTAAAAAGAGGAACGGATTGGCTACTCCCCTGCTGGTGCTCTGTGGGCCCCACCATGATGTATGTGCTTCATCCATTCCGTTCATTCATTTTTACTGATCATTTTAGGGTTTGATACAAAAAATGATAAGAATATAAATCTCAGATGGACCACACCACAAGAAACCAATACTAATTAGATATCCACAATTAAAATCCTCCTAAGGCCCATTGTACTATTCATTTGACATCCAATATGTTGATTAGGTCATACAGACCCCCAGATGAAAGGAAAAACAAAGATCAGGTTGATCCAAAACTTTTATGGCCCCCAAAAAGTTTTTAATGGTCGAAATTCATTCAACACTGTTTCCTGTAATGTGGTCCACTTGAGATTGGGATATACCTCATTTTTTCTCTCCTATAATATAATGATTTAAAAAAATATATGAACGGCATGGATGAAACACATACATCATGATGGGGCCCATAGAGCACCAACCATCAGCTAGCTAATCCTTATCCCTAAAAACGAATTGGCTACTCCGTTATGCACGCGGTGGCATACTTGACATCAGGTGCGACCCACAATATGCGGTGGTATACTTGACTTTTGTGTAAAAAAAGCAGTGGCCAGACAAGAAGTGTCGAATCAGACACGTGGAAGTGGGATGTAAATACGAGAGGAAATAATCATCACACTATTTCCCGGAATTTACTGGCATGCAAAATCAAACAAACCCAAAGGTAGTGAAGGGAGTTAAATATACAAGCATCTACGAAATGATGAGGTCACACTCGGGTTGGGATACGAGGTCATCTTTCACTCATCGTCCTCATGTGTGTCGAAAATCTATCCCATCTGCCGGATGCACCGTTCCATGGTGGGCCAAGGGCTTAAAAATCAAGTCAATCCATACTTTTTTGGGACACACCACCTACAATAGTTGAGAGGGGTTATCCTCCCATTAAAATACTCATAATTATTTATTAGGTCCACTGAGATGTGGTTCACAGTCCAGCCCATTCATTGTGTGTGTCCCACTTAGATGAGTGGTCAGACCAAGTTTCAACCGCATCCAAACTCATATGGCCCCACTATATGCTTTTATATGTTTTAGGCATGCCTTCACGTGGTCTTAGATGGTATGGCCCACCTGAATTTTATATACTTCTGATTTTTGGGATATCCCATAACCTAAAGGGGGCCCATCAAATGCAACGTGTTAATCGACCCACATATGCTGACGGGATCTAAGCGGCTAGAGATGGTCGGAGATGTGTTGATGTTCGACACACATACGCCGACGGGAATTCAACAGGTTACTTGGACATGGGTGGGTGACTGACACAATCCGGTTAACTCATCCTCCATTACTGGTGGTAACCGGTTACTGCATTCCCATCCCCCCTATAACATCATTTCATCCCGCGAGGCTTACCAGCAGCCTTACCAGAACATTCTCTCTCTCTCTCTAGAACAAAGACTCTGCTGTTCGTCAGCTAATATCAAAGAGCCTCTTCTCCCATCATCCTATCTATCCCTACATCCCTCCAAGAAAAACAAATGGCTGAGATTACGGTGGTCGACCATGTCATCAGTTTCTCAGACGATCGCCCAGATGTGTCTGTCTCAATGGCGCTGACCACACCATCGGCAGGAGAAATCAAAGACCAGAAGGACATGTTCAAGGTAGCGGTCTCTTCCATTACAGTCTCCACAGTTGAAATTCTCGGGGATCAGTCCGTCGGGCTTTCTCAGGACCCATTTCACGAATTTCCCTGGAAAGCCTATGCTCTTGTGAATTTTGCAATTTTCGCATTAGGGATGGCGCTGCTTTTGCTCTCACTGCTATTTCTGCAAGTGCCACCCGCAGCGGTGGGTTTGGGAAAAAAGCTGACGTGGATAGTTGTTGCACTGATCTACATTGCTCATGGCCTTAAAATAACTATCCATGCCATATATGGATTTCGTTAGGCGCGTTTTGCACATCCCACTATCGATGTTGTTGTAGCTCCAGTTGATATAGATGGAGCATGGTTGTTTTCGTTGCTGTTGTTGTTGTTGTTGTTTTTGTTTTCGTTGTTGGTTTTGTTGCTGTAGGGCATGGTTGTTTTCGTTGTGGGTTTTGTGGCCGTAGGGCATGGTTGTTTTCGTTGCTGCTGCTGCTGTTGTTGTTTTCGTTTTCGTTGTTGGTTTTGCTACTGTAGGGAACATCTACTTATATCTATTCGTTGTTGGTTTTGTTACTGTAGGGAATATCTACGTATATCTATTCGTTGTTGGTTTTGCTGCTCCAGGGTATACTACGAGAACGGTTTGGCTACTGGCTAGTGGTCGGTGCTCTCTGGGTCTCGCCATGATGTATGTATTTCATCCATTCCGTTCATCTATTTTTCTAGATCATTTTAAGGTATGAACCAAAAAATAAGATATATACTATTCTAAAGTGGAACACATAACAGGAAACAGTGTTGATTGAACATTGACCATTAAAAACTTTTTGGGGGCCATAAAAGTTTTGGATCAATCTGATATTTGTTTATTTCCCTTCATTTGGGTATGTATGACCTAATCAACAGATTGGATGTCAAATTAAAATTACAGTGGGCCTTAGGAAGATTTTAATGGTGGATATCCAATCACTATTGTTTTCCTGTGGTGTGGTCCAACTAAGATTTATATCCCTCTCATTTTTGGGTTCAATAGCTAAAATGATCTGTAAAACTGGATGAACGGCATGGATAAAAGACATACTTCATAGTGAGGCCTGCAAAGCACCCACCACTAGCCACCGGGCTAGTGGCAGGAGAGTAGCCAATACGTTTCCCTGGCGGGTTCCCTGACCGTGGGGCCTACCGTGATTTATGTACCTCATATCGGACGCGGATTGCAGCACGCCCGTCTCTGGCCATGAACGGTCAGTTGTGGGCCGGCCCGCCGTGATGTATCTGTATATCCACACCGTCCATCCCTCCTCTCGGATCATTTTAAGCAATGTGCTCAGAGACCAGGCAGATCCAACGCTCAAGTAGGCCACACCAAATGATAAGCTTGTTAAATGCACAAAGCATTAAATGCAAGAGTAATCTTTGGTGTGATCCACTCGAGCGTTGGATCTTCCTCATTTTTGTGGACATAGGTTAAAATGATATAAGAGGAGGGATGGACGGTGTGATATAGATACATCACTATCCGCCCGCTCACAGAACTGCCCTTTCTTGGCTAAAGACGAGCAGGGGTAGACGCAATCTGAGTACCTTATACACGCGCCATGCCGTCCATCCGTTTTGAAAATTCATTTCAATGCGTGATCCAAAAACTGATCCAAAAAATGAAGTAGGTCTAAATCTCAGGTGGACAGTAATAGAGGAAACAGTGGGAATCAATTATTAAAAACTTTTCATGGGCCAAAAAGTTTCGGATCGAGCTAATATTTGTCAGGTCTCTTCATCCAGGTCTTTGTGACCTTATCAATGGGTTGGATGACAAACAAACATTCCGGTGGCTCCCATTAAAAACCGATTCAATAACAAGTATTTCCTGTGGTATGGTCCACCTAAGATTTTTATCTGCTTTATTTTTGGGATCATGGGCTAAAATACTCTGTCAAAATGGATGGACAGTGTGGATGTAACACACATACATCATAGTAAGACTCACACTTAGGTATCCACCCAAACCGCGCACGGCCATGCATATGTTTGGACGTAATCGCTCACCCTATCAAATGACGAGAGAGGAATAGGTGTAGCCCCGGCCTCACCGGACGCGGATATCCTGGCTTTGCAGGAAGTTCCTGAGCTGAAAACTTAAGTGGGGCCCAAAGTGATGTTTGTGAGTAATCCACTCCGTCCATCCATTTTTTGAGATCATTTTAGGATTTGGAGCCAAAAATGAACAGGATCCAAATCTCAAATGGCCCGAAAACGTGAGGATTGAACATCCACAGTTGAAATATTCATGGGGCCACAAGTTTTGAATCAGGTTAATATTTGTACTTTCAGTTCATCTCAGTATAAATGATGTTATTAACGGTATGGATGGCATGTAAACGTGACCGTCGACCCCAGGTAGGTTTCAACGGTAGGAATTTCCCTACCCACCTTTTTCCTTTAGCGCGGCCCACTTGAGTCTTGGATCCTTCTCATTTTTGGTCTAGAGTCCGAAAATGTGCTCATAAAACAGATGGACGGGGAAGATTTCTCACAGACATCACAATGGGCCCTACTTAGGTTTCCAGCGCAGGAACTTCCTGCGAAAGGAAATCCGCGTCCGGCCTCACCCAAGACAGTGCGGTCCAAACCTCATGTATTTATTTTATATCCACGCAATCCATTTACCTTTCCAGATTATTTACGGCATCATCTCAGAAATGAAAGGGATCCAAATCTCAGGTGGGAAACAGTAACGACTGACCATAAAAAGCTTCCAGTGCCCACGAAAGTTTTTGATCAAGTTGATTTTTTCTTTGTCCTCAATAGGTTGAATTGCAAATAAACGATAAAGAAAAGTTGCGTTGTGCCTCAAGAAGTTTTTAATGGTCATTCGATCAATCAAAACTGTTTCCTATACATAGCTCACCTGATATTTGAATCTGCTTCATTTTCAAACTCATACCCTAATATTATCTGAAAAACAAATAAAACGCGTCGATATAAAATACATGCATCAAGGTGAGCCCCACATAAGGTCTCCTAATCCGCTCCCTCAAATAACTCTTGAATGGTAAAAGTGATAAATACGCACATCCTGATTGTTTATTGGTACACAAAATGGGAATAAATGTGTACCCAAATTAAAGAATAGTTATTTGATACTCTGGAAGACTGATGCTTGATATGCAGGCACTCATAAACTGTACACGTGGAATGGATTAAGTCTTAATAAACCGTCCAAGTTGTGTAAATTACCTTTGACAGCATGTAGCTTCAGAATCGAAGTAAATGAAGAGTTGTAAAATCTAATTTATGGAAATATGCTAATTAAATTTGGACCGTTGCCTATATTTCAATATATCCGTCCATTAACTGTCCATCAATCTTCTAGTTAAACATCAAAACAGTGTAAATTTTGGTTCATGCCTATCGAATTCGGGCCCACCATTTTCATGGTTTAGGTTAAGTAAATTTCGTGTCACGTGTTGCCTGCATATCAACTAGCACACCGTACCAGAGTTTCAAAGTTTTTTCTCGTAAAACAAACAAAAACATACTCCCTTCTTAGCCGTTTTTGTGGAAGAAATTAGTACAAGTGGGCAATATTTGAGTGATCAGAACCCGGACGCAGTTTGGCTAGTGAACCCAACACCAGCCAGCTATAGCTAGCGTCAAAGCTCCGACCATGATGTATGTGTTTTATCCACACCGTCTATCTATTTTGTCAGCCTATTTTGGGGCATAAACCCAAAAATGAAGCAGATCCAAATTTTGGTGGACCACACCACAAGAAACATTGGAGATTGCATGCTTTTAGTTGAAAACACTTTGAAAACCTAAGAAGTTTGGGATCAATCGTTTCGTTTCATCCAAGTTTGTGTGACCTTATCAAAAAGTTGGATGGCCCAACACAAGGTCATAGTTTCCAACCTAACATAAGGTCATGGGTTCGAGTACCTATTACAATGAAATCCCACTATGGTGTGAGTTCATGTATAACAAAATAGAAATTTGATGCCAAATAAACATTACATTGGGCCCTAGGAAGATTTTAATAGGTGGGGCTCACTTTTTCCATGTCATCTTAGGCCATGGCTAAAAAATGATGCATATCTAAAACTCAAGTAAACTGCACCCGTAACGCCCTGGAAATCAGTGGTCGTACATACATTCGACTCCCGAGTTCCCGAGTATTACTTATAACTTATTTTCTTATTAAAGTGTGTTTAATAAAGTTTAGATTCGCAGCTTGGAATTACTTGAAACATGAATCACAATTCACAACTAATCAACTGTAATGGGAAAGGTTATGTTTACAAGTCCAAAAGAAAATTTATAACTATGGGTCGCACAAGGCGTTACTCAACAAGAGTACAAACAAAATATGTCCAAAAGAATGATTCACCAAGTCCCCTACTTAGCAATCCAAGTCCGCCCGCAAAACTAGGGTGAACCACCCATCAACTGGAAATAGGACAACTTGTCCTTCACATCCAGTCTCGCGTCGTCATGCTCCTCGTACCCTACATCACCTGCATCTATTGAAAAGTCTGGTTGGTGTTTTAAAACACCATCCCAGAGTGGGAGTGAGTGATCAACTCAGTAGGCGCTATTAGTCTTAAGTTGTAACAGGCATCAGTTATATTATGAACTTAATGAAACACAATCATTCACAAATATCTAACTAATCTTATTAATACGTATGCATGATAGATGATATGATGCATGTCCTCGCCACAACACTCCCTCGAGCGACTTCATCTAACGATCGCGTATGTCAACACTCCCTCAGAGCAACCTTGACTGCCGAGTCGCCAACCTAGCAAGTGCAATGCAATGGTAATGTTAATCGGGTTCTTAGTTAAGTCCATCTATCCAGCAGGTTGGGAAATCTGATACACCTCATGTATCAAATGTCCTGAACTAGTTGCGAGACCAAGGCCCCCCAACGTGTGAGGCTAAGACCCCGCGGTCCTTGATCCCGTCGGGTTCCCAATCCCCGACTTCAAGCACATGGGGAGTGCCGAGAGAAAAGGATTGCTCGCGGTTACTACGGGGAGGTGCGGCACCCCAGCGTAGGTCGACAGCTCTGACAAAGTGTCTCATTCCACCATGCCCGGCTCACGAGGCAGTGGACCCGTTTCAATTTGATTATCGATGGGCTACAACGGTTGTAGGGTGTTACAGGTTCCATACATATGTGAGGAAACAGTGTTAACAAACAAGGTTGGACAGTAAATGGGCTACACCGCACGAGTCTAGGCAAGCACGCGACAGATGACATCGGGTGCGAGCAACCCACGTAGTCTAACTATTGTCGCCCACGCGTACTTGCCCAAATCCATGAGTTTAACCTCAAGATAGTCCTACCAACGGGACCACCTTTACTCTCCTCATTTTCCTGACCAACCCAAGGGTTGAGGGTAATTTCATAATATGCCACAATCAGGGTTATCATCCAATACAAGTAGAAGCATACGTTCACATCTTCCAATATAGAATCTCAATATCTCTACTAAGCAAAGTTAATCATGATGTGAACTAAGGGTGCAAGTGCGTTGTGTGGGTTAGTGAGGAAGCTAAGCACTTCCTACACTTCATAGAACAAAATAACACAAGAATTAAAGAATTATACATGTTATAAAGTAACACCTTATAAGAAAATCACAAAAGACATGGACATGTAATCAACCATTGTAGCAAATCATGTGAGAGACAAGAACAACATCATGTAAGAACTAAACAAAACATACCATTCCGTGCAATTCCAAGCAAGACATATAATTCTTAGGTTTCTCTAAAATTTCCAAATACATCATTCAAGCAATCAAAATCATTAGGCTCATGATATAGTTGGTGCTAGACCACCTAAGGATAATAGTACGCACCTATGGATTATTGAAGACTTGGAAACGACCTAGGAGTGTGAATTTTGGGGTCGATTGGCCGGAATCCCTAAAGCAAAACATTGCATGTTCGAATCTCATGTAAACCCCTCCTCATCACAAGGTTTTCAAGAAAAATGGGTGATGGATCTTACTTAGGCGATCAACAGAATGAAATGGCGGTCGAGAAGGAGGGTTTTTTCTTGGACACGAGGTAAGGAGTTGTAGGGTTTGATTTCCTTGGGCCTCACCTTGATCTAGGGTCCACCTTGTTCACCTTCACTCTCTTTTCCTCCTTTCTTCTTTCTCCCTTTTTTCTCTTCTCTCTTCCTTTCCTCTAGGGCAAAATCGTATGGGGAGAGGGGGTGCCCAAATGAGGCCCTTTTATAATGCTAGATTTGGTGTAAATGGCCCCAAGGGCTAGGTTTTTACTATATTAGACTTATGGGAGGGTCTTTCTAAGATCTAGGGCCCACTATGGGGTATACATATTGATTTAAACCGTAGGATAGTTAGCCCTAATGATGATTTACGTATAGATATGATCGGCCCGTCATTTGGATGCGCCGATCAACAGATATAATTGAAGTCTGTTCAACGGTCATCGATAGTCGATCAGAGCCGCGGCTATACGGATATGAGTAGAAAATTATTCTTATTCCATGTGTGAAGTTTGGTCGCAAACCGACGGTTCAAAATCCTCAACTTTGCATAAGAGAAGATGACCTAATTCACTTAAGTTTTAGCTCCTTTCTTTAGGGTATTTGCACTTCTTATGCACTCATACTTCGGCTCAAGTTGAGCGGTTCTGGACAGCACCCAGGTCTGACTCCTGCGATGGACGTCAAACCCAGTAAGACGAACATTACTCTATAATTTTGGGACTAGTGGCCCACCAATGACCGGTCTAAGGCTTGTTTGGAAAATCGGGGCATTTCTAAAATGAATTAGGTATTAGGATTTCTCGTGGGCAATGATTAGGGTTTGGATTAACTATGTTCACAGTGTGGCCTATTTATAACTAGTAAAAGTAGAGATTTGGTCAAGATTACTCTAAACTGTCGGTTTTAGGCTAAAAGAGTAACGGTGTTGATTTAGTCTATTATTCAAGATCCGGGCCTTATCTGACTCGGCTTCGGTTAGATCTTCAATTTAGTTATGATTGTCTTGATTAGTTAGCGATGAGTCGATTAGATTTGGGTCCTACGTGAGTAAAATCATGGGGCTACACCTGATGTTCAAGTGATCAGGCGGATTTATTGGCTTCCTACGGTTGATTAATTGGACTTGTGCGGTTTTTTACTGGTGCCACCCTTGTATAAACTAACATTAAGTGCTAATGGTCATTAAGTGATATTATAAGTTAATTAATAAAAAAAACTTTTTAAGAATTTTTTGAAAATCCAAAACAGTGAAAATCTAGGATGTTACAGCACCGTTCATAAAGTCATTCTTATTAGGATGAGCTGAAAACACAAAAATTTAGCCTAACCAAAACTTGTGTCCACATGTTTCAATGGCAAATGTTCAATCATCTATCGTGAGCCCACTTGTGTTGTTTTTGAGCCCATGTCTTGAAAAACAGATGAACAAGGTGGGTTTCCTACAAACATCATGGTGGGCTCCATCTAGCTTCAAGTTCCAGCAAAAGGCTTTGGCATAGCATCCAAACCGGTTTTTAGAAAAAGAGCTGGGTGCTCACTCAAACCCCACACACACCCATGCACTCACACAACAATGGTTTTTCACCACAATGGGTACTCCAACTCATGACCTTGTGTTGAAACTCTTATGCACCATGCATATCTACTGCTGGCACATGTGTGTGATTTGATCCATATATGATAAGGTGGGCTCAACCAAGTAATTGCTATTATTTAACCCACACTCAATGCAAAAACTCAATCCGATCTTTATTTATGCCTTTAAATATTACATAATTTAAAATAAAAATAAAAATAAATAAATAATAACAATAAAACAAGGCCACAAGATGGGACCAAAGTCTCACAAAAATGGGTTGAGAACCGATCCAGGTTTTAAAACATTTAAGTGGTCGTACTCAAGCGACTATGTGATGGATTTCTTTGATTGAGCGATCCTAATTATCCAATTTGATGAATTTCAACCATTGAATTAGGATCATAACCAGGCAAGTCGATCTACTACATGGATAATATTGATCTGCATTTGCCATACTTATCGATGGACATTGATTGTGTGCTACCCTTAACGGCAAGAAGTTCCTGCAGTTTGAAAGCTACGTGGGGCCACCACAATGTTTGTCGAAAATTCACCGTCCATTCATTTTTCTACCTACGTGTGGTCCACTTAAGCGTTGAATCTATCTCGTTTTTTTTTCATACCTTAAAATGATATGAGAAAAGAGATGGACGGTTTAGATAAACAGATACATCACGGTGGGCCCGCCCACAGGACTTGTCACGCCCCGAACTCAGAAACTGAGCTCACAAAATTCCCGACCGCCGAATCCGGCGCCGACAGCCTCCGTAGAACCCCAATCTCGGCTCCCGGCACCCATTCACCAAGTTCCGATCCTGGGATACTACAAGGAGGATTTATAATCATCAGTCTGATTCATAATGAGCATAACCAAAAGCATAACCCACAAACAATAACCACAAGAACACCACCACAAAATCCACTATGATAATAAAAAAACTTTTGAGTATAACGCGTCTGAAAGGAAAAAAATACAAGATAGTGTAAAAGAGAGAAACTCCAAAGCTCGTCTACACGCTCCAACTACGGCGAGACTATGGCTACGACTGCATCCTGGCGTCACCTGCATGCATCAATCATGCATAAGCTTGTAAAAAGCTTAGAGAGTGGTGTAAGTACGTACGCAATATAAGCATGCTCAAAATGCAAGGTCAGAGTAATGCGAAATCATGGTGATGAGCACATGAATGCAATCAGCCGTACCAAGGCTATGCAGTGCAAGATATGAATGCTATCGGCCATAACACAGCCATGCGATACGAGATGCAACTCAAGCATGCTAAACCTCATCATATATCAGTACAGTTCTCATTCTGGATAATCACCGGGGTTCAATACACTTTAAATGGCACTGTCGCTCTCCTAGCCGCACAGTCCAAGTGAGCGTAAGAATCACTATCCGCCTGGCCAATAGTCTGCCAATACCTATCCGGCACATCGATAGCGGACCCATTCGCGAGCTGGTCAAACTCAGCCTAGTATTGCCCCCTACCCTCGGGCGAGTAAGGCCACACTCCTTTCCAACCGACCACGACACAGTGGGAGATGCTGCCTCCTGGTATTCGGCCCTCATGCGCTCATATATCCACTCGGTCTAGACGTTGGAGTCATCCTCTGGCACTATCGGGTTTAGGAATTTTCACCCAGGGACATCT
This sequence comes from Magnolia sinica, assembly GCF_029962835.1. Classification (NCBI taxonomy): domain Eukaryota; kingdom Viridiplantae; phylum Streptophyta; class Magnoliopsida; order Magnoliales; family Magnoliaceae; genus Magnolia; species Magnolia sinica. The sequence goes on along the minus strand of NC_080584.1, from coordinate 3,022,105 downwards.
ATGGCGCCCGTATGCTAGAACCAAATATTTTCGGTATCCAATCTTGCCATCCACGATGTGTCTGTGGAGGCTATGGCCTTGATGTGGCTAGGGCATACAGTAACTACAATCACACAAATGCAAGTGCATGAATCACACTATCAGTCATGCAAGCAATCCTGCGTGTACCATGCACTTATATGAGGTAACTCCGCCTATCAGGGAGCCCATAAACAGTCCGCCCGAAAGCATATGCTATGATCGGTCACTCCTCACATCAGGCATACATATGATGCGAATGATCATGAATCATGGATCTATACTAAATATATATAAAGAGATGGGCTCTGTGCATAATAGACATGGGCCTAGACGGCCTACTTACCACAAGTATGGGCCTATCAGTGGGCCTTATGGAGAGTTATAATGCGGACATTTAACCAACATTACCCATTCAATGTGGACGTCAAACCAGCATTGCTCCTTCGGCGTGGCCCGTTACAAAATCAACATATATACCATGGTGGAATTACACTACAAGCATGGGCCTATCAGTGGGCCTTATGTATGACGTATTGGGCCTTGACCTATGGGCCTCCAGTACATCATATGGGCCCCATACATGGGTCTCGTATATACATATCAAGGTGAGCCTCAATAACGGGCCACAATTGCATCAACATGGGCCTAGTCACATGGGCCTTGCATACATCACAGTGGGCCTCATCATATGGGCCCTAATACAAATCAAGGTGGGCCACAACAAGGACCACCAATACATGAAGATGGGCCTCCACAATGGGCCTTAATTTATCTCCAAAACGGTTGGACAGTTGGATGAAACACATGCATCATGATGGAGCCCACACTAATGAAGGGTGTGGTTTACAATACATACATAAGTGGGTCCCATGTGGGGCCTACCATAATGTTTATTTCCCATCCAACCCATTGATAAGGTCAGTCAGACCGGGGCCCACAGTAGTGTTTATTTTCCAAGCAACCTGGGGCCCAACATAATGTTTATTTTCTAACCAACTATTCATAAGGTTATGTGGACCAGGGTAAGGCCCACTGTAATATTTATTTATCATCCAATCTATTCATAAAGTCACGTGGGCCTAGATAGGGCCCACTGTAATTATTATTTTCCGTCCAAAATGGGCCCACTGTAATGTTTATTTTCCATACAACCTGTTGATAGGTCGTGTGGACCAGGGGCCCACTGAAATGTTTATTTGCGCCCAACCCGTTCACAGGGCCACGCAGTCAGGGAGGGGCCCACCGAAATGTTTATTTTTCATCTAACCTGTTGATCAGGTCACGTGGGCAGGGAGCCCACCGTGACGTTTATTTGACGTCCAACCTGTTTATAAGGCCACCTGGATGGGGGTGGACGTGGGGCCCACCGAAATGTGGTTCACAAATCCAGCCCACCCATTATATGTGTCCCACCTGACTGACGGTCCAGACCGAATTTCAGCAACATCCAAAACTCAGGTAGGCCCCACCAAGTAATTTTATATATTTTGGCATGTCTTCACATGATTTTAAATGGTATGACCCACCTGAGTTCCGTATAAGGCAGATTTTTGGGATGGACGGTTGGTCCGTGGGGACCCATCAAATGCACAGTTCTGATGGTCCAAACGCATCAAAGTGGGGCCCACAGCTGGGGCCGTGAGCCCCAGCCCGTCCGTCCGTCAGGCGGTCCAGCGCAGGCGCTGCCTGCGCCTGCTGTCAGTGGCGGCAGCAGTTGCTGCTATTGTTTTTTTGAAAATATCATTTTTCTGTGGTTTTCCACAGGCGGGGCCCACATCAGCAAGATCCACACCATTCATTGGCCCATGTGGCTCGATACAAATCTATCGAGACAATATTGAATAGTTTTCTGATGTACAGCAACATCGGGATGTATTTCAATGGTAGGAAACTTGTTCGCTATGCTATGGCCCACCATAAGTTCAGATTGAGATCATTTTTCGGCTCAACGCCTAAAATGATCTGAGGAAGAGGATGGACGGCTTGGATTTGACTTATACATCAAGGTGGGGCTTGCATGAGAGGCCCACCACTTCTTTCTCTTCTTTTTTTTAAGTACACACCCATGCCAGTTAACACTTCACCGTTGCCAACGTCTAGCGTTCAGGGACGCCGGACGACTTACATAATCACATCATTGTGGTGGGTCCCACGCGGACGTGGCCCACCAATATATATGCATATACATATAATATATATCTTATATTATATATATATATATATATATATATATATATATATATATAAATACATATTATATTATATATATTATATAAAATATAACACATATATATACATATATATATAAAAAGATGCATTAGGCCTATCTAAATAGTGGATGGTGTGGATCATCACCTGTAACAGAGTGGGCCACACCGTCTGATGTACATGGACGGGGTAGATGTAACACATATTGGTGGGATCCACACCATCACAATGAAAGAGAAAGAGAAATACACGGTGAGATAGAGAGGAGGGACCCCGCCACTATGGGCCCTCCATTGATACAACACATACATCAAAATGGGTCCCACAACAAGTGGGCCCTAAAGATCAAGATTTCAACGGTGGATCACCCACCTTTAAGCCTCCTCCTTGCTCTCTTGGCTTCAAATGCTCCTTGCCTTTGCCTTGGACGGTGGATGATGGGAGATTAATGGTATGGATGAGAGATGAGAGGGTGTAAATGAGAGATGAGAAGATGGACCACACTTGGGAGGGAGAGGGAAGCTTGGACGTGTGAGGCTTGGGTTGCTTAGGAGATTTGAGAAATGAGAGAGAGAGAGAGAGAGAGAGAGAGATAATATGGATGGGTGAGGTGTGATGAGTGATGGGTTGAGTTGAAAATTTGTAAAAGTGATATGGTTGAGGTTGAAATTTGGAAAAAGAGGAGTGGTGAGGTGGAAAGGGGGTGGACTTTTGAAAAAGGAGGGAATGGGTTGTAGTACTTGAGGTATGGGATGCATTTATGGCTAATTGATGGGACTAATTGTAGAGATTCCCTTAAAATCCGCAACGCGCGGTGTTTCTTCGGAATAAACGCAGATCGACATCTTCTAGCTTGGGTATCGGTTCGGTGCGCAAGTCACGGCGCTGAAACCGCGGCGACGACGCGATCGCTATGATATAAGTTTTGGATCGAGCCGACGTCGGTGTGCGGGACCTGGCTTAGGATCGCGCGCAAACGTCGGATACGGTGCGAAGGTTACCAAAATTTGACCGGAAGGACCGCGGAAGCTGATGGAACGGTACGGACTAGGACACGGGTCTTACAGGACTGCCCGTTCGGGGCTAGGTAAGGGCCGTGGCAGGAAATGAATAAAATAATAGGCGTTTGAAAAATGAATATAATAACGAGACGTTCATGCTAAGCTATTATTTTATTTATTAGGGAAATGAAGGACGCGGATTACCCACTACGCTGTTAAGCAGCAAGTAGCTGGACAATTGTGAGACCACCGTGATGTTTATGATTTATGCAGGATGTCTATCTCTTTTAGATATCATTTTAGGCCATGAGATTGAAAATAAGGCAGATCTAAATCTCATATGGACCACACCTCTGGAAAGGTGATTGAATGCTCACCATTAAAAACTTATGGGGCCACAAAAGTTTGATGAAGATGATATTTGTGTTTTCCCTTCATCAAGGTCTCTGAGACCTAATCAACAAGTTGGATGCAAAAAGCCTTACAGTATGCATTTCTAGAGGTTGTTATGTCGTGTTATTTATGGGGCATGTCTTATGTAGACGTTGTTGGCTGGGAGAAGTATTGAGTTATCAGTGGGAGCTTTAGTTTGATTCAATTCAGGTATGGATATTGGAGATTTTATTTGTTTTTACGATTTTGTTATTCAGTTTATATTATTGTTCTCCTTCGATATGCACATTCAGTTTTAAATAAGCAGGACTTTGTGACACATAAAATAGTACCACTTAAAGATAACCTTGTGACACATAAAATAGTACCACTTAAAGATAACCATACATGAGCACATTAAACGTGTAATCTTTATACTATACTTCATATCATTGATCTATATTGTTAAGGTTACTGATAATTCATTTTATCATATAATTTTAGAACTTTAAACCAAAAATTAATCATATACAAAGCTCAAGTGGACCACACCACCTGAAACAACGTGAATTGAAGTCTATCGTTGAAAAGTTCTTGGGGCACACGGAAGTTTTAGATCAAGATGATTCTTGATATTTTTCTTTTCCCTTCATCCATGTTTGTGGGATCTTATGAACAGTTTGGATGACAAATAAACATCATTGGGGGCCTTAGAAAGGTTTCAACAGTAGAAATCAATACTTTCGCTATTTCGTTTGGTATGGTCTACTTGAGATTTTGATATACTTCAATTTTGGGCTCAACCCCTAAAATGATCTGCAAAAACAGATGGACGGAGTGGATAAACCACATGATTTCACAGTGGGCCCAATAGAGTTTACTCAGTAGGATAAGAGCGTGCTGAGTAACTCAGTACGCAATCCATTTTCTACTTCAACGGATTTTTTTATCACTGTATACCCCACTTTTACCCCACTGTCCTTTCTGTGCCTCTTAAACCCTACTTTTCCAAACTATTACTCTGTTGCAATAGGTGCGTTTTTACTAGAATCGGATTGGCTACTCCCCCTGCCACTAGCCTATGGCTGATGGTTGGTGCTCTATGGGACCCACCATGATGTATGTGTTTCATCCATGCCATCCATCTATTTTTATAGATCATTTTATGGTATGAGATAAAAAATGAGGTATATCCCAATCTCAATTGAACCACATTTCAGGAAAAAATGTTGAATGAACGTTGACCATTAAAAACTTTTTGCAGGTCATAAAAGTTTTGGATCAAGCTAATATTTGGTTTTTCCCTTCATCTGGATCTGTATGACTTAATTAACAGATTGGATGTCAAATAAACAGTATAGTGGGCCTTAGGAGGATTTAAATGGTGGATATCCAATCACTATTGTTTTCCTGTGGTGTGGGCCACCTGAGATTTATATCCTCTCATTTTTTGGATCAAGCCATAAAAGAATCTGTAAAAATGGATGAACGGCATGGATGAAACAAATATATCATGATGGGGCCCACAGAACACCGAGGGAGTAGCCAATCCGTTTCCCTTTTTTACAGGTGTTTCAACATGCCACTTCCGGGTTCCGACTCGAATTATGTAGTGTAGGACACAGCACCAACTGTGAGGCCCACCATGACATGTGTGTTTTGTGTGTTTTATCCATGCCGTCCATTTATTTTTCTAGCTCATTTTTTGGCATGATTCAAAAAATGAGGCAGATGTAAATCTTAGGTGGACCATTCTATTGGAAACAACGTTGATTGAACTCCTACCATTAAAATTTTCTTGGAGGTTACAAAAGTTGTGGATGAAGCTAATATTTGTGTTTTCCCTTCATCCTGTGACCTAATCGACAGGTGGGTTGGAAAATAAACATTACAGTGGGCCTTAGGAAGTTTATAATGGTCAGGGTTCAATCACCAGTGTTTCATGTGATGTGGTCCACCTAAGATTTAGATCTGCCTCATTTTTTGGCACATGCCCTAAAATGAGTTGGAAAAATGCGTGGGCGGGTGTGTATAACAAAAAACCCAACTCGACTTGAAACTCGATTCGATTCAATTAGACTCGACTCGAATTCGAGTATATATATAATTAAAAAAACCCTAATTTCTAAGTATATCTTGTAGCACCCCGTACCTTTGAGGCCTATTAGGTTTTCCATAATACAAGTAAATTGTTGTAAATCACTGTAAAAAAGTAATTATTACATTCTTTCACCTATTTGGAAACGAGTGAGTAATTTCACCTGGGAAACCAGTCTAAAAATGTTGACTTAAATTCGTGGGTCCCACCATAATGTATACAATATATCCGTGTCATCCATCTGTTTTATTATAATATTTTGAGAGTTTATCCGAAAAAATTAAGAAGATCTAATGTTCAATTGGCCCACATGAAAGGAAACAATGGACTTAATTTGTCCACCGTTGGAAGTTGATTCTTTTACTAGGCCCATGTTGAGGTTTATTCACCATCTAACCCGTTCATAGGGTCACATGGACATGGATAAGTGAAAAATATAAATATAAGCCTGATCTAAAATTTCTAAGGGCCTCAACAAGTTTTTAATGGTAGGCATTTAATTCTCATAATTTTGTGTGGTGTAGTCCACTTGACCTTTGGATTTGCCTAATTTTTGAATTCACGCCTTAAATTCATTTGGCATAATGAATGGGCGGTGTGGATAAGTTACACACATTATGGTGGGCCCCATATTTATTTTACAAATTCCTCGATTTGAGTGCTTAAAAAGTAAATGGTCAAGTTAGCACCAGGAAAGATGAAGGTAGATGAAGGTAATTACTTTGGTAAATAATGATTACTCATTACAATGTAATTACACTTGAGCCAGAAAACCAAACAGGCCCTTGGTACGCAGGTGTTACCTCTTAGGACCATGCTTATAACGACTAAGAACGACTAAACAAGACAACTTAAACTTTACCTGTGTAGGTTGGGACTCTAGTCGACAATAAAGCTGACCACCAGTAGCTGAAGGAGCCAAGTGGAACCCAACACCAGTCAAGAAGGTAATACTCAGCAAACACTTAGATTAAAACAAGTGATGAACAAATTAACTAAGTCATGTTGGCACAATACATCCACTAATAACCTTGGAAGAATAAATTATGGCCAACCAGATATTTGAAACCCCTCAAACCCCTGTTCAACCGTCAAAAAAAAACCTCAGACCCATCTGACCATTGGATTGCGATATATGGGCAAAACAAAGCCCTTAATGGCATGATATGGCTCACCTGGGCCTCAGTCCCATCCCAAACTGAGCCAGGACCCTTATGTCTGGTCCCCAAGAAAATCGAACGGAGCAGATCAAGCACAAGAGTCATGGTGGGTCCCCAAAACTAGGTGCACGTACACCAAAATGCTAGTGACTGCAAAACTCAAAACTCCTTTCCGCCGACATGCCATTTAAACCTGTCGACCTTTGAGCATCAAAGTGGCCCACCCTGGCCATTTTCTGAACAATCCAAACCGTCCATTCTCCTCGTGGGGCCCGCCTACCAAAACAGTACAAGGATTCGGGCCCACACATAGGAATGTGGGATTTGGGTCCCAACCGTCCATTCTTTTCACGAACGGCTAGGATCCAAAAGGAAGGACCATCTGGTGTCTTAAGATGCAAGCCACCACCCTCTTTATCCAGAGGATTGAGACCTCAAACAAGCCAGCTGGGGAGAGTACCCTCATGGCCAAAAATGGCTGAAAAGCCTTAATGGTGGGAAAAAGCATTTTTCCATTTTCGTCTTTGAAAAAGGACGGCAACGCCGTCGGAGGTTTCCCTCCCTTGCCTATAAATGGGCACTGCTGCCCTTCAACTCCCACACAAACCAAAAAGAAAGGGGAGAAGGAAAGGAGGAGAGGTGAGAAACAGAGGTAAAGAAAAGAGAGAGAACACAGAGAGAAGGAGAGGGCGTTTGGTGGGCTCGGCGCACATAGCACCAACTCAGTCCGTGAGAACCGGACCGAGTCGAGTCAGTGTGGGACTGCAGTTTCACCACCTGAGTGAGAGAAAGATAAGGGAAGGAAAGAAGGAGAGTGAAAGGGCGGTGGGTGTGTGCGTGCCAGCCCAAGCTCGGGTCGGACCCAACTGAGGCAGGTAAAACCTCTCCCTCCACTTCTTTTAAAACTATAAAATAAGCCCAACCGAAGCTCCATCACGCCTTACCCACACCACAAACAGCCCACTAAACAGAGCTCTGTTTGTGGCTGAAAACACCCCACCAGCGGGACATACGTAGAGCCAAAAACGGAACTCTGTTTGGACTCTAAAGCGGGCCGAACGTGGCCTATGGACATACCTCGTTTTGAGGTCGAACGAACCTGCAAATGGCCTCAGCTAACTGCTGAAAATCAGCCAGAAATCATCCTGAAATCGAGCCACGAAACAGGAGAAATCCTGGCCGTCCCTGGGGCTGAAAGTGGGCCAGAAAATAGGCCAAATCCTGGCCGTTTCTGGGGCTGAAAGTGGGACAGGAAAAGTCCCTGTTGAGCTCTGATTGGGGCTGGAATCAGCCTCACAAGCGGGCCATGCAAAGGGCTGTCTCTCAGCCTGAGAAGTGGCTGAAAGATGGCCTCAAACAGCCCAAGCAGTGGGTTGTATACAACGTGGGGACTGGCCCTGTTTCATAGGCAGTTGTTGGGCCTCACCAAATAGCAGGTGGGCCGCACACTGCAGCGGCAGATGGGCCAAACCAAATCTCAAATGGGGGACCGCACGCTGCAGATGGGCCGCACCTTCACTCTGGTTTAAAACTACGTGCCGCACCATCAGAAAATCTCGGTGGGCCACGTCAAGACGTTGTATTTTATTCAGACCGTCCATCAATGATTCCTGGCCGCCCACCAATGGACGATGTGTCCGGATCGTCCATCAGTGGACGTCCAGTACTAGACGTTTGGCATGCACATTGAAATATATATATATATATATATATATATATATATATATATATATATATATATATATATAAAATATATAAATATAATAATATAATAATAACAAATAACATGTAAAGTAGCATATATGTATACATATATACACGTGTGTGTGTGTGTATATATGGGGTGGGCCCCACGTACTGTACTATACCCAGCACGTGGGACCACCACGGTGCATGTGTTTCTTTCGCACCGTCCAGCTGAGGACGGTTTGGCCCTTGGGACGTGTATTACATCATGTCGTCCATCTGTTTTGCATCCGGCTGTGAGACCCATATATGATGAATAAATTATATGTAAACCGTCCATCCAATGGGCAAGCTTGTCTCAAGGCTTGAGACCAAAAATGGGACAGATCTATCAGGTGGACCACACCGCAGAAAAACTGTGGAGAGTTGAACGTCCACCATTGAAGTCCTCTTGGGAGCACCAAAAGTTCTGATCAATATGATGATTGCTATCCTTTTAAAACCAAGACCATATGACTGGATTGGATGGAAAGTAAATGCCGTGGTGGGCCCTGTAGAGTTTCAACAATGGAAATCATTATCACCACTGCTATTTGTGGCACGGAGGTGGGCATCGAGCCGAGTCGAGTCGAGGTGGGCCAAGTTTGGCTTGGCTTGTCCATGATTTACTCGAGTTCAAGCTCGAGCTCGAGCTTGAGCTTGGCCTCAAGCTCAAAATTGAAGCTTGGCTTGTTTGCTAAAGCTGTCGAGTCGAGTTCGAGTCGAGCTAGTGGTTTGAGTCGAGTCGAGCTCGAGCTTGTTGGGTGAGAGAGTAATGGATTCTATTCTTGATCCTTCTCCATTGATGAAAAATTCAAAAATCTTAAGAGAATCAAAGCAAAACCCGATGAAAAAATCAAACAAAGTTTCGAATCAGATGAGGAAACCTATAAGAATCGATCTGTTCTTTATCTTCTTCCACCAGCAAAAATCCAAGTACTAGAAAAGAAACCGAGCAAAACACAGATCAGAAATCCAAGTAAAGAGCTCTGGCCAATCAAATCATTGGATTTCCTTGAAGTTCTAATAAATCTGAGAAGAAACCATTTTGAATTTCTTGAGTTTCTCGCCTAAGAAGTAGATCTCAAGAGATTGAAATCATATTACTGTGGAGTTGAAATGAAAACTGGTGGTGGTGGTTGGGGTGGGCGTGCGGCTAGCAGTGGGCAGAGAAAGAGAAGAAGGGGAAAGGGAAGGGGGTGCGTGCGGTAGAGTAGAGACTCTAGGGTTTGTTTTTTATTTTTTTATTTTTAAGTTTAAACTTAAAACTTATATTAATATTATATATATATATATATATATATATATATATATATATATATATATATATATATATATATATAGATATAGATATATATATAATAGGAACAACTCATTGGTTATTCAACGAGCTATGCTATCAACGCCTCAAGTAATTAATGAGAGGCGATGGTTGCGACACAATATCTTCCACACCACTTGCAACTTGGGTTGAACTCAACTCGAGCTTCAAATAATTAGATTGGCTCGGCTTGAATTGGCCATGCAAGCCGAGTCAATCCGATCCGAGTCGAGCGAGCTTTTCGAGCTAGCTTGACTCGTGAACAGCCCTAGGTATGGTCCAGGTGATCTTTCAATATGATCCATTCGTTTGGAGAATGCTCTAGATAGTCTCTAAGGACAGAATGTAGTATTCAGCACAATGGGCCCACTTTGGCATGCAGTATATGCACACTGTCCACCTGACATGATGCATGGGCCAGCCTCACTTGGGTTTAATTTAGACCCGACAACTAGGGCCAAAATAGGCCCAGTTCAGCCCGTAGTGATGAAGAGCTTGAGCCCAGTAGGGCCACCTTGTTTGGATAAGTATATGGTGAGACTAACGCAAGCCTAAAGGGCCTTGTTATTATATCCCTTAGAACCCTCATGTTAGTTGGACAAAACCGTGGGAATACTTGACAAATATAAACTGTGATTTTAGGAGATTCCTTGGGTGACCTTGGGCCGCAAGAGAACTTGGACAAAGTACACGAACACAACCCTACAAGTGATGACTTTCCCCTTGGGCTTTCCATTTCTGTGCTAGCTAAACATAGTTTGTACTACATTGCTACCATTAATTTAAGGTCGTTGTATTCATTGCAAACTTCAAATTTGTGATACCATGTTCACACTATATGATAGGCTCACATGCTAGCTAATCCTTGAAAAAATGATTTCTATTCGCATGTCTATAATAAATCGTTGATAGTCATTAATTTTTGAATTTCATGATGTCTCCTAGCATGTTGTATTATCACTATTCATGCACTTCAAAAAATATACATATCAGACGGATTTAAGTCCATGAATGGTCTAAGATTAGATCTTTAAAATGGCCTAAAGTATACATAATGCAACAAATAATAAAAATGTACTTTTTTTAAATTAACGTGTTATTCTATTCTATGAACGGTTCAGATCTCTTGCACATGCAATCTGTGGATAAGGTCATATAAGCCTAAATGAAGGGAAATAACAAATATCAGCTTGATCCAAAACTTTTATAGCTTATTAATGGTCGATCACAACTATTTCCTGTGGTGTGGTCCACCTAATAATTGGATCTGCTTCAATTTTTGAACAATACACTAAAATAATCTGGAAAAATGGATGGACGGTGTGGAGATATAATACATACATCAAGGCAGGCCCCACGGTAAGGGCCACACCGTCTTTTAAGTCATAATCTGCGTTTTCTCAGAGAGGCTTCCATTCCTTTAGAGATGGTGGGCCCACAACCGGCATTGCATTACCAAGTTCTTGACGAGGATTCCACCCTTATGGCTGATGAGGTGTTACTCAGTACTCAGGCAAGACATTAATGAGTGTTGTTGGTGGGGCTTACCGTATGTGATGTTGTATACCCATGCCATCCATCAGATATTTTTAATTTATTTTAGGGCATATTTCAAAAAATGAAGCATATCTAAATTTCAAATGGATAAGCTTGGTTGTATTAAATTCATAAAGCATTAAATGAAGCAGCCATTTCATTTATGACGTGGTCCACTTGACCGTTGGATCTGCATCATTTTTGTGCTCAATGATTGAGAGTAGGGATGGACGGCGTGGATAAACAAATATATTAAGTAGGCCTGCCCGTGGAACTGCCCGTTCGTGGCTAGAGACGGGTGAGGCAGGACCGAATCCGCTTCCCATGGGAAAGCGTACTGCCCACTGTCTAACTCAATATGCTTAGAGTAAACTCTACGGGACATACTGTCATTCGTGAATTGTATCAATTCCGTCCATCTGTTTTATCATATAATTTTACGGCTTTGATTTAAAAATGAATCATTTCAAAAGCTCAAATGAGCCACACCATCGGAAATAGTGTGAATTGAGCTTCTACTGTTGAAAAGTTCTTGGGGGTCATAGAAGTTTTAGATCAAGCTTATATTTGTACTTCCTTTTATCCACGTCTGTGTGAGATCTTATGAACAGGTTAGATGACAAATAAACATCATTGGGGACCTTAGAAAGTTTTCTATGGTGGAAATCAATACTTCCACTGTTTCTGTGGTATGGTCCACTTAAGCTTTGGATATGCTTTCATTTTGGGCTTAACCCTTAAAATGATTTGAAAAAAAAGTATGGACAGCTTGGATAAACTACATGTATTCATGGTGGGCCCAACATAGTTTACTCTGTACAATGATCCGATTTCCTTCCCACGAGAGCTAGCCTTTTTATCTTTCACATGAATATGAGTTTGCGAGAAAGTAACAACTAACAACCAGATCAATGACATGAAAAAAGTGAGAGAGAAATTTCGCAACATTTTCTTGGAAAGAGAACGTGAACGCGTCCTCGACGAGAATTGCAAGGATTGCGTACTTACTTACTCAGTACGCTATTATGGTATTATCGTACTAGTAAACTAAGTTGGCCCACCTATTGTAGATGTACCATCCACTCCGTCCATCCGTTTTTCCATCTAATTTAAGGGGTTGATCACAAAATTAAAGCATATCCAAACCACAGGAAACTGTGAGTATAATGATTTTCACTGTTGAAACATTGCTAAGCCCCATAGTGATGTTTATTTGTCATCCAACCTGTTCATGAGATCATTAAGACATGGATGAACGGTCAACACGAATATAAGCTTGATCCAAAACTTCTATGGTCCCTAAATAAATTTTAACGGTAGACGATCAAATCAACTGTTTCCTATGGTAGGGTTCATTTGAACATTTTATATGATTCATTTTTTGGATTAATAGCTAAAATTATACAAGAAAATGGATAGACAGCGCAGATAAAATAAATAAATCAAGGTAGACCTCACAGAATTTACTCATACTTCCGAGAGAATCCTTCCCAAATTCCTGTTCATGTGATGCAAAAAGTCAGAATTTACGGGTTCTCTGGCAGATTGATCATGGGTACAAAATCCTATTATTTCAGCCCCAGAGTGGAGTGGATTGGGTAAGAGACTCGGGACTCGCGCACAAGGATGCTGCCCTTACTGTGGGGCTTACCTTGATGTGTGTATTCTCTCTCCACACCGTCCATCCGTTTTTTCGGATCATTTTATTGTATTATCCATAAAATGGAGAAGATCTAATTATCAGGTGGACCATACCATAGGAAACAGTGGTGATTGAACTCCTTACCATTAAGAACTTATTAGGGAGCTCCTTGATGTTTCAGCATTGTTTATATGCCATGCAATCTGTCAATAAGGTCACATAAGCCTAATGAAGGGAAATAACAAGTATCAGTTTGATCCAGAACTTTTGTGGCTTATTAATGGTCGACCATCACTATATCCTGTGGTATGGTCTACTTGATAATTGGATCTACTTAATTTATTGGACAATGCACTCAAATAATCTGGAAAAACGGATAAAGGGCGTGGATATATAAAATACATGCATCAAGGCAGGCCCCATGGTAAGGGACACACCGTCTAAAAGACTTTCTCGGAGAGGCTTCCGTTCCTGTAGAGACCGTGCGCCTACAACTGGCATTGGATTACAAAGCTGTTGACGAGGACTCACCCGTAGGGTCTGTTTGGGCAGTGGGATTAGAAGGGATTAGGTGGGATGGGATTCAAAAAACATAATTATTACCTATAGCAGGGATTGTCCCATGGGATAAAATTAATGCCATGCTTTGTTGATGATACGGTGGTATATTGAATGAATATACCTATCATCATTTGAAATTATTGAGAATAACACACATATGTTATATCTAAACTGTTCATTTGTTTTGTAACCTCATTTTATAGCATGGGCCTAAAAATGAGGTAGATCTAAAACTTATGTGGCCCCAAAGAAGTTTTCAACAGTAAGTATTCAATCAGTGTTGCTTTCTATGGTGGGGTCCACTTAAGCTTTAGATTTACCTGATTTTTTGGCCCATACTTTAAAATAATCTCCATAAAAGGGTGGTTGGTGTGGATATAGCCCACACATCATGCTGGGACCTACACAACTTGCTAAACATTGAGTGAAATTGGCACGGGACCCAATGTAATTTCATTTAATGTAATTCCAAGCTTCCCCATTCTTCCCAAACATGGAGTGGAATTGGCACAGGATCAGGTGAATCCCATCCCACCTAATCCCTTCTAATCCCACTGCCCAAACAGACCCTTAGGAAATGTGGCCGATGAGGTGTTACTCGGTACTCGCAAGACGTAAATGAGTGTTGTCAGTTGGGCTCACTTCATGTGTTGCGTTGTATATCCATGCCGTCCATCAATTTTTCTAATTCATTTTAGGGCATCTTTCCAAAAATGAAGTATATCTAAATTTCAAATGGACCACACCACATGAAACAATAGTGATTCAACGTTCTTAGGGCCCAACATAATATTTATTTGCCATCCAACCTTTTTGGTAAGGTCACATGGATCTGGATGAAGGGAAAAATACATATTTCAGCTTGATCCAAAACTTTACTAGCTCCAAGAAGTTTTTAATGGCTGATATTCAACCACCAATGTTTCCTGTGGTATGGTTTGTTTGAGATTTCGATCTGCTTCATTTTTGTCAACATGCCCTAAAATAATATGAAAAAACTGATGCTTGCTATGGATATACAAGACACGCATTAAAATAGGTCCCATGATCACCTACCACTTAATAATCCTTGTGTGGCTAGTATTTTTTAAATGATACTTAAGGGAGTGCATGAATACTAACCTTTTTTGCTTTCATATGAATATGAGTTTAGGAGAAAGACAACACCAAATCAACCATATGAAAAGTAAGGGAAAGAGAGTTGGCATCATTTTCTTGGGAGAGAGAATGCGAAAGCAACCACATATGAACATGAATTGAGTGGGATCATGAGAGAATCCTCTTGTGATCACTTTCCCTAGATGAGAGAATCCTCTTAATTCTTGTGCATGTGGTAGCTTTCGCATTCTCTTGTGATCACTTTCCCTAGATGAGAGAATACTCTCAATTCATGTTCATGTGGCCGCTTTCGCATTCTCTTGTGAACACTTTCGCTAGATGAGAGAATCCTCTCAATTCTTGTCCATGTGGTTGCTTTGCCATTCTCTTGTGGTCGCTAATTAATTTCTTTCCATGAGATAATCCCTCCCAAATCGTATTATGTGGTGACTTTCACATTCTCCTATGGTCGCTTTCCTTCCATGAGAGAATCCCTCCCAATTCCTGTTTATGTGGTCACTTTCTTACTCTCTTGTAGCTGCGTTCTCTCCATGACAGAGTCCTTCCAATTCCTATTCCCGTGAGGCAAAAAGTCAGAGACGTAGTTTAGCACCATTTTGAAAATATTCGTGACTCTAGATGGGATGAGGCATCTTAATGTAGAGTAGGTCATGGATAATTTCATGGCTAAGATGGACCAAAAAAGGCCTGATTGGAGGCGAAAGTGATCCGGACCATCAAAACTTATAACTGACGTATCTCACAAATCAAAATGAGTCATCTAACGTGCCATGTATGATTTTGGGGTAGGGTTGCAACTTTAGCCACCTAAATTCTTATTTTAATTTCATTTTTACTATTGATATTAAGTTTTAGTTTGAGTATAACTCTTCATCTCTTAGGCTTTAGTAGTAGCACCACCATGAAAAGTGCTTAGAATAATTAGGAAAATCAACGTTGAGTCAAATAGGACATTGACTATTTTTGGCCGAAAACCATGCGCACTAGTGGAAATCATGACAATCTATAAATAGGAAGTCACAATTTCTATAAGTTTTAGTTATAGTTTAATTCCGAAACTTATTATTATGGTTTATGTTATTATTTAAGAAGTTGTAAGCTCATTTTTCATCATCAATCAATTTATTATAAATTTTTAGAAATTATTCTATTTTCTTATTTTTCTCATAGAGTCAAGGTATCTCTATGAGGCGTCTAGAGAAGTTGCGTGGATTCGGAATAATTATCCCCTTGAGGAAGTGATTGACCTCATCATGCTCATCCCTGCGTCAAATCTATAAAGAGCTGTACAAATTTTTCATCCTCCCATTGCTAATGGTGCATATCTCTAAAATTACATTGATCAAATAATCCAAATTATATGACTGTTCCTCGTTCTAATGTAAAAATAAATAAATAATACAATTATTATTATCTTTCAGTTGTTAATTGTTAGATTTTTCTTGATCTAAAGTTTACAAGTTTGCATCAGATGTTTGGACGCTCAGGATTGCCTCAAAACTATGCCATTGTTATGATTTGATAATCAACACAACTTCTTTTTTTTTTTTAATACGGTGCAAAACTAATATAATAAAGTTCTTGAATCGGGAAACTGATAAATACACCCACCTTATTTCACTATTGGTACAAAAGCGTACTATTTCGGCACACAAAATGAGAATAGTTTTGGTAACCATGTAAAAAGAGAGCTATTGATACTCTGGAAGTCCGTGATGCTTGATATGCAGGCACTCGTAAAATGTACACGTGGAATATGTTAAGTAGAAATAATTAGTCCAAATTACGTAAATTTCAGAATAAAATAAAATGAAGAATTGTAAAATCATAACAATGTCTGTGACAAATAAATTAAAATTTTATGGATATATTTTAATTAAAATTGGACCGTTGGCTATATTTCGTTACATCCGTCCATTAGTCTTCCATCAATTTTCTAGTTAAGCACGTAAATTTGGTTCATATCCTATCAAATTCGGGCCCACTATTTTCACGGTTTAGGTTAAGTTGAATTCATGACACGTGTTGCCTGCGTATCAACTCGCCCACTCTTCCGGAGTTTCAAAGCTTTTCCCATCAAACAAACAAAAATCAACTCCTTTCTTTGCCTTTTGGGAGATATCAGCTTAAGTGGGTCCATTTTCGAGTGATCAGAACCGTTAATCTTAATCCCAAAAATCTTCTAAGTTTAGATTCTTTACTCTCTTCTTTTTTTTTTATTAATTTATTTATTAGTGTCCTAAAAATAAACGGTTAATAAGGCATAAATATATGAGCTATTTAGTGAATTAACAAAACTTTATATCTTCAATCCGTTTTGTATCCCCGCCATTTTAAAGGTTCGGATCACGTGAAAAGGACCTCGCTTATAATGTAGGCCATCCATCATGTGGGCCCATTTTCAAAGCCCATCGCCCATCACGTGGAGCTCACCTGTGGGTTATTTATCATTAAGGGCTGGACCTTTAATGTGGACCATCCATTATGTGGGCCCATGTTAATATGGGTGATGCAAATTGTTTACCACGTGTTTCTCATGTGGGCTTCACCTTCGATGTGGACAATCTATCATGGCGGACTTCCCTGCGTATAGGGAGAGATATAAGTAAAAAAGAGTAAAGTTAGATAAAAGAAAAATAAAAAATAAAATTATGAAGATAAGTAACTTTAATAACATAAATTAACTTTTACAAATATATTTACCACGCTTACTTAAGTGAAAAAAGTAATTTAATAATTCAACATGACTTAAAAAGTAATTTATTCGGTGGTATCAAGCAGACCTTAAAAAGTGACCTAAAATGTAGGATAATATAACAAATGATAAAATATGAACGGTTCAGATCTCCTGCACACGTGTCATGTGTAGGCGTGTGGTTTTACATTTCTCTAGTTTACATCAAGCCCTCCAGACTGGTGGACTTGATTAATTTGTACTACAACCCTAAAATCCTAATATTGACCACTATTTAATGGCGACAAACCTAGCACCTATGATCAACTTTCAAGCGGAGCTTTGGGCTCATGCCTCCACGTACAATGATGGCCCACTGCTTGGACGGTTTGGATTGCTAAAAAAACATGCCATGTGGACAATCGATGTGCATGAATATATTCATCGTGACTGATCATTGGTACAAACTGGTACTATTTCAGCACCCAAAATGGCAATGGATGTGGGGAAGTGGATTGCCTGCGGGCTGTGTGGGGTCCACAGATGTCTGTGACAAATCCACTCCGTTCATTTGTTTTGCAAGACTACAGTAGGATGGGATTCTAAAAATCAGTAAGATCCAAAACTCATGTGGGCCGTACCATAGGAAACACCATGCATTGAATGCCTGGGTGGACAGAAGTTTTGTATCAGGATGATATTTGTGCCTACAGTATATCTGAGTGGTAAGAACCCTATGAACAGTTTTGATGACTACTAAACATAGTAGTCAGCTCCAGAAAGGTTTCAATGGTGGAGATTTCCGTTCCCACTGTTTTGTTGTAGTGGCCCACCTGAGTTTTAAATCTGCCTGATTTTTAAACTATCATTGGAGGATGATCAGGGAGGGCCCTATGATTTTCACAAGCCACTGAGATGGCTGCTCGGTGTTGGCAATGTTAGGAGAACATTGTTCAAGTTGCCATTGACTTTTAGGTTCCTCAAACATCTTGCATTTTGGGAGACGTCCTCCTTGTGTCCTTGGATGTAGGGCCACTAATGGGAAGGGTAAAAGTTTAATCCATATTTTGTAGTCGGCCAGGCATGGATGCATCGTTTTGGACTTACGCTAGATGATACAGAAAAATGGATGGAGCCCGGTGTGGATAAGGCCCATACATCATGCTATCCCTCAAATCTGTGGATAGGCATCTATGAAGATATATGTAGAATATTCCTCATCCCATTGCCAATGGTGCATATCTATAAAATTATATTGATAAAATAATCCAACTTGTACTAATTCTTATGTAATAAATAAAACAGTTATTATTATCTTTGGCTTCTATAAAAAACCGTAAGGATGGAGTTGCCTTCTCCACAAAATCGCAGTCACACGTAATCCTCAATCCCAACTAGCATCACGAAAAGTCAGAGAGAGATATAGAGAATTCGCATCATGTTCTTGGGAGAGAGGCGGTTTGCCTAACCGCCTCGTACACCGAATTTTCTTGAGAGAGAGGCGGTTTGCCCAACCCCTCGTACACCCCCTCCCCCCCTTTGACCACCGTGATGTACGGATCTTATCCACACCCTCTATTTATTTTTTTCATATCATTTTCAGTGCAATACCAAAAAAGGAGGCAGATTCAACGCTCAAGTGGACCACACCACAGGAAGCGCAAAGGTGATAATGATTCTCACCATTGAAACTTTTCTAAGGCCCACCGTGATGTTTCTTTTCCATAAAACCTATTCATAAAGTTATGTAAACTTATATGAAGATAAAAAAAACAAACAAATATCAGATCCATCCAAAACTTTTGTGCCCCGAGAAGTTTTCAACGGTAAGAGTTTAATCCTCATTTTGTAATATACTTTAGCCTTAGATATGCCTAATTTTTTGTCTGATACCCTAAAATGATAAAAATAAAATAAAATAAAATAAAATGAATGGACAGTGTTGATAAGACCCATACATCACGGTGGCCACTCAGACCTCTGGTTTGAGTGGCCGCCGGCCCACCGTGATGTATGGGTCTTATCCATCGTCCATCCATTTTTTCGTATTATTTTAGAATTCATTTTGTGTTCATGTGATAAAATAATAATAATAATAATAATAATAATAATAAAGAGTAAAAGACACTTAGCTTAGCACAATTTTGAAAATGTTTGGGACTCATACTTTGTAAATGGGATGAGGTATTCATAAAGAGCCATGTAGACTATTCCTCCTCCCATTACAAATGATGCATATATCTAAAATTACATTAATCAAATAATCTAAATCATATGACTGGTCCTAATTCTAATGTAAAAATAAATAAATAAAATAGTTATTATTATCTTTTAAGTGTTAATTGTTAGATTTTTCTTGCTCTAAAGTTTACAAGTTTGCATTAATGTTTGGATGTTGAGGATTGCCTCAAAACTTTTATATCTTTAAAATTTTATAAGCTACACTGTTACGCCCTGAAATTCGGATACAGATTGTGCACCCTCAGACCCGAGTTTCAGTTCGTAACTCACACAGAAAGTGTATTAATTTAATTCTTTAATCAGTTTAATCAGAGATGATAATTATATTCAGTCTAAGTTCCACCATAATCTCAATCACACATACATAATACTTAGCACTAATCAACCAGGCATATATAAATCTTGACAATCCTTAAAATAAAATAAACCTTAAAAATCATTCATTTATTATATCATCATACTACAATCATATTTATTCCATACTAACATTGTTTCAATGAAATAAATATAAATAATTTCTTAAAATCTTAAAATCAATATCGATATGCATTTTACGTTAATCAAATTATGTTAACATGCAAGTACTTAGGAATAGTCTAATGCCGTCAATTCATATTCAGATAAGTACGGTCACATTTCACATGAATTATGTTCATGTATGGTGGATCCTTCCGATTCTTGCGCCACGTCATCTGCTAATGGCTCCTCTGTACGGTTTTTCCATCAATAAAAAGGTAAGCTGGTCAGGCTTAGTGAAATAACCTAGCATGGTTCATAATCATAGTAATTAAAATAACATAAAATAAATGTACAATGATATGAATGCAAATGATATATGAATGCATCAGATGAGGTGATTGTCCATCTGCTTGGATTAAAGGTCGTCAACCCGTATCTACCCGTTGAGTAGGCTTCCACCTTTCGGTAGGCTTAGGCATAACATGCATTTGGTAACGCTCTACCAGAATCGATATTTCTTCCAGGGAGGGCCCTTAAGAGTGACCATGCATTATGTAAATGTAATAAATTATGGATGATATGTAAATGCATATTTTTCATATTTAGCATAGTTGTCTTGATCAGATTATTTACATATAAATTTAGCGTACAATTATCATAACAAAATATTCAAACCAGCATATTAATCAATCAAACAATCACAAATGATTTATTTTAATTTTAATGAATCATGAAATAAGTTGGATTACTCACATGAGTCTAATAGTATAGAATCTACAAAATAATTAGGTTAGTTTGAATTCAAAGATCCTATCAGTTTCTATCAACAACATTATTATTCATCTAGTTATTTTATATGGTGGGGCCTACCTTTGATATATATCCTAGGTGGCCAAATCTTAAATAATTAAATAATTAAAATTATATATTTATTAAATTTAATTATCAAATTTTAAATTTTCTTTTTAAGATCATAAAATTGAATGTCAAATAATTAATTGGGATGACCCACCGGATGATTGGATCATCCAGATTCTTAAGGTATTATCATGTTTTGCCTCTACACATTAAATGAATAGTGTGGATCTAACCACACATACATTGATAGCACATCTCAACCACCAAGCTTTCTCAAGACCCATATCAAGAATTTGTCTTTGAAGATCTACGTTGTTGTAATTTTCATAATTTTTGCGATGGGAATGGGGTTGCTTTTTCTCTCATTAGAACTTCCGTGGGTGCCTACCGTGGTAGTTATCGGCAAGAAGCTGGTGTGGGTAGTTGTTGCATTGATCCATGTTGCACTTGGCCTTAAATAACCATCCAACCTATATATTGATATGGTTGAGGGTGTGGTGCATGTCCCACTATCGTTGTTGTTGTTGTAGCAACAGCAGTTGATATAAAATGGATGGTTGGAACTAAAATAGAAGCTATCCAATTTCGTCCGCAAAATCGGATGATTACCATCGTCTGCTCATCGTGATTTTTTGGGTTGTGCTCCGTCCACAATCAATTCAGCTATCTGAATGGTCTGAATTGCCATATGACCATGCCATGTGTGTGATCCTGATGTACCATTCTCAGATTCTAGCAAGTAGTTTTATTGCTTATCTATTTCTGCCTTATGAAAAGCTGTGTCCCCCATTGACAGGAATGCTGGATCGCTGGATGTATAGACTTCTTGAGACATTTACAAAGTGGACTTCTAGGAACGTACTCAGATAGGCCAATAGGAATCATTTGATTGAAAGCGAGGGGAGTCATGCGGACGGTTCTCTATGCCCAGCAGCTGTCATGACCTTCCATTAGCAAGGTTGTGGCCCGATGCGATCGCAGCACCAAGGCTCGTGTTTTCTGATGTTTTTCTAATGAGAAAATTCAGTATGACTCTTAGTTTTGTTGAGAAGTAAAACTCTGCATGCCTAAAAAGTCATGTAGATGGAATGGCATTTCCTTTTTATTTTTGGGACCCAATCCAAGCAACCCAAAACATCACTATGGCCCATCAAAACTAGCATTTTCATTTGTTCAATAGGACACTTGTGTAGGTGGGGCCCACCTTTTTATTTTATTTTTATTTTATTTTTAGTTTATTTGTTTTCTAGTGGTTCCCATCTTGGGTTGGGGCCTATGTCGGCTTCTCTCAGACAATCATAGACATCCAATTGCTAGCTTTCAGGTGGATGGGTATATCGACTGTTCCACATTTAATAGGGGCTTGATCAGACAGTTTATCTTCATTTGATGGCTGAGATAGATGTTATGCTTCATTCACAATGGGCTGTAGATGTGGTTTGTTCAGCCATGCAGATTGTGCATGGGTTGCTATTTCAATACACTGTACCAAGCCCAGATGATTGCATTCAGACCCTTTTATCAAAGGAGTAGGTTCGGTCTTGTAAACGTGTGATAGGCTGCTTGTTGTAATTTATTTGGACCACAGCTTCAATGTTCATGGAGAGTCGATTTCCACTGTCTCCCATCATTAAAAGGGTATTGGCAGTATTTGCCTGACCGGAAAATTTCTGTGGCCCATGAATGTTTCAACAGTGGATGTTCAATCCCCATTGTTTTGGATCTGCTTGAGTTTTGGATCTGCCACATTTTTTCGGTTCATGTCTTAACATGAGTTGACAAAACGGAATGACGGTGAGGATTTATCACGAACATCACAGTGGACCCCACCTGGCTTTGGACCTCAGGAACGGGTTGTAGGCTATCCACGCCTCTCATTAATGGGCCTTTCTGATTGTGCTCTCTAATCAAATGATCCTAATCATCCGACTCCAGCCAAGATGACTCATTCGGACCATTCATCATGAATGAACTCTGCATATCAAATGTAAGGTGGGATAATGTACCCTGATTATTGGACCGCCCTATAATTTCATGAACGGTTCAGATCTCCGACACACATTCCACGTGCATGGATATTAAACGATTAGATGATATTTTGACCTTTGGATCCTCCGAATTACTAATGCAACCATCTGGTTTTAGATTTCTGTAATTTACATCAAACCATCAAGAATAGTGGACCTGATACATTTGTTCTACAACTCTAAAATCACAATATCGGCAGCTATGTAGTGGCCACAAACCTGGGACCCATGATCAACTACCTGTCAAGAGGAACTTTTGGCGCATGCCCCCTACAAATTAGGGCCCACTGCTTGGGATGGTTTGGATTGCTATAAAAATGGAAACGGACCGGCTGGTGGTCGGTGCTCTGTGGGCCCCACCATGATGTATGTGTTTCATCCATTCCGTTTATCCATTTTTAAAGATCATTTTAGGGCTTAATACCGAAAATGAGAGGGATATAAACAGGTGGACAACACCACAGGAAAATAATAGTGATTGAATATCCACCATTAAAATCCTTCTAAAGCCCACTGTTCTGTTTATTTGACATCCAATATGTTGATTAGATCATACATAACCAGATGAAGGGAAAAAACAAAGATCAGTTTGATCCAAAACTTTTATGGCCCCCAAAAAGTTTTTAATGGTCGACGTTCATTCACCACTGTTTCCTGTAAGGTGGTCCACTTGAAATTGGGATATACCTCATTTTTGTCTAACACTAGAAAATTATCTAGAAAAATAGATGGCTGTCATGGATGAAACACATACATCATGGTGGGTTATTAACAGTAGATCACCGCTATTTCCTGTGGTATGGTCCACCTAATAATTGGATCTACTTCATTTTTTGGATAATACACTAAAATAATCTAGAAAACCGGATGAACGGTGTAGATATTTATAATACATACGTCAAGGCAGGCCCCACTAAGGGCCACATACCATCTTGGGAGCGGATTAAATACTGATCACGCTACTGAAGTGACATAGTGAAATTGGATTGATTGAATGCCAAGAGTCCGTCGCACTTATCGTTAATGCTCTTTCCGCTAGAGCTCTGCTACTGAAATAGGCTCGGTTCCGTTGCCTGATTCCATTGCCTTATCATTAATGCTCTTTCCGTTAGAACTCTGCCATGAGGCTCTCTGTTTGACAGTGCACGCACTCGACCAGAGAATGGTAAATGCCTTTCAAGTCATTTTTTTTCTTACCCCTTACTGACTACGTCCTGTGGGCCCCATCCTGATGTATGTGTTGTATCCACACCATCCATCCACTTGGAGAGATCATTTTAGGGAGTGAACCAAAGAATTAAGCGGATCCAAAGTTCAAGTGGACCCCATCACAGAAAACAGTGGGACGATGACGGCCACCGTTGAAACCTTCCTAGGCTGCCACGATGTTTATTTGAGATCTAACTTTTTTATAAGTTAAAAAGACATGGAATAAGGTAAAACATAAATATTAACTTGGTCAAAAGCTTTTATGGTCCAAAGAGATTTTAATGGTAAGCCTTCAATCCCTATTGTTTTATGTGTTGGGGTGCATTTGAAATTTGGATCTTTCCTACTCTTTTGATTATGTCCTAAGATGTCCTCGCGAAATGGATGGGAGGTGCGGATACAATACATACATGATGATCTAACGGAAAGAGCATTTACATTTCGTGGTCGAGTGCGTACACTGCAAAACGGAGAGAGAAGCTTAACAGAGTTCTAACGGAGAGCATTAATGGTGAGGCTATGTCCTCTTGGCGTTCAACCAATCCACGTCCCACTGAAGTGTTCAGTACCGGACGCGGATTGCGTGCTGACCGCGTCAGTAGCAAGTTGCTACTGGCAGTGCTCTGTGAGCCCCGCATGATATATATTTTCTTATCCAAGCCGTCCATCTATATTTCCAGGTCATCATAGACAATAATACCAAAACTTAAGGAGATCCAAATCTCAAATGGACCACACCACAAGAAAACAGTGGTGATTGAATGCCCACCATTAAAAACTTCTTAGGGTTCACTGGAATGTTTATTTGTCATCTAACCTGTTGATTAAGTCACAAACACCTGGATTAAGAGAAAAAACAAGTATTAGCTTAATACAAAACTTTTGTCAACCCTAATAAGTTTTTAATGGTAAGTGTTCAATTAACACTCTTTCTTGTGGAGTGGTCCATATGAGATTTGAATCTGCTTCATTTTTAGCTTCACGCTGTAAAATATTATGGAAAAATTGATGGATGGCGTGGATGGGATACATACATTATAATGAGGCCCACGGAGCACTTTCAGTAGCCACCACGCTACTGACGCGGTCAGTATACAATCCGCGTCCTTCAGTACCTAATCCGCTCCCACCGTCTTTGTCGGATAGCATTCCATTCCTGACGGATGTGGGCCCATGGGATACGTTCTATTTTTAACTTTCGGTCGCATGTCCTGAAATAAAGATGGCACTCAGCGTTCTTCATCCGAAAGGAATGTCAAAAATTCCAACCTGGAATTGTCGAAAATTCAAATGGGGCATTGGATTGCAAAGCACGTTAATTAGTGTTGTCGGTGGGTTCACCCTATGTGTTGTGTGGTATATCCATGCCGTCCATCAATTTTTTTAATTCATTTTGGGACGTATTTCCAAAAATGAAGTATATCTAAATTTCAAATGGCCACATGACATGAAACAATACTGATTGAACGTTCTTAGGGCCCAAAATAATATTTATTTGCCATCCAACCTTTTTGATAAGGTCTTACGGACCTTGATGAAGGGAAAATGCTTGATCCAAAACTTTTCTAGCCCTAAGAAGTTTTTAATGGATGAAATTCATTCACCAATGTTCCCTGTGGTATGGTTTGCTTCATTTTTTGTAACATAAAAACCAATGATTGGTATGGATATACAACACATGACTTTTGAACCTCCAGGGTGGGAACGGGCAGCAGATTTGAGTGGCCACTATGATGTATGGATCTTATCCATACTGTCCATTCATTTTTTCCTATCATTTTCAGGTATAAAAATGAGGCAGATACAAGGCTCAAGTGGACCACACCACAGGAAGCAGAGGTGATAATGATTCTCACCGTTGAAACTTTTTTAGGGCCCATGGTGATGTTTCTTTTCCATAAAACCTATTCATAAAGTTACATATACCTATATGAAGAAAAAGAAAAAAAAAGAAAACAAAACAAATATTAGCTCCATCCAAAACTTCTATGGTCCCCAAGTAGTTTTCAACCGTAAGAGTTTAATCCCCATTTTGTAGTCCACTTGAGCCTTGGATCTGCCTCATTTTTGGACTTGTATACTAAAATGATAGGAAAAAAAATTGGATGGATAGTGTGGATAAGACCAATGTCCACTCAAATCTCCAGCTAAGATGAGGCATCTATAAAAAGCTACGTAGAATATTCCTCCTCCCATTGTGAATGGTGCATATCTCTAAAATTACATTGATCAAATCATCCAAATCATATGTAACAACCCGTCCAATCGGTACAGTGTCCTGGGGCGTCCACGTAGGATCTTCCGCAGGACCGAACGTTTAAAACATTTATGGCAGGGGTACCATAAGCTAATTAACCTAGGATTAGCCCATTTGAATAAACCAGTCAGGCCATGGCGAAACCAAGTGCGGGCTGCCAAGCTGGATGACCATTTAAACTGAGTAACAGCCCGTACGGGCTATACCGCGACGCCGAAAGGTCAGAAAAATCTAAAAATTTAGGGAACCATAGAGCTCACTGGACTTTTGGACCACCGCGGACTGCGAACCCAGCAGACACTCAGAAGTGGGATCTGACACTGACTTAATGCACCCCACCCATGACAGGACCAAATCTGGCGCTTGCAAATGAAACCAAGATTCCAGGCTATCCGACCATCGGATCTCTTCCATATTTACGGTGGAGGTCTAATGGATTTTTCTACACCCGTCCACCAACTCTGGGACCCGATTGTGGGTCGGTGACCGTCAATCACGAATCGGACCCGTACGACCAAACCCCAAGTCCGATCGTCCCCAGATTTTGCATGGCCCTTCATCGGGCCATGAAGCACCTATCCTAGAAATTTCATAGCCAGAGGACTACGAGAATCACTCCAATCACCAGAATGGACCCCTCAAGGCCGTTTAAAGATCAGAACTGTTGACTCAAACCCCACAATCGTCCATCCGTTTGTTTCCAAATTTTACACGGGCCCTGATCGGGCCATAGGGCACCTACCCACCGAATTTGGTGGACAAAGGAGTATTAGGGCCACTCCAACTTTAAAAGGGAGACCTAGTAGGCTATTTTGGAAATTTGAGGGAACTTAATGCCAAAAGGCCCAAGTCTAGGGAATAAACCCTATCTCTCATAACTTTCTCTCCCATTTGCTACAACCACCAAGAGAGAAGGAGAGTAAAGGAGAGTAAAGAGGAGAAAGAGAGAAGTAAGAGATCCAAGGTGGACCCTAGATCAAGGTGGGGCCCCAAGTGAGCCAACCCCTCCAACTCCTTACCTCTCTTACAAGGAGAAACTCTCCCCCTTGACTTCAACAACCGACCGTGGGTTACCTAGGTAAGGTTTTCACCCATTCTTCTTGAAATCCATGTAGAAAGTAGGTTTGTTTAGAATCCTAACATGCAATAACTTGGTTTAAGGATTCCAACCGACTGGCCCGGAAGCCCTCTTTCCTAGAGCATTTTTTGAATCTCCAACGAGCCATAGGTGCGGACTATTACTCCTAGGTGGTCTAACACCAATTTCAATATAAGCTTAATGATTTTTACTGCTTCCTTGGTGCATTTTGAGAATATAGATGAACCTAGGAATTTACATTTATTTAGAGTGGTTTGGAATTGTACGTTTATTTGATTTCCCCACATGACGTTGTTCTTGCTTCTTACATGACGTGGTGCAAATTTAATGATGACTTGTTGGATTGCTCATATGATTGCTCACGTGATGTGCCCTATAGCTTGCATACCTTATTTACTTCCTGTGTAATTTATTTCCATGAGTTGTAAGAAGTGAGCAATTTCCTCACCAACACACCCAACACACATGCACCATAGCTCATAAATTGTGTTAGCTTGCTTATTAGATGAATCTGGATTATATGATTGAGGTATGAGAACATGATGATGATTTTGCTAGTTGATATCCCTGTCCATTGACATGTTGTGGACCACCATCCAAACCCTAGGGTTGGCCAAGAAAACGAGGAAAGTTAAGGCGGTCTCGTTGGTAGGACCGCCTTGAGGCTAAACCCATGGATTTGTGCGAGTGCGTGTGGGCGACTGTAGTTAGACTACGTGGGTTGCTTGCACCCGATGTCGTTCCGCCATGCACTTGCCTGGACTCGTGCGGTCTAGCCTACTGTCTGACCAACCATGATTGTTAATCCTGTTTGCTCACACTTGTATTGGAACCTGGGACACCCTACAACCGTTGTAGCTCATCAATAACCCACTTGGAATTGGTCCACAGCCTCGTGAGCCAGGCATGGTAGAATGGGCACCATGTCCGAGCTGTCGGCCTACGCTGGGGTACCGCGCCTCCCCGTAGTGACCGCAAGCGATCCCTTTCTCTTGGCACTCCTCATGTGCTTGAAGTCGGGGATGAGGAACCCGACGGGATCACGGACCGCGGGGCCTCGGCCTCACGCATTGGGGGGTCTTGGCCTCGCACCCAGATTAGGGCATTAATATGTGGGGTGTACCAGATTCCCCAATCGACTGGATGAATGAACCTAACTAATAACTCGGCTAACACGACCGCATTGCATCGCATTAGTTAGGTTGGCGACTCGGCAGTCGAGGTCGCACTGAGGGAGTGTTGGCATTGGCGATCGTTAGATGGTGTCGCACGAGGGAGCGTTGTGGTGAGGGCATGCATCATGTCATGCTGCATACATGCGCATTAATAAGATTACTTAGGCGTATGTGATTGTCTGCTTTTCATTAAAATCATATTAAAATTGTTGCCTGTGATAACTTGAGATTAATAGCACCCACTGAGTTGATCACTCACTCCCACTCTGGGACGGTGTTTTAAAACACCAACCAGACCCTTTCATAGATGCAGGTGACTCGGGATTGGAGGAGCCTAGCGAGGCGTGCCTAGACGAGGAGGACGAGCTGTCATACTTCCAGCTGATGGAGGGCTCGCCGCCTGCTTGAGGGGCGGGATTGGATGGCTGGGCAATGGGCTCAGCCTCATTCTTTTGGACATAATATTCTTTTGTTGTTTTGGTTGAGCAACGCCTTGTGCGACCCATTTACATTTTGGACTTGTACATATATATGTTAACCTCTTTCATTTCAGCAGACTTGCGTGTTCATGTTTCATGTTCAGAGAATTTTAGGCTACGCAACTTAAACAGATTAAATGCATATTAATGAAAATGAAAATCTGTAATAGTGACTCTCGGGAACTCGGGAGTTGAGCGGATGCGCGACCCCCGATTTCCAGGGTGTTACATCATATGACTGGTCCTAATTCTAATGTAAAAATAAATAAATAAAACAATCATTATTATCTTTCAAGTGTTAATTGTTAGATTTTTCTTGATCTAAAGTTTACGAGTTTGCATTAGATGTTTGGACGTTCAGGATTACCTCAAAAACTATGCCATTGTTATGATTTGATAATCAACCCTAAAATCACAATATTGGCCGCTATTTGGTGGCCACAAACCCGGGACCCACGATCAACTACCTGTCAAGAGGAACTTTTGGCGCATGCCCATATAAACTAGGGCCCACTACTTGGGATGGTTTGGATTGCTACAAAAATATGCCACCTTGTAACCTGTTCAGCATACTCAATTCAATTGAGTGGGGGTAAATAACGCTTTAAGGACAACATTTCAAATGTGTTTCAGCCCGTCCTTATTAACTTGAATTTTCGATTTTCATATTTTACAGAAAATATAATTCTGTAAATTTTCGAACATTCAACAGTGGACGTTCAATCCCCATTGTTTCCTATCTTGTGGCCCGCTTGAGTTTTGGATCTACCTCATTTTTTCGGTTCATGTCTTAACATGAGTTGGTGAAATGGAATGACGATGAGGATTTCTCACGAACATCACAGTGGGGCCCACCTGAGGAACGGCTTGCAGGCAATCCTTATTAGAGCTGGGCATGAGTTGAGTTAGGGCTGACCCGACTCGATCTGGTTTTGAAATAGACCTGACCCGAACTCGACTTGACTTGGTACCAAGTCAAGCATGCCTGACCAGTTCCGAGTCTAGGTCTAGCCTATAATAATCCGAACCGAGTTGGGTCGAGTGCAGCGGGTATCGACGGGTTGAAATCACAACTCAACCTAGGTGCACTTGTCAGAATTGCACCATCTCCATCAGCTTACACAGCATCTCAGATCTGTGTAACCCCAACTCGACTCAGCTCACACACACACACACACATACACGAGTTGAGTTTTGGATCGAGTTGAGTCAATACTGAGTTGGATTTCGGGTTGAGTTGAGTTGAGTTACTGGGTGACCCAAACTCGACCCGGTTTGAGTTCGGATTGGACGAAGTCTACTCAGTTCAAGTGGAGTTTGGCTAGTTGAGTCGTCCCGTCCCCAGCTCTAATCCTAATCATTTGACTCAAGCCAAGATGATTTGGATCATTCATCATGATGAACTCTGCATGTCAAATGTAAGGTGGATGATGTACCCTGATTATTGGACCACTCTATAATTTCATGAACGGTTCAGATCTCTGACACACGTTCCACGTGCATGGATATTAAACGATTAGATGACATTATGACCATTGGATCCTCCAAATTACTCATCCAACCATCTGGTTTTAGATTTCTCTAATTTACATCAAACCGTCAAGAATAGTGGACCTGATGTATTTGTTCTACAACCCTAAAATCACAATATTGGCCTCTATTCAGTGGCCACAAACTTGGGACCCACGATCAACTACCTCTCAAGAGGAACTTTTGGTGCATGCCCCGTATAAATTAGGGCCCACTACCTGGGATGGTTTGGATTGCTATAAAAATGGAAACGGATCGGCTGCTCCCCCTGCCACCAGCCCGGTGGTTGGTGCTCTGTGGCCCCCACCATGATGTATGTGTTTCATCCATTCCGTTCATCCATTTTTTAAAGATCATTTTAGAGCCTATTACGAAAAATGAGAGGGATATAAATCTCAGGTGGACCACATCATAGGAAAACAATAGTGATTGAATATCCACCATTAAAATCCTCCTAAGGCCCACTGTTCTGTTTATTTGACATCCAATCGGTTGATTAGGTCATACATAAGGTCATACATAACCAGAGGAAGGATAAAAACAAAGATTAGTTTGATCCAAAACTTTTATGGCCCCCAAAAACTTTTTAATGGTCGATGTTCATTCAACACTGTTTCCTGTAATGTGGTCCACTTGAGATTGGGATATACCTTATTTTTGGTCTCATATCATAAAATTATCTAGAAAAATATATGGACAGCATGGATGAAACACATACATCATGGTGGGCCCACAGAGCATCGACCTCCCGCCGTTGGCTAGTGGCAAGGGGAGTAGCCAATCCGTTTCCTATAAAAATATACCACGTGTACAAAGCTCACGTGCATGCATATTTCGTCGTGATTGATCATTGGTACAAAATCCTCCTATTTCAGCCCCCAAAATGGGAATAGATATGGCGAGTGGATTAGGTACGAGACCAGGGACTGGCCAAGACGATGCTGCCCTAACCGTGGGGCTTACATTGATGGATGTATTCTCAATCCACACCGTCCATCCGTTTTTTCTAGATCATTTTATGATATTATTGAAAGATTGGAGCAAATCTCATTATCAGGTGGACCATACCATAGGAAACAGTGGTGATTGAACTCCCTACCATTAAAAACTTGTTAGAGAGCACTTTAATGTTTCAGCACTGTTTATATGCCATGCAACCTGTAGATAAGGTCACATAAGCCTAGCTGAAGGGAAATAACAAATATAAGCTTGATCTAAAACTTTTGTGGCTCATTAACGGTAGATCATCACTATTTCCTGTGGTATGGTCCAACTGATAATTTGATCTACTTTATTTTTTAGGCAATACACTAAAATAATCTGGAAAAACAGATGGACGGTGTGGATATATAATACATACATAAAGGCAGGCCCCACCGTCTTAAGGTCATGAATCATAATACGTCGTTTTCTCGGAGAGGGTTCCGGTCCCATAGAGATGGTGCGCAATCGTACGTAAGCCGCGTTTTCTCGGAGAAGATTCCATTCCGCCACAGATGTGGGCCATGTGGCCCATCTAAGTTTTGAATTCGTTTTATTTTTTGAATACATTTTCTCAAAATCATGGCAGCCACACATAATCCTCAATCCCACCGAATGAGCAACACGAAAGTCAGAGAGAGATACAGAGAATTCGCATCATTTTCTTGGGAGAGAGACGCGGATTGCGTATACACCCCCCCTTCTCGGGCTGGAACGGGCAGAAGATTTGAGTGACCACCATGATGTATGGATCTTATCCACACTGTTCATTCTTTTTTTTTCGTATCATTTTCAGGTATAAAACCAAAAAATGAGGCAGATACAATGCTCAATTAGACCACACCACAGGAAGCAGAGGTGATAATGATTCTCACCGTTGAAACTTTTCTAGGGCCCACCAGGATGTTTCTTTCCCATAGAATCTATTCATAAAGTTACATGGACCTATATGAAGATTTTTTTTTTTTTTTAAAAAACAAATATCGGCTTCATACAAAACTTCGGTGGCGCCCAAGAAGTTTTCATAGGTAAGAGTTTAATCCCCATTTTGTAGTCTACTTAAGCCTTAGATTTGCCTCATTTTTTGCCTGATACCCTAAAATGAGAAGAAAAACAAAATGAATGGAGGGTATGGATAAGACCCATACACCACACCACAGTGGCCACTCCGTCCATCCATTGAGTGGCCCCTGTGGTGTGGTGTATGGGTCTTATCCACACCGTCCATCCATTTTTTTTTGTATGATTTTAGAGCTCATTTAATGTTCATGTGATGAAAAAAGTAAAAGACACTTAGTTTAGCTTGTTATACCCATCTCAGTACACACACTCCATGTTAGCCACCCCCCTAGGGGTCGATACCAAGACCTCAAGTGTTGAAACGAAGCATCTCCACTCAGCCAGTTGAGGTATGGATCTGAGTGTGGGCATGATCCTAAAAATGAAGGAGATCCAAATCTTAGGTGGACCTCACCACAGGAAACATCCATAACTGAATATTCACCATTAAAATCTTCTTAGGTGCCACCGGAATATTTATTATGTGCCATTCAACTAGTTGATAAGATCACAAAGACTTGGACGAAGGGACCACACAAATATCAGCTTGATCCAAAACTTTTGTGGCCCCGAAAAGTTCTAATGGTCAATCATCAATGTTTCCTATGGTGTGATCTGCATAAGATTTGGATCTTCTTCATTTTTTGAGATCAAGCCTTAAAATGAACTGCCAAAATGGATGGACGGTGTGGATGTAAGGAACATGTATCACAGTAGGCCCCTCAGTCAGGATCCATCCACCTCGGTGGAGCCGGAAGCCATGCTAGGCATTGCCGGGTTAACACAATAGTGGGTGTTGCCCCACCAACGATGTCCATCAGTTTTCCGGCTCATCTTATGGCATGGTAAAGAAAAAAAAGAATATGAAGATCTCAAGTGGACCACACGGTAGAGATTGAATGACTATAGCGGGAGCCACTAGGTGCAGCCCTGGCCTCACCCAAGATGGTGCTCCCTTACCGTTGGGCCCACCTTGATGTATGTATTAGGATGACATTGTAGTGCTATTGAAGCATACAACTTGCAAACAACATGTCCTTCCCATCCAACGTACCAGATTGACCCATTCCAGTTAAGGGTGCTTGAAATACACCGTAAAAAACAGAATCAAAATCACGTAACAGTTTTCCTTGCTTTCCCTTATTAATTATAATAAATGATAAGGGCACGTTTGGTCGAAAGAGAGTGAAATAGAGTGAAAGGGATCTAGGTGTGAAAGAGAGTGAGAGTGGTTGCACAAGCATCTACGAAATGACGAGGTCACACTCGGGTTGGGACACGGGGTCATCTTCATCTTTTGCCCATCTGCCTCATGGGAACTGTGTGGCCCCGTCGTGATATGTGTCGAAAATCTATCCCATCCACCGGATGCACCATTCCATGGTGGGCCACAAGCTTAAAAATCAAGTCAATCCATGACTTGGTTGGGACACACCACCTACAATAGGTGAGAGGGGTTATTCTCCCATTAAAATATTAATAATCATTTATTAGGCTCACGGAGATGTGGTTCATAGTCCAGTCCATTCATTGTGTGTGTCCCACTTAGATGCAGGGTTAGACCAAGTTTCAACCGCATCCAAAACTCAGGTGGGCCCCACCAAGTGATTTTATATATTTTAGGCATGTTTTTAAGTGGTTGTAGATGGTATGGCCCACATGAATTCCATATACATGTCTGATTTTTTGGGATATCCCATAACCTAGATGGGCCCATCAAATGCACCATGTCGATGTTCAGACCATATACGTATGTGTCAGTCACCCCACTTTCCAACCATCTCTAACCGGTTAGAGCCTGCGAGGATCCAGATCTAGTTGGAAGTGGTGGTCCTGTGGGTGCGGTAGTAACCTCGATGTGGTTGGAAGTGGGTCCCAGGGGTCGAATCGACCCCTGGGACCCACTTTCAACCACATCGAGGTTACTACCGCCACGAGCTGGCCGACAAAAATCTCGAAACCGATCACTTCCAACCGTTTTCGGTGGTAACCGGTTCCATCAGGTCCCTATAAAAAAAAACAGGAAAGTCGTAGTTTTGGCAAACAGAAGATCTAGACTCTTACCTCTCTCTCTCTAAAACCCCGCGAGCCTCCTCTTCTCTCTCTCTCTCTCAAACAAAGACTCTGTTGTTCCTCAGCTAATATCAAAGAGCCTCTTCTCCCATCATCCTATCTATCCCCATATCCCTCCAACAAAAACAAATGGCTGAGATTACGGTGGTCGACCATGCCATCAATGTCCCAGACGATCACCCAGATGTGTCAGTCTCGATGGCGCTGACCACACCATCGGCAGGAGATATCAATGACCAGAAGGACATGTTCAAGGTAGCGGTCTCTTCCATTACAGTCTCCACAGTTGAAATTCTCGGGGATCAGTCCGCCGGGCTTTCTCAGGACCCGTTTCACGAATTTCCTTTGAAAGCCTATGCTCTTGTGAATTTTGCAATTTTCGCATTAGGGATTGTGCTGCTTTTGCTCTCACTGCTATTTCCGCAAGTGCCGCCCGCTGCGGTGGGTTTGGGAAAAAAGCTGACGAGGATAGCTGTTGCACTGATCTACATTGCACATGGCCTTAAAATGGCTATCCATGCCATATATTGATATCGTTAGGCGCGTTTTGCACATCGTACTATCGATGTTGTTGTAGCTCGAGTTGATATAGATGGAGCATGGTTGCTTTCGTTGCTGTTGTTGTTGTTGTTTTTGTTTTCGTTGTTGGTTTTGTTGCTGTAGGGCATGGTTGTTTTCGGTGCTGCTGCTGCTGCCGCCGCCGTTGTCTTTGTTAATGTAGGGACATCTACTTATATCTATTGGTTGTTGGTTTCGTTGCTGTAGGGAATATCTACGTATATCTATCCGCTGTTGGTTTTGCTGCTGCAGGGTATATGTACCAGAACGGATTAGCTACTGTATAGTGTTCGGTACTCTCTGGGCCTCGCCATGATGTATATGTTTCATCCATTCCGTTCATCTATTTTTCTAGATCATTATAAAGTATGAGCCAAAAAATGAGATATATCCTATTCTCAAGTGGACCACATTACAGAAAACAGTGTTGATTGAACATTGACCATTAAAAACTTTTTTGGGGCCATAAAAGTTTTGGATCAATCTGATCTTTGTTTATTTCCCTTCATCTGGGTATGTATGACCTAATCAACAGATTGGATGTCAAATTAAAATTATAGTGGGCCTTAGGATGATTTTAATGGTGGGTATCTAATCACTATTGTTTTCCTGTGGTGTAGTCCACCTCAGAGTTATATCCCTCTCTTTTTTGGGATCAAGAACTAAAATGATCTGTAAAAATGGATGAACGGCATGGATAAAATATATACTTCATAGTGAGGCCTGCAGAGCACCTACCACTAGCCACCGGGCTAGTGGCAGGAGAGTAGCCAATACGTTTCCCTGGCGGGATCCCTGTCCGTGGGGCCTACCGTGATTTATGTGCCTCATATCGGACGCGGATTGCAGCCCGCCCGTCTCTGGCCATGAACGGTCAGTTGTGGGCGGCCCCACCGTGATGTATCTGTACACACCATCCATCCCTCCTCTCGGATCATTTTAAGGAATGTGCTCAGAGACTAGGCAGATCCAACGCTCAAGTAGGCCACACCAAATAATAAGCTTGTTAAATACACAAAGCATTAAATACGAGAGTAATCTTTGGTGTGATCCACTCGAGCGTTGGATCTTCCTCATTTTTGTGGACATAGCTTAAAATGATATAAGAAGAGGGATGGACGGTGTGGATATATAGATACATCATGATACACCCGCTCGTAGAAGTGCCTTTTCATGGCTAAAGACGATCAGGGGTAGACGCAATCTGAGTACCTTATATCCGGCCCGTGCCGCCGATCCTTTTTGAAAATTCATTTCAAGGCTTGATAAAAAAAAGAAGTAGATCCAAATCTCAGATGGATTTCAATAGAGGAAACAGTGGTAATCAGTTATTAAAAGCTTCTCATGAGCCACAAAAGTTTCGGACCGGGCTAATATTAGCCCAGTCTCTTCATCCAGGTCTTTGTGACCTTATCAACAGGTTGGATGACAAACAAACATTCCGGTGGCTGCCATTAAAAACTAGGCTTTTAATGGTAGGGATTCAATAACAAGTTTTTCCTATGGTATGGTCCACCTAAGATTTTTATCTGCTTTATTTTAGGGATCATGAGCTAAAATAATCTGTCAAAATGAATGGACTGTGTGGATGTAACACATACATCACAGTGGGCACCATACTTAAGCATCCACCGACCTCGGATCCACCCAAACCGCGCACGGCGAGGCATATGTTTCGACGTAATCGCTCACCTTATCAAATACCGAGAGAGGAATAGGTGAAGTGACACATAGAAATGGGTGTCCGCCGTCGACTATATATGTCATTCAACCCAATCATTATTAGGTGCAACCACTAGATGAAGTGACACATAGACTCAAGCGATTCAAAAGTTGGACGGGTTCACAACAAATAAATATATAAGCTTTAGGAGTGATTGTACATTACTTTTAATGATGTGTCCCACTTGGGTTTTTCATAATGATGAAATTCATATGTAAGGCACCCATGAGAACCGTACCAAGTGCACGTTTTAAATTCCTATACACATAATGGGTGGGCCCCACATAGATCAAATGTCTGGTAATTACCATGCATGTTGATGCATGTGATTGTTCGTCTTAACAATATAGTGAGAAATCTCATTCTTAGCAATTTTTCAAAACCTAATTTTTTTCTCAAGATTCTCTAAGTAATAGGTTTCTCTTAGGTTAAAATTAGGAAAAATCTCACTAAATATAAAAATAAAAATTATATAATACACATATAATTATAGAGTAGATAAATTACAGTTCACTCAACAGATAACTTCCAACTTGTGATGTGTGTGCAACATTCAACCCATTTAATAGGTTAGCCCTATTATCAAGATCATCTTCAAAAAACTCAGCAACATCCATTTTTCAAGTGGGCCACACTTATAATTTGCTATTTATCAATGGTTAGAAATTGTTTCCCATGTCATGTGGTCCGCCTAATAAACAGATGGTACTGATTTTTGAATTAGTTAATCCTCATGGTTGGGCTAACCTACTCAAGGGGTTGGATGTCATATGCTCTTAACGAGTTGGAAGTTATCAGCTAGGTGAACTATAACTTGTGACCCAACCGGTTGGACTTGACAGTAACTCATAAATATAGTTAATTAGCTACATTTTTACGTACTTTTTCATTAATATTAAGATATTTTCAAGATAAAATAGGGAAAATTAAAAACTGGGATATTTTGAAAATCTCACACTATTATCAAGATAATATAGCTTTAATTAATAACCTGTATATTTCACATTGCTAAACAGGAGTTTATGGTGATAAAATACAACCATAGACTAACTATCAGTAGTGGCCGTTACGGCATTATCACGGTGTTATAACGTTATTAAAAGTTTGCTATGTGGACGCGCAGGAAAAATAAAACTTCACGTCTGAAGAGTGACATTGGCGGTTCTGACCCAAGGCCTGGTTTTAAGACTCGGATGAATCTGACCAGATCCGATTTATATCCGAGTCAACTCCGGCAAGTCATGAGTCAATTCGCCTGGTGTTTTAACCATGCCTAATAAGTGAGTAATTACATTATTATCCTCGGCCTAAACATAGGCAACGAATACCTAGTTTTCAGTTGGTATAGGTGGGGACCCATGTACCTGACCATTGGTGGGTCCCACTTTGGATGGGCCCTGCCTAAAAGATCTCCACATTGAATGATCCTATTCTCCAATCATGGTACTTTTGAAAGGATAGGATTGTCTTATAGATGAGATTTTTGGTGGGTGGTCCACCTGTGTTGGGTCCCAACAAGACATTGGTCTGGATCAGTGAAAGGTGGGCCCCACTGTACCAAGTAAGAATCTGAGTGTACTGTGCATATCCAGGAGCATAAGATCCGATAATTCCCCATGATAAGATATGTCTTAGGAGGAGAGAAAATAAAGACAGATGCATGAAACAATGGTTTGATTGGTGGACAGGGTTGCCTGGTGTGTGAAGATTTCATGTCCGGTGATCTCATGGATGGAATAATTCTCAAAGGCAGGTAACATCATGGACAGTGAAAGAGAGAGAGAGAGAGAATTGTCTTTGGCCTTATGGTCCTTTGAATGAAAGCAATCTTGAGAAAGAGAGGGTCTAATATTTATACATGCGCACATGGCGCGTTTTCAATAGGTATGTGTGTTCAATCCCAGTGCTATTGAGAGATATCTTTAGTAGACGCAGTTTGCATCTAGTTAAGCGGTGGATGCGCTTGGTTCAATGCTAATAAAAAAGCACCGTGTGCATATGTGGGACCTACAATAAAAATGAAAAAATGTTGATTTCATGTAAGAAAATTTTAAATTTTCACATCAGGGCACACATGGTATGCTGTTTACCAATAGTGGGAAGGATAAAATGGTCATTTCATATATATGTGAAATGGTACTGTAAAGTTGACCTCATGGAACTTCCCATGAGGTTGAGCTGCTTGTGAGGTGATGTGTGTATCCAATGTCAACACTGTGCATTTGATGGGTCCCTTTTAAGTCATGGGATATCCAAAAAAATCAGCTGTAATTGGAACTCAAGTGGGCCATACCATATAAAACCATGTGAAAACATGCCTAAAATATATAAAAGCACTGGGTGGGGCCCACTTGAGTTTTGGATGCGGTTGAAACTTGGTCTAACCGCTCATCCAAGTGGGACACACACAATGGATGGATTGGATTTGTGAACCACATCTCGGTGGGCCCAATAAATGATAATGAATGTTTTAATGTGAGAGTAACCCCTCTCAACGGTTGTATGTGATGTGGCCCACCCAAGTTATGAATTGACTTGATTTTTAAGCCCGTGGCCCACCATAGAATGGTACATCTGACTAATGGTGTAGATGTTTGACACACATCACACCACACACACACACATATATATATAGGGAAAAGGCTGTCGAGCTCATGGGAGGCTCCAACATGATGCCTGTCGAACATCTACCCCATCATCAGATGCACCATTCCATGGTGGGCCTAGGGCTTAAAAATCAAGTCAATCCGTGACTTGGGTGGGCCACACCACATACAATAGTTGAGAGGGGTTACCCTCCCATTAAAACCTTCATAATCTTTTATTTGGCCCACTGAGATGTTGTTTGCAAATCCAGACCATCCATTGTGTTTGTCCTATTTGAATGAGGAGTCACACCAAGTTTCATCTACATCCAAAACTCAGGTGGGCCCCACAAAGTACTTTTATATGTTTTAAGCATGTCTTCACATGGTTTTAGATGGTATGGCTCACCTTAGTTCCGGCTAATTTTTGGGATATCCCATACTTTATAGGAGACCTATCAAATGCACGGTGTTGATGTTTGACATGCATCAATAGTGGGCCCACACAGCTCGACCTCATGGGAAGTTCCCATGAGCTCGATTGCATAGAACCTCCTTGATTTGTCTCGGGCCTACGTCCATCTTATCAGGAATTGAGGCGGATCAACTGCAGAGCTTTGTAGGTGGAACTTAACCTAAAAGACCATGGACAGGTCCCACCGTAATGTGTGCGTGACATCCAATCCGTCTATCATGTGCAAAGCCTCATTTCTCTTTGATGCCAAAAAAAATTAGGCTGAATCAAAATGCAAGTGGGCCACACCACGTAAAATCATGCCTAAAAATTATATAGCTATCCAGACACTGAGAAGTGTTTATGCGCATTGTGGATGGAGCCAGATCGAAGATCAAACTGATTGAGCTATCTTAATTGTCTAGTTGGTGGCTATAAAATGGATGATAGGAACTAAAAAAGCTATCCAATTTCATCGGCAAAATCAGCTGATTAGCACCGTCAGCTCATCGTGATTTTTTGGGTTGTGCTTCGTCCACAATCAATTCAGCTATCTGAATGGTCTGAATTGCCATATGACCATGCCATGTGTGTGATCCTGATGTAACATTCTCGGATTCTAGCAAGTAGTTTTATTGCTTATCTATTTCTGCCTTATGAAGAGCTGTTCCCCCCATTGACAGGAATGCTGGATCGCTGGATGTATAGGCTTCTTGAGACATTTACAAGTGGACTTCTAGAAACGTACTCAGGTAGGCGAATAGGAATCGTTTGATTGAAAGCAAGGGGAGTCATGTGGATGGTTCTCTATGCCCAGCAGCTGTCGTGACTTTCCATCAGCAAGGTTGCGGCCCTATGCGATCGCAGTACAAAGGCTTGTGTTTTCTGATGTTTTTCTACTGAGAAAATTCGGTATGGCTCTTGGTTTTGTTGAGAAGTAAAACTCTGCATGCCTAAAAGAGTCATATGGATGGAATGGCATTTCCTTTTTAGTATTGGGACCCAATCCAAGTAAAACCCAAAACAGCACTATGGCCCATCAAAACTAGCATTTTCATTTGTTCAATAGGACAATTGTGTAGGTGGGGCCCACCTTTTTATTTTTTTAGTTTATTTGTTTTCTAGTGGTACCCATCTTTCTTTGGGCTTGTGTCTGCTCCTCTCAGACAATCATAGACATCCAATTGCTAGCTTTCAGGTGGACGCCATCCAATGGTCCACATTTAATAGGGGCTTGATCAGACAGTTTATCTTCATTTGATGGTTGAGATAGATGTTATACTTCATTCACAATGGGCTGTAGATGTGGGTTGTTCAACCATGCAGATTGTCCATGGATTGCTTTTTCAATACACTGTACCAAGCCCAGATGATTGCATTCA
Organism: Magnolia sinica; assembly: GCF_029962835.1. Classification (NCBI taxonomy): domain Eukaryota; kingdom Viridiplantae; phylum Streptophyta; class Magnoliopsida; order Magnoliales; family Magnoliaceae; genus Magnolia; species Magnolia sinica. The sequence continues at coordinate 2,980,518 of NC_080584.1, read as the reverse complement.
GACCCTTTTATCAGAGTAGGTTCGGTCTTGTAAACGTGTGATAGGCTGCTGCTTGTAATTTGTTTGGACCAAAGCTTCAATGTTCATGGAGAGTTGATCTGCACACTGTCTCCCATCATTAAAAGGGGATTGGCAGGAATCTCCCTGGTATTTGCCTGACCCAAAAACTTCCGTGGCCTGTGGATGTTTCAACAGTGGACGTTCAATCCCCATTGTTTCCTATCTTGTCGCCTGCTTGAGTTTTGGATCTGCCACATTTTTTCTGTTTATGTCTTAACATGAGTTGGCAAAACGGAATGACGGTGAGGATTTATCACGAACATCACGGTGGGCCCCACCTGGCTTTGGACCTGAGGAACGGGTTGTAGGCTATCCACGCCTCTCATTAATGGGCCTTTCTGATTGTGCTCTCTAATCAAATGATCCTAATCATCCGACTCCAGCCAAGATGACTCATTCGGACCATTCATCATGAATGAACTCTGCATATCAAATGTAAGGTGGGATAATGTACCCTGATTATTGGACCGCTCTATAATTTCATGAACGGTTCAGATCTCCGACACACATTCCATGTGCATGGATATTAAACGATTAGATGATATTATGACCATTGGATCCTCCGAATTACTCATGCAACCATCTGGTTTTAGATTTCTCTAATTTACATCAAACCATCAAGAATAGTGGACCTGATACATTTTTTCTGCAACCCTAAAATCACAATATTGGCCGCTATTTAGTGGCCACAAACCTAAGGCCCACTGTTCTGTTTATTTGACATCCAATCTGTTGATTAGGTCATACATAACCAGATGAAGGGAAAAAATAAAGATTAGTTTGATCCAAAACTTTTATGGCCCCCAAAAAGTTTTTAATGGTCGACGTTCATTCAACACTGTTTCCTGTAATGTGGTCCACCTGAGATTGGGATATACCTCATTTTTTGTCTCATACCATAAAATTATCTAGAAAAATAGATGGACGGCATGGATGAAACACACACATCATAGTGAGCCTACGGAGCACTGACCACCCGCCATTGGCTGGTGGCAAGGGGAGTAGCCAATCCGGTTCCTACAAAAATATAATATACCACGTGTACAAAGTTCACGTGCATGCATGTTTCTTCGTGATTGATCATCGGTAGAAAATCCTACTATTTCAGGGACGCGGTTTTCCTGCGAAAGCCTTTGGCAGGAAGTTCCTGCGATGGGAACTTAGGTGGGGCCCATTGTGATGTTTGTGAGAAATCCTCCCTGTCCATTCATTTTGTGAGTTCATTTTAGGACATTTTGTCAAAAATTAACCGTATCTAAAGCTCAAGTGAGCCTTACTGAAGGAAAATGTGGTTAGGGAAATTCCTACCGTTAAAACCATCCTGGGTTCAACAATGATGTTTAGATGACATCCATACCGTTAATAACGTCATTCTTATTAGAATGAACTAAAAATAATAATATTAGCATGAATCAAAACTTCCGTGGCCCTACCAATATTTCAACCATGGATGTTTAATTATCATGTTTTCCACTCACTTGAGATTTGGATATGGTTCATTTTTGACAACATGTCCTAAAATGAGCTCACAAAATGAATGAACAGGAGAATTTTAACAAACATCACAGTGGGCCCCACCTTGGTTCCCAGCGCAGGAAGGTCACATAAGCCTAGTTGACGGGAAATAACAAATATCAGCTTGATCCAAAACTTTTGTGGCTCATTAACGGTAGATCACCACTATTTCCTGTGGTATGGTCCACTTGATAATTAGATCTACTTCATTTTTTGAACCATACACTAAAATAATCTGAAAAAACCGATGAACGGTGTGGATATATATAATACATACATCAAGGCAGGCCCCACTAAGGGCCACACCGTCTTAAGGCCATAATCTGCGTTTTCTCGGATACCCTTCCATTCCTCGACAGATGTGGGCCCATGGGATGCATTTTATTTTTTATTTTCGGTCGCATGTCCTGAAATAAAGTAGAGACGGCAGTCCGCCTTAAAGGAATATCAAAAATTCCAACTTCACCCTGTTTTTTCTCGGAGAGGAATTTCGAGGATTCCAATGGGCATTCGATTGCAAAGCACGTTAATTAGTGTTGTCAGTGGGGTCACCGTATGTGTTGTGTGGGATATCCATGCCGTCCATCAATTTTTCTAATTCATTTTAGGACATATTTCCAAAAAGTATATCTAAATTTCAAATGGCCACACCACATGAAACAATAGTGATTGAACCTTCTTAGAGCCCAATATAATATTTATTTGCCATCCAACCTTTTTGATAAGGTCTCACGGACCTTGATGAAGCGAAAATACTTAGATCCAAAACTTTTCCAGCCCCAGGAAGTTTTAAACGGATGAAATTCAATCACGGATGTTTCCTGTGATATGGTTTGGAAACATGCCTAAAGCTAATAGGCAAAAACCGATGCTTGGTGTGGATATAGGACACGGGCGCGGATTGGACGCGGATTGCATCCTAACACCGCCCATTACGGTAATCCGTTCGAGCAGGGTTCTATGGGGCCAACATGATATAAGTGTTTTATCTAAACCGTTCATCGATTTTCTCAGATTAATTTAAGATATGATCCTAAAAATGAAGCAGTTACACAGCTCCAATGGACTACACCAAAGGAAGCTGCAGTGATAATGGCACCCACCGTTGAAATCTTTATAAGGGCCACTGTGATATGTTTTTACCATCCAAACTATTCATAAGGTCATGTAGACGTGGATGAGTGAAAAAACAAATGTCGGCTTGATCTGAAACTTCTCCAGCTTCAAAGAAGTTTTTAATGGTGGACGTTCAATCCCCACTTTGTGGTCCACTTTAGCTGGGACCTGCATCACTTTTTGGATTATACATTAAAATTATCTGAGAAAAACGATTAACGGCGTGGATAAAACACTTATATCACAGTAGGCCCCACATAGCCCTGCCCGGACGGATTACGGTCCGGGCGGGGGTAGGACGCAATCCGCGTCCATTGAAGACACGCCTTTTGAGCGTTGGATAAAGACATCACACGAAAAAGGCAAAAAGAGGGTCGATACTTTTTTTGGAGCGAACGCAAAAGCGTCCCCAAGAGAGACGTGGTTAGCGTCCTACACTCACCCTTCTCCAGCTGGAACGGGCAGGAGAATTGAGTGGCCACCATGATGCATGGATCTTATCATCGTCCATTTATTTTTTCCTATCATTTTCAGGTATAAAATGAGGCAGATACAAGGCTAAAGTGGACCCCACCACATGAAGCAGAGATGATAATGATTCTCACCGTTGAAACTTTTCTAGGGCCCACCGTGATGTTTCTTTTTCATAAAACCTATTCATAAAGTTATGTAGACCTATATGAAGAAGAAAGAAAGAAAAAGAAAAAACAAATATCAGCTCCATCCAAAACTTCCGTGGCCCCCAAGAAGTTTTCAACGGTAAAAGTTTAATCCCTATTTTGTAGTCCACTTGAGCCTTGGATCTGCATCATTTTTGGACTTACACCCTAAAATGATACGAAAAAAATGGATGGACGGTGTGGATAAGGCCCATACATCATGCTGTCCACTCAAATCTCCAGCTGAGATGAGGCATCTATGAAGATATATGTAGAATATTCCTCATCCCATTGCCAATGGTGCATATCTATAAAATTATATTGATAAAATAATCCAACTTGTACTAATTCTTATGTAATAAATAAAACAGTTATTATTATCTTTGGCTTCTATAAAAAACCGTAAGGATGGAGTTGCCTTCTCCACAAAATCGCAGTCACACGTAATCCTCAATCCCAACTAGCATCACGAAAAGTCAGAGAGAGATATAGAGAATTCGCATCATGTTCTTGGGAGAGAGGCGGTTTGCCTAACCGCCTCGTACACCGAATTTTCTTGAGAGAGAGGCGGTTTGCCCAACCCCTCGTACACCCCCTCCCCCCCTTTGACCACCGTGATGTACGGATCTTATCCACACCCTCTATTTATTTTTTTCATATCATTTTCAGTGCAATACCAAAAAAGGAGGCAGATTCAACGCTCAAGTGGACCACACCACAGGAAGCGCAAAGGTGATAATGATTCTCACCATTGAAACTTTTCTAAGGCCCACCGTGATGTTTCTTTTCCATAAAACCTATTCATAAAGTTATGTAAACTTATATGAAGATAAAAAAAACAAACAAATATCAGATCCATCCAAAACTTTTGTGCCCCGAGAAGTTTTCAACGGTAAGAGTTTAATCCTCATTTTGTAATATACTTTAGCCTTAGATATGCCTAATTTTTTGTCTGATACCCTAAAATGATAAAAATAAAATAAAATAAAATAAAATGAATGGACAGTGTTGATAAGACCCATACATCACGGTGGCCACTCAGACCTCTGGTTTGAGTGGCCGCCGGCCCACCGTGATGTATGGGTCTTATCCATCGTCCATCCATTTTTTCGTATTATTTTAGAATTCATTTTGTGTTCATGTGATAAAATAATAATAATAATAATAATAATAATAATAAAGAGTAAAAGACACTTAGCTTAGCACAATTTTGAAAATGTTTGGGACTCATACTTTGTAAATGGGATGAGGTATTCATAAAGAGCCATGTAGACTATTCCTCCTCCCATTACAAATGATGCATATATCTAAAATTACATTAATCAAATAATCTAAATCATATGACTGGTCCTAATTCTAATGTAAAAATAAATAAATAAAATAGTTATTATTATCTTTTAAGTGTTAATTGTTAGATTTTTCTTGCTCTAAAGTTTACAAGTTTGCATTAATGTTTGGATGTTGAGGATTGCCTCAAAACTTTTATATCTTTAAAATTTTATAAGCTACACTGTTACGCCCTGAAATTCGGATACAGATTGTGCACCCTCAGACCCGAGTTTCAGTTCGTAACTCACACAGAAAGTGTATTAATTTAATTCTTTAATCAGTTTAATCAGAGATGATAATTATATTCAGTCTAAGTTCCACCATAATCTCAATCACACATACATAATACTTAGCACTAATCAACCAGGCATATATAAATCTTGACAATCCTTAAAATAAAATAAACCTTAAAAATCATTCATTTATTATATCATCATACTACAATCATATTTATTCCATACTAACATTGTTTCAATGAAATAAATATAAATAATTTCTTAAAATCTTAAAATCAATATCGATATGCATTTTACGTTAATCAAATTATGTTAACATGCAAGTACTTAGGAATAGTCTAATGCCGTCAATTCATATTCAGATAAGTACGGTCACATTTCACATGAATTATGTTCATGTATGGTGGATCCTTCCGATTCTTGCGCCACGTCATCTGCTAATGGCTCCTCTGTACGGTTTTTCCATCAATAAAAAGGTAAGCTGGTCAGGCTTAGTGAAATAACCTAGCATGGTTCATAATCATAGTAATTAAAATAACATAAAATAAATGTACAATGATATGAATGCAAATGATATATGAATGCATCAGATGAGGTGATTGTCCATCTGCTTGGATTAAAGGTCGTCAACCCGTATCTACCCGTTGAGTAGGCTTCCACCTTTCGGTAGGCTTAGGCATAACATGCATTTGGTAACGCTCTACCAGAATCGATATTTCTTCCAGGGAGGGCCCTTAAGAGTGACCATGCATTATGTAAATGTAATAAATTATGGATGATATGTAAATGCATATTTTTCATATTTAGCATAGTTGTCTTGATCAGATTATTTACATATAAATTTAGCGTATAATTATCATAACAAAATATTCAAACCAGCATATTAATCAATCAAACAATCACAAATGATTTATTTTAATTTTAATGAATCATGAAATAAGTTGGATTACTCACATGAGTCTAATAGTATAGAATCTACAAAATAATTAGGTTAGTTTGAATTCAAAGATCCTATCAGTTTCTATCAACAACATTATTATTCATCTAGTTATTTTATATGGTGGGGCCTACCTTTGATATATATCCTAGGTGGCCAAATCTTAAATAATTAAATAATTAAAATTATATATTTATTAAATTTAATTATCAAATTTTAAATTTTCTTTTTAAGATCATAAAATTGAATGTCAAATAATTAATTGGGATGACCCACCGGATGATTGGATCATCCAGATTCTTAAGGTATTATCATGTTTTGCCTCTACACATTAAATGAATAGTGTGGATCTAACCACACATACATTGATAGCACATCTCAACCACCAAGCTTTCTCAAGACCCATATCAAGAATTTGTCTTTGAAGATCTACGTTGTTGTAATTTTCATAATTTTTGCGATGGGAATGGGGTTGCTTTTTCTCTCATTAGAACTTCCGTGGGTGCCTACCGTGGTAGTTATCGGCAAGAAGCTGGTGTGGGTAGTTGTTGCATTGATCCATGTTGCACTTGGCCTTAAATAACCATCCAACCTATATATTGATATGGTTGAGGGTGTGGTGCATGTCCCACTATCGTTGTTGTTGTTGTAGCAACAGCAGTTGATATAAAATGGATGGTTGGAACTAAAATAGAAGCTATCCAATTTCGTCCGCAAAATCGGATGATTACCATCGTCTGCTCATCGTGATTTTTTGGGTTGTGCTCCGTCCACAATCAATTCAGCTATCTGAATGGTCTGAATTGCCATATGACCATGCCATGTGTGTGATCCTGATGTACCATTCTCAGATTCTAGCAAGTAGTTTTATTGCTTATCTATTTCTGCCTTATGAAAAGCTGTGTCCCCCATTGACAGGAATGCTGGATCGCTGGATGTATAGACTTCTTGAGACATTTACAAAGTGGACTTCTAGGAACGTACTCAGATAGGCCAATAGGAATCATTTGATTGAAAGCGAGGGGAGTCATGCGGACGGTTCTCTATGCCCAGCAGCTGTCATGACCTTCCATTAGCAAGGTTGTGGCCCGATGCGATCGCAGCACCAAGGCTCGTGTTTTCTGATGTTTTTCTAATGAGAAAATTCAGTATGACTCTTAGTTTTGTTGAGAAGTAAAACTCTGCATGCCTAAAAAGTCATGTAGATGGAATGGCATTTCCTTTTTATTTTTGGGACCCAATCCAAGCAACCCAAAACATCACTATGGCCCATCAAAACTAGCATTTTCATTTGTTCAATAGGACACTTGTGTAGGTGGGGCCCACCTTTTTATTTTATTTTTATTTTATTTTTAGTTTATTTGTTTTCTAGTGGTTCCCATCTTGGGTTGGGGCCTATGTCGGCTTCTCTCAGACAATCATAGACATCCAATTGCTAGCTTTCAGGTGGATGGGTATATCGACTGTTCCACATTTAATAGGGGCTTGATCAGACAGTTTATCTTCATTTGATGGCTGAGATAGATGTTATGCTTCATTCACAATGGGCTGTAGATGTGGTTTGTTCAGCCATGCAGATTGTGCATGGGTTGCTATTTCAATACACTGTACCAAGCCCAGATGATTGCATTCAGACCCTTTTATCAAAGGAGTAGGTTCGGTCTTGTAAACGTGTGATAGGCTGCTTGTTGTAATTTATTTGGACCACAGCTTCAATGTTCATGGAGAGTCGATTTCCACTGTCTCCCATCATTAAAAGGGTATTGGCAGTATTTGCCTGACCGGAAAATTTCTGTGGCCCATGAATGTTTCAACAGTGGATGTTCAATCCCCATTGTTTTGGATCTGCTTGAGTTTTGGATCTGCCACATTTTTTCGGTTCATGTCTTAACATGAGTTGACAAAACGGAATGACGGTGAGGATTTATCACGAACATCACAGTGGACCCCACCTGGCTTTGGACCTCAGGAACGGGTTGTAGGCTATCCACGCCTCTCATTAATGGGCCTTTCTGATTGTGCTCTCTAATCAAATGATCCTAATCATCCGACTCCAGCCAAGATGACTCATTCGGACCATTCATCATGAATGAACTCTGCATATCAAATGTAAGGTGGGATAATGTACCCTGATTATTGGACCGCCCTATAATTTCATGAACGGTTCAGATCTCCGACACACATTCCACGTGCATGGATATTAAACGATTAGATGATATTTTGACCTTTGGATCCTCCGAATTACTAATGCAACCATCTGGTTTTAGATTTCTGTAATTTACATCAAACCATCAAGAATAGTGGACCTGATACATTTGTTCTACAACTCTAAAATCACAATATCGGCAGCTATGTAGTGGCCACAAACCTGGGACCCATGATCAACTACCTGTCAAGAGGAACTTTTGGCGCATGCCCCCTACAAATTAGGGCCCACTGCTTGGGATGGTTTGGATTGCTATAAAAATGGAAACGGACCGGCTGGTGGTCGGTGCTCTGTGGGCCCCACCATGATGTATGTGTTTCATCCATTCCGTTTATCCATTTTTAAAGATCATTTTAGGGCTTAATACCGAAAATGAGAGGGATATAAACAGGTGGACCACACCACAGGAAAATAATAGTGATTGAATATCCACCATTAAAATCCTTCTAAAGCCCACTGTTCTGTTTATTTGACATCCAATATGTTGATTAGATCATACATAACCAGATGAAGGGAAAAAACAAAGATCAGTTTGATCCAAAACTTTTATGGCCCCCAAAAAGTTTTTAATGGTCGACGTTCATTCACCACTGTTTCCTGTAAGGTGGTCCACTTGAAATTGGGATATACCTCATTTTTGTCTAACACTAGAAAATTATCTAGAAAAATAGATGGCTGTCATGGATGAAACACATACATCATGGTGGGTTATTAACAGTAGATCACCGCTATTTCCTGTGGTATGGTCCACCTAATAATTGGATCTACTTCATTTTTTGGATAATACACTAAAATAATCTAGAAAACCGGATGAACGGTGTAGATATTTATAATACATACGTCAAGGCAGGCCCCACTAAGGGCCACATACCATCTTGGGAGCGGATTAAATACTGATCACGCTACTGAAGTGACATAGTGAAATTGGATTGATTGAATGCCAAGAGTCCGTCGCACTTATCGTTAATGCTCTTTCCGCTAGAGCTCTGCTACTGAAATAGGCTCGGTTCCGTTGCCTGATTCCATTGCCTTATCATTAATGCTCTTTCCGTTAGAACTCTGCCATGAGGCTCTCTGTTTGACAGTGCACGCACTCGACCAGAGAATGGTAAATGCCTTTCAAGTCATTTTTTTTCTTACCCCTTACTGACTACGTCCTGTGGGCCCCATCCTGATGTATGTGTTGTATCCACACCATCCATCCACTTGGAGAGATCATTTTAGGGAGTGAACCAAAGAATTAAGCGGATCCAAAGTTCAAGTGGACCCCATCACAGAAAACAGTGGGACGATGACGGCCACCGTTGAAACCTTCCTAGGCTGCCACGATGTTTATTTGAGATCTAACTTTTTTATAAGTTAAAAAGACATGGAATAAGGTAAAACATAAATATTAACTTGGTCAAAAGCTTTTATGGTCCAAAGAGATTTTAATGGTAAGCCTTCAATCCCTATTGTTTTATGTGTTGGGGTGCATTTGAAATTTGGATCTTTCCTACTCTTTTGATTATGTCCTAAGATGTCCTCGCGAAATGGATGGGCGGTGCGGATACAATACATACATGATGATCTAACGGAAAGAGCATTTACATTTCGTGGTCGAGTGCGTACACTGCAAAACGGAGAGAGAAGCTTAACAGAGTTCTAACGGAGAGCATTAATGGTGAGGCTATGTCCTCTTGGCGTTCAACCAATCCACGTCCCACTGAAGTGTTCAGTACCGGACGCGGATTGCGTGCTGACCGCGTCAGTAGCAAGTTGCTACTGGCAGTGCTCTGTGAGCCCCGCATGATATATATTTTCTTATCCAAGCCGTCCATCTATATTTCCAGGTCATCATAGACAATAATACCAAAACTTAAGGAGATCCAAATCTCAAATGGACCACACCACAAGAAAACAGTGGTGATTGAATGCCCACCATTAAAAACTTCTTAGGGTTCACTGGAATGTTTATTTGTCATCTAACCTGTTGATTAAGTCACAAACACCTGGATTAAGAGAAAAAACAAGTATTAGCTTAATACAAAACTTTTGTCAACCCTAATAAGTTTTTAATGGTAAGTGTTCAATTAACACTCTTTCTTGTGGAGTGGTCCATATGAGATTTGAATCTGCTTCATTTTTAGCTTCACGCTGTAAAATATTATGGAAAAATTGATGGATGGCGTGGATGGGATACATACATTATAATGAGGCCCACGGAGCACTTTCAGTAGCCACCACGCTACTGACGCGGTCAGTATACAATCCGCGTCCTTCAGTACCTAATCCGCTCCCACCGTCTTTGTCGGATAGCATTCCATTCCTGACGGATGTGGGCCCATGGGATACGTTCTATTTTTAACTTTCGGTCGCATGTCCTGAAATAAAGATGGCACTCAGCGTTCTTCATCCGAAAGGAATGTCAAAAATTCCAACCTGGAATTGTCGAAAATTCAAATGGGGCATTGGATTGCAAAGCACGTTAATTAGTGTTGTCGGTGGGTTCACCCTATGTGTTGTGTGGTATATCCATGCCGTCCATCAATTTTTTTAATTCATTTTGGGACGTATTTCCAAAAATGAAGTATATCTAAATTTCAAATGGCCACATGACATGAAACAATACTGATTGAACGTTCTTAGGGCCCAAAATAATATTTATTTGCCATCCAACCTTTTTGATAAGGTCTTACGGACCTTGATGAAGGGAAAATGCTTGATCCAAAACTTTTCTAGCCCTAAGAAGTTTTTAATGGATGAAATTCATTCACCAATGTTCCCTGTGGTATGGTTTGCTTCATTTTTTGTAACATAAAAACCAATGATTGGTATGGATATACAACACATGACTTTTGAACCTCCAGGGTGGGAACGGGCAGCAGATTTGAGCGGCCACTATGATGTATGGATCTTATCCATACTGTCCATTCATTTTTTCCTATCATTTTCAGGTATAAAAATGAGGCAGATACAAGGCTCAAGTGGACCACACCACAGGAAGCAGAGGTGATAATGATTCTCACCGTTGAAACTTTTTTAGGGCCCATGGTGATGTTTCTTTTCCATAAAACCTATTCATAAAGTTACATATACCTATATGAAGAAAAAGAAAAAAAAAGAAAACAAAACAAATATTAGCTCCATCCAAAACTTCTATGGTCCCCAAGTAGTTTTCAACCGTAAGAGTTTAATCCCCATTTTGTAGTCCACTTGAGCCTTGGATCTGCCTCATTTTTGGACTTGTATACTAAAATGATAGGAAAAAAAATTGGATGGATAGTGTGGATAAGACCAATGTCCACTCAAATCTCCAGCTAAGATGAGGCATCTATAAAAAGCTACGTAGAATATTCCTCCTCCCATTGTGAATGGTGCATATCTCTAAAATTACATTGATCAAATCATCCAAATCATATGTAACAACCCGTCCAATCGGTACAGTGTCCTGGGGCGTCCACGTAGGATCTTCCGCAGGACCGAACGTTTAAAACATTCGTGGCAGGGGTACCATAAGCTAATTAACCTAGGATTAGCCCATTTGAATAAACCAGACAGGCCATGGCAAGACCAAGTGCGGGCCGCCAAGCTGGATGACCATTTACACTGAGCAACAGCCCGTACGGGCTATACCGCGACGCCGAAAGGTCAGAAAAATCTAAAAATTTAGGGAACCATAGAGCTCACTGGACTTTTGGACCACCGCGGACTGCGAACCCAGCGGACACTCAGAAGTGGGATCTGACACTGACTTAATGCACCCCACCCATGACAGGACCAAATCTGGCGCTTGCAAATGAAACCAAGATTCCAGGCTATCCGACCATCGGATCTCTTCCATATTTACGGTGGAGGTCTAATGGATTTTTCTACACCCGTCCACCAACTCTGGGACCCGATTGTGGGTCGGTGACCGTCAATCACGAATCGGACCCGTACGACCAAACCCCAAGTCCGATCGTCCCCAGATTTTGCATGGCCCTTCATCGGGCCATGAAGCACCTATCCTAGAAATTTCATAGCCAGAGGACTACGAGAATCACTCCAATCACCAGAATGGACCCCTCAAGGCCGTTTAAAGATCAGAACTGTTGACTCAAACCCCACAATCGTCCATCCGTTTGTTTCCAAATTTTACACGGGCCTTGATCGGGCCATAGGGCACCTACCCACCGAATTTGGTGGACAAAGGAGTATTAGGGCCACTCCAACTTTAAAAGGGAGACCTAGTAGGCTATTTTGGAAATTTGAGGGAACTTAATGCCAAAAGGCCCAAGTCTAGGGAATAAACCCTATCTCTCATAACTTTCTCTCCCATTTGCTACAACCACCAAGAGAGAAGGAGAGTAAAGGAGAGTAAAGAGGAGAAAGAGAGAAGTAAGAGATCCAAGGTGGACCCTAGATCAAGGTGGGGCCCCAAGTGAGCCAACCCCTCCAACTCCTTACCTCTCTTACAAGGAGAAACTCTCCCCCTTGACTTCAACAACCGACCGTGGGTTACCTAGGTAAGGTTTTCACCCATTCTTCTTGAAATCCATGTAGAAAGTAGGTTTGTTTAGAATCCTAACATGCAATAACTTGGTTTAAGGATTCCAACCGACTGGCCCGGAAGCCCTCTTTCCTAGAGCATTTTTTGAATCTCCAACGAGCCATAGGTGCGGACTATTACTCCTAGGTGGTCTAACACCAATTTCAATATAAGCTTAATGATTTTTACTGCTTCCTTGGTGCATTTTGAGAATATAGATGAACCTAGGAATTTACATTTATTTAGAGTGGTTTGGAATTGTACGTTTATTTGATTTCCCCACATGACGTTGTTCTTGCTTCTTACATGACGTGGTGCAAATTTAATGATGACTTGTTGGATTGCTCATATGATTGCTCACGTGATGTGCCCTATAGCTTGCATACCTTATTTACTTCCTGTGTAATTTATTTCCATGAGTTGTAAGAAGTGAGCAATTTCCTCACCAACACACCCAACACACATGCACCATTGCTCATAAATTGTTAACTTGCTTATTAGGTGAATCTGGATTATATGATTGAGGTATGAGAACATGATGATGATTTTGCTAGTTGATATCCCTGTCCATTGACATGTTGTGGACCACCATCCAAACCCTAGGGTTGGCCAAGAAAACGAGCAAAGTTAAGGCGGTCTCGTTGGTAGGACCGCCTTGAGGCTAAACCCATGGATTTGTGCGAGTGCGTGTGGGCGACTGTAGTTAGACTACGTGGGTTGCTTGCACCCGATGTCGTTCCGCCATGCGCTTGCCTGGACTCGTGTGGTCTAGCCTACTGTCCGGCCAACCACGATTGTTAACTCTGTTTGCTCACATTTGTATGGAACCTGGGACACCTCACAACCATTGTAGCCCAACAATAACCCACTTGGAATTGGTCCACAGCCTCGTGAGCCGGGCATGGTGGAATGAGACACTATGTCCGAGCTGTCGGCCAACGCTGGGGTACCGCGCCTCCCCGTAGTGACCGCAAGCGATCCCTTTCTCTTGGCACTCCTCATGTGCTTGAAGTCAGGGATGAGGAACCCGACGGGATCACGGACCGCGAGGCCTCGGCCTCACGCATTGGGGGGTCTTGGCCTCGCACCCAGATTAAGGCATTAATAGGTGGGGTGTATCAGATTTCTCAATCTGCTGGATGAATAAACCTAACTAATAACTCGGCTAACACAACCGCATTGCATCGCATTAGTTAGGTTGGCGACTCGGTAGTCGAGGTCGCATTGAGGGAGTGTTGGCATTGGCGATCGTTAGATGGTGTCGCACGAGGGAGCATTGTGGTGAGGGCATGCATCATGTCATGCTGCATACATGCGCATTAATAAGATTACTTAGGCGTATGTGATTGTCTGCTTTTCATTAAATTCATATTAAAATTGTTGCCTGTGATAACTTGAGATTAATAGCACCCACTGAGTTGATCACTCACTCCCACTCTGGGACGGTGTTTTAAAACACCAACTAGACTCTTTCATAGATGCAGGTGACTCGGGATTGGAGGAGCCTAGCGAGGCGTGCCTAGACGAGGAGGACGAGCTGTTATACTTCCAGCTGATGGAGGGCTCGCCGCCTGCTTGAGGGGCGGGATTGGATGGCTGGGCAATGGGCTCAGCCTCATTCTTTTGGACATAATATTCTTTTGTTGTTTTGGTTGAGCAACGCCTTGTGCGACCCATTTACATTTTGGACTTGTACATATATATGTTAACCTCTTTCATTTCAGCAGACTTGCGTGTTCATGTTTCATGTTCAGAGAATTTTAGGCTACGCAACTTAAACAGATTAAATGCATATTAATGAAAATGAAAATCTGTAATAGTGACTCTCGGGAACTCGGGAGTTGAGCGGATGCGCGACCCCCGATTTCCAGGGTGTTACATCATATGACTGGTCCTAATTCTAATGTAAAAATAAATAAATAAAACAATCATTATTATCTTTCAAGTGTTAATTGTTAGATTTTTCTTGATCTAAAGTTTACGAGTTTGCATTAGATGTTTGGACGTTCAGGATTACCTCAAAAACTATGCCATTGTTATGATTTGATAATCAACCCTAAAATCACAATATTGGCCGCTATTTGGTGGCCACAAACCCGGGACCCACGATCAACTACCTGTCAAGAGGAACTTTTGGCGCATGCCCATATAAACTAGGGCCCACTACTTGGGATGGTTTGGATTGCTACAAAAATATGCCACCTTGTAACCTGTTCAGCATACTCAATTCAATTGAGTGGGGGTAAATAACGCTTTAAGGACAACATTTCAAATGTGTTTCAGCCCGTCCTTATTAACTTGAATTTTTGATTTTCATATTTTACAGAAAATATAATTCTGTAAATTTTCGAACATTCAACAGTGGACGTTCAATCCCCATTGTTTCCTATCTTGTGGCCCGCTTGAGTTTTGGATCTACCTCATTTTTTCGGTTCATGTCTTAACATGAGTTGGTGAAATGGAATGACGATGAGGATTTCTCACGAACATCACAGTGGGGCCCACCTGAGGAACGGCTTGCAGGCAATCCTTATTAGAGCTGGGCATGAGTTGAGTTAGGGCTGACCCGACTCGATCTGGTTTTGAAATAGACCTGACCCGAACTCGACTTGACTTGGTACCAAGTCAAGCATGCCTGACCAGTTCCGAGTCTAGGTCTAGCCTATAATAATCCGAACCGAGTTGGGTCGAGTGCAGCGGGTATCGACGGGTTGAAATCACAACTCAACCTAGGTGCACTTGTCAGAATTGCACCATCTCCATCAGCTTACACAGCATCTCAGATCTGTGTAACCCCAACTCGACTCAGCTCACACACACACACACACATACACGAGTTGAGTTTTGGATCGAGTTGAGTCAATACTGAGTTGGATTTCGGGTTGAGTTGAGTTGAGTTACTGGGTGACCCAAACTCGACCCGGTTTGAGTTCGGATTGGACGAAGTCTACTCAGTTCAAGTGGAGTTTGGCTAGTTGAGTCGTCCCGTCCCCAGCTCTAATCCTAATCATTTGACTCAAGCCAAGATGATTTGGATCATTCATCATGATGAACTCTGCATGTCAAATGTAAGGTGGATGATGTACCCTGATTATTGGACCACTCTATAATTTCATGAACGGTTCAGATCTCTGACACACGTTCCACGTGCATGGATATTAAACGATTAGATGACATTATGACCATTGGATCCTCCAAATTACTCATCCAACCATCTGGTTTTAGATTTCTCTAATTTACATCAAACCGTCAAGAATAGTGGACCTGATGTATTTGTTCTACAACCCTAAAATCACAATATTGGCCTCTATTCAGTGGCCACAAACTTGGGACCCACGATCAACTACCTCTCAAGAGGAACTTTTGGTGCATGCCCCGTATAAATTAGGGCCCACTACCTGGGATGGTTTGGATTGCTATAAAAATGGAAACGGATCGGCTGCTCCCCCTGCCACCAGCCCGGTGGTTGGTGCTCTGTGGCCCCCACCATGATGTATGTGTTTCATCCATTCCGTTCATCCATTTTTAAAGATCATTTTAGAGCCTAATACAAAAAATGAGAGGGATATAAATATCAGGTGGACCACATCATAGGAAAACAATAGTGATTGAATATCCACCATTAAAATCCTCCTAAGGCCCACTGTTCTGTTTATTTGACATCCAATCGGTTGATTAGGTCATACATAAGGTCATACATAACCAGAGGAAGGATAAAAACAAAGATTAGTTTGATCCAAAACTTTTATGGCCCCCAAAAACTTTTTAATGGTCGATGTTCATTCAACACTGTTTCCTGTAATGTGGTCCACTTGAGATTGGGATATACCTCATTTTTGGTCTCGTACCATAAAATTATCTAGAAAAATAGATGGACAGCATGGATGAAACACATACATCATGGTGGGCCCACAGAGCATCGACCTCCCGCCGTTGGCTAGTGGCAAGGGGAGTAGCCAATCCGTTTCCTATAAAAATATACCACGTGTACAAAGCTCACGTGCATGCATATTTCGTCGTGATTGATCATTGGTACAAAATCCTCCTATTTCAGCCCCCAAAATGGGAATAGATATGGCGAGTGGATTAGGTACGAGACCAGGGACTGGCCAAGACGATGCTGCCCTAACCGTGGGGCTTACATTGATGGATGTATTCTCAATCCACACCGTCCATCCGTTTTTTCTAGATCATTTTATGATATTATTGAAAGATTGGAGCAAATCTCATTATCAGGTGGACCATACCATAGGAAACAGTGGTGATTGAACTCCCTACCATTAAAAACTTGTTAGAGAGCACTTTAATGTTTCAGCACTGTTTATATGCCATGCAACCTGTAGATAAGGTCACATAAGCCTAGCTGAAGGGAAATAACAAATATAAGCTTGATCCAAAACTTTTGTGGCTCATTAACGGTAGATCACCACTATTTCCTGTGGTATGGTCCACCTGATAATTTGATCTACTTTATTTTTTAGACAATACACTAAAATAATCTGGAAAAACAGATGGACGGTGTGGATATATAATACATACATAAAGGCAGGCCCCACCGTCTTAAGGTCATGAATCATAATACGTTGTTTTCTCGGAGAGGGTTCCGGTCCCATAGAGATGGTGCGCAATCGTACGTAAGCCGCGTTTTCTCGGAGAAGATTCCATTCCGCCACAGATGTTGGCCATGTGGCCCATCTAAGTTTTGAATTCGTTTTATTTTTTGAATACATTTTCTCAAAATCATGGCAGCCACACATAATCCTCAATCCTACCAAATGAGCAACACGAAAGTCAGAGAGAGATATAGAGAATTCGCATCATTTTCTTGGGAGAGAGACGCGGATTGCGTATACACCCCCCCTTCTCGGGCTGGAACGGGCAGAAAATTTGAGTGACCACCATTATGTATGGATCTTATCCACACTGTTCATTCTTTTTTTTCGTATCATTTTCAGGTATAAAACCAAAAAATGAGGCGGATACAAGGCTCAATTAGACAACACCACAGGAAGCAGAGGTGATAATGATTCTCACCGTTGAAACTTTTCTAGAACCCACCGGAATGTTTCTTTTCCATAGAATCTATTCATAAAGTTACATGGACCTATATGAAGATTTTTTATTTTTTTTTTTTAAAACAAATATCAGCTTCATACAAAACTTCGGTGGTGCCCAAGAAATTTTCATATGTAAGAGTTTAATCCCCATTTTGTAGTCTACTTAAGCCTTAGATCTGCCTCATTTTTTTGCCTGATACTCTAAAATGAGAAGAAAAACAAAATGAATGGACGGTATGGATAAGACCCATACATCACACCACAGTGGCCACTCGGTCCATCCATTGAGTGGCCACTGTGGTGTGGTGTATGGGTCTTATCCACACCCTCCATCCTTTTTTTCTTGTATGATTTTAGAGCTCATTTCATGTTCATGTGATGAAAGAAGTAAAAGACACTTAGTTTAGCACAATTTGAGCGGCCACCGTAATGTATGCGTCTTATCCACACCCTTCATTCATTTTTATTTTTATTTTATCGTTTTAGAGTTCATTTAGTGTCTTAGTTTAGCACAATTCTGAAAATATTTGTGACTCATACTCTGTAAACGGGATGAGGTATCTATAAAGAGCTATGTAGACCATTCCTCCTCCCATTGCGAAATGGTGCACATATCTAAAATTACATTGATCAAATAAACTAAATCATATGATTGGTGCTAATTCTAATGTAAAAGTAAATAAATAAAACAGTTATTATTATCTTTCAAGTGTTAATTGTTAGATTTTTCTTGATCTAAAGTTTACAAGTTTGCATCGGATGTTTGGACGTTCAGATTTGATAATCAACATCACTTGTCTTTTCGTTTTTAAACGGTGCAAAACTAATATAATAAAGTCCTGGAATCCGGAAACCGATAAATAAACCCACCTTATTTCATTATTGGTACAAAAGCGTACTATTTCGGCACACAAAATGAGAATAGTTGGTAACCATGTAAAAAGAGAGTTATTCATACTCTGGAAGTCCACGATGCTGGATATTCAGGCACTCGAAAAATGTATACGTGCAATATGTTAAGCAGAAATAAACCGTCCAAATTACGTAAATTTCAGTTGATAGCTTGTAGGTTTAGAATAAAATAAAATGAAGAATTGTAAATTCTGATTTTATGGATATATTTTGCTAAATTTGGACCGTTGGCTATATTTCGTTCAATCCGTCCATTAGTCTTCCATCAATCCCTACCATTAAAAACTTATTAGAGATCACTTTAATGTTTCCTTAGTGTTTATATGCTATCAAATCTGTTGATAAGGTCACATAAGCCTAGATGAAGGGAAATAAGAAATATCAGCTTGATCCAAAACTTTTGTGGCCCATTAATGGTCGATCACCATTATTTCCTCTGGTATGGTCCACCTGATAATTGGATCTGCTTCATTTTTTGGATGATGCCCTAAAATGATCTAGAAAAACGGATGAACAGTGTGAATACAAGACACATACATCAAGCAGGCCACATGGTAACGGCCACGCTGTATTGGGTGAGTCCGGGTTCTTACCAAATCCGCTCCAAGGACGTGGGGGACTCGGATACGTTGTGACCCCTCCAGTACCAAGGCGGGACTAATTGGCGGGTTCTCCGTAGACTCCACCACGATGAATGTGTTTTATCCAAGCTGTCCATCTAATTTTACGTACTTATTTTAAGGAATGATCCCAAAGATGGGGCAGATCCAAATCTAAGGTGGACTACACCACAACAAATAGTGGTGATTGAATGCCTACCGTTGAAACTTAACAGGGGCCACTGTAATGTATTTGCCATCCAACGTGTTGATTAGGTCACACAAATAATATCAGTTTGATCCAAAACTTTTGTAGCCTCAAGACATATTTAATGGTGGGTGTTCAATCACCAATCCGTGGTGTGGTCCACCTGACTTTTGGATCTACGTCATTTTTTTTTTGTCTCATCCTCTAAAATGAGCTGACAAAATGGATGTACAGCCGCGCAGCTTTGGTGACCCACTGAAGTGGGGAAACGGATTGGCTACTCCCCCTGCCACGGCTGGTGGTCGGTGCTCTGCGTGCCATACTACGAAGTATGTCTTTTATCCATGCTGTTCATCCATTTTTAAAGATCATTTTGGAGGTTGATCTAAAACATGAGAGGGATATAAATATCATGCGGATCACACCACATGAAAACAATAGTGATTGGATATCCACCATTAAAATCATCCTAAGGCCCACTGTACTGTTTATTTGACATCTAATATGTTGATTAGGTCGTGTAGATCTAGATGAAGGGAAAAAAAATGATTAGCTTATCCTAAACTTTTATGGCCCCAAAAAGTTTTTAATGGTCGTCGTTCAATCAAGACTGTTTCGTGTAATGTGGTCCCGGTGAGATTGGGATATATCTCATTTTTGGGCTAATACCACAAAATGATGTAGAAAAATAGATGGACAGCATGGATGAAATACACATCATGGTAGGGCCCACAGGGCACCGACCGCTAGCCATTGGCTGGTGGCAGGGGGAGTAGCCAATCCGTTTTCCTGAAGCGGGTGGATCCCTGACTGTGGGGCCCACCCTTATGTCCATCCATTTTTTTTTGTATGATTTTAGAGCTCATTTAATGTTCATGTGATGAAAAAAGTAAAAGACACTTAGTTTAGCTTGTTATACCCATCTCAGTACACACACTCCATGTTAGCCACCCCCCTAGGGGTCGATACCAAGACCTCAAGTGTTGAAACGAAGCATCTCCACTCAGCCAGTTGAGGTATGGATCTGAGTGTGGGCATGATCCTAAAAATGAAGGAGATCCAAATCTTAGGTGGACCTCACCACAGGAAACATCCATAACTGAATATTCACCATTAAAATCTTCTTAGGTGCCACCGGAATATTTATTATGTGCCATTCAACTAGTTGATAAGATCACAAAGACTTGGACGAAGGGACCACACAAATATCAGCTTATCCGAAACTTTTGTGGCCCCGAAAAGTTCTAATGGTCAATCATCAATGTTTCCTATGGTGTGATCTGCATAAGATTTCGATCTTCTTCATTTTTTGAGATCAAGCCTTAAAATGAACCGTCAAAATGGATGGACGGTGTGGATGTAAGGAACATGTATCACAGTAGGCCCCTCAGTCAGGATCCATCCACCTCGGTGGAGCCGGAAGCCATGCTAGGCATTGCCGGGTTAACACAATAGTGGGTGTTACCCCACCAACGATGTCCATCAGTTTTCCGGCTCATCTTATGGCATGGTAAAGAAAAAAAAGAATATAAAGATCTCAAGTGGACCACACGGTAGAGATTGAATGACTATAGCGGGAGCCACTAGGTGCAGCCCTGGCCTCACCCAAGATGGTGCTCCCTTACCGTTGGGCCCACCTTGATGTATGTATTAGGATGACATTGTAGTGCTATTGAAGCATACAACTTGCAAACAACATGTCCTTCCCATCCAACGTACCAGATTGACCCATTCCAGTTAAGGGTGCTTGAAATACACCGTAAAAAACAGAATCAAAATCACGTAACAGTTTTCATTGCTTTCCCTCATTAATTATAATAAATGATAAGGGCACGTTTGGTGGAAAGAGAGTGAAATAGAGTCCAAGGGGACTAGGTGTGAAAGAGAGTGAGAGTGGCTGGACAAGCATCCACAAAATGACGAGGTCACACTCGGGTTGGGACACGGGGTTATCTTCATCTTTTGCCCATCGGCCTCATGGGAACTGTGTGGCCCCGTCGTGATGTGTGTCGAAAATCTATCCCATCCACCAGATGAACCATTCCATGGTGGGCCACGGGCTTAAAAATCAAGTCAATCCATACTTGGTTGGGACACACCACCTACAATAGGTGAGAGGGGTTATTCTCCCATTAAAATATTAATAATCATTTATTAGGCTCACGGAGATGTGGTTCATAGTCCAGTCCATTCATTGTGTGTGTCCCACTTAGATGCAGGGTTAGACCAAGTTTCAACCGCATCCAAAACTCAGATGGGCCCCACCAAGTGATTTTATATATTTTAGGCATGTTTTTAAGTGGTTGTAGATGGTATGGCCCACATGAATTCCATATACATGTCTGATTTTTTGGGATATCCCATAACCTAAATGGGCCCATCAAATGCACCGTGTCGATGTTATACGTATGTGTCAGTCACCCCACTTTCCAACCATCTCTAACCGGTTAGAGCCTGCGAGGATACAGATCTAGTTGGAAGTGGTGGTCCTGTGGGTCCAGGGGTCGAGATGACATCATCTCCACGAGCTGGTCGACAAAAAAAGAGTCCGGATCCTAAATAACCTAGATGTGGGTGGAAGTGGGTCCCAGGGGTCGAGATGACATCATCTCCGCCAGCTGGTCGACAAAAATATCGAAACCGACCACTTCCAACCATTACCGGTGGTAACCGGTTACTGCCATCAAGTCCCTATAAAAAAAAGAGTGCGGATCCTCTGCCTCCCGGAGGCAGGAACTCCCTGCCTCCAGCGTTTTCATTGGTCAACGTCACTGCAAGTGCCACCTCATTAACTTTTTAAATATAATAGAAAAAGTAAATTTAATAAAAATTATAACGGAGACGTTAGACGGAAGCGGTTTGCGCGCTGAGTACCTCCTTACGGTAAGCGTAATGAGTAAAGTCTGTGGAGCCTACCGTTTTTCTCATTCGTGCAATGTATCAACTCCATCCATTTCTTTTATCATCTAATTTTAGTATTTTACAACAAAAATTAATCATATCCAAGAATCAAGTGGACCACACCACCTGAAACAGTGTGAATTAAATTCTACCATTGAAAAGTTTTTGGGGCCCATGGAAGTTTTATATCAAGATGATATTTGTTTTTTCCATTCATCCATGTCTTTGTGATCCTATGTACAGTTTGGATGAAAAATAAAAATCATTTGGGGCTTAGAAACACTTCAATGGTGAAAATCAATATTTCCACTGTTTCCTTTAGTATGGTCTAAGTGAGCTTTTGATATACTTTAGTTTTGGGCTCAACTCCTAAAATGATCTGAAAATACAGATGGACTGCATGGATAAACCACATGAATTCACAATGGGCTCAATAGAGTTTACTCATTACGATAAGACTCGGTACACAATCCGATTTCACATTTTAGACACGGATTTCCTGCCAAAGCCTTTTGCAATAAGATGCTATGCAAGGATTACAGATGGGCCCACTGCGACGTTTATGATAAATCCAACCAGTTCATCCATTTTTAGAAATCATTTTAGGACATCATACCAAAACTAATGAATATACAAAATTCAAATGAGCCACACGAGAGGAAACAGTGGTGATTTAGTGTCCACCGTTGAAATATTTATATGGCCACAAAAGTTTCGGTCTAATATTTTAGCGTTTTCACTTCATCCTGGTAAAAATGACCTTATATACAGTTTGGATGACATATAAACATCAAGAGGCACAGGAAGGTTTCAACGGTAGGAATTTCTTTCTCCACTGTTTCATCTTGTATGGCCTAGTTGAGTTTTTTATCATCCTAATTTTTTGTTACATGTCTTAAAATGAGCTCTAAAAATGGATGAATGGATTGGAATTCTTATAAACATCACGGTGGATCCCACCATACATCAAGCACTGGAACTTCATACAAAACGCTTTCCCCGGTGAATCCGCATCCACGATTTCCATTGGAAACGTATTGGCTACTCCCCTGCCACTTGGTGCTATGTGGGCCCACCATGATATATGTGTTTCATCCATGCCGTCCATTTATTTTTCTAGATCATTTTATGGTCTGAGACCAAAAATGAGGTATAACCCAATCTCAAGTGGATCATATTGCATGAAACAGTGTTGAATGAACGTTAACCATTAAAAACTTTTTGAGGACCATAAAAGTTTTGGATCAAGCTGGTCTTTGATTTTTCCCTTCACTTGGGTCTTTATGACCAAACCAACATATTGGATGTCAAATAAATAGTGCGGTGGGCCTTATAAGGACTTTAATGATGGATATCCAATCACTATTGTTTTCCTGTGGTATGGTCCATATGAGATTTATATTCCTCTCATTTTTGGGAACAACTCCTAAAATTATATGTAAAAATAGATTAACGGAATGGATGAAACACATAAATCATGGTGGGGAAGTGATGTCACCCATTTATATGGGTCCCACTATGATGTATGTTTTGTATCCCACCGTCCATCCATTTGGAGATATCATTTTAGGGCATGAGCCAAAGAATGAATCAAATCCAAAACTCGAGTGGACCCCACCATAGAAAACAGTGGAGAGAGTCACGCCCACCATTTATTACAACTGAATCCAATCCAAACCTTGTCACTTTGTCTACTAAACCCCGTCACTTTGAACCGCAACCCCGTCACTTTGTCTATTGAATCCCGTCACTTTGTACTGCAACCTCGTCACTTTGTCTAGTGAACCCCATCACTTTGTACTGCAACCCCGTCACTTTGTCTGCTGAACTCTGTCACTTTATACTACAACATCATCACTTTGTCTATTGTACCCCGTCACTTTATACTACAACCTCGTTACTTTGTCTACTGTACCCTGTCATTTTGTGTTGCAATCTCCTCACTTTGTTTAGTGACCCCGTCATTTTGTATTGCAACCTCGTCACTTTGTCTGCTGAACCCCGTTACTTTGTACTGCAATCTCGTCACTTTGTTTACTGTACCCCGTCACTTTGTACTGCAACCCTGTCACTTTGTCTACTGAACCCCGTCACTTTGTCTACTGAACCCTGTCACTTTGTACTGCAACCCCATCACTGTCTAATGAATCCCGTCACTTTGTATTGCAACCCCATCACTTTATTTACTGAACCCCATCACTTTGTACTGCAACATCGTCACTTTGTTTACTGAACCCCGTCACTTTGTGCTGTAATCTCGTTACTTTGTCTAGTGAACCCCGTCACTTTGTACTGCAACATCGTCACTTTGTCTACTGAACCCCGTCACTTTGTACAACAACCTCGTCAATTTGTCTACTATACCCCGTCACTTTGTACTGTAATCCCATCACTTTGTGTACTGAACCCCATCACTTTATACTGCAACCTCATCACTTTGTCTAGTGAACCCCATCACTTTGTACTGTAATCCCGTCACTTTGTCTAGTGAACTTCGTCACTTTATACTGCAACCCCGTCACTTTGTTTACTGAACCCCGTCACTTTGTACTGCAACCCCGTCACTTTGTCTACTGAACTTCGTCACTTTGTACTACAACATCGTCACTTTGTCTAATGTAACCCGTCACTTTATGCTACAACCTCGTCACTTTGTCTACTGTATCCCATCACTTTGTGCTGCAATCTCGTTACTTTGTCTAGTGAATCTCGTCACTTTGTACTTCAACCTCGTCACTTTGTCTACTGAACCCCGTCACTTTGTATTGCAACCTCGTCACTTTGTCTACTATACTCCGTCACTTTGTACTGCAACCCCGTCACTTTGTCTATTAAACCCCGTCACTTTGTACTGCAACTTCGTCACTTTGTCTAGTGAACCCCGTCACTTTGTACTGCAATCTCATCACTTTGTCTAGTGAACCTCGTCACTTTGTCTAGTGAACCCTGTCACTTTATACTGCAATATCGTTACTTTATCTAATGTACCCCATCACTTTATGCTACAACCTCGTCACTTTGTCTACTGTACCCAGTCACTTTGTGCTGCAATCTCGTTGCTTTGTCAAGTGAACCCTGTCACCTTGTACTGCAACCTTGTTACTTTATCTATTGAACCCCATCACTTTGTCTAGTAAACCCTGTCACTTTGTCTAGTGAACCCCATCACTTTGTACTGCAACCCCGTCACTTTGTCTACTGAACCCCATCACTTTGTACTGCAACATCGTCACTTTGTGCTGCAACTTCGTCATTTTGTCTACTATACCCAGTCACTTTGTGTTGTAATCTCGTCACTTTGTCTACTTTACCTCATCACTTTGTGAAGTACTCCGTCACTTTATGATGGGATTTTACTAGACAAAGTGATGGGGTTAAGTAGGGTTACTGGACAAAGTGATAAGGTTAAGTATAGTTATTGGACAAAGTGACGGGGTATAGTAGACAAAGTGACGAGGTCAGAACAAATGATGGCGATGAACAAAGTGATGATGTTGCGACAAAGTGATGGGGTTCGAGATAAAGTGATGGGGTTGCAAAGTAAATTGACTTGCAGTACAAAGTGACAGGTTCACTAGACAAAGCGTTCGACAAAGTGGTGACAAAGTGACGGTATAGCAAAAATGCGAAAAGTAATGTAATTCAAAGAGACAAGTGAGGTGGGGTCAAAGACAAAGTGACGAATTTCAACACAAAATGGACAGAGACAAAGTGACAGATTATAAATATAAAGTGACGATACAATGACAAAGTAATGATATTGTAGTATAAAGTGACGGAGTTCAGCAGACAAAGACGGAGTTCAGTGACAAAGTGACGAGGTTCGACAAAGTGACAAGGTCAGACAATTCAAAGACAAAGTGACGCTTCGAGACAAATCGATGTTGATCGATTCACCATAATAAATGGTGGGCGTGACTCTCTCCACTGTTTTCTATGGTGGGGTCCACTTGAGTTTTGGATTTGATTTATTCTTTGGCTCATGCCTTAAATGATATCTCCAAATGGATGGACGGTGTGGATACAAAACATACATCATAGTGGGACCCATAAAAATGGGTGACATCACTTCCCCACCATGATGTATGTGTTTCATCCATTCCGTTAATCTATTTTTACATATAATTTTAGGAGTTGATCCCAAAAATGAGAGGAATATAAATCTCATATGGACCATACCACAGGAAAGTAATGGTGATTGCATATCCATCATTAAAGTCCTCATAAGGCCCACCGTACTGTTTATTTGACATCCAATATGTTGGTTTGGTCACAAAGACCCAAGTGAAGGGAAAAATCAAAGATCAGCTTGATCCAAAACTTTTATGGTCCTCAAAAAGTTTTTAATGGTTAATGTTCATTCAACATTGTTTCATGCAATGTGATCCACTTGAGATTGGGTTATACCTCATTTTTGGTCTCAGACCATAAAATGATCTAGAAAAATAAATGGACGGCATGGATGAAACACATACATCATGGTGGGCCCACATAGCACCAAGTGGCAGGGGAGTAGCCAATACGTTTCCATTAGAAACTGTGGATGCGGATTCACTGGGGAAAGCGTTTTGCATGAAGTTCCAGCACTGGATGTATGGTGGGTCTACCGTGTGTTTATAAGAATTCCAATCCATTCATCCATTTTTAGAGCTCATTTTAAGACATGTAATAAAAAATTAGGATGATAAAAAAACTCAACTGGGCCATACAAGATGAAACAGTGGAGAAAGAAATTCCTACCATTGAAACCTTCCTGTGCCTCTTGATGTTTATATGCCATCCAAACTGTATATAAAGTCATTTTAACTAGGATGAAGTGAAAACACTAAATATTAGACCGAAACTTTTGTGGCCATATAAATATTTTAACGGTGGACACTAAATCTCCATTGTTTCCTCTCGTGTGGCTCATTTGAGTTTTGTATATTCATTAGTTTTGGTATGATATCCTAAAATGATTTCTAAAAATGGATGAACGGGTTGGATTTATCACAAATGTCACAGTGGGCCCATCTGTAATCCTTGCGTAGCATCTTATTGCAAAAGGCTTTGGTAGGAAATCCGTGTCTAAAATGTGAAATCGGATTGCGTACCGAGTCTTATCGTAATGAGTAAACTCTATTGAGCCCATTGTGAATTCATGTGGTTTATCCACGCCGTCCATCCGTATTTTCAGATCATTTTAGGAGTTGTGCCCAAAACTGAAGTATATTAAAAGCTCAAGTGGACCATACCAAAGGAAACAGTGGAAATATTGATTTTCACCATTGAAGTGTTTCTAAGCCCCCGATGATTTTTATTTTTCATCCACACTGTACATAAGATCATAAAGACATGGATGAATGGCAAAAACAGATATCATCTTGATATAAAACTTCCATGGGCCCAAAAACTTTTCAATGGTAGAATTCAATTCACACTGTTTCAGGTGGTGTGGTCCACTTGATCCTGGGATATGATTAATATTTATTGCAAAACACTAAAATTAGATGATAAAAGAAATGGATGGAGTTGATATATTGCACGAATGAGAATAACGGTGGGCTCCACAGACTCTACTCATTACGCGCAAACCGCTTCCGTTTAACGTCTCCGTTATAGTTTTTATTAAATTTACCTTTTCTATTATATTTAAAATATTGATGAGGTGGCAATTGCAGTGACGTTGACCAATGAAAACGCTGGAGGCAGGGAGTTCCTGCCTCCGGGAGGCAGAGGATCCGCACTCTAAAAAAAAACAGGAAAGTCGTGGTTTTGGCAAACAGAAGATCTAGACTCTTACCTCTCTCTCTCTCTAAAACCCCGCGAGCCTCCTCTTCTCTCTCTCTCTCAAACAAAGACGCTGTTGTTCCTCAGCTAATATCAAAGAGCCTCTTCTCCCATCATCCTATCTATCCCCATATCCCTCCAACAAAAACAAATGGCTGAGATTACGGTGGTCGACCATGCCATCAATGTCCCAGACGATCACCCAGATGTGTCAGTCTCGATGGCGCTGACCACACCATCGGCAGGAGATATCAAAGACCAGAAGGACATGTTCAAGGTAGCGGTCTCTTCCATTACAGTCTCCACAGTTGAAATTCTCGGGGATCAGTCCGTCGGGCTTTCTCACGACCCGTTTCACGAATTTCCCTTGAAAGCCTATGCTCTTGTGAATTTTGCAATTTTCGCATTAGGGATTGTGCTGCTTTTGCTTTCACTGCTATTTCCGCAAGTGCCACCCGCTGCGGTGGGTTTGGGAAAAAAGCTGACGAGGATAGCTGTTGCACTGATCTACATTGCACATGGCCTTAAAATGGCTATCCATGCCATATATTGATATCGTTAGACGCGTTTTGCACATCCCAATATCGATGTTGTTGTAGCTCGAGTTGATATAGATGGAGCATATTTGTTTTCGTTGCTGCTGCTGTTGTTGTTGTTTTTGGTTTCGTTGTTGGTTTTGTTGCTGTAGGGTTGTTTTCGTTGCTGCTGCTGCTGCTTTTGTTTTTGTTTTCGTTGTTGGTTTTGTTACTGTAGGGAACATCTACGTATATCTATTCGTTGTTGGTTTTGTTGCTGTAGGGAATATCTACGTATATCTATTCGTTGTTGGTTTTGCTGCTGCAGGGGAAATTATTAGACGAACGGACGAGTCCGTGCGGGGCCTTTATAATTTTCCGTGGCGGGAAACTTATTTCGCAAAATTTACTTTTTACTGTCGGCAGCTGCTATTTTTACCAAAAGACCCTTTGACTGCTAGGGTAAGCAGCTGTAGAAGGAGGAGTATTTTGGTCCTTTTGGGTTTATCCGTACAACCCTAGGTATGGTTTCTCCGTTAAGGTTTCTTTGCGGCGAATGAAATTGCTGGCCGAAACCTGAGGTCTATACGCCTCGAGAACCCGCTGCAGGGTATATCTACGAGAACGGATTGGCTACTGGCTAGTGGTCGGTGCTCTCTGGGCCTCGCTATGATGTATGTGTTTCATCCATTCCGTTCATCTATTTTTCTAGATCATTTTAAGGGATGAGCCCAAAAATGAGATATATCCTATTCTCAAGTGGTCCACATTACAGGAAACAGTGTTGATTAAACATCGACCATTAAAAACTTTTTGGGGGCAATAAAAGTTTTGGATCAATCTGATATTTGTTTATTTCCCTTCATTTGGGTATGTATGACCTAATCAACAGATTGGATGTCAAATTAAAATTACAGTGGGCCTTAGGAAGATTTTAATGGTGGATATCCAATCACTATTGTTTTCCTGTGGTGTGGTCCAACTAAGATTTATATCCCTCTCATTTTTGGGTTCAATAGCTAAAATGATCTGTAAAACTGGATGAACGGCATGGATAAAAGACATACTTCATAGTGAGGCCTGCAAAGCACCCACCACTAGCCACCGGGCTAGTGGCAGGAGAGTAGCCAATACGTTTCCCTGGCGGGTTCCCTGACCGTGGGGCCTACCGTGATTTATGTACCTCATATCGGACGCGGATTGCAGCACGCCCGTCTCTGGCCATGAACGGTCAGTTGTGGGCCGGCCCGCCGTGATGTATCTGTATATCCACACCGTCCATCCCTCCTCTCGGATCATTTTAAGCAATGTGCTCAGAGACCAGGCAGATCCAACGCTCAAGTAGGCCACACCAAATAATAAGCTTGTTAAATGCACAAAGCATTAAATGCAAGAGTAATCTTTGGTGTGATCCACTCGAGCGTTGGATCTTCCTCATTTTTGTGGAGATAGCTTAAAATGATATAAGAGGAGGGATGGACGGTGTGATATAGATACATCACTATCCGCCCGCTCACAGAACTGCCCTTTCTTGGCTAAAGACGAGCAGGGGTAGACGCAATCTGAGTACCTTATATCGGCGCCGTGCCGTCCATCCATTTTGAAAATTCATTTCAATGCGTGATCTAAAAAATGAAGTAGATCCAAATCTCAGGTGGACAGTAATAGAGGAAACAGCGGTAATCAATTATTAAAAACTTTTCATGGGCCACAAAAGTTTCGGATCGAGCTAATATTTGTTGGGTCTCTTCATCCAGGTCTTTGTGACCTTATCAACGGGTTGGATGACAAGCAAACATTCCGATCGCTCCCATTAAAAACCCGATTCAATAACAAGTATTTCCTGTGGTATGGTCCACCTAAGATTTTTATCTGCTTTATTTTTGGAATCATTGGCTAAAATAATCTGTCAAAATGGATGGACGGTGTGGATGTAACACACATACATCATAGTAGGCCCCACACTTAGGTATCCACCCAAACCGCGCACGGCCATGCATATGTTTCGACGTAATCGCTCACCCTATCAAATGACGAGAGAGGAATAGGTGCAGCCCCGGCCTCACCGGACGCGGATTTCCTGGCTTCGCAGGAAGTTCCTGAGCTGAAAACTTAAGTGGGGCCCAACGTGATGTTTGTGAGTAATCCACTCCGTCCGTCCGTTTTTTGAGATCATTTTAGGATTTGGAACCAAAAATGAACGTGAGGAATGAACATCCACAGTTGAAATATTCGTGGGGCCACAAGTTTTGAATCAGGTTAATATTTTTACTTTCAGTTCATCTCAGTATAAATGATGTTATTAACGGTATGGATAGCATGTAAACGTAACCGTCGACCCCAGGGAGGTTTCAACGGTAGGAATTTCCCTACCTACGTTTTCCTTTAGCGCGGCTCACTTGAGTCGTGGATCCTTCTCATTTTTAGTCTTGAATGTGTTCATAAAACGGATGGACGGGGAAGATTTCTCACAGACATCACAGTGGGCTCCACCTAGGTTTCAAGCGCAGAAACTTTGAAAGGAAATCCTCGTCCGGCCTCACCCAAGACAGTGCGGTCCAAACCTCGTGTATTTATTTTATATCCACGCAATCCATTTACCTTTCCAGATTATTTACGGCATCATCTCAGAAATGAAAGGGCTCCAAATCTCAGGTGGGAAACAGTAACGACTGACCATAAAAAGCTTCCTGTGGCCACGAAAGTTTTTGATCAAGTTGATTTTTGCTTCGTCCTCAATAGGTTGAATTGCAAATAACGACAAGGAAAAGTTGCGTTGGGCCTCAAGAAGTTTTTAATGGTCATTCGATCAATCAAAACTATTTCCTATACTATGGCCCACCTGATATTTGAATCTGCTTCATTTTCAAACTCATGCCCTAATATTATCTGAAAAACAAATAAAACGCGTCGATATAAAAAACATGCATCAAGGTGGGCCCCACATAAGGTCTCCTAATCCGCTCCCTCAAATAACTCTTGAATGGTAAAAGTGATAAATTCGCACATCCTGATTGTTTATTGGTACACAAAATGGGAATAAATGTGTAGCCAAATATTAAAGAATAGTTATTTGATACTCTGGAAGACTGATGCTTGATATGCAGGCACTCGTAAACTGTACACGTGGAATGGATTAAGTCTTAATAAACCGTCCAAGTTGTGTAAATTACCTTTGACAGCATGTAGCTTCAGAATCGAAGTAAATGAAGAGTTGTAAAATCTAATTTATGGAAATATGCTAATTAAATTTGGACCGTTGCCTATATTTCAATATATCCGTCCATTAGCTGTCCATCGATCTTCTAGTTAAACATCAAAACAGTGTAAATTTTGGTTCATGCCTATCAAATTCGGGCCCACCATTTTCACGGTTTAGGTTAAGTAAATTTCGTGTCACGTGTTGCCTGCATATCAACTAGCACACTGTACCAGAGTTTCAAAGTTTTTCTCGTAAAACAAACAAAAATATACTTCCTTCTAAGCCGTTTTTGTGGGAGAAATTAGTACAAGTGGGCAATATTTGAGTGATCAGAACCCGGACGTAGTTTGGCTAGTGAACCCAACACCAGCCAGCTATAGCTAGTGTCAAAGCTCCCACCACGATGTATATGTTTTATCCACACCATCCATCTATTTTGTCAACTTATTTTGGGGCATAAACCCAAAAATGAGGCAGATCCAAATTTTGGTGGACCACACCACAAGAAACTTTGGAGATTAAATGCTTATAGTTGAAAACACTTTGAGAACTTAAGAAGTTTGGGATCAACCGTTTCGTTTCATCCAAGTCTGTGTGACCTTATCGACAGGTTGGATGGGCCAACACAAGGTCATAGTTTCCAACCTAACATAAGGTCATGGGTTCGAGTACTCATTACAATGAAATCCCACTATATGGTGTGAGTTCATGTATAACAAAATAGAAGTTTGATGCCAAATAAACATTACATTGGGCCCTAGGAAGATTTTAATAGGTGGGGCTCCCTTTTTCCATGTCATCTTAGGCCATGGCTAAAAAATGATGCATATCTAAAACTTAAGTAAACTGCACCCGTAACGCCCTGGAAATCGATGGTTGTACATACATTCGACTCCCGAGTTACCGAGTATCACTTATAACCTATTTTCTTATTAAAGTGCGTTTAATAAAGTTTAGATTCGCAGCCTGAAATTACTTGAAACATGAATCACAATTCACAACTAGTCAACTGTAATGGGAAAGGTTAAATATTTACAAGTCCAAAAGAAAATTTATAACTATGGGTCGCACAAGGCGTTGCCCAACAAGAGTACAAACAAAATATGTCCAAAAGAATGATTCACCAAGTCCCTTACTTAGCAATCCAAGTTCGCCCGCAAAACTAGGGCGAACCACCCATCAACTGGAAATAGGACAACTTGTCATCCACATCCAGTCTCGCGCCGTCATGCTCCTCGTACGCTGCATCACCTGAATCTACTGAAGAGTCTGGTTGGTGTTTTAAAACACCATCCCAGAGTGGGAGTGAGTAATCAACTCAGTAGGGGCTATTAGTTTTAAGTTGTAACAGACATCAATTATATTATGAACTTAATGAAACACAATCATTCACAAACATCTAACTAATCTTATTAATATGTATGCATGATAGATGATATGATGCATGCCCTCGCCACAATACTCCCTTGAGCGACTCCATCTAATGATCGCGTATGTCAACACTCCCTTAGAGCGACCTCGACTGCCAAGTCACCAACCTAGCTAGTGCAATGTAATGGTAATGTTAACCGGCTTCTTAGTTAAGTCCATTCATCCAGCAGGTTGGGGAATCTGATACACCCTACGTATCAAATGCCCTTAACTAGTTGCGAGACCAAGGTCCTCCAGCGTGTGAGGCCGAGACCCCGTGGTCCTTGATCTCGTCGGGTTCTCCATCCCCGACTTCAAGTACATGAGGAGTGCCGAGAGAAAAGGATCGCTCGCGGTCACTACGGGGAGGCACGACACCCCAGCGTAGGCCGACATCTCGGACATAGTGTCCCATTCCACCATGTCTGGCCTATGAGGCAGTGAACCCGTTTCAATTTGATTATCGATGGGCTACAACGGTTGTAAGGTGTTACAGGTTCCATACATATGTGAGCAAACAGTGTTAACAAACAAGGTTGGACAGTAAATGGGCTAGACTGCACGAGTCTAGGCAAGCACGTGACAGACGACAACGGGTGCGAGTGACCCACGTAGTCTAACTACTGTCGCCCACGCGCACTTGCCCAAATCCATGAGTTTAACCTCAATATAGTCCTACCAATGGGACCACCTTTACTCTTCTCATTTTCTTGACCAACCTAAGGGTTGAAGGTAATTTCATAACATGCCACAATCAGGGTTTTCAGCCAATACAAGTAGAAGCATACGTTCACATATTCCAACATAGAATCTCAATATCTCTACCAAGTAAAGTTAATATGATGTGAACTAACACTACCAAAAAATCGAGCAATGGCTATGGAGGTTGAAAGCTTTTAGCTACGGATTAAATCCGTAGCAAAATAGCTACAGATTTAATCCGTAGCTATAGCCTAAGTGCTCTGTAGCTAAAGCGTAACTCTCTACCTAAAACATATTAAATATAGATGGTGCTTAGGGGGATCTATGAGGTCCATTGGAATATATGTGTTTGATCTAAGTCGTCCAAAAATTCGAATATATAATTTTAGTGCATGAGCCCAAAAATTTTGTAGATTAAATGTCTAAGTGGACCACACCATAAGAAATAATATAAATTAAATTTTTACTGTTAATATGTTGTGTGGTCACCTTACAGATTTGATCTAACTCATTTTTTTATCACACTTAAAATAATAATTTAAAATTATTGGATGGAGTGGATATATGAAATACATCACAGTGGACCCCACAGTCCTAAAACCATAAAACCTCTCAGGGGTCGTCCATCACGCGCCCCTCCAAAACCCCAAATCCCTCCAAAACTGAAACCCCATCCCCCATTTTCTCCCGCCCACTGACGAACCCGTCTCTCCATCTCTGTCTCTCTCTCTCTCTCTCTCTCTCTCTCTCTCTCTCTCTCTCGCACTCAGTCTCTCTCGTTCCCTTGCCCTCTCTTGATCTCCCGATCTCCCTCACCCTCTCTCCCTGTCTCAAGGCCGCATTCCCCACTCTGTTTTCAAAAACCCATTTCGCTGCAAGAAGGAGAAGAAGAAGAAGCACGTACGGTTAGTTTCTTTCTTTCTCCCTCTTTATCTCTTTCTCAAATCTTTCAATCCTTCAATCCGCATTCCCCTCTCTCTGTTTCTGAAATCTAAGGGCCGTTTGGCCGGTCGGATTGGAAGGGATTGGATGTTATTGGAAGGGATTGGAAGTTAAATCCTGGGATTGGTCGGGCGTGCCAAACAGAGTCGGTGATCTGATCCCAATCCCTGAGATATGTTTGGCTCGAGGGAATGGAAGGGATGGGAACGTTTAATCCCAGTAATGGCCGGGTGTGCCAAATAGACTGGATATATCAATCCAGGGAGATAGCAATCCACTGACAACACCATCAATACCTAGAAATCCAGGCCATCCACTATAATACCATTCAATCCCTTTCAATCCACCCAGCCAAACGGGCTTTAAAAATACTTTGTGGGCTCCACCATAATATGTGTATGCAGGCCATTTATTTTTTCAACTTCATTTTAGGGCCAAATCTCAGGTGGACCACACCATAGGAAACTGTGGTGATTGAATGCCCACCATTAGGGCCTGTTTGGCTGGGCAGATTGGATGGATTTGGATGGTAGTAGAGTAGATTGTACAGATTTCAAGGTAATGATAGTTGCGTCAATGGATTGGTGCAACATCTATGGGATTACTATATCCTGGGATTGCTATTTCTGGTCTGTTTGGGACGCCTGGCCAATCCCGGGATTAAACCTTCCAATCCCTTTTAATCCCTTGAACCAAACACGTACCAAGCAATTTTAAAGGGATTAGGGTGGATTGGATGGGATTTAAAGGTAATGATGGTGATGTCAGTGGAATGTCTTAAGATCCTGAAAGGAATTTTAGAATTATTTTTTTTTTTGGGTTTGTTAGATTGTGACATCAATTTGAATTTCTATGTTTTTTTTTTTTTTTTTTTACAATGTCTTTTATGTTACTGGCATAGGCATTCATATATATATATATATATATATATATATATATATATATATATATATATATTGAGAAATATGATTGAAGTGCTAGACTAGCATGTGCATTTACACCATTTTTTTGAATGTTGGTGACTCATCTACCACACGTGTCATAAAACATGTTAATCCACTGCATTGCATTCATCAGGAATCAAGCTTGGGGGTAAACATTTTTGGCTTTTATTCGAAAAATCAGGCTGTTTCAACTCCTAGTCTGGCCACTTATAAAATTATACCTAAAAATTCTAAATATACATCGTATGATCCACTTCAGTCTCGGAATAATACAATTTTTGGGTAGTTTTTTTCATCATGATGAGCCAATAATATATGAATGGATTGGATGCATAGGAAACAGTGGTAATTCACCATTAAAACTTAATGTGGGTTGAAGAAATTTTGGATAGAGCTGATATTTGTGTGGTTTCTTCATCCTAGGTCTTTGTAAGTATTCCATTGCCCTTGTGTGGTGAAGTCTTTAACTGGTACGATCTATCATTTAGCTTGATATATTAGAATTGCATGCGAGACTTTTCATCTATGCAAGTGGTTTAAGATTTTACTTATAAATTAGATTATTAATTTATTGTAAAAATACAATGATTGCAAACTCCTTAATACATTGTATTTGGTAGATAATATCTGTATGGGTCCAATCATCTGATAGCACTTCCTTCATTTTCAACTTTTGAGGAGGATGGTGCATTAGGTTAATTTCCAACTTTAATTTTTGGTAAGGTGCAGGTTGAAAATGGACCCGTTGGTTAATCGAGATTTGGCTGTAATGAATAGGGAGTGGATGACACTAAGTTTTCCAAACCCACGTTTTCTTTCTGGAATCAGAAGTTTTTCAAAGTTTGCACAAGAAAACCTTCCTGGTAGAGAATTCGTTCCTTGTCCATGCACCACTTGCAGATGTGCACGTTTTTCAATTTCTTATGATGATATGGAAATACATTTAATGAAAAATGGATTCGACCCAAGCTATAGGGTTTGGAACATGCATGGGGAGCATGTATCACCTAAGTGTACTGTACGTGAATCAAGTTCCCAACAATACCATAATGTCTCGAACTTAAATAAGGTTCACAATGCGATCGTTCAAGAACTTGGTGGTAATAACCTAGATGAAGTTGTATAGGATGAGCCCAACGTGACCCCTATAGTTGAAGGCTTCTTTGGAGAAAATGAAACTAATGAGTTTGAAGCAAATCTACGAGACGCAATGGCTGAGCTATACCCTGGGGCCTAGGATTTCACCGTGCTGACTTTCATTGTACAGCTTTTCAAATTAAAGGTGAATCATGGATGGAGTGAAAAAAGCTTTACAGAGCTCCTTCAACTACTAAAGAAGGTGTTACCTTCCGGTAACAAGGCCCCAACTAATACCTACCAAGCGAAGAAGATCATTACAAAGTTGGGTCTTGATTATGTGAAAATTCATGCTTGTCCAAATGACTGCATCTTATACTGGAAAGAGAACGAGATGAAAACCATTTGTCCAAATTGTAAAACTTCTAGGTACAAGACTGAAATGGATTCTGAGAAAAAATAATCTACAACCTAGGAAGGTGTTAAGGTATTTTTCATTAACACCAAGGCTACAAAGAATGTTTAGTGTGCCATGGTTGGCGAAAGAAATGTCTTGGC
The DNA here is from genome assembly GCF_029962835.1 of Magnolia sinica. Taxonomy (NCBI): domain Eukaryota; kingdom Viridiplantae; phylum Streptophyta; class Magnoliopsida; order Magnoliales; family Magnoliaceae; genus Magnolia; species Magnolia sinica. The sequence continues at coordinate 2,943,154 of NC_080584.1, read as the reverse complement.
ACTCAACCAGGAAATTTCAACATGAAAAGATGGAGCATCCGGCTGATTCTATTGCATGGAAGAATCTTGATGACAAGTATACAGATTTTTCAGCTGAGCCTTACAATGTTCGATTGGGTTTGGCTACAGATGGGTTTAACCCATTCGGCACTTTCAGTATGTCGCATAGTTCATGGCCCGTTATGTGTGTGATGTACAACCTTCCACCAAAGCTTTGCATGAAACCTCAGTTTACTATGTTGATTTTGCTCATTGAGGGACCACGACAACCGGGAAAGGATATTGATGTTTATTTACAGCCATTGATTGATGAACTGCAAAAGTTATGGCGAGAAGGGGTCACGACGTTCGATGCATACCATGAAAATAAATTCAACATGCGTGCCATTCTGCTTTGGACAATCCATCACTTTCCAGCATATGGTAACGTTTTTTATTGTAAGATAAAGGGTAAGTATGGTTATCCTATATGTGGTCCTAACACAGATTCTTTGCGACTCTAATATGGAAAGAAACATGTTTATATGGGCCACAGACGATGGTTGCCAATGTCAGAACAGGCTATGAAGGACATAAGTGCTGGCACATTCAACAAGAATGTGGAGATACGACGTCAACTGATCCGTCTGGATGGGATTGAGGTCAAAAGACAAACCGCGAACTTGAATATGCAGTGGGGGAAGACTGGGAAGAGTAATATAAGGGGTATTGATGGAGGCCGACAAGAGCTAGTGGATGATGTTGAATCACCGTGGTTCTTCAAACGGTTTATATTATTTGATCTGGAGTATTGGAAAGATATTCCCGTGCGTCATAACCTTGATGTCATGCATATTGAGAAAAATATATGTGAAATCCTTGTTGCCTTGATGTTGAACACGCCTGGCAAAACTAAGGATGATGCTAATGCACGCAGGGACTTGAAACAATTGGGAATTAAGAAGCGTCTATGGCTGAAAAAGAACAATGGCAAGGTGATTCAGAAATAAAGTCCTTTCTGTCTAAGAAAAGAAGAGAAAAAACTTTTCATCCAGACTTTGCATGAGCTACGTGTTCCGATCGGTTTTAGTGCGAATTGGAGGACCATTGTAAAGGAAGATTGCATGGATTTAAAGGGAATGAAGTCTCATTCTTACCATGTGTTGATGCAACATCTACTCCCAGTTCTCATCCAGCATGCATTCAGGGATAGAAAGGTCATTTGTCCTATAATTATAAGCTTTTGCACCTTCTTTAATGCCTTGTGCTCGACAACCGTAGACCTTCAAACACTCCTTACTCTCGAGAGGGGCATGGCTAGGACGTTATGTCAGCTTGAGACTATATGCCTGCCATCGATATTTGTCATTATGATGCATTTGTCGATCCATTTGGCTTACGAGGCTCGCATATGTGGTCCTGTATACTATCGATGGATGCATTCATTCGAAAGGTACGTTGTGAGCTTAATAAGAATAAATCGGCTTAACATCTACATTTGCATGTATATATAATGTATCATTAACTTTGTCAGGTTCATGAAGACATTCAAGGCCTATGTCCGTAACAAGACACGACCTGAGGGTTGTATTGCAGAGCAGTACATCTAAGAGGAGACAGTTATATTCTGTAACCAATATAAAGGAAAACGAAAAACAAGCCTACTGGAAAAGCTGGAAAAACGGTTTAACAGAGTCATTCCAGGACTACATAAGTTGGAAGATATCGTTGATGATGACCCTAATGATGACGATGTTGGTCCAGTAGGTTCGGGTCAAAGTGTTATCCTAGCGGGTATCGAATACGAACAAGCTCGTAGATGGGTACTGAAGAGTCATCCCAGCTATGACGAGTGGGAATGGTATGTATAATAAGCTCATATATATATATGTATGTGTATATATATATATCTTCCTTATTTTATGCGATTTCAATATAACAATGTTATCGAATATCGCACAGGAAGCACAAAGATTTCTTGCAGCGATGCTATAAGAGGATCAACAGGGTGCCTAGCGAGGACGAATTTATATCTTAGTTGAAGAGGCAACCAGAGTTTATTAAATAATGAATTTAAAGATGTTGTGAGAGGACCTCTAGCTTTTTCTATACAATACAATAAATATTGTATTAATGGTTTCATCTTTGTCACTAAGGACTATGAGGAGAATAAAACGAACCAAAACAGTGGGGTTAGGACAGAGGGTATGACAACCTTTTGATCAAGTGCTAAGGATATCAATACAGTGGATGAAAATCAACCTTACTATGGAGTCCTTCGTAGAATTATCCAATTGGAGTACCGAACAAGGTACAAGCCCGTCCTATTTAAGTGTGATTGGGTGAAAGTGACACATCATGGTGTTTCTTTTGATGCAGAAGCGAATTTGAGATTAGTAAATTTGGCTAGTCTTTACAGTTCAAACAAAGTCGGTGACGAGCCCTTCATTCTTGCAGAGCATGCCATGCAAGTTTTCTATTCCAGAGATCTAAAAAATCCTGACTGGCATGTGGTCTTGGAGGTTCCCCAAAAAAATTTTGTCGAAGAAGAGACGTGCGTTCTATCGGAACGATTAAAGGCTGTAAGTAATGCCGATGCAGGACCTGATCTCACCTCATTAGCAATGGTTGATGAGTTGATATTCAATGAATCTGAAGATGTCAGTGTTGTGGTCGAGAAAACAAAGAAAAGAAAACGATCGAAGAGAATCTACTGATTTGTTTGTATTTTCTAAGCATGTAACAGAATGATATTTATTGGAGGAAATCTAAATAAGGTTTGGATAATATAGTAAATTTTTTGTACTTTATCTATGATCTAAATTATTTCTTAACCATTAGTTTTTTTTTTCTTATATTTTCATATTAGGAAAGAAATAGGCACATGGATTCACAACCAGAGGTATTGGGTGCGCAGGTGCTTGGGAGTACAGATTCAAGTAACACCAAAGGTAATAAGATACTTCTCCTTAATTATATATGTAAATTTCCTTTTCCTTATATATTAGCAATAATCAATGATGTGTATATATAACTGTTATTCTTTTTATGTAATTGTGTCAGCTTCTTCTTCATCTAAAAAAAGAGGCATTACTAGGGGTGTCTCTTTACTTGTGCCACCTGATAGGAAAAAAGTCCTAAAGACGAATGAATTCGGGCAACCGAATGAGGACTGTTCCGATCACAGAGACTTTGCATCGCATGTCGGTGTCCTCACCCGTTCTCATATCCCGATCATATACCTGGACTTTCGCCAAGTGCCTCATAAACAAATTCATATGGTCACAGAAAGATTGTCAGAGTTTGAGGGTCAAAGTTGGGCTGCAAGTCTTGATTACGTTACAAAACGCATTAATGAAGCATGGAGGAATTACAAGAGAAGATTGACTCCAAAATATATTACAAACAAGGATCCTATTGCTGTAAGAGATGGTCCTGCCCCTCCAGGTATCACTATGGAGGATTGGAGGGCCTTCGTGGATTAACGTACCACTGAGGAATTCAAGAGGGTAAGCACAAGGAATAAAGTCAATCAGGCCAAGCTAAAAGGACCTGCGTGTCTTGGGAGGCACATCATGGCTGTTACTCGCCATAAGATGGTATGTATTTAAAAATAGATTTTATAGTTTAAAATTGAATTTAAACTTAAATTATCATTCATCTAAATATATTAATGATGTGTATTTAAATGATATGTAATGTGCCAAAAGCGATGGAGAAGAATCTTACCTCTGATGTCGAGATAGGTAGATGTGAAGTCTTCTTAAAAGCCCATACAAGAAAGGACAAAGTTGTCCAATATCCTGACCTTGCTGTAAGTGCATCCCTCGTACCACTAACTATGTAACACCCCATACTTTTGATACTCAGGTGTTACCTTTTAAACCCACGATTAATAAAACTCAAGACTTGTTAACTGAATGACTTGACTTAACACACTACAGGGTAGGATTTCCCAAGCAGCTTTGAAATAATCCGCTGCAACTCGGGAGACTCAGCTTATACCTCACACCAATCAAAGAAGTAAGTGGGATTGAAAAACTTAAGCTTAATCAGTTTTTGAAACCATATGTGTTAGCAGTACTCTGAAAAGTCAACCTATGCAAATCTGAAAGTAACCAATAAAGCACCTCTGCACCTTCGATATGCATTTAACCGTAAAAAAAAAAATATTAGACCCGTTCAACCGATAGATCACAGTAAATCAACTACTTGACCCTTACATCCGTTCGTACAGTTATCAGATCAAGATTCTGATCCGCCCATCTTATTCACACCATATGAGTATGCTTAGCCCACCATTAGAATTAGAATATGAGAAACTTTCATGTATAAGAAAGTCACTCGAATCTAACGTTATAGAAGTCTTACCCCTAATCACTCTGGAAACCCACTTTGTATTTATCTATTCACAAAACTGACCATACATCCACCCATATGAATGGTTAGATTGTTAACAATAAAGTTTCCTTATTTTTAACAAGTCACCTAACCGTCCATTAGGTTTAGATCCGCCAAATGGACCATCCGAATATCAGGATGAATCGGTCATTGTGAAATCTTCGGGTTTAAGTCCCAACTACCTGGTAACTTGTTAATTGGAGATGTACAAATGTTATTTTGAATTACGGAGTGTGCAAGCCACTAAAGGAGCATCTTGGACATCCTTGGGAGATCGGGGTCCAAATTGGACTAAGAGAAAGAGCACAAAAAATAAAGAATGCCTTCCAAAATTCAAGAAATTCGAACGGCGCACTTTGACGTAATGGACGTCAGAAGCTGGTTGAGAAATAAATGGCAAGATAGTAAATATTCATGAATGTAATTATACCGTTGAAGCTAAAACATACCGTACGGCCCACCCGATCGACGGATCTGCCCCATTTTTAGACCTTAATCCTAGCAGGACATGTTAAACACAATGAACAGAGCGGATCGTACAACTACAAGTAGTATAGTGGACTTCTCAAAAAATATCTCAATTCATTCAAATTTCTACGTGTATGGAATTTGACGGTAAATACCATTTAATGCATTAATAGATCGTGCGGCCCATCTAAAGTTCGGATCTACTTTAAATTTCGGACCATGGGTTAGCACGGCGTGCCAAAGACGGTGAATGGAGTAGATCTTCCAGAAGATCATCACAGGTGGACCCTCATCTATTTTAAACAACCATATAGAAATCTGCATGTTGTAACAGTGACGTGAATTGGAATTTATGGAATTAACACCACACATTGAATAGTGGTGAGGCTCATCCAAAACTCGGATACATCCCATATTGTGGCCGCTAACCTAACATTACCTTACAAAACTGATGGAAGGAATGAATTTTCTGAAAACCATACTAGTTGGCCCCCGAAAACAAACAGAAGGGAATCTATCCTTGACCGTCCGTTCTATCATGAAAGGCGAACAGACCGCTGAAGTTACGGGGAGAGCCACGTCGGTTGGAGTTCCGACGAATTGACGCCAGCTCTCTCTCTCAAGCCAAAGATAGCCAAACCGGGAGGAGTTACAAGACGTATTTATCCGTTATGAGAAAAAAAATAGAGGCAGCCACTTACGGCCGTCGCTTGGGGATGGGCAAAACCAATCCCAGCCCTTGGATCTCCATCCCCTTGCCTATAAATGGGGAGCTCAGCCCCTCAGACTTCACACAGAAAGAGAGTTGAGAGAGGAAAGAGTCGGAGAGAGAAGAAAGAGAGAAAACAGAGAGGGAGAGTAAACGGAGGAAGAAGGAGAAGGTGGTGCGTGCGTACCAACCCAAACTCGGGACGGATTCGACTGTAGCAGGTAGGAACTTTCCCTCCACTCTGTTGAAACTCTAAGAAAGCTAAAAAACTAAGGCTCTATCTCACCCTACTACACGCCACCTTTAGGAAGACAAACAGTGGCGGAATGCAGTCCCTGTTTTAGACTGACCATGGCTTGATCACAGGCCCTGTTCTAAGGCCAAACATGGCCCGGGTATAAGCATCGTTTCGAGCCGAACTAGGGCATGGGAATGGCCCCAACTGTGAGCTAAAACTCTGTCCAGGAACGGCCCCAAACAGGGCCAAGAATGAGCTCCAAGACAGCCTGCAACGGAGGCTGTTTCACATCAGTTGCAGGAGGCAGCCAGCACGTTGCAAATGCAGTTGGGCTGCTTGTGGGCTTCACCAAAAACACTGGTGGGCCCTGCACAAATGCAGGTGGGCCTCACCCAAAAATCAACGGAACACCTTGGTTTCGATCCCTGCACGAATGCTGATGGGCCACACCCTGTAACCGCTGGTGGACCCCAGCTTGATGACGTGTCTCATCCAGGACCGTCCATCCATTTCCAATTCCAGCTGGGTGGGCTGCACCACTAGATGATCATGGTGGGCCACCTAGATGTTTTACACCCAACCCACCCACCAATGGATGTTCCAAATCGTCCAGCGCTAAATGTTGCTGCACAGAGGAAAAATACATGAAATAATATTTTATTACAAAACATGATAACATATATAGTCCATGGGAACCACCCACGCGCAGTTTCATCCAGCCGTCCATCTGTTTCCCATGTGAAACAGGTGGGACCCCCTTAATGTATCTGGACCACCTTGATGCCACATAGAACCCATGTTGATATGGTATATATAACTGATACATATGATATACATGCATCAGATGCATGTGGCGTCAGATGCATGTATAGCCATTTGAACCATTAGATGTGCCCCCACGTTGGTCACATATGGACTCCACCATATACGAGGTTCATCTAACTGTCCATCTATGCGGTAAATTCCACCTCATGGTATGTTACACCATCCATGGGACTTCACTATGAAACATCTGTTAATCCAAGCCATGGACATACCTAACAAATATGAACCATAATTTTAGGAAATCCCTCAAGCAACCTTGGACCGCAAGAAGACTCCGGCCAAGCTCGAGAACACCGCCATACAGGTGATGACTTTCCCCTTGGGCTTTCTATTTCTAAATTAGCTAAACCTAGTTGTACTAGATCACCATTATTGTGATACTTGCCAACATGCTAGTTAATCCTTGATCACTATTCACATGACTTGGTACTATATCCTCATTAGTTATTTCATGATGCTTCCTTTCATGCCTTATTTGAAGTCATATATTGTCACATGTTAACATGATTTGCTTCTGTACATAACCTTTTTATGCTACTCATGGAGGATACTCTGATTGTATGCAAGCCACACTTGGGATGTAATTAGACAAATGTGTGGGAAATAGGGACCTTGAACTAGTGTCATTTTGATCAGGGTATCCTATTAGAACATCCCAAGGTGGAGGACCTCATGAGCCGAGGATGGTGGTAACGGGACACTATGCTCGAGCTATCGGCCTACGCTGGGTGACGAGCCCCCCGTAGTGACCACTGAGTTACTTAAATTGGCTGATTGTAACTGGATTAATAATGGTTGGCTAATCATGCACTCATAGCATATTGGCGATGACGGATGGCTATTGTGGATGCTGTAGTACGTACCCTAGAGATGTTGGGGTATCGTTTCGCTAGCTCCCAGACTATCGACTATCGGCCCCTGTTCCGACTGGATGATCATTCCCAGGTCGATGATTGCATGGGTGACGAGCCCAAGTCCGACTAGATGTGCATCCCCAGGTCAATGTGCATTTATGCATACATGCATTTAATAAGACCGCATATTGCCTGTTTTGGATTACTTCTTTTTTTCTTTTTAACTATGTTTGCTAAGGCGGCGATGTGTAATCTTGAGGGGAATTCACACTGAGCTGGTCACTCATCCATCAACTATCCAACTGTACAGAGTATGCAGGGACAAATGTAGAAGACGTCAGTGCCGACCTGGAAGGTGAAACTATGGAGCCCGAGGGAGAATACTATGATGACGAGCCGCATCAGGACGCAGCGGCGTATTTTGGAGTTAATCAGTAGTTTGATACTTAAATTTTAGGGTTTAGTATTTTGGAAACTTATGGAGATTTTGTAACTAAGACCCCCAGCTGAGCGGGTCAAATATTTGGGCTCTTATGAATATACATACTTCCTTTGGCTGTCACACTCTGAGTTTACATTCCGTTGTTTCTCTGATTGATTAACTCCCGGATTTCTGGAAACGAGTCTCGTACTCGGGTCTTAGAAATCGGGGCGTTACAAACTAGTACCCTTATGAAAAGCCTATGTATAACTTTGAATTATATTGCATTCATTTGTATTTTTTCACAGAAAAAACTAGATGAGCTCTATAGTAGCAATCCTGCTTCTAGGATGACCGGCATGGATGATGCCCTTACAGAGGTACTAATAAAATTTAAAAATTACTTAAGTTTTATGGTAATTATGAATATCCTAATAACTTGATTTACAATGTTTTACAGTTGGTTAGTTCTGACAATAGAGGGCGAATGCGGGGTCTAGGTTGCTCAATAAGCAAGGAAGGACTGAAGAAGTCAGCCCCTGCTCGTTCAAAGGTAGAGAATGTGACAAAAGAAAAAGAGAGCGTAACTCAAGAGTTATCTCAGGTGAAGAAATTGGATGGTATGACTCAAGATATAGTTGAGATGAAGAAAACATTGGTGGATATGCAGAAAGATAGACAGTATACTCAAAATCTCTCATCACCAACAGTCGCTAAATCTACTCAGGCATCGTCGGTATGCAAGTATAAATTTTTTACTATAATGAGCTTACAATTATATTATAAACGCTAACAATTCCAATGCCATTTTATGTGTAAATGTAGCCGGATATTATATATATCGGTAAAAGATGCGACTTGCTTGGTTTTGAAAAATGTGTTATAGTTGCTCGTGGTGAAGTACACGAAGTTAATCCAAATGCAACTGTCCATTGTGAGCCGTTGGAGGATGAAGCTTTTGTTGTTGTCCTGACTGAGGTTATACAACCTCACACTCCTTTGTGGAAAGAAGATGGGTTCGCATCTACACTTGGAAAGGCCGGTCCAGGATCATTTGTGCAATGGGGGAAAGAGGCTTTGAGAATTCAATAATTTGAACAAATTTGGTACTGTATAATTGAACATGTGTTGTGTGCATTTTGAATAAATTTTGAACTTGTTGTGTGCATTTTGAACTAATTTTGAACTAATTTGGCACTTGTTTTTTTATTTTTTTAAATATTAAATGAATTTTGTACTTTATATTTGAACGTATTTATAGTCTTAGGCTCCATTTGGTCATCACATTAGTATTTATAAAAATATTTTTTTTTAAAAACCAAATGGAGCCTAAGCCCTTTTTTAACTCCGCCAATGCAACTCCTTGCATTGCCGGTCCCAAGCCCGGGTAAAGGAGGAGGGAGAAGTGCTTTAGAATGAATCGTCAACTATGGAGGAGATCCTGAAAATGCAGTGAGTATCTCTGATTTTATGGTTTTACTCGTACATTCCTATATTGATTACTCAAGCATGACGGTTATGCGCATTCTTTCAGGTGGATGTTGCATGTGGGAGGGTTAGAGCTACATATTTCAGATTCAAGCATCTGGTACGTCTCTTGTCAAGAATGCACATTTGTAGTTCATTAAACAATACATTATGTGATATCGTGTGCATGATATCTATGTTGTAATTTTCCTCATGTATTTTGCTTAAAATTCATGTTTATGCATGATTCTCATGCATTGACATGGATTTGGGCCAAAAAAGATCAAAATGGAAAATTTGAGAAAATATGAGAGATTTTCTTTTATAAAGTAAGTATTTGGGACCAAGTGGTTATGTATTTGCTCCATTAAATTTACTCAAAATTAATGGAGCAGACCCGGATGTGCGTCGGAGCTATCCAGATGAACGGGGGTCCCTGGAAGGTGGGAACCGCTGTTATGACCATGATGAAGTTGTCCATTTCCTATAGACAGCATTGGAGGGGCCTGGCCATTTGGACAGGCTGTGTTTATGTATTTGATCGAAATTAATGGAGCAGACCCGGATGTGCGTCGGAGCTATTCGGAAGAGCGGGGTTCCCTGGAAAGAGGGAACCGCTATTATGACCATGATGAAGCTGTCCATTTTTTATGGACAGCATTGGAAGGGCCTGACCATTTCCGCCGGATGGCCGTGTTTATATCTGTATTTACAGGGACCATACCCTTAACCTAAACCAAAACCTATGACCTAAAACCTTAACCTATAACCTAAACCTCAACCTTAACCTAAACCAAAACCTTAATCTAAAACCTAAAACCTAAACCTAAACCTAGAACCTAAATGTATTCTCAAATCCCTAAACCTAAACCTACACCTAATCCTAATCTTAACTCCCTAACCTAAACCTATACCTAAACTTGAAAACCTAAACATAAACCCGATCCCGAACTCGAACCCCATTTCTTAAACCTAAACCTTAACTTATTCTCAATTCCCTAAACCTATATCTTATAACTTAAACCTAAACCTAAACCTAAACCTAAACCTAAACCTTAACCTATACCTATAACCTTAACCTAAACCAAAACCTATGACCTAAAACCTTAACCTATAACCTAAACCTCAACCTTAACTTAAACCTAAACCTTAACCGAAACATATAACCTTAACTTATAACCTAAAACCTAAACCTAAACCTAGAACCTAAATGTATTCTCAAATCTCTAAACCTAAACCCTACACCTAATCCTAATCTTAACTCCCTAACCTAAACCTATGCCTAAACTTGAAAACCCAAACATAAACCCGATCCCGAACCCGAATCCGATTTCCTAAACCTAAACCTTAACCTATTCTCAATTCCCTAAACCTATATCTTATAACCTAAACCTAAACCTAAACTTAAACCTTAACCTATACCTATAACCTTAACCTAAACTAAAACCTATGACCTAAAACCTTAACCTATAACCTAAACCTCAACCTTAACTTAAACCTAAACATATAACCTTAACCTAAAACCTAAAAACTAAACCTAAACCTAAACCTAGAACCTAAATGTATTCTCAAATTCCTAAACTTAAACCTACACCTAATCCTAATCTTAACTCCCTAACCTAAACCTATACCTAAACTTGAAAACCCAAACATAAACCCGATCCCGAACCCGAACCCAATTTCTTAAACCTAAACCTTAACCTATTCTCAATTCCCTAAACCTATATCTTATAACCTAAACCAAAACCTAAACCTAAACCTAAACCTTAACCTATACCTATAACCTTAACCTAAACCAAAACCTATGAACTAAAACCTTAACCTATAACCTAAACCTCAACCTTAACTTAAACCTAAACCTTAACCTAAACATATAACCTTAACCTAAAACCTAAAACCTAAACCTAAACCTAGAACCTAAATATATTCTCAAATCTCTATACCTAAAGTTACACCTAATTCTAATCTTAACTCCCTAACCTAAACCTATACCTAAACTTGAAAACCTAAACATAAACCCGATCCTGAACCCGAACCCGATTTCCTAAACCTAAACCTTAACCTATTCTCAATTCCCTAAACCTATATCTTATAACCTAAACCTAATCCTTAACCTATACCTATAACCTTAACCTAAACCAAAACCTATGACCTAAAACCTTAACCTATAACCTAAACCTCAACCTTAACTTAAACCTAAACCTTAACCTAAATATATAACCTTAATCTAAAACCTAAAATCTAAACCTAAACTTAGAACCTAAATGTATTCTCAAATCCCTAAACCTAAACTTACACCTAATCCTAATCTTAACTCCCTAACCTAAACCTATACCTAAACTTGAAAACTCAAACATAAACCCGATCCCGAACCCGAACCCGATTTCCTAAACCTAAACCTTAACCTATTCTCAATTCCCTAAACCTATATCTTATAACCTTAACCTAAACCCAAACCTAAACCTTAACTTATACCGATAACCTTAACCTAAACCATAACCTATGACCTAAAACCTTAACCTATAACCTAAACCTTAACCTTAACTTAAACATAAACCTTAACCTAAACATATAACCTTAACCTAAAACCTAAAACCTAAACCTAAACCTAGAACCTAAATGTATTCTCAAATCCCTAAACCTAAACCTACACCTAATCCTAATCTTAACTCCCTAACCTAAACCTAAACCTAAACTTGAAAACCCAAACTTAAACCCAATCCCGAATTTGAACCCGATTTCCTAAACCTAAACCATAACCCATTCTCAAATCTAAAAACCTATAACCTAAACCTAAACCTAAACTAAAACCAAAACTTATAACCTAAACCCGAACCCATTCTCAAATCCAAAAACCTATAACCTAAACCTAAACCGTTAACCTATAACCTAAATCAAAACCTATAACCTAAACCCGAACCCATTATCAAATCCCAAAACCTATAACCTAAACCAAAACCAAAACCTATAACCTAAACCCGAACCCATTCTCAAATCTCAAAACCTAAACCTAAACCTAAACCTAAACCTAAAACCTAAACCTAAACCTATAACCTAAACTCAATTCCCTAAACCTAAACCAAAACCAAAACCAAAACCTATAACCTAAACCCGAACCCATTCTCAAATCCCAAAACCTATAACCTAAACCTAAACCGTAACCTAATCCTATAACCTAAACTTAAATCCCTAAACCTTAACATATAACCTAACCTAAACCTATACTTATAACCTAAAACTATTCCCAAATCCCAAAACCTATAACCTAAACCTAACCTTTCCCTAAACCTATAACCTAAACTCAATTCCCTAAACCTAAACCTAGACCTAAACCTAAATCTATAACCTAAACTCAGTTTCCTAAACCTAAACCATAACCCATTCTCAAATCCAAACACCTATAACCTAAACCAAAACCAAAACCAAAACTTATAACCTAAACCTGAACCCATTCTCAAATCACAAAACCTATATCCTAAACCAAAACCAAAACCTATAACCTAAACCCGAACCCATTCTCAAATCCCAAAACCTATAACCTAAACCTAAACCTTAACCTAAACCTATAACCTATAATCAAAACTTATAACCTAAACCCGAACCCATTCTCAAATCCCAAAACCTATAACCTAAACCTAAACCTATAACCTATAACCAAAACCTATAACCTAAACCCGAACCCATTCTCAAATCCCAAAACCTATAACCTAAACCTAAACCTTAACCTAAACCTATAACCTATAACCTATAACATAAATCAAAACCTAAACCTAAACCTAAAACCTAAACCTATAACCTATAACCTAAATCAAAACCTATTACCTTTCCCTAAACCTTAACCTAAACCTATAACCTATAACCTAAATCAAAGCCAAAACCAAAACCTAAAACCTAAACCTATAACCTATAACCTAAATCAAAACATATAATCAAAACTAAAACCAAAACCTATATCCTAAACCCGAACACATTCTCAAATCTTATAACCTATAACCTAAACCTATAACCTATAACCTAAACCAAAACCTATAACCTAAACCAAAACCAAAACCTATAGCCTAAACCCGAACCCATTCTCATATCCAAAAAACCTATAACCTCAACCTAAACCTTAACCTAAACCGTTAACCTATAACCTAAATCAAAACCTATAACCAAAACCAAAACCAAAACCTATAACCTATAACCTAAACCCGAACCCATTATCAAATCCCAAAACCTATAACCTAAACCGAAACCAAAACCTATAACCTAAACCCGAACCCATTCTCAAATCCCAAAACTCAAACCTAAACCTAAACCTAAACCTATAACCTAAACTAAAATCCCTAAACCTAAACCTAAACCTAATCCTATAACCTAAACTCAAATCCCTAAACCTTAACTTATAACCTAACCTAAACCTATACTTATAACCTAAAACTATTCGCAAATCCCAAAACCTATAACCTAAATCTAACCTTTCCCTAAACCTATAACATAAACTCAATTCCCTAAACCTAAACCTAGACCTAAACCTATACCTATAGCCTAAACTCAAATCCCTAAACCTTAACCTATAACCTAACCTAAACCTATACTTATAACCTAAAACTATTCCCAAATTCCAAAACTTATAACTTAAACCTAACATTTCCCTAAACCTATAACCTAAACTCAATTCCCTAAAGCTAAACCTACACATAATCCTAATCTCAACTCCCTAACCTAAATCTAAATCTAAACTTGAAAACTCAAACTTAAACCCAATCCCGAACCTGAACCCGATTTTCTGAACCTAAACCATAACCCATTCTCAAATCCAAAAACCTATAATATAAACCTAAATCAAAACCAAAACTTATAACCTAAACTCGAACCCATTATCAAATCCCAAAACCTATAACCTAAACCAAAACCAAAACCTATAACCTAAACCCGAACCCATTCTCAAATCCCAAAACCTATAACCTAAACCTAAACCTTAACCTAAACCTATAATCTATGACCTAAACCAAAACCTATAACCTAAACCAAAACCAAAACCTATAACCTAAGCCCGAACCCATTCTCAAATCCCAAAACCTATAACTTAAACTTAAACCTATAACCTAAACCAAAACTTATAACCTAAAGCAAAACCAAAACCTATAACCTAAACTTGAACTCATTCTCAAATCCCAAAACCTTTAACCTAAACCTAAACCTTAACATAAACCTATAGCCTATAACCTAAACCAAAACCAAAACCTATAACCTAAACCCGAACCCATTCTCAAATCCAAAAACCTATAACCTAAACCAAAACCTATAACCTAAATCCGAACCCATTCTCAAATCCCAAAACCTATAACCTAAACCTAAACCGTAACCTAATCCTATAACTTAAACTCAAATCTCTAAACCTTAACCTATAACCTAACCTAAACATATACTTATAACCTAAAACTATTCTCAAATCCCAAAACCTATAACCTAAACCTAACCTCTCCCTAAACCTATAACCTAAACTCAATTTCCTAAACCTAAACCTACACCTAATCCTAATCTTAACTCCCTAACCTAAATATAAACTTGAAAACCCAAACTTAAACCCAATCTCGAACCTGAACTCGATTTCCTAAACCTAAACCATAACCCATTCTCAATTCCCTAAAGCTATAACTTATAACCTAAACCTAAACCTAATCTAAACTTATAACTTTTCCCTAAACCTTTAACTTAAACCTAAACTTAAAATCTAAATGTATTCTCAAATCCTTAAACCCAAACCTACACCTAATCCTAATCTGAACTACTTAACCTAAACCTAAATTTGAAAACCTAAACCTAAACCCGATCCCGAACCCAAACCTGATTTCCTAAACCTAAACCTTAACCTATAATCAAGTTCCCAAAAGCTATAACGTATAACCTAAACCTAAACCTATAACCAAAACCTAAACCTTAACCAAAACCTAAACCTAAACCTATAACCTAAACATTAACCTATAACCTATAACCTATAGCCTAACCTTAACCTAAACCTATAACCTAAACCTAAACCAAAATTTATAATCATATGGTGAGACCATTTCTTTTGTGTTAATTTCATTCTTCTTTAAGTTTTTTTTTTAATTCATTAAGAAGAAAAAAAGTGGTTATACGTGATGCACTTCTTTCACCGTCTTTCTTTTCCCCAATGGGCATTCTAATTTATGAATGACATAACTGTTTGTAGGATGATGTAATTTTAGTAGCTGTTGAAATTTTAGGATGAAGTCGAGCACATTTCTCTAATGAAGCCAAAGATTTGTATTTTCAGCATTATTGTAATTATAACTGTAATTGATTGTAATTGTAATTGATTGAATGAAGGATTGTAATTGTAATTGATTGAATGAAGGATTGTAATTGAATGAATGAATGATGTAATTGATTGAATGAAGGATTGTAATTGAATGAATGAATGATTGTAATTGAATGAATGAATGATTGTACAGGTGGTAATTGAATGAACAAATGATTTAATTTTTCAATGTACAAAATAGCTACGGATATTGACCGTAGCCACTAATTAGACAAGTGTTGCCTTTTCAATTTTGGCATATTGCTACGGACCTTCAGCTACAAATAAGATCCATAGCTGTTTGAAGTTTTTGCTACAGATGTACTTGCTACGGATTATATCTGTAGCTATTTAACCTATCGCTACGGATTAAATCTGTAGCCACTAATCAGACAGGTGTAGCCTTTTCAATTTGGCCTATTGCTACAGACTTTCAGGTACAAATAATATCCGCAGCTGCTTGAAGTTTTTGCTACAGATATAATTGCTACGGATTATATCTGTAGCTATTTAGGCTATGGCTACGGACTAAATCCGTAGCCATAGGTTCCGGACCTATTGTTATGGTACCTACGACGACGGTTGTGTTACTGACTAGCTACGGTTTTACTCCGTGGCCATAGGTCTATGGCTACGGATAAAATCCGTAGCCTTTGCCCCTCTTTTTAGTAGTGTAAGGGTGCAAGTGCGTTGTGTGGGTTAGTGAGGAAGCTAAGCACTTCCTACACTTCATAGAACCAAATAGTACAAGAATTAAAGAATTATACATGTTATAAAGCAACACCTTATGAGAAAATCACAAAAGATATGGACATGTAATCAACCATTGTAGCAAATCATGTGAGAGGCAAGAACAACATCATGTAATAACTAAACAAAACATACAATTCCGTGCAATTCCAAGCAAGACATACAATTCTTATGTTTCTCTAAAATTTTCAAATACATCATTCAAGCAATCAAAATCATTAGGCTCATGATATAGTTGGTGCTAGACCACCTAAGGATAATAGTCTGCACCTATGGATCGTTGAAGACTTGGAAACGACCTAGGAGTGTGGATTTTGGGGTCGATTGGCCGGAATCCTTAAAGCAAAGCATTGCATGTTAGAATCCCATGTAAACCCCTCCTCATCGCAAGGTTTTCAAGAAAAATGGGTGATGGATCTTACTTAGGCGATCAACAGAATAAAATGGCGGTCGAGGAGGAGGGTTTCCTCTTGGACACGAGGTAGGGAGTTGTGGAGTTTGATTTCCTTGGGCCCCACCTTGATCTAGGGTCCACCTTATTCACCTTCACTCTCTCTTCCTCCTTTTTTCTTTCTCCCTTTTTTCTCTTCTCTCTTCCTTTCCTCTAGGGTAAAATCGTATGGGGAGAGGGGGTGCCCAAATGAGGCCCTTTTATAATGCCAGATTTGGCGTAAATGGCCCCAAGGGCTAGGTTTTTACTATACTAGACCTATGGGAGGGTCTTTCTAAGATCTAGGGCCCACTATGGGGTGTACATATTGATTTAAATCGTAGGATAGTTAGCCTTAATGATGATCTACGTATGGATATGATCGGCCCGCCATTTGGATGCACCGATCAACAGATATGATTAGAGGTCTGTTCAACGATCACCGATAGTCGATCGGAGCCGCGGCTATACGGATATGAGCAGAGATATATTCTTACTCCACGTGAGAAGTTTGGTCGCAAATCGACGGTCCGAAATCCTTAACTTTGCATAAGAGAGGACGACCTAATTCACTTAAGTTCCAGCTCCTTTCTTTAGGGTATTTGCACTTCTTATGCACTCGTACTTCGGCTCAAGTTGAGTGGTTCTGGACAGTACCCAGGTCTGACTCCCGTGATGGACGTCAAACCCAGTAAGACGGACATTACTCTATAATTTTGGGACTAATGGCCCACCAATGAGCGGTTTAGGGCTTGTTTAGAAAATCGGGACATTTTTGAAATGAATTAGGTATTGAAATTTCTCGTGGGCAATGATTAGGGTTTGGATTAACTATGTTCATAGTGTGGCCTATTTATAACTAGTAAAAGTAAAGATTTGGTCAAGATTACTCTAGACCGTCAGTTTTATGCTAAAAGAGTAACGGTGTTGATTTAGTCTATTATTTAAGATCCAGGCCTTATCTGACTTGGCTTCAGTTAGATCTTTAATTTAGTTATGATTGTCTTGATTAGTTAGCGATGGGTCGGTTAGATTTGGGTCCTACGTGAGTAAATCATGGGGCTACACCTGATGTTCAAGTGATCGAGCGGATTTATTGGCTTCCTACGGTTGATTAATTGGACTTGTGCGATTCTTTACTGGTACCACCCCTGTATAAACTAACATTGAGTGCTAATGGTCATTAAGTGATATTATAAGTTAATTAATAAAAAAAACTTTTCAAGAATTTTTTGGAAATCCAAAACAGTGAAAATCTAAGATGTTACAGCACCATTCATAAAGTCATTCTTATTAGGATGAGCTGAAAACACAAAAATTTAGCCTAACCAAAACTTGTGTCCCCACATGTTTCAATGGCAAATGTTCAATCATCTATCGTGAACCCACTTGTGTTGTTTTTGAGCCCATGTTTTGAAAAACAGATGAACAAGGTGGGTTTCCTACAAACATCATGGTGGGCTCCACCTAGCTGGCTTTGGCATGGCATCCAAACCGGTTTTTAGAAACCGAGCTGGGTGCTCACCCAAACCCCACACACACCCATGCACTCACACAACAATGGTTTTTCACCACAATGGGTACTCCAACTCATGACCTTGTGTTGAAACTCTTATGCACCATGCGTGTCTACTGCTGGCACATGTGTGTGATTTGATCCATATATGATAAGGTGGGCTCAACCAAGTAATTGCTATTATTTAACCCACACTCAAATGGAAAAAACTCAATCCGATCTTTATTTATACCTTTAAATATTACATAATTCAAAATAAAAATAAAAATAAATAAATAATAATAATAATAATAAAACAAGGCCACAAGGTGGGACCAAAGTCTCACAAAAATGGGTTGAGATCCGATCCAGGTTTTAAAACATTTCAGTGGTCGTACTCAAGCTGCTATGTGATGGATTTCTTTGATTGAGCAATCCTAATTATCTCATTGGATGAATTTCAACCATTGAATGAGGATCATAACCAGGCAAGTCGATCTACTACATGGATAATATTGATCTGCATTTGCCATACTTATCGATGGACATTGATTGTGTGCTACCCTTGACGGCAGGAAGTTCCTGCAGTTTGAAAGCTACGTCGGGCCACCGCAACGTTTGTCGAAAATTCACCGTCCATTCATTTTTTCTACCTACGTGTGGTCCGCTTGAGCGTTGGATCTGTCTCATTTTTTCGTTCATACCTTAAAATGATATGAGAAAGAGATGGACGGTTTAGATAAACAGATACATCACGGTGGGCCCGCCCACAGGACTGCCCGTTCGGGGCTAGGTAAGGGCCGTGGCGGGAAATGAATAAAATACTAGGCGTTTGAAAAATGAATATAATAACGAGACGTTCATGCTAAGCTATTATTTTATTTATTAGGAAAATGAAGGACACGGATTACCCACTACGCTGTCAAGCAGCAAGTAGCTGGACATTTGTGAGACCACCGTGATGTTTATGATTTATGCAGGATGTCTAACTCTTTTAGATATCATTTTAGGCCATGAGACTGAAAATAAGGCAGATCTAAATCTCATATGGACCACACTTCTGGAAAGGTGATTGAACGCTCACCATTAAAAACTTACGCGGCCACAAAAGTTTGATGAAGATGATATTTGTGTTTTCCCTTCATCAAGGTCTCTGAGACCTAATCAACCAGTTGGATGCAAAAAGCGTTACAGTATGCATTTCTAGAGGTTGTCATGTCATGTTATTTATGGGGCATGCCTTATGTAGATGTTGTTGGCTAGGAGAAGTATTGAGTTATCAGTGGGAGCTTTAGCTTGATTCAATTCAGGTATGGATATTAAAGATTTTATTTGTTGTTACGGTTTTGTTATTCAGTTTATATTATTGTTCTCCTTCGATATGCACATTCAGTTTTAAATAAGCAGGACTTTGTGACACATAAAATAGTACCACTTAAAGATAACCATACCTGAGCACATTAAACGTGTAATCTTTATACTATACTTCAAATCATTGGTCTATATTGTTAAGGTTACTGATAATTCATTTTATCATATAATGTTAGAACTTTATACCAAAAATTAATTATATACAAAGCTCAAGTGGACCACACCACCTGAAACAACGTGAATTGAAGTCTATCGTTGAAAAGTTCTTGGGGCACACAGAAGTTTTAGATCAAGATGATTCTTGATATTTTTGTTTTCCCTTCATCCATGTCCGTGGGATCTTATGAACAGTTTGGATGACAAATAAACATCATTGGGGGCCGTAGAAAGGTTTCAACAGTAGAAATCAATACTTTCGCTATTTCGTTTGGTATGGTCTACTTGAGATTTTGATATACTTCAATTTTGGGCTCAACCCCTAAAACGATGTGCAAAAACAGATGGACGGAGTGGATAAACCACATGATTTCATGGCGGATCCAATAGAGTTTACTCAGTACGATAAGAGCATGCTGAGTAACTCAGTACGCAATCCGATTTCTACTTCAACGAATTTTTTATCACTGTATACCCCACTTTTACCCCACTGTCCTTTCTGTGCCTCTTAAACCTTACTTTTCCAAACTATTACTCTGTTGCAACAGGTGTGTTTTTACTGGAATCGGATTGGCTACTCCCCCTGCCACTAGCCAATGGCTGGTGGTCAGTGCTCTATGGGACCCAACATGATGTATGTGTTTCATCCATGCCATCCATCTATTTTTATAGATCATTTTATGGTATGAAATAAAAAATGAGGTATATCCCAATCTCAATTGAACCACATTTAAGGAAACAATGTTGAATGAATGTTGACCATTAAAAACTTTTTGCAGGTCATAAAAGTTTTGGATCAAGCTAATGTTTAGTTTTTCCCTTCATCTGGGTCTGTATGACTTAATTAACAGATTGGATGTCAAATAAACAGTACAGTGGGCCTTAGGAGGATTTAAATGGTGGATATCCAATCACTATTGTTTTCCTGTGGTGTGGGCCACCTGAGATTTATATCCTCTCATTTTTTGGATCAAGCCATAAAATAATCTGTAAAAATGGATGAACGGCATGGATGAAACAAATATATCATGATGGGGCCCACAGAACACCGAGGGAGTAGCCAATCCGCTTCCCTTTTTTAACAGGTGTTTCAACATGCCACTTCCGGGTTCCGACTCAAATTATGTAGTGTAGGACACAGCACCAACTGTGGGGCCCACCATGACATGTGTGTTTTATCCATGCCATCCATTTAATTTTCTAGCTCATTTTTAGGCATGATTCAAAAAATGAGGCAGATGTAAATCTTAGGTGGGCCATTCTATTGGAAACAACGTTGATTGAACTCCTACCATTAAAATTTTCTTGGAGGTTACAAAAGTTGTGGATGAAGCTAATATTTGGGTTTTCCCTTCATCCTGTGACCTAATTGACAGGTGGGATGGAAAATAAACATTACAGTGGGCCCTAGGAAGTTTATAATGGTCAGGGTTCAATCACCAGTGTTTCATGTGCTGTGGTCCACCTAAGATTTAGATTTGCCTCATTTTTTGGCACATACCCTAAAATGAGCTGGAAAAATGGGTGGACGGTG
The DNA here is from genome assembly GCF_029962835.1 of Magnolia sinica. NCBI lineage: Eukaryota > Viridiplantae > Streptophyta > Magnoliopsida > Magnoliales > Magnoliaceae > Magnolia > Magnolia sinica. The sequence continues at coordinate 2,921,749 of NC_080584.1, read as the reverse complement.
TGTATAACAAAAAACTCGACTCGACTTGAAACTCAATTCAATTAGACTCAACTCGAATTCGATTATATATATAATTAAAAAAACCCTAATTTCTAAGTATCTCTTGTAGCACCCCGTACCTTTGGGGCCTGTTTGGTTTTCCATAATACAGGTAAATTGCTGTAAATCACTGTAAAAAAGTAATTATTACATTCTTTCACCTGTTTGGAGCGAGTGAGTAATTTCACCTGGGAAACCGGTCTAAAAATATTGACTTAAATTCGTGGGCCCCACCATAATGTATATAATATATTCGTGTCGTCCATTTGTTTTATTAGAATATTTTGAGGCTTTATCTGAAAAAATTAGGAAGATCTAATGTTTAATTGACCCACATGAAAGGAAACAATGGACTTAATTTGTCCATCGTTGAAAGTTGATTCTTTTACTGGGCCCACGTTGAGCTTTATTCACCATCTAACCCATTCATAGGGTCACATGGACATGGATAAGTGAAAAATATAAATATAAGCTTGATCTAAAATTTCTAAGGGCCTCAACAAGTTTTTAATGGTAGGCATTTAATTCTCATAATTTCGTGTGGTGTGGTCCACTTGACCTTTGGATTTGCCTAATTTTTGAACTCATGCCTTAAATTCATTTGGCATAATGAATGGGCGGTGTAGATGAGCTACATACATTATGGTGGGCCCCATATTTATTTTGCAAATTCCTCAATTTGAGTGCTTAAAAAGTAAATGGTCAAGTTAGCATCGGGAAAGATGAAGGTAGACTAAGGTAATTACCTTGGTAAATAATGATTACTTATTTACAATGTAATTACACTTAAGCCAAAAAACCAAATAGGCCATTGGTACATGGGTGTTACCTCCGAGGACCATGGTTATAGCGACTAAAAACGACTAAACAAGACAACTTAAACTTTACACGTGTAGGTTGGGAATCGTAGTAGACAGTAAAGCTAACCACCAGGAACTGAAGGAGAAGTCGAACTCAACACCAGCTAAGAAGGTAAAACTCAGCAAACACTTAGGGGTCGTTTGGCACCTTGGATTGGAGGGGATTGGAGAGGATCAGAGGGGGTTTCAAATCCCCATGGTTGTTTGGCAGCATAAAGCAATTGGGGATTGCCAATCCAGGGGGTTTCTAATCCCCTCTTTGAGGAGGTTTGTAATCCAAGGTGAGAGCTTGGATTACACCTAAAATCATTTGAATAGTTGCAGGTATAAATGTATGTCATTGTACACTATCATTCTACTGGGCACATGGCCCATTAACGATGATCAGCACCGTCCAAACATTGTTCATGTAGATCAGCACCGTCCAAATATTGTCCAGCACCGTCCAAACATTGTCCATATCAATCAACGATTAAAAATCGTTGGTTAGTCACTCAAACATGATCTTGTGCTTGCGGTCCATCTAAGACTTGGAATTTCATCACTTTTAGGCAAAACATATATTTTAGCGGGCTTATCACAATCATAGTGTCAAAAATTATATATCTTACTAAGATATTAAAGTTGATTTAGTAATTAAATTCAAACCCCGGTGATTATACCATGTATAGGTATTTTTGAATTAAAGTTGATTCACACTCAAGGGTACCAAACACACCGAGAGGATTGCCAATCCAGGGGGTTTCCAATCCCGAGGGTTGCGAATCCAGGGGGTTCCAAATCCACGCTCCCAAACAGGCCCTTAGATTAAAACATGTCATGAACAAATTAACTAAGTCATGTTGGCACAATACATCCACTAATAACCTTGGAAGAATAAATTATGGCCAATCAATACTTGAAACCCCTCAAACCCCTATTCAACCGTCAAAACAAAACCTTGGACCCATCTGACCATTGGATCGTGATATATGGGCAAAATAAAGCCTTGAATGGCATGATATGGCCTACCTAGGCCTCTGCCCCACTCCAAACCGAGCCAAGACCCTTATGTCTGGTCCCCAAGACACTCGAACGGGGAAGATCAAGTACCAGAGTCATGGTGGGCCCCCAAAACTAGGTGCACGTACGCCCAAATGCTAGTGCACGAAGTGCACTGGATGGCCATTGCTGGACCGAACGCAAAACACAAAACTCAAAACTCTTCCCGCCAACATGCCATTTAAACCCGTCGACCTTTGAGCTTCAAAGTGGCCCACCCTGGCCATTTTCCGAACAATCCAAACCGTCCATTCTCCTCGTGGGGTCCGCCTAACGAAAACAGGGTAGGGATTCTGGCCCACACATAGGAATGTGGGATTTGGTTCCCAACCGTCCATTCCTTTCACGAACGGCTAGGATCTAAAAGGAAGGACCATCTGGTGGCTTAAGATGCAAGATACCACCCTCTTTATCCAGACGATTGAGGCCTCAAACAAGCCAGTTGGGGAGATTCCCCTCAAGGCCAAAAATGGCTGGAAAAGCCTTAATGGTGGGAAAAAGCATTTTTCCATTTTCGTCTGTGAGAGGATGGGAACGCCGTCGGAGGTTTCCCTCCCTTGCGTATATAAATGGGCACTGCTGCCCTTCAACTCCCACACAAACCAAAAAGAAAGGGGAGAAGGAAAGGAGGAGAGGTGAGAAACAGAGGGAAAGAAAAGAGAGAGAAAACAGAGAGAAGGAGAGGGCGTTTGGTGGGCTCGGCGCACACTGCCCCAACTCAGTCCGTGAGAACCGGACCGAGTTGAGTCAGTGTGGGACTGCAGTTTCACCACCTGAGTAAGAGAAAGATAAGGGAAGGAAAGAAAGAGAGTGAAAGGGCGGTGGGTGTGTGCGTGCCAGCCCAAGCTCGGGTCGGACCCAACTGAGGCAGGTAAAACCTCTCCCTCCACTTTTTTTAAAACTATAAAATAAGCCCAACCAAAGCTCCATCACGCCTTACCCACACCACAAACAGCCCGCTAAACAGAGCTCTGTTTGTGGCTGAAAACACCCCACCAGCGGGACATACAGAGAGCCAAAAACGGAACTCTGTTTGGACTCTAAAGCGGGTCGAACGAACCTGCAAATGGCCTCAGCTAACTGCTGAAAATCAGCCAGAAATCATCCTGAAATCGGGCCAGGAAAAGGGAGAAATCCTGGCCGTCCCTGGGGCTGAAAGTGGGCCAGAAAACAGGCCAAATCCTGGCCGTTTCTGGGGCTGAAAGTGGGACAGGAAAAGTCCCTGTTGAGCTCTGATTGGGGCTGGAATCAGCCTCACAAGCGGACCATGCAAAGGGCTGTCTCTAAGCCTGAGAAGTGGCCTCAAACAGCCCAAACAGTAGGTTGTATACAACGTGGGGACTGGCCTTGTTTCATTGGCAGTTGTTGGGCCTCACCAAATAGCAGGTGGGCCGCACACTGCAGCGGCAGATGGGCCACACCACATCTCAAATGGAAGACCGCACGCTGCACCTGCGGATGGGCCGCCCCCTGCAAAAATATTTGGTGGGCCGCACCAGGCCAACGTGGGCCCAGCACCATTGCAGGTGGGCCGCACCTTCACTCTGTTTAGAACTACGGGCCGCACCATCAGAAAATCTCGGTGGGCCACGCCAAGACGTTGTATTTTATTCAGACCGTCCATCAATGATTCCTGGCCGCCCACCAATGGACGATGTGTCCAGATCGTCCATCAGTGGACGTCCAGTACTAGACGTTTGGCATGCACATTGAAAATATATATATATATATATATATATAATAAAATATATAAATATAATAATATAATAATAACAAATAACATGTAAAGTAGCATATATGTATAAATATATACACGTGTGTGTGTATATGTATGGGGTGGCCCCACGTACTGTACTATACCCAGCACGTGGGACCACCACGGTGCATGTGTTTCTTTCACACCGTCCAGCTGAGGACGGTGTGGCCCATTGGGACGTGTATTACATCAACGTCATCCATCTGTTTTGCATCTGGCTGTGAGGCCCATATATGATGAATAATTATATCTAAACCGTCCATTCAATGGGCAAGCTCGTCTCAAGGCTTGAGACCAAAAATGGGAAAGATCTATCAGGTGGACCACACCGCAGAAAAACTGTGGAGAGTTGAACATCCACCATTGAAGTCCTCTTGGGAGCACCAAAAGTTCTGATCAATATGATGATTGCTATCCTTTTAAAAACCAAGACCATATGACTGGATTGGATGGAAAGTAAATGCCGTGGTAGGCCCTGTGGAGTTTCAACAATGGAAATCATTATCACCACTGCTGTTTGTGGTATGGTCCAGGTGATCTTTTAATATGATCCATTTTTTTGGAGAATGCTCTAGATAGTATCTAAGGACAGAATGTAGTATTCAGCACGATGGGCCCACTTTGGCATGCGGTATATGCACACTGTCTACCTGACATGATGCATGGGCCAGCCCCACTTGGGTTTAATTTGGACCCAACAACTAGGGCCAAAACAGGCTCAGTTCAGCCTATAGTGATGAAGAGCTTGAGCTCAGTAGGGCCACCTTGCTTGGATAAGTATATGGTTGGCCTAATGGAAGTCTAAAAGGTCTTGTTGTTGTATCCCTTCGACCCCTTATATTCGTTAGACAAAACCATAGGAATACTTGATAAATATAAACTGTGATTTTAGGAGATTCCTTGGGTGGCTTTGGGCCGCAAGAGAACTGGGACCAAGTATGCGAACACGACCCTACAGGCGATTTTTTTCCCATGGGCTTTCCATTTTTAAGTTAGCTAAATATAGTTTGTACTAGATTGCTACCATTAATTTAAGGCCGTTGTACTCATTGCAAATATCAAAATTATGATAACATATTCACACCATATGATAGGCTCACATGCTACCTAACCCTTGAAAAACGACTACCATTCACATATCTTTGTAATACATCCTCGATAGTTATTAATTAAATTTCATGATGTCTCCTAGCATGTTGTATTATCACTATTCATGTACTTCAAAAAATATACATACCAGGCATATATAAGTCCATGAATGGTCTAAGATTAGATCTTTAAAATGGCCTAAAACATACATCATGCAACAAATAATAAAAATGTACTTTTTTTAATTAACATGTTATTCTATCCTATGAATGGTTCAGATCTCTTTCACATGCAATCTGTGGATAAGGTCATATAAGCCTAAATGAAGGGAAATAACAAATACCAGCTTGATCCAAAACTTTTGTAGCTTATTAATAGCCGATCACAACCATTTCCTGTGGTATGGTCCACCTAATAATTGAATCTGCTTCAATTTTTGAACAATACACTAAAATAATCTGAAAAAACGGATGGACAGTGTGGAGATATAATACATACATCAAGGCAGGCCCCACGGTGAGGGCCACGCCGTCTTTTAAGTCATAATCTGCGTTTTCTCGGAGAGGCTTCCATTCCTCTAGAGATGGTGGGCCCACAACCGGCATTGCATTACCAAGTTGTTGACGAGAGGATTCCACCCTTGTGGCTGATGAGGTATTACTCCGTACTCAGGCAAGACGTTAATGAGTGTTGTTGCTGGGGCTCACCGTATGTGTTGTGTTCTATATCCATGCCGTCCATTAGATGTTTTAATTCATTTTAGGGTATATTTCAAAAAATGAAGTATATCTAAATTTCAAATGGATAACACCACATGAAACAATATCCATAATATTTATTTGCCATCTAACCTTTTTGATAAGGTAACACGGATTTGGACGAAGGGCAAAATACAAATTTCAGCTTGATCCGAAACTTTCCTAGCTCCAAGAAGTTTTTAATGGCTGAAATTAAATCACCAATGTTTCCTGCGGTATGGATTGTTTGTGATTTGGATCTGCTTCATTTTTGTAAACATGACCTTTGTGGCAACCATTTTTTAAATGATATTAAGGCTTTTTAAATATTAAAAAACTGATACTTGGTATGGATATATTAAAAAACGGGCAGTTTTGTGGGTGGGCCCACTGTGATGTATCGGTTTATCCATGCCGTCCATCTCTCCTCTTAGATCATTTTAAGGTCGTGCACAAAAATAAACAGATCCAAACGCTCAAGTGGAGCACGCCAAATAATAAGCTTTGTTGTATTAAATGCAACGGTCATTTTATTTATGACGTGGTCCACTTGACCGTTGGATCTGCCTCATTTTTGTGCTCATATATTTTTGTGCTCATACTTTAAAGTGATCGAGAGTAAAGATGGACAGCATGGATAAACAAATACATTACCGTAGGCCTGCCCATGGAACTGCCCGTTCGGGCCGGAGACAAGCGGGGCAGGACCGAATCCGCTTCCCATGGGAAAGCGTACTGCGCAGTGTATCTCAGTACGCTAAGCGTGCTGAGTAAACTCTGTAGGGCCCAGCGTCATTCATGAATTGTATAAATTTTGTTCATCTGTTTTATCATATAATTTTATAGCTTTAATTCAAAAATGAAGCATTTCAAAAGCTCAAGTGGAACACACTATTGGAAATAATGTGAATTGAACATCTACCGTTGAAAAGTTCTTGGGGCCCATGGAAGTTTTAGATCAAGCTTATATTTGTGCTTTCCTTTCATCCACGTCTGTGTGAGATCTTATGAACAGGTTAGATGACAAATAAACATCATTGGAGGCCTTAGAAAGTTTTCAAGGGTGGAAATCAATACTTCCACTGTTTCCTGTGGTATGGTCCACTTAAGCTTTGTATATACTTTAATTTTGGGCTCAACCCCTAAAATGATTTGAAAAAAAGGATGGACGGTGTGGATAAACTACATGTATTCATGGTGGGCCCAACATAGTTTATTCTGTACAATGATCCGATTTCCTTCCCACGAGAGCTAGCCTTTTTTCCTTTCACATGAATATGAGTTTGCGAGAAAGATATCAACCAGATCAACCACATGAAAAAAGTGAGAGAAATTTCGCATCATTTTCTTGGAAAGAGAATGCGAACGACGTGTCCTCGACGAGAATTGAAAGGATTGCGTACTTACTCAGTACGCTATTATGGTATTATCGTACTAACCGCATGTGGCACAGTTGGGTTTTTTTTTTTTTGACTCGGTGACTCACACCAACTCATTCGGTCCTGAGTCTAGTTGAGACATGGCCAGATCATGCCGCTATTTTCAATCCTGACTTGCAGTGCCAAACTAGATTGGCATGACTGAGTCTGTGTCAACTTGGATGAATCGCCAATCCTTGGTAGTGTTTTGTTTTTGTAAAATTGGCCTTGAGCTGGAACTTCATACAGTTCATTTTGTATTCCACCCACAAGTAGAGTTGAACCGTCCAGTCCAACTGGGTGAAATATCCAGCCCAGACACGTGGGCCAGCTGGCCTGGACCGGACAGCTTGAAAGGTTTCCTGCCGAAAACTGGTTTCTTGGTGAGACGGCTCAATCTCTGTGCCTGCTTCCAGTCCAACCTGGTCCAGCCCTCATCTCTGGTCCGGATTTTATAAACGCTGGACTTAGGACAAGACTAGGTAGCTTTGTAAAAATTATACAGCTATCCGGACAAGTGTTTATGCGCATTGTGGATGGAGCCAGATGGAAGATCAAACTGATTGAGCTATCTTAATTGTCCAGTTGGTGGCTATAAAATGGATGGTTGGAACTAAAATAGAAAGCTATCCAATTTCGTCGGCAAAATCAGATGATTACCATCGTCTGCTCATCATGATTTTTTGGGTTGTGCTCCGTCCACAATCAATTCAGCTATCTGAATGGTCTGGATTGCCATATGACCATGCCATGTGTGTGATCCTGATGAACCATTCTGGGATTCTAGCAAGTAGTTTTATTGCTTATCTATTTCTGTCTTATGAAAAGCTGTGTCCCCCATTGACAGGAATGCTGGATCGCTGGATGTATGGGCTTCTTGAGACATTTACGAAGTGGACTTCTAGAGACGTACTCAGGTAGGCCAATAGGAATCGTTTGATTGAAAGTGAGGGGAGTCATGCGGACGGTTCTCTTTGCCCAGCAGCTGTCGTGACCTTCCATCAGCAAGGTTGTGGCCCGATGCTATTGCAGGACAAAGGCTTGTGTTTTCTGATGTTTTTCTACTGAGAAAATTCGGTTATGGCTCTTGGTCTTGTTGAGAAGTAAAACTCTGCATGCCTAAAGAGTCATATAGATGGAATGGCATTTCCTTTTTATTATTGGGACCCAATCCAAGTAACCCAAAACAGCACTATGGCCCATCAAAACATTTTCATTTGTTCAATAGGACACTTGTGTAGATGGGACCCACTTTCTTTTTTTCTGTAGTTTATTTGTTTTCTAGTGGTTCCCATCTTGGGTTGGGGCCTATGTCTGCTCCTCTCAGACAATCATAGACATCCAATTCCTAGCTTTCAGGGGGACGCGTATATCAAATGTTCCACATTTAATAGGGGCTCGATCAGACAGTTGATCTTCATTTGATGGTTGAGATGGATGTCATGCTTCATTCACAATGGGTTGTAGATGTGGGTTGTTCAGCCATGCAGATTGTGCATGGGTTGCTATTTCAATACACTGTACCAAGCCTAGATGATTGCATTCGGACCCTTTTATCAAAAGACTAGGTTCGGTCTTGTAAACTTGTGATCAGTGTTTTAAATATTGATGATATCAACTAATATATCCCACGATATATCTTGCATTCTAGCAGTATATTATATCCCACATGTTCGATATGATATATCTCACATGTTCGATTTGGTGAGCATTTTCGAATCTTGATTCTTTTATTTTCTGTAAATCATATTAAATTAACGTCAAATTATTACAAATTCATGACTTTTCATGTTTTGCATGAAAAATCATGGATTGAGAGCTTCGATTTCATGATTTGGAGGAGATGGGCCAAGTTGTGAAAATTTGAAAATAAAAAATAAAAAATTCTCAATTTCTTGCAAATTGTTTGCAATATTTGTGTCGAAACATCAAATCAAACATGTAGCCTAATCTAGTAATTTTTCTTTTGTTTTTGAATGTATTACATGTGTTTCACACAATCTTCTTACAGTTATAAATTATATGAATGAACATTAAATATACTTGCATCAGTTCAATTAGACAACACATAGATTAGGACCTCATACAAAGAAAACCAAAACCTATTATGTGTACTTATTTTTTTTATAATGCTTTGATTTATGAGTGTATTGATATTTTTTTTAACAATTACCAAAGTTTCATTGAAAAACTTAACCAATTTTCCAATGTTTCCTAATGTTTCCAACAACAATGATACATTATATGATACAACCGATATATCTCATGCAATAATCGATACATATCCGTATCCTAAGAATGTGATACATAATGCGATATAGATATTTTGAACATTGTGTAATAGGTTGCTTGTTGTAATTTGTTTGAACCACAGCTTCAATGTTCATGGAGAGTTGATTTCCAGTCTCCCATCATTAAAAGGGGATTGGCAGTATTTGCCTAACCCAAAAACTTATGTGGCTTGGACGTTCAAACCCCATCGTTTCCAATCTTGTAGCTCGCTTGAGTTTAAGATTTGCCTCATTTTTCCAGCTCATGTCTTAACATGAGTTGGCAAAAAAGGAATGCCGGTGAGGATTTCTCACGAACATCACGGTGGGCCCCACCTAACTTGGGACCTGAGTCGCATTGGCACTCACCTCCTGACTCAGGCCGATACACCCACTAACTCGGGCGAGTTGCGACATGACCTGAGCGAGTCTATGCCGGTCTACCTGTTTCAAGGTTCTGTAACACACAAGTATTTTGGGTTTTTCGTTCACACGTGTAAAATGCAGTTCACGACGCAACACCACATGTGCCAGCATGGAATATGATCACCATATCAAATCCACTTGCTCGGGATGGTCCCACTATGTTGATGTCCTAGCTCAAGAATTAGATCGGTCCATTAATCAGGTGGGCCAGAAAAACATGGCCTATTTTTCTTAGCCGTCCACCTACTTCTGATACAGTGACCGACCTGATGACCTGGCCAGACTGAATTTTGGGTGAGAACATCTATACGATCAGACCAACCTAATGACTCCAGACCCGAGGCCCTTCAATTGCTTTTCATCAACCGTTTATCCGTAGACGGCTGTTGAGGGGTTAGGATTTTCCCAATCTGGAAGACTTTTAGGTTATTGCACATCCACCGCAGGTTCCATCATATCAATGGTTTGGATCACCTCATCATGGTCCCTTTTTCCACTTATTGCCATTGGCTGTTCATCAGGACCCAATTCACATGAGATGTTTCATACTTCATAGCTTGGCTAAGCGCACACGCGTGTGCAATAATGCTCGTGTATACGCCACACGTGCCAGCATGCCACATAGGTGCAAGATTTAATCCATCCAATCTTGGTCCGAACTTCTACATGTTTTAAGGAAAATATAATCTGGTCCAATCAGCATGGGGTCCCAATATTGGAAACTTGTGGATGGGATAGAAACTTCAGGAAGTTTCTTCAGAGCCGTACATTTGTTTTACAAACTGTAGCTCACCTAAGCAGTTGATCAACCTGATTTTGGGATGTGGTATAGAGAAGAGTATTGCCATTCTGATGGATGGATTGGATCTTGTATATTTGTTTGATCTATGTTTTTCTTTTCCCGGTGTGGCCCACCGTGATGTTTGTGAGAAATCCATCCTGTACATTCATTTGCGGGCTGTATTAAAAATCTGTAGGCCATACACAAGAAAAAGTGGGGGAGAGATGCCTATCTCCAAAACTTTTCTAGCTCTATGGATGTTTCAACGGCATACATTCAATTTCCACTATTTCTTGTCTCGTGGTCCTTTTACTTTTCGTTTTGGCCTTTGTTTTTTTATTCATGACGTCCTAACATTAGCTTACAAAACGGATAGATGGAGTGGATTTCTCACAAAATCACAGTGGGCCCCACCTAGATTCCTACAGCAGGAACAGGTAGCAGGTAATCCACACCCCCTCATTCATGGGATTCCTGATAGCTCTCTCTAATCAAATGATCCCAATCATTCAATTAGAGCCAAGATGATTCGGACCATTCATCATGGATGAACTCCAACATGTCAAATGTGAGGTGGATGATGTACCATGAATATTCATGTACTTCAAAACATATACATATCAGACAGATTCAAGCCCATGAATGGTCTAAGATTAGATCTTTAAAGTGGCTTAAAATATACATCATGCAACTAATAATAAAAATGTACCTTTTTAAATTAACGTGTTATTCTATTCTATGAACGGTTCAGATCTCTTGCACATGCAATCTGTAGATAAGGTCATATAAGCCTAAATGAAGGGAAATAACAAATATCAGCTTGATCCAAAACTTTCGTAGCTTATTAATGGTCGATCACAACTATTTCCTGTGGTATGGTCCACCTGATAATTGGATCTGCTTCAATTTTTGGATAATACACTAAAATAATCTGGAAAAATGAATGGACGGTGTGGATATATAATACATACATCAAGGCAGGGCCCACGGTAAAGGCCACACCGTCTTTTAAGTCATAATCTGCGTTTTCTTGGAGAGGCTTCCATTCCTCAGTTCCTCTAGAGAGTAGAGATGGTGGGCCCACAACCGGCATTGCATTACCAAGTTGTTGTCGAGGATTCCACCCTTGTGGCTGATGAGGTGTTACTCGGTACTCAGGCAAGACGTTAATGAGTGTTGTTGGTGGGGCTCACTGTATGTGTTGTGTTGTATATCCATGCCGTCCATCAGATCTTTTAATTCATTTTCGGGCATCTTTCAAAAAATGAAGTATATCTAAATTTCTAATGGATCACACCACATGAAACAATAGTGATTGAACGTTCTTAAGGCCCACCATAATATTTATTTGCCATCCAACCTTTTTAATAAGGTCGCACAGATCTAAACGAAAGGCAAAATACAAATTTCAGCCTGGTCCGAAAACTTTTCTAGCTCCACGAAGTTTTTAATGGCTGAAATTAAATCACCAATGTTTCCTGCGGTATGGTTTGTTTGAGATTTGTATCTGCTTCATTTTTATAAACACGACCTTTGTGGCAACCATTTTTTAAATGATATTAAGGCTTTTTAAATATTAAAAAACTGATGCTTGGCATGGATATTAAAGAACCGGCAGTTTTGTGGGCGGGCCCACTGTGATGTATCGGTTTATCCATGCCGTCCATCTCTCCTCTTAGATCATTTTAAGGTCGGTGCACAAAAATGAGACGGATCCAAACACTCAAGTGGATCACGCCGAATAATAAGCTTGGTTGTATTAAATGTATAAAGCATTAAATGCAACAGTCATTTCATTTATGACGTGGTACACTTGACCATTAGATCTGCCTTATTTTTGTCCTCATACCTTAAAATGATCAAGAGTAAGGATGTTCGGCGTGGATAAACAAATACATTATACTAGGCCTGCCCATGAAACTGCCCGTTCGTGGCCAGGGACAGGCGGGGCAGGACCGAATCTGCTTCCCAAGGGAAAGCGTTCCGTGCACTGTGTAACTGAGTACCCTAAGCGTGCTGAGTAAGCTCTGTAGGGGCCACTGTCATTCATGAATTATATCAATTCCGTTCATCTGTTTTATTATATAATTTTATGGCTTAATCCAAAAATGAAGCATTTCAAAAGCTCAAGTGGACCACACCACCAGAAATAGCATGAATTGAATGTCTACTGTTGAAAAGTTCTCGAGGCCATGGAAGTTTTAGATCAAGCTTATATTTGTGCTTTCCTTTCATCCATGTCTGTGTGATCTTATGAACAGGTTGGATGACAAATAAACATCACTGGAGGCCTTAGAAAGTTTTCAATGGTGGAAATCAATACTTCCACTATTTCCTATTCTGCTTAAGCTTTGGATATGCTTTAATTTTGGGCTCAAACCTAAATTGATTTGAAAAAATGGATGGACGGCATGGATAAACTACATGTATTCACTGTGGGTCCAATATAGTTTACTTCACAATAATCCGAATCCCTTCCCGCGAGATCTAGCCTTTTTTCCTTTCACATGAATACGAGTTTGGGAGGAAGACAACAATCAAATGAACAGCATGAAAAGAGAGAGAGACAGAGACTTCGCATCATTTTCTTGGAAAGAGAACGTGAACGCGGCCTTGACGAGAATTGAAAGGATTGCCTGCTTGCTTACTCAGTACGCTATTATCCTACTAGTGAACTAAGTTGGGCCCACCTATTGTACATGTATTATCCACTCCGTCCATCCGTTTTTCCATCTAATTTAAGGGGTTGATCCCAAAATTGAAGCATATCCAAAGATCAAGTGGATCGTACCACAGGAAACCGTGGTTATAATGATTTCCACCATTGAAACCTTTCTAGGCCCCACAGTGATGTTTATTTCTCATCCAACCTGTTCATGAGATCATTAAGACATGGATTAATGGTCAACACAAATATAAGCTTGATCCAAAACTTCTATGGCCCTAAGAAATTTTTAACGGTAGACGATCAAATCAACTGTTTCCTGTGGTGTGGTCCATTTGAACATTTTATATGATTCATTTTTGGGATCAAGTGCTAAAATTATCTGGAAAAATGGATGGATGGCACAGATAAAATAAATAAATCAAGGTGGGCCTCACAGAATTTACTCAGTAGTACTTCCGAGAGAATCCTTCCCAAATTCCTGTTCATCCGTGTGACCTTATAAACAGTTAAGATACAAAATAAACATTATGATGGGCCTTAAGAAGTTTTGAACGGTGGGCATTCAATCACCATTGTTTCATGTGGCTTGGTACACGCACTTGTTTGTTGAAATAGGATTGTTAGATATCTTTCATTTACAACCGTTCAATAAATGTCCAACAATCAAATAATCAGATAATCAGATCACCCTAATTTTGTCTCATGATACATCTATACTGACAACCATATGTTCGACAGTTTAATCTATATTACTTATATGCCACGTACGAAAGCCCTAAGTAATCTCGAAGTGCTTCTGTATAATTTATCACGCTCCCCCAGAGTATCAAAACTTCTTTCCATTAATAAAACATTCTCTTTGTGGGTTCCACTGATACTGTCGTTTTCCTCTTGTTCCATCACATGTCCGGACGCGGATTGCGTCCTACCCCCGCCCGACGGTAATCCGTCCACGCAGGGCTCTTGGGCCCACTGTGATGTAAGTGTTTTATCCACGCCGTTCATCACTTTTATCATATCATTTTAAGCTATCTTTTAAAAATGAAGCAGGTCCACACCTCCATTGGACGACACCAAAGGAAGCTGTAGTGATAATGACACCCACCGTTGAAACCTTTCTAAGGGTCCCCTTGTCGTTTTTTTACAATCCAACCTATTGTCATGTGGACATGGATGAGTGAAAAAACATATATCAGATAGAACAGAAACTTCTCCATCTCCCAAAAAGTTTTGAATGATGAACGTTCAATTCCAACTTCATGGTCCACTTAAGTATTGTACCCGCCTCTTTAGTAGGATAACACCGCAAAATGACCTCATGAAAAGCGAGAGGTCAGTCAATCTTATGAAAAGCTACGAAATCAATGCCGTGGAAGGCGACAACAGTTCACGTCATTTACTGGAGAGAGGATGGTCTGTAGCCGAATAACTATTGACCGAATCGCTATTGAAGTGGCGTGCCCGTCGACTGTCCAAACACTCGATGGGATGGGATGATCATGAATAACCCTCAAAAGTCGTCGTAATCTCACATCCAGCGCCCAGCTAAACACGCCCTTAGAGATTGTTTTACGGCGTTACAAAAGGAATGAGATAAATCTAAAGTTTAAGGGAACCCATCATAGATAATAGTGAAGACTATAACATCCATGATCATTCAAAACTTATCAAGGGCCATAGTAGCTACCGATGAATCTGATATTTTTGATTTCACTTCATGTATCTCCGTGCTAACTTATGATACATCACTGTGGGCCCTATTAATGTTTCAACCGTGGGTGTCATGGTTCCCATGATTTTCCATAGTGGGTCCACTTGAAATTTAGATTTATCTCATTCTCTTTGCAATGTTATAAAACGATCTCTACAAATAGTTAAACGGTATGGATACAACACATCCGTCATGGTGAGGTCCACAAAGCTTAGTGGCCTCACTTCATAGCCATTTGGCTACTCACCTTGCCAGTATCCAATCGGCGCCCAACTATTACATTTAATAACCTAATAATATTGCATAAGGACCATACGATCATACTTCAGGACCATATGCATATTGATGCAAAAGGTTAAGAGACATTTCTAATTTAGTACCATTTTGATAGTCTAGCACCATTTCGAAAATCAGTGACTCATAGTCATACTCCAGCGATGAGAAGTGGCATAAGCAAAGAGGCATGCAGACCATTCAGGTTCCCACGGTGATTGGTCCATATCTCTAAGCCTGTTTTATTTTTTGGCTTAACTGCTGTTATCATATGAATGGGCAATAATTATTTACCTATGTAATCACGCATCTTTTTCACATCTTTTTTTAATGTGGATGCGACAATTTACTTTTTTAACAATTAAATAGAATAATTTATAAAATCAATGTAGGGCAAATCACGATGTATGTGACTTATCCACGCCGCTCATTTGTTATGCCAACTGAATTTAGGGCATGAAGGAAAAAATGAGGAAGATCCAAAGCTCCAGTGGACCACACCATAGGAAACAGTGGGAATCGAACGTCTATCATTAAAAACTTCCTGGGGTGACAGAAATTTTGTATCAGGATGATATTTGTGCCTACAGTAAATCTGAGTGGTAATAACCCTATGAACAGTTTTGATGACTACTAAACATCGTAGTCAGCTCCAGAAAGGTTTCAATGGTAGAGATTTCCGTTCCCACTGTTTTGTTGTAGTGGCCCACCTGAGTTTTGAATCTGCCTGAATTTAAACTATCATTGGATGATGATCAGGGAGGGCCCTATGATTTTCACATGCCACGGAGATGGCTGCTTGGTGTTGGCAATGTTAGGAGAACATTGTTCAAGTTGCCATTGACCTTTAGGTTCCTCAAACATCTTGCATTTTAGGAGACATCCTCCTTGTGTCCTTGGATGTAGGGACCCTAATGGGAAGGTCACTGATTCAACTGCAGCAGATGCACGTGAACGAATATGCACACATATACACATGCAAAGCTATGGTGTTTTAGTCAATGTTTTAAACCATGAACCAGACCTCAACCCTTTTATATCGGTGGTATGATCCAAACAGGTTCAAGACCTCCCATGTGCATAGATAAACAAAATAATAGTAATTATGCAATTAAGCGCATGTGCCACGGTTGTTTATTTCATTATTATTATTATTATTTTTATTTAATACTTGGTGACTCACACCAACTCATTCGGTCCTGAGTCTAGGTGAGACATGGCCAGGTCAGGCCGTGTTGGCCTCTATTTTCAATCCCGACTCGCAGTGCCAAACCAGATTGGCTTGACTGAGAGTCTGAGTCAACTCGGATGAGTCATCAATCCTTGGTAGTGTTTTGTTTTTGTAAAATTGACCTTTAGTTGGAATTTCATACAGTTCATTTTTTATTCTACCCACAAGTAGAGTTGAACCGTCCAGTCCAACGGGGTGAAATAGCCAGCCCAGACACATGGACCAGTTGGACCAGACAGCTTGAAAGGTTTCCTGCCGAAAACTGGTTTCTTGGTGAGACGGCTCAATCTCTGTGCCTGCTTCCAGTCCAACCTGGTCCAGCCCTCATCTCTGGTCCGGATTTTATTAGTGCTGCAGTTAGGACAAAACTGGGTAGTTTTCAAAAAATTATATAGCTATCCAGACACTGAGAAGTGTTTATGCGCATTGTGGATGGAGCCAGATCGAAGATCAAACTGATTGAGCTATCTTAATTGTCCAGTTGGTGGCTATAAAATGGATGGTAGGAACTAAAAAAGCTATCCAATTTCATCGGCAAAATCAGATGATTACCATCGTCTGCTCATCGTGATTTTTTGGGTTGTGCTTCGTCCACAATCAACTCAGCTCTCTGAATGGTCTGAATTGCCATATGACCATGCCATGTGTGTGATCCTGATGTAACATTCTCGGATTCTAGCAAGTAGTTTTATTGCTTATCTATTTCTGCCTTATGAAGAGCTGTTCCCCCCATTGACAGGAATGCTGGATCGCTGGATGTATAGGCTTCTTGAGACATTTACGAAGTGGACTTCTAGAAACGTACTCAGGTAGGCCAATAGGAATCGTTTGATTGAAAGCGAAGGGAGTCATGCGGATGGTTCTCTATGCCCAGCAGCTGTCGTGACCTTCCATCAGCAAGGTTGTGGCCCAATGCGATCGCAGTACAAAGGCTCGTGTTTTCAGATGTATTTCTACTGAGAAAATTCGGTATGGCCCTTGGTTTTGTTGAGAAGTAAAACTCTGCATGACTAAAGAATCATATGGATGGAATGGCATTTCCTTTTATTATTGGGACCCAATCCAAGTAACCCAAAATGGCGCTATGGCCCATCAAAACTAGCATTTTCATTTGTTCAATACCACAATTGTGCAGGTGAGGCCCTTTATATATATATATATATATATATATATATATATATATATATATATATATATATATATACACACACACACACACACACACACGGAAACGCTCACCTGCGAACCAGTTCGTACCTGTTACATACGAACTTTTTTGAGAACCCATCATACGTGATGTGGATCCAAAATCTGAACCGTTCATGTGAAGCAGCACCTCGTGAAACCCCCCGGGACCAAGTTTTACTTTAATCTAGAACTTTGATGGGCCACGAAAAATTAAAACAGTTTCCTCCCTTGATTTGCATTTCTCTTTGCTATGGCACAACAGAATTTTAGATCAGGGTGAAAATTTCTCACGTGAGGTTTCATGGGATTCCGCATCACATGGACCGTTCAGATTAGACACCCATGACACGTGTGCAAAGGTGCGCACGTGCGTAGGTGCGCAGCGGAGCATGACTCTATATATATATATATATTTGTTTTCTAGTGGTTCCCATCTTGGGTTGGGGCCTGTGTCTGCTCCTCTCAGACAATCATAGACACCCAATTGCTAGCTTTCAGGTGGACGCATATTTCGAATGGCCCACATTTAATAGGGGCTTGATCAGACAGTTTATCTTCATTTGATGGTTGGGATAGATGTTATACTTCATTCACAATGGGCTGTAGATGTGGGTTGTTCAACCATGAAGATTGTGCATGGATTGCTATTTCAATACACTGTACCAAGCCCAGATGATTGCATTCAGACCCTTTTATCAAAGGAGTAGGTTCGGTCTTGTAAACGTGTGATAGGCTGCTTGTTGTAATTTGTTTGGACCACAGCTTCAATGTTCATGGAGAGTCGATTTCCAGAGTCTCCCATCATTAAAAGGGTATTGGCAGTATTTGCCTGACCGGAAAATTTCTGTGGCCCATGAATGTTTCAACGGGTGGATGTTCAATCCCCATTGTTTTGGATCTGCCACATTTTTTCGGTTCATGTCTTAACATGAGTTGGCAAAACGGAATGACGGTGAGGATTTATCACGAACATCACAGTGGGCCCCACCTGGCTTTGGACCTGAGGAACGGGTTGTAGGCTATCCACGCCTCTCATTAATGAGCCTTCCTGATTGCGCTCTCTAATCAAATGATCCTAATCATCCGACTCGAGCCAAGATGACTCATTCGGACCATACATCATGAATGAACTCTACATATCAAATGAAAGGTGGGATACTGTACCCTGATTATTGGACTGCTCTATAATTTCATGAACGGTTCAGATCTCCGACACACGTTCCACGTGCATGGATATTAAACGATTAGGAGATATTATGACCATTGGATCCTCCGAATTACTCATGCAACCATCTGGTTTTAGATTTCTCTAATTTACATCAAACCATCAAGAATAGTGGACCATATACATTTGTTCTACAATCCTAAAGTCACAATATTGGCCGCTATTTAGTGGCCACAAACCTGGGACCCACGATCAACTACCTGTCAAGAGGAACTTTTGGCGCATGCCCCAATAAATTAGTGCCCACTACTTGGATAGTTTGGATTGCTATAAAAACATGCCACGTGTACAAAGTTCATGTGCATGCATATGTTTGTCGTGATTGATCATTGGTACAAAATCCTACTATTTCAGCCCCCAAAATGGAAGCGGATTGGCTGGTGTACCTCACACCTGATGTATCGGGGTCAACAAATTTTGTGGGTCTGATCATGAGGTATGTATTATATCCAAACCGTCCATCCATTTGGCGATCTCGTCTTAAGGCTTGAGATGAAAAATAAGACAGATATAACTATCAAGTGAATCACACTGTAAAAAGCAGTAGGGGCTTGAACGTCTACCGTTGAAACCCTTTTTGGGGTCACAGAAGTTTTATATAAATATGAAATTTATTTCTCCTCTTCATTCAGGTCTTTTTGACCTTATGAACAGATTGGATGGAAAATAAACATTATGGTGGGCCCTATGAATTGTTTAACAGTGAAAATCATTATCTCCGGTGCCATTTGTGGTGTGGTTCAGATGATTTTTGAATATTGTTCAATTTTTGTATAATGCTCTGAAATGATATCTAAAAATAGACGAACAGTGTAGATAAAATAAATACATCACTGTGGGGCCATGTAACTTTGATCTCCTTTGAACCATTCGTACAACCCAGAGCTCGAGGAGCTCGAGGAGCCTCAGTGCTCATCTTAGAATGACACCTACCTACAGCAACTATATAACTAGTGTGTGGTACACTAGCCAATCCGTGGAGACGGATTGGCTACTCCCCGTGACACCAGCCACTTGGGTGGTGGTCGGAGCTCTGTGGGCCCGCCATGTTGTATTTGTTTCATTCATTTTGTTTATCAATTTTTACGAATCATTTTAGGATTGATAAAAAAATAATAGGGGTATAAATATCAAGTGGACTACATCACAGGAAAACAATAATGATTGGATATCCACCATTAAAATCCTCCTAAGGCCCAATGTACTGTTTATTTGACATCCAATCTGTTGATTGGGTCATAAAGACCCAGATGAAGGGAAAAAAATAAATATCAGCTTGATCCAAAGATTTTATGGCCCCCAAAACGTTTTTGATGGTCAACGTTCATTCAACACTATTCCCTATAACGTGGTTCACTTTAGATTTTAATATACCTCATTTTTTCTCTCATAATATAAAATGATTTATAAAAATAAATATACCGCATGGATGAAACACATACTTCATGGTGGGGCTCACAGAGCACCAACCACCTGCCATTGGCTGGTGGGGGGGAGTAGCCAATCCGTTTCCCCAATCCGCTTCCCCCGGGACGGGATTAGATGGGAGCGGATTAGCGAAGGAAACGGATTGGCTACTCCCCTGCCACCAGCCCCATAGCTGGTGGTCGGTGCTATGTGGGCCCCACCATGATGTATATGTTTCATCCATTTCAGTCATCCATTTTTAAAGATCATTTTAGTGCTAGAAACAAAAATAGAGAGGGACATAAGTCTCAGGTGGACCACACCACAGGAAAACAATAGCGATTGGATATCCACCATTAAAATCATCCTAAGGCCCACTGTACTATTTATTTCACATCTAATCTGTTAATTAAGTCATACAGGTACTGATGAAGGAAAAAAACAAATATTAGCTTGATCCAAAACTTTTATGGCCCCCAAAAGGTTTTTAATGGTTGACGCTCATTCGACACTGTTTCCTGTAATGTGGTCCAAATGAGATTAATATATACCTCAGTTTTGGTCGCATACCATAAAATGATATGCAAAAATAGATGGACGGCATGGATGAAACACATAAGTCATTTTGGGGCCCACAGAGCACCGACCACCAGCCATTGGCTGGTGGGGCAGGGGGAGTGGCCAATCCGCGTCCATTAGCAAGATCTGGGACTCACCCAAGACGATGCTGCCATTACCGTGGGGCTTACCTTGATGTATGTATTCTACATCTACACTGTTCATCTGTTTTTTCCATATCATTTTAGGGAATTATCCAAAAAATTAAGCAAATATCATTATAAGGTGGACCATACCATCGGAAATGGTTGTGATTGAAATCCCTACCATTAAAAACTTATTAGAGATCACTTAAATGTTTCCTTAGTGTTTATATGCCATCAAATCTGTTGATAAGGTCACATGAGCCTAGATGAAGGGAAATAACAAATATCAGCTTGATCCAAAACTTTTGTGGTTCATTAATGGTCGATCACCATTATTTCATGTGGTACGGTCCACCTGATAATTGGATCTGCTTTATTTTTTGGATAATGCCCTAAAATAATCTAGAAAAACATAAAATACAGGATACATACATCAAGGCAGGCCTCATGATAAGGGCCACACCGTATTGGGTGAGTCCGGTTCTTACCTGATGTGGGGACTCGGATTCGGTTGTGACCCCTCAAGTACCAAGGCAGGGCTAACTGGCTGGTTCTCTGTGGACCCCACCATGATGAATGTGTTTTATCCAAGCTGTCCATCTAATTTTCCTTGCTTATTTTAAGGAATGATCCCAAAGATGGGGTAGATCCAAATCAAAGGTAGACTACACCACAACAAATAGTGGTGATTGAATGCCCACTGTTGAAACTTAACAGGGGCCACTGTAATGTATTTGCCATCCAATGTGTTGATTAGGTCACACAAATAACATCAGCTTGATCCAAAACTTTTGTAGCCTCAAGACATTTTTAACGTGGGTGTTCAATCACCAATCCGTGCCTCGTTACACCTGACTTTTGGATCTACCTCATTTTTTTTTTTTTTTTTGTCTCATCCTCTAAAACGAGCTGATAAAATGGATGTACAGCGTGGGCCTCTGGTATTAGGTGTTACCTGGCGCAGCTTTGGTGACCCATTGAAGTGAGGAAACGGATTGGCTACTCCCCTGCCACGGCTGGTGGTCGGTACTCTACGGCCCCTACTATGAAGTGTGTCTTTTATCTATACTGTTCATATATTTTTACATATCATTTTAGAGGTTGATATAAAAATGTGAGGGATATAAATATCATGTGGACCACACCACAAGAAAACAATAGTGATTGGATATCTACCATTAAAATCTTCCTAAGGCCCACTGTACTGTTTATTTGACATCCAATCTTTTGATTAGGTCATACAGATCTAGATGAAGGGAAAAAAACAATTATTAGCTTGATCCTAAACTTTTATGGCCTGAAAAAGTTTTTAATGGTCCTCGTTCAATCGACATTATTTCCTGTAATGTGGTGCAGTTGAGATTGAGATATATCTAATTTTTGGGCTTATACCACAAAATGATGTAGAAAAATAGATAGATAGCATGGATGAAACACACATCATGGTGGGTCCACAGGGCACTGACCACTAGCCATTGGCTGGTGGCAGGGGGAGTAGCCAATCCATTTCCCTGAAGTCGGTGGATCCCTGACTGTGTGGCACACCCTTATGTATGTGCCCATACATTCTGACAGATCATTTTAAGGCATGATCCTAAAAATGAAGGGGATCCAAATCTTAGGTGGACCTCACCACAGGAAACAACCATAAATTTTTATTTTTTTTTGCACATGCACACACACCACCATACACTCACGCCATGGTGGGATTTCACCACCTATGGGTACTGGAACCCTCAACCCACTAGGTGGGGATCAACCCTAAGAGGTATGCATGGAAGTAGGCAGAATCCTAGAATCCCGCCTGTCTTCTGGAATAATACCGTCTGTTTTCTACGTTTGAAAAAGTGCTGATTTTCAAGAGCGATGGTATCATGATATGTTGGAAATTTCTGATGAAAATCATCCATGACATGAAATGTCGTGACGCTAAAAGTTAGATAGGCTGGCCGTACGTATGGATGATATTGCCCCCAAATTCTACCGAAATACAAGATATTCACTATTAAAATCTTCTTGAGTGCCTCGGAATATTTATTATGTGTCATTCAACATGTTGATAAGATCACAAAGACTTGGATGAAAGGACCACACAAATATCAGCTTGATCTAAAACTTTGGTGGCCCTGAAAAGTTCTAATGGTCAATCATTAATGTTTCCTACGGTGTGATCTGCATAAGATTTGAATCTTCATTTTTTGAGATCAAGCCTTAAAATGAACTGGCAAAATGGATGGACGGTGTGGATGTAAGGAACATGTATCAAAGTAGACACTTTGGTGGTGCAGCCCTATCTCAGGAAATAGAGTGCAAGGGAACTGAGGTGTGAAAGGGGGTGAGATGGATACCTGGGTGGTGCAACAGACACCTTGCTCAGTTGCGGATTCCAAAGAACCCAGATTTCCAACAAGACTCGCAATGATCGGGGGAACGAGAAAGTAAAACCCACTCGAAATTTCTACATTGGAACCCGTTCAAAAGATCTACTTTAAATTTTAAACCCCAAGGTAATGTATATGATATATCTATTCCGTTCATCTGTTTTACCATGATATTTTAAGACATAAGCCAAAAAATGAGGATGATCAAACACTTAAATGGCCCACACCAAAAAAATCAGTTGACCTAATATGTTTTTCCCTTTTTCCTATGATCCTAAAAAGAGGAACGGATTGGCTACTCCCCTGCTGGTGCTCTGTGGGCCCCACCATGATGTATGTGCTTCATCCATTCCGTTCATTCATTTTTACTGATCATTTTAGGGTTTGATACAAAAAATGATAAGAATATAAATCTCAGATGGACCACACCACAAGAAACCAATACTGATTAGATATCCACCATTAAAATCCTCCTAAGGCCCACTGTACTATTCATTTGACATCCAATATGTTGATTAGGTCATACAGACCCCCAGATGAAAGGAAAAACAAAGATCAGGTTGATCCAAAACTTTTATGGCCCCCAAAAAGTTTTTAATGGTCGAAATTCATTCAACACTGTTTCCTGTAATGTGGTCCACTTGAGATTGGGATATACCTCATTTTTTCTCTCATATAATATAATGATTTAAAAAAATATATGAACGGCATGGATGAAACACATACATCATGATGGGGACCATAGAGCACCAACCATCAGCTAGCTAATCCTTATCCCTAAAAACGAATTGGCTACTCCGTTATGCACGCGGTGGCATACTTGACATCAGGTGCGACCCACAATATGCGGTGGTATACTTGACTTTTGTGTAAAAAAAGCAGTGGCCAGACAAGAAGTGTCGAATCAGACACGTGGAAGTGGGATGTAAATACGAGAGGAAATAATCATCACACTATTTCCCGGAATTTACTGGCATGCAAAATCAAACAAACCAAAAGGTTGTGGAGTGAAGGGAGTTAAATATACAAGCATCTACGAAATGACGAGGTCACACTCGGGTTGGGATATGAGGTCATCTTTCACTCATCGTCCTCATGTGTGTCGAAAATCTATCCCATCTGCCGGATGCACCGTTCCATGGTGGGCCAAGGGCTTAAAAATCAAGTCAATCCATACTTTTTTGGGACACACCACCTACAATAGTTGAGAGGGGTTATCCTCCCATTAAAATACTCATAATTATTTATTAGGTCCACTGAGATGTGGTTCACAGTCCAGCCCATTCATTGTGTGTGTCCCACTTAGATGAGTGGTCAGACCAAGTTTCAACCGCATCCAAACTCATATGGCCCCACTATATGCTTTTATATGTTTTAGGCATGCCTTCACGTGGTCTTAGATGGTATGGCCCACCTGAATTTTATATACTTCTGATTTTTGGGATATCCCATAACTTAAAGGGGGCCCATCAAATGCAACGTGTTGATCGACCCACATATGCTGACGGGATCTAAGCGGTTAGAGATGGTCGGAGATGTGTTGATGTTCGACACACATACGCTGACGGGAATTCAACAGGTTACTTGGACATGGGTGGGTGACTGACACAATCCGGTTAACTCATCCTCCATTACTGGTGGTAACCGGTTACTGCATTCCCATCCCCCCCATAAGATCATTTCATCCCGCGAGGCTTACCAGCAGCCTTACCAGAACATTCTCTCTCTCTCTCTAGAACAAAGACTCTGCTGTTCGTCAGCTAATATCAAAGAGCCTCTTCTCCCATCATCCTATCTATCCCTATATCCCTCCAAGAAAAACAAATGGCTGAGATTACGGTGGTCGACCATGTCATCAGTTTCTCAGACGATCGCCCAGATGTGTCTGTCTCAATGGCGCTGACCACACCATCGGCAGGAGAAATCAAAGACCAGAAGGACATGTTCAAGGTAGCGGTCTCTTCCATTACAGTCTCCACAGTTGAAATTCTCGGGGATCAGTCCGTCGGGCTTTCTCAGGACCCATTTCACGAATTTCCCTGGAAAGCCTATGCTCTTGTGAATTTTGCAATTTTCGCATTAGGGATGGCGCTGCTTTTGCTCTCACTGCTATTTCTGCAAGTGCCACCCGCAGCGGTGGGTTTGGGAAAAAAGCTGACGTGGATAGTTGTTGCACTGATCTACATTGCTCATGGCCTTAAAATAACTATCCATGCCATATATGGATTTCGTTAGGCGCGTTTTGCACATCCCACTATCGATGTTGTTGTAGCTCCAGTTGATATAGATGGAGCATGGTTGTTTTCGTTGCTGTTGTTGTTGTTGTTGTTTTTGTTTTCGTTGTTGGTTTTGTTGCTGTAGGGCATGGTTGTTTTCGTTGTGGGTTTTGTGGCCGTAGGGCATGGTTGTTTTCGTTGCTGCTGCTGCTGTTGTTGTTTTCGTTTTCGTTGTTGGTTTTGCTACTGTAGGGAACATCTACTTATATCTATTCGTTGTTGGTTTTGTTACTGTAGGGAATATCTACGTATATCTATTCGTTGTTGGTTTTGCTGCTCCAGGGTATACTGCGAGAACGGTTTGGCTACTGGCTAGTGGTCGGTGCTCTCTGGGTCTCGCCATGATGTATGTATTTCATCCATTCCGTTCATCTATTTTTCTAGATCATTTTAAGGTATGATCCAAAAAATAAGATATATACTATTCTCAAGTGGAACACATAACAGGAAACAGTGTTGATTGAACATTGACCATTAAAAACTTTTTGGGGGCCATAAAAGTTTTGGATCAATCTGATCTTTGATTTTTTTTCGCTTCATCTGGGTAAGTATGACCTAATCAACAGATTGGATGTCAAATTAAAAGAACAGTGGACCCTAGAATGATTTTAATGGTGGATATCCAATCACTATTGTTTTCCTGTGGTGTGGTCCACCTAAGATTTATATCCCTCTCATTTTTGGGAACAATAACTAAAATGATATGTAAAAATGGATGAGCGGCACGATAAAAGACATACTTCGTAGTAGTGAGGCCTGCAAAGCACCCACCACTAGCCACCGGGCTAGTGGCAGGAGAGTAGCCAATACGTTTCCCTGGCGGGATCCCTGACCGTGGGGCCTACCGTGATTTATGTAGCTCATATCGGACGCGGATTGCAGCACGCCCGTCTCTGGCCATGAACGGTCAGTTGTGGGCCGGCCCACCGTGATGTATCTGTATATCCACACCGTCCATCCCTCCTCTCGGATCATTTTAAGCAATGTCCTCAGAGACAAGGCAGATCCAACGCTCAAGTAGGCCACACCAAATAATAAGCTTGTTAAATGCACAAAGCATTAAATGCAAGAGTAATCTTTGGTGTGATCCACTCGAGCGTTGGATCTTCCTCATTTTTGTGGACATAGCTTAAAATGATATAAGAGGAGGGATGGACGGTGTGATATAGATACATCACTATCCGCCCGCTCACAGAACTGCCCTTTCTTGGCTAAAGACGAGCAGGGGTAGACGCAATCTGAGTACCTTATATCCGCGCCATGCCGTCCATCCGTTTTGAAAATTCATTTCAATGCGTGATCCAAAAACTGATCCAAAAAATGAAGTAGGTCCAAATCTCAGGTGGACAATAATAGAGCAAATAGTGGTAATCAATTATTAAAAACTTTTCATGGCCACAAAAGTTTCGGATCGAGCTAATATTTGTCAGGTCTCTTCATCCAGGTCCTTGTGACCTTATCAATGGGTTGGATGACAAACAAACATTCCGGTGGCTCCCATTAAAAACCCGATTCAATAACAAGTATTTCCTGTGGTATGGTCAACCTAAGATTTTTATCTGCTTTATTTTTGGGATCATGGGCTAAAATAATCTGTCAAAATAGATGGACGGTGTGGATGTAACACACATACATCATAGTAAGACTCACACTTACGTATCCACCCAAACCGCGCACGGCCATGCATATGTTTCGACGTAATCGCTCACCCTATCAAATGACGAGAGAGGAATAGGTGTAGCCCCGGCCTCACCGGACGCGGATATCCTGGCTTTGCAGGAAGTTCCTGAGCTGAAAACTTAAGTGGGGCCCAAAGTGATGTTTGTGAGTAATCCACTCCGTCCGTCCGTTTTTTGAGATCATTTTAGGATTTGGAGCTAAAAATGAACAGGATCCAAATCTCAACTGGCCCGAAAACGTGAGGATTGAACATCCACCGTTGAAATATTCATGGGGCCACAAGTTTTGGATCAGGTTAATTTTTGTACTTTCAGTTCATCTCAGTATAAATGATGTTATTAACGGTATGGATGGCATGTAAACGTGACCGTCGACCCCAGGTAGGTTTCAACGGTACGAATTTCCCTACCCACCTTTTTCCTTTACCGCGGCCCACTTGAGTCTTGGATCCTTCTCATTTTTGGTCTAGAGTCCGAAAATGTGCTCATAAAACAGATGGACGGGGAAGATTTCTCACAGACATCACAATGGGACCTACTTAGGTTTCCAGCGCAGGAACTTCCTGCGAAAGGAAATCCGCGTCCGGCCTCACCCAAGACAGTGCAGTCCAAACCTCATGTATTTATTTTATATCCACGCAATCCATTTACCTTTCCAGATTATTTACGGCATCATCTCAGAAATGAAAGGGATCCAAATCTCAGGTGGGAAACAGTAACGACTGACCATAAAAAGCTTCCAGTGGCCACGAAAGTTTTTGATCAAGTTGATTTTTTCTTTGTCCTCAATAGGTTGAATTGCAAATAAACGATAAAGAAAAGTTGCGTTGTGCCTCAAGAAGTTTTTAATGGTCATTCGATCAATCAAAACTGTTTCCTATACATAGCTCACCTGATATTTGAATCTGCTTCATTTTCAAACTCATACCCTAATATTATCTGAAAAACAAATAAAACGCGTGGATATAAAATACATGCATCAAGGTGAGCCCCACATAAGGTCTCCTAATCCGCTCCCTCAAATAACTCTTGAATGGTAAAAGTGATAAATACGCACATCCTGATTGTTTATTGGTACACAAAATGGGAATAAATGTGTACCCAAATTAAAGAATAGTTATTTGATACTCTGGAAGACTGATGCTTGATATGCAGGCACTCATAAACTGTACACGTGGAATGGATTAAGTCTTAATAAACCGTCCAAGTTGTGTAAATTACCTTTGACAGCATGTAGCTTCAGAATCGAAGTAAATGAAGAGTTGTAAAATCTAATTTATGGAAATATGCTAATTAAATTTGGACCGTTGCCTATTTTTCAATATATCCGTCCATTAGCTGTCCATCAATCTTCTAGTTAAACATCAGAACGGTGTAAATTTTGGTTCATGCCTATCGAATTCGGGCCCACCATTTTCATGGTTTAGGTTAAGTAAATTTCGTGTCACGTGTTGCCTGCATATCAACTAGCACACCGTACCAGAGTTTCAAAGTTTTTTCTCGTAAAACAAACAAAAACATACTCCCTTCTTAGCCGTTTTTGTGGAAGAAATTAGTACAAGTGGGCAATATTTGAGTGATCAGAACCCGGACGCAGTTTGGCTAGTGAACCCAACACCAGCCAGCTATAGCTAGCGTCAAAGCTCCGACCATGATGTATGTGTTTTATCCACACCGTCTATCTATTTTGTCAGCCTATTTTGGGGCATAAACCCAAAAATGAGGCAGATCCAAATTTTGGTGGACCACACCACAAGAAACATTGGAGATTGCATGCTTTTAGTTGAAAACACTTTGAAAACCTAAGAAGTTTGGGATCAATCGTTTCGTTTCATCCAAGTTTGTGTGACCTTATCAAAAAGTTGGATGGCCCAACACAAGGTCATAGTTTCCAACCTAACATAAGGTCATGGGTTCGAGTACCTATTACAATGAAATCCCACTATGGTGTGAGTTCATGTATAACAAAATAGAAATTTGATGCCAAATAAACATTACATTGGGCCCTAGGAAGATTTTAATAGGTGGGGCTCACTTTTTCCATGTCATCTTAGGCCATGGCTAAAAAATGATGCATATCTAAAACTCAAGTAAACTGCACCCGTAACGCCCTGGAAATCAGTGGTCGTACATACATTCGACTCCCGAGTTCCCGAGTATCACTTATAACTTATTTTCTTATTAAAGTGTGTTTAATAAAGTTTAGATACGCGGCTTGGAATTACTTGAAACATGAATCATAATTCACAACTAGTCAACTGTAATGGGAAAAGGTTAAATGCTTTCAAGTCCAAAAGAAAATTTATAACTATGGGTCGCACAAGGCGTTGCCCAACAAGAGTACAAACAAAATATGTCTAAAAGAATGATTCACCAAGTCCCCTACTTAGCAATCCAAGTCCGCCCGCAAAACTAGGGCGAGCCACCCATCAACTGAAAATAGGACAACCCGTTCTCCACATCCAGTCTCGCGCCGTCATGCTCCTCGTACCCTACATCACCTGCATCTACGGGCGAGTCTGGTTGGTGTTTTAAGACACCGTCACAGAGTGGGAGTGAGTGATCAACTCAGTGGGTACTATTAGTCTTAGGTTGTAACAAGCAGCAGTTAGAATATGAATTTAATGAAAAACGTTCATTCACAAATATCTAACTAATCTTATTAATACGTATGCATGATAGATGATATGATGCATGTCCTCGCCACAACACTCCCTCGAGCGACTTCATCTAACGATCGCGTATGTCAACACTCCCTCAGAGCAACCTGACTGCCGAGTCGCCAACCTAGCAAGTGCAATGCAATGGTAATGTTAATCGGGTTCTTAGTTAAGTCCATCTATCCAGCAGGTTGGGAAATCTGATACACCTCATGTATCAAATGTCCTGAACTAGTTGCGAGACCAAGGCCCCCCAACGTATGAGGCTAAGACCCCGCGGTCCTTGATCCCGTCGGGTTCCCAATCCCCGACTTCAAGCACATGGGGAGTGCCGAGAGAAAAGGATTGCTCGCGGTTACTACGGGGAGGTGCGGCACCCCAGCGTAGGCCGACAGCTCTAACAAAGTGTCTCATTCCACCATGCCCGGCTCACGAGGCAGTGGACCCGTTTCAATTTGATTATCGATGGGCTACAACGGTTGTAGGGTGTTACAGGTTCCATACATATGTGAGGAAACAGTGTTAACAAACAAGGTTGGACAGTAAATGGGCTACACCGCACGAGTCTAGGCAAGCACGCGACAGATGACATCGGGTGCGAGCAACCCACGTAGTCTAACTATTGTCGCCCACGCGTACTTGCCCAAATCCATGAGTTTAACCTCAAGATAGTCCTACCAACGGGACCACCTTTACTCTCCTCATTTTCCTGACCAACCCAAGGGTTGAGGGTAATTTCATAATATGCCACAATCAGGGTTATCATCCAATACAAGTAGAAGCATACGTTCACATCTTCCAATATAGAATCTCAATATCTCTACTAAGCAAAGTTAATCATGATGTGAACTAAGGGTGCAAGTGCGTTGTGTGGGTTAGTGAGGAAGCTAAGCACTTCCTACACTTCATAGAACAAAATAACACAAGAATTAAAGAATTATACATGTTATAAAGCAACACCTTATGAGAAAATCACAAAAGACATGGACATGTAATCAACCATTGTAGCAAATCATGTGAGAGACAAGAACAACATCATGTAAGAACTAAACAAAACATACCATTCCGTGCAATTCCAAGCAAGACATATAATTCTTAGGTTTCTCTAAAATTTCCAAATACATCATTCAAGCAATCAAAATCATTAGGCTCATGATATAGTTGGTGCTAGACCACCTAAGGATAATAGTATGCACCTATGGATTATTGAAGACTTGGAAACGACCTAGGAGTGTGAATTTTGGGGTCGATTGGCCGGAATCCCTAAAGCAAAACATTGCATGTTCGAATCTCATGTAAACCCCTCCTCATCACAAGGTTTTCAAGAAAAATGGGTGATGGATCTTACTTAGGCGATCAACGGAATGAAATGGCGGTCGAGAAGGAGGGTTTTCTCTTGGACACGAGGTAAGGAGTTGTAGGGTTTGATTTCCTTGGGCCTCACCTTGATCTAGGGTCCACCTTGTTCACCTTCACTCTCTCTTCCTCCTTTCTTCTTTCTCCCTTTTTTCTCTTCTCTCTTCCTTTCCTCTAGGGCAAAATCGTATGGGGAGAGGGGGTGCCCAAATGAGGCCCTTTTATAATGCTAGATTTGGTGTAAATGGCCCCAAGGGCTAGGTTTTTACTATATTAGACTTATGGGAGGGTCTTTCTAAGATCTAGGGCCCACTATGGGGTATACATATTGATTTAAACCGTAGGATAGTTAGCCCTAATGATGATTTACGTATAGATATGATCGGCCCGTCATTTGGATGCGCCGATCAACAGATATGATTGAAGTCTGTTCAACGGTCATCGATAGTCGATCAGAGCCGCGGCTATACGGATATGAGTAGAAAAATATTCTTATTCCATGTGTGAAGTTTGGTCGCAAACCAACGGTTCAAAATCCTCAACTTTGCATAAGAGAAGATGACCTAATTCACTTAAGTTTTAGCTCCTTTCTTTAGGCTATTTGCACTTCTTATGCACTCATACTTCGGCTCAAGTTGAGCGGTTCTGGACAGCACCCAGGTCTGACTCCTGCGATGGACGTCAAACCCAGTAAGACGAACATTACTCTATAATTTTGGGACTAGTGGCCCACCAATGACCGGTCTAAGGCTTGTTTAGAAAATCGGGGCATTTCTAAAATGAATTAGGTATTAGGATTTCTCGTGGGCAATGATTAGGGTTTGGATTAACTATGTTCACAGTGTGGCCTATTTATAACTAGTAAAAGTAGAGATTTGGTCAAGATTACTCTAAACTGTCGGTTTTAGGCTAAAAGAGTAACGGTGTTGATTTAGTCTATTATTCAAGATCCGGGCCTTATCTGACTCGGCTTCGGTTAGATCTTCAATTTAGTTATGATTGTCTTGATTAGTTAGCGATGAGTCGATTAGATTTGGGTCCTACGTGAGTAAAATCATGGGGCTACACCTGATGTTCAAGTGATCAGGCGGATTTATTGGCTTCCTACGGTTGATTAATTGGACTTGTGCGGTTTTTTACTGGTGCCACCCTTGTATAAACTAACATTAAGTGCTAATGGTCATTAAGTGATATTATAAGTTAATTAATAAAAAAAACTTTTTAAGAATTTTTTGAAAATCCAAAACAGTGAAAATCTAGGATGTTACAACACCGTTCATAAAGTCATTCTTATTAGGATGAGCTGAAAACACAAAAATTTAGCCTAACCAAAACTTGTGTCCACATGTTTCAATGGCAAATGTTCAATCATCTATCGTGAGCCCACTTGTGTTGTTTTTGAGCCCATGTCTTGAAAAACAGATGAACAAGGTGGGTTTCCTACAAACATCATGGTGGGCTCCATCTAGCTTCAAGTTCCAGCAAAAGGCTTTGGCATAGCATCCAAACCGGTTTTTAGAAAAAGAGCTGGGTGCTCACTCAAACCCCACACACACCCATGCACTCACACAACAATGGTTTTTCACCACAATGGGTACTCCAACTCATGACCTTGTGTTGAAACTCTTATGCACCATGCATATCTACTGCTGGCACATGTGTGTGATTTGATCCATATATGATAAGGTGGGCTCAACCAAGTAATTGCTATTATTTAACCCACACTCAATGCAAAAACTCAATCCGATCTTTATTTATGCCTTTAAATATTACATAATTTAAAATAAAAATAAAAATAAATAAATAATAATAATAAAACAAGGCCACAAGATGGGACCAAAGTCTCACAAAAATGGGTTGAGAACCGATCCAGGTTTTAAAACATTTAAGTGGTCGTACTCAAGCGGCTATGTGATGGATTTCTTTGATTGAGCGATCCTAATTATCCAATTTGATGAATTTCAACCATTGAATTAGGATCATAACCAGGCAAGTCGATCTACTACATGGATAATATTGATCTGCATTTGCCATACTTATCGATGGACATTGATTGTGTGCTACCCTTAACGGCAAGAAGTTCCTGCAGTTTGAAAGCTACGTGGGGCCACCACAATGTTTGTCGAAAATTCACCGTCCATTCATTTTTCTACCTACGTGTGGTCCACTTAAGCGTTGAATCTATCTCGTTTTTTTTTCATACCTTAAAATGATATGAGAAAAGAGATGGACGGTTTAGATAAACAGATACATCACGGTGGGCCCGCCCACAGGACTTGTCACGCCCCGAACTCAGAAACCGAGCTCACAAAATTCCCGACCGCCGAATCCGGCGCCGACAGCCTCCGTAGAACCCCATTCTCGGCTCCCGGCACCCATTCACCAAGTTCCGATCCTGGGATACTACAAGGAGGATTTATAATCATCAGTCTGATTCATAATGAGCATAACCAAAAGCATAACCCATAAACAATAACCACAAGAACACCACCACAAAATCCACTATGATAAAAAAACTTTTGAGTACAATGCGTCTGAAAGGGGAAAAATACAAGATAGTGCAAAAGATAGAAACTCCAAAGCTCGTCTGCACGGTCCAACTACTGCGAGACTATGGCTGCGACTGCGTCCTAGCGTCACCTGCACGCATCAATCGTGCATAAGCTTATAGAAAGCTTAGAGGGTGGTGTAAGTATGTGCGCAATATAAGCGTGCTCAAAATGCAATGTCAGAGTAATGCGGAATCATGGTGATGAGCACATGAATGCAATCAGCCGTACCAAGGCTATGCAGTGCAAGATATGAATGCTATCGGCCATAACACAGCCATGCGATACGAGATGCAACTCAAGCATGCTAAACCTCATCATATATCAGTACAGTTCTCATTCTGGATAATCACCGGGGTTCAATACACTCCAAATGGCACTATCGCTCTCCTAGCCGCACAGTCCAAGTGAGCGTAAGAATCACTATCCGCCTGGCCAATAGTCTGCCAATACCTATCCGGCACATCGATAGCGGACCCATTCGCGAGCTGGTCAAACTCAGCCTAGTATTGCCCCCTACCCTCGAGCGAGTAAGGCCACACTCCTTTCCAACCGACCACGACACAGTGGGAGACGCTACCTCCTGGTATTCGGCCCTCATGCGCTCATATATCCACTCGGTCTCGACGTTGGAGTCATCCTCTGGTACCATCGGGTTTAGGAATTTTCACCCAGGGACATCTATGGCGCCCGTATGCTAGAACCAAATATTTTCAGTATCCAATCCTGCCATCCACGATGTGTCTGTGGAGGCTATGGCCCTGATGTGGCTAGGGCATACAGTAACTACAATCACACAAATGCAAGTGCATGAATCACACTATCAGTCATGCAAGCAATCCTGCGTGTACCATGCACTTATATGAGGTAACTCCGCCTATCAGGGAGCCCATAAACAGTCCGCCCGAAAGCATATGCTATGATCGGTCACTCCTCACATCAGGCATACATATGATGCGAATGATCATGAATCATGGATCTATACTAAATATATATAAAGAGATGGGCTCTGTGCATAATAGACATGGGCCTAGACGGCCTACTTACCACAAGTATGGGCCTATCAGTGGGCCTTATGGAGAGTTATAATGCGGACATTTAATCAACATTACCCATTCAATGTGGACGTCAAACCAGCATTGCTCCTTCGGCGTGGCCCGTTACAAAATTAACATATATACCATGGTGGAATTACACTACAAGCATGGGCCTATCAGTGGGCCTTATGTATGACGTATTGGGCCTTGACCTATGGGCCTCCAGTACATCATATGGGCCTCATACACGGGTCTCGTATATACATATCAAGGTGAGCCTCAATAACGGGCCACAATTGCATCAACATGGGCCTAGTCACATGGGCCTTGCATACATCACAGTGGGCCTCATCATATGGGCCCTAATACAAATCAAGGTGGGCCACAACAAGGACCACCAATACATGAAGATGGGCCTCCACAATGGGCCTTAATTTATCTCCAAAACGGTTGGACAGTTGGATGAAACACATGCATCATGATGGAGCCCACACTAATGAAGGGTGTGGTTTACAATACATACATAAGTGGGTCCCATGTGGGGCCTACCATAATGTTTATTTCCCATCCAACCCATTGATAAGGTCAGTCAGACCGGGGCCCACAGTAGTGTTTATTTTCCAAGCAACCTGGGGCCCAACATATTTTCTAACCAACTATTCATAAGGTTATGTGGACCAGGGTAAGGCCCACTGTAATATTTATTTATCATCCAATCTATTCATAAAGTCACGTGGGCCTAGATAGGGCCCACTGTAATTATTATTTTCCGTCCAAAATGGGCCCACTGTAATGTTTATTTTCCATACAACCTGTTGATAGGTCGTGTGGACCAGGGGCCCACTGAAATGTTTATTTGGGCCCAACCCGTTCACAGGGCCACGCAGTCAGGGAGGGGCCTACCGAAATGTTTATTTTTCATCTAACCTGTTGATCAGGTCACGTGGGCAGGGAGCCCACCGTGACGTTTATTTGATGTCCAACCTGTTTATAAGGCCACCTGGATGGGGGTGGACGTGGGGCCCACCGAAATGTGGTTCACAAATCCAGCCCACCCATTATATGTGTCCCACCTGACTGACGGTCCAGACCGAATTTCAGCAACATCCAAAACTCAGGTAGGCCCCACCAAGTAATTTTATATATTTTGGCATGTCTTCACATGATTTTAAATGGTATGACCCACCTGAGTTCCGTATAAGGCAGATTTTTGGGATGGACGGTTGGTCCGTGGGGACCCATCAAATGCACAGTTCTGATGGTCCAAACGCATCAAAGTGGGGCCCACAGCTGCCTGCGCCTACTGTCAGTGGCGGCAGCAGTTGCTGCTATTGTTTTTTTGAAAATATCATTTTTCTGTGGTTTTCCACAGGCGGGGCCCACATCAGCAAGATCCACACCATTCATTGGCCCATGTGGCTCGATACAAATCTATCGAGACCAATATTGAATAGTTTTCTGATGTACAGCAACATCGGGATGTATTTCAATGGTAGAAAACTTGTTCGCTATGCTATGGCCCACCATAAGCTCAGATTGAGAACTTTTTTCGGCTCAACGCCTAAAATGATCTGAGGAAGAGGATGGACGGCTTGGATTTGACTTATACATCAGGGTGGGGCTTGCATGAGAGGCCCACCACTTCTTTCTCTTTTTTTTTTTAAAGTACACACCCATGCCAGTTAACACTTCACCGTTGCCAACGTCTAGCGTTCAGGGACGCCGGACGACTTACATAATCACATCATTGTGGTGGGTCCCACGCGGACGTGGCCCACCAATATATATGCATATACATATAATATATATCTTATATTATATATATATATATAAATACATATTATATTATATATATATTATATAAAATATAACACATATATATACATATATATATAAAAAGATGCATTAGGCCTATCTAAATAGTGGATGGTGTGGATCATCACCTGTAATAGAGTGGGCCACACCGTCTGATGTACATGGACGGGGTAGATGTAACACATATTGGTGGGATCCACACCATCACAACGAAAGAGAAAGAGAAATACACGGTGAGATAGAGAGGAGGG
Source organism: Magnolia sinica (assembly GCF_029962835.1). Lineage (NCBI taxonomy): Eukaryota > Viridiplantae > Streptophyta > Magnoliopsida > Magnoliales > Magnoliaceae > Magnolia > Magnolia sinica. Next base: position 2,884,921 of record NC_080584.1, on the reverse strand, counting down.
ACCCCACCACTATGGGCCCTCCATTGATACAACACATACATCAAAATGGGTCCCACAACAAGTGGGCCCTAAAGATCAAGATTTCAACGGTGGATCACCCACCTTTAAGCCTCCTCCTTGCTCCCTTGGCTTCAAATGCTCCTTGCCTTTGCCTTGGACGGTGGATGATGGGAGATTAATGGTATGGATGAGAGATGAGAGGGTGTAAATGAGAGATGAGAAGATGGACCACACTTGGGAGGGAGAGGGAAGCTTGGACGTGTGAGGCTTGGGTTGCTTAGGAGATTTGAGAAATGAGAGAGAGAGAGAGAGAGAGAGAGAGATAATATGGATGGGTGAGGTGTGATGAGTGATGGGTTGAGTTGAAAATTTGTAAAAGTGATATGGTTGAGGTTGAAATTTGGAAAAAGAGGAGTGGTGAGGTGGAAAGGGGGTGGACTTTTGAAAAAGGAGGGAATGGGTTGTAGTACTTGAGGTATGGGATGCATTTATGGCTAATTGATGGGACTAATTGTAGAGATTCCCTTAAAATCCGCAACGCGCGGTGTTTCTTCGGAATAAACGCAGATCGACATCTTCTAGCTTGGGTATCGGTTCGGTGCGCAAGTCACGGCGCTGAAACCGCGGCGACGACGCGATCGCTATGATACAAGTTTTGGATCGAGCCGACGTCGGTGTGCGGGACCTGGCTTAGGATCGCGCGCAAACGTCGGATACGGTGCGAAGGTTACCAAAATTTGACCGGAAGGACCGCGGAAGCTGATGGAACGGTACGGACTAGGACACGGGTCTTACAGGACTGCCCGTTCGGGGCTAGGTAAGGGCCGTGGCAGGAAATGAATAAAATAATAGGCGTTTGAAAAATGAATATAATAACGAGACGTTCATGCTAAGCTATTATTTTATTTATTAGGGAAATGAAGGACGCGGATTACCCACTACGCTGTTAAGCAGCAAGTAGCTGGACAATTGTGAGACCACCGTGATGTTTATGATTTATGCAGGATGTCTATCTCTTTTAGATATCATTTTAGGCCATGAGACTGAAAATAAGGCAGATCTAAATCTCATATGGACCACACCTCTGGAAAGGTGATTGAATGCTCACCATTAAAAACTTATGGGGCCACAAAAGTTTGATGAAGATGATATTTGTGTTTTCCCTTCATCAAGGTCTCTGAGACCTAATCAACAAGTTGGATGCAAAAAGCCTTACAGTATGCATTTCTAGAGGTTGTTATGTCGTGTTATTTATGGGGCATGTCTTATGTAGACGTTGTTGGCTGGGAGAAGTATTGAGTTATCAGTGGGAGCTTTAGTTTGATTCAATTCAGGTATGGATATTGGAGATTTTATTTGTTTTTACGATTTTGTTATTCAGTTTATATTATTGTTCTCCTTCGATATGCACATTCAGTTTTAAATAAGCAGGACTTTGTGACACATAAAATAGTACCACTTAAAGATAACCTTGTGACACATAAAATAGTACCACTTAAAGATAACCATACATGAGCACATTAAACGTGTAATCTTTATACTATACTTCATATCATTGATCTATATTGTTAAGGTTACTGATAATTCATTTTATCATATAATTTTAGAACTTTAAACCAAAAATTAATCATATACAAAGCTCAAGTGGACCACACCACCTGAAACAACGTGAATTGAAGTCTATCGTTGAAAAGTTCTTGGGGCACACGGAAGTTTTAGATCAAGATGATTCTTGATATTTTTCTTTTCCCTTCATCCATGTTTGTGGGATCTTATGAACAGTTTGGATGACAAATAAACATCATTGGGGGCCTTAGAAAGGTTTCAACAGTAGAAATCAATACTTTCGCTATTTCGTTTGGTATGGTCTACTTGAGATTTTGATATACTTCGATTTTGGGCTCAACCCCTAAAATGATCTGCAAAAACAGATGGACGGAGTGGATAAACCACATGATTTCACAGTGGGCCCAATAGAGTTTACTCAGTAGGATAAGAGCGTGCTGAGTAAGTCAGTACGCAATCCATTTTCTACTTCAACGGATTTTTTTATCACTGTATACCCCACTTTTACCCCACTGTCCTTTCTGTGCCTCTTAAACCCTACTTTTCCAAACTATTACTCTGTTGCAATAGGTGCGTTTTTACTAGAATCGGATTGGCTACTCCCCCTGCCACTAGCCTATGGCTGATGGTTGGTGCTCTATGGGACCCACCATGATGTATGTGTTTCATCCATGCCATCCATCTATTTTTATTGATCATTTTATGGTATGAGATAAAAAATGAGGTATATCCCAATCTCAATTGAACCACTTTTCAGGAAAAAATGTTGAATGAACGTTGACCATTAAAAACTTTTTGCAGGTCATAAAAGTTTTGGATCAAGCTAATATTTGGTTTTTCCCTTCATCTGGGTCTGTATGACTTAATTAACAGATTGGATGTCAAATAAACAGTATAGTGGGCCTTAGGAGGATTTAAATGGTGGATATCCAATCACTATTGTTTTCCTGTGGTGTGGGCCACCTGAGATTTATATCCTCTCATTTTTTGGATCAAACCATAAAAGAATCTGTAAAAATGGATGAACGGCATGGATGAAACAAATATATCATGATGGGGCCCACAGAACACCGAGGGAGTAGCCAATCCGTTTCCCTTTTTTACAGGTGTTTCAACATGCCACTTCCGGGTTCCGACTCGAATTATGTAGTGTAGGACACAGCACCAACTGTGAGGCCCACCATGACATGTGTGTTTTGTGTGTTTTATCCATGCCGTCCATTTATTTTTCTAGCTCATTTTTTGGCATGATTCAAAAAATGAGGCAGATGTAAATCTTAGGTGGACCATTCTATTGGAAACAACGTTGATTGAACTCCTACCATTAAAATTTTCTTGGAGGTTACAAAAGTTGTGGATGAAGCTAATATTTGTGTTTTCCCTTCATCCTGTGACCTAATCGACAGGTGGGTTGGAAAATAAACATTACAGTGGGCCTTAGGAAGTTTATAATGGTCAGGGTTCAATCACCAGTGTTTCATGTGATGTGGTCCACCTAAGATTTAGATCTGCCTCATTTTTTGGCACATGCCCTAAAATGAGTTGGAAAAATGCGTGGGCGGTGTGTATAACAAAAAACCCAACTCAACTTGAAACTCGATTCAATTAGACTCGACTCGAATTCGAGTATATATATAATTAAAAAAACCCTAATTTCTAAGTATATCTTGTAGCACCCCGTACCTTTGAGGCCTATTAGGTTTTCCATAATACAAGTAAATTGTTGTAAATCACTGTAAAAAAGTAATTATTACATTCTTTCACCTGTTTGGAAACGAGTGAGTAATTTCACCTGGGAAACCAGTCTAAAAATGTTGACTTAAATTCGTGGGTCCCACCATAATGTATACAATATATCCGTGTCATCCATCTGTTTTATTATAATATTTTGAGAGTTTATCCGAAAAAATTAAGAAGATCTAATGTTCAATTGACCCACATGAAAGGAAACAATGGACTTAATTTGTCCACCGTTGGAAGTTGATTCTTTTACTAGGCCCATGTTGAGGTTTATTCACCATCTAACCCGTTCATAGGGTCACATGGACATGGATAAGTGAAAAATATAAATATAAGCCTGATCTAAAATTTCTAAGGGCCTCAACAAGTTTTTAATGGTAGGCATTTAATTCTCATAATTTTGTGTGGTGTAGTCCACTTGACCTTTGGATTTGCCTAATTTTTGAATTCACGCCTTAAATTCATTTGGCATAATGAATGGGCGGTGTGGATAAGTTACACACATTATGGTGGGCCCCATATTTATTTTACAAATTCCTCGATTTGAGTGCTTAAAAAGTAAATGGTCAAGTTAGCACCAGGAAAGATGAAGGTAGATGAAGGTAATTACTTTGGTAAATAATGATTACTCATTACAATGTAATTACACTTGAGCCAGAAAACCAAACAGGCCCTTGGTACGCAGGTGTTACCTCTTAGGACCATGCTTATAACGACTAAGAACGACTAAACAAAACAACTTAAACTTTACCTGTGTAGGTTGGGACTCTAGTCGATAATAAAGCTGACCACCAGTAGCTGAAGGAGCCAAGTCGAACCCAACACCAGTCAAGAAGGTAATACTCAGCAAACACTTAGATTAAAACAAGTTATGAACAAATTAACTAAGTCATGTTGGCACAATACATCCACTAATAACCTTGGAAGAATAAATTATGGCCAACCAGATATTTGAAACCCCTCAAACCCCTGTTCAACCGTCAAAAAAAAACCTCAGACCCATCTGACCATTGGATTGCGATATATGGGCAAAACAAAGCCCTTAATGGAATGATATGGCTCACCTGGGCCTCGGTCCCATCCCAAACTGAGCCAGGACCCTTATGTCTGGTCCCCAAGACAATCGAACGGAGCAGATCAAGCACAAGAGTCATGGTGGGTCCCCAAAACTAGGTGCACGTACACCAAAATGCTAGTGACTGCAAAACTCAAAACTCCTTTCCGCCGACATGCCATTTAAACCTGTCGACCTTTGAGCATCAAAGTGGCCCACCCTGGCCATTTTCTGAACAATCCAAACCGTCCATTCTCCTCGTGGGGCCCGCCTACCAAAACAGTACAAGGATTCGGGCCCACACATAGGAATGTGGGATTTGGGTCCCAACCGTCCATTCTTTTCACGAACGGCTAGGATCCAAAAGGAAGGACCATCTGGTGTCTTAAGATGCAAGCCACCACCCTCTTTATCCAGAGGATTGAGACCTCAAACAAGCCAGCTGGGGAGAGTCCCCTCATGGCCAAAAATGGCTGAAAAGCCTTAATGGTGGGAAAAAGCATTTTTCCATTTTCGTCTTTGAAAAAGGACGGCAACGCCGTCGGAGGTTTCCCTCCCTTGCCTATAAATGGGCACTGCTGCCCTTCAACTCCCACACAAACCAAAAAGAAAGGGGAGAAGGAAAGGAGGAGAGGTGAGAAACAGAGGTAAAGAAAAGAGAGAGAACACAGAGAGAAGGAGAGGGCGTTTGGTGGGCTCGGCGCACATAGCACCAACTCAGTCCGTGAGAACCGGACCGAGTCGAGTCAGTGTGGGACTGCAGTTTCACCACCTGAGTGAGAGAAAGATAAGGGAAGGAAAGAAGGAGAGTGAAAGGGCGGTGGGTGTGTGCGTGCCAGCCCAAGCTCGGGTCGGACCCAACTGAGGCAGGTAAAACCTCTCCCTCCACTTCTTTTAAAACTATAAAATAAGCCCAACCGAAGCTCCATCACGCCTTACCCACACCACAAACAGCCCACTAAACAGAGCTCTGTTTGTGGCTGAAAACACCCCACCAGCGGGACATACGTAGAGCCAAAAACGGAACTCTGTTTGGACTCTAAAGCGGGCCGAACGTGGCCTATGGACATACCTCGTTTTGAGGTCGAACGAACCTGCAAATGGCCTCAGCTAACTGCTGAAAATCAGCCAGAAATCATCCTGAAATCGAGCCACGAAACAGGAGAAATCCTGGCCGTCCCTGGGGCTGAAAGTGGGCCAGAAAATAGGCCAAATCCTGGCCGTTTCTGGGGCTGAAAGTGGGACAGGAAAAGTCCCTGTTGAGCTCTGATTGGGGCTGGAATCAGCCTCACAAGCGGGCCATGCAAAGGGCTGTCTCTCAGCCTGAGAAGTGGCTGAAAGATGGCCTCAAACAGCCCAAGCAGTGGGTTGTATACAACGTGGGGACTGGCCCTGTTTCATTGGCAGTTGTTGGGCCTCACCAAATAGCAGGTGGGCCGCACACTGCAGCGGCAGATGGGCCAAACCAAATCTCAAATGGGGGACCGCACGCTGCAGATGGGCCGCACCTTCACTCTGGTTTAAAACTACGTGCCGCACCATCAGAAAATCTCGGTGGGCCACGTCAAGACGTTGTATTTTATTCAGACCGTCCATCAATGATTCCTGGCCGCCCACCAATGGACGATGTGTCCGGATCGTCCATCAGTGGACGTCCAGTACTAGACGTTTGGCATGCACATTGAAATATATATATATATATATATATATATATATATATATATATATATATATATATAAAAAAAATAAAATATATAAATATAATAATATAATAATAACAAATAACATGTAAAGTAGCATATATGTATACATATATACACGTGTGTGTGTGTATATATGGGGTGGGCCCCACGTTCTGTACTATACCCAGCACGTGGGACCACCACGGTGCATGTGTTTCTTTCACACCGTCCAGCTGAGGACGGTTTGGCCCTTGGGACGTGTATTACATCATGTCGTCCATCTGTTTTGCATCCGGCTGTGAGACCCATATATGATGAATAAATTATATCTAAACCGTCCATCCAATGGGCAAGCTTGTCTCAAGGCTTGAGACCAAAAATGGGACAGATCTATCAGGTGGACCACACCGCAGAAAAACTGTGGAGAGTTGAACGTCCACCATTGAAGTCCTCTTGGGAGCACCAAAAGTTCTGATCAATATGATGATTGCTATCCTTTTAAAACCAAGACCATATGACTGGATTGGATGGAAAGTAAATGCCGTGGTGGGCCCTGTAGAGTTTCAACAATGGAAATCATTATCACCACTGCTATTTGTGGCACGGAGGTGGGCATCGAGCCGAGTCAAGTCGAGGTGGGCCAAGCTTGGCTTGGCTTGCCCGTGATATACTTGAGTTCAAGCTCGAGCTCAAGCTTGGCCTCGAGCTCAACATTGAAGCTTGGCTTGTTTGCCAAAGTTGTCGAGTCGAGTTCCAGTCGAGCTAGTGGTTCGAGTCGAGTCGAGCTCGAGCTTGTTGGGTGAGAGAGTAATGGATTCTATTCTTAATCCTTCTCCATTGATGAAAAATTCAAAAATCTTAAGAGAATCAAAGTAAAACCCGATGAAAAAAATAAACAAAGCTTTGAATTGGATGAGGAAACCTGTAAGAATCAATCTGTTCTTGATCTTCTTCCACCAGAAGAAATCCAAGTACTAGAAAAGAAACAGAGCAGAACATTAGATTAAAAATCCAAGTAAAGAGCTCTAGCCAATCAAATCATTGGATTTCCTTAAAGTTCTAATAAATCTGAGAAGAAACCATTTTGAATTTCTTGAGTTTCTCGCCTAAGAAGTAGATCTCAAGAGATTGAAATCATATTACTGTGGAGTTGAAATGAAAACTGGTGGTGGTGGTTGGGGTGGGCGTGCGGCTAGCAGTGGGCAGAGAAAGAGAAGAAGGGGAAAGGGAAGGGGGTGCGTACGGTAGAGTAGAGACTCTAGGGTTTGTTTTTTATTTTTTTATTTTTAAGTTTAAACTTAAAACTTATATTAATATTATATATATAATATTAATATAAGTTTTAAGTTTAAACTTAAAAATAAAAAAATAAAAATATATATAATATATTTATTAATCGAGCCGAGTCGAGCTCGAGTTCGAGCTTCGAGTCGAGTCGAGTTGAAATGCCCCCTGATTGAACTTGGGTTGAACTCAACTCGAGCTTCAAATAATTAGCTTGGCTCGGCTTGAATTGGCCATTCAAGCCGAGTCAATCCGATCCGAGTCGAGCGAGCTTTTCGAGCTAGCTTGACTCGTGAACAGCCCTAGGTATGGTCCAGGTGATCTTTCAATATGATCCATTCGTTTGGAGAATGCTCTAGATAGTCTCTAAGGACAGAATGTAGTATTCAGCACAATGGGCCCACTTTGGCATGCAGTATATGCACACTGTCCACCTGACATGATGCATGGGCCAGCCCCACTTGGGTTTAATTTGGACCCAACAACTAGGGCCAAAACAGGCCCAGTTCAGCCTATAATGATGAAGAGCTTGGGCCCAGTAGGGCCAACTTGCTTGGATAAGTATATAGTGGGCCTAACGCAAGTCTAAAAGGCTTTGTTGTTGTATCCCTTCGAACCCTCATATTAGTTGGACAAAATCGTAGGAATACTTGACAAATATAAACTGTGATTTTAGGAGATTCCTTGGGTAACTTTGGGCCGCAAGAGAACTGGGACCAAGTACGCGAACACGACCCTACAGGTGATGATTTTCCCCTTGGGCTTTCCATTTCTAAGTTAGCTAAACATAGTTTGTACTATATTGTTATCATTAATTTAAGGTCGTTGTACTCATTGCAAATATCAAATTTGTGATAACATGTTCACACTATATGATAGGCTCACATGCTAGCTAACCCTTGAAAAACGACTACCATTCACATGTCTATAATAAATCGTTGATAGTCATTAATTTTTGAATTTCATGATGTCTCCTAGCATGTTGTATTATCACTATTCATGCACTTCAAAAAATATACATATCAGACGGATTTAAGTCCATGAATGGTATAAGATTAGATCTTTAAAATGGCCTAAAGTATACATAATGCAACAAATAATAAAAATGTACTTTTTTTAAATTAACGTGTTATTCTATTCTATGAACGGTTCAGATCTCTTGCACATGCAATCTGTGGATAAGGTCATATAAGCCTAAATGAAGGGAAATAACAAATATCAGCTTGATCCAAAACTTTTATAGCTTATTAATGGTCGATCACAACTATTTCCTGTGGTGTGGTCCACCTAATAATTGGATCTGCTTCAATTTTTGAACAATACACTAAAATAATCTGGAAAAATGGATGGACGGTGTGGAGATATAATACATACATCAAGGCAGGCCCCACGGTAAGGGCCACACCGTCTTTTAAGTCATAATCTGCGTTTTCTCAGAGAGGCTTCCATTCCTTTAGAGATGGTGGGCCCACAACCGGCATTGCATTACCAAGTTCTTGACGAGGATTCCACCCTTGTGGCTGATGAGGTGTTACTCAGTACTCAGGCAAGACATTAATGAGTGTTGTTGGTGGGGCTTACCGTATGTGATGTTGTATACCCATGCCATCCATCAGATATTTTTAATTTATTTTAGGGCATATTTCAAAAAATGAAGCATATCTAAATTTCAAATGGATCACACCACATGAAACAATATTGATGGAACGTTCTTAATTAAGGCCCACCATAATATTTATTTGCCATCCAACCTTTTTGACAAGGTCACACAGATATGGACGAAGGGCAAAATACAAATTTCAGCTTGATCCGAAACTTTTCTAGCTCCAAGAAGCTTTTTAATGGCTGAAATTAAATCACCAATGTTTCCTGCGAAATGGTTTGTCAGAGATCGGATCAAGCTTTTCTAGCTCCAAGAAGCTTTTTAATGGCTGAAATTAAATCACCAATGTTTCCTGCGAAATGGTTTGTTAGAGATTTGGATCTGCTTCATTTTTTGTAAACATGACCTTTGTCAACCATTTTTTAAATGATATTAAGGCTTTTTAAATATTAAAAAACTGATGCTTGGTAATGATATAAAAAAACGGGTGGTTTTGTGGGCGGGCCCACTGTGATGTATCAGTTTATCCATGCCGTCCATCTCTCCTCTTAGATCATTTAAAGGTCCGTGCACAAAAATGAGATAGATCCAAACGCTCAAGTGGACCAGGCCAAATGATAAGCTTGGTTGTATTAAATTCATAAAGCATTAAACGAAGCAGCCATTTCATTTATGACGTGGTCCACTTGACCGTTGGATCTGCATCATTTTTGTGCTCAATGATTGAGAGTAGGGATGGACGGCGTGGATAAACAAATATATTAAGTAGGCCTGCCCGTGGAACTGCCCGTTCGTGGCTAGAGACGGGTGAGGCAGGACCGAATCCGCTTCCCATGGGAAAGCGTACTGCCCACTGTCTAACTCAATATGCTTAGTGCTGAGTAAACTCTACGGGGCATACCGTCATTCGTGAATTGTATCAATTCCGTCCATCTGTTTTATCATATAATTTTACGGCTTTGATTTAAAAATGAATCATTTCAAAAGCTCAAATGAGCCACACCATCGGAAATAGTGTGAATTGAGCTTCTACTGTTGAAAAGTTCTTGGGGGTCATAGAAGTTTTAGATCAAGCTTATATTTGTACTTCCTTTTATCCACGTCTGTGTGAGATCTTATGAACAGGTTAGATGACAAATAAACATCATTGGGGACCTTAGAAAGTTTTCAATGGTGGAAATCAATACTTCCACTGCTTCTGTGGTATGGTCCACTTAAGCTTTGGATATGCTTTAATTTTGGGCTCAACCCTTAAAATGATTTGAAAAAAAAGTATGGACAGCATGGATAAACTACATGTATTCATGGTGGGCCCAACATAGTTTACTCTGTGCAATGATCCGATTTCCTTCCCACGAGAGCTAGCCTTTTTATCTTTCACATGAATATGAGTTTGCGAGAAAGTAACAACTAACAACCAGATCAACGACATGAAAAAAGTGAGAGAGAAATTTCGCAACATTTTCTTGGAAAGAGAACGTGAACGCGTCCTCGACGAGAATTGCAAGGATTGCGTACTTACTTACTCAGTACGCTATTATGGTATTATCGTACTAGTAAACTAAGTTGGCCCACCTATTGTAGATGTACCATCCACTCCGTCCATCCGTTTTTCCATCTAATTTAAGGGGTTGATCACAAAATTAAAGCATATCCAAACCACAGGAAACTGTGGGTATAATGATTTTTACTGTTGAAACATTGCTAAGCCCCATAGTGATGTTTATTTGTCATCCAACCTGTTCATGAGATCATTAAGACATGGATGAACGGTCAACACGAATATAAGCTTGATCCAAAACTTCTATGGTCCCTAAATAAATTTTAACGGTAGACGATCAAATCAACTGTTTCCTATGGTAGGGTTCATTTGAACATTTTATATGATTCATTTTTTGGATTAATAGCTAAAATTATACAAGAAAATGGATAGACAGCGCAGATAAAATAAATAAATCAAGGTAGACCTCACAGAATTTACTCATACTTCCGAGAGAATCCTTCCCAAATTCCTGTTCATGTGATGCAAAAAGTCAGAATTTACGGGTTCTCTGGCAGATTGATCATGGGTACAAAATCCTATTATTTCAGCCCCAGAGTGGAGTGGATTGGGTAAGAGACTCGGGACTCGCGCACGAGGATGCTGCCCTTACTGTGGGGCTTACCTTGATGTGTGTGTTCTCTCTCCACACCGTCCATCCGTTTTTTCGGATCATTTTATTGTATTATCCATAAAATGGAGAAGATCTAATTATCAGGTGGACCATACCATAGGAAACAGTGGTGATTGAACTCCTTACCATTAAGAACTTATTAGGGAGCTCCTTGATGTTTCAGCATTGTTTATATGCCATGCAATCTGTCAATAAGGTCACATAAGCCTAATGAAGGAAATAACAAGTATCAGTTTGATCCAAAACTTTTGTGGCTTATTAATGGTCGACCATCACTATATCCTGTGGTATGGTCTACTTGATAATTGGATCTACTTAATTTATTGGACAATGCACTCAAATAATCTGGAAAAACGGATAAAGGGCGTGGATATATAAAATACATGCATCAAGGCAGGCCCCATGGTAAGGGACACACCGTCTAAAAGACTTTCTCGGAGAGGCTTCCATTCCTGTAGAGACCGTGCGCCTACAACTGGCATTGGATTACAAAGCTGTTGACGAGGAAATGTGGCCGATGAGGTGTTACTCGGTACTCGCAAGACGTAAATGAGTGTTGTCAGTTGGGCTCACGTCATGTGTTGCGTTGTATATCCATGCCGTCCATCAATTTTTCTAATTCATTTTAGGGCATCTTTCCAAAAATGAAGTATATCTAAATTTCAAATGGACCACACCACATGAAACAATAGTGATTCAACGTTCTTAGGGCCCAACATAATATTTATTTGCCATCCAACCTTTTTGGTAAGGTCACATGGATCTGGATGAAGGGAAAAATACATATTTCAGCTTGATCCAAAACTTTACTAGCTCCAAGAAGTTTTTAATGGCTGATATTCAACCACCAATGTTTCCTGTGGTATGGTTTGTTTGAGATTTCGATCTGCTTCATTTTTGTCAACATGCCCTAAAATAATATGAAAAAACTGATGCTTGCTATGGATATACAAGACACGCATTAAAATAGGTCCCATGATCACCTACCACTTAATAATCCTTGTGTGGCTAGTATTTTTTAAATGATACTTAAGGGAGTGCATGAATACTAACCTTTTTTGCTTTCATATGAATATGAGTTTAGGAGAAAGACAACACCAAATCAACCATATGAAAAGTAAGGGAAAGAGAGTTGGCATCATTTTCTTGGGAGAGAGAATGCGAAAGCAACCACATATGAACATGAATTGAGTGGGATCATGAGAGAATCCTCTTGTGATCACTTTCCCTAGATGAGAGAATCCTCTTAATTCTTGTGCATGTGGTAGCTTTCGCATTCTCTTGTGATCACTTTCCCTAGATGAGAGAATACTCTCAATTCATGTTCATGTGGCCGCTTTCGCATTCTCTTGTGAACACTTTCGCTAGATGAGAGAATCCTCTCAATTCTTGTCCATGTGGTTGCTTTGCCATTCTCTTGTGGTCGCTAATTAATTTCTTTCCATGAGATAATCCCTCCCAAATCGTATTATGTGGTGACTTTCACATTCTCTTATGGTCGCTTTCCTTCCATGAGAGAATCCCTCCCAATTCCCGTTTATGTGGTCACTTTCTTGCTCTCTTGTAGCTGCGTTCTCTCCATGAGAGAGTCCCTCCCAATTCCTATTCAAGTGAGGCAAAAAGTCAGAGACGTAGTTTAGCACCATTTTGAAAATATTCGTGACTCTAGATGGGATGAGGCATCTTAATGTAGAGTAGGTTACGGATAATTTCATGGCTAAGATGGATCAGAAAAGGCTTGAATGAAAGCGAAAGTGATCCGGACCGTCAGAACTTATAACGGACGTAAATCAGAATGAGTTATCTAACGTGCCATATATGATTTTAGGGTAGAGTAGCAACTTTGGCCACCTGAATTTTTATTTGAATTTCATTTTTACTATTTATAGTAAGTTTTAGTTTGAGTATAACTCTTCATCTCTTGGGCTTTAGTAGTAGCACCACTATGTAAAGTGCTTAGAATAATTAGGAAAATCAACGTTGGACATTGACTTTTTTTAGCCGAAAACCGTGCGCACTAGTGGAAATCATGATCTTCTATAAATAGTAAGTCACGATTTCTAGTTTTTGTTATAGTTTAATTCCAAAACTTCTTCTTATGGTTTATGTTATTATTTAAGAAGTTGTAAGCTCGTTTTTCATCATCAATCAATTTATTATAAATTTTTAGAAATTATTCTATTTTCTTATTTTTCTCATGGATTTAAGGTATCTCTATGAGGAGACTAGAGAAGTTCTGTGGATTCGGAATAATTATCCCCTTGAGGAATTGATCGGCCTCATCATGCTCATCCCTGTGTCAAATCTATAAAGAGCTATGCAAATTTTTCATCCTCCCATTGCGAATGGTGCGTATCTCTAAAATTACATTGATCAAATAATTCAAATTATATGACTGGTCCTAATTCTAATGTAAAAAATAAATAAATAAAACAATTATTATTATCTTTCAAGTGTTAATTGTTAGATTTTTCTTGATCTAAAGTTTACAAGTTTGCATCAGATGTTTGGACGCTCAGGATTGCCTCAAAACTATGCCATTGTTATGATTTGATAATCAACACAACTTCTTCTTTTTTTTAACGGTTCAAAACTAATATAATAAAGTCGTTGAATCGGGAAACTGATAAATACACCCACCTTATTTCATTATTGGCACAAAAGCGTACTATTTCGGCACACAAAATGAGAATAGTTTTGGTAACCATGTAAAAAGAGAGCTATTGATACTCTGGAAGTCCGTGATGCTTGATATGCAGGCACTCGTAAAATGTACACGTGGAATATGTTAAGTAGAAATAATTAGTCCAAATTACGTAAATTTCAGAATAAAATAAAATGAAGAATTGTAAAATCATAACAATGTCTGTGACAAATAAATTAAAATTTTATGGATATATTTTAATTAAAATTGGACCGTTGGCTATATTTTGGTTACATCCGTCCATTAGTCTTCCATCAATTTTCTAGTTAAGCACGTAAATTTGGTTCATGTCCTATCAAATTCGGGCCCACTATTTTCACGGTTTAGGTTAAGTTGAATTCATGACACGTGTTGCCTGCGTATCAACTCGCCCACTCTACCGGAGTTTCAGAGTTTTTCCCATAAAACAAACAAAAATCAACTCCTTTCTTTGCCTTTTGGGAGATATCAGCTTAAGTGGGTCCATTTTCGAGTGATCAGAACCGTTAATCTTAATCCCAAAAATCTTCTAAGTTTAGATTCTTTACTCTCTTTTTCTTTTTAAATTAATTTATTTTTCAGTGTCCTAAAAACAAACGGTTAATAAGGCATAAATATATGAGCTATTTAGTGAATTAACAAAACTTTATATCTTCAATCCGTTTTGTATCCCCGCTATTTTAACGGTTCGGATCATGTGAAAAGGACCTCGCTTATAATGTAGGCCATCCATCATGTGGGGCCTTTTTTAAAGCCCATCGCCCATCACGTGGAGCTCACCTTTGTGGGTTATTTATCATTAAGGGCTGGACCTTTAATGTGGGCCATCCATTATGTGGGCCCATGTTAATATGGGTGATGCAAATTGTTTACCACGTGTTTCTCATGTGGGCCTCACCTTTGATGTGGACAATCTATCATGGTGGGCTTCCTTCGGTATGGAGAAAGAGACACGTTAAGTAGAGTAGAGTTAGAAAGATAAAAGAAAAAAAAAAAAATTATGAAGATAAGTAACTTTAATAACATAATTTAACTTTTGCAAATATATTCACCAAACTTACTTAAGTTAAAAAAGTAATTTAATAATTTAACATGACTTCAAAAGTAATTTATTTGGTGGTATCAATTAGACCTTAAAAAGTGACCTAAAATGTAGGATAATGTAACAAATGATAAAATATGAACGGTTCAGATCTCCTGCACACGTGTCATGTGTATATGCGTGTGGTTTTACATTTCTTTAGTTTACATCAAGCCATCCAGAATGGTGGACTTTATTAATCTGTAATACAACCCTAAAATCCCAATATTGACCACTATTTAATGGCCATAAACCTAGCACCTATGATCAACTTTCAAGCGGAGCTTTGGGCTCATCCCTCCACGTACAATGATGGCCCACTGCTTGGACGGTTTGGATTGCTAAAAAAACATGCCATGTGGACAATCCATGTGCATGAATATATTCATCGTGATTGATCATTGGTACAAACTGGTACTATTTCAGCACCCAAAATGGCAATGGATGTGGAGAAGAGAATTGCCTGCGGGCTGTGTTGGGTCCACAGAGATGTCTGTGACAAATCCACTCCGTTCGTTTGTTTTGCAAGACTACAGTAGGATGGGATTCTAAAAATCAGTAGGATCCAAAACTCATGTGGGCCATACCATACGAAGCACCATGCATTGAATGCCTGGGGTGACAGAAGTTTTGTATCAGGATGATATTTGTGCCTACAGTATATCTGAGTGGTAATAACCCTATGAACAGTTTTGATGACTACTAAACATCGTAGTCAATGGTGGAGATTTCCGTTCACACTGTTTTGTTGCAGTGGCCCACCTGAGTTTTGAAACTGCCTGATTTTTAAACTATCATTGGATGATGATCAGGGAGGCCTTATGATTTTCACAAGCCACTGAGATGGCTGCTCAGTGTTGGCAATGTTAGGAGAACATTGTTCAAGTTGCCATTGACTTTTAGGTTCCTCAAACATCTTGCATTGTAGGAGACGTCCTCCTTGTGTCCTTGGAAGTAGGGCCACTAATGGGAAGGTCACTGATTCAATTGCAGCAGATGCACGTGAACGAATATGCACACGTATACACATGCAAAGCTATGTTGTTTTAGTCAATGTTTTAAACCGTGAACCAGACCTCAACCCTTTTCTATCGGTGGTATGATCTAAACAGGTTCAAGACCTCCGATGTGCATAGATAAACAAAATAATAGTAATTATGCAACTAACCGCATGTGGCACAGTTGGGTTTTTTTTTTTTTTTTGACTCAGTGACTCACACCAACTCATTCGGTCCTGAGTCTAGTTGAGACATGGCCAGATCAGGCCGTGTTTGCCTCTATTTTCAATCCCGACTTGCAGTGCCAAACCAGATTGGCTTGGCTGAGTCTGAGTCAACTCGGACGAGTTGTCAATCCTTGGTAGTGTTTTGTTTTTGTAAAATTGGCCTTTAGTTGGAACCTCATACAGTTCATTTTTTATTCTACCCACAAGTAGAGTTGAACCGTCCAGTCCAACTGGGTGAAATATCCAGCCCAGACACATGGACCAGTTGGACCAGACAGCTTGAAAGGTTTCCTGCTGAAAACTGGTTTCGTGGTGAGACGGCTCATACTCTGTGCTTGCTTCCAGTCCAACCTGGTCCAGCCCTCATCTCTGGTCCAGATTTTATAAGTGCTGGAGTTAGGACAAAACTAGGTAGTTTTTTAAAAATTATATAGCTATCCAGACACTGAGAAGCGTTAACTGATTGAGTTATCTTAATTGTCCCGTTGGTGGCTATAAAATGGATGGTTGGAACTAAAATAGAAAGCTATCCAATTTCGCTGGCAAAATCAGATGATTACCATCGTCTGCTCATCGTGATTTTTTGGGTTGTGCTCCGTCCACAATCAATTCAGCTATCTGAATGGTCTGGATTGCCATATGACCATGCCATGTGTGTGATCCTGTTGAACCATTCTGGGATTCTAGCAAGTAGTTTTATTGCTTATCTATTTCTGTCTTATGAAAAGCTGTGTCCCCCATTGACAGGAATGATGGATCGCTGGATGTATAGGCTTCTTGAGACATTTACGAAGTGGACTTCTAGAAACGTACTCAGGTAGGCCAATAGGAATCGTTTGATTGAAAGCGAGGGGAGTCATGCGGACGGTTCTCTATGCCCAGCAGCTGTCGTGACCTTCCATTAGCAAGGTTGTGGCCCGATGCGATCGCAGTACAAAGGCTTATGTCTTCTGATGTTTTTCTAATGAGAAAATTCGGTATGACTCTTGGTTTTGTTGAGAAGTAAAACTCTGCATGCCTAAAGAGTCATATAGATGGAATGGCATTTCCTTTTTATTATTGGGACCCAATCCAAGTAACCCAAAACAGCACTATGGCCCATCAAAACTAGCATTTTCATTTGTTCAATGGGACACTTGTGTAAGTGGGGCCCACCTTTTTTTTTTTTTAGTTTATTTGTTTTCTAGTGGTTCCCATCTTGGGTTGGGGCCTATGTCTGCCCCTCTCAGACAATCATAGACATCCAATTGCTAGCTTTCAGGTGGACGCGTATATCGAATGGTCCACATTTAATAGGGGCTTGATCAGACAGTTGATCTTCATTTGATGGTTGAGATAGATGTTATGCTTCATTCACAATGGGCTGTAGATGTGGGTTGTTCACCCATGCAGATTGTGCCTGGGTTGCTATTTCAATACACTGTACCAAGCCCAGATGATTGCATTCAGACCCTTTTATCAAAGGACTAGGTTCGGTCTGGTAAGTGTGTGATCAATGTTTTAAATATTAGTAATATCAGCTGATACATCCCATGATATATCTTGTATTCTAGCGGTGCGATATATCCCACAAGTTCGATCTAATATAACTCACATGTTTGACTTAGTGAGCATTTTTGAATTTGTTTATTTTATTTTATGTAAATTAATTATGTTAAATTAGCATTAAATTATTACAAATTCATGACTTTTCATGTTTTGCATGAAAAGTGATAGATTTAGAGCTTTGATTTCAAGATTTGAAAGAGATGGGCTAAGTTGTGGAAAATTGAAAAAAAAATAAAAATAAATAAATAAATCTCAATTTCTTTCAAATTGTTTGCAATATTTAGGTCCAAACGTCAAATCAAACATATAACTTAATTCAGTAATTCTTCTTTTGCTTGTAAATTTATTGCTTGTGTATAGATTAGGACCCCATCAAAACTTATTATATCTACTTATTTTTTGTAATATTTTAATTTATAAATATATATTAATGTCTTTTTTAATAATCACTAAAGTTTCATTAAAAATTTTAACTGATTTTTCAATCTTTTCCCATGTTTCCAACAACAATGATACATTACACGATACAACCGATATATCTCATTTCATAACCAATATACATCCATATCCCAAGAATGTAATGCGTAATGTGATACCAATATTTCGAACACTGTGTGATAAGTTGCTTGTTATAATTTTGTTTGAACCACAACTTCAATGTTCATGGAGAGTCGATTTCCACACTGGATTGGCAGTATTTGCCTAACCCAAAAACTTCTGTGGCCTGCGAACGTTTCAACGTTGGACGTTCAAACCCCATTGTTTCCTATCTTGTTGCCCGCGTGAGTTTTGGATCTGGTTCATTTTTCCAATTCATGTCTTAACATGAGCTGGCAAAATGGAATGCCGGTGAGGATTTCTCATGAACATCACAGTGGGCCCCACCTAACTTTGGACCTGAGTCACACCGGCACTCACCTTCTGACTCAGGCCGATACACCCACTGACTCGAGCGAGTCGCGACTCAACCCGAACGAGTCTATGCCGGTCTACCAGTTTCAAGGTTCTGTAACACAAGTACTTTGGGTTTTTCGTTCACACGTGTAAAATGCAACACACCACCACATGTGCCAGCATGGAATATGATCGCCATATCAAATCCACTTGCTCGGGAGGGTCCCACTATGTTGATGTCCTGGCTCAAGAATTAGATCGGTCCATTAATCAGGTGGGCCAGAAAAACATGGCCTACGTTTTCTTAGCCGTCCACCTGCTGCTGATATAGTAACCGACCTGATGACCTGGCCAGCCTGAATTTTGGGTGAGAACATCTATATGATCAGACCAACCTAATCGGTAATGACTCCATAACCGAGGCCCTTCAATTGCTTTTCATCAACCGTTTATCCATAGACGACTGTCGAGTGGTTAGAAAATTTTCCAATCTGAAAGACTTTTAGGCAATTGTACATCCACCGCGGGTTCCATCAGATCAATGGTTTGGATCATCTCATCATGGTCCCTGTTTCCACTTATTGCCATTGGCTGTTCATCAGGATCGAATTCACATGAGATGTTTCATACTTCAGAGCTTGGCTAAGCTCACACGCGTGTGCAATAATGCTCGTGTATATGCCACACATGTGCCAACATGCCGCATAGGTGCAATATCTAATCCATCCAAACGTGTGGATGGGATAGAAACTTCAGCAAGTTAATTTCTTCAGATCCTTACATTTGTTTTACAAACTGTAGCCCCCACAACCAGTTGATCAACCTGATTTTGGTATAAGGAATAGATAGAGTATTGCCATTCTGATGGGTGGATTGGATCTTGGATATTTGTTTGGTCTATGCTTCTCTTTTGCTGGTAGGACCCACCATGATGTTTGTCAGAAATCCATCCTGTACATTCATCTTGCGGACTGTGTTGAAAATCATGTAGGCCATGTGATAAGAAGTAGGCGAGAGAAATGCCCATCTTAGAAGCCTTCTTAGGTTCACCCTGATGTTTAGAGATGGGCACTGGATGACTCAACTGGATTTGAACCGAATAGGTGAGTTGGTTCGAACCGAGTAGGCTTCATTCAATCCGAACTCAAGCTAAGTTGAGTCCAAGTCACCTAGTAACTTAACCCAAACATCAATTTGGTCAGACTTGACTCGATCTAAAACTTGACCTGACTTGATTCGAGTACACACACACACAATACCCTCTGCAATTGATCTTAATCCAATCCTAAACTCTCTCCCTCCCTCCCTCATCATGCTCTCTTTCAAGCTCGACATCCACCCACCACTACCACCACCTCTCTCTCTCTCTCTCTCTCTCTCTCTCTCTCTCAATATATATATATATATCCCCAATGCGGTGCCAACTTGACCCGACTCGATACTTTTGACCAGGTCGTACTCAGTCCAGATTAGTCTAAGCCAAACCCGGACTCAGATCGAGTCAGGCACGTTGGACTTGATACTAAGTCAGGTCGAGTTTGGATCAGGCATATTTCAAATTGGATCGAGTTGGTCAACCCTAAATCGATCCAACTCGGCTCGATGCCCATCTCTACTGATGTTTATATGCCATCCAAATTAAGTCATCCCTACTGACGTCATAACGTGAGGTGGCAAAACCGATAAATGGAGTGAATTTCTCACAAACATCACGGTGGGCACCACCTAGCTTCCTACCGTAGGAACAAGTAGCAGGTAATCAACGTCCCTCATTCATGAGCCTCCTGATTGCTCTCTCTAATCAAATGATCCCAATCATTCAGTTAGAGCCAATATGATTCGGACCATTCATCATGGATGAACTCTAACATGTCAAATGTGAGGTGATGTACCATGAATACATATTCATGTACTTCAAAAAATACATATCAGACAATTTTAAGTCAATGAATTGTCTAAGATTATATTTTTAAAATGGCCTAAAATATTCATCATGCAACAAATAATATAATTTACTTTTCTAATTAACGTGTTATTCTATTCTATGAACGGTTCAGATCTCTTGCACACGTGCCGCGTGTATGAATATTAAATGATGGATAGCTAGCTTAGATGATATTGTTATAGCACTGGATCCTATAACTTACGGTTTTAGATTTCTCTAATTTACATCAAACCATCATCCAGAATGCATGGTGGACCTGATATATTTCTTCTACAACCCTAAAATCCCAATATTGACCACTATTTAATGGCCATACACCTGGCACCTACAATCACCTTTCAAAGAGGAAATTTTGGTGCAGGGCCCATATACAATTAGGGCCCACTATTTGGATGGTTTGAATTGCTTTAAAAACATGCCACGTGCACAACATCTATGTGCATTCGTATGTTCAATCATTGATACATAATTGCACCATTTCAGCCAGTGGAAAAGGGGTTTCCTGGATAACACGTTAGAGGGTATTTGCCAGACCTTGATATATATAATGAAAATTTGGTGACTCTCTTGTAGGCAAAGCAAAGTAAAAAATATAAATTAAAAACCCAACCAACCCATTTGGAAAGATATCAGATATGAGAAGGGCTCCTTGCTGTGACAAGGCAAATGTGGAAAAAGACTGCAAGCTCAAAGATTTCATTGAGAAACATGGCACTGGTGGGAATTGGATTGCTCTCCCTCACAAAGCTGGTCTGAAGAGATGTGGTAAGAGTTGCAGATTGACATGGCTTAACTATCTAAGGCCCAACATTAAACATGGAAAATTCACTGATGAGGAATATCGGATAATCTGCAGCCTATTTGATACCATTGGAAGTAGGTGGTCCATCGTAGCTGCTCAGTAACCCTTGAATCAGCCCAATTAATCACTAATCAGGAGAAAGCAATAACTATTTTGTTTCAATTAAAAACAAAACAATAACATGCAATAATAACAGAACTTAACATCATACAATTGTTTATTGGATTGTGATATTTAGTGAAGGATTACATGAATTTCATACAATAGAAAGTATTTTAAGAAGTATGCTTAGTATGATTAGGATATTTGCTAGAATCTCAGGTTAGGAAACAAGTAAGTGTTAGCACTAGATACAATAATACAAGGCCACTAGCAATCTTATGCAACTGTCCAAGTCAACAAGGTTACTGGTTTCACCAATTAAAAATACAAAAGTAAATTTTACAAAATAAAAAAAAAAAATTAGATAAAACAAACCATTTTTTCTTTTACATGTAAAAACTGATATTGACTTGGGTTTGGAATCAAGGAAGCTTCAGTTTCAAAATGTTGGCATGTATAATCGGGGTTGTAGATATGCTGGGCCTAGGCCAAGCAACTACAAATTTTTGAACACGTCCCGCCCGATAATTCAATATCTAGGCCTAAGTCCTGCCCACTGATAGCTAGAACTATGATAATCCCTTGTGATATTCTCGATATTATAAAACCTACTATTAAAACTTAATAAAAACGTACATACGAATTATTCTTGTTGATGTTAATGGAACTTGGAACCCCGGCTGATGGCTGTGGAGAGTTCCGTTTGTCACAAAAGCTTGACTGCATTATTGCGGAATCACCAAAGCATGTGTATTGTCATTGTTCAAACACTAGAAATATATCAAACACATGATCCAGAGCATCTCAATCTGGCCTTTAAAAAAAAAAGCAACAACAACAAAGAAAATTCCAAAAAACAGAGGCCTTACCTGTAAGGCTCAATCCGAGGCTGCACAGCGTGGTTGTAGGGGTCTTACCTGTAATCGGAGGGTGCACAGCATGGTGGTAGGGAATGAGGGAGAGAGAGGTGGAGGCGGTCACGGCTGGGGGTACCGATTGAGGGAGAGGAAGGATAGAGAGGTGGAGGCGGCCGCGGCTGGTGGTACCGATTGAGGGAGAGAAGGAGGGAGAGAGAGGTGGAGGCGAACATTGCTGGTGGTGGGGATTGAGGGAGAGAGAGGGTTGCACGTGGACGTCGCTCGTGGCAGGGATTGAGGGAGAGAGAGGGCTGGAATTAAGTCCGATGGAGAGAAGGTTGCAGGGGTAGGGATGTAATGTAATCGGAACGACCGGTTTCAACACTGAAAATCCCGTTTTGACGCAAGCCGTTGATTTTTTATTTCAGCATCCGACGGCCAGCGTTATGCCAATGCTCGACCTTACGGAAGCCTATGGTAAGGTCGAGCGTATAGTACCTTTTCCTATATATATATATATGTGTGTGTGTGTGTGTGTGTGTACGCGCGTATCCACATCGTTTATCAGTTTTTTGAGCTTATTATAAGGCATGGTCCAAAACATGAAGCATATCCGGATCTCAAATGGACCACACCACATGAAACAGTGGTGAATTGAACACCCACCGTTGTAAACTTCATAGGACCCACCATAATATTTATTTGTCATCCAACCTGTTTATAAGGTCACACAGACCTGGATGAAGGGTAAATACAAATTTCAGCTTGGTCCAAAACCTTTGTAACCCCCATGAAATTTTTAATGATGGGCGTTCAATCACCAACGTTTCCTATGGTATGGTTCGCTTGTGATATATCTCTATTTTCATTTTTGGACCATCCCCTAAAATAATATGTAAAAACAGATGGACGGTATGGATACACAACACATACACTAAATATTAAAGTAAGCCCCATGGCCACCAACCACCCAATCCGTTGGCCCGTGGCAACCAGTTCTGCAAATGCCATTTGCAAACTGCAAACGCGCTTACCTGATTTTGCAAACGCACAAATTCCTGTCCATGTGAAGACGAAAGGTCACACCATATGTCACCACCATTTTGAGATGAGGTATATATACAGCTATTTGGACCGTTCATGGGTCCCATTGTGGATGGTTTATACCTCTAAATTCACACTAATCAAGAAATCCAAACCATGTGAGTGGTCCTATTTTGATTGTGAAAACAATCAAACGGTTAATATTATCTTCCAAGTGTAATTGTTTACTATTTGGATGTTCAAGATTACCGTCATACCATGCCATGTTTATGATTCAATAGACAACATCACCTTTTAAATGGTGCAAAACTAACATATTATAAGTGTAGGCCAGTGGGCTAATCTTATAAATTCCCCCACTTCCAACCCAACCTAATGCAAAAACAAAACCTCTCCTCCCATCAACCTATCTATACCTATGTCCCTCTACCAAAGCCAAATGGATGAAGTTAAGGTGGTCGACTGCGTCATCGATGTCCCAAACACCCGTGTAGATGGATTGGTCTCCAACCAAGAAATGAAAGATATGAAATTCATGAAGCTAGTTCAAACTGGCATGTTGAAGGTGGCGGTTCCTTCGGTTACGGTCTCTGCGGTTGGGATTGTCAATGACCTCCCCACCAAGCTTTCTCAAGACTGGCATCAGGATTTTGTCTCAAAGGTCTACGTTATTGTAATTTTCATGATATTTGCGATGGGAATAGGGCTGCTTTTTCTCTCATTAGTGCTTCCGCGAGTGCCTGCCGCGGTAGTTATGGGCAAGAAGCTGGCGTGGGTAGTTGTTGCATTGATCCATGTTGCACTTGGCCTTAAAATAACCATCCATGCTATATATTGATATGGTTGAGGGCGTGGGGCATGTCCCGCTACCGTTGTTGTTGTAGTAGCAGCAGCAGCAGTTGATATAGCCGGCAGCATAGTTATTTTCCTTAGTTGTTGATGTTATAGCCACAGTTGATATAGCCATAGCATAGTTATTTTCTTTATTGTTGGTGCTTTTTCTTGTTTTTGTTGTTGTTGTTGTTATTTTCATTGATGCTGATGTTGTTGTTGCTACTGTTGTTGTCTTTTGTTTTTAATAACCCTTTTTCCAGGTTTCAAATGGATAGGTGAAGTGTTTGTTAAACACAGTTTTTTCGGTTCTGACTCAGATTGTTGGGTATTGTACCACATAGCACCGATTGAGGGCCCATCCATCCATTTTACAGGTTATTTTAAGGAACGCTGCCTAGAAGGTGATGGGTTTAAATCTTAAGTGGACCACACCATAGGAAATAGAGGTGATTGGATTCTTACCATAAAAAACTATAGAAAATAAACGTTACAGTAGGCCCTAGGAAGTCTTTAATGATGATCGGTCAATTACCACAGTTTCCTTGGTGTGGTCCACCTGAGATTTGAATCTGCTTCATTTTTGGGCTTGTGCCTAAAATTAGCCAAGAAAATGGATGGACGGTGTGGATAAAACACATACATATGCTGTGTGCTCCACTATGCAATCCGAGTACGGTTCTTACAACTAAGCCCTCGTTTCAAGGGTTTTCAATGAGTACCTGGACCTACGGTACCAGATGTACATCACGTGATCTTAACGGTCTTAAGAAACCGGGTCGGGTCCGGGTATCACCTTTTGACCCGGCTAACATTTTCGGAATTAGACGGGTTTGGGTAGGATCCGAACCCAATTTAAATGTGCTCTCGGGTCCAATGGTTTCATGAACCACAGATCAGGAGAGGATTGGGTATTATCTTACCGTGTGGGGCCCAGCTTGATAAATTTGTTGTATTTCCACGCCGGCCATCTTTTTCTTCTTTTTTCCTTCAGCTCATCTTAGGACGTTATTCCAAAAATTAAGCAAATCCAAATCTCCGGTGGACCACCACAGGAAAAGTAGTAGCGAATGTCCATTAAAAGCTTTTTTTAGTCCATAAAAGTTTTAGACCAAGCTCATCTTTTTATTTTACTTTCATCCAGGTCTGGTTGACCCTATCAAAGGGTTGGATGGAAAATAAACTCTACGGATGCTTATGGTGGGCCCTAGGGAGTTTTTAACGGTGGGCTTTAAATCGCCACCGTTTCCCTTGGTGTGGTCCACTTGTGATTTTGATCTGCTTAATGACTTTTTCTAAGAAGTCTTAAAATGGGCTGGAGAAACAGATGTACGGCACGAATATACAACACATCATCAAGGTGGGCCCCACGGTCAGGGTAACGCCCACTAAGGTATTGCCCGGGTAACACATAATCCGCTCCCAAGCGGGTCTAACGGCGGGTGCTTGCGAGTGGTGGATATTGCTACTAATACTATAATCACATCTGGAAGTCTGTGAGGCTTGCTATGCAGTCACTCCTAAAAATGTCCACGTGGAATACATTAAGACGAGATAAACCGTCCAAATTGCGTAAATTACCCTTGATAGCTCGTGACTTCAGAACAGAATCAAATGAAGAGTCGAAAAATCTGATTTTATGGAAAAATTTTAATTAAATTTGAACCGTTGGGAATGTTTCATTAGTTGTCCATCAATCTTCTAGTTAAATACCAAAACAGTGTAAATTTTGGTTCATGTCCTGTCGAATTCGGGCCCACTATTTTCAGGGTTTAATGTAAGTAAATTTCATGTCACGTGTTGCCTGACTATCAACCAGCACACTCTGTGAGAGTATAAAAGTTTTTCTCGTAAAACAGACAAACATGCACTCTTTTGTTTGCCTTTTTGGAGAAATTTGGGACTGTGGACCCCACCTTTTATCCAGCTGTTTTTATGAAACAAGACAAACTTAGTTTGGGAACTTAGACCTGCTCGTACGGACAGCGAATTTGAGGACGAAAATACCCCTCCCTTCCTTTCGAAGACGAGCGCTGACGCTCCTCCAACCGAGAGTTGTACGAACGGCTCAGAAGAGATCAAAGTTACATGGCCCCACAGCTATGTATTTATTATATCCACAACGTTCATCCATATTTCGAGATCATTTCGGAGCATTATCCAAAAAAAAAAAAATCATATCCAAAGATCAACTGGACCACACCACAAAGAGCAGTGGGAAAACTGATTTTCACCGTTAAAAATTTTGTAGGGCCCACCATAACATGCATTTTCCATCCAATCTATTCATAAGGTCACAAAGGCCTGGATGAAGAGGGAAAAAAAATTTCATGATGATCCAAAACTTCTG
Source organism: Magnolia sinica (assembly GCF_029962835.1). NCBI lineage: Eukaryota > Viridiplantae > Streptophyta > Magnoliopsida > Magnoliales > Magnoliaceae > Magnolia > Magnolia sinica. Next base: position 2,858,456 of record NC_080584.1, on the reverse strand, counting down.
CAACCCCTGAAAGGTTTTCAATGGTAGACGTTCAATTCTCCACTCCCTTTTACACTGTGGTCCACTTGCTAGTTAGATCTATCTTATTTTACATCTCAAGCTTAATATGAGCTCGCCAAATAGATGGACGGTTTGGATATAACACAGACCTCCTAATGGGACCCACAAAAGGCGGTGGGGTTTACAACAACAAAAAAAAAAAGTAAAAATTTTTAAAAAAAGAACTTGTAGCTACAGTATTTTCTATATAAACCGTAGCCATAGGCCTATTTTTTGGATAAGTATCGAAGGTCTTTCGATCTATCAAAAAAGGTTTGGAACTGTCTAGCGAATTTGTCTTAAAATTCCTGTAGTTTTCCCTATGGCTACGGATTATAACCGTAGCTATTATTGTAGTCCGTTAGTACATCTTTAGAAAAAAAAAAATTTTAATTTTTTTTTACATGGAAAACTTTATTCTACCTACAATTTTCTCTAATACATATTTATATAAATATGTATATGTAAGCATATAATTTTTTTTTTCTCTTTTAATTCATTTCTTTATCTATTTATTCAACAAGCATATCTCATAAACTAAAATGATTTACTTAACATACCATATATGATTTTGGGGTAAAAGAAGCTAATTTAGCCAACAAACCTAGTTATTTTTCAAGATTCCATCGAGTCGATGGTGAAAAATCTATTTCATTCACTTCATGGTCAATTTTAATCACTTCGCGGTCAAACTGAAAATTGAGCAAGACAAAAATGAAATTGAGCAGGGCAAACTATAAATTGAGCGGGGCAAACTATAATGGCCATGCACCTGGCGCTAACGATCAACTTTCAAAGAGGAAATTTTGGTGCAGGGCCCATATACAATTAGGGCCCAATATTTGGATGGTTTGGATTGATTTAAAAACATGCCACGTGCACAACATCTATGTGCATTCGTATGTTTAATCATTGATACATAATTGCACCATTTCAGCCAGAGGGGAAAAGCCGTTCCCTAGATAACACGTTAGAGGGTATTTGCCAGACCTTGATGTATGTGTTGAATATCCACACCGTCCATTAATTTTTTGAGATTATTATAAGCTAGGGTCCAAAACATGAAGCATTTCCGGATCTAAAATGGACCACACCACATGAAGCAGTGGTGAATTAAACACCCACCGTTGAAAACTTCATAGGACCCATCATAATATTTATTTGTTATCCAACCTGTTTATAAGGTCACACAGACCTGGATGAAGGGTAAATACAAATTTCAGCTTGGTCCAAAACCTTTGTAACCCCCATTAAATTTTTAATGATGGGCGTTCAATCACCAACGTTTCCTATGGTGTGGTTCGCTTGTGATATATCTCTATTTTCATTTTTGGACCATCCCCTAAAATGATATGTAAAAACAGATGGACGGTATGGATACACAACATATACATTAAATATTAAAGTAAGCCCCATGGCCACCAACCACCCAATCCGTTGGCCCGTGGCGACCAGTTCTGCAAATGCCATTTGCAAACTGCAAAACGCGTTTATCTGATTTTGCAAACGCGCAAATTGCTGTTCATGTGAAAACGAAGGGTCACACCATATGTCACCACCATTTTGAGATGAGGTATATATATACAGCTATTCGGACCGTTCATGGGTCCCATTGTGGATGGTTTATACCTCTAAATTCACACTAATCAAGAAATCCAAACCATGTGAATGGTCTTATTTTGATTGTGAAAACAATCAAACGGTTAATATTATCTTCCAAGTGTAATTGTTCGCTATTTGGATGTTCAAGATTACCGTCAAACCATGCCATGTTTATGTTTCAATAGACAACATCACCTTTTAAATGGTGCAAAACTAACATATTATGTGTAGGGCAGTGGGCTAGTCTTATAAATACCCCCACTTCCAACCCAACCTTATGCAAAAACAAAACCTCTCCTCCCATCAGCCTATCTATACCTATGTCCCTCTACCAAAGCCAAATGGATGAAATTAAGGTGGTCGACTACGTCATCGATGTCCCAAGCACAAACCGAGAAATGAAAGTCATGAAGCTAGCTCAGAGTGGCATGTTGAAGGTGGCGGTTCCTTCGGTTACGGTCTCTGCGGTTGAGATTGTCAAGGACTTCTCCACCAGGCTTTCTCAAGACCCGTATCATGAATTTGTCTTGAAGGTCTACGATATTGTGATTTTCATGATTTTTGGGATGGGAACGGGGCTGCTTTTTCTCTCATTGGTGCTTCCGCGAGTGCCTGCGGTGGTAGTTATGGGCAAGAAGCTGGTGTGGGTAATTGTTGCATTGATCCATGTTGCACTTGGCCTTAAAATAACCATCCATGCTATATATTGATATGGTTGAGAGCGTGGGGCATGTCCCGCTACCAATGTTGTTGTTGTTGTTGTTGTTGTTGTTGTTGTTGTAGCAGTTGATATAGCTGGCACCATAGTTATTTTCCTTATTGTTGTTGATGTTATAGCCACAGTTGATATAACCATAGCATAGTTATTTCCTTTATTGTTGGTGTTTTTCTTGTTGTTGTTGTTGTTTTTGTTGTTATTATTATTATTATTATTATTATTATTATTATTATTATTATTATTATTATTATTATTATTATTATTGATGCTTTTGTTATTGTTGCGGCTGTTGTTGTATTGCGTTTTTTAAAAACCTTTTTTCCATGTTTCAAATGAATAAATGAAGTGTTTGTTAAATACAGTTTTTTCGGTTCTGACTCAGATTGTTGGGTATTGTACCACATAGCACCGTTTGTGGGCCCATCCATCCATTTTGACGGATTATTTTAAGGAATGTTGCCAAAAATATAATAGGTCTAAATCTTAAGTGGACCACACTACAGTAAATAGAGGTGATTGAACTCTTACCATAAAAAGCTATAGAAGATAAACGATTACAGTAGCCCCAGGAAGTTTTTAATGATGAGCTGTCAATTACCACTGTTTCCTTGGTGTGGTCCACCTGAGATTTGAATATGCTTCATTTTTGGGCTTATGCCCTAAAATGAGCCAAGAAAATGGATGGACGGTGCGGATAAAACACATACATATGTTGTGTGCTACGCTGTGCAATCCGAGTACGGTTCTTACAACTAAGCCATCGGTTCAAGGGCTTTCAACGAGTACCAGATGCACATCACCTGATCTTAATGGTCTTAAGAAACCGGGTCGGGTCCAGGTCTCACCTTTTGACCCGGCTAAAATTTTCGGATTTAGACGCGTTTGGGTAGGATCCGAACCCAATTTAAATGTGCTCAAGTCGGGTCCAACGGTTTCGTAAACCACAGATCAGGCATGTCGGTTGGGAAACGGATTGGCTACTACCCCTGCCACCAGGGCTGGTGGTCAGTGCTTTGTAAGCCCCATCATGAGATATGTGTTTCATCCATTCCGTTCATCCATTTTTAAAGATCATTTTAGATTTTAATCCCAAAAATGAGAGGGATGTAAATCTCATATAGATCACACTACAGGAAAACAATAGTGATTGGATATCCTTCATTAAAATCCTCCTAAGGCCCACTATACTGTTTATTTGACATCCAATATGTTGATTAAGTTATACAGGCCCAGATGAAGGGCAAAAAAAAAAAAAAAATCAGCTTGATCCAAAACTTTTATGGCCGCCAAAAAGTTTTTAATGGTCGACACTCATTCAACACTGTTTCCTTTAATGTGGTCCACTTGAGAAGGGGATATACCTAATTTTTGGTATCTTAAGATAAAGTGATATGAAAAAATAGATGGACGGCATGGATGAAACACATACATCATGGTGGGGCCCACACAGCACTTACCATCCGGAGTAGCCAATCCGTTCCCGGTCGGGATAGGATTGGGTATTATCTTACCGTGTGGGGCCTAGCTTGATAAATTTGTTGTATTTCCACGCCGGCCATCTTTTTCTTCTTTTTTCCTTCAGCTCATCTTAGGACGTTATTCTAAAAATTAAGCAAATCCAAATCTCCGGTGGACCACCACAGGAAAAGTAGTAGCGAATGTCCATTAAAAGCCTTTTTTTAGTCCATAAAAGTTTTAGACCAAGCTGGTCTTTTTATTTTACTTTCATCCAGGTCTGGTTGACCCTATCAAAGGGTTGGATGGAAAATAAACTCTATGGATGCTTATGGTAGGCCCTAGGGAGTTTTTAACGGTGGGCTTTAAATCACCACTGTTTCCCTTGGTGTGGTCCACTTGTGATTTTGACCTGCTTAATGACTTTTTTTAAGAAGTCTTAAAATGGGCTGGAGAAACAGATGTACGGCATGAATATACAACACATCATCAAGGTGGGCCCCACGGTACCCGGGTAACACATAATCCGCTCCCAAGCGGGTCTAACGGCGGATGCTTGCGAGTGGTGGATATTGCTACTAATACTATAATCACATCTGGATGGTGCTATGTGGCTCCCATTATGATTTATTTGTTTTATCCATGCCGTCTATCCATGTTGGATAATTATTTTAGGGCATGATCCAAAAAACGAGGAAGGTCGAAAACTGAGGTGGACCACACCACATGAAAACAGTGGTGATTGAACGCTCACCATTAAAATATTTACAGGGGCCACACATAAATGGGCTGGGAAAATAGATGGACGGTGTGGATGAAACACATACATCACGGTAGGCCCCCACAGATTCTGGTCATCATGGATATCTGTAGTGTTGGGGTCATCACCCAATCGGTCGTACTCCGTCAGCCTATCAAATAACTCCATATTCGGGAAACTGTTAAATACACCCATCCTATTTTGATAATTAGTACAAAATCGTACTATTTCAGCACACAAAATGGAAATGGGAATACACTTGTTACCAAATAAAAAGAGAGTTATTGATACTCTGTAAGTCTGTGATGCATGATATGCAGTCACTCGTATAATATCCACGTGGAATACATTAAGTCGAAATAAACCGTCCCAGTTACGTAAATTATCGTTGATAGCTTTGAACTTCAGAACAGAATAAAATGAAAGTCGTTTAAATCTGATTTTATGGAAAAATAATAATTAAAATTGGACCATTGGCAATGTTTCATTAGTTGTCCATCAATCTTCTACCTAAACGCAAGCCTGTTTGGAAGCATGGATTTTGAACCCACTGGATTCAGAATCCTTGAAACCCTCTGATTTTGAATCCTCTTGTTCCCTTGGCACCTGGAATTTAGGATCCCCTTTGATCCAATAATAATCATACGTAACATATTTACAGTGGTTTGAATTTAATTATTAAATTAACTTTAATATCATTAATATATATATATATATATATATATATAATAATGTTTGATACAAATATTGTAACAAGCCCGTTAAAATATATACTTTGCTTTAAAATAACGAAATTCCAAATTTTGTATGGCCCCAAGTATAAAATCACATCTAAGTGAGTAACCAATGATTCTTAACCATTGATTTGCATGGATAATATTTGGATGGCACAAATCATTGCATTAAAGTAATTATAGTGATGCAATTAATAATCTAATTATTTTGAGATATCATTAATGAGCCTTGTGCCCAAAAAATTAATAGTCTATTGACACATGTACACATACAACTCTTTAAAGGATTTTAGATGTAATCGAAGCTTTTAATGTTCATTAATTTCAAACCTAAATTTGGGCCCACTAATTACACAGTTTAGGTTTAGTAAATTTCATGTCATGTGTTACTTGAGTATCAACTAGCACACTTAGTGTGATTGAATGATCGCCGTTAAAAACTTTTTGGGGACCATTGATTGATAAGTTTATCAATAGGTTTGATGGTACATAAACATTACGACATGTCCGAGGAAGCTACTAATTATGAGCATTTAATCGCTATTGCTATCTATGGTATCAACTTCATTTTTTTCCCCTAAAATGAACATGAGGGCCTGATTCCATGTTGCACAACGTTGGGTGAGACAACAACATCCAGTAGGTGGAAAAGTGCTGTGGTAGAGGATTTCAATCCTCTACAACATGGTGGACCCCACACATGAATTTGTGTAACAGAAGTGTTGCTTGGAATTTCCTATAGTTGGGATGGGAGCTCATTAGGTGTCACTGGGATAACATGTTGTTTCCTGACTGTGGGACTATCATGATGTATATGTTGTATATCCATGCCATCCATCGGTTATTCGGCTAGTTTTAGGGCATAGTCCAAACAATGAAACAAATCCAAATCTCAAATGTACCACACCATGAAAATAGTGGTGTTTGAACACCCACCATTTCAAAACTTCATAGGGCCCACTATAACCTTTATTTGCTATCCAACCCGTTGATAAGGTCGTACGGACCTAGATAAAGGGAAAATGCAAATATAATTAGCTTGATCCAAAACTTTCGTAGCACTCAATATTTTTAGGTGTGCGTTTAATCACCAATGTTTCCCGTCGTGTCATCCACTTAAGATTTGAACCTATTTTATTTTTGTGATCACGCCTAAAATGATCTTAAAAGAATTGATGGACAATATGGACACACAACACATACATTAAAGTAGGTCAAACTACCACTAACCACCTAATTCCCTTAGCTCATCGCAATCATTTTGAAAATGGTACTTAAGGCATGAGTCTTAACCCTTCATTTTCACATGAATAAGAATTGGGAGGAGGAGATGTGATGATGCATGAGTCTTAATCTCTTATTGTCATATGCAGAGAAATTGGGAGATGTCATGAAGCATTAGTCTTGACTTTCGTCTTCACATGAATAGGAATTGGGAGGAGATGCTGATGCTGAGTCTTTAACTTTTTGTTTTCGCATGAACAAGAATTTGGAGGAAATGTAACGATGCACGAGTTTTAACCTTCTGTTTTCCTAAAAACAAGAATTAGGAGGAAATGTGATGATGCATGAGTCATAATCTTTTGTCTTTCCATAAACAAGAATTTGGAGGAAATGTGGCGATGCATGACTTTCAACCTTTTGTTTTCTCAAAAAGGAGATGTGATGATGCATGAGTCATGATCTTTTGTCTTTCCATGAACAGGAAGTGGGAGGAGATGTGATGATGCATGAGTTTTAAACCTTTCGTTTTCCAATGAACAGGCATTGGGAGGAAACATACATGAGTCTTAACCCTTTTCGTTTTCACATGAATATGAATTGGGAGGTGTGATGATGCATTGATGAGTTGTAACCTCTTCTTTTCTCATGAATAGGAATTGGGCGAAGATGCAATGATGCATGCGTCTTAATCTTTCATTTTCCCATGAACAGGAGGTAGGAGGAGGAGACGAGATGAGATGCTGCATGAGTCTTAACCTTTCGTTTTCATGAATAGGAACGGGGAGACAGCCTTAACCTTCCGTTTTCATGAACTCCCCGTTCCTATTCATGAAAACCAAAGGTTAAAGACTCAAGCATTACTTTATTACTTTTTTGATAGTGTAGCATCATTTAGAAAATCTTTGTAACTAATGCTCTACATTTGAGATGAGGCAAAACAACCATACAAACCATTTGAGGGGTGGATGATCAAGGCATCTAAAATCACACTGGTCAAGAAATCCAAACTATGTGAATGGTCTTAATTTAATTGTAAAAATAATAATAATAATAATAAATCAAACAATTAATATTATCTTTCAAGTATAGTTGTCAGTCGTTTTTTATCTAAAGTATGCATCACATGTTTAGTTGTAATTTGATGGTCAATAAAACTTTTTAAATGGTGCAAAACTAACATATAATGGCTCTAGTGTCATCAACTCACTTTCTTCCACTGTCATAATAAATAAACACTGCTGCTGTGTTTGTTTACTTGTACTCCGTTGTTATGACTGTGGACCCCACCATGATGTATATGTTTTATCCATGCCATCCATTCATTTTCCAGCTTATTTTAAGGTTTGATTCAAAAAATTAGGCAGATCTAAATCTCAGGTGGACCACACCATGGGAAATATGGGTGATTAAATGCCTACAATTAAAAACTTCTGTAGGGTTACAAAAGTTTTGGATGAAGCTGATATTTGTGTTTTCATTTCATCCAGGTCTGTCTGACCTAATTGAAAGGTTGGATGGAAAATGAACATTACAGTGGGCCTAGGAAGTTTTTAACGGTGGACATTCAATCACCACTGTTTTATTGGTGTGGTCCACCTAATATTTTGATCTGCCTCATTTTTGGGTTCATGCCTTAAAATAAGCCGGCAAAATGGATGGACGGTGCGGATAAAACACATATACGTGCTGTGTCCTACGCCATGTCCGGTTCTTACAAGTTGTGGCCGTTGGTTCTGCCAATGACTACGTGGAGCTGCGGGTACGATATGGACATCACCTGATTTTAACGGGTCTTAACTTAACAAACCGTGTCAGGTCCAGGTCATCCCTTTTGACCTGGCTGAAAGGTTCGGGTATAGCGGACTTGGGTCGGGTCCATCCACTTGGACGCCGTTAAAATCGGGTTCGGGTTGGATCCAACGGCTTCGTAAACTACACGCATGTACGAGAGCCCATGAGCCCATTTACAGACCAACCTTGTCTATCGCTGGATGCTTGCTGCTGGATGTTTCTCTGTGGTTCCCATCATGATGTATGTGTTTTATCCATACTCCATCCATTTTGGATCGTTATTTAAGGGCATGGTCCAAAAAAATGAGGCAGATCCAAATTTTAGGTGGACCACACCACAGGAAAACGGTGATGATTGAACACCCACCATTAAAAACTTTGCCGGTCCTATTAATGTTAAATTTCCATTCAACGCGGACTTAGATGAAGGGAAAGAAAAAGACAAATATCACCAATTTTCTTTTGATCTGGTTCACATGTGATTTAGATTAGCCTTACTTTTGGGATCATGCACTAAAATGATCTGAAAAAAATTGATGGATGGCATGAATGAAATACATATATCATGGTGGGCCCCACATAGTCTGGTCATCAGGGATATCCGTGGCGTTGGCATCACCAGGCAATTCATGTCCATGCGAGCAGGACTTGGCTGCGAACCCGGAACCAGCAATGTGGGCGGGACCCTGACCGTGGGCCCACCTCGATATATGAAATATATATTGCTGTCCATCTGTTTTGAAAGCTTATATATTTTAATGCATGATCCCAAAAATGACCGAGAAAAAAATTCAAGTGGACCATATTACATGAAATAGTGATTATAGACCAACAAAAAAATTTCATGAGCCACAAAAGTTTTGTATCAAGTTGATATTTATTTTTTCTTTTCATACGGGTCCGTGTGACCTTACAAACCGGTTGGATGGTCAAATAACATTTATGGTGGACCCTAAAAAGTTTTCAACAATGGCCGTTTAATGACCACTATTTGGTGTGCGTAGTCCATTATCAGAAATTTGTATCTTCATCATTTTTTGGACCACAACATAAAATAAGCTGTAAAAACATATGGACAGCGTGTATAAATATTGAATATATCAAGGTGGGTCCTACTATCAGGGTAGCACCCACATCTATGGTTATGCGGTTGCAACCAAGTTGCGCTCCATCCATGCATGTTTGTAATACTCCATCATCCTATCAAATAACTCAAGAATTGGGAAGCTGGTAAATACACTTAGAGTTGAGTTGAGCACGTGACAACTCAACTCGTCTAACTCACTCAGATCCGACTTGATTTGAATTGAATGGGTGAGTCGATCTTAACCGAGTAGGCTTCGCCCAATCCAAACTCAAACAGAGTTGAATCCAAGTTACCCAATAACTTGACTCGAAACTCAATCCTACCATACTCGGTTCAAAATCCAACTCAACTCAGATTTGGATACACACGCGCACGCATATAACCCTACCCACCGCACCTAACCTCGATTCAAACCCAAATTCTCTCCCTCCGTTCTTCCAGGTCTAGCAGTCATCCACCACCATCACCAACATCCTCTTTCTCTCTCTCTCTAGTCTATCCCTTTTTTCTCAGTCCGACTCAGTGCCAACTCAACTCAGTATTTTTGACCAGTTCGGACTCACTACAGATTAATTTAGGGCATACCAGACTCGGATCGGGTTAAGCATGCTGGACTGGGTACCAAGTCGGGTCGAGTCCGGTAAAGCATATTTCAAAACCAGATCGAGTAGAGTCAACCCTAACGGGGTCCAACTCGAGTTGATGCCCAGGTCATACGCCCATCTTATTTTGATAATCGGTACAAATGGTACTTTTTCAGCACACAAAATGGGAATAGAAGTGTGCCCATATAAAAAGAGAGTTTTTGATACTCTGGAAGTCTGTGAGGCTTGCTATGCAGTCACTCCTAAAAATGTCCACGTGGAATACATTAAGACGAGATAAACCGTCCAAATTGCGTAAATTACCCTTGATAGCTTGTGACTTCAGAACAGAATCAAATGAAGAGTCAAAAAGTCTGATTTTATGGAAAAATTTTAATTAAATTTGAACCGTTGGGAATGTTTCATTAGTTGTCCATCAATCTTCTAGTTAAATACCAAAACAGTGTAAATTTTGGTTCATGTCCTGTCGAATTCGGACCCACTATTTTCAGGGTTTAATGTAAGTAAATTTCATGTCACGTGTTGCCTGACTATCAACCAGCACACTCTGCCAGAGTATAAAAGTTTTTCTCGTAAAACAGACAAACATGCACAGTTTGGGCCCTTTGAGGAGAAATCTGGGACTGTGGACCCTACCTTTTATCCAGCTGTTTTTATGAAACAATACAAACTTAGTTTGGGAACTTAGACCTGCTCGTACGGACATCGAATTTGAGGACCAAAATACCCCTCCATTCCTTTCGAAGACGAGCGCTGACGCTCCTCCAACCGAGAGTTGTGCGAACGGCTCAAAAGAGATCAAAGTTACATGGCCCCACAGCTATGTATTTATTATATCCACAACGTTCATCCATATTTCGAGATAATTTTGGAGCATTATCTTAAAAATATATATATATCCAAAGATCAACTGGACCACACCACAAAGAGCAGTGGGAAAACTGATTTTCACCGTTAAAAATTTTGTAGGGCCCACCATAACATTTATTTTCCATCCAATCTATTCAAAAGGTCACAAAGGCCTAGATGAAGAGGAAAAAAAAATTTCATAATGATCCAAAATTTCTACAACCCCTAAAAGGGTTTCAATGGTAGAGGTTCAATTCCCACTACGTTTTAGAGTGTGGTCCACTTGCTAGTTAGATCTATCTTATTTTACATCTCAAGCTTAATATGAGCTCGCCAAATAGATGGACGGTTTGGATATAGCACAGACCTCCTGATGGGACCCACAAAAGGCAGTGGGGATTACAATTGCAAAAATAAAAGGTAAAAATTAAAAAAAATTAAAAAAATAATAAAAAAGGAACTTATACCTATGGTGTTTTCTATAGTTACGGTTTATAACCGTTGCTATAGTTCTGTTTTTTCGATATGTATCAAAGGTCCTTCGATATATCGAAAAAGGTCCGAAACCATCTAGCGAGTTTGCCTCAAAAATCCTGCAGTTTTCTCCATGGCTACGGATTATAACCATAGCCATAATTGTAGTTTGTTAGTACATTTTTTTTAATTTTTAATTTTAAAATTTTTTTTACATGGAGAACTTTATTCTACCTACAATTTTCTCTAATACATATTTATATGAATATGTATGTATAAACATATAAATTTTATTTACTCTCTTTTAATTCATTTCTATATCTATTTATTCAACAAGCATATCTTCTAAAGTATAATGATTTACTTAACGTACCATATATGATTTTGGGGTAAAAGAAGTTAATTTAGCCAAAAAACTTAGTTAGTTTTCAAGATTCCATCGGGTTGATAGTCGAAAATCCATTTTTTATTCACTTTGTGGTTTATTTCAATCACTTCGCGGTCAAATTGGAAATTGAGCGGGACAAATTAAAAATTGAGTGGGGCAAACTAGAAATTGAGCAAACATGAAATTAAGCGGGGCAAACATGAGATTGAGCAGGGCAAACTAGAAATTAAGCAAAGCAAACATGAAATTGAGCGGGGCAAACAAGAAATTAAGCGGGGCAAACTATAAATTCAGCAAGACAAACATGAAATTGAGCGGGGCAAACTATAAATTCAGTGGGGCAAATATAAAATTGAGTGGGGCAAACATGAAATTGAGCGGGGCTAATGAGAAATTCAGCAGGGCAAACGTGAATTTGAGCGGGGTAAACTAGAAATTCAGCAAGGCAAACATGATATTCAATGGGGCAAACATGAAATTAAGCGGGGCAAACACGAAATTGAGCGAGGCAAACTAGAAATTCGCGTGGCAAACTATAAATTGAGCGGGCCAAACATGAAATTGAGTGGGGCAAACTAGAAATTCAGCGGGGCAAACATGAAATTGAGTGGGGCCAACGAGAAATTGAGTGGGGCAAACATGAATTGAGTGGGGCAAACATAAAATTGAGCAGGGGCAATTAGAAATTGAGCGGGGCAAATATGAAATTCAGCGGGACAAATGGTGGGAAACAAAATATATTTGTGTTTTCTCTTCATTAATGTTTAAAAGACCTTATGAACCAATTAGATGGCAAATAAACATGTTAGGCCTAGGAGCACTAGTTTGTTTGGAGCTCAGAATTGGCAGGGCAGTACTTAATTGACCGTTAGACTTTTTTAACATGTCAGCGCCTCAAATGATCGCGTGTTGTGCCGGGGAGGGAAGCTAATTGGCTGGTGTACAGCTGTTGTAGGTACATGTCGTTGGAAGAAGAGCACTGACGCTCCTCGATACGGTTCAAAGGAGATCAAAGTTACATAACCACATAGTGATGTATTTATTATGTGTAGATTATTTTAGAGCATTATCCAAAAACTGAATCATATCCAAAGATTATCTGGACCACAACATAAATAGTAGCGGCAATAATGATTTTCACTGTTAAATAATTTGTAGGGCACACCATAATGTTTATTTTACATCCAATCTTTTCATAAGGTCACAAACACCTGAATAAAGAGTAAAAACAAATTTCATATTGATTCAAAACTTCTGTGACCCCAAAAAGGGTTTCAATGGTAAACGTTCAATCCTCTACTGGTTTTTGCAGTGTGGTCCACTTGATAGTTAGATCTGTCTTATTTTTCATCTCAAGCCTTAAGACAATCTCCCCAAATGGATGTATGATCTGGATATAACACATACCCCGTGATAAGACTCACAAAACTCTCTCCCATAGTCACTCCCCTATATAAAATGTATTCGGTCTTCAACACAGACCTCATGTTTGCCCCGCTCAATTTCATGTTTGCCTCACTGAATTTTTAGCTTACCCTGCTGAATTTTGTGTTTGCCCCGCTCAATTTCATGTTTGCCCCCGCTGAATTTCTCGTTGGCCCCACTCAATTTCATGTTTGCCCCGCTCAATTTCATGTTTACCCCACTGAAATTCATGTTTACCCCATTGAATTTCTAGTTTGCCTCGGTTAATTTCATGATTGCCCCGCTAAATTTCTCGTCGGTCCCGCTCAATTTCATGTTTGCCCCGCTAAATTTCTAGTTTGCCCTGCTCAATTTCATGTTTGCCTCCCTCAATTTTTAGTTTGCCTTGCTCAATTTCTAGTTTGCCCTGCTAATTTTCGATCATCGACCTAATGGAATCTTGAAAAATAACCAGGTTAGCTGGCTAAAGTAGCTTCTCCTGCCCCAAAATCATATAGGGTACGTCAAGTAACTAATTTTGGTTTAGAAGATATTCCTGTTAAATGAATAAAGAAAGAAATGAAAAATAAATAAATTTATATGCTTATATATACATATTTTTATAAATATGTATTAGAGAAAATTGTAGGTAGGATAAAGTTCTCCATGTAAAAAAATAAAAATTAAATTTTTTTTTTTTTTTTTTTCATAGACTAGTTATGGCTACGGTTATAATCCGTCGCCATAGGTAAAATCACCTTCGATACATATCGAATACTCTTCGATACGTATCGAAAATTATAAGATTTTTGAGGCAAACTTGCTGTACAATTCTGAACCTTTTTCGATAATATCGAAACACATATTGAAATACCTTCGATATATATTGAAGAACATATCGAAAAAGCAGGGCTACGATTATAATTCGTACCAATAGGGAAGCCAGTTTTCCAAAATCATATTTCTTTTGTAGGTCCTATCATGAGGTCCATGTTATATCCAAACCGTCCATCTATTTGGCGAGCTCATACTAATGCTTGAGACAAAAATAAAGATAGATCTAACTATCAAGTAGACCACACTGTAAAAGGCAACGGGGAATTGAACGTCTACCATTGAAACCCTTTTAGGGGTTATAGAAGTTTTGGATCATTATGAAATTTGTTTTTCCTCTTCATCCAGGTCTTTGTGACCCTATGAATGAACTTAGATGGGGAGAGTTTCTCTCAAACATCACAGTGGGCCCCCAAAAAGTTTTATGGCCCCCAAAAAGTTTTTAATGGTCAACGCTCATTCAACATTGTTTCCTGTAATGTGGTACACTTGAGATTTGAATATACCTCATTTTTGGTCTCATACCATAAAATGATATGGAAAAATATATGGACGGCCTGGATGAGGATCATACATCATGGTGGGGCCCACAGACCACCGACCGTCAGACATCGGCTGGTAGCAGGGGGAGTACCCAATCCGTTTCCGTGAAAGGAGGGGGTATTTTCGTCCTCAAATTCGCTGTCCGTACGAGCAGGTCTAAGTTCCCAGACGAAGTTTGTATTGCTTCATAAAACCTGCTGGGTAAAAGGTGGGGTACACAGTCCCAAATTTCTCGCCTTTTTGGGTGGGAGAAATTAGTGCAAGTGGGCTCATATTTGAGTGATCAGAACCGTTAATCCCTATCGTTGGTTGGAGAATCCGAAAAATCTTCTAGATTATTTACTTATTTGATAAGCGTCCAAAAAATAGACGGTTAATAAGACGTAAATAAATGATATATTTCTTGAATTAATAATACTTTAAATATTGAATATTTTACATGTCACACAATCCGTTTTGGATCCCACCATTTTAACGGTTCGGATCACGGAAAGAGGACCCCACTTGTCCAAACTAGACGCGTCAGGACACTAGCCACTCCTGATGCATCAGGACACTAATTTATTTTCACGCGAGTAGAACGAGATAAGAATGAAGAGGAAAACTTCGGCACTCTGGCAGATGATGAAGGATGATACACTGTCACTGAGAAATGTTATACTTAGAAAAATATTATTCAAATTAAACCGTCCAGATTACGTTTCGAAGTTTAGATTTATCTCAAACCAAAAATTACCCTTCTTTATTGATATAACTATCCGATTGTTGAACACATATTGGACGGTTGAAATTAAAAGGACCTAATCATAAAAAGGTGTACCGAAATAGATAATGGATTAGTTCTAACATTCCATTTTTGTGATTATCACTTTTTGTTAGAGGTTTCTACTATTCGGACACGTGTAAATTTATAAGTGCCTGCGTATCAAATATCATTAGCTGCCAGAGTATCAAATAAAACTCTACAAAAACGAAAGATAGGAGCATTTGCTGCTCTCCTGCAAAGAAAAAAAAAAACCCAATCGGATGGCGATTTTCAGAGCGAGAGCTTTCAAAGCACTCTCCGAACTGAAATCCAATCTCTCATTTTCTCAAATTTCAATGAATCAGAACCGTCGGTGCTCTTCGATCCCCATTCAATCGCAGTTAGAGGTGAATTTCCATTCCTTCTGTCCCCTTTCCCCATTTTTCCATTTTTTTGGGGATTGAAATCGGTAGGAATTCGAAATTACAAACCCTAGCTCTTATCTACTACTTAAACTGGATTAATTAAGCTTAATTTGGATCAGCAGCTGCTTAATCACGTTTTAAGAGTCTTTGTTGTTTTAGTAGAGAAGTGAGATAATTTCTAGTGCAAGCGATTTTCCACTGTAATTGTAGTGCAAATGGTTGCTACGGGCCCCGCCGTGATTTTTTGATGACATCCACTCCGACCATTCTGCATGCCTTCCCTTGTTTAGCCTTTGGCCCAAAAATCAGGCTAATCTATGACTCAGGTGGGCCACACGAGCAGGAATAGTTGGGAGGGGGATGCCCATCATTGATTTGCGCTGGGCTCCACCCAAGTATCAGAATGGTGTATTTTTTATGTGTGCCGTCATCTGGGGCAGATGTTTGATGTGGATGGATACAATAGCATAGACACAACAGGGCGGGCCCTCTACACAATTCCAGGATGGGCGTTCCCTCTACACAACGGATCCTGCTTGTGTGTTCCACTAGAGTTATGGATCGGCCTGAATGTGGGTCAACGGTTAAACAAGGGAGGGCATGCAAGATGGACGGAGTGGATGTCATCAACACATCATGGTGGGGCCCACAACAGTCTTTTGCTCCACAATGCGGTGAAAACATTTGCACTTGATAATTTCCTTAGAAAAGTGGGGGGTGTATTTATCAAGCTGAGGTATTATACATGTACAGTATGTTATGTTTTGGGAAGTTATTTGATACTCTTGCCGAGTGTGAAGCTTCACACTCAGAAATTGTATACATGGAGTGCATTATCTCAGATTAAACTGACTAAATTGCGGAACCCACTGTCGCTAAGCTCAGTCCCAAAATCAGATTAGTTGAACATTTGTAACCATTGATTCTTGGACGCTTGTTTGTTGAAATAGTACATTGGATTTTTTTAAAAATGTTTTTAACTGTCTGATAAATTCCCACTAATCTCACGGTGACATAATCAAGTAAGTGTCGGTTCATGATGCATCTAAACTAGGACCCATAATTTGGATACTTTAATATCACTCGCTCATATTCCATGTATGCAGTTTCTCAGTGCCCATGTATCATCTGCCACACTCTACCAGAGTATGAAAGTTTTTCTCTTATGTTTTAATTTGGACATGCGGATCCTATGGTTAAGAGATCCTAACTGTTGATATGATTGGCTTCACTCTGGATGGTTACTAGCGTATTGCCGAAAGTAGACAGTTGGGTACGTTTATCAAATTGATGTATTATACATGTATGGTATGTTCAGCATATCTATTAAAAAAATGGTATGTTTAGCATGTGGGTCTCATGGTTAAGTGATCCAAACCATTTACATGGTTGTTAACCTCTCTAGAAAGCACTTTTGGAGGATTTTTATAATATTTTCTTGGACAATTCTAGTTTTCCAACTATTGTGTATTTGCTTGTTGAATTTTGACCCTTGTTCAGTTTTTCCCTCAAAATTTTATTTGTTCATTTATTCTGCTATTTTGGGCCATTGTCCTTGCATGTGGAAGTTGACTGGATCAATGGTGTAGATCACCTCATGTATGCCATGTGCATGCTGAAGTTGCTAGAGATAGAAGAGCAACCACCTCTAGGGTCACGAGCCTTGCAAGCAAACTTCTTTGATAAGATATATATATATATATATATATATATATATATATATATATATATATATATATATATATATATATATATATATATATATATATAGAGAGATATATATTCAAATTTCTTATAAATTTATTTGTTTTTAATGAAATAATTAGGGATATTATTATTATTTTGTGGATGCATTGCAGAGGGTTGGATTCATAGGCCTTGGTAACATGGGCTTCCACATGGCGAATAATCTGGTTAATGCAGGATTCAAAGTTGTCGTCCATGACATGTGAGCTGCTTGTTGCTTATGATCTTGTTCTCAGTAATAGTGTTTAGGTGATTCTTTTGGGGGTTTGGAAAGACCCAATCATATGCATTTTCGGGCCAATATATAAATAAATTAACCGTATCCTTCTGTACAAGAGAAAGAATCACATCTTAGTTTCCATTTCTGCATTAGTATATAACTATTGATCAAATGAACCAGAATTTGATATTTTGCATGGTTCTTAGAAACCGTAATGCCACGAAGAAGTTCTCAGACAAGGGAGTTCCCACAAAAGAAACGCCTCTTGAAGTTGCAGAATCAAGTGACGTGATAATTACCATGCTGCCTTCATCCTCCCATGTGAGTGTTCTATGGTTTTATTTGGTTCTCTCTCTCCATTCTTTGATTCATTTGGAAGTTTTCTTTTCTGTGGTTATCAATGTGGCCTTCAGTCGGTCCGTATTGTAATTGTTCCTACCGCTAATTGTTGCGCTTAGCTTTGTTTCTTCCTGTTTTTTAACCCTAAAACATATTACTCCATTTGGACCTTCTCGCCCTTAAGGATATTTCTTCTTCCAAGTTTAAAACCTTTTCATTGCTGGAGGAATGATCCCTTATAATCCATTGCATGTGTGGGTTGTTTCCTGCCAATGTGTCATGTTGTGGGACATTTGAGCTGTGCACATTTGGTACAAAAGTCAGACTGTACAGTGTACACTCTTTTAGCACTCTACCATACACTATATGAAAACAATGAATGGTTGAAACCTGTCAACGGTTGATTCAGTGTGTATGTGTGGCCCACTTGATGAGTGGACGGGCTGGTTTTTGCATCAGGCGATCTTCATGGTGGGGCCTAATTCATGCATGGATCAAACATCCCATATATGCCATACATTGGCATGCAACAACCCATTGCATGAGAAAGTCACATGCATTGGGTTTTAGGTGGTCATTACTCATCATTATTGAATCAAATACCTCTTTGATTATTCTTTCCTTGGAATGGACTTCTATACAAATGGTAGCTAATTATTTTAAAAAAATAGTGATCCTCGTAATATATGATGCTTATGTTTGCATAATGACTTCGAATAGGTTTTTTATTAGTTGATTCCACTTAGTGTTGAATAAGGTTGAGCGGGTTGCACCACATAATCTGTATATGATGCTCTTTTTTTCTTTTTTTCTTTTTTTGTTGAAAGATACTGAATTTATTAGGCTGAAATGGCAAAAAAGAAAAGATTAACAAGAAGAGGAAAGAAAAAAACAAAAGAATAAAAAAACCCAAAAGAAAAGAAGAAAAGGAAAACACAACTAAGCCAATTAAGATATCCACTTCCTTATAAACTGATGAACTTTACAAATAACCCCCAGAGCTGAGCTATTTCTAGTATGATGCTTATGCAACTAACTTGTGGACATTTTTGCCATCGCAAATAGTTTTCCTAGAGTAGAGAACTTTGAACATTGAAAAGGCATTGGAAAACATTTTGAATGAAGTTGGGGAAATTTAGGGAACTAGAAAATGTGGCTGCTATTTGATAGATGGTTCAGATTTCACCTACAATAAGCCTTTAGATGGCTTAAGTAAATTATTATAGTTGCTCTCCTCTTTGTTTTGTGTAGTCTGACATAATGAAACCACTAGGGAGCCGTGTAACAAAGCCTGTGCGGAGCCCACCATGATGATTGTATGAAATTCACACTACATATCTATTACATCACCTATGTTCGGACGTTAGCCTGAAAAACAAGGTAGATCTAAAAACTCGGGTGGGCCACAACATTGGAAGAAGTGGGAACGGGTCGCTAACTATTGACAACATTACTTTATCTCTCCTTGCGTAGTATGTAGCCACAATCTTTCCCCCCATGCCTCTCTCCTTTCTCTCTCCCCTACTCTCCCCTCACATGTGTAGCACGTGCCAAACCCCTAGTACTATTACTGTTTAAACATATGAACCCAGCGTCTGCGACTCTGCATTTTATCTATGAAATTCCTTTTATCTTATCCAATAAAATAGTTTTATAACATGATGCTCTTTCTATTTGTCCGTAGAAAGTACCTGCATGTATATTGAAACTATTCCTGCAGGTGTTGGATGTGTATACTGGAGCAAATGGATTGCTTCATGGTGAGAATCTTCTGAGGCCATGGTTATTGATAGATTCATCTACAGTCGATCCCCATACTTCAAGAAGGCTTTCCGAGAGTATCTCTAAATGTGTCCTGAAAGAAAAGAAAGGTTTTGTTTAGCAAAGCAAAGTTCTTATTTAACATTCTTTTTGTTCTACTGTTTTTTTTTTCCCCAGTAAAAATGTCAATCGGGCATATCATCATACTGGTTATACCAATAAGATTCAATCTTGGTTTATTCTACAAATTCCGTGGTGCTCTAGAGCTCTCCTCTTTTATTTTAAAGTTTTTTTGGGAATTTAAAAAACAATCTGCTTTCAATGGCTTTTTGTTCCGTTTTCATTGAGATCGTTTTGTGCTCAGGGCCATCAGCTGGTTGGGTTTGGGTTGGGTCCTATAGAAACCGTACTGGGGCTAACAAGGTTTGGGTCTTGCGGGATCTGGGTCTAGTTCTTGAAGACCTGGACCCAGATCCAATTAGGTTCGGGTATCCACCAGGTCTTTGGATCTACATTTCAAGTTTGGTTTATGATGCATTTCCAAACACAGCCTCAATGAGTTGGTAGCTGTTGCTTTGAATGGTTGGAAAACAGCAGGATGTGATTCCAAGAAATGATAGCTGTTACTTTGAAGGGTCGGAAACATGGAAACTGTGAAGACCTCTTTGTGCAATCATCATTATACCAGTTGCCATAAGCAAAAACTTCAAGCTATGGCCATTAAATGTTTGATGCAATGTTGATAACCACTGCCCTGTTGTACAGGCGGTTGATTTGTGAGGTTGGAGACTAGTAAAAGCTTCATATGAATCAATGTCATATTGAGTTATTATTGAACTAAGAAGGATGAAAACTGTTTTCTTGTAGTTTCGTATCTACAAATGCTTGATTGGTCTCCTAAACTACATCCTGGACTATCATGCAAGTCACAGGCAAACAAAGGGAAAAGGTAGCGGGTGAGAACATGATTACCATATCATGCAAATGGATTTGTGCTTTTTATGTGAGTAATTCATGATATTTCATCATGTGGGTATGTGATAAAAGTAAGGGCAGCAATGGGCCGGGTAGCCTGCGTGACCCAGCTTTGGGCCTGCCTTGGACCTACTAGCTTGGCCCGTGGGCTGGGCTTGGACCTCACATGCATCATGCATGGCCCGATCTCGGGCTCGGGCTCAAGTCCTTTTAGCTCGACCTGATTTTATATGTTCATGTGTTATATCCAACAAAAAATGCCATTCCAATCCTCAAGAAATCCATCCATCTTGAATGTCGTTGGTTTCATTCCCCTCTAAAATGTCTATTTCTTTGTGCATGTGTGACCCACTTGATCAATGGATAGATTAGGAACATAGAAGCGGGAATTAGGAACTTTTATCAAATTTTGGGTCAGGCTGGCCCAACTATTTTTTTCTGACTCAGGCTCGGGCCCTTGGTTCCTAAGTGTTGGGCTAGGCCCGACCCAAACCCAGCCCATTGCCTCCCCTAGACACTAGTTACTCATCTGGCCATGGTAATGAAACTGAGCTTATGTTGAGCATGGAAGGATAGAAGTAGGAAACTAGTATGTGATAGTCTTCTTTAGTTCGTTTCTTTATACGATGTGGTGAGAATTACGAATGTTCTCCTGTCAATGGTTATTGTTGCTTCATTATTCTGGAGTTGATACCATTTTTTCAATCTCAGAAAGAAGGAGAGAAAAAAAAAAGAAAAAAAGAACCTCAGGAATAAGATAGCTGAAGTGGGCATATAAATGGCTGATGCCATTCATCATTCTCATAAATTAAAAAATAAAAAGAAGAAGAAAAAATCAATCTCAGAAATAAGATAGCTGAAGTGAGCATATGGTTCAATTTAGTTGATTATTTTTTCCATACAATCATAATATCTTGATGAATGTTGTGGCGTAAGTTTGACGCTGGCCACCAACTTGATGCTACCCTCCTTTTTCTGGGCTAGGGATCAGCAATGATAGTGCGAAACTCCGACAGGTGCAATTTGATAGGCTATTACATATGTTGATTACAATCAAGCGCTATCCAATAGTCTATTACATATGTTGATTACAATCAATGAGTTAAGAAACAACGTGTTCATGGGAAAAGAGTGTAGCTGAAATAAGGATGTTGAGATGGATGATTGGCAAGATAGGGAATAATAGAATTAGAAATGAATATGTTCAAGTGAACTTATGAGTAGCACCAATAGGTAATAAGATGGGGAAAAGTAGAGTTAGATGGTTTGGTCGTGCAACAGAGAACCAAGAACCACTCCGGTTCTGAGTGAGTTGGTACAGGTTGAAGGATTTAAAAGGACAAGGGGAGGCCCGAAAGGACATAGATGGGGGTAATAAGAAAAGACTTGATGACATATGGTCTAACTGAAGCTATGACCCTTGATAGAGTGGAATGGCGGAACAGGATTTATGTGGCCGACCCCAATTAATTGGGATAAGGCTTAGATGATGACAATGATGGTGGTGGTGGTGGTGAATCACAGTATCTGGTTGTTCTTTCAATTTTGCCTAATCTCAAGTCGTGTGTAGTTCTCAAAATGTCCAGCTCCAATCATTTACTAATGATATTCTATATGGGTTATGCAGGCATCCCGGTTATGTTGGATGCTCCTGTGTCTGGAGGTGTTCTTGGTGCAGAGGCTGGGACTCTTACATTCATGGTATGGTCTTGCCTTCTTCAAGCTGACTGGAAGTAGTTTTTATAGTGTAGCTGCTCTCCTTTGGATAGAAGAATCATGAATCTTTTTAGTTGTTGGAGATCTCTGCCAGTGTTCTATTAGATATGGGTACTAAGTGCTTCGTACTTCCATTTCAACATTACAAGCAAGATCATAGAAATAGAGTTTTGCTAAACTGACATGTACCTCTCCATTTGTCAGGTGGAACCCACCATGTAGATGACTTGAACAAACCGGTACACTCATCACATGCTTCACACATGTATGTAAAATGCTGAACCTTGGCAGTGGCATCATTTTTTGTGCATGAATGGCAACCTGCTGAGCTGTCAGGCCTGTAGTTTGGTCGGGTCATTTAATTGGTGGCCCCACTTGATGTTAGGATTATGGCATTAAAAAGCTATTCATGGTGATTTCTGTTTGCAAGACTCTCAATCTATAACGGACTGAATGGAGGGCTGACATTGAATCTCATTGCTCAAAAGGGATAGAGCATCGATCCCTTGGCTGGATCTGATGCTAGAAAGGTTCAAATGTGAATCTCCTCACTGTTGCAAGGAACCCATCGTTGCCTATATAATCTGGTTCTGTGAACCAGGTAAATGTAGGAATATACCACAAGTGAAATAAAACTTGGAGATTTCAAAACGTTGAACTGTGAGATCTGGCCAAGAGTAATTCGATTGCTTTCATTGGTTTACATCCATGTCCGTGGGCATATCTGACAGTTCTGATTGAAGGCCCTGTTCCATTCACTTGATACATGGCGCAGATGTCCCACATGCATGCCAGGTTGGTATAAAGGCGCATGTGGGCTTTTCCAAGCTTCATATAAATAAGTATTCAATTCAAATTTGAGCAGTAGCTTCTGTGCTTTCATTTGTTGTATTTTGGCACCACTGGACTTCTAAATACTAGACATGTTATTTAGGTTGGTGGCTTAGAGGAGGCTTATCTTGCTGCGAGACCCTTATTTCTATCAATGGGAAAACGCGCCATCTATTGTGGTGGAACTGGCAATGGCGCTGTAAGCATCCTTTCCAAAGTCCTTGATTTGTTTCCAGATTCTTGGGCTTGTGGATATGATGATGACTCCATCCATACTTATATATTGTACCTAGTTTATGTAGCATAATCTTTCAATGTTTTCTACTTGTTAAAGTAATTATTCTATTTGCAGATGTTTTTATGGTGCTTTCCATCTAAAGCTCACACACGGGCAAACTTCTTAAAATTCTCGAAGTAGTCTACCAGAGAGCCTAAGTGCCTGTTTGGTTACCATCAAAGTTCTATTCAGATAGAACATTTTGAACACATCTGTTCAGTGAAGGTTGTCTGAACAGGTGTGTATGGATGGACTATTTTGTTGTACTGCCTGGTGTTTGTCAAACACTCTGTCCGGACAAGCATGTGCACATTAGGCTTGGCATGTTTGGACATGTGGGGCACTTGTAGATTAATACTAGCATATGTGGCACATGTGATTCACTGGAATATACATGGTAGCACATGCCGATCTCTTGAGCATGCGCAATTGCAGATGTGATAAATGTGGTGTATGTACACGTGTATTGGTGCATGTAGCACATGTGGGGTGCTTGAAGGTTGAACGTGGCACATGTAGGGGTGGTTGAAAATGAACGATCTCACTTGTGGCACATTCACACGTGTGGCTCATGTGGTAGATGTGCCATGCATGCGTACCAAAGATTACTACTACATATATTGTATCGAAAATGGACAAAAACCAACTTTGTATCTGGATCACACAATCCACACTAGCAGCTAGTTTTTTTATAACATCCTTGTCTTTAGTTTATTGGAATTAGTGCCCTTGTCCAAATAATGGTTCTCGACAAACCATGAACATGTGCCCTGTCTGGACAAGGCTCTCTAGACAAGTCTTGTTAGCTTTCCATATCTGACCATAAGCACTCTAGCCTATAACTTGGTTTCAAAAGCGTGTTACAAATGCTGAAATCTCCTGGTCATTCTCCCAAATGATCAAACTATCTCAATGGAACTTGCATATCTGATTGAGCCTATATTTGAAAGGAAGTCTTTGCTTCTTTTTTTTTGCACTATGGAGAAACTAGAAAGTCCTCAGGTCAGTTCCCTTTATATTTTGTTGTCATGGAAAAAAAAAGGCGTGACATAACACTGTTTGGATTCATGGGAAGCACGGTAAAGGAAATCGTGTTTCTTGGGAATCCTGATCTTTTTAGGAAATTGTGGGAAAGGAAACAATGTTTCCCCTTGTTTGTTTTTCAAAGGGATTTTCTTGGAAACTTTGGGGCTTGTTTCCAAATATGTCGTGTGGCAAAAAAATCTTCTTTAAAAAAAAATAATAATAAAATTTCCTTGAGAAAATTTTCTTGGTAGTTACTGGCATATGCCAAATTAACACATGGCACATGTGGTGCGCCTGGTGTTAGAAGATGGCACATGTGGCACATATGGAGCGATTGAAGATGGACGATGGCATGTGGGATTCTTTTCACAGTGGAACTTAAGTGGTGGTGTTTCCAGCAAAGAAAGGCTTCACAAACGGTGAAAAAGTTTAGTTTCATGGGAAATGAAGTTTCCTTTCCTTTCTTTGAATCCAACTTGGCATGTTTTGAATTGACATCAGAATGTTGCCTTGTTCAAATTGATTATGCTTCTCTTCCTTCTCTTACAAATACGATCACAAAATCACAGCCCGTCTCAAAACCCATGTTGTTCTTGCCCTGAGTATTCCCCCCATGTCTGGAGTAGTTATCCATTAAAAATTTAAGAAATTCTATTCATATGATATCTCTCATCTTCGCCCTGTCACCAGACTCATGCAAATGACTGCACAATCTAACTTTTCTGGTGCTGTCGTCTCTCTTATACAACGTCATAGTCCAAATGTTTCCCATAGACCAAGTGTAAGAATCACCGCTCATCCTTAGTCTCAAGTGTTTTTCTCCTTTTTTGTGGTAATGTAGCAGATGTGAAATGCAATAATATATACTAACCATCGTATGCCTTTGGCATTGTTATGTTATTTAGGCAGCAAAAATTTGCAATAATATAGCAATGGCTGTAAGCATGCTCGGGGTTTCAGAAGCTTTTGCTCTAGGTCAATCTCTGGGAATTACAGCGAGCACACTGACAAATATATTCAACTCTTCAAGTGCCTGCTGTTGGAGTAGGTATCACATCCTTCTCTTCTAAAGCAGATCAAAACTAGTATGGACTCGGGCAAGTCGGATACGATTCGTCTAAGTCCACTTGCATTTGATATTACCTGATCTGGTTTGATACCACGAGTCATCTCCGACTTGGACGTATCACAACTTGACTCGAGACTGAGTCACCAAGTATAAAAACCATGCTCAAATTGCAAGGGAAACTAAGCTCCTGCCTTTTGAGGGATGTTTGGAGTAGACATGCCATTTTGAGAAGAATGAGCATCCCCTTTAATCTTAGAAATGATGAAGGTACTCAGTCCTGGTCAATTACTTAGTGTTGTCGTAAATGTGTAGGAGTTGCCAAAGAGATTTTTTTTTCTTCTTTTCTTTCTTCTTTTTAACTCATGAAGCATCATCAAGAGTCACCATTCTCATTGATTATGCTGTTTGAATTGATTTTCTAAACATTGCAGTGACACTTACAATCCGGTTCCAGGAGTGATGGATGGTGTGCCTTCTTCAAGGAATTATGTTGGCGGGTTTTCATCTAAGCTGATGGTATGTGATTCGGCTTGGCTCGTTTCTTAGGTTGTGTTTGGATGTTCTATTGAATTGAATTGGTATAATTTTACATGGAAACTGAATTGCTAGAATTCAATTTCATCAAGAGTAAATGACCCAAGATGGTTTAGCCAATCTGCATTCATGAGCAATAACTTTCTATTGCAACTTGAAATGAATAGCAGTTGCAATCAGCGGTTCAGTTGTTGTTATGAATTGCAGTGGTGCAGGCCCCACATTGATTATTTCCTATATAATTAATTGAGATGAATTGTAATCCATTTCAACTGAGCATCCAAATGCACCCTTAATTGCTTACCTTGTAATGTACCAGTCGACAGAAAGGCAAGTAGAGCAGAGGATATTGTGTTCTTAGGATAAAATATACATGGTAATATGGCATGCATTTGTAAACAAAAATCTACAACATGTGCATACGTACATTTTTGCAATATTTCTATAGGATAGTTAGCTGATTCAGCACTAGGATTTGAACTTGGGCGGAGTCAAGTTGGGTTGAGGGTCAACCAAGCCTGATCTGACCCAACTTCAAGAGGACCCAACCTACAACCTGACCCCACCTGGATTCCAACCTGAGGTGCCTAACCCGAATCCAACCCAGATCCCTCTATACTTAATGCAACTGACCCCACCCAATCCAAACCAAATGTTTGTGATTATTCCCAACCCAAACCGAAGCTCAACTCATACCCAACCCGATCTCAAGTCAATTGGAATTTTACAACCATAACTTGACTCGAGGATCCCGTCAACCCGGCCTTTACCAAAACTAAACTTGGGTTGGGTCTGTCGGGTTTGGGTTCACCTGAACCTAAGTTTCAGCCCCATTCAGCGTTCTTTGGCTGCATTTGGATGTTCAATCCTGTTGAGAATTAGAGACTACATTGCAGAGAATTGTTATGCTTTATTTCATTGAGAATTACATGAATATATAAAAGAGGTGGGAGATATGTAGAGATTTATAGGAGATCTTAACTGATACATGTATCCAACCATATTGATATCTATAGTATGTACAACTGTACATGCACAGCTGTTCACATGCCTAACATGGAACACATATGAAGAAAACGATGATGATTAGCATGGGCCACCACTCACACACTATGTTTGGATGCTAGCTCTTCAAGTGCTGCTTGTTGGTAGATGGAGCTTTTGTCATTTGGTGCATCTTCTCTTCAAATGGTAAGCCATCCAAACATAACAACCATCGAGCCGGCAAATGAACATTCACATGCAAAGACATACGTGCAACATTGCACAAATGTGAGCGAACTACACCCAAACGGGTAACCGTGGCCTGACGATAAAGAAAATGCAAAAGGAAAAGGAAATCTCGAGTGGTTTCAGGAACACTGTAAAATGGAGGCAGCAGCAGTAGAGATGGTGCTCAATGGAGCTCTAGGAATATTCATGAAAAATACAGGAAACAGCTCCAGCCCCTTGATCAATGCTCCTAGCACTTTTCTCACCCTTTTCATGTCCTCTTACACATGGTACACAGGAAATATAAGGATATTTGGGAGTTAACGGGCTGATATTCAAATAGGCTGTTCTGTTTGTCTAATGGTTGGAAATCAAGTGAAGGTGGGCTGGCAATCGAATGGCTTGTGTGAACGGTTGAGATAGGCTAAAATTGGACAATTGGATTTTTATTATTATTTTATTATTATTTTAAATCATGTATAATGTTTGGGACTGAGGGATGGTTCACAATATGAATGGGGCTGATTTTAGGAGCTTTGGACTGGAATTGGAAATTGCCCGATTATGGTTTGAAAGGCTAGGGTTTAATGTCAAGGGTCATAGAAGTTGTTACATCCACGGGCCACAGGGCACCTAAAAAAAAAAAAGACAAACCTTTCTCTTCCCTTTCCTTCTTTTATTTTTATTATTTTTTATGACTTGGGGAAAGAAGAACATCAGAAGAGAGGAAGCAACAATGGAGAATAGGGTTGTTGTTGGTGGTTGTTAGCACTTAACAGGTTTATGAGATTTTGGAAGATGCCGGAGAAGATGAAGATGGTGGCGGTGGGTGCTGATTGGACGGAGATGGTTGGGATGATGGTGGTGGTACAGGAAGTGGAGCTGGCGCTGATTATATGTAGTCATGTTCCAGATCTGATGGTGATTGGAGCCAACGTTACTTGGGTGATGCAAGGTTCCAAATCTATTGTCTATTGGGGATGACGGGGCTTTGCAGCTTGCGGATGATGGGTTGCAACAGTATTTCAGTAGTGAGCGGCAAAAGGGCTGCGGTATGGCAAGAATGGTGTGTTCAGTAGTGGTAGATGATGGAGATCAGACGAAGAAGAGGATGGCCCAAATTTGTGGATCTAATGATGGTGGCCTGAGCAGGGCGAAGCAGGGATTGGCTTCGATTGCGGCAACAAGAGTAGTCAGTGGTGCCGATGTGAATCAATGGTGGTATGGGGTGCACAAACGTAGGGTGTTTTGTAGGGAAGATGCAATCAGAAGTACTTGCATCTAGTTTAATGTGGATGGGACAGATGAGTTTTGGGTGCAAAGTCTGATGTGTTCGGGTCGTGCTAGACGGGTTTTGGGGATGGCAGGACAGTGGCGCTAGGAGAACTGGGAACGGCAGTTTGCTGGAGAAGAGGCAGTTGGGGACTTAGATCTGGTGATTCAGAGTTCTGTGCAGCATCGAGCAGATTTGGGTGTTGCCCAATTAGACTGGCCGCTATCGAATAGAGGCAGAAGGTCTGGGTACACAGGGCGGTGGGGATTAAAGGCCCCAAATTGGGGCTATGATCCCATGTTCAGATTTAGAGACTAATTGCAGAGAATTGTTATGTTTTATTTCATTGAGATGAAATGAATATATAGAAGAGGTGGGAGATATGTAGAGAGATTTTAACTGATATAAATGTATCCAACCATATAGCTATCTATAGTATGCATAACTGTACATACAGATTCTAAACTCTAACAAATCCAATTGAATTGCAATCATTCAATTCAGTAAAAGCAAATGGGTAAAGCGGGTCGAGCCCCACTCCATTCATTATGAGGAATGAGCCCCCAGATTACAATTCCAACTCGAAGCACAAGGAATGACAATTAGGGTTTTGGATGGCCCTTAAACAGAGGTTTTGATTCTCATCATGAGCGAAAATGGTGCCACCCCCATATTGGTCATTTCCTCTATGATTTGAGTCAATTGCAATTCTGCCAAGGATTGAAAATTGGTTTCAGTTCGCCATATCAATCACCGCCAAAACCAGTTTGTACCAGCCTTATCAATCCCATATCAGGCCATTTTGGGTCTGTATAGGGCCAATACAAGGGTGCGGTTTATGAACAAAACTGGTTTGTATCGGGTGACAAGTAACGGTTCCGGAAGATACTTCAAACCTTGATCCGAAACTTGCCCGTAGATATGCTATCATATCAATATTCCTAGAATTTCAACTATCAGATATTGTGGCTTCTTTTCACCATTATTTTCGTATGATTCAGGCTAAAGACTTGGAACTAGCTGCAGTATCAGCTGAAGAAGTTGGTCTGAAGTGCCCGTTCTCTTCTCAAGCAAGAGAAATGTAAGTCTTCTTCTTCACATGCCAATATGTTTTGAAAAATCATCCGATGCAGCTTCCTATCGTCCAAGTTTCTGCTCACCACATGGATATGGGACCAAAACAGTGCCGGGTGAGACCTAGTTGTACTGGTCTCAGTCCCCAGGTGAGTCCCACTCTGAGATTGCCACTAGCCTTTCTCAAGAGGCTGGATCCAGTTTATAGGAATCCTTTATTCATCAGTAAATGTACGGTTTTATTGTTGCACAGGATTACATGTGGAACATTGTGATCTAAACCGTTGATATGATGGGACCCACTGGAGGTGGGGGATGCCTTGAAAGTCTCCCCAGTAGAAAGATCCGAACCATGTTCATTGCACTATTTTTTGTTGAATGTGGACAATTTCTCTATTTTCTCCTTACCATCCATCATAATTAAAGGGTGGGGATCTTCAAGTTTGGAAGATTTTCAATGCATGCCCATCAGATCAATAGTTTGGATCTAAGAAACATGACCACACACATGAAATCCTGTGCATACGTTTTCTGATGGCAGGACCATATAATTCTTCATTTGGTAAAATGATATCATACTGCCTTAAAAAACAAGGAAAAAAAAAGGGATATCAAACCGCAAATCAGAAGATTGGTTGAATGCATCTTATCAATTCAGACTGATCCACCGACAGCAATGTAAAAAATCACAGTAATTGTTTCTAGATCATTGCTTTAAACATTTCATGATGGTCCAAAAATGGCTATCTATTAGTTGAATTGGCACATTGCTTGGCTATGGCTCATCCAACAGGTGGTCCACTAACCAAACGCCTCAGATCAACCACCAAGTGTACGAATCAACAGTTTTGCAGGCTAGTAGCACTTACCGAAGAGTTAATATACAGTGCCTGGGCAGAAAATGTACAGTTTCAGTGTTTTGGTTTGTACAGACGGGGCCCATGGTTCAGTGGTCCAAAATGTTAATATGATGGGCCACCTTAGATGGCTCACACACCAACATCCCCAGGTCAGAAAATCCTAGATAAGGTTTAGGATTTTTCCATTGAGAGATTTTGGTGCACGAGCTATTAACAGTGGGCCCATGTTGGATCACCGAACAGCACCCCACTTTGTACATATCAGGGATTGACAACTCATCCGAGTTAGATGCAACTCGCCGTGTTGAACCGGACTTGGTTGAGTCCTATCTGGTTCAGCATTGCAAGGATTGACAATGGATCTTGACTCGGATGAGTCTCGACTTGACTCAGGACCAAACGTGTTGGGCAGAGTCAAAATACCATGGTTCAAACTGAAAACCCGAATGGTACTGTACAGTCTCTCATCGAATTGTGCAATACCATGTCTTTGCTAAAAGGCGGTCCATGCGCATGGAATCAATCCTAAAGCTCTAGTGTTGGATGTGCGGGTGCAGATATGCAAAGCTATGTGAAGAAGGTCATGAATACGAGGACTTCTCATGTGCTTTCCGCCACTACTACTCCGGCAAGGACGAGAGGTCACCACCATAGGCAGTCCTCCCCAGAAACCAAAACTACAAGGAATCAAATTCCTACTTACATTTTACTACTTCAACCGCCGCGGTTAATATGTTTCCGCCCGGAAATGATTTGCAACTGTGATGTTTCACTGTTTCAGTGTCTAAAACCTGGACCAGACCTAGACCCGTTTCTGCGGGCTGTTTGGTCCAACCGTGGGTCCCGCATGTTGTGACCCATTGCATTTGCTTGAAGTGTCACCAAATAAACCCATGTTCAAAAACTTGAAAATAATTTAGTTGAATTGTCCGATTCAGGACTCGACTCAGTTCATATTTTCATCAGCACTCCCAAAAAAATTCAATTTGATTATTACTTGGTCAAGACTCAGTTGACTCGGCTCCATATGATTCGACTCTAACTTGACTCGGTACAACTCAAAAAACTCATCTCGCCAAGAATCCACAGGCCACAGCATCTGAAATTTTTTAAGGTTGAATATTAATTAGATTCAAGTTCATTTTTTTATCGAGTGGGTTCGAGTCCTTACCTCAGTGTTAAACTTTGAGGAGTTTCAGCACGAGGTGCGAGGGTGTATGTGTTGTAATCTATATATATATATAAAGTTCATTTTATCAAGTAAACAGTAGATGCTATTTCAGTGAGGCGGGTCCCCCTTTTTTTGGCCAGTTGTACAATCTGGTCCGTCCGATTGCACTTGTCTCTGATTTTATTTTATTTTATTTTATTTATTATTATTATTATTATAAAGTCACTGAATCTGGGGTGCTCTAACTAGCTCCCAAATGGGAAGATCTGCACCCGATTGATCGTTTATTTGTCTGGTTGAAAGTGTACAACTCTAGACTGGAGAAAAGGCTGAAGATTGGTTGGCTGAGATCTTCCAATATGGGAGGCTTTTTAGGGCATGGTCCACCTCTAGTAGACCCATCGGATCAATGGTCTGGATTGCCAAACTGCAGATCCAACTTATAGGAATGCATTGGATTGTATAATTCCTTGGTAAATAATTTTCATTTTAAAGCCAGTGAATTTTATTTTGGCCCAGCATCTTTTACAAGTACAGCCACTTTGGAGTTATCTACACCGTTCATCCAGTTGGCACTACTCTGGATGGATGGTTTGGATCACTGAAAGGTCGGTCCCACCAGTTCTGATTGCTAGACCGAGCTAAGAGCTTGGACAATGAACTCAAAAGATGAGCAGAAAAAATTTAAATAAATAAATAAATAAATAAGAAGAAGAAAAAAAAAAGAGTAGCAACTCTCACGTTTAGCAAGCAGGACTCGGAAATGATCAAACGGCTAGGATCATCTTATCACGTGCCATTTCCCCCCCATGAAAAATCAACCAAAAGATGAGCATAAAATGACCAACTTTGCTGGCAAATGGCAATGATTACATGAGTAGGATTGTACAATCACTGTGAATTTTAGGCCATGGCCCATCCATGTGCTGGGCCCACCAGTTAGTGGTCCTGATCGGGGGCTACACTTCGCAAAACTTCCATGCATGAATGTGGCCCACCTGCAAAGCACCAGCTGAGATTTGAAAGGGGGTTGGGCGAATGGTAGATAGCGTGTACACTGAACACTCGCTGGGGCCAAATCTCATGATCTGGGTTGTTCATTGACTGTGTGCTTTCACTGAGGGTCCACAACTGTGAAAACACAATAATCTATCGATCCTAACCGTCCAATCACAAGGCTTTATCCTGCTGAATGTCTGCATCTAGGATCCTCCAATTGCTGGCAAACGAATGGTCCAGATTTTGTCCCACATTTAAGGAGCAGGGAGACATTCTCTCTAGGGATATCTCCAAGATATGTAGCTCTGATTTTTTCTTTTTCACTCAAGGAGAACCTTTAGTCCTATTGGATGGTGGGAGGGGGATAATGGTGCTTTACCATATCAAGATCCGGCCACACAGAAAGTGCCACGTGTCAAACACGCAGTCACTCTTCCCATCTTATTATTTCCTCCATTTGCTACTTCTATCAGCTGAGAGTGGAGAGAGAGAGAGAGACAGAGCTGAGAAATGGCAGCCTCAGTTATGTCATCTTTGTCTTTGAAGCCTTCTCCTTTCCTTGAGAAATCCTCAGCCGTTAAAGGCATCCCTTCTCTTGCGAGGCCCACCTCTTCCTTCAAAGTCCAGGCCAGTGGGGTCAAGAAGATCAAGACCGACAGACCTTATGGTTAGTATCTCTAACATCCATACTCTACATGGCCACATAGAAGATCTGAACCGTTCACCCGGTGGGGCCCACCTTAAAATGCCCTGGCCCAAAACGTCTGCCTGGCCCACTCATCACGTAGTCCCTACATGAGTGCATCAAACATGGAACGTCGTCGTTTCCTTTCCAACCATCCCATATTTGTAGAAAGTGTGGCCCACCTGATTAGTGGGCCTGCCTTTTTATGGCCAGAGCACGTTCATGGTGCTCCCACATCAACGGGCTGGATCTCACACGTACTCCATGTTGGCACGTATGGTGGGTAATGGAGGTTCAGAGCGATCTGAACGGTCGGATCTACATTTCCCAATTACTGTTAATTTTCCCACCTGGAATGAAATTGATGGCCCATTCTTGTCCATGGTCCATCCCACTAGTTGAAGGAACTGGGTCCAATCATAGCCGTACGTGCCCGCCCACCTGGCCCATTTGTATCCCTACACGCATCTGCGTGTTACTTGACATTCTAGAATTAACGGTCCAGATCCAACTAGAGCATGCACTGACATTCTTATCACTCTTTTTCTTTTTTTCTTTTTCAATTTTATTTCTGATTATTTTGGAAAACTATGAAATATTCGTAGGAACCGGCGGCGGTATGAGCCTCAGGAACGGTTTGGATGCATCAGGAAGGAAGCCTAAGGTTAGATTCTTCTACATTTTCACATACATACATACATACACACATGTACATACACATGTTCATACATTGACATTTTTATTTTTATTTTCATTTGGATGTAGGGAAAGGGTGTATACCAATTCACCGATAAATACGGTGCCAATGTGGATGGATACAGGTTAGAACTCTCTCTCTCTCTCTCTCTCTCTCTCTCTCTCTCTCTCTCTCTCTATATATATATATATATATATATATATAGAGTATCTGTTTATCGGATTTTGTGATTGTCATCAGTGAATGTGGTCATTAATCTAGGCCATCAATTTAGTAGTGGAGGCAGGCCGGGTCACGGTCCCGATCATTATAAGTTTATAACTGAGTTGTGCTTGCAACAAAGGTGATTCGATCCCGACTCAACAACTCAACTCAGGACTGAATGAGTTACAGGCCTGAGAACAACCCTGGAATGAAAACCTGATAAGCAAATCCCGACCATTGCTGCCACTGGGCCATTGGCAGAGCCACCTCTCGGATGGCCACACAAAACTCCTCGGTAATTGGGTGATCTAAACCATGCAAGAAGTAGCCCACAATGTCCATTAAGTCCACTGTCCAGGACTTAATGGACAGTGGGCGAATGATCGAATGCGTTCAAATATATGGTAGTAGGCTGTGTGGGGCCAACCTATGATGGCACAATACCCCCCAAGGATCATCCCTATCAAAAACTCAGGTGGGACTCACCACAGGTAGCAATGCACAATCATTGCCTAGAACCTATATGTTCAGTTGTTGTGGCCCTCCTAAGTCTTGGAATGGCTTCAGTTTCAGTGCCCCTTCATCCCAGTAGGGCCTGCTTGATATACAGGTTGGATGACATATAGACAACATGGTGGACTGCACACATCCTCCCTATTTTCTCCCATTGTTCGCTTTGGTGTGGCCCACCTAAGTTATGGATCAACCTGGATTTTGGGATCTAGGTCTAATGGACGGGTTGGATGACACTCACACATCACAGTGCGCACTACCTCGCTTGAACATATGGTAATTACAATTCATCGTGTGAGGTGGGCTATTTGCATTGAGTGTACACTAGGATGGGAGCAGTGGCCTTTCAAGAGGTGGCCGTTTTGATGGACGGCTAGGATGAATGAGCACATTTGACGTACTGAAAATTTTCCAAAGTTCGTAACTTTGCATCCAACCGTCAGATTGTGATAAAATTTATTTGTTTTTTGGGTAGTATGATGAGCTCTACACAATGGAAATCTCATAATAAGATGATTCTAAATCACGTGTTTTTTTGGTTTTTTTTTTTTATGCAGTCCGATTTACAGTCCTGATGAATGGTCGCCAACTGGTGATGTCTATGTTGGAGGTAAGATCTCCCAAAGGAGTTTCTCTCTCTCCCTCTCTCTCTCTCTCTCTCCATTTCCATCTGTTTATTTATCCAGCGATGATGATATGACCTGCTTTCAATGACAATCCAAGTTGGCAATCTGAAAAAAAAAAAAACAAAAAAAAAAAAACATTTATTTGGTAGTCCATTACATTGATTGGCCATAGCCAAAAGAAAGACTTTTACACTCTATTACCCCTCCATAGGATGGCCTGAAAAATAGATTGCCAAGTTTATATATATATATATATATATATATATATATATATATATATATATATATATAAGGATAATAAAAAAATTTATTTAAAAAAAAAAAAGCAGAGATGACATGGAACAAAAATAATAGAAGTTAGACCGGTGTGACAAATCTTGCCAAAATTTTGATAACATCGATAATTTCAAATTTTCATTAACTAAACGATATCATCATAAGATTTTCACAATGTTTGTAGTTTCAATTTGTTCTTTGAAATTATCCCGATATTAACAAAAAAATATATATATTAAAATTTTTAACTAACTCGTTATATAATTGTATATTAACATTTTACATTTATTTATTAATTTATAATAAACTATTTAAATTTTTTATTTTCGCAAGAATTTCCCTACAATATCCTGAGAAAAACCTGAAATTTTAAAAAATCTCCCAAGAAATTCCTGAACCGAGAAATTTCCAAGAATGAGATTTTTCACTATGATTCAAACCGGAGATATTTATTGATAAAGTGCCACTTTGGAGGGAGCAAATGCAATGCATAATAATAATCTTGCTATCGTATTTAGAATCCAACACCTAATGTGGATTAAGAAACCTATTTTATTCAAATTCAAAACTCCTTGTAATATCCCAATCTTGCCTTTAAAAGGGCGCCAGTTTAAATCAATCTTGTCCTCAAGGTTATTTCTACTCATCGCCCAAATCCAATGCCAATATCAGTATCAGCGTCGTCTTTATTTTAAAGCAAACCGCCTGTGAGGAGAAAATGTTGTTGAGTTTTGCAACAGTGACCAAGGTGATTTTTTATTTTTTTTTGCAATTACTATATGGTTTGAGTCTCCTAATAGGAAGAGGAGTCTGCTTGTCTCCCCCTATTATCACCCAAATCCAATGGCTAATATTAGCCTCGATGTCTTATTTGTTGTAGATTGAACCACCCGTGAGGAGAAAATGTTGTTGAGTTTTGCAACAGTGACCAAGGCAAAATTTTCATCACGATTGCGATGTGGCGTCGCCTAATAGGAAGAGGAGTCTGCTTGTCTCCCCCTATCACCACCCAAATCCAATGCCAATATTATTACCAGTGTCTTGTTTGTAGTAGAGCGAACCATCCGTGAGAAGAAAATGTTGTTGAGTTTTGCAACAATGGCCAGGGCAAGTTTTTCATCTCAGTTGCGACATGGTGCGTCTCCTAATAGGAAGAGGAGGCTACTTGTCTCCCCCTATCATCATCCAAATCCAATGCCAATATTAGTACCAGCATCTTGTTTATTGTAGAGTGAACTGCCCTGAAGGAGAAAATGTTGTTGAGTTTTGCAACAATGACCAAGGCGATTTTTTTCATCACAATTGCAACCTGATGTGTGTCTCCTACTATGAAGAAGAGTCTACTTGTCTCCCCCTATCATCACTCAAATCCAATGCCGATATTAGTACCAGCATCTTGTTTGTTGCAGAATGAATCACATGTGAGGAGAATATGTTGTTGAGTTTGCAAAATGACCAAGGTGAACTTTTCATCACAATTGCAACATGGTGTGAATCTCCTAATAAGAAGAGTCTACTTGTCTCCCCCTATCATCACTCGAATCCAATGCCAATTTTAGTACCAACGTCTTCGTTGTTGTAGAGCGGTGAGTCTCATAATAGGATGAGGAGTCTGCTCGTCTCCCCCTATCATCACCCAAATCAATGCCAATATTAGTACTAGCGTCATGTTTGTTGTAGAGCGAACTGCCCATGAGGAGAAAATGTTTTCGAGTTTTGCAACAATGACCAAGGTGAATTTTCATCACAATTGTGAGATGGTGTGAGTCTCCTAATAGGAAGAGGAGTATGCTTGTCTCCCCTATCCTTACCCAGATCCAATGCATTATTTGGTACCAGTGGCTTGTTTGTTGTAGAGCGAACTGCCCATGAAGAGTCTCCTGATCGGAAGAGTCTGCTTGTCTCCCCCTATCATCACCCAAAACCTATGCCAATATTGGTGGCAATGTCTCGTTTGTTGTAGGGTGAACCACCCATGAGTAGAAAATGTTGTTGAGTTCTGCAATGGTGATCAAGGAGAGTTTTTCATCACAATTGCAACATGGTGCAAGTCTCCTAATAGAAAGAGGGGTCTGCTTCTTTTACCCTATGGTATTTGGAGTAATCACCATTATATTAGTCCTTGTCTGACAGTTCTGCAAAGTATGCTTCTCATCCTGTAGCCTAGCTAATCTCATAGTCATGGTTAGTGACTGGCTGACTGCCTAAGAGATCAAATGTCTGGGCAGACATCATCTTCTAACCCGCACACAAAGCAGCTCATCAAGAGCGACTCTGTTAGCCCAATCGTCTGATTTGGCCGTCTCTTAAACCCATTTAGTATTATTTGAGTATGGAGCTTTGTTGGAATTCTGCAAGGGCTCCTCAAAATCTTCTAACTTGATTGGATCAAGCGTAATCCTTGCATTGATAATGTTGAGTCACTTTTTCCTCCAAATGAAATGATACCAACAGAACCTTCTTCTACTAAGATGTGTGATTGAAATCAAAATGCTGGTCGACCCAATATATCTAACTCATCAATCCTTTCCTTATTTAAATGTGGAAACTCAATCCATGTTTAAACAGAGGATTTGGTTGTTCGGGACTCCCATACCTGATCTAATAGGGGGTGAATGGTTACTCCTTGCCTTGTTGTTGATTCATTGCTTTTAGTAGCTCCTCCTACCATGACTCAAATCTGTAAAAGTTGCCTTGAAATCTCTCGTCCAAGAACTGGATTGGCGTTCCAAACCTTCCTTGAGTTTCTTAATCTTGTTTTCAATATTCTGGAATCATGCAACGTCGGCCGGTGACATTGACACCCAAAATGATAAAAATAAAATAGAGATAAATATTATTAAATTGCCACTTTGATGGCAAAAACCTCCACACAATGCTTCAGTGCTTTTGTTTTTTGTCGTTCCTTTTTTTTTTCCCGCTTAACATTCACTTTACTATTTATAATCCAACACCTAATCTAGATTAGGAAACTATCTTATTCAAATTCAGAACTACTAATCATATAATAATATGTGGATAGGAGTCCACAGTATGGACATGTATAACTATAATGATTAACTTTACCCGTACTGGTATTCTATAACAGTAACAGTGGTCGTAATGGCCACCACAATTACCTTTACGATATGGGTTGTAATGGCTGCTATAGCCCCCACAATGGCCGTTACCATCTCTCTCTTTTTATAAAACAAAAATAAAAATAAAAAAGAAGGGAAAAACTTGTATCAGCTCCATAATAGACCGTTATGGGGCTGTTGCAATCTTAACGGGGGTGTTATGGACCATTACGAGGGCTGCAACGGCTGTTACGGGTAAAAAAATTTTTCCATAACGGCTGTTACAACCCGATAACATGTAATAATTGCCATCTTTACCTCTACATAACGGCCATTATAGCTCACCAAGTGCATCGTTAGACCAGCAAGTAGAAATCTCATATTCATTAGACCAGCAACCTCATATGTTGGCCATTTTGATAAGTGCAATAACTACTTCATGGAATTTGTAGTTTCCTTTGCAATCTAAATATCAATAAACATCAAATCAATATCTAAACAAGCCCTGGAGCTAACCATATCAAATCCAATATAAAAAACTTTGGCCTACCACCCATCCACTTCAAAACCCACCAAATCAACGGTGACGATCACCATACTTGTTAACCTATGGCCCATTGTATTTTTTTTTCTAATTGTTAATTGGGGGAAATGCAGGGACCACAGGGCTGCTGATATGGGCTGTAACCCTTGGAGCTCTTCTACTAGGAGGTGCACTCCTTGTCTACAACACCAGTGCTTTGTCTCAGTAGAAAAGTTTTTTTTTTAAAGGACAAAAAATGTAATTCTTATCATCTATTGCTTTGGAATACTGTCTAAAGCTCTTTTGGGTTTTCTCCAAATTCAAGAATCTCTCTTTCTGATACTCTCTATAATCTTTATAATATCTTGAAACTATTATGTGGATTTTATTTTATTTTTTTTCCGGCTTGGTGTGGTGACTCGTTCGGGTTCAAATTGAGTCGCGACTCAGTAGAGTCAAGGATAAATCAGGGGTGACTCATGGCACTAACCTCTACCGGTCCCACCCGAGCCCAAGTCGAGCTGGATGAGCTGAACATCCATGTGGATTACTCCATAATCCACTAATGTAACTAGGGGTGGCAACCGATCGCCGGCCCAGCGAGCCTAGCCAGGCAATGGACCAGGCTCGGACCCATTCGTTTGGCCGAGCGGCTGGGATTGGCTCTGGCATGTATGGTCCACAACTAATTTTGGCCCTGGGCTTGGGTTCATATCATTTTATCCCAGCTCTCCTATTGTTAGTTAGGCAACACAGGCATTTTTTCATGTAGACCGTTCATTTCATTCCTCTAAACGTCGATTTCCTTGTAAACATGTGACCCACTTGTTCAACGGTTGGATTAGGATTGCTTGGGCCAGGTTATCTTTTGGGCTTTTTGGGCTTGGATCCCTGCCAAGGCCCACCCATTGCCACCCCTATATGTGATGCTCGGCACCGTCCATTCCATGATCCGGACCGTTCAGTGATGGGCATTACATTGAGATTTCAAACTTGCCGAAAGAAAGTCCCCTGATGGATCATCGTAGCCATCTGATTGTTGGTCTACAGATGAATGGTTTAGAAAATATAGACAAATTGTCCATATGCAACGTGAAGAGAAATTGATGGGTGGAATTATTACGAGGATGAGATTTACCTGGGGCCCACAAAATGAGCAACCTGGACCACTCAAAGACGGGCCACGTGTATCATGGACACTTGAGAGCCTGAGGCCCAGTTGTGTTGAGCATGAGACACGCATATGTGATTCCCTGGTGAAAGCAGTGGAAGAGAAAAACTTATATACTCTGGCAGCCTATCATGGATGATATACGTAGACGTTTAGAAATTGTATACGTGGCATTCAAGTGAGTCAAATTGTATAGCGGCTAGGATCTTCCAGCCTGTGAATTTCTAGCATCTGATTCATCCACATCGGAAGCAACAGATAGATGGTCCGGATTACCGAACCATTGCTGAGGATCCTACAATTCCCCACTCAATCTAGCCGTTGATGCAAAAACAGGACTGTTGAATGGCTAAATCGCAGCCGTTGGTTTTATTCAATGGTTCCAAAATCAAGCAACTCAACCAAGCTTGCCGAACACAGTACAGAGATTTTCTAAGCCCACACTCACCTCTGCCGACAG
This sequence comes from Magnolia sinica, assembly GCF_029962835.1. Classification (NCBI taxonomy): domain Eukaryota; kingdom Viridiplantae; phylum Streptophyta; class Magnoliopsida; order Magnoliales; family Magnoliaceae; genus Magnolia; species Magnolia sinica. The sequence continues at coordinate 2,817,482 of NC_080584.1, read as the reverse complement.
CCAAACGTGTGAACCAAGCACGTGTGAGACATTGAAGCCATTCGTAAGGTGGGCTCCACCAAACGCACGACCCGTTCACAAAAAAATCAATCCAATCCACTCATCCGATAACAGAACACGTGTACGGCGGATGTGGAATGTTGCACAATTCGTAAACCGTCCATTGTTTTCATGCAAGCACGGGCAACGGCTGGTAATCTACCCGGTAGGGCCCACAGGATGCCTGATAGGATGTCATGCAAGCGGACGTAGCAAGACTTGAAAGTAACCGTGGGGCCCACTTTGATGTATGTGTCGTATATCCGCACCGTCCATCCGTTTTGCCAGCTCATTTTAGGGCATGAGGCCAAAATGAAGCAGATCCAAATCTCAGGTGGACCACACAACAGGAAACAGTGGTGACCGAATGCCCAACATTAAAACCTTCTCGTGGGCCATAAATGTTTTGGATCCAGCTGATATATGTGTTTTCCCTTCTTCCATGTCTCTGTCACACTATCAACGGCTTGGATAACAAATAAACATTACGGTGGGCCCTAGAAAGTTTGTATGATAGGCGTTCAATCACCACTGTTTCCTGTGGTGTGGTCCACCTGAGATTTGGATCTGCTTCATTCCATAGGATCATACCCTAAATTGAGCTAAAAAAAACGGATGGACGGCGTAGATATACAACACATATACCAAGGCGGGCCCCACAGTCACGGCCTCACCGAATCCGTGTCCACAGGACTTCGTATGCTGCAAAACAACGAGATGAATAATCCCATACGCGGCCGGCGTCTTTGCAGAGCATACACGCGTTTCCAATTCCAACAAATGAGGCAAACGGGTCAGTGATCCAGACCATTGATTCGTTGGGGTCCACCTTGATGGAGCAACCAACCGAAGAATTTCCAAATGGCAAGAAGCCAGTAACCAATGTTATGACCTTTTCATTTTCAACTGAAAGTGCAACGTTGCTGTCTTTCCCTTCTTAACCGTCCATCTTACGTCCACAAATCAAACGGCTAAAGATTTTCATATCAAGGAAATTCATGGTGCTTGGTCAATCCATGGAGGGTTATATAAAAAGCTTTTAGAGGCATTTGAGTTCTCATTCGTTCGATCTGTGTGGACCCATGTGTCTGTTACATCCAACCCATTCATCCAAAATTCAGGTGGGCCACAATACAGGTAGCTATGGTTAGAGAGACACCCACCATAGAAACTTCAAGATAGTACATGGGGCCCAAAGTGCCCTGTATATGCCATCCAATCCGATCATCAACCACCTCCCGCCAGGATGAACGGACAGCCCACAGATCCGGCAATTCCATAACTCAGGTGGGCCCCAGCAAGTGCCTTCATACGTTTTAGGCGTGATCTCGCATTTTTCGCTGTGGTGTGGCCCACCTGAGTTTCGCATCGGCCTGATTTATAATCTGTAGAGCAAACCTGATACGGCACACCAGATGCACGGCCTGGATGCTGCAGACACATCACGGTGGGCCCCACAGAAGCTCGACCATATAGGAACTCAACATAAATTCAAATATGTGTGATGATCATTCATGAAAATTTCACACTTCACAGTCATAGCTACAAAACCCAAATCTCCAATACAAGAAACTCTTATTGCTATGGACCTGGACAGGAATTCTAGCATCCAAACCGTCCATTTCCAGAAGACCCAAAACAAATAGGATTACAGAAAACCAATGTATAGCATCTGATCACTCAGATTCTACAATAATCTATGCTTCTATAGATTAAGTCGAGCAAGATTTCAAAGAATATTGAAAGCGATAATCAGTACTCAGAAAACAGGACCTCCGAATTCTCTGTAATGGATATTACAAAGAAGGGCTAGACTACTATGCGAACCTTTCGACCGTTTCTTAAATGGCGGCGATCATCTGCCGGACAAGCCAATCAAGACCATCCAATTCACGGTCCGCTGTGGATGGAGTGGATCCACATTGGAGAATTTAAACATTGGGTGTCCATTGAAAGGAGGGTTAAAAGATCGGCAAGCAATCCGGACTTGATAGCCGGCATCAGACGATTAGGATCAGCCGATCGATGTGATTTTTGGGCTATGCCTGAAATTCTGTGGAACCTATATATCTACGGTGGATGACTCACTATCTCCATGTAAGAAAAAGCGGGAAGACGCGCATAGTAGCATAGCCATGGACAACAGATATGAAAGATATTTCAGCAGTAATGGCACTCACCGGCCTTGAGGATGGACCAACTGTGAGAAGTCGACGACTCCGATGGCGTCTTCCGAAGTGGTCCCAGCTGAGGATTCTCCCTCGTATGTGGGCCCCATGTCTACAGCCAATGGATTCAATGATGATGATTGGTACTCCCCCTCGCCAATTGCCGGAAGACTGAGAGGATTGGTGAATCTCACCTCACTCCTCGAAAGAGACTCTCCGGTGGTGTCACTCCGGGTATAAGCTTCATGCAACTGCAACACATACTCCAAGTGCCACAGCACTTCACCCATGGTGGGCCGGTTCTTCCCCTCGTCGGCCAGGCATTTCTCTGCAATCTCCCCAAACTTCTTCAACGACTCCAATGAGTACTTCCCTTCGAGCTTGGGGTCCACAATGGTCTCGAGCGATCCCTTCCGTTGCCATTGGACCGCCCACTCAGCGAGGTTGATCTGGTCCCTCGGCAAGGTGGGGTTGATAACAGGTCGGGCACAAACAACCTCAAACAGCACAACGCCAAAAGAGTACACATCCGACTTGTCGGTTAGCTGTTGCCGCCGGAAGTATTCCGGATCGAGGTATCCGAAGCTTCCCTTGACTGCGGTGCTGACATGGGTCCGATCCAACGAAGGGCCTGTCTTCGACAACCCAAAATCCGCCACCTTCGCGACGAAGTTCTCATCCAACAGGATGTTGGTGGTCTTAACATCTCTGTGGATTATACCTCCATCCAACCCCGTGTGGAGGTAATGGAGCCCGCGGGCTGCGCCAATACATGCCTCCAGCCGTTGCTTCCATGGTAGAGGAGGGAGATCACTCCCGAACAGATGGCTCCTAAGGGTCCCATTCGCCATGTACTCATAGACCAAGATCATCTCGTTATGTTCCTCACAGTACCCGATCATCGAAACCAGGTGCCGGTGCCTGAGCTTCGAAAGCATTTCAATCTCTGTCTCGAACTCGGCCAGGCCTTGTTGAGACTGGGGGTGGGCCCGCTTGATCGCAACCAAGCTCCCGTCCTCGATCACGCCCTTGTAGACCTTACCGAAACCGCCTGTCCCAATCACCAACGATTCATCGAAGTTCTTCGTAGCAGCCCGGATCTCTGCTACTGTGAACCGCTTGCCGATTCTGGTAGTAGCCATTGAGCCATTCGCCATCGAAGGGAACTTGGATGCCCGGACATCATTTGTACTTCCAAGGATACCTTGAAGGACAAGCGGACGCCATCTGGGAGACTCAGTTTTGATTGGACCTGACATCTTCTTCTTCTTGCAGAAACAGAAAATCACAATACATAAAGCTGAGAGAACAGCAAAAGCAGCCACTCCAGCGCCAATTACCACAAGCAGAATCCGCTTCGAATTCTTACCCGCTGCCCCTTTCCCACCCGAATCAAATATCTCCAAGGTATGCGCAAGGTTCCCATTTCGGCTGAGCTTGAGAATCTCTAACGCGTTCAAGATCGCTTCAGTGCCCGAACCGCCAGCTGACGGATCAGGCCCCAGCTGGACCCAAAGAGTGTCCAGCTGCGGCGACACCAAATCGATGTAATCCTCATGATAGGCCTTGTTAAGCCCTCCAGCCCGCACAAACACATCGAAATTCTCTGCTGCAGTCTGGTTATTGATGTAGATTTTGAAAATCCGCTGATTGGCCTTGTCGTAGTACAGTTCACAGAAGTGTAGCCGGACCAGGTAATCGAAATTGGGGTCGACGATGAATTTCCACGACATGTTGAATCTATTATCCATGACTTGCGCATTCGTCATCGTTCTCGCATCTTCATACACCAGAATAGGAGCAACAGATACGTCGCTGGGATATGCATAGCTAATGTTTGAAGAGTTCTTAATCACAGCTGAAGCAGAGGCTGCGAATATGTAGTTATCGTCTGATTCCCATCTCCTCCATAGATCTCGATCCTGGCCTGGAGCGATTTCTTGTCCTGCCACGTTCAATCTATACATAGTTTCAATCCCCTTATCAACCAAAGAAACGTTCGCACCATTTCCGGCCACTTTAACTGCAGACTCCGGGAACAGTCTGCTGAGAACTGGAACAATCTCAATAGCATTCACGAACGCAAATGTCCCACTGGCTGGGACGAACTTGATCAAGATCTCAGCTGTTTTGATGGTAAGGAAGTACTCCTTCATCAGTGCTGAAACAGTCGAATTGCTTCCCAGTTTTGCCAAGTACGTATTCTTCCACGAGATCTCATCAACGACATTGAATCCTGAGACCAGTCTCAGATTGTTCGCCAACACATCGAATTTGGATGTGTTCACATTGAGATTGTTATTGAATGGGAACGGATAGAAATGGAGCCTAACATAGTATTCCCCCGAGAGGACTCTGAAGGTGTAATTTGAGGGACTGGAGAAAATCCGGGCAGTCTTATATAAACTTCCATAGACCGAATTTCCACTGACCGTGGCCGTCGATGCGGATATCCCTGGAGAACTGAGGGTTACATTCGTGTTATTACCATTCAAATCACCGACCCATCTTCGGCCATCAACAATGATACTAGAATTTGTGCCGCAATCTATCAGAAAAGGATCGGTTTGAGCTTGTGCTATTCCGATAAAGACATGCATTAAAACAATAAAAATCAGCCTACAAGCCTCCATGATTTTGCTCCAACGTTTGAAAAATTCCAATCTGATCCGTCAAGAACCCTTCAAAGATTGAGAAACTGCAAAAAGCCTGTCTCCGTTCTCTCAATCTTCGATCATTGACAAAAAACTGAGAAATTACATAAAACCCACTTGGGATTTTTCCCTGGCATTCAGAAAACTTCCATTCCGAGCAGTAGAAAGTCCTCGACGATGTATTGAGAAATTACAGAAAACCCACTAGGGATTTCCTCGGAGGCTTCAAAAATTCTAACCAAATTTCCAAAAGTCCTTGAAAGATTAGAAAACCCCAATTGGGATTTCTATTCCAACCAAAACTCCAGAAATCCTTAAAACACCTAAAAACCACAGAAAACAAACTTTTTTCTCCGCAGATTTGAAAAAACTTCACAGAATCTACTTTTTTCTACTCTAATTCATCAAAATCTATTGATTTTCAAAACTCCAACCCAAATATCCAAAATCCTTTCAAAAATTCCCACTTGGGATTCCTCTTTGAACCAAACACAAATCCTTAAAACACTGAGAAACCCCAGAAAACCAACTTGGGATTTTCTCTAATGATTCGAAAAACTTCAACAAAATCTACTTTTTTTCTCTCTAACTCATCAATCTCTTGATTTTCAAACATACAACAAGACTAAGCCTACAAACAGCACAACCACAGCATCAAATCCATGGGGCTATTTTCTCTTTTTGATTTTCCCAACATCAGGAACTAAGAAAAACCCAAAAATCAAGAACACCCCCCAATCATTCCATCCCAATCTGGAAAAAAAAAAAAAAAAAACCACCAAAAATCTACCCAAACATTACTGAGAAGATCTGAACTGTGATATATTACAAAAATCTACAAAACCCAGCAAGGGAAATTGAAAAAAGCAAGGATATTTGATGGAAATATTGGACGGTTTTTCCTTACCAGCGATGTGAAAATCCAGAGAAAGATTGCAAATTCCTGATGCTTTTTTGAGTCATTTTCTGGGAAAGGAAAGCAAGGGATAGAAATGCAAGGAGTGGGACTTTCTTTTTTCTTTTTGTTTTCTTTTATAAAGAGGAATTCTTTGATACTCTGGCTGAGTGTGATGGATGATACGCGGCCACTTAGAAGTTACTTTAAAATTGAATACTTGGCATTACAAAAATTCAAATTAAACTTTCAAAATGATGGGCCCCAGTAGAGACGTGTTATTAACGAAAATATAGGATTGCTTGATCTTGTGATTATCGGATTGCTGGACATTGATTGGACGGTTGACAGTGAAAGCATCCAATTCCAAGAAGTAGATGTCCACTAATCAGTGGTTCGGATTCTTCAGATATTTGATTTGAGGTTGCGTGTCAATGCAATCGAGTTACACAAATTTCCAGTTTCCTTTGAGCTACAATTTCGGATGCCTGCGTATCAAGTGACGTAGTCTGCCAGAGTATCAAATAACTTCGACCTCTTAAAACAAAATAAATACGACTGGAAAGTAGAGACAATGGGACGAAAATAATCCATCTACACGCGTTACTACACGCACCCGCGTGTGCCAACTGACACGTGTGTGGATCCAATCGTGCGGACAGATCATTTATTTAGAGGCTCAATCTGTTTAAATCTGTAAGTGAAGTGTCTGTTAACCAATGGTATGGTTTAGAAAAGCTTGCCAGTTTCTCTCTAGACCGTCCATTGTTTTCTAAATGTGTGGTCTGGATGATTCTTTAAGAGCAATAATTTCCTAATTTATACATTGTATCCCATTTGATATACGGATTGGATTTTATAAAATCCTGCTAAGATGGTTTGTATGGCTGCGTGTAGAATTGCGTGTGGGATTAGCAAACCGCGAATTAAACAATATGGCGTTAGCACTAACATCTACTAAATGGTGGCAACTCATCTAATGTACAGGTGGAATCAATTCATGAGGAATCCGGACCATCTTAATCATGAAATCTCAGTTCTGGGAGAGAATAAAGTTAAAATTGCACTATTAACCGTCTGATTTTTCATAATTAATTTGGATATTTGATGGCCACCAATTGGATGGTTAGGATCGTTCAATTATGAGTCTATGACCATTCTCAGCCTCTGGCCCATGCATGGTGGGTCCTCATTTTGGAAAGTCCGAATCACTGTCCCTGCATCCGACGTGTAGACCGGATGAGTCGTCGCCATCTGTTAAAATGGTGGTAAACTAACGTCTAGTGTTAGTTGAGGGTGGTGAAATGGGTCGCGGATTGAGTCCTACCACTGCCAGGACAGACTCGGTCCTGGGAAGGGCTGTGTAGGTCCCACCGTGGCGTAAATATTATATCCACACCGTCCATCCATTTTATAATATTATTTTGACTCAAAATAAAAAATATTAGGCAAAAAATATCTAATTAGGCCACACCACAAGAAGATGTAGTGGTAATAAATCCACCGTTGAAAAATTCCTAGGGCCCAGATTGATGTTTATTTTCCATCTAAAATGTTCATAAGGTCACATACATCTGGATTAAGGTGGAAAATTATTATTATATTGATCAAAAACTTCTCTGGTCACCGAGAAATTTTCAACGGTAGGCGTTCAATCCACACTGTTCTTGTGGTATGGTCCACTTGAGGGTTTGATCTATCTTATTTTTGGGAGAATAGTTTTAAATATTCTTTTAAAATTTATGGACGGCGTGGATAAAACACATACATCACGGTGGGCCCCACGGAGCTCCTGCTAGGACCGAGTCTGTCCTGCCAGGGTAGGATGCTCCGCGTCCGCGGATTCGCTGGATCCGTGACTGTGGGGCCCACCTTGATGTATTTTTTTAAAATATCCATACCGTCCATCCGTTTTCCCAGATCATTTTAGTTATTTTAGAAAAAAAGAACTAGCAGATCTAAATCTCAGGTGAACCACACCAAAGTAAACAGTTATGAATGAAAGCTCACCATTAAAAACTTGGCGAGAGCCGCTGATGTTTTGGATAAAATTTATATTTGTTATTTTCCTTCATCCGGATCTGTGTGACCTTATCAACAGGTTGATGGAAAAATAAACATTGCAGTGGGCCCTAGGAATTTTTTAAAGGTGGACATTCAATCACCACTTTTTCCTACGGCGTGGTCCATATGAGATTTTACTCTACTTTATTTTTGGGCTCATGATATAAAATGAGCTGGAAAAACGAATGCACGGTGCGGATACACACACACACACACACACACATTAAGGTGGGCCCCACAGTCACAGATCCACCCACCTCGCTGGACACCTGGTTTTTACGTTCAGTAACTAATCTTTACACCCACTTTTTGAAACTACCCCAGTTTTTTAATTTTTGGTATTGAAAAGAAAGAAATGTAGACTATTTTAGTTGACTAAAATTAGAAAAAATGATTCGTTACAAAATAAATAAGGGTTTTATGTCACGTCTCTTTACTCTTTAATTGGGGATTTATTTGATACTCTGGTAGAGTACGAAGCTTGATACACATGTTCTCAGAAATTGCGGCCTTTACTTGAATTAAGAAATATAAATGGACCACATTGTGACCATTACCTTGGATAATATAAGGTAGAAAATTCAATTTTTAACCCTTCTAACCTCTAACATCTCTGCTGAAAATAGGGCACTGAAAATTTTTATTCTTAACCGTCCAATAGATGACCACCAATCAGATATGCAGAGAATTGCATAGGTGTAATTTTTTTGTTCATGACACATCTAAAGTGGGTCCCATATTTTTCACGGTTTAATTTGAATTAATTGTATCCTATATATGAAATTTCTAAATATTTTTTTTTATGCGCCTGCGTATCGTGCATCACACTTACCAGAGTACGGCAGTGTTCTTTTACTCTTTTTTGTCTGTGACCAATTTAGTACATCGACGGACTACCTTAAATCCTACTCCACAGGATCTCCAGCCTTACGTGAGGCCAACGTAAGATGGGCATATCCGTTGATCTGTCCCATCCATCCGACGGTGGGCCTCAGACTGATTATATTTCAACCACTAATTTTTCTTCTTTTCTCTTGGACTGATATTGAACGTTTCTCGACCGTCCAATTTTTGGTGTAGGATCGATAGTGATGATTTTCTCCCGAGTGGCCAACCCTCATCCACTCAAACAATCGTAACCGTTCAATTAGTGGACCTTTTCTCTCTGAGATTCTGAACTAGTAATTGTATCATCTTAACCATTCATTTCTACGGTGCAGATGAGTTTGTTGGGGAGTCAAATAAGTGGGATCTTACAATCTGATCCACCCAAAGTGGACCCCATCACAATAATGGTAGAAATCAACAAAAGTTGAAAAATGAATGGTAGAGATCTTCGTCGAAACCTCCTATTTACCTTTCCTTTTCTATTTTTCTTACACGCGAGTGAGATGGAGAAAGACCTAGCATATAAATGCCGACCTGCCATACGTGTGATATATCAGGTCCATTAAAAATGTGAAATTTACTGTGGAAATTATCTGATAGAAAAATCTAGACGCTTCAATTAAATAATATGGTGAAAATCCTAACTGAATTTGGACCGTTGATCTATTCTCTAACAGCTCTTTTTTCTCAAAAGAAAAGGGCTAGTCACATGATGATCTTAAGGGAATTATATTACGTCTATATCATTATAAAGAGAATTTCTACCTAATGAACGGAACAGATTTCTCATTTATTCCAATTTAGCACGTATGGTGTGGGACCCATTTACAATCTTACTCGCGCGAGTCTTGTTAGAAGGCTGCGAGTGCGGTTGTTGGTGCCAGAGATGGAAATTATCATTATTTGGGGGAATTATATGATACTCAGGCATATGACACTTGATGCGCAGGCACTTAGAAATTATACACGTGGCAAACAGTAACTTAATCTAAACCGACTAATTTGTGTAAACCACTGTATCTAAGCTACTATACTGAAATAAAATTTCTATAACAGTCCTAAGCTCTGATTCGTGGATACTTGTTTGTTAAAATAAGACAATGAATATTTTCATTTTCATCCGTCCAATAAATGTCCACCAATCCGGTACTCTTAAATCAAATGATCCCAATATTTTATATATGCTGCATCTAAATTCAGAACCTTGATTTGGACAGTTTAATCAACTAATATTATTCTACTTAGACGATTTCCTGGAAATTTCATTGTGCCAGCGTATCATCCAGCATAGTCTGCCAGAGTATTAGTTTTTCTCATTATCCGGGAGGTGGCCACATGCTTTTGTCTGGAGGACGATCAGCAGAGCAATTATTATAAGCATTTTTTACATACCTAAAATGACCCTGGTCTTTCTTTGTTATTTTCATCAAACCCAATCCTGTATTCTTGAAATACCGAAACTAACCCTGAGATACGGACAAGACTCCTGACCGGCCACCATTTTCAAAATGGTGGTGTCTTGTCTCATTACACGTGGCACGCGTATACAGATATCTGGACCAACCAAACTGTACGGAAACATTGAGGATTGAGGATGGCTCAAAAATCATAACTATTGATAGATCCTATCCATTGATTTTGTAGTTGTCAAATGGACGGTTGGAAATGATTTTCGAGGCAAGGGCAAGCATGTATTGTCGTCTTCTCAATTTGGTTTTTTGCTTCATGCTCTATCCACTGTGGGTCAGCGATTTTGAGTGGTCTGGATTGCCGTACGATTATACGGTAGATGAGTCACCACCATTTAAAAAAAGTTGGTCCGCACGTACTTCCAGTAACGAAGTACAGCAGATTTTCTATGCATTTGTCCCCAATGTACTGTGACTCAAGGGAACGCGGATCCAGCGAGGTGGACCACACCACAGGAAACAACGGTGAATGAACGGCCACCATAAAAACCTTCGTAGGGTCAACCGTGATGTTTATTTTCCATCCAACCCGTTGATAAGGTCACACAGACCTGGATGAACCGAAACCACAAATAGCAACTTGATCCAAAACTTCTGTGGCCCCACTAAGTTTTAAACGGTGGGATTCAATACCTACTGTGTGGTCCACATGAGATTTGTGTCTGCGTCATTTTTGGGACCATACCCTAAAATGAGCTGGAAAAACTGATGGACGGCGTGGATATATAGCACATACATCTAGGTGGGCCCCACGATCAGGGCCTCACCCACCGGGGTCACACCTAATCCGCTTCCGATTCAAAGAGTACGTTGGGTTCATCTGGATGGAATCCGGACCGTTCAACAGGATGTGCGCCAATCAAACGTCCAAAGGGCTAAACCCTACGCTAAAGAGACAAAAATGAGTACTGGTCCAGTTCATCGACGTACGTAGCATAAATAGTCAATAACCTACGCCATTCGAAGCATACAGCCGCTTATCTGCACGCGCCAAAATCGAACGGCCTAGATGTACTAAAGTAGCATAGGATGCAAGATCCACGCCGTTCATCAGTTGGGCCCCATCCTTCTGATGCTCTAGACTAAAATTTATCACGGCTTACATTCCTAATGGTAGATTAACTTCAAAACCATCTGTTGGCCACCAATCAGACAGATATGAACATCCTAACCATTGGATTCTTTAGCTGCGACGATCTATGATGCGTCCAACCAGTGGTGGGGCCCACCTATGGCCTCCTCTATCATCTGTGATGCATGCGATGAGATTGAGGAGCACACGTTTGGTCGTACCTTGACCTATTATAAATGAAGATTCGTACGGTCGGACGCCGATCCTTATCTCTGCTACTTCCACGTGCATTGCATCTCCTGCCACTGCGAGTGTTAAATACGAAAACGGCCCAATCAGAGGTATTTGCGCATCTCTACTTGCACAAACCACTCGAGCCACACATGGCATACGTGTGAAAGATCTGTACCGTTCATCAGTTCAGGCCCATCACGTATGTCTGTTATCACAGCCAGTCTTATCACCACACATGTACATGAAATGGGCGCTAGAAAAGGTCATTGATACACCTTCAACTTGCAGGTGGGGCCCACTTGATGAGATGACCATGGAACGTACACATGGGCTGTCCTGATGATGCCACATGTGGCATTTGTAGCTTTTGCGAGTACCCATTGCATCTCTGTAACAACAATCAGCATCCAGGGCGTTTTCGGTCATTTTCACGAGCAGCAGTTGGTCTACGACATGGAGTTAGAAGGCCTCGCAAGCTGTAAGGATCTTAGATTGCAGAAAATCACAAAACTGCCCTTTCACAGTCTACTTCCATTTAGATTAACGAAAATGACGAAACAGCCCTCCCATTTCATATACGAGAGGGTATCTCAGGCAAAGAAATGGCCATAGGGGCGTTTTGGTCATTTTGAAGAGATCCGTTGGTCTATTACGCGTCTAAGAACGTGCGAGCTCAAGCTGCAGCGTTTTGAAATGAGGTAAATGACAAACTTGCCCACCCTTTTGTCCATTCCCATGTGCTGCTCCATGGCCCACCAGATGCTAGGACGCTCCTGATTTCTGGGCAATACGACAGAAATCCAACCTGGTCTCAGGGAGGAAAATAGAGGAAATCCAGCAGATTCACATTGGGGGCATTTTCGTCATTTCATTATTAGGGGCATTTTAAAGGTTCATTTGGGAACAAGACGATGATCAGAACCGTTCAAAAGGTCTCCAACCATCAATAGGCCATGGGAAAAGTTATGAATTACCAAAAGATCCAATCCGTTGCATATATTCACAGATAAAATCATGGCATCATTAACGGTTCAGATCCAAGTCAATTTTACCAATCGTTTGGATCATCTTTACCAGAGAAGTGACCATCAATGGCCTATCCATCGTGGGACCTACCTTCTGAAGTGGGCCTACACTGATCCATATGGCCCATCTGGTGCATCAATATTCACTTCAGTAGTCCCGAGGAGTACCTTAATTTTATCGGACCGTTAATGGGCCGAGCTCGATCCGTCTGGTCCCGGACCAGTTACTGTTCATGCCTGAAATAGGCAAGAAAATCAAGGCCACAGATCATGATTTCATAAATGGGCTTTTGTGCGGGCAAACCAAAAACACAGCCCATATCATGGCGGGCCTAGTTAGAATCCAAATCGGGTCCATGTGATCCACTGATTGGTGGCTGATATAAATGCTCATGCAAGGTAAGTCTTTAATCAGGCTTATGGTGGCCCACCCACCGTGATGTATCTGTTTATCCACGCCGTCCATCCCTTCTCTCAGATCATTTTAGGGTATGTGCACAAAAATGAGGCAGATCCAACGCTCAAATGGACCACACCATAGATGACTCTTGCATTCCACATGGGGGATTTTTGAGGATATATTCTGTGGACGGTGGTCGGTGTCGCTAGGGAAGCACCGACTCTTGTTGCATTGGTGCAAGGAAGTGGGCCCCAGTCATATGATGCTGTCCAGTAGTAATGCTGACAGGATCGCCTGGCCGTTTCCTGCATGGCATAAGACGCCCATGTGTTGAAATCTGACAAACGCGTGTGAGATCCAAGCCGTGCATCAGACAGACCTAATTGGGTAATGCCAACTCTGAAAAACTCAGGCCAGTCACATATTAGAATCACCAGCCAACGGTCCAAATCAACATTCGAGCATGGCCCATCCAATGATCGGATTAAGCCTGAATTTCTGAAAGAAGGCATTGTCTACCAGTTTAAGATCCACCCAACGGGCGGATTGGGTCAAACACACGTGTGCCCTGCTTCCACGCGTGAGGAGCATTGAAAAAGCGTTCTCCCTCTAGCACCCAAACATTGATAGAAAATAATGGCATGCGGCCTTGATGGCGGACGCGGATCGGGAACTACCCCGCCGGTCCCTAACTAGGAAAGCATTGGGGCTCTGAGGGCCCACTGTAATGTATGGGTTTTATCCACACCGTCCATCCATTTTACCATATCATTTTAGGTCACACGCCCAAAAACGTGGCAGTTCCAAGGCTTAAGTGGACCACAAAGAGGGGATTAGACACCTACCGTTGAAAACTATTTAGGGGCCACAAGTTTTCGATCAAGCTGATATTTGTATCCACCCTTCATCCAGGTCTATGTGACCTTATGAACAGCTTGGATGGCAATTAACCATCATGTTGGGCCCTAAGATGGTTTCAACGGTTGTCGTCACTATCACCGCTGCTTCCTGTGGTGTGGGCCACTTGAGCATTGGATCAGCCTCATTTTTAGGCTGACACACTCAAATGATATGGCAAAATGGATGGACGGTGTGGATAAAACCAATACATCACCGTGGCTCCACAGAGCCCTTGTCCCCCCTACCCAAGGACAGGTTAGTACCCAATCCGCGTCCCTTGATTGTACGCAGCAACAACCAAGACATGGCTTTATGAAACCTAATCAAAGCATTGACTAAGAAGTACTGTCCCTGTCAAGTACATGCGTGCTGACATGGCACACGTGAGCAAGATCTTAGCCGTTCATCATGTAGATTTCATAGTGAAAAAACCAGCTTGGGTCAATCATCAGGTGGGCACACTCGTACCAACTGATGGACATGGGGCCCACCTTAACGGATGTGTTGTATATCCACTCCCTCCATCCATTTTTTCCAGCTCAATTTAGTGCATGGAAAGTCCAAATCTCAAGTGGACCACACCACAGGAAACAGTGGTCATTTAACTCCCACCATTAAAACTTCTTGTGGGCCATAAAAGTCTTGGATGTAGCTGATATTTGTGTTTTCCCTTCATCCAGACCTATGTGAACAAATCAACAGGTTGGCACATGCCATAAAATGAGCTGGCAAAACAGATGGACGGCGTGGATATACAGCACATGTATCAAAGTGGTGGGCCACACCATGAGGACATCTCTTAATGAACGCTAGCCCGAGTAAAAACCATTTTTCCTTATCCGAGCTGAGCATTGAGGGAACCTGAGCAATCAACGCATGGAAATGGGCATATATGGTGGGGCCCATGCTCATTGTCAATATTTTTTTATACCGTCCAAATTGTAAACCAAGCATCGCCACATCTTCGAGCTGTGTGGGGCCCACTGTGATGAGTGAGTACGATCCAACCCATCCATTAGATGCCCCCCCCATGCTAAGGGCTGGGTCCCAAAATAGAGCCTGATCTACTCCTCAGGTGGGCCACACCGAAAGGAACAATCAGAGACTGGCTGCACGTGCTGGCTATGTACGGCTCACCGTGATATGTGAGTGGCATCCAACCCGTCCATTAGATGTGGCATGTTACACGCCTCGATCTGAAAATCCAGCTTGATCCAAAACCCAGGTGGGCCCCACCAGAAGGAAGAACTGGAGACATTTAGGTGAAAGGTCCCACCATAGAAACTTCTAGATGGAATCTAGGGTCCACCATGTTGTATTGTTACTATTGTATATGACATCCAAACCAGTCATCAGGTATGCCCTACCAGGATGAAGGGGTGAAGCATAACTCACACTATTCAAAAACTTGGGTGGGCCATACGAATGATTATATAGGTTTACGCACAATTATACGTTGCTCGGTGTGGTGTCCCACCCAAGTTTTGGATCGGGATGATTCTTGGGATGTTTGGCAAACATGAAGAGGGTCACCAGATGGACGGCTTGGATTGCACATTAACATCACAGGTGGGCCCTACGCAGCTCGAAAACATGTGATTGTTGGCCAAAACATGAACAGTCAAACACATCAAAGAGAAGGAGAATGCATAACAGTTAGCAAAAAGATAACTAAAATCAGTCCTTTAATTGCAACAACAACAACAACAAAAAGATCAGTAGAAAAATGGAAGACAATCCATTTCTCATTTTCATCTTCCCCCATTTTCACTTTTCCCACACAATCAGACATCTCCAGAAGCCCCAGCGGCCATCCACACCATGCATCACGTGGACCCCACTGCATCGATGGCCTTCCCCACAAATCAGGTCGGTCAACTCATAAAGTGGGCCACATTTATACCATGGGCATGGATCATGGCAAACTCTTTCATAAACAGCCCACCACTTCTGTATGTGTCGTCTGCCCGATGAACTGAGGTGCCCCACTTTTCGGCCGGGTCAACTACAGTGGGGCCCACCTCATTGATGGCTCAGATATATGCAGCACATTTAGATGTACATGTCGGCCTAAGAAAAACTCACAGTGAGAATCTGAGATTACAGGGCCTTTGAGGGCTCATCACGGGTCAGATCATCTTCGTCGTGGTATATGTTCTCGGCCATCTGCCAGATTTGAAGGATGTTGTCTTCAGCCACACTTGCAATAACCCAATCTTCACAGGGATTCCACGAGAAATCAGAGATCTTGCTGGTGTGGCCCCCATGTATGAAGAGAAGCTCCGGCGGGCCTTCTTCCGCATCCTCCGGCGTCTGTTCCTCCTCGATCCTGTCAAAGATGCTTTCAGTAATTTGATATGCTGAAAGATTAATGATCCATGCAAGTGGATGGTGGCATAGCCTCAGTGACCTCTGATGAATGGACATTTGTTAGTTGAATTTGCACTGTTGATTATTTTTCATTGGACCACACTGCCTTACTACATGTAGTCATATAGAGGACATTCATACAACTGACCGAGTACCACGTGGGGGAGAATGTTGATCAGATCCACCTCATCCATCAGGTGCGCTGCTACATTTTCACCATAGATCTTAAAAATCAATCCAAGCCAAGACTTAGGTGGGCCACACCATAGGGGACAGTCTAAAACCATACCTGAAAACTCTCAATTCATGTTGTGTGAACCACATGAATCTTGGAGTGTCCTGATTCCGGGGAATCTGTTCATCCTCGTGTGGCATGCCAGATGAGTGAATTGGATGGAATATATGCACCACGGCGGACCTTGCAGACAATTTGACGATTTTAATGGTGGGAATGGGACTTCCCATATCAACTGTTCCCTCGGATAAGGAATCAGCCTGACTTTTGGGCCCTGATCCAAACACAAGGTGGGGCACCTGATGGACGGGCTGGATCTCAGCCACATGAGTCCTCCATCCACGTCCTTGAATAGTTACACCCCCACATGACTATGCGCCAACATGCAAGAGTCCTCATTTCTCATTATAACCGCCCGTTTGACGGCCGTGAATCAGATGGGATCATCCATGCAATTTGGTCTTTGGGTAATGACCCATCTACAATGGGGCCTAAGATTCAGATGGTTCATGTAGCAGCCACTACTCAAATGGATTTTCAGAACAGGGTGAAAATTTCAAAGATGAGAAGGTTGGAGCGATCAACACCGTCCTCATGAAGGACCCATGATAATCAAGGATATTGTTAATTTCTACTGGGCTATCTAGCTTAAATGAGAGAACA
Organism: Magnolia sinica; assembly: GCF_029962835.1. Classification (NCBI taxonomy): domain Eukaryota; kingdom Viridiplantae; phylum Streptophyta; class Magnoliopsida; order Magnoliales; family Magnoliaceae; genus Magnolia; species Magnolia sinica. The sequence continues at coordinate 2,800,406 of NC_080584.1, read as the reverse complement.
AAAACCTCTTTTTTTTTTCCAATTTTCTTGTGTTTTTTTCAGTTATTTATATCCCCAACATTCCAAACTTAGATTAAGTGATAAAAACATTATCTTGATTAAACAATCTTAAAAAGCATTGATCAGATGATGCGGGTCATTTTGCCTCTTTGAACATATCAACTCATTTTGATCAGAGGATTTGGGCCAGGCTGGGGCTGAACGGCTGATTGAAATCAAACTATTGAAGAGGCCCACCAGAGAAACCTGCCTCAAAAGGTTCAAATCCTGGTTCCACACCAACCCAGGCCCGAACCATTTGCCACCTAATGTTTTTGGGTTCTTTTCTTCAACGTACACATTTTCTACTCAAATTTGGAAAAACCCATATTATTATTATTTTTTTTTTTTTTTCAGCTATCTGTCAACATCTTTTTGTCAAAGTCACAACAACCATGACATGGGACAACTGATACAAGTGGAGAAAACCGGTGCTAGAAAATGCAAGTTTCTACCAGGAGCAGATCCTTAAAATTCAACAAACGGTGATGTAAGAAGAGTATAGAAGAAAGACATTGACCAAAGAGAGAGAAGATGCTGAATGGTGATGTAAGAACAGTATAGAGAAAGGAATTGACCAAAAGAGAGAGATACTGAAATCTGTCTCCGATGATCCATTGAAAAAAATGGAAAGATTCTGTACTTCATATAAAAATAGATTTTCAAACTGGCCAATTCATCGGTCAGAGGACCTGTACATCACCCTCGGACTGTAAAAGTGGGGCCCACCATTCGGTGATCCAGACCGTTTAACCTATCAGCCTCCCCGCAGATTGACTACACTCCAATGAACTCCACATTCGAAACGCCTAGCTATCAGATTTGAAGAAACCGACCGAAGCTACAATATGGAAGATTTTTGGGCACAAAGGAGCCCATCAGATCAGCGTCGTAGATCAGAGAACAATGTGTACAAGCACAATGCCCAAGGATACACTTACAAATCCTCTGATCAAGAATCATATAATCCCTCTGCATCAAATTGCTAGAAATGGAGACAAACTAATACGATCTATCCCAGTTTTGCACAAGTGATCTGATCATCATATGACCAAGGATCATGGATTTAAGCCACTCAGTCCGACTCATTTGGTCCCGAGTCAAGTCACAATGACCATGACATGGGACAACTGAAACAAGTGGAGAAAACCAGTGCTAGAAAATCCCAGTTTCTACAAGAAGCAGATCCTCAAAAACCAGTGAACGGTGGTGATGTAAGAAGGGTGTAGAAGAAAGGTATTGACCAAAAGAGAGAAGATGCTGAAATATGTCTTCAACAATCCATTGAAAAATTTGAAAGATTCTGTCCTTTACTGCATATAAAGAAAGCTTTTCAAACTGGCCAACTCATCCGCCAGAGGATGTGTGCGTCACCCGCGGACTGTAAAAGTGGGGCCCACCATTTGGTGATCCATACTGTTTAACTTAGCAGCCTCACCACGGATTGACTACACTCCAATGAACTCCAGATTGGAAATGCCTAGCCATTCGATTTGCAGAAACTGACCAAAGCTCCAATATGGGAGATTTTTGGGCACATTGGGGCACATCAGATCAGCGCTGTAGATCAGAGAACAATGTGTACAGGCCCAAGGTCCAAGGATACACTTACATACCCTCGGATCAAGAATCATATAATCCCTCTGCATTAAATTGCTAGAAACAGAGAGAAACTAATGCGATCTGTCCAAACATCTGAGGAGAGCTAAAAGAAATAGTTTTGCACAAGTGGTCCAATCATCATGTGACCAAGGATCGTGGATTTAAGAGCTGGCCACTCAGTCCAACTCATTTGGTCTTGAGTCGAGTCACAACAGCTATGACATGGGCCAACTGGAACAAGTGGAGAAAACCAGTGCTAAAAAATGCCAGTTTCTACAAGAAGCAGATCCTTAGAAATCAGTGAACGGTATTGACCAAAAGAGAGAGAAAGGGAAGAAATCTGTCTTCAACAATCCATTGAAAAAATGGAAAGATTCTGTCCTTTACTGCATATAAATTTAGTTTTCAAACTGGCCAATTCATTGGCCAGAGTATGTGTACAGTACCCTCTGGACTGTAAAAGTGGGTCCACCATTTCAGTGATCTAGACCATTGAATCTATCAGCCTCGCCATGGATTGACTACGCCCCAATGAACTCCAGATCGGAAACACCTAGCCATTCGATTTGCAGAAACAGACTGAAGCTCCAATATGGGAGATTTTTGGTACGGTGGGACCCATCAGATGAGCCCTGTAGACCAGTGAACCATGTACAAGCACGAGGCCTAAGGATACTCTATGTATCCTCGGATAAAGAATCATAGAATCTCCCTACATCAAATTGCTAGAAAGAGAGACAAACTAATATGATCTATCCAAACATTTGATATCTCCAGGAGAGATTAAAAAACATAATTTTGCACAGGTGCTCTGATCATCATGTGACTGCGGATCATGGATTGAAGAGTTGGTGACTCGGTCCAACTCATTTAATCCTGAGTCGAGTCATGACTCATCCAAGTCGAGCATATTTTCAATGCCAACTCATGGTGCCAAACAGGTTTGGACTAGACCAGGCCCGAGATGACTTGGACAACTCATCAATCCATGCCAAGGATACTTTCATCAATCCGCAGAAACAAAAAGGGTAACACAGACAGTTGAATTCCATCCGTTTTTGCATTGTCTTTGGAGTTTGGAGCAATCAGTACTAGAGCTGTTTGCAATTGCACATCACCAAAGCCAACACTGCTTTGGCCCAGTATAGAAGAGAAGAACAAACAGCACAGAACCTACAAAACTTGGAGACGGACACGTGTCTGCGTCGAAAACAGACACAAGGTTTCAGACACAGAAACCCCAGAAAACCAGACACACTGACACGTCTGTACAACGACATAAAGACACAAGCCTTATATTATTTTGCGTCTACTTCGTATATGGATAACATAGAAGATAATGAATCTGTGTTATTCTAAGAACTATATAAAAGAGTTTATAAATCCTACTAGAATACAAGCAGAAAAGAAGTTTTTTTTCCCTTTGGGGCGGGCGCTCGGATGGTAACTGTACCATAGTAAGCGTACGGTGGTACCGGGTGGATGTGGGTCCTACATGATGTGTGAAGGCCATCCAACCTGACTATCAGATGAATCCCTTCATGGTAGCCACAGGTGTCAAACATCAGTCTGAACTCTGATCCAACACTCATATGGGCCACAGAGCAGAGGGAACTGTGAGAGGGGATGCCCACCCTTGATTTACACAGGGGGCCACCTGAAAATAAAATCAGCCTGATTTTTGGGATGACCCTTCATCCAGATCAGAGGCAGGGTCAGAATGGCCCAGATTTCATAAATACAACGCATGGGCCCTCCACACAAATTAAATCAAGGGTGGACATTCACTCCCAACTTACCAGCCTGATTTTTAGGTCACTGGGAGTAACATGTGCTGCCGCATAAGATGGATGGGTTGGACTTTCTGAATCCATCATGTGAGTCTGTAACGATCCCAACGGTTTAAAGAGCCTAGCTTGACGCGTTCCATTAGTCTTGGGGTTTTCGGAGTACTGGTTAGGTTTGTAACAATTGGTATCAAAGCCAATACCACATCAAGTGTTCGAGTCACAAAAGGAGTGACGTGCACTATGGTTGTCCAAGTAGCCCTTTTCACGCTGTGGTGGCTTTCACTCTAGTCCAAGTTGCCCTTTCCATAGGTCGCCCCTTTCGTGACTCGAACACAGGACATGGTGTTGGCTCTGATACCAATTGTCAAGAACCTAACCAATACACCAAAAGTCTCAGGACTGATCGAATGTGTCAAGCTAGGCTCTTTAAACCATTGCGATCGTAACAGGGTCCCACATCTGCATGGTACAACCATAGCTTATGGTCATACCAGTGCAGCTGGAGCATGCCATTTTCCCTTATAGAGGTGCCAATGTACGTCCGACACATGCAAGGGCAGGGACACAAAAGGGCAATTTCTTTAGAAAATGGGGTGTCCTTGCTGCATAGCACAGAGTTACACAAGATGAAAGATTTTATTTTATTATTTGTACTTTTTTCTTCCCTGAATAAAGATAAACTCAATGGCCTTGATAACCAAATTCTGACGGTTCCAATCAGGATAATCTCAGAATGGTGAGATCTGGCGCTCTCGGGGCTCATGCATTGTTGTTTAACTGGTTTTGCAGGCCTGTTTGCAGACAAGTCCAGATACACACCAAAACTAAATCTTTCACAAGGGTCTAGATACATGTACCAGACACGAAGTAATGGGCGGTGAGGAATTATAGGATCCTTGATCCAAGGTCCATCCCCAGTAGACTTGGGTCTTCAGTTCCGATGAGTGGGGCCCATGTTGCAGTAACCCACACCATTAATCTATGGTGTCCCACCATGGATGGACCATGTCCCAAAGATCATTCAGATTCAAAAATCCTCACTGCTAATCTGGTGGATTCTTTTCAGTTGAATGTGGCCAGTTGCTATATTTCTCTTCTAACCCGTCTAATTGTACATCACAAATAGAAGGCTATGGTCATCCCATTGAGAAATTTTTGGGGAATGGTCCATCCACATTCTGCAGTAGGACAAAACAAACCAAAGGTCTGGATTGCCAGACCATGGGCTCGAAAGAAGAGAAATCATAGCATAGATGATAGATGAAACGTTTATGGAGTCTGAACTCTTTGGCTGACAGCTTTAGCTCACTGAAGCATGAAGCAGCCATGGTTCCAACTTGGTCTCATTTCTTAGAGATATACATTTTTGCATTTTCTTTTTATCTATAAATCTCAATGCATCGAAGACAATGCTTGGTAAGGCCCAACCACCTAGATGGTTCGAACTATCTCCGATATTATCGAAATATCTCCAATATTATCTTAATCTCCAGCTCAACGATACCGATAACACTAGTAGCGATACCGATAACACTAGTAGTATCAGGAATTCCAGGTACTAGCAATGCATCGCCAACATATCAATATCGTTAATGTAATCGCCAATATTTTCAACTATGTAAATTCTAAGTGTCACTTGAATGCCAATGCATCAATATCACCAATGTATCGCCAATATTTTCGACTATGTAAATTCCAGGTAATGCTTGTATCAAAAGTGTATTAACGATATTTCAATAATATCGTCAACATATTGATATCATCAAAAAGAGAGAGAGAGAGAGAGAGAGAAGAAAAAATTTTATTTCAATTTTTTTCCATGGGCACATGGTTGTATGTAGTGTTCAATTTACCATTGATAATATTAGTAGTATCTCGATATTGCAATATGCGCGATATTGAGACGAGACCGCAATCTTTCGTTTCCAATTGTTGATGATTAATTGGTGAAATATCATGTGTTGTTAATATTTTGCAATATCAATGGATGTTTGAATGGAAGGTTGGATGGTTAAATCAGCCGGATGGGATGGTTAGACTGATTTCTTACAACAACATATGCTTTTAAGGCCCTTTTTGCAATTTTTTTATTTCTAAATATGCAAGTATGTACATTTTAACATCTCCTGACGTTTCGCTGAAAATTCTACCGTTTTTCCCATATTTCCTCGCATTTCCGGTTATCAGCAATATTATCGGCGACATTGATATTGTTTCCGTATCCCTGGACAACAAAACTTATAGCGATACCGATACTTCAAACACTCTGCCTAGAACCAGTTAAAATCAGGTCATCTCAGATCCACTTAATTTCAATGGTTATATGATATCTTAAATATATGATGTTTATTCTAGCAATGGAATGAGGTTTCCCAAGCCATAAGGGAGCCATTTACACAACACCATTCATGTGTCAAAGTGGCACATGCATGATGCATGTGAGTGATAAAAAACCATACATCAAGTGGGCCCAACCATGTAAATGCTCTTATTTGACCTAAACCAACTAGAAAACTAGATATAAAGACCAAATGTGTACCTAGACCTGATTGGATCCAAGTCAAGGTCTTCAAGAATGAGACCCGGATCCGGCAAGACCCAAACCCAGTTAGCTCAGGTATGGGTACCATAAGACCTGACCTGCTAACAGCCCCATTGTTTTGTTATACTATGAGCAGATGCTTTATCAGAAAACATCCTATGTCACTATAAGGCGAACCAAGGTCAAATGGTGAATTTGTCCAAAACTGACCTACTTGGGGTTAAGGCTGGCAAGGGTGAGACCATGTGTCTTGCCACTGGCTTGGGACTGTAGGACCCACTTGTTACCGTCGACATATTTGGGTTTGCTTTGTACAGGGAAGCTTCCTAAGGGCCTTTATGATCCAGTGGTGGAATGAGCTGATAAAAGACTGTATGCTTGGAAAAGCAAGTACCTTTTTTACCTTTAGAACAGGATTACTATTAAAGTAGCCCTCTCCAACACGCCTATGCAGTTTATGCCATTGTTTCATTGCCCATTAAGTTTGAAGAGCTTCCAAAGGAGTTTCTTTGGCAGGAATGGAGGGCAATGGGAAGCATCACCTAGTGGAGTGGAAAGAGATGTGTAAACAAGGATGGGCATTAGAAGGTTGAATCTTATGAATACAGACGATGTTGCTAGGCAAACGGCTTTGGTGTTTTTTTTTAAGATGATGACAGCCTCTGGAAGAAGTTGATTAGCACCTAGGGTTAGGGAGGGTCAGCCCAGTGCCTTGCTCCCAACCAAAGGACACTAGGGGAAATCCAAAGAAGCAGGCATTTTCAGCAAGGGAACAAAAGACGACATTAGGAATGAAACTAGATAAAATACTGGGAGCAAAACTAGTGCTCTGACCTCCCTCTTCACCTTCTTGTAGGGAATCTGTATAGGCTGTTTGTTGTTAAAAGAAAGTGGAGTCAAGCATTGCTTCACACACACTGGTCGACAAGTGTGGATCCTCCTATTAGAAGAAACCTCAAATATAAAGAGATTGATTTGTTCACCCAGCTCCTCGATACTTTATAGAATATATGTTTATGAATTTGGTAGATAAAGTTGTTCAACAAGATTGTAAGATCGAAAAAAAATGCCAGATGAATAGTGGAAAAGCATAGCAATACCTATTTATAAGAACAAAGGAGACATACAAAGTTGTACTAACTATCGTGGGATTAAACTTATGAGCTATACTTATGAAACTTGAGGAAAGAGTGATTGATCATAGACTGAGGCAAGCGAGGAGTATATTAGAAAATCGGCTTGGTTTCATGGTAGGGAGGTCTACCACTGAAGCTATTTCCCTAATTAGACAATTGATGGAGAAATATAGGGAGAGAATGAAGGATTACCACATGGTCTTTTTTTAATCTAGAGAAAGTTTATGATAGAGTCCCTAGATAGTTAATCTAGTTGGTGTTGGGAAAGAAATGAGTTTTAAGAGAATATATTGACATGATCAAGGATATGTATAAGGAAGTAGTAACAAATGTAGGAACCACTAATGGAGAGAGAAGCGAGTTCCCAATAACTCTACAATTGCACCAGGGGTTGGCAATGACCACTTTTGATACCTTGGGTCAATAATTCATGAGAGTGGAGAGATTGAGAAGGATGTTGCCCATAGCATTCAAGCAGGGTGCAATAAATGGAGATGCACCTCTAGAGTATCATGTGATCATCATGTACCACTCAAACTGAAAGGAAATTTTTATAGGATGGCTATAAGATCAGCCATGCTTTATGGACAAAATGTTGGGCAATAAAGGAACAACGTGTTCATATGATGAGTGTAGTTGAAATGAGGATGTTGAGATGGATGAGTGCCAAGACAAGAAAGGATTGAATTAGAAATGAATGCATTCAAGGGAATTTAGAAGTAGCACGAATAGGTAATAAGACGAGGGTAAGTAGACTTGGATGGTTTGGTCATGTGCAACAGAGACCAAGAATTGCACTGGTTGGGAGTGAGTTGATACAGGTTGAAGGCAACATGGGTGGAGGTAGTTAGAGGTGGGTAGGATCCGACCCGACTCGTCAGATCCAACTCGACCAAACCGGTCGGATCCAATCCGACCCGAACCGAAAGCCAGGGTCGGGTTGGGTCAAGTAGACCCACTCGGATCCGACGCCAAATCGAGTCGAGTTCAGGTCATGTAGCAACTCGATCCAATCCGATCTGGTCAGATCCGGACCAGAATCGGGTAGTATAAAGTCATATTTTACTCTCTTTTCTTTTCTTTTTTACATTTACCCTTCTTCTACCCGAATCCTAACCCTACCCACAACCCGAGCCGACTTCCTCTCCTTCCCTCCTTTCTCTCCTCCTTTCCCTCCCTCTTTCTCTCCCGATTTCCATCCTCTCCTTCTTTCTCTCCTCCTTTCTCTCCCTCTTTCTCTCTCAATTTCCCTTCTCTCTTTCTTTCTCTCCTCCTTTCTCTCCCTCTCTCTCCCGATTTCCCTAATGTTTCCTTCCTAGCACCAGAGTCTCCGGCTCGGCTTGACTCAGCCCAGTCCGAATCGACCGGACAGACTCAACTTGATCCAACTCGGTTTTCCTGACCAAGTCAGACTTGGTTCGGGTCAAGCCGGCAAGGAATCAATTCAGATCGAGTCAACCCTGCTGGACTCGGTCCCGAATCAGATCGAGTTCAAGTAAGGTACTTGCAAAAACCGGATCGAGTCAAGTTGGACCTAATCCAGTCCGACTCAACTCGACTCAATGCCCACCTCTAGAGGTAGTAAGAAAAGAGTTGATGAATTATGGTCTAATTGAAGTTATGGCTCTTGGTATTGTGGAATGGCGAAAAAGGATTCATGCAACCAACCATAACTAGTTGGATAAGGCTTAGATGATGGTGGTGGTGGTGGTGGTAGTGGTGGTGGTGGTGGTGGTGGGTCAAGTGGTGTATTTTTTGTTCATTAATTCTACATGAAGCTCATATGCAATGGCAATATGAAAGCTCCTACAAAAACCATCTGAATTTCCAAGGTGTCAGTCACTTTATCCTAGCTTGCAGGTATGGATAAAACTTTAACCATGGATCACCTTCATAGAAACCAAAAAATCATCGACAAGGGGTGTTTTTTAATGCCTAAGAGAAGTGAAATTTGCTAATTACTTCCATATTCATTTTCCATTAGTTCAAAGGACTTTGACAATATATCATTAATCTAGATACTAGGATTGGGGCCAACCCAAAAAAAAAAAAATCAATGATGCCTTCCAAAATCCTCAGGCACCAAGTTGCTTAAGATATAAGTCACCCATAGGAGGAATTCTTCGGAGATTGTATCACCTGGCTGTATTGCAATCAATATGGAAGGAATTAACAATCGGGCTTTTAGATACAAGTCAAGACGCATCGAGCAGTTGGAAGGCAGAGTGCAAGGCAATATCATCTCATAGGCCTTAATGTTCAACAAGAGGTTGCAAGGGTATCTTGAGACTTTATCAAGAGAAGAGAGGCTAGATGGTAGTAATTGAGATTTTAGAGGTATTACATTAATACCAACGGCTTTCACTTCCCTACCTCCTAGAATATGGAAGCTCGATGTTTGACAGCAATCGAAGGGAGAACTATGGTGCATCAGGGATTGGCAATTGTAAAATTTGTGGGCCCTATTGAGAAAGATGATTCTAATGAGGCAGAGGGATGACTTTAAATGGTGATTTTGGAGTGACTCCCCTGAAGACCAAAACCAATGTGATTTGCCTTCTCTCAATCTGGTTTTGATCTTTTCCTTCAAGTGACTTGTCCGTTCTGACTAAAACCAATAAGGGTCGGGCAAATCTAAATCATGTTGGACGATATATTGAACCATGGGCAGAGGTGAGGGCCCCTTGGATCGGACTGAAGGAACTAAAATGGTTGCATGCACCACACAAAATAATTGAGGGATATTCTTCCAGCATGACAAAACAGTCTTCTGCGGTGGGCTATCCATGGAGATTGGCAAACTTGGCAAACGAAGGAGATGAGTTTGGCGAGAAGCGTGGGCTCCTACTCCAATCTCTATTAATTGGGGACTCCCTCCCTCTACTATAATTCTATTGACTAGGCACACAACACTTCCACACACACACACACACACAAAGAAAAAACACTTTTTCACATTAATTTGATGAAGTTGACAAGTAATAAAAAATGTAGTTGTTTAGGGAAATACCTGCCAAGATCCCACACCATCAATCTCCTACCAAGACAGCAAGATGCTAATATTGTCTCGTTCTTTGGACTCCATCCTACTTGGAAAACCTCCTCCCTGCATTTGCAAAATGGTACTATCATAATGATGGAGCCATAGATATCTTGCATGGCAAAGCAACCAATACCATGTTGACCTGGTATCGAACAATAACCGAAACGATGCAAGGCACACATGTGCAGGACCCAAACCATTCATCTTTTGGGCACAATTGTAGAAGGACCATATGCCAAAAATTACACCAAGAAGATGATCCTAGCCACTGATTGGACAACTTTTTCTTCTGAATATCATTTGAGTTGGACTTTTCCCTAACCACCCATTTGCAATCCTCAAAATTCCTCAATCAATGGCTCGGATCACCTGACCAGAGTGATTTTGTGGTAAACCGAATCCACAAGCAGGCCGAATCATTGGTCCAAATCTCATACATGTGTGCCCCACTAAGGAGACAGATCTTAAAAGCAACAAACCATTCCTCATATCATAAACATACAAAAAAAAACCTAGTAAAGGCACGGAAACAATAACAAATATTGTATATTGATTAGAGCTCATACTTGTGGGAATCAAAGGTGTGAAGAGCAGTATCGATCTTGCGTAGGTCAAATAGCTTAACAGTTTTATCAGTTGAACCCGTTGCGACGACCCACTCATTGAAGGGATTGAATGCCAAGCAGTTAACCTGTCATAAAAGAACGAAAGGAAAGGTGTTGTCAGCAAATTGCAATTGATGGGTATACATCAAATCATTTGGATAACAGAACAGATTTAGAACAGTATACAAAAGATTAACCATAGAACATCGACGCTAGAGAGAAACAGAACATATGAAGCTAACAGCCACTGAAGAGAAACAAGGACTGTCAAAGGAAAAATCACTAAAAGGGATTATAAATGTACATGTGCTTCGTCCATCCACTAACTGTACAATGGAATATTAGGTAATGGCAAATGACGTATACTGGACATGCGCAGTCCAATTGTATGAGCATCCATTAGCTGGGCCCAACCATAGTGCCAAATCTCATTCTGAGCAATTTCCCAGGAGACATTCAATTTTCAAGGGTTTTCTCCGGTTATTATGAGGAAAACCTCATCAAAAATAAAAATATTTAACAATATCTATTGCAAATTAATAAATAATTTTAAAATATAAAAATATATTTATAGTACAAGCTCTGTAAGGTTTTTACTATTTTTGAGTTAATGTCACAATAAAAACGAGATATTTTAAATTCAGCTGATATTTTTAAAATATCACGATAATATCATTTAGTGCATCTTTTGTGATATTTTCATGAGATCTTCAAAATCTCAGCAATATTTGTCACATTGGGCCCAACTATTGACAAGGCACATGTAAGACCCGTATCCTAACTCGTACCGTTCTGTAGGCTTCCGCGGTCCTCTCGGTCGAATTCCGGCAGCTCACGACCTATAATCGGCAGTTGCGCGCGACTCTGAGTCGTATCCCGTATTCCTGAGTCGGCTCGACCCAAGGCCTATAGCAGTGCGACCGCGCTGTCGCCGCGATTCCGATGCCGTGTCTCGCGCGCCGAGGCGAATCCCGAGCCAGGAGACGTGGGCCTGCATTCAGTTCGAGAAAAATACCGCGCGTTGCAATTTCGAGAGAATCTCTATGAAACGTCACATCAATCAATCAAATTAAGTCAAGTACAAGCAACCATTCCCAAGTACAACCACCTCTCAAAAAAAAAGTCAACTTTCCCTTACCACAAGTACACCCATCACCTTTCACCCATCCCCCTCCCATTACTTCTCTCTCATTCCCTCTCTCTCTCTTTCTCATTCTCTAAGCAAGAATCGTCCAAGCCTCCCCATGAGAAGCCATGTGTGGCCCACTTCCCACCCCCCCTTTCTCCACCATCCTAAGAACATCTCGACCGTTGAAATCATCTCCTTGGAGCTTTAGATCATGTTGGCGGAAGGGGGAGATCAAGATCAAGGTGGGTGCTCCTTTCTTTCTCCTTCTCATTTTTTTATGATGTGTGGCCCACTTGGATGAACCCCACCTTGAGGTATGTTTTATCCAAACCGTACAAGTCATGTGGACCCTACCTTATAGTGGTGGAAACACACAAATATCAAGTTGATTTAAATATGGTGGGCCACGTTCATGTGGGACCCACCCTGGTGACACGTGGGCCACCTACGCGTGGGACCCACCATGATGATTGTGTTATATCCATGATGTCCAACGTCTAAGGGACGCTGGACAGGGAGTGGCTAACGTGGTGTGCGTGTACTGACATGGTGGTGTACTAACAAGCAAAAGAGAGGAAGAAGAATAGTGATTTGAGGTGGGCCGCTCATGCAGGCCCCACCTTGATGTATGTATAAAATCCACGCCGCTCATTTCACTTCTCAGCCCATTTTAGGCGTTGAGCCAAAAGATGAGGCTGATCTGACAATCAAGCGGGCCATATCATAGGAAATGGCAGTATTACCATTGAAACTCACTTTGACCCTCCTATTCGCCAAAAACACATTGCATATTGGTGTCATTTGGTTGATCATGAGCCGTAGAATACAATGGATGCGTTGGATCGATCTAAAGTGGGCCCTACCCCAGAAAATCTATAAAATTCTTTATTTAAAAAAAAAAAAAAAAATTAGGCAGCAGCTACTGCTGCCGCCACTGACACCGCCCAAGGACGCACGCACCAGCGTCCTCACGGCCCAGCTGTGGGCCCCACCGTGACGCGTTTCGAACATCAACGCCGTGCATTGGGTGGGCCCTTGGGGCAATAGCCCCCTTGTCAAAAATCAGCCGTATACGGAACTCAGGTGGGCCATACCATCTAAAATCATGAAGACATGCCTAAAACATATAGAAATCACTCGGTGGGGCCTACCTGAGTTTTGGATGTTGCTGAAACTTGGTCTGGACCGTCAGTCCAGTGGGACACACATAATGGGTGGACTGGATTTGGGGACCACATTCCAGTGGGCTCCCTGTCCACATGACCCAATCAACAGGTTGGGTGAAAATATATATATATATATATATATATATATATATATTAATAATAATAATAATAATAATAAATAATAATAATAAACAAACATTACAGTGGGCCCCCCTCCCTGACCGTGAGACCCTATTGCAACAGGTCGGACGGCAATAAACATCACCGTGGGCCCATGGTCCACGTGACCCGATCCGTGAACAGTCTGGATGGAAAACAAACATCACAGTGGGCCCTACTTTGGTCCACGTGGCCTTATGAACAGTTGGGTGGAAAATAAATATTAAAGTGGGCCCAGGTTGTGTGGCAAATAAACATTACTATGGGCCCCAGTCTGAATGACCTTATCAATGGGTTGGATGGAAAATAAACATTATGATAGGCCCCACATGGGATCCACTTATGTATGTATTGTAATCCACATTCTCCATTAGTGTGGGCTCCATCATGATGCTTGTATTTCATCCAAACCGTCCAACCATTTTGGAGATTATTTAAGGCCCATTGTTGAGGCCCACCTTGATGTATTAGTGGTCCTTGTTGAGGCCCACTTTGATTTGTATAGGGCCCATATTATGAGGCCCATTGTGATGTATGCAAGGCCCATGTGACTAGGCCCATCTTGATGCGTTTGTGGCCCGTCGTTGAGGCCCACCTTGATATATATATACGAGACCCATGTATGAGGCCTATTTGATGTACTGGAGGCCCATGGGTTAAGGCCCGATGGGACGTACATAAGGCCCATTGTAGTGTAATCCCACCATGATGCATGTGTTTCATCCAACCATTTTTGGAAAATGATTTTAAGGTTTGGGACGAAAATAAGACAAATGTATTTATCAAGTGGACCATAGTGCACGGCGAGGATTGAACGGCTACCTTTGAAATCCTTGAGATCTTATGATTAGATTGGATGGAAAATAAATGTTATGGCGGGCCTTGGGAATTTTAGTAGTGGAGATCATTATCACCACTTATATTTGAGTGTGACTCATTTGATATACATGTGGCCCATGTGGTGTGGCCCACTTACCATGTTTATGGCCCATTATTAAGGCCCACCCTGTTATATATGAGGTCCCTGTGATGTGGCCCATTAGATGTATTTGGGGCCCATGGGTCAAGGCCAAATATGATGTATATAAGGCCCATTTCAATGTGTGATTCCGCCATGATAAATGTATTGTATATCCGCACCATTTAGCCCGCTGGATGGTGGGACTTCCCCCCCCCCGATGTATGTATTTTATATCCGCACTGTCTACCCGTCTTCATGGCGCAGGGCCCGCTTGCTGCATGTGTTGAGCCTACCTACACTGTACAGGCCCATCATGTTGTGTGTACTTCACCCATACCGTCCACTTGTGCGGCCCGCCTAGATGTACGTATTTTGTATCCACACCGTCCATAATGTTGGGATAATGCTGGATAATGTTTGGTTGGCGCCGATTTACATGGATATGTTGGACAGTGCTAATCATCATACGTGGGCCATGGGTGTAATAATACACATGTTATACCTATAACTATTGAAATGATTTTTGGTGCGGCCCATAAATGAGGCCCACCTTGATGTATTAGTGCGGCCCATTGTGAAGTATGTAGCCCATTATGATGTGTTTGGCTCATGTGCGGGCCATCTGTTTGTCTTGTTAGGTCCATGAGACGTGCCCAGTGTGATATATCCGAGGCCAATGGGCGAGGCCCATTAGTGCAGCACATATGATGCAACCCACTTAATGTGTATGAGGCCCATTGATGGGGTTCACTTACTGTATTTGAGGCCAACAGGTTGCGACCCATTATGATGTAATGGGGCCCATGAGTCATGGCCCATTGAGATGTATACTCGGCCCATACATTGTGGCCCATTGTGATGTGTTTCCGACCCATTTAGTGAGGCCATTGTGATATATTCCTGCTCATATGATGAGGACCATTGAGATGTATTTCCAACCCATGTGAGGCGACCCATGGCGATGTGCATTAGGCCCATGTGATGCGACCCGCTTGATTTATGAGATCATTGTGTGAGGCCATGGGCCCATTATATGTTTGGCCTTATGTGGGTCACTCGTTCGGAGCAATGTTGGTTAGATGTCCACATTGTTGGGCAATGTCGGTTAGATGTCCACATTGCGACCTTCCCTTAGGCCTTGTTAGGCTCATTCTCTTCATGGGTTAACCCAAATAAGTGGGGCCCATTTGCCGTAGACAGATGACTCCGTGCTCTCGGAGTTGACATAACCACGGCCGAGTACCAATCTTTATACTATGGTTGATCGACTGATCATTTATAGACCCCGCTTTGTTTATCTGCTGGTTATCGGTGCCATTGTCGTGACCGATTTGCCGATTCCGATTATTGACCGATTCCAACTGTCGTGGTCGATTACCGAATATCGATCGAGGGTGATTATCGACCGAGGTCGATTACCGATTTTGATTTGTCTTGATCAATTGTTGATATTGATCGAGACTGATTATCGATCGAGGCCGATTACCGATTCTGATCTATCTTGGCCGATTGCCGAATATCGATCGAAGCTGATTATTAATCGAGGCCGATTACCGATTCCGATTGTCGAGGCCGATTTTGATTGCCGAGGCCGATTGTCGAGACCTATATAATGATATGTGATCCATAGTTAAGGCCCATTGTGATGCATTGGAGGGTCAGGCAATGGAGTCCATTATGATGTATGTTAGGCCCATGAGAAAGGCCCACTATGATGTGTGTTAGGCCCATGAGTAGGGCCCGTCTGCTGTGTATATGTGGCCCTTGAGTAAGGCCCAATGTGTTGTATATCAGGCTTTTATGTGAGGTCATGGGCCCATTATATGTTTGGTTCTATGTGGGTCATTCCTTGGGAGCAATGTTGGTTAAATGTCCACATTGCCCAGGTCGATTGTCGATGCCGGTTGTCGATACCGATCATGAGTATGTGACAATTTAGCATCATGATACATGCTCATACGCATCATCTGCATGTTTGTTATGAGATGTGGTTGAGCATTGCATATGTCATTGAGCATGTTGTTATGAGACTCCCTGATAGGCGGAGGTTATCTCACATGAGCATGCGGTATGCGCAGGATTGATGCATGACTGGATTGTATGACTCGTGCATCTCGCATTATGATTATTGTACGCCCTAGCGACACCAGGTTCGTAGCCTCCACAGGTATATCGTGGATGGCCAATGGGACACCAGAAATATTTGGTTCTAGCATACGGGCGCCATAAATGTCCCTGGGTGAAAATCCCTAAACCTCCGTGGCCAGGAGACGCCCCAACGTCGAGACCGAGTGGATACATGAGCGCCCGAGTGCCGAATACCAGGAGGCCCCGTCTCCCACTGTGTCGTGGTCGGTTGGGAGGGAGTGTGGCCTTACTCGCCCGAGGGTAGGGGACAATACTAGGCTGAGTTTGACCAGCTCGTGAATGGGTCCGCTATCGACGTGCCAGATAGGTATTGGCAGACTATTGGTCAGGCGGATAGTGAGGCTTCTTACGCTCACTTAGATTGTGCGGCTAGGAGAGTGACAATGCCATTTGGAGTGTATTAAACCCCGGTGATGATCCCAGAAAGGAACTGTACTGATATGTGGACTTATCGAATAGGTGTTACATACCCATTCATTCATTCATTCACTATCCACTTGGGTTGGTGGTGCGCAACTGATTGTTGTGTACTTTCGTAATGGCAAGGATTTCGGTTGGGCGCGCGACTAACCTGAGATCAGGAGTTTACCACATTGAGTCTGACTATCCAAATTTAGGTATGGAACTGGTTTGGATAGAAGTCCCTTGTGGTGGACCCCATAGCCTGCGATACTACGTACTATCATCTCGACTTCACGCTCCAGCATGGTTACTCCATTCGCACCGCATATTGCATTACATCAGAGGCATATGACATTTTGAGTTATTGTGTTTCTGCATTATATGGTTTAGATACGGTTGATGCTATTCGTGGACTCATTAGGAATTGCATATTGCATCGCATCCTCGGTACCTGATATCTGACTCTTTATGACTCCTCATTTGCATAGTTGTTCTATATTGCATATTCTAATATTGATTGATTGATGGAGTTGTCCGTATTTCTACTTACTCTGTTATCGTATGATTTATGATCTTGTTAGTATTTCTGTTTACCCTAATAATTCATGATCTTGTCAGTATTTCTGCTTATTCTGATATTGTACGATTTATGGATTACCAGTACTTCCAGTATTGTATGATGACGACATTGTATTGAATACTTCGCACTTACCTTGTGCACACACTTACACCATCCTCTAAGCTTTCTATAAGCTTATGCACGATAGATGCGTGCAGGTGATGTTAGGTTGCAGCAGTGTTGAGCTTGGAGCATGCAGCGGTCTTCTGGAGCATGATTTTCGATTTATGTATTTCTCTTTCAGTATTGTACTCAAATAATTATATTAATGGATATGTACTGATGATATTGCCTTTGTGAATTGAGTAATCTTGTGGTTATGCTTATTACGAGTTAAATGTATATTTAAAAAAAAAAAAAAAAAAAATCTTCCTTGTAGGATCCCAGGATCGGAATCTAACATATGAATGCTAGGAGCCGAGAACAGGGTACTACGGAGGCTGTCGGTACTGGATTCGGTGATCGGGATTCCCGTGAATCCGATTTCCAGGTTTGGGGCGTGACAGCATATGTAAAAATCATGCTTGTCGAAACAACCCACACGCCTAAACTGTCCAGAAATACAAGGCAAAAGTCAGAAATATGCCATTTTTGCTGCAGAATTCATTTCTAGAGAAATGGTCGGCATTGTCTGATTAGAGTGATTTTTTTAAGCTGTGGGTGTTCAAAGATGGGGCCGTTTAGATGGACAGTCTCAATTGATCACTGTACATTAGCGCCATACTATGGTGCAAACAAGTTGCATAGCATCATTCCCCTAGACATCACATACAACACATTTTCTACTGATAGGCAAATAAAACCCAAGGTTTTCAAACCAAGGACATGGACTTACAACTCAGGTGTCCTAAGACATGCTAAGGATTGTTTGACTTTTCTTTTTTGCTTTGAAAGCTTGCAGTTTTATTGATGAAGCAAGAAACCAGACACTACAAGATATCAGGCCAACTGCCCTCTCGTCACTAAACCAAAACAAAGAATGGGACAAAACCCAAGTAAATGAAAGAAGCGAGAACACAGGCAGCAACATTCCCGAGACTGCAACCAAAATTACAATTTCAGAGATTCCCAATTCCCTGATGAATCTTCCATAGCCAGCACTCTAAATTCCTGCAAAGCTATCATGAGAAAGAGCATTACAAAACCCAAACAAATGAAAGAAGCTGAGAACAAAGACAGGAACATCACAATTACAACGATACCCAAACTATAGTTGCACGAAGCATAAAGCAAAGTGGCTACAAATTTGGGCAGTAGTTAAGCATCTCTTTCAAAATGCAAACAAGTATAAATAGATAGGAAGCAGGAGCAAGACCAAGAGTCTGAAGCGGGGATTGGAGCAGCACCTAGTTAGAAGGATTCTACAACTACCGCCCAAACAAACTAAAGAAGATGAGAACACACAGACATCCCCCAGACCCCAAACAAAGAGACAATTAGATCATCATCATCATTCTTCTTCTTTTTAATCTTTTTTTAAGGGGGCATCATCATCATTCTTGTTGATGAATGGCAAAACCAATTACAAGCCAGCTCATCTATATATTTGATCCAAGCCCGACCAAACCATGACCGGGCTGGACCTCAATGGAAAGCATTTAACCCAAAAGGCCAAGCCAGCCCATTTATTTATCAGACCCTGAAATCCGGCCAAGCCCAATGGGTCTGGCTGCAGCTCAAGCCCAGCCATGACAGGCCCTCAAGCAAGGCCCAGCCCGATGAGAGCCCCAATAAGAAGTCCCAAAGCTTTCTTTGCAACTTGAAGATTGCCACGCCCTCCTCTAAAGCTGCCCTTCAGGAAACAAAGGCTGCTACTTTTTTCGGCTTGTTCTGTAAAAACTGCTGCTAATTGAGTGAAAAATAAGTTGAGGTGCTTTCCAACAAAAGTGTAGCTGGCCTTATGGCCTATTTTGATGCACGTACGCAAAGGGAGTTTTCAAGCCCACTTTTTTGGTTAACTTGCCAAAAACCAAATATGGTTGGTTTACGGCAAGTAGGCTTTCTAACGCCTATTTTGTTGAGTGGGGGATCATACGGCAAAGTGCATCCACATTCACCACAGCAACTGCTATTTGGTTCTATCAGATAACCAATTGCTCTAAAAGCTCAAGACATAAGAGGATGGTGTATCGATGTATATCAAGGGACTTTAGCACTCCCCCGCACGTGCAAGGTGGAACTCTACACGGGAACATACTGGGCAAGGGTGGACGGACACTCACACCATAAACAAGCCAGGCTTGGTTTCCCAACCCCCGGGCCAGGCTTGGTTTCCTGGCTCCCCGTGAGAGAATATATTATAGAGCCATATTCGTTGCACCCGGAATTCAAACATTTGACATTCTGCTCTGATATCATGTCTAATAAACAATTGCTCTAAAAGCTCAAGCCGTCAATGATGTAGGACCGATGCATGAACCAAATAATATATGAGATCAAATAGTAGAATTAAGACAATTAACAAAGAAACACAAACATTGTCATAATCATCATGAATCTCATGAAAACCAAAAGAACATCATACATACTCCTAGCCTAAGTTACCAACATCATAACACAAGATCATTAAATAATAAAAATTTAAAAAAAAAAAAAAAAGATCTAATAGATGTAGGGACATCCAATTAGCGTAGGGTATAGTCTATTTCAAAATAGAATGCCTAATACAGCCTAGGGTAAAAATTAGAGTTTGGGCAATTTAGGAAAGTAGGAAAGTTATTGATTTTAGGATTAGGGTTAGGGTTTTGGGAATGGAAGAAAGGTAAAGGAAAAATGGGTTTACGGGAAGATGAAGGCTTAGGCTGGGAGAATCGAAGAACTTAAAGAAAATACCTTGATGAATGGAAAAGGAGATGATGGTGTGGGGATAGATGGAGACATCGCACCTCCGTTGATGAAAATTAGCCTCACACTAATCTCTCTTCCAAATCACACGAAAGTATCTTCAAATCACATGAAGATGGAAGAAGAAAAAAGCAAGAGTTTTTTCTTTTCTTTTTTAATCACAAAATCCAATGAGGGAGAGGTTCACACGCCCACCTTCTTTTATAGCTTCAAAAAAGTTCAAAAATTACAATAAACACCCTGTTTTGTGAATTTTGATGAAAATATCCCTAGTCTAACTAAAAACACTCATAATGGTGTCCAAACATAATATAAACAAAAATAAATCCTATAAGCTGATAAAATTTAAGAAAAACTAATGCGGACGATTCACGATCAATGGCCCGATCATGTGATCCAACAGCCTGATCGTCACGTCCATCCAATCCAACGATCTGAATCACTCCATAAAGCAAACCATGTGCATCTTCCCAATATAGGGTCTTCCAGATGCTCACACATGCACATGGAGTCTTCAGCACGACCACGGATACTTGCCTAGCCATAGGGAAATCGGTGTGGCCCACCTCCTCCTCTGATACATATGCAAGGGCGTACGTGAAGTGATGCCCTCATTAATTAGAGGATGGTGTATCAATGCATATCAAGGGACTTTAACAGGTTCAAAATGGGATTTAGACCTCAAAATCCCTTTTGAGGGTGCATCCAAACGGGCCCTTATGGGTGTGGATCAAAAACCATGTGAAATGGGAAATTTTAGAGCAAATATGGTTAGCAGCTAGCACATGCCTTTGACATCATCAGAAAATTATGCAACGCAGTGGAAAAACTCTGTAAAAATAGAACAGGAAATCTTGACAATTACCTCACGTTGATGAGCAACTACTGTTTGGACTGGTCTGTTGGCTGATGGCGTGCGCAGGTCCCATATAAACAATCCATGATCATCACCAACAGAACCAAATAGATATTCATGCCTCAAATGCCATGCAACGTCTTCTACAACACCTTCATGGGCCTATTTTTACAGGAATTTCATATCACAGTGAATACTCGCACATAGCGGTCCAGTAAAAATCCAGTGCTCAAAGTCAGTTCTTGGCTCAGTTACTTGGTCTTTCCGAAAACCAGGCACCAGGTAGACACAAAAGCAAAGACTCGCCAGAAATGCTGGACGGATTCATGCAAGGAAAGATTGAAGAGAGGAATCCTGACAGAAATTAGGCTAGCATGGTATGTATGTGCAGAATCGTGGTCCATCATTAGATGGTGACTGTGAACACTCTCACAGTCCATCCACTCGTCAACTGGGCCACAGTCCTGTGAGGAAACTGGATAGTTGGAAAGCAAATTGTAAACAGCTACATTCAACATACACATTTTGTTCACCTGATAGGTGAACTAGCCTAGCTTTATCTGAAGGTGTGTCAATGTTGGGCTTGCCCTGATACATGGCTCAAATCATGAACAAGTGTGCCAAGTTGGCAAGTGTATGCCATTCAACTCTTCAATATCTCATGGTGCAAATCCCTTCAGCATTTCTCAAAACTAAAAGAAGACGTCACTGCTAATCTGGCTGAGCATGATCATCCATGCGTACGTACAAAGCCACTGTAAGGTAATCCAGGCCTTCCAAATTATGACAGAATGGAGCAATGTGCTGAAACCACACCGTTCAAGAGATGTTGAATGTCCATCAAAGGGATGATTAACATAATATGTTCAGTTGGACAATTCCAAGAAGGCAGATGGTTATGTTGGACCTATTAGTGTGATTTTTGGGCTATGCACCATCTGCAATCAAGCCCACAATTCAGAAGGTATGGATTTTCCCCTTTCATGGCACCCCGTACAACAGATGAGTCGCCACCATTTCAAAAATGTGACAAACCATCACAGTGGGCTTGCCCATTCATCAAAGTAGAGAGGAAGATGGAGACAGTGATATCTTTTTAATTTAAAGAGAAGTATAGGATTGCTTACTTTAAAAATCTGTTGAGCCTCAAGAGCCTTGTTCTTAGGAGTTGCGTTAATGTCCCACAAGCATATCTGAGCATCATCAGAGCCACTCAGTAGGTGGCCCTTTTTGAAAAGACTCCAAGATAAACCGTATCCTTCAGTATTGTGGCCCCTCAACCTCAAATCAGGATTGCATGCACCATCTAGAGGAGGCTTAGAGGGATGCTTGCTATAGTCAAAAACATAAACCTCAGCGCTCACTGTCTTTGTCGCAATAATAAAAGGATTTTGAGGCATATAGCGAGCACGATTAACCTCCCCATCATGATTTATCTGCTGAATTATTTGCACCTGCAGACAGAAATTCAGAATAATCAGATTCTTTCAAATCATGAATCATCCGGTCAATCGAAGAAGCCCAAATGAAAGCTTGAAGGAACCCACCATCAGTTGGTTTTTTGAATTTAGGTTTAAATTGGGGTTTAGGAAATTGAGGGATGGTAAGGAATGATGAAGGGAAAGTTTTAGTTGGTGCTCTCAAGGACTTGTGGTGAGGTAGTAAAAAATCAAACAACAAACTATCCCTATGGTCTGAAGCTTTGACCCACCTAGTCAACCTACCAAATCCTATGTCGTCCAGACCTGGCAATTGACAAGGTCAAAAGCCAAGTCCTAGTTTACAAACTATGGTCCCACAGTTTGCGGTACCGTACCGTCTTTCCTGCCAACATTCCACTTGTGTAGGAAATCCGTACCATGAAAATGAGAGACCCTACCGAGAAGATCCCCATATTGAAAGTTAAGTTGACCCGCTCACTAGCTGCCCGTTAGATTATTGAGTCAGATCATAGATTGTCCACTGATCACAAGATGTAGCCCACCTGATGAGCATATCTGTCTAATTTTTTTTGCCAAGAGATCTTTATGGCCTACCGTTTTAATGTACTGATGTCCTACACAAGTAGCATATTGGCAAAAAAGATGGTTGCCACAAGTTACAGTACCGTGCATGTAGGTGACCAATTCTCTTACAAACCACGGTTGCTATTCTGTTAACATGCTCATTAACCTAGTCATATCTAAAAGGGTTCTATTATATCTTTTAGCTACACCAGTAACAATCCTATATGGAAGCAAATCATTGAGTATAGAGGAAGAAGAGCTGACAATCTGCAAGGATGCAATGATGTACAAGATACTAGTATGATTAAGCCATCTTAATCTTCATTAGTTTGCAAGCTGCGGATTTTACTATTTCCTTTTTATCGAGGAGTCCCCAATGTCTTGAACTAGCAATAGTATCCAATGGTGAAACAATTCTCCAAAATACATTATCTCATTAGCAACGGGTTCATTCAATTACGATCCATCTCAAGTGAGATATTTAGGGGCTTATTGAATACTTCAGCCCTGTTTGGTTGCCACTTAGAAATGTGTCCATCTTATTTTTGTTAAGGGCTTGTTTGGTTTTCCAATTACAATGGTACATGGTTGTAAATGAGTAATGATTATTTGCTCTTGTAATTGTGTGGTGAGATCACTTACATTTGCCTAGAATGATGATTTTGCTTCATTGTTTGTTTAACCCACAAATCACCGTAAAATTGGTAGCTTTATAACATGAAAATGTGTTGATTACTATTCACTTTACCTACTTCTTTTACAAGTGTATTTGACTCTCGATTTATGAGCCATAATTCCTGTTTAAACAAACACTTGGAAATGATAATGATGGCTCATTTACTTTGCATTTCATAGGAAATCGGAAAACCAAACAGGCCCTAACAGTAATTATGTCTTATAGATTTGGGTGCAGATTAATCGTGATAACCCATTATTTATATAAACTATGATCTCCAGCACATAATGACTATTAACTAGAATGAGATAAAATCATTTTTTAAGTGGCAACCAAACATCTTTAGATTATCATAAGAATAGAACTTTTAGGGCCTATCAGCTACACGTGCCATCCCCAGTAGATTGTAGAACCAAACTCGTCCATTCAAGCTAAGATCTAAATATCCAGTTAAAAAATGAAAACCCATATAAAAAAGCTAGCATACCCATCCATGCATAGCTGTGCCTATGCTGTACCCAGAACTCCACACAGGTGAGGCCCATATTTCAGTAATCCAGATAATTGGTCTTTTTTACCATGGTGGATTTGCAATAGATGAAATATCCTCCTTCAAACAATACCAACCATCCGATCAGTAGAAATTTCCCTCTGCATGTGGACCATTGACTATCTCTATCCAAGACCGTCCGATTACATGCCAAAGAACGGATTGCTAGGATTGCCGATAAGGATAGTTCATTCAATCATCGCGCATCCACAGTGAGGCCTGCCAGACAAACACGCTTCAATTGCCCAGAAACAGGCCCCACCTACCAAACCCAACTCCCTAAATCTCACAGATCTAGCGCCGTACCTTCCCACTGGCACACCCAAACCCACCAATCTCTCCTCTCTCTTCATCGTACTGCCGGGCATCATTCTCCGCATCCTCCAGCGGCAGCTGCACCTGGGCCAGCATCAGGTAGTTAGGCTCATTCTCCGACGTGTGGGTCCCCAAAATCATCTTCTGCACTGAGTAGTCCTTCCCAGGAGGCTCATCGCGGTCGGGCAGCCACTGCACAGTCAGTGACGGCCACTCGAGGGCGTGGGTAATGACAAGATCATAGAGAAACGGCGTGTTCTTCTTCCAGATCTTATACTCCTCGTTGATCAGCCGCTCCTCGATCTCGCCCCGGAACTCCTCATCATCTTTCGCCATTGGAATTCTATTTCTTCTCCTCTGTTATTTTCTTTTGCTTTCTTGATTTCTTCTTCCTGTTCGGGTTTTGCCTTCTTGGTTTGTTTGGGATTTTTTTTTAAATTTTTTTTTTTTTTGGCGGGAAGTAATGGTGAGATTCGGAGGGGATTTTTGAAATTTGGAGGGAAATAAAGAGAAAGAGGCGGGGGAGGGAGAAGGAGGAAAGGGATGGGAGAAATGAGGGTTTTAGAAGGAGAATGAAGAGATCTGATTCTCTGAGAAAAACTTTGATACTCAGGCGGAATATGATGGATGATACGCAGGTACTTTAGAAATTAATAAGAAACGTAATTAGTTAAATTAAACCGTCCAGATTACGGTAACCCTTATAGATGTATGGTGAAACAAAAATTAAGCTCCTCTGATTATTTTTCTATCAGATCGCTGGGCATTCATTTGACGGTTAAAATGAAAAATATCCAACGGTCCAATTTCCACGGCAAGTGTCCACTAATCAGAGGTTAGAACCGTTCAAACAATCTGATCTTGGTATTGCGACTTGGAGACAGCACACTGCACAATATAGTCGGCTTACTTGAGTTAATATATGCCACGTGTACAATTTCTGAAGATTGGAATCCTCTGCAACGCTTGATTTACACAGAGCAAAAAAGCACCCATCTGTGGGGCCCAAAATATTGTATATGTAAATCAAATCCGTCTATTAGGTTCTATCTTAGATTTTAGGACATCATGTCGAAAATCAGTTAGATTGGCTGCTCATATGGGCCACACAATATGGAATTATCGAGATGGGATGCCTACCATCCATGTGTAGGGACAACATGGTAATTTGGTATCTTTCATCAAACCCCTGGATTCGGTGGATCCAGGACCACCCAGTTCAGTAGATCCGTTACTATGGGACCCACTGTGATGTATGTGCTTTATATCCAAACCGTCCATCCATTTTACCAACTCATTTTAGTAGGTAAGTCCAAAAAAAGAAGCAGATACAGTTCTCAGGTGGACCACACTATATGCAAAAATGGTGACTGAGCACACACCATTAGGGGCAGAAAAATCTGCCCGCGTATTTGTCCAGTGTACATGAGTTATTAACTTCCATGACTGGGGACCATGATACGTTATCTAGACCGTAGATCTGTTGTTTACCGCTGTGGATTTACCATTCCCTAAAAAATATTTTAGATTAGAAGATTCTACATACCATTTTTGAGACCTTTGGGAGTTGAATGTGGACCGTTGTGGTATTATTATTATTAACTGTCCATATCTACTCTAGGATACCGATCGAAATTTCGCAACGTGCTACCAAAACAATTTCTGGGTGATAAGGATCCAGGCACAGAAAATCTTTTCAACGGTGTGGATTACAGAAAGTGAGCCCCAATTTCCAGAACGAAAAACGTCATACATTGATTAGTAACCGCCCATATCTGGGCCACAGATCGAAGGGTCGGTAACGACCAATCCAGAATAGTTTCTGGATGCATCCCTCCACAGTAATGGTCTTTGTTGCCAAAAAGTGGACCCCACTCTCTGGGATGGAGAACGCCTATCATTCCTCTCAAACTCACTCGCGCGAATCAACCCGGTATGTCGCACAGCCAAGAAACTCCCATGGATATTCGAGCGTGGAGATTTTGAGATGGCAATTCGCGTTTGTGTAGCATTAGCATACGTGTGCAAGATCCGGACCGCTCATTGGGCGGATCCAGCCATGGGCGTACATTATTCCAATGATCGGACAGACGTGCCAATCAGGAAAAAAACAACGGTTAGAAAAGAAGTGAAACGACCAGATGAGTTGGAAAGGTGAGTCACACCATGGTGATCGCCCGTTTATGGAAATCAGACCAGTCCAATCAATCAAACTGGACACGGTGTTGAAATCAATGGACAGATGATGATAATGCTCGGTGCACTGGTGTGGCCCACCCCAACCAATGAGTGGATATTCCTTGTTCTAATACAAGGGGAACCTCGCAGATTGGGAAGTTTGCTTGGATTTTATGAAACACGTGCTTTCATACGTGTTTTGATTGGAGGGAAAATAATGATGGATTACTTATGTGGGCTCCAACGTGATGTATGTTTCTGATCCACACGGTTCATCCGTTTCACTAACTCATTTTAAGGCTTGAACTCAAAAATGAGGCAGATAGAATGCTCAGGTCGATCACGTCACAGGAAACACAGGGATAATGACCTTCACCTCTAAGAGCTAAAATATTATGTGGGGCCCACAATGATGTATATCTACCTTCCAACCTGTTCATGTGGTCAAAAAGACATTTATGAATTAAAAACATACATTAAGGTGGGCCCCACTTATTTTCACGGGTCTCGTTTTTCTTCTGTCCAAATTTAGTGCACTTGTCAACGATATAAGGCTAAGGCCGCTTGCATGAAATTACAATGATAAATAGTTATTACCTATTCATCATCATTTTACCATCATAAGTGGTAAAATAAATAGGTTTTTATTATTTTTCTCATCAACTTTAGCATCAAAAGAGGACTTGACTTAAAATGGCCGTTTGATTTTTCAATTTCCTAGTAAATAAGTATAAATAAGTAATTATGACTAACTTCAAGTGCTTCAAATCAGCTATGAATTATATCCGGGTCTACAAAAATAAAGTTGTTATCAATTTAAACTTGTGGGTCTCATCGTGATGTACGTGACTTATCCGCACCATCCAACCATTTTAACGGCAAATTTTGAGGTATAAATCTAAAAATGAAGCAAATCCCAAGGCCGAGTGGACCACACCTTAAGAAATAATGATTGTAAAAATGTTAATTGTTGAAAGCTATTTTCTCGCTAGGGCTTATATTGATGTTTATCAGTCATTCAACCTACTCCTAAGGTCACCTATCCATGGATAAAAGGAAGACAAAAATATCAACTTGATCTAAAACTTATAAAGCCCTTAAAAAGCTTTAAATAATGGGAGCTCAATTCTCATTGTTTCCCACCTCAATTTTTAACCCATGCTCTAAGATAAGCTTGACTAAAGGGATGAACAGTGTAGATAAGACATGTATATCAATGCAATGGCTTTTTCCTTGGGTGACATGAGAGTCCTATAAATGAGTGTCACAGTCAATACTACTTTGAAAATACGGCTGAAAATTCAAAGGTAAATAATTATTACCCAATTATTATGCAATTAGAAAATCAAATAACCAATAAAAGGTTATTTGTATCATAAATTACTTAAGATAAACTATTTATGCCTTAGGTAACTAACCTTAGTTTATAGGCTAAAATGAGCTAACCGAAGGGATGAACAGATTGAGCTAACTAAAGGAATGAACGGAGTGGATAGGACACGTATATCAATGCAATGGCTATTTCCTTAGGTGACGCGAGAGTCCTATAAATGAGTGCCGTGGTCAACATTACTTTGATAATGCAACTGGATATTCAGAGGAAAATAATTGCTACCCAATTATAGTACAATTAAAAAATCAAATAGCCCAAAAAAAGGCTACTTATATCATAAGTTACTTAAGATGAGTTACTTGTGCCTTGGGTAACAGATCTTAGTTTATACTTATTAAATTAAAGTAATTAAATGCCTTTAGGTTTAAAAAAATACTTATAATTAATTTAAAATAAATCTATTTATCTTAAATAAATTATTTATTTACTACTAAAAGTATAAAAGTAAATTATTTGGTGGTATCCAAACATACCCCAAGTTACTCAAGAACAATGGCTTTGAATTTCCCCACCCTTTTATCTTCCGATCAGTCGGTTCTATTTGTTCATAGAGGTGGGGAAGGGACGTAACTCAGTAGTAAAGTGCCACTTTGACCCAATAAAAGTCATCAGTTTAGGGTTGATTATTCCAACATGCAATGTGAGTTTTTAAAGTTTGACCCGCTCTCCTATCATCGTCTAATGAAAATGGATAAATAATAATAATAATTCGTGGGATTGATATAAAAGCTTATGGGTGAGTAAGCTTTGGGCTAAAATGAGGTGGATGGATATGAGTTTATGCATTTGAGTGAAAAACATTTTTGAATTTGCTTTATATGTGAACAGTAAAATGTAAGTAGCACATATGTGGATATGAGGGAGGGGAGGTAATGCCTTAAGAGTGAAAACCAATGCCAAGTTCAACACATGCAAGTCAAGCAAGGGATGGTGTTTTTAAGAACGTGCTCTTGGGAGGGATCAACAACTAAAGTCAAAGTAGCCTGAAGGGTTAAATGAGAAATTTACTTGAAGAGAGTCTCATATCTGAATAGTTAGTGTCGCAACAACTTAATGAGGCAATGCCAGGTCCTTGGTTTGAGAGGAGGATTGACTGCACTAGGAGATAATAGGAAAAAGAAAAAAGAAAGAAAAGAAGAGTGAATCTTTTTCAATATTCCTTAATCTCAAGTACATGTTATCAATCATGCAGATATTGTCACATATAAAGGAGAGAACTATTAGAATCGATTAAATGACCATTGTAAGTACAAATGAGATGCTCTCTAACTTTTGAGTTATCAGGCTTACAAAATGATACGTGGACAAGAATTCAGAAAGACACTATAATCTTAATAATTAAACAACATGAATATAATGAATTTCAAAATTATATTTTATTACATCATAAGAACATTCTTATATACAATAATATAATTATTTAAACATTTAAAAAATTATACTTTATAAAAGCAAATGGAATTATACAAAGCGTATCTTTAAGCAGAATAGAGGCTTATCCTTAAGTCTAAAGGTAGGAGGGAGGTCGAACCATAAGATCCACCAACCAAGCAGAGACGAAAATCGGCCTTAGTGATTCATGGTGTTGAGTGAGGATATGCAGGCCCTATTGTGACTTATTTACCAATCCAGTCTGTCCATCAATTTTATTGCCTTATGCCAGAGCACGGACCTTGAAATCAAACCTATGGAATGCTAGTGTGGCCCACATGATATTATATAAATAAAGGCAACAAGATCTAGTGGGGCTTATAAGCTAATACTGGAATTATTGATGTGCTTGATTTTTGAACTGATATTCTACTATGATCAGAAACAATTGATGGATGGAATAAGTGGGGACACTGGCATGATGATTTTATTTAACAAAAGGATATTTTTTAATGAAATGTCATAAAGAAAACCTAAAATTGACTATTTTTGAACCTTAAAAGAACATTAATGGAAGTAAATTGGTCAAAATGCTCATTCATTTAATTTTATTTTAAGATAAGTGATATGGCCAAACGTGGCCGCCCATGTGACATGTTCATGGCATCCAACCCGTTAAAAAGGTGGACCCTAACATGATAATGTCACAACTAAAAAATAAATCAGATTCAATAATCAGGTTGGCCACATCGTAGACAAAAACACATGCCTCTCACAGATCTCCAATTCCACGCGTGTTACGCCTTATGATTGGATTATTCTAATTATTGGACCATTTGATCGTAACAGTGGGATGCACCTTTTGGACGGTCTGGATGTCACACACAAGCTAAATTAGCCCCTTAATGCAGGACCAAGTCATTTCAAAACATGATCAAGGGCATTTTGGTCATTGTGACATCCACCCTATTGTAAGATATTCTTTAAAAAATTCAAAATGCTTAAGGTCTTTGTTATAAATTCAGTTTTTATTTTTTATTAATTTTTTTAAAAGAGCTTTGTGATAAAAATCCTCTAGAAAGATAAATACTCTGACCACTGTGGGCCCACTCCATGTATGTGATTCTTTGAAAAAATCAAGATGCTTGAGGCCTTCCTTATAAATTCTGTTTTTTTTTTTAAAAAATTATTATTACTATTATAAATATTTTATTTTAAATTTTTTTAAAGATACCGTGATAAAAATCCCCTAGAAAATAAATGCTCTTACAACTGTGGGCCCACCCTGATGTATGTGTGTTCACTAGCCATCCGTTACGTCAGATCATTCTGGGCATGAGATCAAAAATTGAGGCAGATCCAAAGCTCTAAGTGGGCCACACAACAGGAAACAGTGGGGATAATGACACCCACGGTGGAACTTAGGATGGTTTCAACGGTGGGTGTCGTTATCCCCCACTGTTTCCTATGGTGTGGATCACCTGAGCATTGGATCTGCCTCATTTTTTATCACATGTGCTAAAATGATCTAAAACCATGGATGAACGGAGTGGATAAAACATATACATCACGGAGGCCCCACATCTATCGAATTAAAATCCCCAAAGTAAAAAAGCCCAATAAAACAGAATCCGCAAATTCAGGGTAATGGATAACGGAAGCTGTTTACCGATGGAAACGGATTGGCTACTCCCCCCGGTCGGTGCTATGTGGGCCCTAACATGATGTATGTGTTTCATCCATGCCGTCCATCTGTTTTTATAGAAAATTTTAGCTATCAAGCCAAAAATGAGATATATCCCAATCTCAAATGGACCACATTACAGGAAACGATGTTGAATTAGCGCTAACCATTAAAAACTTTTTGGGGGCATAAAAATTTTAGATCAAGATGATCTTTGTCTTTTCCCTTCATCTAGGTCTGTATGACCTAATCAACAGATTGGATGTCAAATAAACAGTACAGTGGGCTTAGGAGGATTTTAATGGTATATATCCAATCACTATTGTTTTCCTGTGGTGTGGTCCACCTGAGATTTAAATCCCTATAATTTTTGGGATCAACCCATAAAATGATCTGTAAAAATAGATGAACGGAATGGATGAAGTACATACATCATTGGTGGGCCCACAGAGCACCGACCACCAGCCCGGGGAGTAGCCAATCCGTTTCCTTTACCGATGCATCTATTTTCTATAACTGGGACCCACATTACGGTGATCCAAACCGTAGATAATATGAGGGATACTACGGATGGATGATGCCTACAAAATTTCCAGTCCGTATGATTCCATCGATCCTATGTGCCTCTGTTATATCGGATGGTTCAAATGTTTTCTCACAAACTGTTCACCAGGCTACTAATCCAAACTCATAGATTCCAATCCAGGACATTTTTCAAACATGATCCGTTCATCCATATGGCCCTTTTTCAGATCAACGGTCTGGATTTCTAAAACACGGACCCTGCAAAATCACTAGAAGCCCATTACCCGGCTAACACTATAGCGAGTGTTGCTCGACAGCGGGGCCCACATTGATGTCTGTGTTGTATATCCACGCCGTCCATCAGTTTTCCAGCTCATTCTAGGATAGTAGATCCAAATCTGCAGTCGACCACACAGTAGCGATGAATGCCCACCGTTAAAAACTTTTTGGAGGGCCCACAGAAGTTCTGGATAAACTGATATTTTATGTTTTACCTCTATCCAGGTCCGTCTGACGTTATCAACGGGAAGTTTTTAACGGTGGGTGTTTAATGACAACGGTTTCCTGTGGTGTGGTCCAATTGGGATTTGTATATACTTCGTTTTTAGTACCATGATCTAAAATGATCTGAAAAATCTGATGGACGGCGTGGATATACAAAATATGAATCAAGGTGGGCCCACCGCAGGGAAACACCCACTCATGTGTTACCCGGGTAACATCAACCAGCGCCTGATACACATGCACTCCGAGCTTGTACACGTGGCACTCATTAACTCAAATTAAACCGACTCAATTATAGAATCCACACTCCCTTTGTTCACAGTCCCAAAATCAGTTTGGTTGAACAATCCTAACCATTGATTGGTGGACATTTTGATATCTTTTAATTCCTAACCGTCCAATTAATGTCCACCAATCCGATAACGTGATAACCAAATGAGCATAAATTTTTTATTTATGAAACATCTAAACTGAGGTCCTAATTTGGACAGTTTAATTTAAATCATTTCTACGCCACGTAAGCAATTTTTACCGTAATTTTCTAGCGCCTGTGTACCATCCATCACACGCGGCCGGAGTACCAAAGTCTTTTCTCCTGCACACTTCGTCCCTCGTGCCAATATTCATGGACAGGTCTTTTGGTACATCCGCCGTCGACGATTCCGATCCTGTCTCTATATATATGACTTCTCTCCTTGGTCTACAGCCGTCCGATCTCCCCTATAAAATCTCATCCCTTGATTCCTCCTCCCGGAGAGCGCGATGATGAAGCGCCAGAGGAATGGGGAGATCTGGGAGTTCGAGCTCGAGATGCCGATGACAGCTGGCGCTCCGTCTGAGGTCATCCTCGGCCTCGACGGAGGTACGACCTCGACGGTCTGTATATGCATGTCGGTACCGCCCGCGACGGACAGTCTCCCGGACCATCCCCCCATCCTCTCACGGTCCGTCGCGGGATGCTCCAACCACAACAGCGTCGGAGGTAAAATTCGGTCCGTCGCCTTCATCTCTCTCGCTCGTCTTCTTCTTCTTCTGTTTTTTCAGCTATTGTTATTTTCCGCGAGTGCTATCCTCGGGCCGAACAAAAAGGAGTAGGGTTTTACGTTTTCGTTCGGCCCAGCGAATCGATGCGGGTGGGGCCCTGTTTTGGTGAATCCAGACCGTTCATCCGATGGGTGCATTGCTCATAAGGCAATGGTTTCGTCGACTTCTTGCAAGTTGGTGGTTTAATCCACGGTCTGGCAAGTGTATGTGTCTGGGACCATGTTTTGGTGATCCAGTCCGTTCATCAGACAGGATAGGCGTGAAAATGCGCTTAGCAGAGGATATCAGCCGTTCGATCTGTGGTTTCTGGTGTGGTCAGCGGTCTTTGTTCGATGTGAAGTGGTTGAACCGTTATGCGGTGAATATTTTCTTATGGCGGGCCAGCTAGTGCTGGGCGGCTAGATGAACGGTTGTGATCATGGAAGGTGGGCCACACTGTATGGTTACTGCCTGAGCAGAAGACTGGATGTAGAATACATTTCTCCTCTTCATCTGGGCTGTCAGATTTTCTATCTGTTTGTTTTTGAATGTTGAATTTTATAATGGAACTCATAGCTTTTAATCCTGTGAGTGGTGGATTAAATTGCCTGCTTTTCAACCTGAGTGTTTGATTTTGGGGGGTAATCTAACCTGTGCATTGCCCATTTGTTTGGTGGGCCCCACTGTGGATGTTCCACTAAGAATGATATTATCCGTTTGATCATTGGCCTACAAATGGATGGTTGAAAAGAATATCTGCAAAGGTTCCCATTCAATGGGAAAACATAGACTCATGTCCAGCATTGCCAGATTTTTAAGATTTCTGGATGGCGGGCCATCTTTGGTGGGGCCCGCCTGACGAGTGTTCCAGATTGCTGGGACATTTCTCAACTTGTTTGATTATTTGTTCGATATGCTTTTACTCATGATTGATTGCTTCATCATATGAATTGTTTGGTTGTTTTAGTTTCTTTGATCTTAGTGGTTTTGTTTTCTGAATGTTTTTGTAGCTTTGATTGTGTTGGTCGCGGCGGGAAGGATATTCTCTTTTCCTTGGTATTTGAATTTTACCATGGTCTTTGTTTTGAAATTTGAACTTAGTTGCATGAACCATCTACCTGGCTGCTGCTCCCGCTTCAGAGCACGCTTCGAATTCGCATTCTTGCTTCCTACTTGTTTTACTTGTTAACATTTTGAAATTGACACTTCCCGACTCCTATGGCCACCTATTTCATTCGACGTTCTGGGGCAGGGGCCTGCCTGATTGGACTGACCAGTGAAACACATCATACAACTATTGTTTTGAATCTGTTATTTATGTAGGGAGAGATTGGCTCTTCTTCAAATGGGCTGATTGATTTTCATCTTCTTCTTCTCTCTCTTTTTATTTATTTATTTTTGAATTTTGAGTGTTTTTGTTAGATTTGATTTTGTGGTTGTTGGAGGTTTGGGTTATCTCTTTGTTCAGGTTATTGGTTTTCCTTTTTCCTTTTTTTAACATCTGGCCTGTCTGATCGGTTTTAGCGTATCAATCTGTTTTTAGCGTATCAATCTGTTTTTTGTGTGGGTTCCTTGATTTTTAAGGTTCTTTCCTCAATAAGGATTCTGGGCTTTCCTAGGCTCACATACGCAAGCAATAAAGCTCATGTACGTGCCACACATGTGCTAGTTTGCCACATATGTGCAAGATCCAATCCATCCATCAGGCTGCTCCGACCTTGTACATCTTTTTTCCTGAAAATCAATCCATCCACTGTGTATGGGTTAGAAAACTTTGGCCAAGCTTTGAAGAGCCATACATTTGTTTTGCTAACCGTGGCCCACCTGAAAAATGTTGCTCCCTGCTCAAGGTGCATGCGGCAAACATATGGTGATTGGGAATGTTGATTTGGTGGGCCACTGTGGATGAGCTAAGTGCCAAAAGTCGCAGTGGTTGGATTAGTATAATGATTCAGTTGTTGTGAGTTTCAACCATTCATTGTTGATGGACCCATCAGATTGGAAGGTCTTTTCACTATGCTTTCCATGTGGACCATGAGATTACTAAATAAAAGTTATATGCAGTGTGCACTGCATATTCGGATACTTGCATACTACTTTCAGCATTAGGAGCTGAAGGGGTTTTTGATTTGCAACACCTTTTTCATTGTTTCTGTCAGGATTCGTAGATGGGATCGATCAAAAAATATTTTTAGTTTTTCTAAATACTAAGTCAACACAGCGTCGGTGGAGAATGACACAAGTCGCCCTTCTCTGGAACATGTGTTCATTCCGACCGAGTTGGAACCAGCTGCACTCCGAAATGGATTATTTAAAGCCATGGGTGGAATTATTTATGGTCTCGTGCCTTTGAATTCTTTATTAAAAAAAGTCGTCTTTGTTGCATTAATTAAATCATATTTCTCTTATCATTCTGTGGTTTTCGGTGTGTTGATTCTGCAGAAACTGCAGCAAGAGAGACGCTAGAGCAGGTCATGGCAGAAGCCCTTCTGAAATCTGGTTCTAATCGCTCTGCTGTTCGAGCCGTCTGTTTAGCAGTGTCCGGTGTCAATCATCCTACAGATCAGCAGCGGATACTCAGTTGGCTAAGGTTTATTCAGTAACTTATTCTCTTTGCTTTCCCACTCTTGCAACCGAATCTGTTGTCCCTCTGCATTAATGTAACTATATTCTGGCTATAGCTAAAAGTCTTTTTATAAAAAGGAAAAAGAGGTGCTACATAATATTCTACAATACAAGCTATGGTACCATGCTAGAATAACAACCTATGACCCAAGTTTGGAGATTCGGCAATGGTAAGGGCTGAGTAAGATGGGTTTTGTTTTATCTGGGTCATGTGTATGATATGTCGGTGACTGAATGCACACAAAATCATCCTCTGGGTGGACCATAACTTGTGATCACCGATTAAACTTTTTTTTTGGAAAGATGACTGGATTGAATTAAAGGAAAAAAGAGAGAACAAAAGGGAGGAAACTGGGCGGCTGAGATGGCCAGCCAGTTAAGCTTCTAAAAAGAGAAAATTACAATCCTGCATTGAATCTAGCGAAGAAGTCCATTCGATTAAGAGATAAGTCGCCCTAAGGAAAGTAGCCCCAGCTGATTTGGAGGAATCATTAAAGCATCTGTTGTTTCTTTCTTCCCACACCGCCCACCAAACTGCTATGATAGACATTCTCCAAAGCTTAGAAATTTGTTTCCCACAAGAAACTCCATGCCAGGCTTGGAGGAGGTCGTATACAGACTTCAGGAAGGTCCACTGGATCTTGAAACGAGCGAGAAGGGCTGACCAAATCTGATACATGAAGCGACAGTGAATGAAGAGGTGGTCCACCGATTCTTCTTGCGCCATGCAACATAGGCAAATATTAGTGATGATCATTCCCCTCTTTCTCAAATTGTCAACTGTGAGCACCCTACCCATACCAACCAACCAACCAAAACAACAAATTTAGGGGGTACCTGATACTTCCAGCCATGGAAAAGGTAGACCTTAGAGGAAGAAGATCTCACAAGAAATCTGTAAAGGGATTTTACCGAAAAAATACCCTTTTTGTCCAAACACCACTCTAACCTGTCTGGCAGCTGCTGGTCTGGGCTGACGCTATAAATCTGGCTGAGAAGGGCCGCATATTCTTCAATTTCCCTATCTCTGAGAGCTCTTCTACACTCAATGTTCCACACTACGGCACCTCCAACCATCGAGCAAGAATCTTCCACCAATATATTCTGATTCTTCACAATATGGAAGATGTGAGGATAAGCAGCGCGCAGGGCTTCCTCCCCATTCCAAATGTCAGTCCAAAACTGAGTGCGGTTGCCCTTACTGATGACTAGTCTGATGCATTTGAACACCTCTACATTGGTGGAGAGAATTCCTTTCCAAAGAAAGGATGCTTTATAGTTTGAAGAGGCCTTTGTCCACCAACCCCCAGCTGAACGACCATATTTACTTTTAATTAAGTCATTCCAAAGGGTCCCGTCCTCAGTCCCGAGTCTCCAAATCCATTTGCCTAGGAGAGCACGATTCATTTGCTTCAGGTCTTTAACGCCTGCTCCTCCTTGGGTGGTCTTGCAGATGACCTTCCAATTAACCAGATGAAATTTGTGTCTTTTATCTTCCGTACCCTGCCATAAGAAATCTCGTCTAAGATTTTCCAACCTCTTCAAGATCAAGGCTGGACATATGAATAGAGACATGAAGTAGAGAGAGAGATTGGACAAAGCTGCCTTGATGAGAGTAAGGTGGCTGCCCAATGAGAGATACCTGCTTTTCCATCTAGCAAGGTACGAGCCAAATCTGTCGATTACCTTGTCCTAGGGGGATTTAGGAGGATTGCCAATACACAACGGAAGGCCCATGAAGGTGGAGGGGAATCGGTCCACTGAGCAACAAAAAAAGTTGGCATGGGATTTGAGCTCGTCATCATTTATGTTAACCCCGAACAATTTGGACTTTTCCATATTCACTCGAAGACCCGAAACCGCCTCAAAGCACCTTATAATGGTGGGCAAGTTACTGATTTTAACTCGATCAACTTCACTGAATAAGAGGGTGTTGGCCGCAAACTGGGTGTGAGAGATCGGAGTGGAGAGACCTTTTACCATGAATCTGTTAATGATACCTTCAGACTGGCCTTTTGAAAGCATCCTAGACAGGGCCTCCTCCACTATAAGGAATAGGAAAGGGGACAGGGGGTCCCCTTGGCACAAGCCCCTGGAGGAGTGGAAGAAGCCCTCAGGAGAGCCATTGATTAAGATTGAGATGAACGTCGAACCCACGCATTCCTGTATCCATCTCCTCCACTTTTCTCCAAAACCCATCCGATAAAGCATATATTGCAGAAAGTCCTACTCTACATGATCATACGCCTTCTGAAGATCCAACTTACATAGAAGGCCCTTAGATTTGGACTTATATTGCGAGTTTAGACATTCAAGGGCAATAAGAGCAGTGTCCACAATCTGACGGCCTGGAATGAAAGCACTTTGATTGAGGTAGATGATTGGGCCTAACACCCCTACTAATCGAGAAGCCATGACCTTTGCCAAAATCTTGTACTGCCCTCCAAGGAGGCTGATCGGTCTGAAATCATTGAAGGACTCAGCTCCCTCTTTTTTGGGGATTAGAGCAATAAACGTGGCACTGATATCTTTGGACAGCCTACCTCTCTCATGAAATTCGGACATAAAATCCATCACGTCGCCTTTTAGCATTTCCCAAAAGCATTGGAAGAAAGCGATCGGAAAGCCATCCGGGCCAGGGGCCTTGTCCCCACCTAAGCTGTCGATTGCAGTCTTCACTTCAAGGATCGAGAAAGGGGATTCTAACGCACTGGCCTCCTCATCAGATATCCGATCGAAGGCGAGGTGGTCTAGTTTCGGCCTTTTCCAGCCCTCTCCGCGTAATAGATTGCTGAAAAAACGAATGGCTTCCTCAGATATATCTTCCTTATCTTCAATGCGGACCCCATCTACTATTATGCTCCTGATCTTGTTCACTCTAGCGCGCATACTAGCCATACAATGAAAGAATTTAGTGTTTTTGTCTCCTTCTTTGATCCACTTGAATCTAGATTTCTGCCTCCAAGATATTTCATCTTCCTTTAGACGATTCGAGAAAGCTTGAATTAGCTGAATTCTTTTAGGGCCTATTTGGCCGGCTGGATTAGATGGTCTTAGGTGGGATGGAATTGCATCCGGTCCTGTGCCAATTCCACTCCATGTTTGGAAAGAGTGGAAAAGCTTGGAAGTTGGCCGGATGGAATCGTATCGGGTCCCGTGCTAATATCACTCAATGTTAGCAAGTTGTGTAGGTCCCACCATGATGTGTGGCCTATATCCACACCGTCCACCCATTTTTTGAGATCATTTTAGGGCATGAGCCAAAAATCCAGGTAGATCTAAAGCTCAAGTGGATCCCACCATAGAAAGCAATGGGGATTGAATACTTACCGTTGAAAATTTTTTTAGGGCCACATAAGTTTTGGATCTACCTCATTTTTAGGCCCATGCTATAAAATGAGGTTACAAAACAAATGAACGGTTTAGACATAACACGTGTGTTATTGTCAATAGTTTCAAATGATGGTGGGTATATCCTTTCAATTTACCACCATGTTACAAACTAAAAAGGGAATTAAGCTTATCCCACGGTATCAGGGAACAGTCACTGCCATGGGTAATAATGATGTTTTTTGAATCCCATCCCACCTAATACCGTGGGATCGGTCCGGCCAAACAGGCCGTTAAGAAAAGACTGAGAGGAGAGTTGGCCCAGTTCCCCTGATTGATCAATCAATTGCAGCTCAGCCAAAATCGCATCAGTTTCAAAATCTCTTTTGGGAGCTCTTCCTTTCTCCAAGCCTTTATCTTACATTTCAGGAGCTTCAACTTCTTACACAATTTGAAACCAGCATACCCATCCACAGTAAAATCTGCCCACCAATCAGTAATCTTCTGCTGAAAGCCTTGAATCTTTAACCACGAGATATCGAACCGGAAGGGCTTAGGACCCCAGTTCTGATCACCGGTTAAACTTGGGACTTTCTCTCATGCAAACACACGCACATTATCTAGTGCAAACTTTTTGACCACAATGTGGTGTAAATGGTTTGCTGTGGGCCCTACCAAGATGTGTTGATGACATCAACTCCAACCATCATGCACCCTGTCCATTGTTTGATCATGTGCCAAAAATCAGGCTAACCTGTGACTTAGGCCGGCCACACCAACAGGAGCAGCAATGTTTTAAATAGCTAGCTATGCAGTGTACTTAGCCTTAACTCTATGTAGCTCATGAAAATGGCTTAAGTCGTGTGTAGCTTATGTGACATGATAATTTGCATACGCTACACGCCAC
This sequence comes from Magnolia sinica, assembly GCF_029962835.1. NCBI lineage: Eukaryota > Viridiplantae > Streptophyta > Magnoliopsida > Magnoliales > Magnoliaceae > Magnolia > Magnolia sinica. The sequence goes on along the minus strand of NC_080584.1, from coordinate 2,760,278 downwards.
ATAGACTATGTAGCATGCTATGTAGCTCACATTACAATTTATTTTTTCATTACAAGATTAAAATTAATTAAAGTTTTCAATGATCTGTTACATTTTTATATTTTCAATAAAAATTAGTGAATCTTTTTAATGCTTTTAGTAAAGTAATATAAGTAACAGTAATAAATCAGTTTCGTTGCTCTTCCTGTACCTTTATACTTAATCATTACCCTCTCCTATTACTTTAATTTGTGTTTTGTTGCACCAAATATCATGAAATTTTGTTAAATTACATTATCAATCAGTCTAATTCGGTGTGAAATATCATGAAATTGGTGCGACCAAGTGCAACCTTAATTAAAAATCTAGAATTAGCATGCAGCATATGTAGTTTATGCTTCACGCTTCGGATGAGTGAATGCTATGCTACATGATATTCGCTATTTATAACACTGAGCAGTTGAAGGTGAATGCCCACCCTGGATCCTCATAGAGGACCAACCGTGTTGTGTACATGCCAACCAATGCATTATTATGAACATCTAGCTTAGATGATGACAGGGCTAAAAAAATATCATGTATTATGATATTTGGGTGGGGCCGAATGAATCGTGTGTGTATATATATGTAGAGGAATACTCTCCTGCGCACCAATTCTCACGAGAACTTGTGAGAACTTTTTCAGAAGTCATCTCCTGTGATATAATCACAAAATCTGAATTGTCCATGTGATGCAACACCCCATGAAACCCCTAGGGCCCGACTTTTACCCTGATCCAAAACTTTGGTGGGCCATGGCAAAAGAAAACAATTTCCTCCCTTGATTTGCATCTCTCTTTGCTATGGCCTGCCAAAGTTGGGTGCTGTTGTTGTATTTAAAATCACAAGGTGCTTGGGGGTTCTTGTGGTAACACGGGATATATCAGCTGTAGTGAAGGATTGGAAATGAAAATATTATGTTTTGGTTGTTTTTAGAAATGTCGAGAAGAATCCGTAATGGGTTATGACGCAAGTATACATGGCCCAAATGATTTGAATGTTGCGGGAAGCGCCGTGGATGGGATTGCATCCAAAGGGAACTTCCATGTGGAAATTTTAGTTACCTAATGATTATCATGTCCTAGAAATGTCAGGGGATTGGGGTGTCCTCAAAAGTGAGCAGAAGTTAAAGGGGCTTGTATTCGAAGGCACAAATAGTAACTTTTGGGTTAAAAAAAAAAACTGGAATAACAGTCATCCGATCTATGTGGGAAGACAAAAATACCGTTTCTATGTTTGAAATCACAAGGTGCTTGGGGGTTGTCGTGGTAACATGGGATATACCAGTTGTAGTGAAGGATTGGAAAGGAAAGTACCATGTTTTGGCTGTTTTAAGAAATGTCGAGAAGAATCCAAAATGGGTTATGATGCAAGTATACATGGCCCAAATGATCTGAATGTTGCGGAAGAGCCATGGATGGGATTGCATCCAAATGGAACTTCCATGTGGGGCATTTGATCATTGATGATAAATTTGTCATCGAAACTAGATAAGTGGGGTAAAATCCCTTTCCAGTTTGACTAATGTGGCTAGAACTCATGAATCATGACAAGGCTCCGGGTCCAGATGGTTCTCTCATCACTTTCTTCAAAATATTCTGGGAAGTTAAAGATTATTGATGGGGTTCATTAGTGAGTTCTACCAAAGGGATTGCTTTGGCAGCAGTGGATTTTAATGTTGTCGGCTTTCCTCATGAAAACATTGGGGTTGACAGGATGACGGTGAGTATGACAAATAATTTTTTTAATTTTTTATTTCCAGAATGGATTCTATTTGCCTTTCGGAGTGTAGCATTCACGTGGTCCAATGATCAAGATTTTTGGGATCAACAATGATCAAGAAAATTTGGTGGTGTAGAATTGCCTTGGGGGAATGGGAAGTGCTATATCTAGAAGAGTTGCTTCTCGGCTACTTTCCAATCAGTGACGATAATTTTCCTTCAAAATTGGATAAGTGGGGTCAAATCCTTTCCAGTTTGAACTAATGTTGTTGGAAGCTTGGAACTCGTTAGTCATGACAAGGCTCCGGGGTCCATATTATTCTCCCATCACTTTATTTTAGATATTCTGGGAAGTTGTTAAGGATGATTGATGGGGTTCATTAGTGAGTTCTACTAAAGGGGTTGCTTTGGCGGAGGTGAATATCAATTTCTCCAGCATTCCTTGTGAAAACCTTGGGGACAATAGGATGACGGGGAGTATGATAATTTTTTTCTGAATGGATTCCATTTGCCTTTCAGAGTGTAGCATTCATGTAGTCCAATGATCAAGATTTTTTGGATCGGTAATAATCAAGAAAAGTTGGTGGTGTAGAATTGTCAAATTCCTTATCCTAGGGGAGTGGGACGTGCTGTATCTAGAAGAGTTGGAAATGGTGGGTTCTCGGCTAGTTTCCAATCATTAATGATAAATTTCTCTTCGAAATTGGATAAGTGGGGTCAAATCCCTTTCCAATTTGAACTAATGTGGCTGGAACTTGTGAGTCATGACAAGGCTTCGTGTCCAGATGGTTCTCCTGTCACGTCCTTCTAGATGTTGCAAAAAGTTGCCAAAGATGATTGATGGGTTCATTGGTGAGTTCTATCAAAGGGGTTGCATTTAGAAAGCCATGGAGGCGTCCTTCATTGGCTAATTTTGAAGAAAGAAGGTGTGCCTTGTCCTCAAGACTTCAGGCCCATTGGTTTAACTGGAATTGGTTATAAGATTCTAGAAGAAGTGTTGACATTCTAGAGTCCACTATATCTCCTTCTCCCTATGGGCTTTTGTGAAGGGATGTTAGATTTTGGATGGCGTCTTAGTAGCCCATTAATGTTTATATTTTAGTTGTAAATCCAAATGATCAGGGGTCCTTTGCATTGGTGACCTTGAGAAAGCATATGATAATGTGTATTGGGATTTTCTAGATTACATACTTAGAAGGATGAGATTCAGTATCAAGTGGAGGGGTTGGATGGAAGTATGCACATCACCTGTAAAATTCTTAGTGCTTTTTAATGCTTCACCAAAAGGTTGTTTTAATTGTTCCAAGGTTTGAGGTAGGGAGGACCTCGTCACCTTTTCACTTTTTTTTTTCTTTTTTTTTTGTTTTTGTTTGTGTGTGTGTGGTTGCAGAGGTGCTTGCATAATGTTAGAAAAGGCTAGGTCAGAAGGCTTGGTTGGGGGGTTTCAAGGGGAACTGGTTGGACCTTGAAATATCTATTTGCAATTTGTGAATAATACTACAATTCTATGTGATGCAGATCCTCTATAGGTATTGAATATGAAATGCATCATAAGATGCTTCGATGCAATTTTAGGGCTCAAAATTATTCTCTCTAAATTGAGCTAATGGGAGTCAATATGGAACTGTCATATTTGGATATTCTTGGGTCAATGTTAGATTGGAAAGCTGGAACTCTCCCAACCCTGTATCTTGGGATGCCATTGTGCATTGGAGCCAATTGTTCAAAAAGTTCAGTGTCGATTGTCAATGTTAAAAATGAGGCACCTCTCCTTGGTTGGGCGAATCACTCTCATAAAAGTAGCCTTGTTTACCATGCTGATATGTTGTATTTCACTCTTTAAATGGCGATATATTATATGTCACTCTGTAATTGCACCAAGAATGTCCTATATAGAGTAGAAAGATTGAAAGAGAATTTCTTTGGCAATGATCGGAAGATATGTGGAAATATCATCTTATGGCATGGAAAGAAGTCCGCAAACTAATTAAGGAGCCATAATGTTTTCACTTAGTCTCATGAATCAAGCTTTGCTTAGAAAGTAGTTATGGCTCTCTGGGAAAGAGGAAAATTCTTTACAGAGGAAAGTGATTGTGATAAAATAGTCTTTGAGAAGATAGTTGGGATTTGCCTACTCATCCGGATACAAAGGTTTGGGGACTTGGAAACCTATTATGGACACAAAGCCTCTCTCAGGAAGCGGCTGTCTTTGTAAATGGTTTCCCTTTCTCCACGACAACACGTCCAATTGCCTTGCAAAGGTAGGGGCATTTTGGGAACTCGAAAAATGTGGTTGTTGTCAGTCAAATAGTTCATATTTCACCTCCAAGAAGCCTCCAATGGCTTAGATTTTACCTACATAAGCACCCATTTAATTCAAGTAGTTTGCTCTCCTCCTCTTTACATGTATGCCCGCCTCATCCTGCTAGGGTGTCATGCAGCGAATGCTTATAGAAAAGATCAGTCCTTGTTACATGCAGTGTTCGAAATATCGGTATCGCACAATGTATCGCACCCTTGGGATACAGATACGTATCGGTTATCGCACGGGATATATCGTTTGTATCGCATAGTTTATCGCACTTTTTGGAAAACATGGGGAAACATTAGCAAAATGGTTGAATTTTTTTATGAAACTTTGAGGATTATTTAAAAAAACCTTAATTCACACTTTTAAATCATAAAATATCAAAAAAGAAGTGCTCATAATAAATTTCCTTTGTATAAGGTACTAAGTTATGCATGTTATTTGATTAAACTAAGGTAAATATATTTAAATATGATGCATACCATTTATAAATGTATAAAGATATGTATGAACATCCAAACATCAATTGGATTTCATTTTAACATATCATTTTAGCGCATGGGCCGAAAAATAAGATAGATCCAAATCTGAGGTGGACCACACCACACAAAATAGTGTTCATTGAATAATCATCATTAAACTATTTTGGGCCTATAATTTTTTTGGATAAAGCTAATATTTATGTTTTCCCATCCAGGTTTGTCAAACCTCATGGATAGATTGGATGGCAAATAAACATCACTGTGGGCCCTAAAAAGCTTCAATGGTGGACATCATTGCCACCACATTTCTTGTAGTGTGGTACACTTGATCTTTCATTTGTCTCCTTTTTGGCCTCATGCCTTAAAATTACTTATGAAAATGGATGGAGGGTGTGGATTGGCTGGTGTACCACACGAGGTATGAGCATGTGTCGTGCGAAGATGGGATGCAGATTTCCTACTAAATCCTTTCGCAGGAGTGGGGCACACCGTGATGTTTGTGAGAAATCTACTCCATCCATCAGTTTTGTGGGATTATTTTAAGACTTGAGTCAAAAATTGAGCAGGATCCAAGACTCAAGTGGGCCGCACTAAAGAAAAAGGTGGGTAGGGAAATTCCTACCGTTGAAACCTTCCTAGGTCAACAGTGATGTTTACATTCCATCCATACCGTTCATTACGTCATCACTACTGGGATGAATTGAAAACCCAAATATTAGACTAATTTAAAACCTGTGGCTCCTCGAATATTTCAACTGTGGACCTTCAATCCTCACGTTTTAGGCCTACTTGAGTCTTGGATCCGGCTCATTCTTGGCCCTATGTCTTAAAATGTGTTCAAAAAATGGATGGATGGAGTGGATTTCTCACAAACATCACGGTGGACCCTACCTAAGTTTCCAGCGCATGAACTTTATGCGAAGCCTGGACGAGCGTCCCATGAAATCGGATTGCGTACTGAGTTACTCAGTGCACTTTTATCGTACTGAGTAAACTCAGTTGGACCCACTGGGAGTGTATGTGGTTTATCCACACCGCCCATCCATTTTTACTGCTAATTTTAGGGGTTTATACCAAAATTGAAGTAAATCCAAAGTTCAAGTGGACCATTACACAGGAAACAGTGTGGAATAATGATTTCCACCGTTGAAACCTTCCTAAGGTCCAAAGTAATTTTTATTTGTCATCCAACCTGTTCATAAGATCACAAAGACATGGATGAAGAGAAACCACAAACATCAGCTTGATCCAAAACTTCTTTGGCCTCCAAAAAATTTTCAATGGTAGAGGTTTAATCAAAATGTTTCCTGTGGTGTGGTTCAGTTGAGATTTTAATTTGCCTCATTTTTGGAATCAAGCCATAAAATTATCTTCTAACATCGATTAGCGGAGTGGATAAAATAAAAAAATAACAATGGACCCCACAAGTTTACTCAGTACGCTAAGGGTATTGAGTTACTCAGTACGCAATCCGCTTCCGTCGTCCACGGCGTACAAATAGTTGAAGGGAGATCAGAGTTACATGGCCCCACCAATAATGTATTTATCATATCCACACCGTTCATCCATTTGGAGAGATCATTTTAGATCGTGAACCCAAAAATGAATGACATCCAAACCTTAATTGGACCACACCACAAATAGCAGTGAGGACAATGATTCTCACCGTTATAACATTCGTAAGTCCACCACAACGTTAGCTTTCCATCCACTCTGTTCATGAGGTCACAAAGACCTTGATGAATAGGAAAAACAAATATCATATGATCCAAAACTTTTGCAACCCCAAAAGGGTTTCAATGGTGGACGTTCAATATCAAGCTGCTTTTTTCCAGTGTGGTCCACTAGATCCTTGGATCTGTCTTATTTTTCTCGTAAAGCCTTACGACGAGCTCGCCAAATGGAAGAACGGTTTGGATATAATATATACCTCATGATGGGACCCACATAACTTGATGACGTCAACGCAATCGGTGCCGTGCGAGGCACCGTCTGTCTGCCTCCATTGAATAAGGGCTCGGGGCCCGTTTCTTTCGAAGCAGAGAGGGTTCCGGAAGCAGAGAGGGTTTCGGCGCGTTCCGGAACCCTAAAATCTCTCCCGAGGGCCGATGATTTCGGGGATTTCGACGGCTTTTGCGCCCAAATCTCTCTAAATCAGAACCTTCTATTCGAATGGCCCATCAAACACAACTTCCGATCAGGGCCATCTTCTTTACAGGTACCGAAATCTACCGTTGAAAGTTTTTTCTTTTTTTTTTTCTTTTTTTTTTTCATTTTTTTCGGATAATGACGCTGTCCCAGGTGCGATATCGACGATAATATCGGCCGATATCTGAAGTTTTGGATTTTCGGTATCTTCCGGGGGTTATCGGAGGAGTTTCGTCTCGCTAGGGTCCTATACCGATAATATCGGCCGATATATCGGCCGATAGTATCGATATTTCGAACACTGGTTACATGTACCATGATGACCCTATGCAATCCACTTCGTAAATCTATTGTGCCACCTCATACTAGGATGTTAGTTTGCAACGAGGCAAATCTAATTTAGTAGGCCACAACACCCCTTTGTCTTGTGTCTCTCTCATTTTTTTCACTCCCTTTAACCCCCTAGTATCAATAATAATTCCTTGTATGATATTTTTTGTCCCAATACCTTTTAGAACTATAGGATGCATGGCAGCTTCTGCCATTTTGTTCGTTGATGAAGGAATAATGATACACCAAGATTCCGTAATACATAAGATATTGTGTGTGTGTGTGTGTGTGTGTGTGTGTGTGTGTGTGTGTGTGTGTGTGTTGCCTCATATAAAGATATATACATCTTGATTTTTGCAGAGATATCTTCCCAAGTCATGTCAAGTTATTCGTTCAAAATGATGCCGTGGCAGCTCTAGCGAGTGGGACGATGGGAAAGCTCCATGGTTGCGTTTTAATTGCAGGTACGGGGAGCATCTCTTACGGGTTCACGGAAGATGGAAGGGAAGCTCGAGCTGCGGGTGCAGGGCCCGTCTTAGGTGATTGGGGAAGGTAACTCTTTTATTGTGGTATTTATCAGTTATTGTTTAGTTCTTTAGATGATGGAGGGATGTGATGACTACCGTTTACCATAGCTTGGCAAAAGATTCATTACATGCATCTTAGCTATGAGCTTGGGTCCTGCCATATCTGTCTTCTACTGGATAAACGCTCATGGAACTGGAGTCTGTGAAGTTTGAAACTTTAAATATCGTCCACTAGAGCTAATAGTGGAATGAATCTGCATGAAGAAATTAAAACCGAGCAATATTCAATAACCTTTAGCAGAATTCATGGAACTGTAGTCACTAAGTCATGCTATTACTCATAATGCATTAGATACTTGCAGCATAAAATGCTTGGGAAATATGCTGCATGGGTAAGTGTGGCAATCTGTCAAGGGGCATTGAACGTCACGTTTCATGCCCAGAAGGTCACTTTTTCATGATATAACAGTATATTTTGATCAATTTGTGATACAAGTTTCTTTTCTTTTTTCTTTTTTTTAATCTTTCTAAAGTATAGTATAATTTTATGTCAAGGGCCATTGAACGTCACGTTTCATGCCCAGAAGGTCACTTTTGTCATGATGCAATAGTATATTTTGATCAATTCGTTATACAAGTTTCTTTTCTTTTCTTTTTTCTTTTTTATGTTTCTATAGTATAATTTTTCATATAAAAGCTTGCTATAGAAAAGGTTATAAATCTATGTCATGCATGTCTGGGGAGTGTCAGAAGCTAAAATGTGTTAAGGGGCCTATTTTAACATCCATGGACAAGGAAAAGAAATCATACAAATTCTAGAGTTTTTTTCATCAACTAAAATCATATATTTAAAAAAAAAGTTCATTTTTAAAAAAAATTTAATATCATAAAGTTTAGATCATTAATACCCACCATCTAGCGTTTACACTTTACACATCTTGTTCCACTAGGACTGCACCTGGGTTCGGATTGTCCCGAGCCTAATTGGCCCAACCCGAGTTTGGGTCTCAGGTAGGGAAAAGCAGGGGCATTTTCACACCAAGCTCGAGTGGGGTGGCCTGTGGGATGCGGGGGCACACTCGGGGTGGGTGGCCCATGTGAGGCGGAACCCATGTGATTTGAGGCCCACGAGGGGGCAGAACTCATGAATTTGGGGCCCACGAGGAGGGTTCGGCCGAGGTTCTAACCCATGGATGTGGGGCCTAGGCTATGAGATAAGGGGATTAATTTGCCATGCTCTATCAATTCGAGCTTTTAGAGCAAGTTGTTAATTGTCCTGCATCACTAAGCCACCTATTGGTTGTTGCAAGTGTGCATTCCCCTATGCATTAGTCCTGCCAAAATTGATTTCTCCAAGATTAGGGACATTTAATCTTCGCTTCTGTGAAGCGAAGTTATTCTATTACACTCCGCTTCACAGTATAGCAATGTATGGTCAGCGAGTTGAAGATGAATTACATTAACATTGTCATGGCCCACCTGCAAACCTCTAAGTTATTCTATTACACTCCGCTTCACAGTATAACAATGTATGGTCAGCGAGTTGAAGATGAATTACATTAACATTATCATGGCCCACCTGCCAACCTCGAAGTTATTCTATTACTCTCCGCTTCACAGTATAACAATGTATGGTCAGCGAGTTGAAGATGAATTACATTAACATTGTCATGGCCCACCTGCAAACCCCTAAGAAGATCTTCAGTAGTCGCTTTGCTGATATCTGCGAAGCACTTTGGCCATACCATGAACAAAAGTGGAGAGAGGAACATGGTTAAAAGACATGGATCGATTTGTTCAGCCCTGACTCAAGTTGTGACTTGCCTGAGTTGGGGCTGAACCGGTCTGCTTGCCCGAGTAAGGGGTTACTCCGGAGGGTGACTCATGGTGTTGAACTAGATCAGGTCCCACTGAGTCTGAGTCGCACTGACTCGGACGGGTATTAAAACCATGGAGAGGACTGCCTTGACTTATTCCCCTGATACCCAGAAAGAATCCTTTTGGAGTACCACTAACAATAACTAAATAATAGGCAAATGTAACACATGCATACATGCAGTCTTTCTATATGACTCCACACCCTCTTCTCCAATCACATAATGCAAAGAATCTCAATTTACTTGATCATATGCCTTTGCCCAAAAAGAAGAAAAAAAATCATATGGTTATAATTTCTTGTCATTCACTTTCGATCAGGGAATTCATTTTGTAATCACTCCCCCAATGGGATTTGCCCAACAGTTGTGGCCCGTACATTTCTTCTTTGGCAAATCATAATTTATCATGGTTCATTTTTATTTAAGTTTGAAATGATTGCACAAAGCTATTCCTATACGATTATAGATGTAATTACCTAGGGATACTCTTGGATTCTTTACAATTCTCACTCATGCATTATTGAAGTGCTAACTTGGTTTTGTTTCCCTCATCTTTTGCTTTTACATGACTTTTCGAAAAACTGGAAATGTGATCGAATGTGTATGTTATGCAGTGGCTATGGAATTGCTGCACAGGCGTTGACTGCCATAGTGAGGGCTCATGATGGTCGTGGCCCACAAACAATGCTTACATCTAGTATTCTACACAAGCTTGAGCTTTCCTCACCAGATGAAGTTATCGGGTACTTCTTCCCTTTGATACTATAACCCAGTTTATGAAATGGATGCATGATTAGATCCCGACACTTTTGTTTGCATGTTAGTAGGAGGCCTTCTAGTGGGGAATTTATGTGACCGTGAATGCGGCATTATTTCCCACCTACACCTTTTTTAGATCTACCCATTGGGAAATTCCAATACAAACGATGAGAATGGAAACAGAAATCAATTTTCGTACAGAAATCACGTCTCAGAACAAACAGTGGGCATCGGGTTCTTTTTCTAGCTTTTTGATGCCATTTCCCAGATTTGAGGTTTTCATGGGGTTTTTCCATTTCCACATTCTGGTTTCACCCTATCCAAACAGGCTTAAAACTTTAGTCAGATAAAGATCAATTGAAGAGCAGGTGCCCTACTTTCTACATTAATTATTAGGGGTTTACTAAAACCCACATTCATCCCATGGCCCGACATGCGAATCTGGCCCATCGATAGAATGTCTGAACCACGCATCGGGTGGAACAGATCTTGTAGATGATCTAGACAAAGAATTGAGGCCTTTCAGCTATCCGGTAAGTAGCACATTTATGGAAACAATGATGAACTGAAAGATTTGCGAGTTTTTTTAGATTGTCTATTTTATCTGTACATTTACGGGGCCTATCTGACAATTTATCAGCCTTTGCTTTTGGCTGATGGATCTTAGATAGTTGTTCCCACATGATGAATGGCTCAGGTGCCCTACGCATGCCCTAGCATGTGTCTGTGTCTAGTGATGAGTGTGGGGCTAGAAAACTTCTAATCATCATCATTATTATTTTTATGAGAGTGAGACTTCTACGTCAAAATTCTTTGGTAATTCTTATTGTACCAAATGATTCCATGACTAACCAATTTTCCAGGGAGGTGCTTTCTGAGGGATGTAGCGACCAAAATGCCCTTTCTATTTTGTTTTGTAAAAAGTGTTAAATACACAAATTGTGGGCCCACATGGTATATGTATGACATCCTATCCATCCAACAAATGCAACCCTAATCCAATCATGAGGTGGGTCACGAGATTAAAAAAAAAGTCTTATATGATGATTTGATTGGAAAAGATTTTTGTTTCGTATGATCAGCATGGTGGGGTGCATGTGTTGGATGGCTTGGATGTCATGCACATACAATGTGGGCCCCACAATTCTTGAATTTACCTCCTCTTTTTTTTTTTTTCTTTCTTTCTTTCTTTAAAATTTTTTTTTTTTTTATAGAAAACAATAATTGAGGATATTTCGGTAGTTTCTTCCCTCAAATCACCACCCAGTAATTTCCATCGGTGGAGTCATTCTTTGGCTAAATGACAACTCCTGAGGAAATTTGTTGTAAAAATCCCAATTATTGTCATCATTATTATTATCTCATGATTTATTATTATTATAATTATGGCTATTGTCCAATTGTGGAAAAGGCCATACACACATAAATTCATTAGAGAGAACAGGTGATATGGCTAGGGCTGTCAATGGGCTGGGCCTGGGGTTGGCTTTGGCCCGGATTTTGAACTGTTTGGGCTGGGCCTATTCAAAATTTAATTTGCCAGGCCTGAGGCCAGCCCATTGGTAGCCCTAGATATGACAGGGAAAATCACCAAGAGAATATATATACTCAACTCATTCTTACATATGGGGATTACTGGAAGAAAAGGTAAAAATGGGTTCATATTTTTTGCATGCATCTATGATATCGCTGTACATGTGAGTGCTCTTTTGCTCATCTTCTTTGATAATATTAGCTTAAAATCCCTTTTTTTGCTTGAACGCTTTTCTGAGGAACATTCAGCGTGGTTCAAATTGCCCGTTTCCTTGCCAAAATTTGTGGCAATTTGAACAGTATAATTTAAAGCTTCACCTTCTTTTTCTTTTTAAATTAGAAGATCCCCTTTCTTATATCAATTCAATAGAATCTAATAACAAAAAAGAGGAAAGGGCCTGCTAGTCTGTTTATGTATAATTCGAGGTGCTTGTTTGTTGGCTTTGTTCACCAATTGCCAATTTGTCACCCTTTCACCTCTTGCCTCGATTTGGAAAGTCCGTTTCACCTCAAAGGCCTAATCATCTTGTTTCGTGCGTGCATGCATGCATGGGAGAAGTGTTCACATTCAACTGGTGGGATGATTAGTTGCCATCCACCCAGCATATAACTTTCGACCTATCATGTGCATGTGACATCCACCCTGTCCAATCGGTTGTTGCCACCATGAGGATCACCTTGTTAAAAAATCAGTTCTATCCACTCGTCAGTTGGCCAGCAGCATAGAAAGCAATGTATAGCCACTGATAAATAACAAAATACAAGTGTGATCCGACTGATGAGTGGATGGGGTTGATTTTTGCACAACGTGATCCTAAGGGTGGGCTCAACCAGCCTGTTGGATGGGTTGGATGTCTCACACACATGACATGTTGAAGCTTGAAAGTCATCCACTGTGCTGGATGAAGGTGGATGTGAGCATCTCTCCTCTACTCTCTGCGATGAGCACACACCAATGAAAATATTTCATAAAAGGGTCATTCAGAAATACAAAATTCCCATAGAATAGGTTAGAAACTCTCCTCTTTCTTTACATCCCTTGTATCCATTTTTATTTGTTTATCTAGTGTTGCTGCATGGGCAGGATTTCTTGATTAAATGGATGCCGTTGAGATAGGATCTTGAGTTTTTCAACTGGTTTCCTTTCTTATTGGATTTTAGGTGGACCTACGCAGATCCATCGTGGGCACGTATTGCAGCCCTTGTTCCCGTCGTAGTGTCTTGTGCTGAATCTGGCGATGAAGTTGCAAATAAGATTTTAGTGGATTCTGTTGAAGAGCTAGCTGCGAGTGTGAAAGCTGTTGTTCGGAGACTTGGTTTGTGTGGTGAAGGTGCGCTAACATTAAACCTCAGATGCTCACGATTATATATGGTTTAGGGTGTGTCTGGTTGCACCAAATTTCATGAAATATCATTAAAGTTTGCACCAAATTACACTAATTAATCATGAAATGATATTTGGTGCAACCGAATGTACCTTTATTCACTTATTATATCAACTGTGGCTTCCTCATGAATCTTCTGAAATTCTTGTTAATTGTATCATTGTATGCATGCCCTTGCAAATGTAAATAGATGGTATACTAAAAATACGGGTTAGACTATCATTTCATTTCCGCCATTTCTTAAAGGGGCATACTCCAGTGCGACCAGTACCGCCATAGCCTTACAGTGGTACCTGCTAGATGTGGGGCCCATGTGATGTATTCTCTCCATCCAACCCATCCATCAGATGCATCGCCTCACGGAACACCTCAGACCTAATACTTGTCCTGATCCAAAACTGAAGTGGGCCTCAGCAAAGGAAACAAGCTGGGAGGGAACACCCACCCTTGAATTTAACAGGGGCATAATTGAATCATAAAACGGGCTGATCGTTGGCCTGACTCATCATTTCGCCTAGATAAGGGTCTGGACAGATATATAAATAACACAGTAGGCCTCCCACTCTAATCAATGGTGGGTGTTCCCTCTCAACATGTTCCATGTGCTCTGGGCCACCTAGGTTTTGGATCAGGCTGATTTTGAGGGGCTAGGGATTTTATTTTATTTTTCTTTCTTTGAGGTGAAATATCTGATGGACAGCTTGGATGCCAGAACACATTGCCGGGCCCCACATCTGGCCGGTTCCACCATTAGGTCACGGTGGTAATGGTACCACTGGAGTGCAGCCCTTTTTTAAGTGCTGGTGATTTTTCTTTCTTTCCCTTTTCTTTCTTTTTTTTTTTTCAATGGATGACATTCAAAATTCAGTAAGAAAAAGAAAGAAGAAATAAGTGGCCAAAGGCTAAAAAAAATCGAGTTGCAAGAGTTGTACAAGATACGGGCAACCCAAGAACCACTTCTGCAGGCGAGCCCTCATACAGTGTGCATGTATGCTGCTGCGTACTGTCTAAATCATTGTCCCCATTGTGGATGTAACCATATTTTGGAATGGCACCAATTGAATGATCCTAACCATATGATACCGGTCATTGAATTTGAATCCTAATTGGATGGCCATCATCTCTAATAAAGTGTGATTGGATACGATCCATTCACCAAGGGCCCACAGTCGAGATGGTCTGGATTGATGTACATGCATGCCACATATATGGTGGATGGGCAACTGCCATTTTAGAAATGGCAGAAAATGTCATAGTAGTCTAATTCTGAAAATCACCGATCATTTATCTTTTTATCTTGTGGATTTCCATAGTTTCTAATTCAGTTATTAATTGCAGATGGAAAGAATTCTTTCCCACTTGTCATGGTAGGTGGTGTTCTTGAAGCTAATAAGAAGTGGGATATTGGGACAGAAGTTATAAACTGCATTTCCAAGGACTATCCCGGTGCTTGTCCGATTCGACCCAAGGTTAGTATACTTCTTTTTTAGTTTTGCAAACTACATTTCTTTCTCAACCATTTAATTACAGGCCACAGATCGACGAGTCATGATTATCCATTGTGAAGTTTTTTGGGGCACGGTCCTTCGATGATGGGGCAATCAATCAATGATCTGGATCATCAAAGGGCCCATAGATACCATACATGATCTTGGGTGAAAGGTTGAGAGAGCTCAGCTCATATTTTATAACCCGCATGATATGATTCTAGTTCCACACACATGTTCCATATTGGCGCATGCACATTTAGGTAAAAGGTTGTCCAAGAAGTGTCATCCAAATGCAAAGCAGAAATTTTCATCGAAAACTCACAATAAATGCAAATCCATTTCCAGGATTTATAAACTAGAAATGGAAATCTGTTTCTCAGGAATTTTCTGAGGATCCAAATGAGCCCTTAGCATTTGCATTAATGGTCTAGACCCAGACCCAACTTGCAACTGTGATTCAAGGTCACTGGTTATTATCATTTCCTCCTGATTATACTGACAGTCCACAATTCAATTCTGGGCATCTAAACACGGTCCAAGCATAAAAGCCAAAAGTATCGCAGTCGCCCTTTCTTTCATAAATTTCGCTGAAGTGCCTGACCCAAGTTACCATGTTCTTGTGCTTTGCTTTCTTATCCAAAGGTGGAGCCTGCTGTGGGAGCAGCGTTGCTGGCCTGGAACTTCTTGGGGAAAGAATCCAAAGGTCGCATCGGAAGCTGACACGGACTGATTTCGAATTTCACGTGTGAAAACGTCGAGTGTACAGGAGGATGCCAGTGAGAAATGGGAACAAAAAAAGAAAAGAAAAGAAAAAAAAGAAGATTAGGAAACAAGACAAGGTAAAGATTTTTTTGATTTACCATTCAAGTAGATTTATTGCCCGACGAAATTTGTATGCTGGCTTACTTCCATACCGTTTCTTAACTTGTATTATTGTTTTCAGAATCTGTTTAAGATGTTAGAAGGGAAAGAAGATAGAAAAGCCTACGTGTTTGTTGGGTAGTTTGTGATTGTTCTCAAGTTTCAAACTACATTTCCACAATTAGATACTTTTGGGTATGCTTGGAAGTAATTAGGGGCTGGCGGAAAGTTTTCCGCCTGATTAAAATCTTGTACATTTTAAAAGTAGTCAGAACGAATGGAATTTTTATGTTGTCGTGGAAGAATGGAAATTTTCTAAGGGCCTGTTTGGGATCAAGAGTTTCCTCCCATGGATTCTGTTGATTGAGAGTCTTTAGGAATTTGGCAATTCCTCCCTAAATCCGTGGATGTCCCGAAATTTTTTCCTCACCAGTTGTTATTTGCCAAGTTCACAAAATGAGGTACTCTCAGATGCAGTAAAACTCTGCAACTGCAATCAATGCCTCTCAAATGCATGGATTTATATAGGCAGTGTGCTGTAACAGCTGTTACAGATCCATAAAGGCCGTTGCGTAAAGGTAACAGTGGCAACTGTTGCATGTTAAGGGGTCGTAACGGTCACAACGGCCGTAATGGCTGTTATATCCTGTTATGCCCTCTGTAACTGCCTGTAAGAGTCCATTAGGGGGCTGAAACAGGTTTTTCGGGTTTCTTTTCAATTTAAAAAAAAAAAAAAGAAAGGAGAAAAGAAAAAAGAGACCGTAACGGCCATTACAATCTATATTGTAAAGGTAACGGCAGTGGCTGGCTGCTCTACCTTGTTTCTGTTGGGGAATACCTTGGTATAGGTCGATTCCCAAATTCTACAAATTCCAGGCTGACCCGTACTCCCATTTCCTTGATTCCATACAGGCCCTAAGAGACCCATTCCGCTCCAACTCAAAAGCATGGTAATTTTGAAGTTAACTCAATCAGCTGATATATTCAATCTGATATAGAATTTGTCATTACTACCGCAAACACTCTTCAAGTATGGCTTGAAAATGACTCTAGCAGGAGTTCGGTTGCACTGTTGAATTGAATTGCAATAACCATTTCAATGGTGTGGAAATGACCACATTGTAATAACATTCCTTGGTATCATAGCAGGGGCCTTGGCACGAATAGCGATTATATTGGAGTGAATGAATCATGATACGAGGGTTACTGGTCATGTGCATCCAAGCCCTGCCTAAGATTAAGGTTCCCAATTTTACCATGACGCTTCTGCCAATCGTAGAGCTTTTAGCTTATTGCTTATATTCTTACATATGGTATTAGAGCCAATAGCAGAGCCAATAGCCCCAAATGGACGATATACAAAAAGCTAGCTTGGACTAGCATGAGAGGCATGATGTAGTGGGCCACACAAACAAGGGCTTTGAAGCAAGGTAGTAGCTTAAGGATCTAGCTTGGTTGTTCTAAACCAGGTGGATTGTTTCCCATACCATGGGCCGCTATTGCAGTGATCTACGCCTGGAATAAAATCTGATGTGTTTGTTGGTAATCCGATTGAGTATGGGTGTCAAAATTTTCAATAGATCTGTATCAAGCTGTATTGATCCATATAGCGAAAACTGCTACATCTAAATTTCACAACTTGTGCGTGTCGGAAGCTCGTAGCATGCTATTCAACGGTTCTTAATAACATGTTAATGTTCTTCTTCTACCTTAGTATGTCGAGCATTAGTCATATGAAGAGTAGCAGTTTTTGAATCTAAAGATGGGCCAAAAAAAAAAAAAAACATCTACAGAGATACTGTACAAATTGCGGGACCCTTTGGTGGATGGAGGATAGCGAATAGCCCCAACTGCACTGATTGGATGAACCTAACCATCCAATTGGTGGGCCATCAATAGAAAATGAATGTCCCATTACAATCGGATGATTTTCTTTCCTTTTTAACCATTTGCTTGTAGGCCCACCAAAAAAGAAAAAGAAAAAGAAAAAGAAAAAGAAAAAAGGAAAGCCATCCGAGCCATTGGACATGGATTGTTGGATCGTCTGTAGTGGGTCACACATGGTCACATGTATGGTGAAGATCGTATGCGATTTTATTTCTTGATACAACACTGCTGAATAAAATAAAGGCAGGTCACCCTCCAAAGCTGCTATTTAAAACCATAGAAATATACATTTTCATAATTTAAAATAATGATGTGTGCATTCTGCAAAATCTGTCCAATTTACATACATGCAATGAACATAATTTAAAATTCAAAATTGCATCAACAAATATATGGAAAGGAAACAAAAATACAAAGGAATAAATCCAATGCCTGTACTATAACGGTCATGCCGGCCCAGCAATGATCGATGGTGACCGTTTGGCATTTGCCATTTCTACTTAATCTATTTCTCAATTGGAATCCAAAGGATTGAAAATTTGCTAAAGTATTCCTTGAATGGGAAATGATGTGATAAAGATGTGGATGGAGGGGATGGTGGACAGGGAACATTCACCTAGTGGGCCATAGCAAGGATGGCTCATGGCTGATGAACCCCACCAACCGGAATAATCCGAGCTAACACTTCCTGTACTTTTTTTCCGCCAGAACATCAACCGTCGACTGTCTTCTAGGACTACTAAGAGTGCATGAATTTGGACCAATGATCATCCTTTATGGGGCCCACCTGATGGATGGCCCTGATTTATCATAACAGGACAGAGATGTCTCTACCATGTCATTTCCCATCTTTCGCTTACCCATCGAAAGCGCTCGTTCTTCTCCATTGCATCACTGAGGGTACTCACATCGCAAAAACTGCTCCAGATGGGGACAAAACAGCCACAGCTTATCTATTCAAACAAAAAGAGAGAAATTGATTAATGGGCCATCTTAAGGCTACTCAAGAGAAAGACTGGACCGTTCATCAGGTGGTCATCATACATGTGTGGACCTGGTGGCCAGAAAATCAGGTCAGTCCGATCGTCAGGCGGCTAAGCATGCATGTTAGATGTGGACTACTGGTCAATCGCTTCTAGCAATGTAATTCTCCAACGTGTCCGCCTGGCTGACGAGCGGATTGGCTTCATTTTCAGGCCTTGGAACATAAATGACGGGGCCTACCTGAAGAACAGCATCATCTCACACGCACATAATCAAGAGAAGCTTTAGTTACATAAATCAAATTGGTTTATGCCTTTCGCCCTTTAATTCGCGTCTGACCAATTCCATGATCTCCATAACCTGCAGAAAGCAAAAAAGCTTTGATAAATACCCAAAAAGTAAAACATGAAATTTAAATGAAATGGCCGTGCAACATCCCAGCCATCTGATCTATGAGCTCATTTCATTTCTTAGATGTCCATTTCTAGGCCATTAATTGAAGGGCCTAGGATCTTCCAATCTAGTGGATTTTTGCATTGTCCACCCATCCATGGTGGAGCACATCAGATAAACCACCTGGATTGCAAGATCATGGACCCAACACCCCCAGAGCTCAGTAAATCATCCATTTGCGGAGGTCCAATTTCAATAATTTCTCTAAATGGTAGGTTTGCTCCCTATAGGTGAGGGTTCGATTCCCCTCCTTGGCTTTACCTGATACACGTGGTTGTGGGTGATTGCGTGTATCTGCAGGGATTAAGTCTCACTTCAAAAAGAGGTGGGGACACCTGAGTCTTCAAAAAAAATAAAAAAATCTCTAAACCAAAAACCATCTTACTCCAGTATAATTCTGAAATATTGGCGAGTAATGGTCGAGCGCTATGTATATCTTCTCAAGAAGGCTTAGAAGCGCATCCACCTCATCGCCTAACAGATCGACCTGAATTTGGAGCATAAGATAAAAGTAAGAACATGTTTTAAAAGATTTTTATTTTTATTTTTATTATTTATATAACAATAGAAAGCTCGATTTTAATTCTGTATATCAGAAAGGTTGAATTATATGATAGTTTGGTGCCATTTTTTTAGAAAAATTGTGGTTACTCTTCGATCATAGATGTGGCATAGTAAAATGGCCATCCAGACCGTGAAATTGCTGACCCAAATGTGGAATGTGGATGGAGCATAACCAAAAGATAACAAAATGAAAAAGAAAAAAAGAAAAAATAAAAAGAGTTGCCCGCTAGGATTTAGATTTTCTAGAGTGAGTTTAGCAAAACAAAAACGACATGTGTAGAACATCGGAGTCATGAAAAAGGTGGGCCCCAACATAAAGATCATCTGTGGCAAAAATCAGACCAATCCACTAAGTTTGCCACACTCATATACTGAGTTAGACCGCTGGCTGTCCATTGATTCCGAAGGTGTAGCCTGCTTGATGAGTTGAAAAACTTGGTTTTCAACCCAGGCGATCTTTATGGTGCACCCCAAAATAATCTCAGAATGCATGTTCTACACAAGTGACATGCTGGTGGAAGAAAACATTGAACGTGAAGTTCGTGTATAACACTGTTCTCTAGAAAGATGGTGTGTGGGAATCTAACAAGCACTTCAAAATGCAAATTTCCAAAAACCCATTTTGAAATGCGTGAAATGCAAATTTCCAAAAACCCATTTTGAAATGCGTGTTAAGATTCCCGCTCACCATTATTAGATGGTGGCAGATACATGTGCAATGACGCTTGTGCATCATATGCACACAAATGCTTTCGTGCAAACATGGTTTTCCCAAATGAAAAATAAAAAAATAAGAAGAACGGAATTCAGGACGGATTATTTCCACTAGTAATAATTGCAATACAATACAATAGTGCATCCAAACACACTGTGAATGATGAAGTGAAGCGTGCCTTTAAGACACCATCAACTGAAAACAGTATTATTAGACACAAATACAAGTGAGGACATGCAATAAGAGAGATTTACAGAGACAATTAAGATGGGCTCCATCCACAGTGGGCCCATGACTTTGATGACCTGGATTGGTGTGCATGTATGCCACATATATGGTGGCATGACAAGCATGATAATATTACTTGAGTACTTTGTTAAACTCGGTACAAATTCTAGAGCTACATCTAATAATGGAATAAAGGTTTTAAGACTCAGTGACTCGGATCAACTCTTTCGGTCCTGAGTTGAGTTGAGTTGACTTGGCTGATTCGGTCCCAATCATCCATTTCGACAAAAGACCCACACCGCTCACAGTTTCGAACTGGATCGGGTCTGACCAATTCTGAGTCGACTCAGATGACTCGCATGGGACTCGGATGAGTCTTAAAACCTTGATTAGAATATGTAAGTAGAGGCCATCATTCTTATGTGGTTTTACCTCCGCTTCGGCCTTTTGAAGATCGGAACATCTTCTTTCAAGTGCTAGCTTGTACACCAACTCCTTTCTCTTGAGTAAATTAGCCAGTTGAACAAGTGGACTGCATTGGTTATTTAACATTTCTAATCTGCAAAAACCATACACCATGTTTAGGCCATTCTCTTCAAAGGTGGGAAAACATATAAAGAAGGTAAATTTGGAAGTACCATATTAAAAATTCTTGGGCATGCATACGACTGTAGTATTTTCGCTAAAAATTTTCTACAAAACCAAAATGGGTTATGGGTTCCATGTTCAAGTGTCGGACAACAAACAGTACTTGTTCAACGAATGGGCCCCACCAATTCGGAGCTCAAAAATCAACAACATATCGACAGATGATATGCATAGGTCTTAAAGGTCTATTATTCAAGTTCGTAGCATTCCTTGGCACATACCTGATTGATGATATTTATGGTTTTTTTATTAAAAAAAAAAAATCAAAATCCTTGATAGAATCCTCTTGATATTAGTTACACCATCATCTACGTGATGGAATCAGGGATTGAAAATCAGTTTTGGTATATGGTGTACCTAATCGGTCACCACCGTGGGTCGCACCACCCCATATTGGACCAATACATTAATTTTTTTTGGAAAGATGAAGCAATTTATTAGGCAGGGCTAGAAAGAAAGAAACAAAAGAAAAGAGAATAGACAACAAAACAAAGCTGGCCAATACAATTGTATTGTTTAGGAACGAAACCATTCTATATCGGGCAATAAATACTGGATTTGGACAATAAATGGAATTCCCAAGTTAAAGTATCTTACTATCGTTTGCTCGCCGTGGTGCCTAATTTACAACAACAAGCTGAAATTATTGCAAAGCATGCTCTTAATGGAATTTGATCATAAAGGTGTCTTATGTCTGGTTTGATATTTCTTAAGTGACCCTTGCTATGGATACTAGCAATAGTAGGAAATCAAGTCCCACTCTCCCTTGACGTACTATGGAATGTGCATCCAAGGTCTGGGCCATTCATCAATCGGGTCCTAACATATGTGTCTGTGGCCCGAAAATAGATCGTTCTAGTCATCAGGTGGGCCATAGGAGCCTGTTGAATGTAGACCATTTTTCAACCATCCACTTTCTTTCAAGTACGTGTGCCCCACCTGATGACTGGATACAATGGGGCACACCAGATTATCAACCCGGATCTTGCACACACTTAAATACAGATTTATGTCAATTGCAGTCCAATACTGATAAAGGGGGAAGTAATATTAGAAAAAAATCAGTATACTAATTACCTCGCACTATTTCGCACGACATTCTCTGCTACTCTGCATTCGAAATTAAACATAAATTTTGATAATTCTTGAACTGAAACGACAACAGACTCCATCTGCTTCCTTTGCGCCTGTTCGTTTTCTATGGCTGATAATACTGTACTTTGCTTCTCTTGAATAACGGCATTAAGTATACTTTTCTGTCTCTCTGATTCTCTCCACTTGTCTACAGCTACTTTTAATTTCTGATTTAGCTCACCTACTTGTACTTCGTATAGCTGATTTCGCTCCAAAGCCTCCTTCAATATACCCTTTATCGAATCCAATTCCTTGTTATTCTCGGAAATTAGTATCTCTTGCCGACTTGCTCGGTCCCTCAATGTGCTAAGTTCTTGGCAAACCAACTCAAAATTCTCCTTTTGTTTCATCAATGCGGTCCCCACTTCTGATGACAACTTCTCCTTCTCCTCCATCAATGCCATCAACGACACTATCTCTTGCTTCAACTTTTCCTTTTCCTCGGTTTCTGAATCCAATGTCTTCACTTTTTCGAATAGTATTGCTTCAAGGTGAACAACCCGTTGCTTTTCCTCATTGTATTGCATCATCGTGAGATTGAAGGCAGCATCGGCATCCTTGAAAGCTTCTTGGAAGATGATTGCAGATATCTCATGCATGAAGATAGCCTCAATGTCTGCATCATCCATTTCACGTTTTGTCTTTTTGGTTAACTCCCTAAGGACGGTCTTATATATCTCTTGCTGAATGAAAGCATCTATCTTCAGATCTTCCATATCGCATTTAAGCTTTTTTATCCTTTTTAAGAAGTTAGTCTCTGCCAGTGAATGATTTGACATCTTATCAGCTGCATCAGAGACCTGCAAATGGAGACACTTAATCTCCTTCTTTTTGTCCATGAGCATGTCTCGCAGACGTTGATTTTCGCGGACCAGACTATCATTCAAGCTACATATGCTTTGGTGATCATCGCAAACTGCAGGAAATTTCTCATTCTCTACAAGGATACTGTCCAGTTTTAGAATGACTTCTGGGATTTTCTTCCTCAAGGCATCAAACTCCTTGTCTTTCCTTGGATGGGAAGAACCTTTTTCTTTGAGGAATTCCCTCCGGAAGCTGAAGTACTCTTCGGTTATCTCCTGCACGGCTGTCTCATGGTTTCTCTTCATTTTAGTAATTTCTGTGTTGAAATAGCTTATCAGCTCTTCCTTGGACATGTGCTTCAGTTGGGCCGATTCCGCTATCTCGGGTGCAGCGTTGTTGAATTCCTTAGATTTCTTGGACACGGCACTACCATTTTCCTCTCGAACAGAAATGGATGGCGAAATATGAGCCCCCAAAACCTTCCGATGAATCCGATCTTTCCTTTCATTACTAGTCCATTCATCGATAATTTCATGGGACCCATGAGACAGCAGCTTCCCGGATTCAGGAACAGACAACGACCTAGAAATGATATCTAGTTCTTCGCGCAAGCTCGTAAGTTCATCAACCTTCATCATCCATTTCTTATTTTGGCTACCGGGTAAATGGTTTCTTTGCTCACATGGCTTCTCTTTAAAATCCTCCAGAAGGCTCCTAATATAACTCTGAAACACGATACCTTCAATTTCTTCTTGAAAATCCAGCTCCCACTGCCGTTCATCAAGCGAAGCCTTTGGAAAGAAAACCACATTGTCAATCTGTTCATAGACTGATCTTAATATGTTTTTCAACGTACTGAGACTTCGGTCAATTTCGACCCATTTATCTGATATATTCCCCTCATGTTTACCACCTGAATTCATTCTGCTAATTGAGCTACAGCCCTTCATCTCCCCGATTTCTTTTGCAAGCCTATGAAACTGCTCTTCCGACTCTTTCTTCAGATAACCCAAATGCTCCTTGATGGGATATGGTTTGGCATCACGTGAATCCAAACAATTCGATGGCACCTCAAATTTCAATTGTTTGGCTTCATTGGCCACTGTGGACAACCCAAGTTCTTTATCTTTATCTGCGTCTGACTCGTAAAATTGCAATCTTTCATTCAAGAATGCCACCTCTGCTTCTTTTGAAGCGATCTTCTCAGCAGCCTCCTCTGAGACCGCAGTCACCATACCCTTGATGATGGAATCGCTCACCATCCTCGAGATGGTCAGACGTACGTTAATATCTTCCATATATGAATCCAAGTCTTCAAGGAGGAACTTCTCATAGAAGGCTGAATCACTACCAAAATTCTCGCTGCTCTTAAAACTACCAGACGGTTGCATTGACCAGTCGCTGGATGAACTCACCCCCACATCAGTAACCTCTGAATTCTCCATTGGTATAAAGACCAAGCAAGTCGGAAAAATCCCACCAACTAAAAAAAGAACAGCCCACCTAACTAAACTGAGCTGAAATTATTTAAATGGATCGAGGCAGCTTCCATTCAATTCGAATCTACAACTGAATACATACACCAAAGCAAAATGTTAAAAAAGAAAACCTGAATTGTGCTAGTTAACAAGAAGCAAACAAAGCCCAAAATTTAAAACGTCAATGTAAGTTTACCCCTTTAACAGGTTTTGCTAACATCCCCACTTTTATGAGGATGTCAGCAGTGTCATAAAACCTTTTGAATGACATGTGGGAGGCCCAATCATCAATTGCAGCGGTTAATTCAATAGTACCATTAGAAGCAAGCTGTGATGCAGGAATCACGCTGATTGGATGCTCCTAACCCTTTGAATGGGACCAATTTGTTACAACCGTCCCTTGTTTACAAGCCATGGATCACATGGTTAGAATCATCAAACCAAAGTGCTGTTTTGAAATCATAAACAAAACAAAGTGGGATCTATCGAAGATGTATTTCAAGATGGTCCAAACCTATTTTGTTTATCCATTGAATCTTAATTGTCCATTTTCCATGCTATTGATCAGGTGTTTGGGATCATCCGATAGGTGTGATTTTCACACCATGGCTAGCTCCTAGTTATATGAATATGAATGGTTTAAATTGATGATAGGTCATCCCATGCGCCATTTAAAAGCTTTGGAGACGTTGTTAACGTCCCCATGAAGGTGGGGACATTAGCAAGACCCTTAACTAAAAAAACTAAAAAATTCAAGTATTTCAACCCGGTGAGAAACCTAAAACCAAAACAACCAAAAAAAGAAAAGAAAAAGAACCCCGACAAGAAACCGTCAATTTCAATAATACATAAAAATTTTAATGACATTCAATTTCAATTTACGCATTGAATCAAGCTCATTGCCATTTCCTCTAACATAAATCTATAAGCCAATACCAAAATCAATAGCAAGAAAGTAAGAAAAGGGGAAATTGAACAAGCAAATCAAAATGTCAAGTAGCAGAGAACCCCTATATATTACTGGTATTATTCTTCTAGTTACACATTAAATCAAGCTCTCTTCTGTCCATTTCCAGTGAACCAACAACCCCACATCAAAATCAACAACAAGCAAAACAAAACCCAAAACCCAAAAAACAAAACGTCATGGCATTTTCTGCCACTTCAACTGAAGAATTTCAGGAGTTCCAATTCAAAGAGGTAAACCCAAAACCAAAATCACCAGTGAAATGAATTCAATTCTAATAACCATGAATGCTACCAAGTGTTCGAAGTATCAATATTGCTACCAGTTTTGCCGGCCGTGGATACAAAAACAATATCGATATCACTGATAATATCGCCGATTTCTGGAAATGCGGGAAAACATTGGGGAAAATTATGGAATTTTTCAGTGAAACCTCAGGAGATGCTAAAATACATACATTTGTATGTGTAGGAATAAAAATCTTGCAAAAAGAATGTATACATAATAAGTTTCCATTTAATGGAGCCTAAAATTATGTGTTATCATAAGAAATCAGTCCAATAGTAGCACAACAATTACTTAAATATCATTAAATTAACAAGCAAACAAACATGCATAATGCATTCATACCTTATACATCCATGCTTAAATAAGCATATATAAACACAATACATATGCATGATGATCCAACCACCAATCCATCCATCTCATCCAATCATCCAAACATCTGTCCATCCCATCCAATCATCCAAATATATGTCCATCCCATCCAAACATCCAAGCATCCATCAATTCATCCCATTTATCCATGCAACCATCCTATCTCATCCAAACATTTTTTAATAAACAGATTTTTGGTGATATCGATACATTGGCGATATTATCGAAATATTGGTGATATATTGGCGATACAAGTGACACCTAGAATTTACATAGTTGAAAATATTGGCAATACATTGGCGATACTTAGCGATATATTGCCAATACCTGGAATTTTTTTATACTACCAGTGTTATCGGTATCACTGAGCTGGAGATACGGATAGTATCGGGGATATTATCATAACATCAGTGATACCCTGAACAATTATGCTACCAGCCCAAATCCAAGAAGAAGAAAAAAGAAGTCTTTGCCGTTAAAGTTCACATTTTAACTAGGAAATCAATGGGCCAATTAAAACAGAAAGTTGAAGTAGACCTAGATGGCGATAAATCAAAGGAAAATCCAAGAATAAAACCCCATTGCATTTTTCAACTGAAGTGTTTCAAGAATCTCAATCTAATGAGAAAAATCCCAATTCTGAATGTCCTAGAAAATGGACTTGGGCTCAAAAAAATCAGCAATTCCACTATAATAAAATAGGTAAAAATATATATCCAACTTATGTTAATGCATTAGATCAGAACAAACTCACTTCTGTTCCATTCGATGTAAATCTACAACTGAACACCAAATTCAGAATTCTAACAAAAAAAATGGCAAAAATCAACAAGACACAAAGAAATCCCTAAAAAACGAACTCCCACAGGATTTCTTTCCACTAAAAAAAAAAAAATTACCTTTCTGCTCGAATATTACTAACATTCACCTTCAATTTACACACTGAATCAATCTCGCACCCATTCCGTTCAATACAAAATCTAAAACCCAAATGGCAAAATTCGACAAGAAGTGGAAAACAGATTCCAAAAATCAAAATCCCGCACCTTTCAATCATTTCAAACTAAAGAAGAAAACCCCAAAACCCAAACGACCGGAAAATCAAACTCCAAACCAAAAGTCGGCGATTCCGATCTAAAACCCGAATGGCAAAATTCGACGAGAAGTGGAAAACAGAATCCAAAAATAAAAAACCCGCACCTTCAATCATTTCAAACTAGTGAAGAAAACCCCAAAACCCAAACGACCGGAAAATCAAACTACAACTCGAAGTCCGCGATTCCAATCTAAAACCCAAACAGCAAAATAGGACTAGAAGCGGAAAACAGAATCCAAAAATCAAAATCCCGCAGCTTTCAATCATTTCAAACTAGTGAAGAAAACCCAAAAACCCAAACTACAAGAAAATCAAACTCCGACCCAAAAATCAGCGATTCCGATAGAACAGTACCCATAAAATTACTGAGATTTTAGCTTCAATTCTCACCTCAAAATTCAAACACCTGAGAGAAAGAAAAAGTGAAAAGAAGAAGAAGAAGAAGTTGACTTACAGATACAGATTCATCTTCGAAGTTGGCGTTCTCTGCTTCGTCTTAGGAAGAGGTCGTTACGAAATGGCCGTTGAGATCTTTGAATTTCCCGCGACGGCAGTTGCGACCGTTGGATCCTTCCCGCCAATTTCTTTTCTTCTCTATCTCTGTCTTTGCCGGGAAAAGGAGCGCTCTCTCAGACTAAAAGCCTGTTTCTGCACGGATTTTTAGGGTTTTTGATGAGAAAGACGGAGAGAGAAGATGATGCCGTTTGGGGAAATTCTACTCGAGGCGTCGAGAGATCTGGGCCGTTTATCTTTCGATGTCCCACAGTCGCATGTGACTCATCTCAATTGCCAGGTTGGCATGTCCGGTAGCTGAGGACGCGGATGCCTGCGACAGCCGAGTGCAGGAAGTTCCTGCGGTCGGAAGCTGGGTGGGGCCCACTGTGATGTTTGTGAGAAATCCACCCGTTCATCCGTTTTACCAGCTTATATTAAGACATGAGGTCAAAAATGATGCTGATCTAACACTAAGTGGGCCACACAACAAGAAATTGTAGTAATTGAACGCTTACCGTTGAAACATTCAGTAGGCCATGGAAGTTTTGTATTGTGTTAGTGTTTTTGTGTTTTCGGTTCATCCCAGTGAGAATGACCTTATGAACGGTTCGGATGGCACATGAACATTAAGGTGCACCCTGGGAAGTTTCAACGGTAGGCATTTCTCTCTCTACTGTTTCCTGTCTTGTGGTCCACTTGATTTTTGGATCAACTTCATTTTTGGTCTCATGTACTAATATGAGCCGACGAAAGGGATGGACGGGTGGATTTCTCACAAACGTCACGGTGGTCCCCCATCTCGCTTACTTGCCCAGGGCTCTAGTGTGGCAGGCAATCTGCGACGGGCAGGGTAGCTGGACCACGCGTGTACAGCAAGTGGCGATTGACCATTAAACTACAACCTTTTGTGATGAACGGTCCGGATCGTACGCATGCATGCAAAATAGGCAGGCGCTTTCCGCCAGTAGGACTCTTTTACTACTCGCGCGAGTAGACTAGCATCTGCCCCCGCACACGTCCGAAGCTACGTGGGGCCCACCTAGGTGTCCATGATGAATCCGCTCCGTCCATCAGTTTCTCAAGATCATGTTAGGATACGACCCACAAAATGAGGCAGATATAAAATTCAAGTGGACCACGCTACATGAAACACGGGGGATGAAACGCTGACAGTCAAAACTTCATGGGACAGCAGCTATAGGTCAGACTAATATTCATGTTTACATTATAAATTATTTAAATGGCATATAAAATTTTAATAATGGGTATTTCATTTCCACATTTTTCTTATATATAATATAATTCACCTAAATATTTAAATTTACTTTATTTTATTTATTTTATATTTGGACACCTGCCAATGAAATGAAGGTGACCAACATTGACATATTGGCAGGTAGCGTGTCATTTCCAAGATACGTGGGGTTTTGAGAGAGATGGAGAGAGAGAGAGGTGGGACAACAATCTGCTTTAATTTATGAAAGTTGCCACAATAAATTACTTCAAGGGACCAAAACAACCTTATCTTTTAAAAAGAAAAAATAATCCGCCGTGATTAGGGGTGTACACCAAGTCCAGTTAGCCTCAGCTTGACTTGGCTTGGCCTCTAGTTGACCCAGGTCAAACTTGGCTCAGCTCAGTTTTCGAGCTCGACCGGCCAACTCGGCTCAGTTCGGTCAACAACTCAGGCCAATTCAAGCCAAGTTCAAGCCAAAACCAAGCAAATGTAGCATTTTCACAAACACATTATGTGCACTTTCAATTTCTCATTATGTGTAAAACAACAATAGCTGTTTACAAGTATTTTCATCAAACACCTTCTAGGCAACATTTAAATATTAAAAAAATAATATTTGTTTCATATATACCTTCCTTGCCACTAGACGACATTTCATCGAGTCACTTCATCAAACACTTGGTGAGCAACATCAATATTAAAGTAACCGAGTCATCGAACTAGTTCGATTCGAGTTGGGGTTTGATTCGAGTCATGTCCAGGTCGGGCAAGCTCGAACTCGATTCAAAATTTTTTCGAGCTCAAAAAAGTCAGCTCGAACTCAGCTTCAACCAGAGTTGAATCGAGCTTTTTCAATTTGAGTCGAGCGAGCTAATTGAGCCAACTCAATTCGTGTACACCCCTAGCCGTGATCAACACTTGATATGCAGCCACTAAGAAATTATACACATAGCATAAATTAGTTAAAATCAAGCCTAGTAAATTGTCAAACTCAGTGTGCCTACATAAAGCCACAAATTAAGATTAGTGGATCGAACATAATCTATAATTATTGGACACTTGTTCATTGAAATTATGATAAGTGGACCCCTTTCTCATTTTTACTGGCCATTAACCAATCACAAATTCATTGAAGTTAGGATAATTGGACCCATCTTTTCAATTTTAACCATCCATTAACTAAAATTTATTGAAATTAGGATAATTGGACCCTCCTTTTTTTCTTTTTTTCTTTTTTCATTTTAAATCATCAATAGTTAGATGATCCAACAAGTATAGTTATTGGTTTGCAATGCATTTAAAGTGGGGGCCATAATCTAGATGTTTTAATTTGAATTACTTGTATTTCAAATAAGGGTAAAAGTATTAAAACTCCCCTCTTTTTATAGACCTAAGATAGGCTTGAACCATCTTAATAGCCAATTTAGATCTATTTCATTTGGAACTGGCCTAACCTAGATTCCACCAATGTGCTCATGTAGGTCCAAGGTAGGTGTTGATTGCATGGTGATGAGATATGGTGGGATTTGATTAGCCATGTGTAAATGGGCTTAGTTAAGCACATATACAAACATATCACTTAAAAATATGCTTTTTATATATTTGACAAGGGTACATGACCCAATCCAATTCTGCCCATTTATTAGGGCTTGTTTGGTCCATGGAGTTGAATGGTATTGAATTATATTAGATGGGATTAACATCATTATTGTACAATAATTGCATGTCTCGAAATTCCATTGTATCGTAGTCATCCAATCCCATGTTTGGGATAAAAATGTTGCTGCCTGAAAACACCAGATTAAGCAAAATCATGTCTAGTGGACCATGGAATTGTAATCAATCGACCAAATTCAAAACGGATTTTATTCACTTGTACACATATATAACTAGAATGTCATGTATAAATGGTGTATGTGGATGGATGACATGGTTCAACACATGCATCAATGCAGGGCCCACATGTGTAGTGGATTTCAAAATCCATGGAAATCTTACATGGGACCAAATGCAATTTCCATAGGAGTAAATGAAATTCCATCCCACCTAATCCCACATCTCCAAATATAGGATGAAATTGCACTATACTGAATGCAATTCTATCCCACCTAATCCCATCTAATACCCTACGCCAAATAGCCCCTTATGAATCTAAGGAAGCGTTTAGCGCATGGGTTTAAATGAGATTTAGTAGGAGTGGGTTTTAAGATCATATGTATCATTGCAATGTTTGTTTAGGATTCACATAAGGTAGGGGTTGTGAAAACTCTTCTTGGAATCAGTGCCCAGGGTTTCTGCAATTCTACTTTGGGTTTCGTGTAGTTAATGATTGGTGCTATGTGGACCTCACCATTATGTATGTGTTTCTCACCATTATGTATGTGTTTTATCCATACTGCCCATCCCTTTTGAAATATAATTTTTGGGTTTGATTCGAAAAATGAGGTAGATATAAATCTCAGGTGGACCATACCATGGGAAAACAGTAGTGATTGAATTACACCATTAAAAACCTCGTAGGACCAACTGCGCGGTCCACTTGAGATTTGGATCAAACTCATTTTTAGGCTCATACCAATAAAATGACAGGAAAGAATGGGTGGACGGCATGGATGAAACACATACATCATGGTGGGGCCCACAAAGCACTGAACGATAGTGACAAGATGAGTAGCCAGTCCATTTCCCAAACATGAAATGGGATGCCCTAGGCCATGGGATTAGACGTAAATCCCTGATACAGTGTGTAATCATTACGTCGTGATAATTTCATCCCACTTGAACTCATCTAATCCCATGCTCCAAACACTCCCTTAATGGGCAATACCTTGGACGCGTATTTATCGTAACTTTTGCAATTCAATCCACCTTATGCCCACCCAATACAGGTGGCCAAACAGGCCCTCAAGCACAGATACGACATATCACGGACAAACATGCTTTTATATATTCGACAATGGTACATGGCCAATCAAATTCCGCCCATTTATTTCTGGACAGAAGAACTTTGGACAATTTCCATTTTTAAGATCGATCTTGACATGACATGGCCCTAGTACTACGAAAACTACCGAACAAGTTGGGTCTACTCAGTCCTAGTTTGGACAAATCAATCAAAGGTGCCGTATCTTTTAACCATGATCCATGAGGATGGATGTGATTGCCTGATGGCCGGTGTTGTGGAGAAGCGGATTGGCCGCTGTACCACACACCAGCTATATAGCTGCTGTAGATACGTGGCGTGCGAAGACGATCACTGACTCTCCTCCAGCTCCTAGTTGCACGAACAGATCAAAGTTACATGGGTACATAGTGATATATTTATTATGTTTATACCGTTCATCTATTTTTAGGGATCATTTTAGAGCATTATCCAAAAAAATGAATTATATCCCAAGATCATCTGGATTACACCACAAATAGCAGTGGAGATAATGATTTTCACTGTTAAAAAATTTGTAGGGCCCACTATAACGTTTATTTTCCATCCAATTTGTTCATAAGGTCAAAAAAACCTTGATGAAGAGAAAAAACAAATTTGATATTGATCCAAAACTTCTGTGACCCAAAAAGGGTTTCAATGGTAGACATTCAATCCTCCACTACTTTTTGCAGTGTGGTCAACTTGATGGTTAGATCTGTCTTATTTTTCATCTCAAGCCTTAAGACAAGGTCACAAAATAGATGGATGGTTTGGATATAACACATACGTCATGATAGGACCCACAGAATCTGCTGATGTCAATACTGCACCTATATAAGGTACACCAGCCAATCCGTTCCCATGTTGTGGGGATGGTCGGTGCTCCATGGGCTTTATCATAATTTATGTGTTTTATCTAGCTATTTATCTATTTTTTCATATCATTTTATGGCTTGATTTAAAAATAAGCAAATCCAAATCTAAGTGGCTCATATAGTAGACAATAGTAGTAATTAAATGTCCATTGTTAAACACCTCCCATCCCCATTGTAATATTTATTTAACATCTAACTTGTTTATTAAGTTATAGAGACTTGGATGAAGGGTAAAAACAAATATTAGCTTGATGAAAAACTTATGTTTTCCCATAAAAAGTTTTTAATGGTGTGTTCAATAAACACTATTTCTTGAGATGTGGTCCACTTGAGATTTAGATCTACTTCATTTTTTGGGATCATGCCATAAAATGACCTGAAAAAATGGATGCACGGTGTGGATGAAAAAAATACATCATGGTGGGACCCACAGTGCACCAACCAGTAGCCATTGGGTGGTGGTGATTTAATGCATGCCATTAAAAACCTCTTACGGTCCAAAAAAATGAGGAAGGTGATATTCGTGTTTTTTAATTCATAAAGGCTTGTGTGTGACCTTATCAATAGTTTGGACGGCTAATAAACATTACAGTGGGCCCTGAAAAGTTTTCAATGATGGGTCTCATTATCCCTATTGTTTCGTGTGGTGTGGTCCACTTGATCTTTGGATGTGTTTTATTTTTTGATCTACGCCCTAGAATAAGGGGACAAAATGAATGGACGGAGTTGATATAAAACATATACATCATGGTGGGCCCCATAGCACCTACAACCACAGCCATCAGGAATCTGCTTCTCATATGTATAAACCATGCGATCATGGCCAGGGTAATTCGTGGTCGTTGATCATGACGTTGGAGGAACCTGCATGAAATCCTGCACGTCCATCAAGTGCAAAGCCTGTGTTCGCAATGTATCCAGAAAGCCAGCCCCCACCAAAACTCAGGTTAGCCACACTACAGGAAAGATTGTAAACCGTGCCCTAATTTTCATGTGGTGTGGCCCCCTTGAGTTTTTTATTGGTCCGATTTTTAGGGCATCATTCCATCTTGGTAAGAAGATTCGAATGAATGGATCGGATGGGATATAGGCATGGGCCCACGCACAAACGGGATTGATTTTTTTAATGGTGAACGTCCATCCCAACTGTTCCGGGTGTGGGGCCCATACCAAACCCACGATTAAGACCCTTTCAATTAATCAACCGCATCTTTACCTAACGATACGGTAGAGCCGGTGGAGCATGAACATGGTACAGCTCTCTCTCCATTGTACACGTGGTAGAGTGATGAATCATTTTGAGCTGTCCATCTCAAGATAGAAAACGATTCAATATATATCACACAGGATAATCTCAGCCATCCAATCAGCAGCGGCCTTCAAAGTAACGTTCAAAAACATGAATTCTTAGTGGTGGACATGTGGTGTATGAATAAGAAGAAGATTGAAGTAAAGGGTCGTGATATAGGTATGAATTCGAAAACATGAGAAATAGATGATAGGATCCACTATATGGACGGTTCGGATCTATGGATACAGTGCCACGTGTAATGAGAAAAAACAGCTGTACCATATTCTAGTGCTACTGCCTCTACCATATCATAACCATCATCCAAGCAAACCTTCGTTTTCTTTAATCATTAATGACAAAGCAATGATTTTGATTATTTGAGATTTGCTAAACCAACACGCGTGTAGCTATGATTATCTACACGCAATAGCACGTGTCAATATTTCACACACGTGTAAGATCCAAACGTTCCACAAGGATAACCACATTATTTAGATCTTCTGGAAAAAATTCAAGGGGGTCAGTTAATCAGGTGGGTTACATTCAATGAAACAAACGGACGGCTAGAAATTAATTCCAGATAGCGTGTGGGTCCATAAAGAAATGAGTTGCGGTCAGCTTTTAACGTAGAACGGTCTGCGCCTGCGCTTTTGATCTTTTTCCTAGACGAATAGAAATGGATAGAGAGGATCAGAGGATCCAAGGTTGTGGAAATTCACACACGTGTTTATTCGTGCCCCCTACATGTCAGCACACGTGTCAACATGGCACACGTACGAGTAATATCAAAGAGTGTGATTGTGTGGCCTACATTTTAGATCTTATCTTCAATATATTAGGTTGGTCAACTAATTAGGTGGGCCACATTGAACTTTAAAAATGGACGGCTATTAAGTAATTTTTCTAGCCGTCCATTTATTTCACCCATTGTGGCCCACGTAAGTAGTTCATATGCCTATTTTTGGAAATAAGATCTATAAATACTCACAACTGATAGAATGCACGGATATTAGACACGTATTGCATGTTTGTACGTGTGATTACGTGTAGATGGACAGGGATGTGACGCATTTTCGTTTTACAAATCTACATCGTACCAGACATTCATCCTTTTCCATTCGTCGGCGAGATTTGCTAGAATACATCGCGAAGTTTGCATTTGATACGTCGGGACTATTAACCGTTGGATCTGGGATGTAGTTCAGTGATCGAAGCCGTTCATACGATGGGCCTCATCGTTGATAGGGGATATCAATAAAGAGAGTCCCATTTTGGAACGTTTTAGCACTTTAATAAAAATATGTAGCTTATTCTTAACCATTCATTTGTGGGCCGTTGATCAAAAGATTATGATATTCTAATCTTGAATATTTTCGAGCCTTGTTCTATATATCTTGTCGGATCAACAGTTTAAGATCACTAAACATTACCTCAGATCGAACGGCTATGATCGCCCCATATCCTACATCAACACGTCTGGATGTATTCCAGCAAACCTCCCTCGCTTTCCTCGCTGCTGCATGGCTTTGACCGAACATCATTTCCTTCCACGCTATTTGTAGATCTACACGCAGATCTCGTGCTAATCTGACGAGCGTGTTAAATATCTCAGCCGTTCATAATGTGGTTCTCACTGTAAGTATGATCTAGGGAAAAACTCAGTTTCTTTCACTCAAGAGATGGGTTAACCAGGTGCGTTGAATATGGACCGTTCGCATGTTTTCCAAAGCATCCGTTCTTTTCATCAACAGTGGCCCACCTAATGATCAGATTATTATGATACCTAATGAACGATTCAGATCTCCTCCAACCTCATGATTTCTATAATATGTGTGCTGCGTGTAGTGGCTCGTGTGGATATGGTGCGAGTATGGAAAAAGAAGAATGATGAATTTTCAAGTGGAATATGGGGGCCGCGGCTTGGTGGATCGAGGTGGGGTGGGATCGCTGAGCGTGGGGCCCACCTTGATGTATGTACGTTATATCCACACCGTTCGTCCGTTTTGAAAACTCATTTTATGATATGATCCAAAAAATAAAGCAGATCCAAATCTCAGTTGGATCATAATACATGAAACATTGGTAATCGACCATTAAAAACATATTGTGGGCCAAAACAATTTTGGATTAATCTGAAATTTATGTGGTCTCTTCATCCAGATCTTTGTGACCTCATTAACAGGTTGGATGGAAAATAAACATTCCGGTGGCTCCCATGAGCTTTTTAATGGTTGGGATTCAATCACGGCTGTTTCCTGTGTTATGGTCCACCTAAGATTTAGATCTGTTTCATGTTCGGGATCATGCCCTAAAATTATCTGTCAAATGGATGGACGGTGTGGATATAAAGCACATACATCACAGTGGACCCCACAATTAGGGATCCACCCAAACCGCTCCGGAATTTGGGATGCTCTGGGCCCCACACCTTCGTTGACATAAAGAGGCTCTGGGGCCATGATGATAGACCATATCAAAATCAGATCATCTTCATATCCCCAAGGACTGCCTTTTGAGAGATAAAATTACAAAATTACCCCAATATGTTTTTTCTTTTAATTGATGAATCCTATCATGAAGATTTAAAAATAAAATTAAAAAAAAATTCTGATAGATTCAACTAGAAGGTGGACCATACAATTGAAAATAATGTACGCAGCCAAAAAATCCAAATTCATGTGTGGTCCATTTAAAGATTTGATTGACCAGGTTTTTTTTTTTATTTTTATTTATGATCATCATGGTGGGGTGCATATGTTTGACGGTCTGGATGTCATACCAAGTACTGTATGGGCCCACAATTCTCAACTTAATCTTTTTTTAATATGGGGTAATTTAGTAATTTCCGTCCCAAGCCATCTTGATAAAATTGGAATCTTGGAGAACTTTTCTGTACAAAATCCCACTCTTCTTGGTTGTTATTAATGACAAAACAGCTCTTCATCTGATCTGCCACGTGGACGGTGGATAAGTGACCAAAACTTAAGAAACGGTGGAAGACGCACGTATTTGAGTGATATATGTCGGAAGATCGTGCTATTCTCATGATGAGAAAAAGAGAAAGTTGCACTGTGCAATCATGGGGGAGTTATTTGACACTCTGGCAGCGTATCACACCTGATACGCAGGCACTCAGAAACTGTACTGTGGCATATATAAACTCAAATCAAACCGTCTAAATTGTGAAAAATACTACCTTTAACTTGCTATCCTAAAAATATGATTGGTCGAATAATTCTAATCTGTGATCCATGGACACTTGTTTGAAGAAATAAGACCATGGGTAATTTTAAATTTTGAACCGTCCAATAAATGTCCATCAATTTAATAGTCAGATAATCTATGTTATAATAATTTTTGGTTCATGTTATATTTAAACTGGGTCCATAATTTGGACGGTCTAATAAAAATAATGATGTTTGAGGTATGTAATTTTTAAGTGCTCGTGTATTTTACGAGAGCTCTGCAAGAGTATCCAAGTTTATCTGGCAATCAAACAGTTTCTTTGGATTTAGAGGAAAGGTTTGTTACTACGGCAGGATATCATGTATGAAATGCATGCACTGAAAAATGATACACTTTCAAATTGAACTGGCCAAATTATTGGAACCCACTTTGCATGTATCATAAACCAAAAATTACACACATTTGATAATATGATTATATAATGGGTGGTCCTTTATTGGACGGTTGAGATGAAAAAGATCCATCAATCTTATCTCACCATCCATGAATCAATGAAGTAGGGTTTGTTTGGTTGCACT
Source organism: Magnolia sinica (assembly GCF_029962835.1). NCBI lineage: Eukaryota > Viridiplantae > Streptophyta > Magnoliopsida > Magnoliales > Magnoliaceae > Magnolia > Magnolia sinica. The sequence goes on along the minus strand of NC_080584.1, from coordinate 2,722,636 downwards.
AAATATTATGAAATTTCACTAATTTGGTGTAACCAAACTCACCCTTAGTTATAGTTGGGTACTGCCATCTTCGATATCATTTTCAAGTACTGCATATCAAGTATGATAAGCTCCATAGTATCAAATAATTTTATTGATGTGGACAAAAAGCCTAACATGTAACACCCTGAAAATCGGGGGTCGTGCATACGCTCGACTCTCGAGTTCCTGGGGTCACTTATAACCGATTTTCATTAATATGCGATTAATCCAGTCTAAATGCGCATTTTGGAATTTCCTGGAACATGAAGCACAACCACACAAGTCTACTGAAATGAAAGAAAATCAAATATACCTATACAAATCTAAAAGAATACAAATGGGCGCACAAGGGGACGCCCAACAAAATCATAAAAAGAATGGCATGACCAAAAGAAATGAGCTGAGCCGCTGCTCGGCGATCCAATGACCCATCTACTGATCCGACGGGGGCCCGCTCATCAACAGGAAGTAAGGGAACTCGCCCTCCTCCTCGAGGCTCGCGTCGCCAGGCTCCATGAAATCTATATCACCTGCATTTATGAACGGGTCTGGTTGGTGTTTTAAAACACCGTCCCAGAGTGGGAGTGAGTGATCAACTCAGTGGGTGCTATTAGCCTTAAGTTGCAACAAGCATCAATTATAATAAGAATTTAATGAAAAGCAATCAATCATAAATATCTATCTAGTCTTGTTAATGTGCATGGATGCAGGATGATATGATATATGCCCTCACCACAACGCTCCATCGTGCGACAACATCTAACGATCGCCAATGCCAACACTCCCTCAGTGCGACCTCGACTGCCGAGTCGCCAACCTAGCTAATGCCATGCAATGATGATGTTAATCAGGTTCTTAGTTAAGTCCATTCATCCAGCAGATTTGGGAATCTGATACACCCCACGTATCAAATGCCCTGAACTAGTTGTGAGGCCAAGACCCCCCAATGTGTGAGGCTGAGACCCCGCGATCCTTGACCCCGTCGGGTTTCCCCCATCCCCGACTTCAAGCACATGGGGGGTGCTGAATGTGGGGTCGCTCGCGGTCACTACGGGGAGGCGCGTCACCCCAGCGTATGTCGACAGTTCGGACACCGTGTCCCATTCCACCATGCCCGGCTCACGAGACTGTGGATCAATATTCCATCCGGTATCGATGGGCTACAACGGTGGTAGGGTGTTCCAGTTTCCATACATATGTGAGCAAACAAGGTTAACAACCAGGTGGGTCAGCCAGTGGACTAAACCGCACGAGCCCAGGCAAGTATGTGGCGGAACGACATCGGGTACAAGCGACCCATGTAGTCTAACTACTGCCGCCCACACGTACTCGCCCAAACCTATGGGTTTAGCCTCAAGGTGGTCCTACCAACGGAACCACCTTCTCTCTCCTCATGTTCCTGACCAACCCAAGGGTAGGAATAGTGACTCACAGTATGCCAACTATCAATATAACATCAAACATATTCAACACCTTGATCTCATATTGCTCAACATACAATTCAAATTTTTCTACAAGCAAAATCATCAATATTATAAATAAAGTGTATGTGTGTGGTGTGGGTTATTGAGGAAGTTAACACTTCCTCCATGTTGAGAAATCATACACAATATGAAGCAACACATATGAGAAGAGAAATCAACCAAACATGAGCATTTAATCATCCATACACTAGATCATGAGAGAGGCAAGATTAACATCAAAGAGAAATAACATGCAAATCATACACTTCCAACAACATGTCATCCCTAGGTTCCTCTAGATTCTTCCATACAATATACCAAGCAAACAAAATCATTAAACTTCAACTATAATCGGTGTTAGGCCACCTAAGGATAATAGTCCGCACCTATGGATCGTTGGAGGCTTGAAAAACGACCTAGGAATGAGGGCTTTTGGGGTCGGACGGCCGGAATCCCTAAAGCAACCATTTGCATGTTAGAGTTTCAAGCAAATCCTTCCTCTACTCAAGGTTTTCAAGAAAAGGGATGAAGGCTTTTACCTAGATGATCAACGGAGCGAATGTGTGGTTGAGGTGGAGGGGTCTTCCCTGAAGAAGAGGTAGGGAGGTGCAAGATTGAACTCCCTTGGATCCCACCTTGCCTACGGTCCACCTTCACTCTCTTCTTCCTCTCTTCCTTCTCCTTTTTCTCTCCTCTCTCCCTTTGCTCCTTAGGGCAAATTCGTATGAGGGAGTGGGTGCCCCAAATAAGGCCTTTTATAATGCCAGATTTGGTACAAATGGCCCCATGTGCTAGGTTCTTACTATATTAGACCTATATGAGGGTCTTTCTAGCCTCTAGGGCCCACTATGGGGTGTACAAGTCAATATATACCGTAGGATAGTTAGCCCTAATGATGATCTACGTATGGATATGATCGGCCCGCCATTTGGATGCGCCGATCGACAGATATGATGAGAAGTCTGTTCAACGGTCACCGATGGTCGATCGGGGCCGCGGCTATACGGATATGAGCAGGGAAATATCCTTACTCCATGGGTAAAGTTTGGTCGCAAACCGACGGTCCGAAATCCTCAACTTTGCATAAGAGTGGACGACTCAATTCACTTAAGTTCCAACTCCTTCCTTTAGGGTATTTGCACTTCTCATGCACTCGTCCTTCAGCTCAAGTTGACCGGTTCTGGACCGTACCCAGGTCCGATTCCCGCGATGGACGTCAAGCCCAATGAGACGGACATTGTTCTATAGTTTTGGGACTAGTGGTCCACCAACGAGCGGTCTAGAGCTTGTTTGGATAACCGGGGCAGTTCTGGTGGCCCTCTGGCCATAAAACTTATAAGATAGGTGTTTCATGGCCCGATGAAGGGCCATGCAAAATTTAGGAATGATCAGATATGGGGTTTGGTCGCACGGGTCTGATTTGTGATCAACGGTCACCGTGCCATGATCGGATCCTAGAGTTTGTGGACGGGCGTAGAAAAATACATTAGACCCTCATCGTAAATTATGAAGAAATCTAACGGCTGAAATGTCTTACATTTCAGTTTTTATTTACACATGCCAGATTCTAATTTTAGCATTGGTGGGGCGCATCTGGCAAGTGTCAGATTACATTTCTGGGTGTCCACTGGGTCCGTGGTCCGCGATGGTCCCCAAGCCCAGTGAGATCTATGCTCCCCTCAATTTTTATAATTTTTCGACCTTCCCATGTCGCGGTATAGCCCGCACGGGCTGCTGCCAAGTGTAAATGGCCATTTGGCTTAACGGCCCACACTTGGCCCAATCACAACCCGACTGGTCTACTCTAATGGGCTAATCCTAACTTAATTTAGTTATGACACCAAACTATGAGTAGTTTAAACGAACGGTCCTGTGGCAAATCCTACGAGGACACCTCAGTACACTATTCTGGTTGGACGGGACGTTACATGATTAACCGGACTTGTGCGGTTCTTCACTGGTACACCCTGTATAAACTGACATTGAGTGCTAATGGTCATTAAGTAATATTTATGTTGATTAAATAAAATTAAAAAAAATAAAAATTGATGGATTTTTAGAAATCTAAAACAGTGAAAATTAAGGATGTTACATAACATATCATTGTGACCCATCCCTTAATGATAGTTTTCAAATGACTTTTTGAACATAAATAAATGTTGATTACATAAATTTAATGACACACTCTGAAATTCAAATACAAATTGTGCACTCTTAGACCCGAGTTTCGAGTCGTAACTCGTACGCAAAGTGTACTAAATCAATTATTTAATCTGTTTAATCAGAGGTAATAATTATATTCAGTCTAAGTTTCACTCCAACTCCAATCACACATACATAATACTTAGTACCAATGAACTAGGAATACATAAATATTGACGACTCTTAAAATAATATAAATTTTAAAATTTATTCATTTATTATATAATCATACTATAAATACATTTATTTCATACTAACATTGTTTCAATAAAATAAATCTAAATAATTTTTTTAAATCTCAAAATTAATACCAATATGCATTATACGTCAATCAAACTATTCTAGCAAATAAATCACATAATCAGAAATGATCTAATGCTGCCACTTTATCTTCAGATAAGTATTACCATGTTTCACATGGGTCGTGTTCAGGTGCGGTAGATCATTCTGGTTCTTGCGCCACATTATCTTTTAATGGCTCCTCTATATGGTTTTTATATCAATAAAAAGGTAACCTAGCCAGCTTAGTGAAATAAACCAACACGGTTCATAATCATAACAATTAAAATAATATAAAAATGTATATACAATGATATGGATGCAAATGGTATATGAATGCATCAGATGAGATGATTGTCCATCTGCTTGGGTTGGAGGTCGTCAACCCGCATCCACGCGTTGGGTAGACTTTCACCTTTTGATAAGCTTTGGTATAACCCACATCTGATAATGTTCTACCAAGATTGACATTTCTTCCACAAAGGGCCCTTAAAATTGAACATGCATTATGTAAATATAATGAAAGATAGATAATATATGAATGTATCATTTTCATATTTGGCATAGTTGTCTTGATCAAAATATTCACATATGAATTTAACACATAATTATCGTAACAAAATACTCAAGTCAATATATCAATCAATCAAAACATCACAAACGATTTATTTTAATTTCGATGAATCATAAGGTACGTTGAGTTACTTACTTGAGTCTGGTAGCATAGACTCCGCGAGGTAATTAGATTGGTTTGAATTTCGAGGTCATATCAATTATATCAATGATATTATTATTCATATAATTTTATTACATGGTAGGGCCCACCTTTGATTAACATCTAAGGTGGCCAAATTCTAAATGATTAAATAATTACAATTTCTATTTAGATTTTTTATCTTTTATTTCCTTTTAAATATTATAAAATTGAATGAAAATTACTTTATCGGAGTGGCCCATTGGATGACTAGATCATTCATATTTTTAAGGTATTATCATATTATGCCTCTACACATTAGATGGATGGTGTGTATCTAACCACACATACACCGATGTCCCATATCGACCTTCTACGCCAAGTGATACCAACATTTTCACAAAAATCTAAGACCAGATGCACACCAATCACAATTACAGAATTTTAGACTTCCCTCACCTTTATATTGTATCTACCTATAATTCAATATAATGAACGTGTGGCCGATCCACACCGTTCATTGCATACATCGAATCAAATTACATTAAATGTAAAAAAATTCTAAAAGAATGGTGATATACATATCTACTCTAAGCTATCCAAAAATTTCTTTCTTTATTTCTCTATTGTCGTATGTAGCCTTTTTGCAAATATATAAGTTGAAGTGGAATTACTCTTACACACTTCGGAAAACTTATTTGAGAGATACAGGGATGGTTAAAGGTATATATAAAGGATAATTGTTAGGCATATGAGTAAAATAATGATAAGTTATGATAGAAATAAGACTATAAGATATAAATAAGATAAAAATTAGATAAGATAAGATAAAATTTAAATAAGATAAGATAAAAATATATAAAAATCTTTACTATTATTATTATCATTATTTATTAAATTTGAAATTTCATGGGCATTACATTTAAAATGCCTAACATTTCTAAGTAAAATAAATATTTAAATTTATATTAGCAGCATCAATTACCCCACGCCATTTGTATCCTGTCAAATAATAATATTTCTTTAACCATCGCTTGTAATAGATAGAAACGCAGCCCAAAGCAATCTCAAGATGGATTCCAAATCTAAGAATCAAAGACTTCAATAGAGTAGGATTATTTTAGTTGCTAGCACAATTAATTCTGATATTTAAACTCTAAATTCAAGGATTACTTTGTGTTCTTGCCATCCATGGATTATACTAAAGATATCTCTTTTTGCCTAAGACATAATTGATAAGTTGAAGTATCCTAATTAAAACTAATGGGTGATTTTCCTTTTAAGAGTCAACAATTAATATTAGTTTTTGAAGCATGGATAAAGGACCATGCTCAAACTTAATTAAATCTCCTTTTCTTATTTTTTAACAACCATGACCACCCAGAACACTAAGGTGGTCTATTAAGTGAGACTCATTAGTGATTTGTTATTTATATAAGTTCACCCATAAAATTGACTACCCAAGTCTAACTAAAATGGCATATTTTGAATATGATTAGTAGCTCAAATTGACTAAAAGATGACCTAGTCATCAAATACTTAACAAGTGTTTGATGAAATACTTGTAAAGTATTGTTATTGTTTTGTATTTTGTGAAAAATTGAAGATGCATTCTACGCGTGTTGAGAAAATGTTGCATATATTTGAACTCATCCCGAATCGGCTTGAATTGCCGATCAAACCAAGCCGAGTTGGCCCACAAGCTCGAGGACCAAGCTAAGCTAAGCCAAGTTAGAGCCGAGGCTAGCCACTGGCTGAGTCGAGCTGAGCTATGCCAAGCTCGACTAGATTCAACTCGTTTACAACTCGAGTAGGGATTAACCTCTACTAAAATAGGGGTGAGCCCACATTCTAGAGTGATCAAATCTATCTTCGCACAGATCAGTGGATTTGGATAGGTGGGCCCAACTAAAACTTCAGGTCCGCAAAATAAAAGGATTTGATTTGAGCAATAAACAGGCACAAAGCTTGGCCCAAATCCAATCAATAAATGGGCTGACCAGGCTTAAAGATGGGCCTTATATCAACAAGAGAAGGCCCCAAAGCTGACCCATATTGAATCAACAGGCAGGCCTGAAACCGGGCCTAAATCAAGGTACAATCACAACTTATGTGGCTACATCAAAATCAATGGATACCAAGATTATCTGATTAAATATATATGTGTGGCCCACCTGATGAGTTGATTGTTCCAATTTTTTCTCTAAGCAATCTTCATGGTACAGCCCACCATTTTAACGGTTAAGATGTTACTGCAAAGAGACGCATCGGTAGAAAATAAAAACATTGTACGTGAACACTCTCTACAAATAGGGGCAAAATCACTTTATTAATATCAAAGTCTTCCCTCTATAGTGCGAGTTTACAACCATATTAGCTCATAGATGGCTATGTATGAATTGCAAGTGAGCGGAGGCCTCGTTCTTGACTTCATCTCTTTTGAGTTTCCCAATAGTAGTTAGTGGAAACGGCTTCTTCCACAATATAAATATCTTAGGTATTTTGAACCTGCAAAAATAAAAAAGAAATTAAAAAGAGAAAAAAAAAAGTCGAATGATCTTGACCATCTGTTTGGCTTATCACCCATCTCATGGGTACCATGCAAAAAATCACACTGATTGGACGACTCTAACCATCCCTTTAGTAGCCTATAAAAATAGATGGTCACGATCGTTTATGCAGAATAACTGGTCCAATCAAAGATCGGAGCCGTACATTTATCAGGTACCTTCGTGGATCGCATATAGTTCAAAAGAATCGCTTTTATCAGGCCATTCTAATTATCCCATCTAACGGTTATAAACAAATACAGGATTTGGACCGTTCATCTGTTAGATCCTGCAGCTGATGGACTACAACTAAAATTACACCAATCAGATTATCCTAGACAGGTTGGCTCTCCTTTTACCGTTGAATGTGGACTGTGGCCTGGTTTTTTTGGTGACCGTCCATTTGTAGTCCCCAAATTGTGGGCCATTGGTTATCAATGGACCACTAGATTTTATCAGGTAAATCCATCCACATTGGGGTCCAACAGATGAACTATCCGGATCTTGCATGGTGGGCCATGAAACCAAGATAACCATTGATCAATGGTCACCTCTTAGATGGGCCGTTGGTATAAGAATAGAGTGATTATCCATTCCTAACCATTGGATCTATATAATTTTTTTTTGCAAACTGTTGTGTAAATTTTTGTTAACCATCAGAAAAGGCTGATGGATAGATCGTGTCTTTTGGATCATGGTTCATCCAAAAGATGGTCCAATGATCAGACGGTCAGGATCAAACAATTGGTTTGTAGGGTTGACACCATTTATCATACCCAGTTAAATTTCGCATCTTGCAATAGCTCTGGAGGATCTTCCCAGATAGAACTTGTTCTTTCCCTTCATTCCAAGGATCTCTATTTTGATCGGTGGTCCACCGCCAATTCTCTTTTATCCGAACGCAAGCTACGATCGTCTCCGTCAATCGAGCGTGCGGAGCACCGATGACGACGATGCCTGAAACTCCCGGGTGTTGTGAAAGTACGGCCTCAACCTGAGCCGTCGATTCCAAATTTGTGATCATCTTAGATACCATAATTTGATTAGAGAGTATTCTAATTCCACACACACGCACACGAACACGTTACATTGTGAAACACGTGTGAAAGATCCCAGCTGTCCATATGGTGGACCGCACTATTTAGATCATCTTACCTAAAAGTCACTCTATTGTACTCATCAGGTTGGCCACAGTATACGAAACAAACCGATGGCTAGAAAAAATATATTTTGGACCGTTGGTTTGTTTTCTACATCGTGGCCCACCTTAGGAGCTAAACAACCTAATTTCTGAGGAGTAAGATCTAATCATGGTCCCACCTGATCTAAAGCTCTGATCTAGCACACGTGTTCCATATTGGTATGCGTGTGTTCTCAGTCAAAATTTCAGACATTGATTTTCCACATTTGCCCTCAATATGAAAAGTATTCCATGCTGAGTACGATCATGGGCCCACTTGGCTGCATGGCCTGATGATCCGGATCCTTCCACAGGATGGGCCCCACCATGAATGAAAGGCTAGATGAGAACCACAGCATTCACACAATGACAGCCGCCCAAATGGTGAGATGGATTGAAACAGAAAAATCAACGGTCTGATTGATATGTTTTCTGTAAACTCGTCCATCCTTGCTTGGTCCCAGCAAGTGGACGATCCAGATCACTCCATGCAGTCACGTGGGCCTTATCATCTCCCATGTTTACTTCCACCGTTGATCTTTACCTCCTCTGGGTATACATTCTCCCCTCCGCTCTTGATTCGGCCCTTTGATCGCCCCACTAGCCACAAATCACCACAGCCGTCCATCCATCCAATGTCACCCGTGTCCAGCCACCCTCCCTCACCGGAATCTGACGCCTCCGCCGGAATCTGACCCCAATACCCAGTCATCACATGTGGGCCCCTAGTAAGGATCCGCCCAACGCCCGCATGATCCTCGCCGTTGTCATTCACACTTATCCGTAGCTCGATGTGTGGTGCAGGTTTCCCGACTAGGGTGCCCTTCATATCGGGAGTTGGGTCGATATCAATGGTGGGGATTGTCCCAAGGGACTTGCGGGGATTTTGAACCGTTGGATCACGATTAGTCATGAAGGTAAGTGAAGAACATGCCTCTGTCATCCCTTTTGTGAAGAAAAATAAATAAATAAGAAAATTATCAGCCATGCAAGAATTGGATGCGGGTCGGGTACTACCGGACGGTCCTGGCAGGGGCTATGTGGGGGCCACCATGATGTATATGTTTTATCCATGCCGTCCATCCGTTTTTACATATCATTTTAGGACATATGCCCGAAAAGGAGATAGATATAAGCCTCAATTGGACCACACCACAGGAAGCATTGGTGACAATGATGCCAACAGTTGAAACCTTCCTAGGGCCCACCGTGATATTTATTTTCCATCCAACCTGTTCATAAGGTCACATAGACCTGGATGAAGGGAAATAACAAATATCAGCTTGATCCAAAACTTCCGCGGCCCTGGAGAATTTTTCAACGGTCATCATTCAATCCCCACTGTTTCCTTTGGTGTGGTCCATTTAAGTCTTCAATCTATCTAGCTTTTGGTCTCGTCATCTAAGATGATCTTTCAAAATGGATGGATGGCATAGATTAAATACATACGTCTTGTCGGGCCCCACAGAGGCCCTGACAGGATCGTCCGTCTCGAGCTAGGTGCTGGTGGGGGTAGTACCCAATCCGCGTCCGCGAGAATTATACAGAGAAGATAATGGTTTTAAGACTCGGACGAGTCTGATATGACTCGCTTGAGTTGACTCGGACATGCTCGAAGACGAGTCGTCCTGAGTGGTCGAGTCGAGTCACCCCAACTCAGTCGGAATGAGTCGACTCAGGGCTGTCTCCTAGTCTTAAAACGATGCAGAGGCTGGTAGGGCTGTCAGTGGGCCAGCCCCAGGTGGGCCAAGTAAACTATACGTCCGAGCCCGACATAGCCCGCGAAGGGCCTAAACAAAGAGGCCCAAGCAAGATCTGTGATGATTATGAACGCCTAAGCCTAGCCTAACCACCTCTTGTGCATGATATCGGCCGTTCATCGAGTGGGCCCATCAAGCGTGATATATGACAAATATGTCCTTGGTCTGGGCTTGGCCTGACTGATGGCCTCTTTAAGAAAGGGCCTAAGCTGTTGGGCATCGACGATCGTCGGGCCATGTACTGTGGCCAAAGCCTTGCCCGAAGCGGGCCAGGCATAAAAGCCCAACAGGTATCCAACACATCGATGGGCTCTCAAAGGGCTAGATACCTGTTGGGCTTTCATGCTTGGCCCGCTTAAAGTTAGGCCATGTTCAACCAATGGCCCGCCTTCATTTTTAGGCTGGTTTGGACTAATTTTAGGCCCATTGGTTGAACATGGGCATAACTTTAAGCCCAATAGCTAATTTGGCTGGACATAAGATGGCTTGTCCATAGATAGCCCACACGTAGATCTAAACTAGGGCAACATGTGCTGCTAATGAAAAAACATCATGTGTGTATTTGCACATGTATACATGGCACACTTTTTTATTGGGCATGACTTAGACCAAGGTAGGGGGGATTCTTACCCTGACTATGGGGCCACTGTGATGAATGTGCCTTATATCCGTGCGGTCCATCCCTTTTGAGAACTTATTTTAGGGCATGATCCAAAAAATGAAGTAGATCTAAATCTTAGTAGACCATAATATAAGAAATAAGGGTATTTAATCATTAAAAACCTTCCGTGGGCCACAAAAGTTTTTGATCAAGCTGATATTTATATAGTCTCTTTGTCTAAGTCTATGTGACATTATTAACAAGTTAGATGGCAAATACACATTATAGTGAACCTCATGAAAATTTTAATGGTGAGGATTTAATCACCACTGTATCCGTTGTATGGTCCACCTAAGATTTGGATATGCTTCATTTTTTTTGGATCATGATGTAAAATGAGCTATCAAAATGGATGGACATTGTGGATGTAAGGTGGATACATAATAGTGGGCCCTGTAGTTAGGGATCCACCAATAGAGCCGAGCATGAGATGATTTGACTTGTTTAGACCTGACTTGACCTGAACCTAGTGGGTGAGTTGATCGAACCGAGTAAACTTCATCTAATCCGAACTCAAATTGAGTTGAGTTTGGGTCACCCACTAACTTAACTCGACTCGACCGGAAATCCGACTTGGTATTGACTCGACTCGATCCGAAACTCAACTAGTATATATAAAAAAACATAATCTAAATTTTAGATTTAAGATATGAGATGTCATGTAGCTGATAGACAAGTTGCAATCACCGTAGTTGCACACAGATTTTGAGCTGTGATTTCAGCTCGCGGATACTCGCCGCACCTGACCAGACTTGTGCTGACTTGACCCGACTCGGTATTTATAACGGGGTAGAACTTGGTCCGGATAAGCCCAGGCAAAACCCGGTCTTAGATCAGGTCAAGCATACTGGACGCGGTACGGTGTAAGGCCGAGTTCAGGTCAGGTCTACTTCAAAATCAAGTTGGGTCGTGTCAGCCATAACTCAAGCATGCCATGGTGCAAAAAGTTAGCCCGGCCCACCCACTGGGTGGGTCCGGGCAGGTCCATGCCTATGACAAAAGTGGCAGACGGTCTAAATCTAAAGGACACGTGAAACATCTGACAGGTAGCCTTGACCGGCTGATTTTTGGGCCAGCTCATGTTCACGGTGAGCCTCACCTGATGAACGGTCCAGATCACCTATTAAGAGAGATAAAAAGGGGGATATCAGCAAACGCACCATAGGCTGAAACAATCTTAGCATTAGGGAAGACATGAGAAGCGCCCTTGAGAAGCTCATTTGAAAGCCCTCCACCACCGCTTAAAATCTTCTTCACACTCTCTCCACCCGTCCATCTTCTCTCTTCCCTGAGTAAAGAGAAGGACGGCTGTCAATCATCGGATGATCTTAAGGTGGGGCCCTGCCCATACCCACGCGGGCACACGTGCCAATGTGGAACACGTGTGCCAAATCTGAGCTTTCCATCAGTTGAGCTACACTATTTAGATCAAGCGAAACAGATGGATGGGTGGAAAATTTTGTTTTAACCGTTAATGCACGTTATAAATTGTGGCCCACCTGACGGGTGGAACGGCTTGATTTTTGAACCAGAAGATCTTAGAATTATATCCGACGAGATGGATGGCTCAGATATAGAACACGTGTGCCTTCGTGTGAATGGTTGAGATCCACAGGTGCGTGGAATTAGCAGAGCTTTGCTAATAAGAGCACACGCGTGTGAAATACATCTCATGTACACGCCACCAATATGCCAGCATGGCAATACGTGCAAGATCCAATCCATCCATTAGGTTGATCCAATGAAGTACATAAATCTGGTCCACTCATCATGTGGACCCAAATATCTAAATAGGTCGATGGGTTAGAAAACATCAGCCAAGTTTTTGAGAGCCGTATATTTATTTTGCAAATTGTGGCCCACCTGGCCAGTGAATCAACCTGATTCTTGGGCTAGGACATCAATATATTCTGATGGATGGACAGGATCTTCGAACTCTCGTGCCATGCTCGCACATGTGTGACGTGTACATGAACTTTATTGCACACGTGTGTGCTCCACGAAGTTCCTGACTTCAAATTTAATAAAATCTGATAACGAAAAATGAGTGCGGCAGTTCGGCTGTTGAATCAACACCGCTCATCATACCATACGGACGATCCTAGCCATCAGTTTTACTATTGACCCGTCCACAATTTCCATTTTACGGTCCACTTCCAGGCCACTGTTTGTATGGCTAGGATACTCCGTTTGGGACGGTCTAGATCAACTTCCCCCCAACTGCCACGTGTCACACACATCAGAAAACACCGATGTGGGTTACCCCAATTCGATTGAGCGATACGACTTTTGGGCCATGCCACATCTGCAGTGGGCCTCACAAATTGAACGGTCCGGATCAAGATTGCGATTAATCATACAGCGCATGATTACCTGAGAGTAGACAGTAGATCTGCCACCATTGTAGGGACGGTGATCAGAGATGTGATATGGTACTGTTCTATGGCTTGGACGGCTGATCTTGCTTCAAACTTAGGGAGGAAGACATGGCAAGCTCCTACCATGAGCATAGCCAAGCATGTGGATATTCCACCAATATGGCACAAAGGAGCTGTGTGGAGATAAACCTGAAAAAAATTCACACATTTCACTCCTAGTGATAGGGCATGCACACGTGCTTATTTGACACGTACGTGTGTGGCATATTGGCCATTCATGAGTAGGTCCACCGTGGGAGATGATATGTGACCAGTGATCTGCGGTTCTGGGGCAGCACATGATCATGGTCGGGACCCACCTGATTAGCGTCCCAGATCTTTCACATGGTTTTGATGAACAGGATCCTTGATTGATGGGCCCCACCATGGATGGCTAGGATCTTTTGGTGTATTAGATTTTTGGGTTATCCATCATCTGCCGTGGAGACCCATTAAATCAACGTTCTGGATCTCCAGACCATGGTCCCACATGCCTGCTAGGATGGTCAGAGCTCTCTGTGTGTAGAGCTGCACATGGAGCTAGCAAACCCCACATTGGTATTTGATACTCTGGCAGAGGATGATGGATGATGTGTAGGCACTTGAATTTGTAGGCATGTTATATATAACTCAAATCAAACCGTTAAAAAACTAGTACCCGAAGTTGCACAACTAATCAAACCGTCGATTATTATTTTTTTTAAAAAGATTTTTTAATAACGAGAATTTATATTTTTGGATCGGAAAGCATACATCATCATCACCATAACCAACGGTTGCGATTTTAGCAAGGGATTGAACGATGAGAGATGTATGGCTTATAGCGACTCCTTTTGGTCTGCCAGTGGTCCCTATAACACCAACAAAAAGAATTCAAATTCAATGCAAGGATTCCGTACATGTGGGCCCCATATTTCATCGATCAAAACCGCTGATCTAATGGGACCGATCATGGATGTGGGATACCTCATATAACTTCTAGATCGAACCATCAGAACCCTTCAGTATGGCCACTTACAAATTAACGGTTAATGGATTAAAAAAAATATAGCAACCACATTCATCGAATAAACAATAAAATTTGAATGGTTGGGATCATTCAATCCATTGTGAAAACCATAGATCAACGGTTTCGATTACTGAAGTAACTGAATCAGGGTCCCGCGTGTGATATCTTGTCTGTACAACAAAACGCACACAGACGCTACTATGCCAACGTGGCACATCTGTGAGAGATCCATACCGTCTATCAGGATAGACTACGAGCCCTGGTCCAAACTTAGGCTGTTCGACCTATCAAGTTGGCTACAGGCGTAAGAAAGGACGGCTAAAAAGAATCGTCCAATGTCACACGTTTGCATGTGGACCCTCGTAATGGACCGACCAGCTAATTTTTGTTGCCAGTGCACATCATATATGGTGGGCCCCTCCTGATGAACGGGTTGGATGTCACATCAGAAAGTCTAGGTGCACGTGTTAGAGTGTGTGTGGGATTAGCGTTTCAAGCGTGCGAGTTTCACCTGATGTGAAGATTATCATAGCAATGCCCTTCGGCGACCAACGGTAGTCATATGCTTGTGGCCCATCTAACAGGCATTTTATGGTGTTCGTAGTGACCACTGTAAAATAAGGCAACAGCAGTGAGATCTGAGAAAACGTACACACGCAGGCACACGTGTCAATATAGAACACGTGTGAGCCATCTGAGCTTTTCATCTGGGATCTTAGATTCGTCTGACTAAAAAATCAGACAGTTTTAATTTTCAGGTGGGCCCCAATGTGCAAATTCAACTGACGGTTAAAAGAATCTTTTATAGCCATCCATTTGCTTGGGCGTGCTGTGGCCAGTGTTCAATATTGGCACGTGTGTTTGTACACGCCGGCCTATTCAACGTGGGGCCCACCTGATCAATGGTTCCAATCAAAGAACGCCAAACAAGAGGTGGCGATCTGAAACGCCAGGATCAATTGATTGTAATCGGGTCATTGTGAGAGTACGATTACAATCCTAACTCGTGGATCAGATCCAGACCGTCCATCAGGATGCGAACAAATCAGGGTGGTCACCTCATCAGGTGGGCCATGCGTACAAGAAAGAAATGGAATGTTAATTTACCGACGGTCCACATTCAACGTACTAATGTGGCCCAATTGATGAGCCAGGACACATGCATCTTTGGGGCCCACCTAATAAAAGGATCAACGGCTGAGATAGACTGCTTACTATTGAGATAGTTGCTAAGGCTTGAAGAAGGATCTCCAAGAAAGACATGAGACGTCAAGGACTGTAGCTTGGTATTTTTGTAATTTTGAAGCTCCAAGGACCACACATAGCAGCTTTCATCCACCACTAACACTGTGGGCCCCACCAGCTCCATTGCATATCTGGCCTCTTCAAAGCTCTGCGCAC